>NW_028327177.1:62951494-64201494 GCF_987537825.1 Furipterus horrens
GTTTTGCAATGTTCTAAAACATCCTGTTATGAAAACTAATGCAGGCTCTTCTCGTCTGGTAATCGGAAGGATATTTGAGACAAGGTTGGAATCTCTGACATTTCCTTTATTTCAGACATTACAGTATTCATGCGTACTCAGCACCATGGGTGTGCACTAGACCACCAGCCGGTTGCCAGCCATGCTTCCGCGACTCACCGCGCAACTCCTCACAGCTCTCTCTGCACTCCCATGGGGGTTCCTGCCCCTTATATATTATGCGTAGACAAAGCCAGCTACTAGCCAAGATGTGACACTAATGCTTATATAACTGTGAGTGTGCTGTACATGCAAACTAATTATCATTTCTGAGCAGCCCAGACCTGGGCATCTGGGATGAGGGAGCCTGATGGACTCTATTGTCCTTACACTTCCCTAAAATAATGTCTTATGTTATATAGATATTCTACCCTAAGGAACTCAAAGTATTAAGAAGATGGCATCTCAGCGACCCTCAGTATGAAGGTAAAAATGGAACTTTTTCTTTCCCATATGAAAAGCATGGTAGAAATTTCATACCAAGGGGTTTCTACATGCACTCAACAAGCTAAAGATTTACAGGAAAAATCAAAATTGAGACAGAAATATATAATGTACTTTGTGGCTATGTTTTAGAAATACAAATCATTTCCCACATTTATACGGAAGTTTTACGCTTGTAAGGTGAATTTCACTTTTATTCATAGCCTTAACAAAATAAGAGTATGTCTAAGAACCTTAACACAGAAGTAATATAAAATGTTGTACCCTCCTCTCATAGTCTTCTTAGGGTTTTAGGTTTTCATGGGATTCTTAGTTTCAGAGAAACTTACATTTTTGTGGTTTTTAGTGTTTAATGGGGAGATTAAAATCTGTATAAATGTTGGAGACTTGCATTTTAAAGGGAACAATAACATAATTTAATAATGTTTTAAAACATTGTATAATTGTCTATCTGTGGTCTCTCTGTGAATAATCACGTATTTTAGAATGTAAAGTTACCACAAATTTTCAGGGTAAGAAAATATTTAGTAGGTTTTTTTTTTTGTCCATGTTATGGTGACATTTATGATAAAGACAAATGCTATTTTCTATAGTATAGTCATTTTTTTTATTCATTCAATTAATAAATGTCAGAGAATGGCCTATGTGCTATATACATAATAACAAATAAGGAAGATAAGATCCTTGAAACTAGAGTTACATTTTATACTGCTAGAGTACCAGAAAAAAAGGGGAGCATAAATTAAACTTAAAATAAAAATTATTTTTCTTAATTGATATAAAAGAATATAGTTTGTTCAAAGTATTACCACTACTGCTATTGCCTATTGTCCATATATGTATCTGTATGTGCTTGTGTATGCTCTTGTATAATTAAATTATTAATAAAAATGATGCAGAGACAGGAGGGAGAAATTAGGATTATTTTGTCATCATAAGGTACTAGCATTACCAGTGAGTGATATAGAGTTATTTGAAGTGAACTTGAATTTGTTGCAAATGTGTACAGCAAACTCTAAAGCAACTGATAAAAAAGAATAAATAAAGAAGTATAACTGATATGCTAAAGAAGGAGAGAAAATAAAATCACATAAAATGTTCAATAAAATTACAAAAAGCAGAAAAAGATTCAAAGACAAGAAGAAACAACAGGAGCAACAAATAGAAAAGAGTAACGAATAAGGTATTTATTAATTCAAGTACATCAATAATCACTTTGAATGTGAATGATTTAAATGAACCAATTAAAATACAGATTGTAAGAGAGGAACAAAAAAAAAAAGACAACTACATGTGGTCTACAAGAAACCCACTTTAAATATAAAGACATATATAAGTTAAATGTAGACAGATATGCCATGCAAAAGTGATCAAAAGAAAACAGCCATAGTTATATGAATTTCAGGTAGAGCAGACTTCAGAGCAAGGAAAATTATCAGAGATAAAAAATAACATTACATAGTGATAAAGGGGTCAACTCTCCAAGAAGACATGATGATACTTAATGCATATCATGTTACCAACAAAGCATCAAAATATGTGAGGCAAGACTGATAGAACTACAAGAAGAAATAGATGAATCTGCTACTATAGAGACTTCAACATGCCTCTATCAGACACGGGCAGAACTAGCAGGCAGAAAATCAGTGGGAATATTCTTGAGCTCAAAAATGCCATCAATCAACTTGATCTTATGGACGTTTATAAACTACATCATCCAACAACATCAAAATACATATTATTCCTATGCTAACTTGAACTATTCACTGAGATAGATAACATTCTTAACAAATAATATTAAATAATGAAATCATAAAACATCTGTTCTCAGAAATAAATAACAGAAAGATAACTGAATATTTCCCAAATACTTAGAGATTAAAAAAATAAACTTCTAAACACCACGTGGGCCAAAAAAGAGATCTTAAGAAAAATTTTTGAAATATTTTTAACTAAATGAAAGTAAAAACTCAACTTATCAAAATTTGTGGGTCATACAAAATCAGTGCTTTGGGAGAAATTAATAGCATTGAATACATATATTTGGGGGAAAGCAGTCTAAAAAGAAATATCTAAGCTTATATCATATAACACTAAAAATATAAGGGCAAATTAAATCTAAAGTAAGCAAAAGAAATAAAATGATAAAAATTAGAGCAGAAATCAATGAAAGAGAAAAGAAAAACTCACTAAAGTAAATCAACTAAAAAAAGAGGTCAGTTCTTTGAAAAGATGAGTAAAATATCATTTTCAAAGAACCAGCTTTTGTTTTGATTATCTTAGTTAAGATAACTAAGAAAATAAGAAGGAGAATATAAATTACTAATAGCACAAATGAAAGAGAGACATTACTATAGAGCCCCTGGATATTAAAAAAAAAGTAAAGGAAAATTTTAATTTGAAGTAGTTACATTTGTTTTTTGCTGTTTTATCTCTTGTTTCCTTTGCCTGGGAGATATATCCCATAAAATCTTATGAACCATGTCTGAGATTTTGCTGCCTATGTTTTCTTCTAGGATTTTTATGGTTTCAGGTCTAACATTTAAGTATTTGATCCATTTTGAAAGTATTTTTGTGTGTGGTGTAACAAGGTGATCTAGTTTCTTTCTTTCTCTTTTTTTTTTTTTTTTTTGCATGTATCTGTCCAATTTTCTCAACATCTTTTATTGAATAAAATATGTTTTGTCCATTGTATGTGCTTGCTTCTTCTGTCAAATACTAATTGACTATAAAGATATGGGTTTATTTCTGGGATTTTCATTCCGTTCCATTAATCTATGTATCTATTTTAATACCAGTACCATGTTATTTTGATTACTATGGCCTTATAGTATAGTTCGATATTAGATAGTGTGATTCCTTCAATTTTATTCTTCTTTTTCATGATTATTGTTGCTATGCAGGACCTTTTGTGGTTCCATATAAATTTGTGAAATATCTGTTCTAGTTCTGTGAAATACATCATTGGAATCTTAATAGGAATTATGTTGAAAAGAGGAAAATTTTACCCTTTGAGACAATATGGATGGATCTGGAGAACATTATGCTAAGTGAAATAACCAGTCAGAGAAAGACAAATACCATACAACTTCACTTATATGTGGAATCTAATGAGCAAATTGAACTAACAAGGGAAATGGGGACAGACTCATATATGGAGAGATGATGACAGCTAGTGAAGGTGGGAGGTTATGGAATGAAGAGACTGAGCAAAAAGGAAAAAAGGACTCAAGGACATGGAAAAAATTGTGGTGATTGCTGGGTGGAGGATATATAAGGGGACTAAATGGTAAAAAAAAAATACAATAAAAATTAAATTAAAAATAATAAAGGAATGCAATGGACAACTCTATGCTCATGCATTTTATAACCTAGGTGAAATTGACCAATTCCTTAGAAAATACAGTCTGCCAAAACTAACAAAAGAAGAAAAACACAATATGAATAGGTTTATATTAACAAAATTGAATGAACCCATAAATAACTCTCAAGAATAGGTCAAACCCCAAAGGTTTCACTGGTGAATTCTACCAACCACTTATGAGAGAAATTGTATCAATTCTCTACAATTTCTTTCAGAAGATAGAAGCAAAAGGAATGCTTTCTAGCTCATTCTCTTATACTAGACTTACTCTATACAAAAAACAGACAAAAGCAATACAAGAAAAGAAAGCTACAGATCAATATCAATTTTTGCATGGACAAAGATGCAAAAATCTTCAACAAAATACTAGCATATCCAGCCCAGCAATGTACAAAATTAATTACACACAGTGACCAAATGGGATTTATCCCAAGTATGCAACCTGACTCAACATTTGGAAATTAATTAATATAATTCATAATATCAATAGGCTAAAAAAAGTCATGATCATATTAATAGAATTATAGAAGCCATTTGGCAAACTCCAATGCCCTTTCATAATTAAAAAACTACCAATACATTATGAATAAAGAGAACTGCCTCAATCTGATAAAGAATTTACAAAACACTATAGCCAAATTATACTTAATGGTGAGCAGATCTAAACTTTCTCATTAAGATCAGGAATAAGATGAGGTTACCCCGTCTTAACACTTCTTTCAACATCGTAATAAAAGTCTTAGCTAATATAATAAACAAGAACAGGAAATAAAAGATATACATATTGGGAAGAAATAAATGAAACTTTTTGTTTACAGATGACATTATTGTCTATGCAGAAAATCTAAAATAATTAACAAAATCCATCCTAGAACTAATAAGTGATTATAGTAAGTTTGCAGGATACAATGTTAGTATTCAAAAGACAACAACTTTCCTAAATACTAGCAATATGCACATAGGATTTGAAATTAAATACACAGTGCACTTACACAGCATAACAAAAGTGAAATATTTGATACACATCTAATAAAATATTGACAATATTAAAAACTATAAAAACGTTGATGTGATATATAAGGCAGAAGTAAAGTGAAGAGATATTCCATGTTTATGGTGGGAAGACTCAGTATTTTCAATATGCCATTTCCTCCCAACCTGACCTATAGATTCATGTAATACAAACCAAAAACACAGGAAACAATTTTGTGAATATTGACAAACTAATTCTTAGTTTACATGGAAAGGCAGAAGACCTGAATAGACAACCTCATGATGAGAAAGAAGAAAGTTGTAACACTGACACACCTGACTCAAAACTTTCTATTATAAAATTACACTAATCATTGTGGTATTGTAGAGAGAATATACACATACATCAATGGCACAGAGCATAGAGCCTATAAATAGACCTACATGAATGTAGTCAACTGATCTTTGACCAAAGAACAAAAGCAGGACAATGGAGCAAAAATAAACATTTTATCAAATGGCATTGGAACAACTGGATTTCCACAAGCAAAAATAAATAAACCTAGATGCAAATATTATGTTCTTTATAAAAATTAATCAAAAATGAATTAAATACCTAATAAAATGCAAGGCTATAATTCCTAGAAGATAGCATTGGGGAAAACCAAGATGACCTTGGGTATAGTGATGACTCTTTAGTCATCATTGTCATGATCCTTGATAACAATAATTGATAAACTGAATTTCACTAATATGTAAAATTTTTGCTCTGCAAAAACCAATGTCAAGAGAACACTAAGACAAACCACAGAATGGAAAAAATAATTGCATCATGCACATCTGTTCAAAGTTTGTTATCCAAAAGATACAAAGAACTCTTAAAACTCAACAATAAGAAAACAAACAACCCAATTGCAAAATGGTCCAAATGTCTTAACAGACTCCTCAAACAAGAATATATACAGATAAAAAATAAGCACATGAAAAGATGAACCACATTATATGTCATTAGGGGCATGCAAGTTAAAATAACAGTGAGATATCACTACACACCCAATAGAAGAGAAAATTTCCAGAACACTGATGAAAAAAAAAATGCTGGTGAGAATTGGGAAAATCAGGAGCTCCCATTCATTCTGGGGCAATTGCAAAACAGTATGGTCACTTTGGAAGATAGTTTGACAGTTTCTTATGAAATTAAACATACTCTTACCATACAATCAGCACTCATGTTCCTTGATATTTACCCTAAGGAGTTAAAAATTTATGTCCACACAAAAGGCTGCACAGATATTTATAGCAGTTTTATTCATAATTGCCAAAACTTCAAATCAGCCAAGATGCACTTCAGTAGGTGAATGTATAAATAAACTGTGGTGCATCCAGACAACGGAATGACATTCAATGTAATAAAGCCATGAAGAATGTGTAGAAGGTTTAAATGCATATTGTTAAGGGAAGAAAGTCAGTTGGAAAAGACTACATACTCTACGGTTCAAACTATGATATTCTGGGGGAAAAAAACCATGAGACAGTGAAATGATCAGTGCGTTTTTAGGTGTTAGGGGGAAGAAATGAACAGAGCACAGAAATTTTTAGTGAGTAAAACAGGATGTTTAGTGCACATCTGTGTGCGGGTTTTTGCATGAACATAAACTTTCAATCTTTTTGGTAAATGCCAAGGAGCATGAACGCTGGATTCTATGGTAAGAGTATGTTTAATTTTTTTAAGTATATTTTAATGATTGTATTGTTACAATAGTTCCAATTTTTCCCCCTTGCTACCCTCCACCCAGCAAGCCCCCTCCCCCAGCAATTCCCCCCAAATCCATGCCTATGATTTGTACATACAAGCTCTCCTGATTCACCCTTTCATATATTCATCTTCTTTTTTTTAAATCAATAAATGATTAATTAATTATTTTAATAATAAAAAATAACAATTCCTGTCTCTCAGATATTAAGACCCTTTATAATCTTATAAAGGACAATGGGCAAAGGTCTCAAGGTCCTCTAGCTGCTTCAAGCTGGACATGGTCATCATACTACCTACACTTGGGTCCAGAAATACCTAATAAGAGTGGGGGTGTGGAGGGGAGAGTGGCCTTCCCACATGAAGAAGGATCGTGCAGACTCTAAGTCATTTGGCTGTCCCCGGACAACGGCATGCTTGGTTTAACATGCTGGCATCCTTGTTGTATTCTGGGGGCAACAGATTTGGCAACAGGGTTAAAAGACATCATTCACTCCATAACTACTAGATGACAAAGGACAGGGATTAAATTTTTCAATGTCCCACATTAGGGAGAAAAAAGGGGGCTTCTTTGAAGGAAGGTGTCCCAGGCACATCTCACTTGTCCAAAACCCTTTTGCCCATTATACTTAGTTTGGGCTGAGGAAAATATTTTAGGTTTCCCCCCTCTGAGACCTCTGGGCCCTTTCTGCCCAAGCCATTAGGATAGAAGAGAGAAATCAGTTTTAAAGTGAAGCCTACAGACCACCTCATTCTTCACCAACCCAGCCACTTAGTTCAGCCAAACCATTGAGTCTCAGGAGGCAGCGCTGCAGACAGGATTACCTGAGGCCTATAGGTACAGACAATCACTCAGGTAATGAGATCATAGGCTTATGCCCTTTGAAAACAGAAAACACATGTTAATTTATGTAACATAACCCACAAACAAGTCTCTAAATCTGTAAGACTGTCTTATTGGAAAGACAGCCAGTTGCAAGGCATTTGACATTCTTCTTGCCTGTAAATTAAACATCTTTGATAATACCAGAGATATAGTTTAATATTCAAATGAAAACATTTTAAATGAAAAGAAACTTTAAAGACAGTTGGCTGCACTACTTTATAGTCTACCACTGATCATTGTGATTTTCCTTGAATAATGATTTTTCTCCTTAAGATTACCCTCCTTGTCATTAAAGGGACTGCATTAAGTCCATTTTTAATTTATCCTGTTCACTTGTATAAACACAACAAGAGCAGCAAATGATCACTTATGATCTTTACTTCTGCTTTGCTGGAACTTATGCAAGGAACATTTAGGGTGACCTTCAGTCTGCCCTTCAGGGCACAGAAGCAGATCCACATACCTGGCATTCAGCCTTGCCTGTACACACCTGTCTTTTCCAAGTCCTTCTGGTTTTCCATAGTGCCTTAAGGTTCCTTCCAGCCATATTTCAGGAAAACAACCTTCATTCCTTCCCTGGAAAGATTGCTGTGGACCACACAACCAACCACGGTACCAGGCCTTTTATCTCATGGGCTTTTATTACCTTCGAAAGTCATTCCCAGTTCCTCAGGGCTTTTTGATAACAACCAGAGCCCAAGCACGTCTCCTTTAGGTACGACATTCCAGTAAAAGACTTGGTCAAAAAAAAACAACCCTCTATTAACAACTGGTCTTATTAGTTTTAAGCAAAGAAACTTATGTCATTACTTACTTCTTTAGAATGCCAAACTCTGGAGCGATCAGATAGGGAGAAAAATATACAATGTGAAGGAAAATCCTTGTCCTTCTAATATTCACTGAATTGGCATTCCCATTCTTCATATTTTCATTTTTCCCCCACTAAAAATTTTCTCTTTGTTTTTCCATTATAGTTGTCCCATTTTTCCCCCTCCTTCTTCCCTGCACCCTGTCCCTCCCTTCCTCCACATTCAGTCCCCACTCAGTTGCCCATGCCCGTGGATCATTTATATATGTTCTTTGACTAGACCCTTCCACTTCTTACCCTCTTATCTCCCTCCTGCCTCCCCCACCCTTGTTACTGTTAGTCTACTCCTTGTTTACATACCTCTGGTTGAATTTTGCTCATTTGTTTGTGTTGTTCACCAGTTTCCTGTAATAGGTGACAGCATAAGTTATTTTTCTTTCATTGCCTGGCTTATTTCGCTAAGCATAATGCTCACTAGTTCCATCCATGTTGTTGCAAATGGTAGAAGTTCCTTCTTTCTTTCTGCTACATAGTACTCCATTGTGTAAATATACCACAGTTTTTTGATCCACTCATCTACAGATGGGCACTTAGGTTGTTTCCAGCACTTGGCTATTGTAAAGAGTGCTGCTATAAGCATTGGGGTGCATAGGTTCTTTTGAATTGGTGTTTCAGGATTTTTCGGATATAATCCTAGCAATGGAATTGCTGGTTCAAAAGGCAGTTCCATTTTTAGTTTTTTGAGGAAATACCAAACTCTTTTCCACAGTGGCTGCACCAGTCTGCAGTCCCACTAGCAATGCACCAGGGTTCCCATTTCTCCGCATCCTTTCCAGCACAAGTTGTTTGTTGATGATCGTCATTCTGACTGGTGTGGGGCGGTATCTCACTGTGGTTTTTATTTGCATTTCTCCGATGGCTAGTGATGTTGAGCATTCCTTCATATGTCTATGGACCCTCTGTATGTCCTCTTTGGAGAAGTGTTTGTTCAGGTCCTTTGACCATTTTCTAATTGGGTTGTCTGTCTTCTTGATATTTAGTTGTATGAGTTCTTTATATATTTTTGAGATCAATCCCTTGTCTGAGATATCGTTGGCAAATATATTTTCTCATAGAGTTGGTTTCCTTTTCATCTTGCTGATGTTTTCTTTTACTGAGCAGAAACTTTTAGTTTGATGTAGTCCCATTTGTTTATTCTTTCCTTTATTTCCCTTGCCTTAGGAGATATATCAGTGAAAATGTTGCTACGTGGAATATCTGAAGTTTTCTTGCCGATTTTTTTCCTCTAGGAATTTTATCGTGTCACAACTTACATTTAAGTCTTTGATCCATTTTGAGTTTATTCTGGTGTGTGGTGTAAGTTGGTGGTCTAGTTTCATTTTTTTGCATGGCCCTGTCAAGTTCTCCCAACACCATTTGCTGAAGAGGCTCTTTTCACTCCATTTGATGTTCCTTCCTCCTTTGTCAAATATTAGTTGATCATATAGACCTGGGTTTATTTCTGGGCTCTCTATTCTGTTCCATTGATCTATATGTCTCTTCTTATGCCAGTACCAGACTGTTTTGATTACTGTGACCTTATAGTATAGTTTGATATCAGGTATTGTGATTCCTCCTACTGTGTTTTTCTTCCTCAAAATTGCTGTGGCTCTTCAGGCTCTTTTTTTGTTCCATATAAATTTTTGGAGTATTTGTTCTAGGTCTGTGAAAAATGTCATTGGTATTATAATACGGATTGCATTGAATCTATAAATTGCTTTGGGTAGTATGGACATTTTAATGATGTTGCTTCTTCCCATTCATGAGCATGGTATATGCTTCCATTTATTTGTATCTTCCTTAACTTCTTCCTTCAGTGTTATGTAGTTTTCTGACTACAGGTCTTTTACCTCTTTGGTTAAGTTTATTCCTAAGTACTTTATTTTTCTTGTTGCTATGGTAAATGGGATTTTTCTTTCAGTTTCTATCTCTCAGATTTTATTGTTGGTGTACAGAAATGCCTTCGATTTCTGAATACTGACTTTGTACTCTGCTATTTTGCCAAATTCACTTATTAGTTAGAGTAGTTTTTTTGTGGAGTCTATAGGGTTTTCTATATATACTATCATGTCATCTGCAAATAGTGACAGTTTTACTTCTTCTTTTCCAATTTGGATGCCTTTTATTTCTTTGTCTTGTCTGATTGCTGTGGCTAGAACTTCCAAGGCTATGATGAATAGGAGTGGAAAGAGTGGACATCCTTGTCTCGTTCCTGACCTCAGGGGTAATGCTCTCAGTTTTTGCCCATTGAGTATGATGTTGGCTTCAGGTTTCTCATATATGGCCTTTATTATGTTGAGGTATGCTCCCTCTATTCCCATTTTGCTGATAGTTTTCATCATAAATGGGTGTTGTACTTTGTCAAATGCTTTTTCTGCATCTATTGATATGATCATGTTGTTTTTCTCTTTCATTTTGTTTATGTGGTGTATTACATTTATTGATTTGTGAATATTAAACCATCCTTGCATCCCTGCGATGAATCGCACTTGATAGTGGTTTATGATCTTTCTTTATTTTATTTTATTTTACTTTGGTTTTTCAATTAGAGTTGTCCCATTTTACCCCTATTTCTCTCCCAGCCGAACCCACTTCCCTCCCACAACCATATCCCTCCCAGCTGTCCGTATCCATGAGTCATTTATACATGTTCCTGGACTAAACCCCTCCCTTATTTGTCCCCCTTCTCTCCCTCCCCCCTAACACCCTTGACTGCTTTCTGCTCTTTGTTCTATTTAGTTCTTTTGTTTTTGTTGTTCTTTAGTTTCCTGTATTAGGTGATATCATATGGTATTTTTCTTTCTTTGCCTGGCTTATTTCACTAAGCATAATTCTCTCTAGTTCCGTCCATCTTGTCACAAATGGCAGGAGTTCCTTCTTTCTCTCTGCTACATAGTATTCCATTCTGTAAATGTACTACTGTTTTTCGATCCACTCATCTACAGATGGGCACCTAGGCTGTTTCCAGCACTTAGCTATTTTAAACAGTGCTGCTATGAACATAGGGGTGCATAAGTTATTTGGAACTGGTGTTTTAAGATTCGTCGGGTATAATCCTAGTAGTGAAATCGCTGGTTCAAAAGTCAGTTCCATTTTTAATTTTTTTGAGGTAATTCCATACACTTTTCCATAGTGCTGTACCAGTCTGCATTTCCAGAAACAGTGCAGGAGGGTTCCCGTTTCTCCACATCCTCGCCAGCACTTGTTGTTTGTTGATTTGTTGATGATGGCCATTCTGAATGTAATACAATGGTATCTCATTGTGGTTTTTATTTGCATCTCCCTGATGGCTAATGATGTTGAGCATTTTTTCATGTGTCTATGGACCTTCTGTATGTCCTCTTTGCAGAAGTGTTTGTTCCGGTCCTTTGCCCATTTTTTAATTGGGTTGTTTGTTTTCTTGATGTTGAGTCGTATTAGCTCTTTATATATCTTGGAGATCAGTCCCCTGTCTGTGATGTCATTGGCAAATATGTTTTCCCATATGGTTGGTTTCCTTTTCATTTTTCAAATGTTTTCTTTTGCTGAGCAGAAACTCTTTAGTTTGATGTAATCCCATTTATTTATTTTTTCCTTTATTTCTGTTGCTTTAGGAGATGTATCCGTGAAGAAATTGTTACATGAGATATCTGAAATTTTCATCCTTATGTTTTCCTCTAGGTCTTTTACGGTGTCATGGCATACATTTAAGTCCATGATCCATCTTGAGTTTATTCTCGTGTGTGGTGTAAGTTGGTGGTCTAGTTTCATTTTTTTGCAAGTCCATATCCAGTTCTCCCAGCACCATTTGTTAAAGAGGCTCTTCTCACTCCATTTTATGTTCCTTCTTCCTTTATCAAATATTAGTTGACCATAGAGGCCTGGGTTTATTTCTGGACTCTCTATTCTGTTCCACTGATCTATATGTCTGTTCTTATGCCAGTACCAGACTGTTGTGATCACAGTGGCTTTGTAGTATTGTTTGATATCTGGTGTTGTGATTCCTCCTGCTGTGTTCAAATGTATCAAGATTGCTTTTGCTATTCGCGGTCTTTGTTGGTTCCATATGAATTTATGGAGTATTTGTTCTAGGTCTGTGAAATATGTCATTGGTATTTTAACAGGGATTGCATTGAATCTGTAAATTGCTTTGGGTAGTATGGCCATCTGGTGATGTTCATTCTTCCCATCCAAGAACTTGGTATTTGCTTCCATTTATTTGTATCTTCCTTAATTTTTTTCTTCAATGTTATGTAATTTTCAGAGTACAGGTCTTTTATCTCTTTGGTTAAGTTTACTCCTAGGTACTTTATTTTTCTTGTTGCTGTATTAAATGGTATTTTCTTTTTTGTCTCTGTCTCTGCTATTTTATTGTTGGTGTACAGAAATGCCTTAGATTTCTGTATATTTATTTTGTACCCTGCTATTTTGCCAAATTCACTTATTATATCGAGTAGTCTTTCAGTGGAGTTTATAGGATTTTCTATATATACAATCATGTCATCTGCATAAAATGATAGTTTTATTTCTTCTTTCCCAATTTGGATGCCTTTTATTTCTTTGTCTTGTCTGATCGCTGTGGCTACGACTTCCAACACTATGTTGAATAGGAGTGGAGAGAGTGGACAACCTTGTCTAGTTCCTGAATTCAGGGGGAATGCTTTTAGCTTTTGTCCATTGAGTATGACGTTGGCCTCAGGCTTCTCAAATATAGCCTTGATTATGTTAAGGTATGCTCCCTCTATTCCCATTTTGCTGAGAGTTTTCATCATAAATGGGTGTTGTACTTTATCAAATGCTTTTTCTACATCTATTGATATGATCATGCGATTTTTGTCTTTCATTTTGTTTAGGTAATGTATTATATTTATTGATTTGTGAATATTAAACCATCCTTGCATTCCTGAGATGATTCCCACTTGATCGTGATAAATGATCTTTTTGATATATTGCTGGATCCTGTTTGCCAATATTTTATTGAGGATTTTAGCATCTATGTTCATCAGTGATATTGGCCTGTAGTTTTCTTTCTTTGTTGTGTCTTGATCTTCTTTTGCGATTAGGATAATACTGGCTTCATAGAAAGAGTTTGGGATTTTCCCCTCTTCTTGGATTTTTCGGAATAGTTTGACGAGGATAGGAGTTAGTTCTTTCCTAAATGTTTTGTAGAATTTGCCTGTGAAGCCATCCGGCCCAGGGCTTTTGTGTGCAGGGAGATTTTTAATTACTGTTTTAATTTCCTTGTTTGTTATTGGTCTGTTGAGACTTTCTACTTCTTCTTGATTCAGTTTTGGAAGTTTTTATGTTTCTAGAAATTTGTCCATTTGTTCTAGATTGTCAAATTTCTCGCCATACAGTTGTCTGTAGTAATTTCTAACTATCATTTGTATTTCTGTTTTATCAGTCGTGATTTCTCCTCTTTCATTTCTGATTTTGTTTATTTGGATCTGCTCTCTTTTTTTTTTATTAGACTGGCTAGAGGCTTGTCGATTTTGTTTATTTTTTCGAAGAAACAGTTCCTAGTTTTGTTGATCTTTTGGATTGTTTGTTTAGTCTCTATGTCATTTAGTTCTGCTCTGATCTTGATGATTTCGTTCCTTCTTCTTGCCCTGGGCTTTGTTTGTTTCTCTTGTTCTAGTTCTTGTACTTTTATGGTTAGGTTTTTTATTTGACATTCTTCTATCCTTTTCAGATATGCCTGTATTGCTATGAACTTCCCTCTTAGGACTGCTTTTGTTGTGTCCCATAGGTTTTGGGCTGTTGTGTGTTCAGTGTCATTAGTTTTGAGAAATTTCTTGATTTCTTCTTTTATGGCATTGTTAACCCATTCATTATTTAATAGCATGTTATTCAATCTCCATGAGTTTGGGTGTTTTTGATTTTTTTCTCTGAGGTTGATTTCTAGTTTCAAGGCATTGTGATCTGAAAAGATACTTGATATGATTTCAATTTTCTTGAACTTGTTGAGGCTTGTTTTGTGTCCTATCATGTGGTCAATCTTTGAAAATGTCCCATGTGCATTTGAAAAGAATGTATATTTTGCTCCTTTGGGGTGAAAAGTTCTATATATATCAGTTAGGTCCATGTGGCTTAGTGTGTTGTTCAATGTCTGTATATCCTTGATGTTTTTTTGCTTTAATGATATGTCTCTTGTTGATAATTGAGTGTTGAAGTCCCATACTATGAGTGTGTTGTTGTTGATATCCTTCTTGTGGTTTTCTAGTATTTGCTTTATGTATTTGGGTGCTCCTATGTTGGGTGCATATATGTTTATAAATGTTATATCTTCTTGATGGATTGTTCCTTTAAGTATTATGAAATGTCCTTCTTTGTCTCTTTTTATTGCCCTTGCTTTTAAATCCATTTTGTCTGATATGAGGACTGCTACCCCAGCTTTTTTTTCCGGTCCATTTGCTTGGAATATTTTTTTATATCCCTTTACTATCAGTCTGTGTAAATCTTTTGTTTTGAGGTGTGGTTCTTGTAGACAGCAAATAAGTGGATCCTGTTTTCTTATCCAATCCGCTACCCTATGTCTTTATATTGGAGCATTTAATCCATTTACATTTAAGGTGATTATTGACGTGTATTTATTCATTTCCCTTTGTACCTCTGTTCTTCTCCTCTCTATTTTTTCTTTTTCTTCCTTTTTCTTAGAATATTCCCTTTAGCATCTCTTGCAATGCTGGTTTGCTGGAAATGTATTCTTTTGTTTTCCTTTGAGAAACTTCTTATTTCACCTTCTATTTTGAATGAGAGCCTTGTTGGGTAGAGTATTCTTGGTTGTAGGACTTTGTTTTTCATTGCTTGAAATATTTTTGACCATTCTCTTACGGCTTGTAATATTTCTGTTGAGAAATCAGTTGATAGCCTTATCGGAGCTCCCTTGTATGTTATTTGCTGTTTTTCTCTTGCTGCTTTTAGGATTCTCTCTTTGTCTTGGAATGTTGCCACTTTAATTTTGATGTGCCTTGGAGTGGGTTTTTGGGCGTTCCTCTTCATTGGAACTCTCTGTGCTTCCTGAACTTGTATAACTTTTTCTCTCATCACGTTTGGAAAATTTTCTGTCACTATTTCTCCTATCGGTTTTTCAATTCCATGCTCCTTTTCTTCTCCCTGTCTAATTCCGATGACTTGGATATTATTTTTTCTCATGCTATCCTGTAATTCCCTTACATCTTGTTCATATTTTTTCAATCTTTTTTCATTTTCCTGTATTATCTGGGAGTTTTTCTCTACATTATCTTCTAACTCACTAATCCGAGTGTCACGTGCTATATTTCTTGGAACTTTACAGAGAGATTTGTATGCATCTACATACATTTGTATTTCTGGTTTCTCTCTCCTTTCAGACTTTATAATTTAGGCTGGATCTAGGTGGGGGAGAGAGAGAGCTCACACATACAGCTAGTGAAGTAAATATATATATATATATATATTGCCCTGGCTGGTTTGGCTCAGTGGATTGAGCGTCGGCCTGCGAACTAAGTGTTGCTGGTTCGATCTTCCAGTCAGGACACATCAGAGAAGGAAAACTCTGACTCTAAAAAACCTCCGCTGCCTTGCGGCATACTTCTTTAGGGGAAAGGCTAAGGGAGTAAACCCCGACAGAAAATCCGGAGCCGGAGTCCCTAAGGCGGTTTGACGTTGTAGTCAACACCGGCAACTCCTGCGGCGCACCTGAAGCCAAGCTGTATGGACTCCGTTTTTCCCTTGGACCCTTCAGCTGTGAAGAGAGGGGGCGTCTGCTGCAGGGGCAACAGCGGACCCTCGATATCACCCTGCCCAGGCTCTGTCGCTTCAGCTTCACTGGAGAGGACACTCCAGCATCATCGCAAGATGTCGATTCAACACGGGAGGAGACAGATACCGTGTCACTCCCGAGTTGGACTGCACAGCCATTCTCGGCGGTGCAGATAGACTCTTAAGAAGCTACACCATCGTCTCTCGAGACGGACGGCTGCCAACAATCTTCTAACTCATTAATCTGATCCTCTGCTTCGTTTAGTCTGCTTTTTACTGATTCTACTGTGTTTCTCAGTTCAGAGATTGAATTCTTCATTTCTTGCTGGTTCTTGTTAATAGTTTCTATGTCTTTTTTTTATGCTGGTGTAGTTCTCTGCAAGTTCCCTGTAATTTTCTTGGAGCTGCTGGTAACTTCCTTGGAGGTTGTCATAGTTGTTTTTAAGGTTGTCGAGTATATTCAGCTTCTTTACCACCATTGTTTTGAATTCTATGTCTGAAATTGGGCTATGTCTATTTCATCTACCTCTCTTTCTGAGGATTCCTCTTTTCTTTTCATTGAGGGGTTATTTTTGCGTCTTACCATGTTGGATTCTTCTTGTTTGTTTTTATTTTGGGAGGGGATAGTCTGCTTTGACTTCCTACCTTTGTGGTGTGATATTCTTTATGGGAGATCTGGGCCTTTCAGTGGTGCAGTCTCTTTGATCTCCTGAGCCTGATGTTCTTGGGTTACCCTTTATGTCGTTTGTTTATGCTGTCTGGTTATATTTCAAATGTTCTTTGTTAGGATCTTCCTTCTGGCTAGTTGATTGAGAGTCACTCTGTCCACTTTGTCTTGAGTTCTTTTGTGGAGATGCTGTTAAAAACATAAACACACAGCCCAGGCAGGAGACCCACACCCTCAAAAATATCCCCTACCCTCTATCCCGCTATGGTCAGCCAATGAGCCACTATTAATATAAATATAAAGAGATTAGAGATTTTATACTATAAGAAAATTAGATAAGATTTGTTTTTAGGGAGAAAAAATAAAATTTTTGATAGAGCGGATGATAGATTAATAATAGTTGAGACTATGCAAGCCAGTATGTAATGTTTACATTGTATGTTAATAAAAATAGAAGAAAAAGAGGGAAGAATGCAGAATGTAGTAAGAAAGTAGGATTGTATTGTATTGGATTTATATAATAATTATATTCTATTTATTTAGAGTGAAAGGAGGACTAAACTAGACACACAAACAAATAAACAACGATTAAAAAGGAAGGATAAAAAGGAAAGATTATAGGAGATCCAAGATGGTGGAGGAGTAAGTGGAAGCTATACTAACCTCCTCCCAGGACGTGTCTGCATTTACAACTTAATTTTGGAGAAATCATCTGGAATAACCAACCGAACACTAGCTGGAAAGAAGTCTTATAAACACGGAGAGACAGAAAAGGCCGCTACATCACAACTTGACCGAAAGGGAGTGCAGAGACGCGGAAGGGCTGGCTGGGCTCACATGGGTGGCAGCTGAAGGGACTGAGAAACAGCACAGCAGCCGGGGATTCCCCCTGAGAAGGGCAGGGTCTAAACCCCCAGCTGGGCTTCCCAGCCTACAGCAACAGAGTGGAAAGTAAAATAGTATCAGCTGTGAAAAGCGAAAAGCCACAGGGTTTCTTGCTAGCCAGAGAGAAACAGCAGGAGGAAAAGAGCTCTTAAGTGGATCACATACGAAAATATTTTGGCCATCACTTACCCTGGGCTCAAGCAGAGGGAAGGCAGAGAGGACTGGAGACACTTGGGGAGAATTTGGCATGGTGGCTTTGAGGGGAGAACTGGAGGGGCAGCCGACTGGGTCCCAGTGCTGACTCATCCCCAGTACTGCGGGTAGACCATTCCCCTCCAAGTGGCGTCAGCCTGAGGGGAAGCAAAAGCCCTGCCTACAGGAATTAAGCTGCCACACCCACAGTCCTTAAGCCTGACAGCTAATCACAGATTGAATAGATTAACAATCAAAGAAGACAGACAACAGCAGTAGATCCCTGGAAGTCTCCAACAGGCTGCCTAGGGCCAGACTGGTACATGATCTGACGCCACCAGAGGCAGATCCAGGAAGTGCAGATCATTCCAAGAAGCACCAACAAACAATAGGAGTCAAAAAAATGGGGAGACAGAGAAACAACCTCCCATCAAAAGGAAAGGCAGAATCCCCAGAAAGAGTGCTAAATGAAAAAGAGGGGAGCGAACTATCAAATATGGAATTCAAAACATGGATTATGGAGAAGCTGAATGAGCTGAGCGGAAACTACAAAGAACTCCAGAAAAACTACAAGGAACTCACAGAAAATTACGTGAGCATAAAAAAGGACATAGAAGCCATCAATAAGAACCAGGAGGAAATGAAGAATACGATCTCTGAATTGAAGAACACAGTAGAAGGAATTAAAAGCAGGCTAGAGAAAGCAGAAGATCGGATCAGCGAGCTGGAGGACAACGTACACAAAAACTCCCAGACAATGCAACAAAATGAAAGAAGACTGAATAAGACTGAGAGGTTCTAAGACAGCTGCAGGACAACATGAAACGTAATAATATCCGTATCATAGGAATTCCAGAAGGAGAAGAAGAAGAGCAAGGGATAGAAAACCTCTTTGAAAAACTAATGACAGAAAACTTTCCTAACATGATGAGAGAAAGAGTCACGCAAGTCCAGGAAGCACAGAGGGTCCCAATGAAGAGGAACCCCAACAGGCCCACCTCAAGACACATCATAATTAAAATGGCAACATTCAAAGAGAAAGAGAGGATCCTAAAAGCAGCAAGAGAGAAACAACTAATAACATACAAGGGAGCTCCAATAAGGCTATCATCAGATTTCTCAGCAGAAACACTACAAGCCAGAAGGGAATGGCAAAAAATATTCCAAGCAATGAAAAACAAAGGCCTACAACCAAGAATATTCTACCCAGCAAGGCTCTCATTCAAAATGGAGGGTGAAATAAGGAGCTTCCAAGACAAAAGAAGGCTAAAAGAGTACATCTCCACCAAACCAGCAATGCAAGAGGTGCTAAAGGGTCTGCTCTAATAAGATAAAGAAACAGAGAGAGACAGAGAAGAGCACGAGTACAAAGGGGAAAAATGACAATGAATAAGTACTTATCGGTAATAACCTTAAATGTAAATGGATTGAACTCTCCAATTAAAAGACATAGGGTAGCTGAATGGATTAGAAAGAATGACCCACATATATGCTGTCTACAAGAGACCCACCTTAGAACAAAAGATCTACACAGACTGAAAGTAAAGGGATGGAAAAAAGTATTTCAAGCAAATGGGCATGAAAAATAAGCCAGGGTAGCAATACTTATATCAGACAAAACAGATTTCACAGCAAAGTCCATAAAAAGAAACAAAGAAAGGCATTTCATAATACTTAAGGGAAAAATCCATCAAGAAGATATAACCCTTATAAATATATATGCACCCAACTTAGGAGCACCCAAATATATAAGGAAACTTTTGAAAGACTCCAAGAAAGATATAGAGAACAACACACTCATAGTAGGGGACTTTAACACCCCATTGTCAACAATGGACAGATCTTCGAAGCAAAGAAACACCAAAGATATTGAGGCACTGAACAACACTCTAGATCAAATGGACTTAGTCGATATATATAGAAGTTTTCACCCCAAAGAAGCAAAATATACATACTTCTCAAGTGCACATGGAACATTTTCAAAATTAGACCACATGGTAGGACACAAAACAAGACTTAACAAATTCAAGAAAATTGAAATTATATCAAGCATCTTCTCAGATCACAATGGCTTAAAATTGGAAATCAACCTCAAGGAAAAAACTCAAAAACATTCAAACTCATGGACAACGAATAACATGCTATTAAATAATGAATGGGTTAACAATGACATCAAGGAAGAAATCAAAAAGTTTCTGGAAACTAATGATAATGAACACACAACAACCCAAAACCTATGGGATACAGTGAAAGCAGTACTAAGAGGAAAGTTCATAGCAATACAGGCCTACCTAAAAAAGCTAGAGGAATATCTAATAAAAAATTTAACCCTACAGCTACAAGATCTAGAGGAAGAACAACAAGCAAAGCCCAGATCAAGTAGAAGGAAGGAAATCATCAAGATCAAAGCAGAATTAAATGACATAGAGTCTAAACTAACAATTCAAAAGATCAACAAAAGTAGGAGCTGGTTCTTTGAAAAAATAAACAAAATTGACAAGCCTTTAACCAGGCTCATCAAGAAAAAAAGAGAGAAGACCCAAATAAATAAAATCAGAAACGAAAGAGGAGAAATCAAAACTGATACCACAGAAATACAAAGGATTATAAGAAATTATTATGAACAACTGTATGGCAAGAAATTTGACAACCTAGAGGAAATGGACAAATTCCTGGAAACCTATAGTCTTCCCAAACTGAATCAAGAAGAAGCAGAAAGTCTGAATAGACCAATAAGAGCTAGTGAAATTGAAGCAGTAATCAAAAAACTCCCAGCACACAAAAGCCCTGGACCGGATGGCTTCACAAGTGAATTCTACAAAACATTTAGGAAAGAACTAACTCCTATCCTTCTCAGACTATTCCAAAAGATACAAGAACTCCTATCCTTCTCAGACTATTCCAAAAGATACAAGAAGAGGGAAGACTGCCAAACTCATTCTATGAAGCCAGTATAACCCTAATTCCAAAACCAGGTTAAGACACAACAAAGAAAGAAAACTACAGGCCAATATCGCTGATGAACATAGATGCTAAAATCCTCAACAAAATATTGGCAAGCCGGATCCAGCAACACATTAGAAAGATCATACACCACAATCAAGTAGGATTCATCCCAGGGATGCAAGGATGGTTTAACATTCGCAAATCAATAAACGTAATACACCACATAAACAAAATGAAAGACAAAAACCACATGATAATATCAATAGATGCAGAAAAAGCATTTGATAAAGTACTACACCCATTTATGATAAAAACTCTCAGCAAAATGGGAATAGAGGGAGCATACCTCAACATAATAAAGGCCATATATGAGAAACCTGAAGCCAACATCATACTCAATGGGCAAAAACTGAGAGCATTCCCCCTGAGATCAGGAACAAGACAAGGATGTCCGCTCTCCCCACTCCTATTCAACATAGTCTTGGAAGTTCTAGCCACCGCAATCAGATAAGAAAGAGAAATAAAAAACATCCAAATTGGAAAAGAGGAAGTAAAACTGTCATTATTTGCAGATGACATGATAGTGTACATAGAAAACCCTATAGACTCCACAAAAAAACTACTCGACCTAATAAGTGAATTCGGCAAAATAGCAGGATACAAAGTCAATATTAAGAAATCAAAGGCATTTTTATACACCAACAATAAAAACTCAGAGATAGAAACTGAAAGAAAAATTCAATTTAGCATAGCAACAAGAAAAATAAAATACCTAGGAATAAACTTAACCAAGGAGGTAAAAGACCTGTACTCAGAAAACTACATAACACTGAAGAAAGAAATTAAAGAAGATACAAATAAATGGAAGCATATACCATGCTCATGGATGGGAAGAATCAACATCATTAAAATGTCCATACTACCCAAAGCAATTTATAGATTCAGTGCAATCCCTATTAAAATACCAGCAACATATTTCACAGACCTAGAACAAATACTTCAAAAATTTATATGGAAGCAAAAAAGAGCCCGAATAGCCACAGCAATTTTGAGGAAGAACACAGTAGGAAGAATCACAATACCTGATATCAAACTATACTAAAAGGCCACGGTAATCAAAACAGTCTGGTACTGGCATAAAAACAGACATATAGATCAATGGAACAGAATAGAGAGCCCAGAAATAAACCCAGGTTCATATGGTCAACTAATATTTGACAAAGGGGAAAGAACATCAAATGGAGTGAGAAGAGCCTCTTCAACAAATGGTGTTGGGAGAACTGGTCAGGGACATGCAAAAAAATGAAACTAGACCACCAACTTACACCATACACCAGAATAAACTCAAAATGGATCAAAGACTTAAATGTAAGCCGTGATACCATAAAAGTCCTAGAGGAAAAAATAGGCAGGAAAATTTCAGATATCCCACATAGCAATATTTTCACTGATATATCTCCTAATGCAAGGGAAATAAAGGAAAGAATAAACAAATGGGACTACATCAAACTAAAAAGTTTCTGCTCAGCTAAAGAAAACATCAGCAAGCACTTCTGGCCAAGATGGAGGCTTAGATGGACGCGCTAGGTCTCCCTCTACAACTAGAGAGGAATACAGCTACTTCAAAACAAAGGATAACTAGAAATTCCAGAAAATAAAACTACACGGAAGCCCAACATATGAAGTTATAAACCAGCGGCGCTCTTTGGGCAGGTAAGAGCGAAAGGGGGCGGTGCTGTTTGCGGTCGCACCTGGGACAGCAGCGGGGAGAACAACACCGGCTGCAGTCGAACCCCCGGCAGCTCGCGACCCCAACGCTGGGGAAAGCAGCCACCACATCGCCTTGAACAGTGAGGCCCAGGGGGGTCGGAGGATGGATCCCGGTCTCCTAGCGGAATAACTGTGTGAATCCATCTTGGACCCCTGCCCCCAAAGAAAGCACCACAGGGCTGCGAAATAGGTCGCGGACAGGCACCGGTCGCTGGCTTGTGATGACAAAGCACAACGGCACAGCAAGAAAGGCTGCCGAACGGGTCATTACGAGTACACAGGCACTGCCCCCTACAGACGGCCCAAGAAAACAAAACGCATCTGTCAAAATGAGGCAGACAACCATAGAAATCCCGGTGGCACAGCTCACCAGGCAACAGATGGAAAACCTGACAGATGAACAGATAAGAAACCTGTCAGATGCTCAGTTCTGGGCCATTGTTATCAGGTGGCTTACAGAATTCACAAAAGATCTGGAAACAGATGAGAAAGAAGCGAAAAACACTCATAACAAAAGGAACAAAACCACATACGAGACAGATGGTGAGGAAATAAAATCCAGAGTTCATTTCAACAAACCGGAATATGGAGAAGGAACAAAGCAGTCAACCAATGCAGAGAGAGGAAATGGGAAGCAACGATGAGAGGATCAGAAACCTCTGGGACAGCTATAAAAGGCCCAACATAAGAATCATTGGTTTGCCAGAGAGCGAGGAAGGTGAACTAGAACTTGAAAAATTGAGTGAAAATATAATAAAGGAGAACTTCCCAGACTTGGGGAAGGAAGTGACTTACAGGTCCAGGAACACAGAGAGTTCCAAAAAAAACTGGACCCAGGGAGAACCACTCCAAGACACATTATAATCAAAATGTCAAAAATTAAAGATAAAGAGAGAATCTTAAAAGCAGCAAGAGAGAAGAAAAGAATCATGTACAAAGGGGTCCCAATTAGACTATCAGCTGACTTCTCAAGGGAGACCCTGCAGGCAAGAAGGGACTGGCAAGAAATATTCAAAGTAATGAAAATCCAAAACCTACAACCACGAATACTCTATCCAGCGAAATTGTCATTCAGAATAGAAGGACAGAGAAAGTGTTTCCAGGACAAAATAAAACTGAAAGAGTTCATTAGATCCAAACCACTGTTATATGAGATGTTAAAGGGACTGGTTTAGAAAAAGGAGGATCAAGACAATGAAATCTAAAATGAAAACTGCATCACAAGAAACAACAGAAGCTAGGGAATTGAAACAAAGGCAAACTAAACAGGCAACGAGAGTGGAAAAAGAACTTTAGGTACAGGGAACATATTGGGGGGAGGTCAACAGGGAGGGGGAATCGGGAGAGGAAGGGAGATGATATAGGAATTAAGGATCATGGTAGGAGGGAATGGAATAGACAGAGAGAGGTTGAGAAGAACTGTATGCACAACTAATGGACATGATCTAAAAGGGGGGGACAACTGGAGGGAGGGGACCACCGGGTGGAGGGGAGCAGAGGAAAGGGAAATTGGCACAAATGTAATATTATAATCAATAAAACATATTAAAAAAAAAAGAAAACATCAGCAAGATGAAAAGGAAACCAACCATATGGGAAAATATATTCGCCAATGACATCTCAGACAAGGGATTGATCTCCAAAATATATAAAGAACTCATACGACTCAACACCAAGAAGACAGACAACCCAATTAAAAAATGGGCAAAGGACCTGAACAAACACTTCTCCAAAGAAGACATACAGAGGGCCCATAGACATATGAAAATATGCTCAACATCACTAGCCATCAGAGAGATGCAAATAAAAACCACAGTGAGATACCACCTCACACCAGTCAGAATGGCCATAATCAACAAATCAACAAACAACTTGTGCTGGAGAGGATGCGGAGAAATGGGAACACTGGTGCATTGCTGGTGGGAATGCAGACTGGTGCAGCCACTATGGAAAACAGTTTGGAATTTCCTCAAAAAACTAAAAATGGAACTGCCTTTTGAACCAGCAATTCCATTACTGGGATTATATCCGAAAAATCCTGAAACACCAATTCAAAAGAACCTATGCACTCCAATGTTCATAGCAGCACTATTTACAATAGCCAAGTGCTGGAAACAACCTAAATGCCCATCTGTAGATGAGTGGATCAAAAAACTGTGGTACATTTACACAATGGAATTCTATGTAGCAGAAAGAAAGAAGGAACTTCTACCATTTGCAACAACATGGATGGAATTAGAGAGAATTATGCTTAGCGAAATAAGCCAGGCAACGAAAGAAAAATACGTTATGCTGTCACCTATTACAGGAAACTAATGAACAACACAAACAAATGAGCAAAATTGAACCAGAGGTATGTAAACAAGGAATAGACTAACAGTAACAAGGGGGGAGGTGGGAGGGAGAAAAGGGGGTAAGAAGGGGAAGTGTAAAATCAAAGAACATGTATAAATGACCCACAGACATGGGCAACTGAGTGGGGACTGAATGTGGGGGAAGGGAGGGGCAGGATACAGGGAAGCAAGAGGGGGAAAAAAAAGTGAGACAACTGTAATGGAAAAACAAACAAAAAAATTTTTTTAGTGGGGGAAAATGAAAATATGAAGAATCGAAATGCCAGTTCAGTGAATATTAGGACAAAGATTTTCCTTCACGTTGTATATTTTTCTCCCTATTTGATCTCTCCAGAGTTTGGCATTCTAAACAAGTAAGTAATGACTTAATTTTCTTTGCATAGACCTAATAAGACCAGTTGTTAATAGTGGTTCCTTTTTCTAACCAAGCCTTTGACTGGAATGTCAAGCCTAAAGTAGACATGCTTGGGCTCAGGTTGTTACCAAAAAGCCCTAAGGAACTGGGAATGACTTTCAAAGGTAATAAAAGCCCGCGAAATAAAAGGCCTGCTGCCATGGTTGGTTGTGCGGTCCACAGCAATCTCTCCAGGGAAGGAACGAAGGTTGTTTTCCTGAAAGATGGCTAGAAGGGACCTTAAGGCACAATGGAAAACCAGAAAGACTTGGAAAAGACAGATGTGTACAGGCAAGGATGAATGCCAGGTATGTGGCCCAGCTTCTGTGCCCTGAAGAGCAGACTGAGGGCCACCCTAAATGTTCCTTGGGTAAGTTCCAGCAAAACAGAACTAAAGATCATAAGTGATCATTTGCTGCTCTTGTTATGTTTATGCAAATGAACAGGATAAATTAAAAATGGACTTAATGTAGTCCCTTTAAAGACAAGGAGAGTAATCTTAGGGAGAAAAATCATTATTCAAGGAAAATCACAATGATCAGTGGCAGACTGTAAAGTAGGGCAGCTAACCGTCTTAAAAGTTTCTTCTCATTTAAAAAATGGTTTCACTTGAAAATTAAACCATATCTGTGATATCACCAAAGAGATTCAAGTTGCAGGCAAGTAGAATGTCAAGTGCCTTGCAACTGGATGTCTTCCCAATAAGACAGTCTTACAGATTTAGAGACTTGTTTGTTGGTTATGTTACATAAATTAACATGTGTTTTCTGTTTTCAAAGGGCATAAGCCTATGACCACATTACCTGAGTGATAGTCTGTACACATAAGCCTCACTTAATCCTCTCTGCAGCGTTGCCTCCTGAGACTCAACAGTTTGGCTGAACTAAATGGCTGGGTTGGTGAAGAATGGGGTGATCTGTGGGCTTCACTTTAAAACTGAATTCTCTTTTCTATCCTAATGGCTTGGACAGAAAGGGCCCAGAGGCCTGAGAGTGGGGAAACATAAACTATTTCCCTCAGCCCAAACTAAATATAATGGGCAAAAGGGTTTTGGACAGGCGAGATGTGCCTAGCACACCTTCCTCCAAAGAAGCCCTTTTTTTTTTTTTTTTTCCTCCTAATGTGGAACATTGAAAAATTAATCCCTGCCTTTTGTCACCTAGTATTTATGGATGGATTGAATGATGCTTTTTAACCCTTTTTGCCAAATCTGTTGCTCCCAGAACACAACAAGCATGCCAGCCTGCTAAACCAAGCATGCCGTTGTCCGGAGACAGCCAACTGACCTAGAGTCTGCACAATCCTTCCCCATGTGGGAAGGCCACCCTCCCCTCCACACCCCCACTATTATTAGGGATTTCTGGACTCAAGGGTAGGTAGGACGACGACCATGTCCAGCTTGAAGCAGCTAGAGGAGCTTGAGACCTTCGCCCATTGTCCTTTACAAGATTACAAAGGGTCTTAATATCTGAGAGGAAGGGATAGTTATTTTTTACGAACCATGGGTATGGACGTGGTGGGGGGATGCTGGGGGAGGGAGATACTGGGTGGAGGGGAGTAAAGGGGAAAAAATTGGAACTACTGTAACAACATAATCAATAAAATATACTTTAAAAAAAAACAAAAAACAACTAAGTAAAAAAAAAAAAGGAAAGATTATATAGTACTAATTAGAGATATAATGTTTTGTTTTTTCCTTTCCTCTCCTCCTTATTCCCTCCCCTCCTCTCCTCTCCTTCCTTTCCCTTCTTTTTAAGGAAGGGGAAAAAAAAAAGATTGTTTTTACTCAGTTCAGCCTTGGTGTGTCGTCTTCTTTTTCTCTGTTCCCCAGCTGGTCTAATGTGGCAGTTCAGATGTTCTTGTTCCTTGCAGTAATGTTGTGCGCCCACAGTGGACGGCACGGTATGTTCCCTTGCCACCCGCTTGAGCCAGCTGAGGTGTCCTTGTGTGCTCGCCTCTTCACGCCCAGTGTAGCCTGAGAGCTTGCCCCACCAGTGGCACCTATTGTCCCTGGGTCGAGGTGTTTTCGCGCTCACGTGCGCGTGCCCTTAGTCTCGCTGAGCGGAGCTCCGGGAGTTGGTCTCTCGCCTCTTAGGGCGGGGCCCCGGACACTTGTGCACAGTGGAAGTGAGCATCTGTGAGTCGCTGCTGCCCGCTGATCCCGTGCTGCAGCCTCCCGCTTTCCCTCACCCATCTGGGCGAGCATGAGCAGAGCCTGAGCTAGTGGTCTGAGTTCCGGCCTGGGGCCTGGCGCCCACTGGAGCTGGCTAGGATGTCTGCGCACAGTCTTCTGCGTGTTCAGTTGGCTCTCCCTGTGCCCGTTGGGGCACTGATCTTATGTCCATTGGGGAGTGTCCGAGGGGTGCCTGGACTCACTGCACCACGCACCTGGGCCAGTGAATGAGGGCACTTCCCTATGCGCGCCCCCGTGACCCAAGGGTAGGGTTGGGGATTGGATGAGCATGCCTCTGTACCTGCGCTCCTCAAGAACAGCCTACCCCCCAAACTTTCCACCCCTCTCCGCAGTCCACTAGAGAAAAATATAAAGGAGAATTATGTTCTCACATGCCCTGTAGCTCGCTGTCTCCTGTCCTTCCGCACCAATGCCACTTGGTCGAGTCCCGTCTCTGTCAGTGGGCAGAGATCCGCTCTCCTCCCAACTCCTCTCTGGGGTAGCCTGTGGTCACCAGAAAGCCTTTGTGTACTTCCAGCTGCAGCTCAGGCAGCCCCCCCAATCAGGAATCCTGTTTCGTCCCCTTTTCCTCCACTATCCTCACTAAACAGGTTGTTCCCAGATGGATTTTCTCTAATCCAGCAGTGCCATGGCTTGATTCCTGCCAGTGTCCAGCTGCTCACTGATATGTTCTGTCTGCAATTAGCCCAAACTGCAGACGGATCTCGGGAGCCTGAAAGCGCAGCATTTCCTCACTCCTCCACCATCTTCCGACCTAGTGTATGATCTTTCTAATGTGTTGCTGGATCCGGTTTGCCAATATATTGTTGAGAATTTTAGCATCTATATTCATCAGCAATATTGGCCTGTAGTTTTCTTTCTGTGTTGTGTCTTGATCTGGTATTGGAATTAGGGTAATACTGGCTTCATAGAACGAGTTTGGGAGTCTTCCCCCTTCTTGGATCTTTTGGGATAGTCTGAAGAAAATAGGAGTTAGTTCTTTCCTAAATGTTTTGTACAATTCATCTGTGAAGCCATCCGGTCCAGGGCTTTTGTATGCCGGGAGTTTTTTTATTACTGCTTCAATTTCACTAGTCGTTATTGGTCTACTCAAGCTTTCTGCTTCTTCTTGATTCAGTTTTGGAAGACTGTATGTTTCCAGGAATTTGTCCATTTCTTCTAGGTTGTCAAATTTCTTGGCATACAGTTGTTCATAATAATTTCTTACAATTCTTTGTATTTCTGTGGTATCAGTTTTGATTTCTTCTCTTTTGTTTCTGATTTTATTTATTTGGGTCTTTTCTCTTTTTTTCTTGATGAGCCTGGTTAAAGGCTTGTCAATTTTGTTTATCTTATCAAAGAACCAGCTCCTACTTATGTTGATCTTTTGAATTGTTAGTTTAGTCTCTACATCATTTAATTCTGCTCTGAACTTGATGATTTCCTTTCTTCTACTTGATCTGAGCTTTGTTTTTCTTCCGCTAGTTCTTGTAGCTGTAGGGTTAAATTTTTTATTAGAGATTCTTCTAGCTTTTTTAGGTAAGCCTGTATTGCTATGAACTTTCCTCTCAGGACTGCTTTTGCTGTGTTCCACAGGTTTTGGGTTCTTGAGTGTTCATGATCATTAGTTTCCAGAAACTTTTTGATTTCTTCCTTGATGTCATGTTAACACATTCATTATTTAATTGCATGTTATTCATTCTCCATGAGTTTGAATGATTTTGAGTTTTTTCCTTGAGGTTGATTTCCAATTTTAAGCCATTGTGATCTGAGAAGATGCTTGATATAATTTCAATTTTCTTGAATTTGTTGAGGCTTGTTTTGTGTCCTATTATGTGGTCTATCTTTGAAAATGTTCCATGTGCACTTGAGAAGAATATATGTTTTTCTTATTTGGGGTGAAAAGTTCTATATATATCTACTAAGTCCACCTGATCTAGAGTGTTGTTCAGTGCCTCAATATCTTTGGTGTTTCTTTTCTTCGAAAATCTGTCCATTGTTGACAATGGGGTGTTAAAGTCCCCTGCTATGAGTTTGTTGCTGTCTATATCTTTCTTGGAATCTTTCAAAAGTTTCCTTATATATTTGGGTGCTCCTAAGTTGGGTGCATATATATTTATAAGGGTTATATCTTCTTGATGGATTTTTCCCTTAAGTATTATGAAATGTCCTTCTTTGTTTCTTTTTATGGCCATTGCTGTGAAATCTGTTTTGTCTGATATAAGTATTGCTACCCCAGCTTTTTTTTTCACGTCATTTGCTTGAAATATTTTTTTCCATCCTTTCACTTTCAGTCTCTGTAGATCTTTTGTTCTAATGTGGGTCTCTTGTAGACAGCATATATGTAGGTCATTCTTTCTAATCCATTCAGCTAACCTGTGTCTTTTGATTGCAGCATTGAATCCATTTACATTTAAGTTTATTACTGATAAGTACTTATTCATTGTCATTTCCCCCCTTTGACTCGTGTTCCTTTTTGTCTTTCTCTGTTTCTTCATCTTATTAAAGCAGACCCTTTAGCATCTCTTGAATGCTGGTTTGTTGGAGATGTATTCTTTTAGCCTTCTTTTGTCTCATAAACTCCTTATTTCACCTTCTATTTTGTATGAGAGCCTTGCTGGGTAGAGTATTCTTGATCATAGGCCTTTGTTTTTCATTGCTCTGAAAATTTTTTGCCATTCCCTTCTGGCTTGTAGTGTTTCTGCTGAGAAATCTGATGATAGCCTTATTGGAGCTCCCTTGTATGTTATTAGTTGTTTCTCTCTTGCTGCTTTTAGGATTCTCTCTTTGTCTTTGAATGTTGCCATTTTAATTATGGTGTGTCTTGAGGTGGGCCTGTTGGGGTTCATCCTCATTGGGACCCTCTGTGCTTCCTGGACTTGCATGACTCTTTCTCTCCTCATATTAGGGAAGTTTTCTGTCACTAGTTTTTCAAAGAGGTTTTTTATCCCTTGCTCTTCTTCCTGTCCTTCTGGAATTCCGGTCAAGTTGTGATGTAGCGGCCTTTTCTGTCTCTCCGTGGTTATTAGACTTCTCTCCAGCTAGTGCTCGGTTGGTTATTCCAGATGATTTCTCCAAAATTAAGTTGTAAATCCAGACTGGTCCTATGAGGAGGTTAGTGCAGCTTCCACTTACTCCTCCGCCATCTTGGATCCTCTTAATTTTCTAAAAAACTGTGAAACTATCTTCCAAAGTAGCCACACTATTTTGCACTTTCATCAGCAATAAAATTTTAGTGTATAAAGCTATAATGTGGATACATGTTATTATACATTTGTCAAAACCCATGAAGTGTACAACACCGAGAATTAGCCTTAATGTAAACTATGAACTTTCAGGGATTATAATGGGTCAATGTAGGTTTAACAATTGTAACAAATGTACCACGCTGGTGGGGATGTTGAAATGAGTGAGACTGTGCATGTGAGTGGGATAGTGAGTATACAAGTCATCTCTTACCTTCTGCTCTACATTGATGTGATCTTAAAACTGTGAAAAAATCTTGCATTTTTCAAAATAGGACATAAAAAGTTGCAGTTATAGAAAAACAGAGATCCAACAATATATACTAAGAGCAACCCAAAATGGAAAAGATATTAGAAACGATAGTAAAATTAAATTCTTTTCCTAGAAAAAAACTTGCAATAAGAGATCTCAAATTTTTCTACATGAATGGTATGCTGGGAAACATTTGTACTTATATCATGAAGTCACTATAGCCTTGGAATCCTACAAAAGTGTTTACTTCATTGCAGACAAACAAATCTTTTCTAGCTCGTAGACAAATAGAAGTGGTTTTATTGTATAGTACCATTTTAGTGTTTATAAGCAGCATCACATGACAGCAAAGGGCAGTGGCAGGAATAACAGTTGAAGTATGTTATAAACTGGAGCCCTACTCTTCTAGCAATGGGCAGACAGTCCTCCTGGCTGGAAATTGTAGGTGCCTTTCAATGCTTGAGAATAAAAGGAAAAAGATGAAGAATATTGTGGAGGGGGAGGGAGAAACACAAAACTGCCCATATAGCAAGTGGGCACTTGAACAGATAGAAGTCTAAAGACTCCAAATAGATAGAATCCTTTTTGAAACATGATTATAATGGAAGAGTCTATAACAGTTCATAACATTACATTAGTGTAGAATTAGGCTATTAATTTTTGTTTTGTGTTGTCATTGAGTTTTAGGTATATGAGAACTTAAGTATGCTTTGAGTATATACAGAAAGTAATTACCAATAGGAAGAGCTACTAATCATATCTTCATCTTTAATGCAACACAGAGAGAAAAAATTAAATAAAATCTAGAAAACAAAGAAAATATCAGAGTAGTACTTAAAATGTAACATAAAACAAAACGATAGTTGATGAAAGAGATGCAGCTTAATCCATAGTGTATGGTAATAAGTGTAATCAGTCAAAATCAAAATATATACTGACCTGAGCAGCACCTAACATAAAATAACATAACTTAAAAGGATTAAAAACCATAGGTGTAAAAGATATGTCAATCAAATGTAAATAAAATAAAATAAGATTGCAAGGGATAGTATATTTTCAGGGTAGTTAATTCATATAATTTAACTAGACTATAATAGTATTGAATGTATAGGTTCTAAATACCACAACATCCCTATTCTGCAATAGATAAATACTAGGAGAAATTAGCATAAGTAAAAATTTTATGGGAGATTTTATAGAAATGAGTGATGTAATTGTTAAGATATAATACATGTATATCAAACTTTATATTTGTCAAACCTTGTTTCTAACTGTTGATAAACTTTTACAACAGTAATTACATGCTAGACCATAGAGAAAACTTTAGTTAATTTCAAAAGTTATAAGTGGCAAGGACCACATTTTCTTCAAACAAAAGTGAAAAGATTTATTTAATCCCTAAGGAAGAGTGTGTGTGCCTTCAGTAAATGTTCACATGAGGTATGGGAAAAAGTAGGCTTACAGTTGTAATATAAATAAATGATACAATAATTAATAAATAATACAAGAATAAACTCTGTGTGTCGTGTACTCACAACTATAAACCTATTTTTGCCCCCACCTGTATACAACTAATTTGGAACACTAGCTCAAAAAGTTTAAATTAAAAAAAATCAATCATAACTTACATGCATTTACTAAATACTTTGAAGTCAAATCCTCATGGTTAAATTCTACACTTTTATTTTTATGTGTTTGTCCTTAGTTATGAGTGCTGATACTTACATATGTCTAATTCTTGTTTTCTAATTTAATATCTATTCTCTTCCATCCCAGATAATTAAACTTATTATAGTCATATTGTCAAGATGGTTTCATATCTGTTATCCACATATCCTGTCTAAATTTATTTAGCAAACATGTACTACATGCCCATTTCTACCAGGCAGATTGCTAAATAGTTTATTAAATAAATGAATAAAACATGAGCTAATTCAAGAGGTACAGAATTAAATGAATAACTTCAAGGTGATCCTGAAGGTATTCTAACAGAAGTATCTACACTGAGCCTTGTGGGATTTGGGAGGTTGCCAAAGGATTGAGAATCAGTAATCATGGGTTTTGGAGGTAAGGAAAATGCCAAGAAAGAGACAGTGCATGGATTGCATGTCATGTAGATCAACACCAATGCTTTTCTACAAGCATTGTTTTTGGACATGTAGTTATTTTCACAAGGCAATCAGAATCATCTCCAAATATCCTGTCTTATGATGTTCTTAAAAAATAAATAAATAAATAAATCCCTGTTTTACTCAGAGAGGGTTAGACCTGTGATTAACTATAGAGATACAGTATACTGAAATTGCTTCACCAGATGACTAACTACCTCTAGCTCTTCATTTGGAGGGTACACATGCCAGATATGATTAAACTTTGTCCTGTGGCAACATGGCATTCCAAATTGTAAATCTACATAAAAGAAAATATTGAAGACCAATACATAGATAAATCTTTTAAAAATACCATTGTTCATTGCTTCTCCATTTATGCCATAATTTTAGTAAGTGTTTTAAAGATTAAAATTCTTAACATTTTCCCAAAGGGTGTAGGATTATTTGAGGTTGTCTAATACAAAACATCCAAGTAAGATACATACGTATTTTATATATATATATAAAACATGTATTACATACATATATAATAATGGAGGAACCCCCCCAAAATGGAATTTATTCATAAAAATCTGTATTTACTCTTACATCTTTAAACTTCAGTCACCTTCAAAGTACTCTCCATTTGATGCAATACATCTATAGAGACTTCTTTTTCCACTGCTCAAAACTGGTTTTGAACTTATCTATTTTGATGCCTTTTAGTACTTCTACCATTTTTTTTTCCGTTTGTTTCACATCCTCCACATGGGAAAAATATTTCTTCTTGAGGACTTTTTTCATCAGGGGAAACAATAAAAAAAATTGTTCATGGTGAGATCAGGTGAATAAAAAGGGTAGGGCATGGTTAGTCATACTGTTTTGGGTCAAAAACTACTGAACACTCAACACAGTGTGAGCAGATGCACTGGTATATCACCCACCATGAAATGGGCAACCACACCGAAAGAATCTTAAAAAAATTCACTGAACCCAAACGCAGCCTCTCATAACAATGCCAGTTGGTATACTTGATACAGATGGGTTTCTAGAATACTTACCTAGTGGAGGAAACCTGTATTACAAGGGATCTACTCTCCATAAGATAGTTCTAATTTTATGTGTCCTCCTATTTATTATGGGTTATGTATCATTTAGGGGCCAAAATGTGCTACCTCTCTTGGGAAAGGACAATTTTTTCTAAGAGTTAGCTAGTGTGCTGATTATCTGCCAATTATGCGGCCAAACACTTCACTCTCTATGTACAGGAGGAGAAAGACAGGGAGCAGGAGATACAGACTAAATCATTCCTTAGCCAACACTTAAATTTGTCTACTTTGGGATTGTCAAGACTAGGTTATCATAATCAGTTAGACATAAAAAGTATCTTTACTACACTTTATGTATTAAAGTTTTATGGTTTCCAAATCATCATTTTAAAGATATATTTTATTGATTATGTTGTTACAATAGTTCCAATTATTTTCCCCTTTGCTCCCCTCCACCAAGTCCCCCCCTTCCCTCAGCAATCCCAGCCCCCTTTGTTGCTGTACATGGGTCGTGCATATAAGTTCCTTGGCTTAACCCTTTTCTATATTTTTTAAGTTAATTAATTAGTTTTTTATAACAGTAAAAACTAAAAATTACCCCCTCTCAGACTTAAGATTCTTAATAATCATATAAAGAACAATGGGCAAAGGTCTTGTGCTCCTCTAGCTGCTTCAAGCTGGATGTGGTCATTGTCCTACTTACGCTTGGGTCCAGAAATCCCTAATAAGAGTGGGGGTGTAGCGGGGAGGGTGGCCTTCCCACATAGGGAAGGATCTTGCAGACTCCAGGTCAATTGGCTGTCCCCAGACAATGGCGTGCTTGGTTTAACAGGCTGGCATCCTTGTTGTATTAGACAATCACTCAAATAATGAGATCATAAAATTATGCCCTCTGGTTCAATTTTTCTCATTTGTTTGTGTTGTTCGTTAGTCTCCTGTAATAGGTGATATCATATGGTACTTTTCTTTCATTGCCTGGCTTATTTCACTAAGCATAATTCTCTCTTAAATAATCATTTTTGTTGTTAGACTGTCAAATGTCTATTTGTGATTAATATGGCATTAGCAACACATTCAGAAGTTGCAGATAGTTAAATAAAATGTAATTGACAATTGAAAGTAGAACATATTTAAATCTAGATCTTAGTCTTGATCTTGTGTAAATGATTTTAGCAGTATGTGTGGCCAGTAACAACTGCCCTGCAACATTTGCATATAACTCTAAGATTTCCTGAAAACTTCATCTTGGGGAAAGGGGAGCTTAATTGTCTCTTAAAGGTCTGGTATCTTTCACATGCACACAAGGCTGCCATGATAATTTCAAAAGTCACAGATTACATTTTAAATTGAAATCTCTACTTTTGAACAAAGAAGAAAAGGTTATGAGAAAATACAGTTTGCCATTATTGATGTACAAAACCAACTCTGATTGTGTCTGTCCTGTAGCTCCCTGACATGCACTGAGATACTGCCTACACCTCTGGAAGTGAAAGGGCTGACCTTCAGTCATAACTGTAAATGCTGCTGCTAGGAGAACCCAACTTGAAAAGCATCACGCCCAACCTCTGTTTGTCTCCTTTAACAGACTTTGTGGACTGCTTGTCAGGTGGTTTCTGTTAGATTTGCTTAGCTAAGCCTACAAACATGTAAAAGTCATACCAATTATAATTTAAGAAAAGGAAATGAAGTCAATTGATCATTGATTGTTCTTTCTTCTTATCCAAGTGCCTGGTAAAAGCATCCAAGCATAATGATTGTGAACTCAAAGAATCTGTTTCGCTTCACTTTGCATTTGCTGGTAATGAAGTTAGTGGTTTCAACTTCAGTCTGTACCTCTCTCCCAAAACCCCCATTCTCTCTGTTCCTTCTCTCCTTCTTCAAAGTCCACTTAACATGAAAGATAAATAAAAATTAAACTGTTTTAGCACTATGGTATGCATTCTTTCAGTCCTTGTTTCTTAATAAATAAGGAAAAGAATTAGGGAAATAGAAACAGACTTCTTACAGAGTAAATTATGTAATTTTATTTGAAAAAGTGTCAATATAAAGAATATTAATAGACCTGAATTTTACAACTATAGTAATTTCCTGATTAAGTAGGTATTGCTTATAACAGAATAGTGTTTATATTTTATATTCTAATTTTATATTTTATTTTTTTCCACAATTAACAATGTAACTCCCTCTCACAGCCACACCCATCTCTGGGTAGCAGAATGATATTAACTTGTGTGAAAATTTTCACTCTTAGATTTTCAGAGACATGGCAAGCTTTCACCAGCATTCTGTGCTGGACTATAGCACTGATGCTTGAAAATCCTTTACATTTATAGTGATTTCTCCACTCTCTATGTCACTATTTAATTCCTAAGCATATTTATCTACATTTTTTAAATTATAATTAAAAATTCCACCTTAAAAGCTGTACATTTATACCATTGTAATTTTGAAGGCAACCAGTAATATTACCAGGTTACATTCTTTCCAGAAATTAAACTTTCCCTGTCACATATAAACAGATTGCTTGATATACATGCAATATCCCGTTGGCGTCAGGCACTCTTTTCTTTAATCTGGCTGACATGGCACATAATAAAATGCTCACTTCAATACATGTCTGTTGCATTTTGCCTAATTCTGAGATTAGTTTAATATTAGTCATGAATATTTCCTCCAACTAGGCATGAATTTGAATATAGATTAGGCAGAATTTACATTCATACTAAAGCACAAGCTTCAACCTTAATTTTATTGCTTCCTCTGGTTGTGATGAATTAAGTCATGTCAAGGAAAGAACTGAAAGCAACAGGGACCAGAACTGTTATCTTTATCCACAGTCAGGTAGAGTGTGAGTGGGTGAAATTCAACTTCTGTGCTCTCCTTCCCCGAGCATCAGAGCTGAAAGTTGGAGAGGTCTGCTCAATGGGGGAAAAATAACTATGAACAAAACCACATGACATTTCTGGATTTCTTCCAAGCTAAAAGCTTCTAATATCCTCAATAATGTCACAGTATTTTCTATCCTTTTTTATCATCGATAGACACAGTTTCATTATTTCCATCTTTTTATTTTCAGTATCTTCTTCAAATTAAATTAATGGAAGGATAAAAGGTCACTAGAGTGGTATATATGTGAATGTACACATGAAGGTACATATGTACACACAGCCATAACATATACATATACACGTGTATATATATTTATAAGTCAAGTCCTAATAACGTGAGTACCTGTTTCTACTGGTTTTAAATAATTACAAAATCTTTTGAGGGGAAAATGGGGACATAAAGGGTATGAATGGTAATGAGAAAAAATATAATAAAAGTTAAATTAAAAAATAAAATAATAAAATATCTTTTGAGAATTTACTTGTCCCACTCAAATAAAACAATGAATAATAATCCATATGTCGTTTCTTTGTTACTTTCTGGTATATTTTTAATTGAATCACATGTTAACAACTATGTTAGTGGATCAACACTTTATTTTTATGCATCTTATAATGTTTTCTATTTTAAGACTGTATTGCCTCAATGCAAGATTTAAAGTGAGAACCCACATACTGGGTATTTTGCATATATTGCTGTGATCCTCTTACCTAGGGATCTAAGTAAAAACCCATACCCAGTAAACACCCCATTATAATCTGACTTTCTATCTTATGGTTTTAAAAATCTTTTTTTAAAAATTCTTTTAATATGCTTTATTGATTATGCTGTTACAGTTGCCCCAATTTCCTTTCCCTTTGTTCCCCTCCACCCAGTGACATCCCTCCCTCCAGTTGTCCTCCACCCTTGGTCCATGCCCATTGGTTGTGCATATAGTTCTTCTCAACATCTTCCTATCTACTCCACTTCCTCCTACTATGCTTCTTAATTCCTGTACCATCTTCCTCCCTTTCCCTGCTTCCTCCTCCTTGCTGACCTCCCCCCATAATTTTCCCCATGCCTACAATTCTGATCACACTCTCACTGCCTATTTAGTTTGTCTTGGTTTTGGTTCCCTAGCTTCTGTTAGTTGTTGTGATACAGTTTTTATTTTAATGTTCATAGTTTTGATTCTCTTTCTCCTAAACAAGTCCCTTTAACATCTCATATAACAGTGATTTGGATCTAATGAACTCCTTCAGTTTTACTTTATCCTGGAAGCACTTTCTCTGCCCTTCTATTCTAAATGACAGTTTCACTGGATAGAGTAATGGTGGTTGTAGGTTTTAGCTTTTCATTACTTTAAATATTTCTTCCCAGTCCCTTCATGCCTGCAGAGTTCCTTGTGAGAAATCAGCTGATAGGCTTACTGGGACCCTTTTGTATATAATTATCTTATTCTCTCTTGCTGCTTTTAAGATTCTCTCTTTAGCCTTAATTTTTGACATTTTGATTATAATGTGTCTTGGAGTGGTTCTCCCTGGGTCCAGTTGTTTTGGAACTCTCTGTGCTTCCTGGACCTGTAAGTCTATTTCCTTCCTCAAGTTAGGGAAGTTCTGCTTCATTATTTTTTCACATAATTTTTCCATTTCTAGTTCTTCTTCACCTTCTGGCAACCCTATGATTCGGATGTTGGCCCGCTTATAGCTGTCTGATAAGTTTCTGAACCTCTCCTCATTTTCCTCACTTCTCGTTCCCTGTTTCTATACTGGTTGACTGTTTGTTTCTTCCCTATGTTCCGATTTGTTGATTTGATCCCTGGTTTTCTTGCCCTCACCACTAGTTTCATATGTGTTTTTATTCATTTCAGCAGGACTAGCCTTCAGTCCTTCCCTGTCTTGTTTAAGATCTGCTGTTAAGTTTGCAAGTGCTTTTATAAGCAAAGCTCTGAACTGTGCCTCAGAAAGATTTCCTATCTGCTACTTCATTAGATTAGAAATCTGCTGTCTGGTCAGCTGCATCACTGGGATCTCTATCATGATCTGTGCCATCTTGAACAGTTTTGTGTTTATCTTTGCACCCTGGGCAGGGCTGCCATACCTCCTACGCTATAGAGGGCGAAGCCCCATGCTCTTGTCACAACAAGGTAACCCATCTCACCATGCTGTGGTGTTTTCTGCAGGGGTGGGGGTCCAGAATGGATTCCTGTGGTTCACTCTCCACTGAGAGACTGGGAGCCTCCTCCTCCATCCCCACCCCCACTGGGCCTCACAGTCCAAAGCAATGGAGGTCTGCCTTCCCCGGCTTTGGAATCACAAGCTGACGGGTCTGGTCTGCATCCGGGGGTGCTCCCCAGGCACTTTTTGCCTCCCCTTAAATATGGGTGTCTGTGCTTACCACTGTCCTGCCATCGTCGCTGATGCAGCTGTGGACAGCTTAACTTTATTTCTCTTCCCCTGCTGAGCCCCTCCTACCTGTCTGGATGAGCACCACTTCTTTATAACTTCATACGTTGGACTTCCATTTATTTTCTGGAACTTCTGATTATTGCTGGTTTTGTGGTAGTTGTATTCCTTCTTAGTTGTGGAGGAAGATGAAGTGTGTCAGTCTAGGCTTCCATCTTGGCCAGAAGTCTCCTGTGTTTGTTTGCTTCTATGTGCCAGGGAGAGCTGTCACTCCTGTTATGTTTTAAGGGGTAGAGCCTTCATGAATTCATCAGTAATGGGTGATCTGTTTTGCCACGTTGTGGCACTGTATGTGGGGGAGGGGTCTGAGAAGGAACAATGCCGACTGCCCAGTATTCGCCCCTTTTCCAGGCACTTCTCCCACCTCCACACCAGACTGGTGCCCCTCTAGCTGCTGCCCTGGCAGTCGTTCCCAGAGTGGGTGGGTCTGCGGACACTCTAGGTCTGTGGGGGCCCTTTAAACAAGCAGACTCTGCTGAGAGATGGACAGTTTCTGCCTCCATCCAAACCCTCACTGGTTTGCACAGTCAAAAGCCATGAGGCTTGATTTTTCCCCAGAGCTGGGACAGTGAGCTGCTCTGGTGAGGAGCTGGGAATGCTTCCCACGTGTCCCTCCTGACTTTTCAAAATGTGTGACTGCACTTTCTGCTGGCCTTCTGCTGTTGCCTCTGCTGCCACCACCACACCATGTCCTCTCCAGCATGGCTCTGCCTCTCCTACTTGTCTGGATGAGTATTTCTTCTTTATATCTTTGTTTGCTGGACCTCCGTGCACTTTGATTTTCTAGAACTTCTGGTTGTTTCTAATTTTGAGGTAGTTGTATTCCTTCTTAGTTGTGGAGGTAGATACAGCATGTCTGTCTATGCCTCCATCTTGGCCAGAAGTCTCACAGTTTTCATTTTAATCTGAAAGTCTTACAGGGTAAACATGTTCCTCATGAACGCTGTAAGGTGTATGAATTGTATTTCAGCAAATAAAAAGAGATTAAAAATAGCTCTATCTACAATCCTCTAAAATTATAATGATTTTTAAAATTGTGTCAATATATTTGCAATGGATATATGTGAATCTTATTTTTAGGACACCTTTTTTCTCCTTCGAGGTTTTTCTGTAGCATATTTATTTTATATGTCTATCTGAAATATTTCATTTTATATTTCATCTTTGATACAAAATTGTACAACATTTATACAAAGAAATGGAGCCCACATGGTTTACATGATGGGGAGCTTGCATTCCCAGCGGATGGAGACAATGGCTAAAATGAACTCCTGGCTAAAACAGATTATATGCTAAACTTAGTTAGTTCTTGCTTAATTCTATAAAAGTATGTCGGTTAGGAACCGATTTGACCTAAGAAAAAAAAAATCTCAAAACAATATCCAAGCTGATTACTTATTCAAACAATTATGCCAGAACCTTGCTCTGTTGAAACAAAATACTGTCATATAAACATAGCTCGTCTCCTTGGCCAGCCTGCCTAGAGAAACTGCCATCACAATATCTTTTATTCAATGATACCAGAAACACAGCACAGATTAATTATAAAGCAGAACAGAGAAACAGAAATTATATCCTAGTTACACACATTTCTCTAAGTTTTACTTTGTTCTTGTTGAGTGCTTTTGATTTGCTTGAAGACTTTTATGACACAGTTGTCTGGAAAATCTTGGGATAATCTATAGCTATTAGCTTAATACCATGGGTTTCTAAAAGATAATTATTTATGACACCTGAGTACTACTTAGCAGAATTAAAGAGTCAAATATTTTGCATAAAATGGAAAATACATATCCACCAATGTGAGTAGCTAAGCCCTCATGCATGAAACCATTGGGCGTGCATATCGGAATCACTGTTCTGTGGGTATATGCTGTAACACTCAAGTTAAATGCTCCAAAGAGGATGAGAAAGGACTTTAGAATTGGAAACAGTACTTCAAAAAACGATACTAGGTCAAGTATCACGACCACTAACGTGAGCATGGAGTACAATATAGCACCTTGTTTTTGGAAAAGCGGGACAGTCTCAGGTAAGGCTATTGTTCCCCAAAGGCTATTCCCAGTTCCTGTTAACATACATCCCTGCTTTCACCAGAGTCCTCAGGAGCTGTGACAGTGCTTGCAAATGTGATGCTTATGACAAGTCGGTCTGCTTTGAAAACACGTCAAGAAAACTGAGCACTATTAATAATACTAATGGAGAAATTATATTTAGCTCTGATTTTTTTCTCCTTTTAAAGTAAAAGTGGGATGTTTGTTTTAACAGCCTCCTCTTTTTACAAAGGTTATAGGAAGCAATCAAGTCTCTGCAAAAGCCTTTTTTAAAGATTTCTGCTTAATGAAAATGCATTTACTTGGTTAAAAGAGGACTCTCCACTGGTATATTTTAAAGTCATAGAACACAATAGTAATAAAATTAGCAGTAAGCTTTTGTCAGAAGAAGAGAACATTTTTTAGATTACATGGACAAAGGGACAATTACATATTTCTTAAGTACCTTGAAGAGGCAACTCTGATTCAGGGCTTCCTTTTGAAATCTGTCTTTTCTGAAAGGACACCAAACAGGCTGTGTGGTAGCCAACTGGATAGAATTAATGTACCCATTTCTCTAGAAAAATAGGTAAGCAAAATATTTAAATACCATTGTTTAAATAATGAAAGGAATGGAAAAAAATAAAATTATTAAAGCAAATTGCATATGCTCTATCTTTGATATACCAATATGTACTGCTTCTAAGCTGATAGGAGGTGTTTAATAGAAGCATATTAAATATATGACCCCTCAAAAAAATTCTCAAACTAAGACTCCTTTAAAAATGAGTTTCCAAAGTGTGACGTACCAATTTCAATTTCCACTCCAAAATGGAAATATTGTCATGAAACAGGGCATGACACAGAACACCAATTACAATTCTTTATTAGAATGCCCTCCCTGAGAACTTAGAATATGCCTCACCTTCCCTATGGCACAATCACATCCATTTTATGTTCTTTCTCCCTTTTATGTTTTTTAAAGCTAAAAGTTAAACAAGTCACTTTATAAGACAACAGTAAGGTCACATTGTTTTCCTTTCTCTGGAACAGTTACTAAATGCTAGTGTGTTTTTCTTCCCCACAGGTTGGCGTTCTGCCTGCCTTTATTTTTTTCATGGATTTCAGCTATCAACTGTGTTCGTCTTGAAATCTAAGCCTCACTCTGTCATATGTTCAGCCCTGCTCCATACAACCCGACACAACTTATCACACTCTGACAGCTAATATTTAAAAGAGAACACACATGTGTTTTGAGGTTTGATAACTGCTATCTATCTCGATAATGGGTACCCAATCCAAAATTGTGACAGATATCTAGTGGATTGAGCATCTACCACGAGCAGCTAATGCTGAAGTAAATGAATCAGTAAGGCAGCTTCTTCACACCTATAATTAAAAATAAAGCAAATAAATGTCATGCCAATAATGAAAGCCTGATAAATCTGGGCCATGCCTGCAAAATGCACCAAAGGATAAAACCTGTAGAGACCAGTTTCTAATTTACCATTTTTTTCCTTTAATTTTTTTAAAATAGAAGATTGTGAGATTTTTCCTAAAGATTATTTTAATGGTTTAAATTTCAGGATTTCTAGTTTATGACATCTTGTTTTCACAGAAGCTGCCAGCAGAGATATAGTGGGTCCGAAACAACGTGATATTGTTGCTCAGGAAATGTTCTCTTTTAACAAAGTAAATCAAGGTATAGTAAACTCCTAAAGCCAAATTGCAGAACGCAGCATAATGGCTAATGCTATGTAAATTCCTATGCAGGCAATTGGGCTTTTACTATAGCCATACCAAATGGTGGTGGCTAATGATCTCGAGATTTGATTTCTAAGTGCATTTCATTTAATTTTTTTCCTCTTATTTGAAAACATATCTATCTGAAACTGTAGCTTTACCACACTGATGAGCCTCATTAAAGAGTGCAAATTTTTCTATAGTGACTATTGTACCTTAAATTAACCAAATTTGAAGACAGTGGCTGAGTAGCCTCCAAATCATTCTAATGATTTTGCCTATATATAAAAGCACAAAATTAAATTCTCATTTTCAATTTGACAATACATTTCCTTGGAAAACTATCCCCCTAAGGAAAATGTGGTGTATATATATTTGGTTTTGGCCTTTTGATTATTCAGACACATTAAACAATAAATGAGGTACAGGCATGGATCTTTTTATTCTGGCCTTAGAGTGTTGACTCCACATCTGGAAGGACTGCATTGGTATTCTTAACAAGCATTTGTTCTCGGAGTGCAGTTACTGAATACTGTGGCATCATTTTTGTACTTGAAATTAGTTTCTCTACACAGCTGGTGCATTTTTGTGGAGGTGAGAATGAAATAACAATGTTTCAAATTGAAATCTTTCTATAACACTAGTTAAATTTTTAAAAATAAATTATAACAGAAGCTCCAAGATAATATTTGTTGTTCTTCCTAAGCATTAGGAGAAGTACTTGCTCCTGACCTGTCATTTAGAGCAAATCAAGTCCTACTGTTTAGATGTTACTAGAAGAATTGCTAAAGCCTCATCATGAATAACATACCTGAACAAAATGTTCAGTGACTTCTTAATTTATTAACAATCTAGAGTATTTAGAAGTGATTGGTACAATTCAATATGAAGCAATTTTTACTATGCTAAATTCTGAGTGTGTTCAAAATAGCTTTAAATTATTTTTCCTGCAAGTTAAATGATTTCTTAAGTTATTAGATTATTTATGGCACACTGAACCACCTCTCTAAAAATGATATTGGAATTTGTGTTGATTACTGAAAAATGATTTGCGATTACTCAAAAATGTATAGATATACATATATATACACATATAGATACACACACACATATATGTATTTCATTTTATAACTACTCTTACTTTTATTTTATTACAAGATAATTTGATTGCTTATAAGGTCAACAAAAATACCATTAATGTTTTCTTCTTGTTAAAGTGTCATTAAAACAAAATGTTACTTGCTATTTAAGTAATTATAATCCATAGGTGAAATTTTATAGGTGAAAGGAAGATCCTTTTCTGTACTGACTTCTATGATTCATGTATGCTCACTTGGATTTATGTTATATCCCATTATTGGTTTATTCAAGACAAAATAAATTAAACAATGAATAGGTTACATATATTTCCCCTGGGGTAAGGACACTTGATTTTATGTTGCCCTCTTTCTACATAATATTGCAATAAGCATCTTTTGAAATTTATGGCAGGCAGTCTATGCTGCTGTTCTTTAATTCCAAAATAGAGCATATGCATGAGTAGTGTTGGGCATGAAGGTTTCATTAATGCTTGCACATTAAAATTACTTGGGTAAAATTTTAAATACATTTTGGTGATATAATGTGTTTTCCTGCAGCACAGATAATCCCCCAGCACACATTCTGGGAGAGTCTGTAACAAAGGAGCAGCAATACCAGCCAGAGAATAATTCTGCCTGATTTTCCTTTGCAGTCATTTTATCAGGGACAAGGATATTCCACAGTGGTGCCCAGATGAGGGCTGCATGCATGTCCCAGTGTTGCATTGTGTAAGAAAATGAAAAGCCTAATAGCATTTTGATGTATTCTGGTTAGGTTTTCCATTAAGAGAAAAAGGTGATATGTTCACACCATTTGTCAGGAAAAGAAAAAATGAAGAAAATGTTGACAATTTCATTACACTCTGGTTATGGGGTGATCTGAACTTACCTATTACAAGGTAAAAAATAACTATTCCAGATATTATTAGTTGAGAACATTATTGTTTATAGTTACTTTAACACATACCACAACTATAGAGTGGATATAATTGTATAAACTCAGATTTTAAAAGAGATATTTTATATCATTTACAACATTGCTCAAAATTTTGTATCACTTTGAATGCCATAGTATCATACCACCTCATGCATTGCTGGGTGTTTCTCTGATTAAATCCAGCCTTGAAAAGAGGATGTACAGATACCATAAAAATGTTTCAAAGTGTATCATTCTTTTCTTGACCTATGTATTTATTCAGAATATCCTTTTTCTATTTCTCTAATTTTTTCTTTTATTATTGACCATAGGCCTCCTGGATTTTATGCTGAGAATATTTCCCTAGAGAGAACAGTTGCTGTCCATTTCAAATCAAAGATAAAGAAACTGAACATTTTTTTCCAGGGAGACAAAGGGTAGTTTCAATACATTCAACTGAAAACTGTGGATTACACACATAACTTTACTTATATGTATTTTCTTTACTAATTACTATTACCTGTGATATTAGGACGTTTCCTATTAAAGCCTATTTGCTGTGTATATGCTAAAATATATTTACTAAAATACTATTTGATTCTGTGGTTTAGGAAAGAAAGTATATTAAAAATATCTCAAATACACACTTTAAAATATAAGGAACATGTAAAACTCTGTAAACAAAAACAGCTTTTATTTGATTTTTAGTCCAATAATTTTTATTTTTAAAATGTATTTAACACTAAGTTTATTAACTGCTTGTTACTTGAGGATAGCCATGCATATTAACCATTGCATCCCTTCCCAAATGTGCTAACAAATATTGCAGCATAAGTTTGAGTCAGGGGCACTAACCAGTTGAGAGAGCACAGGAGTGTCTACCTATGTGACAGCCAGGGAAAAGCTGATAGTGGGAAACAGAGGGCAGAAAGCAGGGAGGAAGATGTGGCAGCAAAGGAATGTCATTCACTAACACTAATGTTATCTTCTTTCAGCTTCATTATACCTTTGCAGAAAATCATGTAAGTACATTTAAATTTTATTTGGGGCTAATTGTCTCAGGGGAATTATCAGATTCACAGATTTCTAGTCAAGACAGGAGGTCCGAAAGCCATCTAGTTCATCTGCAGCACTTAGGCAGGTTTTTTGACCCCATTCAGGAATGTGCCTGAAGAGGCAGCTGTGAAATCAGCCTTCAGTTCTGTTTTCCAACCAATTGTGTGGTGAGTGTTAAAATACTTATTTTGTTTCAGAAAAAGTGACGTTATTTCAAGTAAATGTCTAGTGTTTTTAATACTGGTTTACAAGCATATGAGCTGAATATAAAATAGAAATTTGTTTTTTTTATTGTGATAATAATATGAATAATATATAAATTAAATTACTTGCATAATATCATAAAGTTGTTAAATGTTGACATACTTCTTGTTTTTAGTCAACCTACTAGATTTCTGATCTTAGCCAGTACATCTTATTTCCCACAAAACATCTATATTCTAATTTATAAAACTTAAGCTTAGAAAAATTACTTCTTCTCTAATAAGTAATTATAATAAAGCATCTATACAATTTTATTTAAATATGTTTACAGAGTATTCATTTAATATCTACAACATTTCTGTCTATTTTTTGCCCAGATGAGTATGAATGTAAACAAGTAAAGAAATTAGAAGAAAAAAAAAGAAAAAGAAAACTAAGCAAATAAAAGAAGGTTGGCATAAAGAAGATCAAAAACCAAATATTTATTACTTATTAGCATCATTGATATCAGAGTTTGTCAGACTTTGTGATGCAACTTGAGGATTTTAACATGCCCTTTCTTCCTAAACCTTCAGCTAAAGGAGTTCAAATGTCGCACAGTCAGGACAAAATCCCATCACTGTGACAACTTCTCCAATATCCTTTCCTGGTTTTTCAGCTGGATTTTCAGGGTTCTTATTATTTTTTATGTTAGCCTGTGAAAATAGTAATTGCTAACTTGAAGATCTACTTAATTTATAACACTTTTCATTGAATTTGCTATGACACAATTCTTTACTTGAAGGTAGAGACTTGGAAATAATGCTATTGCAAAATGCTTGCTTACAGAGAGTTCTATCTCTTGAATCAAATAAAGCAATGACAAACGCTAATGAAGAAGCTTTCTTATAATTTGATATTTTTATCAAAAATAAATTTATCATTGTTCTTCTCCTGGGGGGGGGTGGAGAATATCCTAGAAAGCCTCTCAATTATTTCTTCAAAAAGGGAATAAACAACCAGTTCTAATAAAGTAACTTCACTTAGAACAAAATATGATATCCACACATGGCCAGTGACATGACTGAGTAAATGCCTTTGCAAGTGAGTAGCTTTCACAGCCCAGAAAACATTGAAGCTTTCTTCCTCTCCACAGCATTCTCTCTGCTATCAATGGATCAAAAACATTTTATGCAAACTGATGAAGCCATCTGTAATAACCATCAATAATAAAAAGTAACATTTAGGGGGTATGCTACAGTGTATGAATAGTTTTTCCTTAAGATTTTCTCTTTTCGTTCTTGAGAAAAAAAGTCAATATTACTATTTTTTTCTTACAGAAGACTGTATTGAGTGTCAAAGAATTTACATGAACCCAAGTTCAAATACCAAATTTTTTCTACCACATTACCTAGATATCCATTGTACTTCTGCTCACCTGTCCTCATGTGTATTGAATTCTAGGGAAGTTTAGACCTTGTTGCTACCATTAATGAGATACAGTCCATAGAAAATTATCTTCAACAAAATAATACTTATTCAAAATGAATATTTCAAATTCTCAGTAGAGAAAATTTTGTGGAAAACTATAGGAAATAATACATTTAAAAAATAATTCTAGGAAGGAGAGTGTAATTTAATGTATTTCTATCTGGTGGAAAACTGTTCTTCCCCACAATGCGTAAGCTTCAGACTTCACATTGTTAATATCTTTAGAGATCCAGTTTTTCTTTAACAATAGCTGAAGGAAATGGGTTATATAATCCCAGATTTTAAAAAAGACAACAAAGATTAATTGAAAATGGTTCACCTAAATAACATCATATATAACTGTGTTCTTAGTGAAGTTAAATGTAATGATGTTGTAAGCAGCACAAAATAATATACAGTCTTAACCTTCAGGTACTCCTCATTTAGTAATGTGTAAAAACTGGAACTTGGGGAGAAGATGGTGGCCAAGTAAGTGGAAGCTGCGCCTACTTGATCGTGCCCCCAGCATAGATTTACAGCTGATCTTCCAACAAGTGATCTGGACAGTCAATGAAATCTTAGCTGATACGAATATTTGAAGCTAAGGAGTATAGAGGAAGCTTTGTATCATCCAATAAAAGATTTTATAAGTTGAAGGAAAAATACCCTGCACAAGGTGCCAGCATCAGAGAAGAGAATAGAAGAGAGAACCTGCAGCTAAGTAGTTCCTGCCCCACCTGCAAAAGGGATCTCCAGTCCCTCACAGGGAAACACCAGCCCTAACTGGGAGAGACTTGGGAGGATATACAGAGTCTGGGAGACTCAGGCTGCATACACACAGTGGGCAGTATGTCCATTACCTGCAGTGCCAACCAGGAGAGTTCAAGAGAGAATTCTAACTCCTAAAACTGAGGCACTGTCAGGTTGTGGCCAACACTTACTGAGAAAAACTTTTGGCCTTTTGGGGAAGTGGAGTGCACAGAGAGCTGGACAATGGCTCCGTGTAGCAGTGTGGGTACCACATAGGGACTTTTTTTCAAGGAAGGAGCAGAGGTGTGTATGGGCAGGGACTCCAAGTACATGCAGCTACCCTGCAAACAAAGAGGGCAGATTGAAAGTGTGGTTTGCGCCTACTGAGCCCAGCTGGCCATGAAGAGTAGAAGGCTGTATGGAGAAGGGATTGTAGTGACCTACCAGTGAAGCTGGAAAGCAGAGAGCTGACCCTTTTACACAGAATGGCCCCTCACATGAAATAGACAGCTAATTCATTAGAAACTAAACATTATTGGAAATAACATGGGACAGACTAAGATGTGTGGCATAGATTTGCAGGAGAACACCCATCACCTTCCCTGAAGACTAAACAGTGCCCCTCAGGGGGTGATCCAGGGATCCTACCCTCCTGATTGCACCAGAGGTCCCATATGGAGGCAAGTGGAGGTGGTGTATGCAGTATTGTCAGACATTAAATGAACCACCCCTGGGCTTTTTGCTGGTAAAAAGCCAGCAGGGCAATACAGCGAAGACCAGGCAAGCCTGAAGGAGACAGCCAGACAATGGATCACTTGTAGCCTCAAACAGACTACCTAAAGCTAGTCCGGGACACCAGTTTATCCTGAAGTAGAAAACAGTAGGCAAACAAACACTAGACTCTGCTGAGACAAATTCCACCTCATTCTTTTTCAGTATTTGCATTATTTTTTCTCCTGCATAACTTTTTTACATTGTTTCTTTGTCTTCAATTTTGTTCAAAGTATTTCATTATTTTTAATTTTATTATTTATATTTTTATTAATATCATTTTTGTTTTAATTCAAATCTCGTATTTCACTTTTTTTGCTTTCATTCTTTCTTTCTTGTTTTTGTTTTAAATTTTGTTTTTCCCTTTCTGTGCCTTGTTTCTACTCCTCACTCTTACTATTTTTCTTCTCTCCATCCTCTCAAAACCATATTTCATTCCATTGGTCATCTCACACACCTTTTCCCTTTCTTATAATATCTTTATTTATTCTAGTTCTACCTCTATTAATATTTGCTCAGTTGTCATTGATATCAGTGTTGCTGTTGCATTTCTTCAAACTTATTCCTAGCTGTTTTTTATTTGATATCTCATATTTTACTATTTCACTGTCCTACTTCATTTCACTTTTCACCTGTCCTATTTTCATTTAAAATTTTATTTTCTCCCTTTCTTAGCTCAGCTTCTAACTGTTATGATTATTCTTCCTCTCTATTCTCTCAAAATCATTTTTCTTTCTTTTAGACATCTCACAATATTTTTCATTACTTTCTTTTTTACTTCTTGTAATGTTATTATCTTTCTACCTCTATTAATCCTTGCTCGTTTGTCATAGATATTGCTGTGGTGGTTGTTTCCCTTCAGGTCAGTTCTTATTTTTTCTCCAAATCTCATATTGAATTCTTCCCTATTCTTATTCCATTATGACCCATTCCCTCCTCCCTATTTCATTTATGTTGTAAATTTTATTTCTCCTTTTCTTTGCTGTCTTTTTATCCCCTATGCTTATTATTTCTCCTCCCACTACCATGTCAAGATCATTTTTCTTTCTATTAGTCACCTCATATTCCTTTTCCCTTTGGTATAATATCCTTACTCTCTATCCACCTTTATTAATATTAGCTCATTTGTTTTTGGTATTGCATTTGTGGTTAGGGAGTATTTTTGCTAGTGTGGCTTTGGTTTGGTGAGTTGTTTTGTTTTGTTCTGGAAGCTTCTGTATAGCAGCATATAAAATGTGAAATATTTGTGGCTCTCAGTCAGCCAGCCTTTGGGGAGAATCCACCAGTGAAATAGCCAAAAACAACCAAAACTCAATTACAACAAGAGAGGCCACATAAACTGTATAAAGAGAATCTTTAGAGTGCCCAGCTCAGGAGTTCAAAGAGAATGCATCACTGAATCCCACGGGCCTCTTACCGCCAAAGGCCATCCCACAAAGACAGGAAGTCAAAGCAAAATAATCTAATATGCATAAACAAAGAGTCACCTAAAATGGAGAGACAAGGAAACAACTCACAGTTGAAAGGAAAGGAGAAATCCATAGAAAGAGTGCTAAGTGAAATTGAAGCAAGCAATTTATCAGACATAGAGTTCAAAATAATAGTAATAAGGATGCTAAGGGAACTCCGTGAGAACTACCAGGAGCTTAGTGGGAACTACATCAGCATGAAAAAAGACATTGAAACTATGAATAAGAACCAAGAGAAAATGAAGAATACAATACATGAAGGGAAGAATACACTAGAAGAAATTCAAAGCAGGCTAGATGAAGCAGAGGATTGAATCTGCATGTTGGGAGACAAGAGAGAAAAAAACACTCTATCAGCAACAAGATAAAAAAATACTCAAAAACAACAAAGATACTTTAAGGAAGCTAAAGGACAAAATTTGAATCATAAGGATTCCAGAAGTAGAAGAAAAGGAGTAGGGGATAGAAAACCTGTTTGGAAAAAAAGAAAAAAAGAAAAGAAAACATCTCTAACTTGGTGAGGGAAAAAGCCACATAAGTTCAAGAAACACGGAAGACCCCGATCTAAAAGAACCCAAACAAGCCTGCTAGAAGACACATCATAATTAAAATGGCAAAATGTAAAGACAAAGAATCATAAAAGCAGCAAGGGAAAAATAGCTAGTAACATGTAAGGGAACTCGATAAGGCTACAAGCTGATTTTTCAAGAGAAAAACTACAAGCCAAAAGGGGATGGTATGAAATATTTCAAGTAATGAAAAGCAAATACCCGCAACCAATACTACTTTATCTACCAAGGCTCTCATTTGAGCAAAAAGGAAAAAAGGACTCATGGACATGGACAATAGTGTTGGGCTTGCTGGGAGGAAGAGGGGATAAGGGGACTAAATGGTAATGGGAAAAAATACAATAAAGATTAAATTTAAAAAATGGAAGCTGAAATAAGGAGATTCCCAGACCACCCCCCCCAAAGAAAGGCTAAATGTATGTCTCCACCAAACCAGCAGTGCAAGAGATGCTAAAGAGACTGCTTTTAAAAGATAAAGAAAAAGAGAGAGACTGAGAAAAGATGGCGGCGGAGTAGGGGCAGTGCTCTCTGCTCGCTCCTATTACAGAGGGACTTTAGGAGTGAATGCTGAGAGGAGTGAAAGAATGAGTGTGGATCTTGGATAGCCTAAACAGGGAGGGGAGCGTGGGAGCAGCGGGAAGGGGGGTGGAGGGGTCTACCGTGCACTACAGGCTAAGTCACTTTGGGACCTGGTACATCTGCTGTACCACACCCAAGGGCTCGTTAGCTGGGAGCTGCTTGGAGGCTCCCCTTGCTAAGTGTGCACTGACCAGTGAAGTCTCATAGGGAGTTAGGGAGAGGATTCGGCTGAAAAAGCCAGAGGTGTGGGAGAACAGTGAACAACCAGGACTGGGAGAAACTGTGTGATCTGAGTCTAGAGGGAAACCTCCTCAGCTGCAACCTCTGACCCAAAGCTCCGCATTTGGGGCACGCGTGACACTTGCGCTAGGGCCCTACAGAACAAAGGGAGAGTTTGGGGGCAAGGAGATGGGCCGGCGCAGAAAAGCCACCGCAGGACTCACGACTGGGGGAGAACTCCTGGGCTGGAGAGCACTGCATGCCCCCGGCACTTTGAGCAATTGTGCTAGAACCCCACAGAACAAAGGGTCGGGTCTGGGGCAAAGAGAGAGGTAGTGCACGCAGGGCCTGTAGGCAGGGAGGTGAGTGGAGGCTGTGGCTCGGGAGTGGAGATGGTTTTGAGGTGGGGAGAAGAGCCGTTACAGAAGGACGCTGCGGAACACCAGACGGGGGAAGAACTCCTAGGCAGGAGAGTGCTTCTCAGCCTGGCTCAGTGACCCATCATGCTAGAGTCTTGCAGAACAAAGGGACAGTGTTGGAGCGGAGAAGGAGGTAGTGTGTGCAGGCATATAGATGGGGAAACGAGCGGAAGCTGTAGCTCGGGAATAGAGACAGTTTTGGGGCAAGAAGAGAGGCCCACAAGAGAGAGCTGCTGTGGAACTGCGGACAGGGGAGAGCTCCTGGATAGGAGAGCACCTCTAGCCCTGGAGCTCTGACTCGCTGCGCTAGAGTCCTGTGGAGCAGGGGGATGGTTTGGGGGCAGGAAGAGAGAGAGCACGAAGGCGAGTAGGCAGGGAGGCAAGCGGAGGCTGTGTCTCAGGAGTAGAGATGGTTTTGGGGTGGGGAGAAGGGCCCGCGCGGAAAGGCCACTGCGGAGCTCCAGACTTGGGGAGAGCTCCTGGATAGGAGAATGCTGCATTGACCTATCACACTAGAGTCCTGCAGAACACAGGGGTGGTGCTGGGGCGGGGGGAAGGGAGGTAGCGCGTGCAGGCCTATAGAAGGGAAAGCGAGCGGAAGCTGTAGCTCGGGAATAGAAACACGGCTGGAGGCAGGGCAGGGATTGCTGGCAGGTACAGGCTGGTTCAACGGTGGGAAGGCATAGCTGGACAAGCCTGAGGAGGGCTGAGGGTGCCACAGGAGGGGACCACTAAACGCAGCTCACAGCAGACCGGCGGTAGGCCCACGAATAAAAGACTAGCAATTCCAGAATCAAGCAGGATCTTCCCAAAGCCAGCCAACCAACCAGAAAAGATTTGAAACCCATGGAATTTTGAATAGGGGTGGACCCAGGAAGGAAGGAAGGAGAAAAAAAAATCAGAAACTGTGCCTAAAAGTTGAATTGAGTTAAAATCCTTTCATACTTTTATTTCTTACTCTCTCTCTTACTGCCCCTCCCTTCTTCTCTTATTCTCTCTTCTCTTCTCCCCTCCTCTTCCCTCCTTTCTCTCACTTTAACATGTCTCTTCTTCATCCTATTCTTTGTTAATTTTTTTAATTTTAATTTTTTTCCCTTTCCTTCCTATTCCCTTTTTTTAATTTCCTTCCCACCCCCTTATCCTCATCCTCCCTCTGCTTCCTTTCTCTCTTTCCTTCTTCCGTGCTAAGTACTTTCAATTTTATTAAATTTCTTTCTTTATTCCATCCCTCTTCCCTCTCCATTCGCTTTTTTCCTCTTCCCTTTTCCTTATTTTTCTTCTCTATCTATATATATTCTCTCTTTCTTTCTTTCTCCCAATTCTACTTTATTTTCTAATCTTTTAATTTTTAAATTTTAATTTAAATCTATTCCCCTCCCTCTTCTCCCTCCCCTTCTTACCCTTTTCCTCTCCCCTCCCCACTCCTTCTCTCCTTTCTCTCTCTCTCTTGTATTCTCTCCTTCATCCTATCTTTTGTCAATTCTTTAATTTCAATTTTTTCCCTCTCTACTCACTCCTCTTCCTTTCTATTTCCTTCCCTCCTCCTTATTCTCCCCTCCCTCCCCCCTCTTCTTTCTATTCTTCTTTCCTTCTAAGTACTTTTAATTTTATTAATTTTGTTCTTTATTTTGCCCCCCTCCACCTCTCCATTCATTTATTTTTTCTTCCCTTTCCCATCTCTTATTCCTCTTTCTATATATATTCTCTCTTTATTTCTATCTCTCTATTTTACATCATGTTTTAATCTTTTAATTTTTTTAATTTTAATTTATTCCCCCTTCTCCCTCCCCTTCTTTATTTCTCTTTCCTACCTTCCTCTTCTCTACTTTCTTTCTCTCTTTCCTCTCTCTCTTCCTTTCTTGCTATTTTCTGTTATGTATTTTTATTCTTGAAAAATTCTTTCTCTAATCTGTTTCCTACCTTCTAACCCCCACATCCCTCTGCTTCAATTTTTGGCCATCTGCCTGCTTGGATGTCTGTTGTGTCTATCCTCCCTTCCACACTAAACATATAGCATATCCCTACTATATAAACCTAATACTACACACTTCCACTTTCTCACTCCATACTGCAACCCTCTCCTCCTTTTCAAACATACAGTGTAAATGTTAATTGCTGTCTTGCATAACCTTGACCCGAATTGTTAATATTATTACCCTATCACCTTCCCTCTCAAAAATCACCCTTTCTTCATTTAAAACAACTCCTGTCTGTTTCTCCTATGAAATAAGAGTCTTAATATCTCTACAAGTATATTAATACTGAATCATTTACAGCAGATAGTGAGATTGTAGTTGGGGGAGATATTAGAGGGTGTGAGTTTCTTGCCTGGGTTGTGTGATTACGTTTTAACAGCACCTCCACAAAGGAACTCAAGACAAGGTGGGCAGAGTGACTCTCAGTCAACTAACCAGAGGAAAGGACTCACCAAAGAGTAGCTGAAATACAACCAGACAGATTAAACAAACAACATAAAGGGCAACAGAAGAGCATCAGGCTCAGAAGATCAAAGAAACTGCACCATCAAACCCCCAGATCTCCTATAAAGAATCTCATATCATGAAAGTGAGAAATCAAAGCAGACAAATCTAATAAACAAAAATAAACAAAAAGAATTCAACAATGGGAGATGCAGAAGCAACCTCCCAATGAAAGGAAAAGAGGAATCGCCAGAAAGAGAGATAGATAGAACAGACATAAGCCAACTATCAGACACAGAATTCAAAAAAATGGTTATTATGAAACTTAATGACCTTGACAACTTTAAAGAAAACTACAACAAACTTCAGGAAAATTACCAACAACTCCAAGGAAACACAAAGAACTGCAGGGAAGCTACAAGGAACTTACAGAGAACTGCACCAGCATAAAAAAGAAAATAGAAAATATTAATAAGAACCAGGAAGAAATGAAGAATACAATCTCTGAATTGTAGAACACAGTAGAATCAACCAAAAGCAGGCTAAATGAAACAAAAGATCGGATCAGAGAATTAGAGGACAATGTAGAAAAAAATTCCCAGACAATACAACAAAATGATAAAAGATCAAAAAAGAACGAAGAGAGTTTAAGAGAACTGCAGGAAAACATGAGACAAAACAACATTAGAATCATAGGAATACAAGAGGAAGAAGAAGAAGAAAAAGAAATAGAAAACCTGATTGAAAAAGTAATGATAGAAAATTTTCCTAACTTGATGAGAGGAAAAGTCATGCAAATCCAGGAAGCACAGAGGGTCCCAAGAAAGATAAACCCAAACAAGCCCACCCCAAGACACATCATAATTAAAAAGTCAACATTCAAAGACAAAGCGAGAATCCTAAAAGCAGCAAGAGAAAAACAGCAAATAACATACAAGAGATTTCCGATAAGGCTAGCAACTGACTTCTCAACAGTAACACTACAAGCCAGAAGGGAATGGCAAAAAATATTTCACACAATGAAAAACAAAGGCCTACAACCAAGAATACTCTACCCAGCAAGGCTCTCATTCAAAATGGAGGGTGAGATAAGGAGTTTCTGAGACAAAGGAAGACTAAAAGAATACATCTCCACCAAACCAGCATTGCAAGAGATTGTAAAGGGAATGCTGTAAGAAAAAGAAGAAAACAAGAGAAGAAGAAGAACAGAGGTACAAAGGGAAATGAATACCTGTCAATAATAACCTTAAATGTAAATGCATTTAATGCTCCAATTAAAAGACAGAGGGTAGCAGAACGGTTATGAAAATGGGACCCACATATCTGCTGTCTACAGGAGACACACCTCAAAACAAAAGATTTACACAGACTGAAAGTGAAGGGATAGAAAAAAGTTTATTAAGCAAATTGACATAAAAAAAAAGCTGGGGTAGCAATACTTGTATCAGACAAAACAGACTTCAAAGCAAAGACCATAAAAAGAGACAAAGACGGACATTACATAATACTCAAAGGAAACATCAATCAACAAGATATAACCGTTATAAACATATAGGCACCCAACATAGGAGCACACAAATATGTAAAGACAATTTTAAAAGACTTCAGGAAGGATATAGACAAGAACACATTCATAGTAGACTTTAACACACCATTGTCAACAATACACAGATCTTCAAAGCAAAGAAACACCAAAGATATTGAGTCATTAAACCACACCCTGGATCAAATGGACTTAGTTGATATTTACAGAATATTTCACCCCAAGGAAGCAAAATATTCATTTTCTTCAAGTGCACATGGAACATTTTCAAAGATAGACCACATGGTAGGACACAAAACAAGCCTCAACAAATTCAAGAATATTGAAATTATATCAACCATCTTCTCAGATCACAACGGCTTTAAATTGGAAATCAACTTTAAGGAAAAAAGTCAAAAACATTCAAACTCATGGAGAATTAATAACATGCTATTAAATAATGAGTGGGTTAACAACGACATCAAAGAATAAATCAAAAAGTTTCTTGAAACAAATGATAACAAAAACACAACAACCCAAAACCTTTGGGATACAGCAAAAGCAGTCCTGAGAGGAAAGTTCATAGCAATACAGGCCTACTTAAAAAAAAACAGAAAAATCTTTAATAAAGAATCTAACCCTACAGCTACAAGGACTAGAAAAAGAACAACAAGTAAAGCCCAGACCAAATAGAAGGAAGGAAATCATCAAGATTAGAAAACAGTTAAATGACATAGAGACTAAACTAACAATTCAAAAGATCAACATAAGTCGGAGCTGGTTCTTTGAAAAGATAAACAAAATCAACAAGCCTTTAACCAGGCTCATCAAGAAAAAGAAAGAGAGGACCCAAATAAATCAGAAATGAAAGAGGAGAAATCACAACTGATACCACAGAAATACAAGCAATTGTAAGAAACTATTATGAACAACTGTATGGCAAGAAATTTGACAACCTAGATGAAATGGACAAATTTCTGGAAACATGTAATCTGCCAAAACTGAATCAAGAAGAAGCAGAAAGCCTGAATAGACCAATAACAACCAGTAAAATTGAAACAGTAATCAAAAACCTCACAGCACACAAAAGGCCTGGACCGGATGGCTTCACAGGTGAATTTTACAAAACATTTAGGAAAGAAATGACTCCTATTTTTCTCAGACTATTCCAAAAAATCCAAAAAAAGGGGAAACTCCCAAACTTGTTCTATGAAGCCAGTATAACCCTAATTCCAAAACCAGGTCAAGACACAACAAAGAAAGAAAACTACCAGCCAATATCGCTGATGAATATTGATACTAAAATCCTCAACAAAATATTAGCAAACCGGATTGAACAACACGTTAAAAGGATTATACACCACGATCAAGTGGGATTCATCCCAAGGATGCAAAGATGGTTTAATATTCATAAATCAATAAATGTAATACACCACATAAACAAAATGAAAGACAAAAACCACATGATCATATCAATAGATGCCGAAAAAGCATTTGACAAAATACAACACTCATTTATGATAAAAACACTCAGCAAAATGGGAATAAAGGGAGCATACCTCAACATAATAAAGGCCATGTATGAGAAACCTGAAGCCAACATCATACTCGATAGCCAAAAACTGAAAGCATTCCTCCTGAGATCAGGAACAAGACAAGGATGTCCATTCTCACCACTCCTATTCAACATAGTCTTAGAAATTCTAGCCACAGCACTCAGACAAGAAAGAGAAATAAAAGGCATCCAAATTGGAAAAGAGGAAGTAAAATTGTCATTATTTGAAGATTACATGATAGTGTATATAGAAAACCCTATAAATTCCATGAAAAAACTACCCGACCTAATAAGTAAATTCGGCAAAATAGCAGAGTATAAAGTTAATGTTCAGAAATCGAAGGCATTTCTGTATACCAACAATAAAACATCAGAGATAGAAACTAAAGGGAAAATCCCATTTACCATAGCAACAAGAAAAATAAAGTACCTAGGCATAAACTTAACCAAGGAGGTAAAAGACCTGTACTCAGATAACTGCATAACACTGAAGAAAGAAATTAAGAAAGATATAAATAAATAGAATCATATACCATGTTCATGGATGGGTAGAATCAACATCATTAAAATGTCCCTACTACCCAAAGCAATTTATAGATTCAATGCAATCCCTATTAAAATAACAATGACATATTTCTCAGACCTAGAACAAATACTTCAAAAATTTATATGGAACCGAAAACGAGCCCGAATAGCCACAGCAATCTTGAGAAAGAAGAACACAGTAGGAAGTATCACAATACCTGATATCAAACTATACTACAAGGCCAAGGTAATCAAAACAGTCTGGTACTGGCAGAAGACTAGACATATAGACCAATGGAACAAGATAGAGAGCCCAGAAATAAACTCAGGTCTATATGGTCAACTAATATATGACAAAGGGGTTAGTAACATCAAATGGAGTGAGAAGAGCCTCTTCAACAAATAGTGCTGGGAAAACTGGACAGGGACATGCAAAAAAATGAAACTAGACCACCAATTTTCATCATATACCAGAATAAACTCAAAATAAATCAAAGACTTAAATGTAAATCTCGACACAATAAAAGTCCTAGAAGAGAACATAGGCAGGAAAATTTCAGATATCCCACGTAGCAACATTTTAACTGATATATCTCCTAAGGCAAGGGAAATAAAGGAATAAATAAACAAATGGGACTACATCAAACTAAAGAGTTTCTGCTCAGCATAAGAAAACATCAGCAAGATGAAAAGGGAACCAACCATATGGGAAAATATATTTGCCAATGCTAACTTAGACAAGGGATTGATCTCCGAAATATATAAAGAACTTATACAACTCAACACCAAGAAGACAGACAACCCAGTAAAAAAAATGGGCAAAGGACCTGAACAAACATTTCTCCAAAGAGAACATACGGAAGGTTCATAGACATATGAAAGGCTGCTCAACATCACTAGCCATCAGAGAGATGCAAATAAAAACCATAATGAGATGCCACCTCACACTAGTCAGGATGGCTATCATCAACAAATCAACAAACAACGTGTGCTGGCGAGGATGTGGAGAGAAGGGAACCCCGGTGCATTGCTGGTGGGAATGCATAGTGGTGCAGCCACTATGAAAAACAGTTTAGAACTTCCTAAAAAAACCAAAAATGGATCTGCTTTTCGAATCAACAATTCCATCGCTAGGACTATATCCAAAAAATCCTGAAACACCAATTCAAAAGAGTCTATGCACTCCTATGTTCATAGCAGCACAGTTCACAATAGCCAAGTACTGGAAACAACCTAAGTGCCCATCTGTAGATGAATGGATCAAAAATCTCTGGTACATTTACACAATGGAGTACTACGTAGCAGAAAGAAAGAAGGAAGTTATACCGTTTGCAACAACATGGATCGAACTGGAGAGAATTATGCTTAGCGAAATAAGTCAGGCAATGAGAGAAAAATACCTTATGCTATCACCTATTCCAGGACACTAATGAACAACACGGACAAATGAGCAAAATTGAAACAGAGGTATGTGAACAAGGTGTAGACTAACAATGACAAGGGGAAGAGGGAAGGGAGAGAAGGGGAAAAGATGGGGAATGGTCTAGTCAAAGAACATGTATAAATGACCCATGAATATGGACAACTGGGTGGGGACTGGTTGTGGGATAAGGGGTGGGCAGGGAGTGGGGAAGCAATAGGAAAAAAAATGTGGGACAAATTTAACAGATAAACAAACAAACAATATTTTTTCTTCTTTCTTTCCTCTTTCCCTCTCTAGTGGGGTGAGGAGGGAGGACGGAGAAAAAAAAAGAAAATATAAAGAATGAAAACACAACTCCAGTGAAAATTAGAAGGACAAAGATTTTCCTTCATGCTGTATATTTTTCTTTCTACCTGATCCCTCCAGAAATTGGTACCCTGAAGAAGTAAGTAATGACATAAGGTTCTTTGCATGAAAACAATAAGACCAGTGGTTAATTGAGGTCTTGTCGACCAAGACTTTGACTGAAATGTCATGCAAAAAAAAGACATGCGTGGGCTCTGGTTGTTACCAAAAGCCCTAAGGATCAAGGGTGACCTTAGAAGGTAATAAAAGCCCACGAGGAAAAAGGCCTGGTACCTAGGCTGGATGTCCGGTCCATGGCAATCTTTCCAGGGAAGGAATGAAGGTTGCTTTCCTGACAGATGGCAAAAAGGGACCTTAAAGCACAACAGAGAACCCGAAGGACTTGGAAAAGACAGGTGTCTACAGACAAGGCTGAATAGCAGGTACGTGGCCCAACTTTGGCGCCCTGAAGGGCAGACTGAAGGTCACCCTAAGTGTTTCATGTGTAAGTTCCAGCAAAGCAGACTTAAAGATTATAAGTGATCATTTACTGCTCTTGTTGAGTTCATGCAAATGAACAGGATAAATTAAAAATGGATGTAATACAGTCCCTTTAATGACGGGGGGGGTGGTTAAGCTGAGGGAGAAAAATTGTGACCCAAGGAAAATCACAATGCCCATTGGTAAACTAGAAAGTAATACAGCTAACTGTCGTTAAAGTCTCTTCATTTAAAGTTATCTAGCATTTGTAAATCAAACCAAATCTGTGACATCATCAAAGATGATTAATTTACAGGCAAGAAGAATGTCAAATGCTTTGCAACTGGATGTCTTCCCATCAAGACAGACTTACAGAACTAGAGAATGGTTTGTGGGTTATACTACATAAATTAACATGTGTTTTCTGTTTTCAAAGGGCATAAGCCTAGGATCTCACTGCCTGAGTGATTGTCTGTATGTATAGGGCTCACTTAATTCTGTCTGCATCGCTGTCTCTGGAGACTGAACAGTTTGGCTGTACCAAGTGGCTGGGTTGGTGAAGAATGGGATGGTCTGTGGGCCCCACCTTAAAACATGTTTCTCTTTTCTATTCCAATTACTTGAACAGAAAAGACCCAGAGGTCTAAGAGGGAAATCTAAAATATTTCGGAGAAGATCCAAGATGGCGGAGGAGTAAGTGGAAGCTACACTAACCTCCCCCCAGGACCAGTCTGGATTTACAACTTAACTTTGGAGAAATCATCTGGAATAACCAACTGAACACTAGCTGGAAAGAAGTCTTATAACCACGGAGAGACAGAAATGGCCACTACATCACAACTTGACCGGTAGGAAGTGCAGAGACGTGGAAGGGCTGGCTGGGCTCACACGGGTGGCTGCTGAAGAGACTGAGAAACAGCTCAGCAGCCAGGGATTCCCCCTCAGAAGGGCAGGGTCTAAACCCCCAGCTGGGCTTCCCAGCCTACAGCAAAAGACTGGAAAGTAAAATAATATCAGCTGTGAAAAGCAAAAAGCCACAGGGTTTCTTGCTAGCCGGAGAGAAATAGCAGGAGAAAAAGAACTGTTCAGTGGATCACATATGAAAATATTTTGGCCGCCACTTACCCTGGGCTCAAGCAAAGGGAAGACAGAGAGGACTGGAGACACTTGGGGAGAGTTTGGCACGGTGGCTTTGAGTGGAGAACTGGAGGAGCAGCCAACTGGGTCCCAGTGCTGACTCATCCCCAGTACTGCGGGTAGACCATTCCCCTCCAAGTGGCGTCAGCCTGAGGGGAAGCAAAAGCCCTGCCTACAGGAATTAAGCTGCCACACCCACGGTCCTTAAGCCTGACAGCTAATCACAGATTGAATAGATTAACAATTAAAGAAGACAGACAACAGCAGTAGATCCCTGGAAGTCTCCAACAGGCTGCCTAGGGCCAGACTGGTACATGATCTGACGCCACCAGAGGCAGATCCAGGAAGTGCAGATCATTCTAAGAAGCACCAACAAACAATAGGAGTCAAAAAAATGGGGAGACAGAGAAACAACCTCCCATCAAAAGGAAAGGTAGAATCCCCAGAAAGAGTGCTAAATGAAATAGAGGGGAGTGAACTCTCAGATATGGAATTCAAAACATGGATTATGGAGAAGCTGAATGAGCTCAGCGGAAACTACAAAGAACTCCAGGGAAACTACAAGTAACTACAGAAAAACTACAAGGAACTCAGAGAATTACACGAGCATGAAAAAGGACATAGAAGCTATCAATAAGAGCCAGGAGGAAATGAAGAATAAGATCTCTGAATTGAAGAACACAGTAGAAGGAATTAAAAGCAGGCTAGAGGAAGCAGAAGATCAGATCAGCGAGCTGGAGGACAACGTACACAAAAACTCCCAGACAATGCAACAAAATGAAAAAAAGACTGAACAAGACTGAAGAGGTTCTAAGACAGCTGCAGGACAACATGAAACGTAATAATATCCGTATCATGGGAATTCCAGAAGGAGAAGAAGAAGAGCAAGGGATATAAAACCTCTTTGAAAAACTAATGACAGAAAACTTCCCTCACATGAGGAGAGAAAGAGTCACGCAAGTCCAGGAAGCACAGAGGGTCCCAATGAAGATGAACCCCAACAGGCCCACCTCAAGACACATCATAATTAAAATGGCAACATTCAAAGAGAAAGAGAGGATCCTAAAAGCAGCAAGAGAGAAACAACTAATAACATACAAGGGAGCTCCAATAAGGCTATCATCAGATTTCTCAGCAGAAACACTACAAGCCAGAAGGGAATGGCAAAAAATATTCCAAGCAATGAAAAACAAAGGCCTACAACCTAGAATGCTATACGCAGCAAAGCTCTCATTCAATATGGAGGGTGAAATAAGGAGCTTCCAAGACAAAAGAAGGCTAAAAGAATACATCTCCACCAAACCAGCAATGCAAGAGATGCTAAAGGGTCTGCTCTAATAAGATAAAGAAACAGAGAGAGACAGAGAAGAACATGAGTACAAAGGGGAAAAATGACAATGAATAAGTACTTATCGGTAATAACCTTAAATGTAAATGGATTAAACCCTCCAATTAAAAGACATAGGGTAGCTGAATGGATTAGAAAGTATGACCTACATGTATGCTGTCTACAAGAGACCTACCTTAGAACAAAAGATCTACACAGACTGAAAGTAAAGGGATGGAAAAAGGTATTTCTAGCAAATGGACATGAAAAAAAAAGCCGGGGTAGCAATACTTATATCAGACAAAACAGATTTCACAGCAAAGTCCATAAAAAGAGACAAAGAAGGGCATTTCATAACATTTAAGGGAAAAATCCATCAAGAAGATATACCCCTTATAAATATATATGCACCCAACTTAGGAGCACCCAAATATATAAGGAAAAATTTGAAACACTCCAAGAAAGATATAGACAGCAACACACTCATAGTAGGGGACTTTAACACCCCATTGTCAACAATGGACAGATCTTCGAAGCAAAGAAACACCAAAGATATTGAGGCACTGAACAGCACTCTAGATCAAATGGACTTAGTCGATATATATAGAAGTTTTCATCCCAAAGAAGCAAAATATACATACTTCTCAAGTGTACATGGAACATTTTCAAAGATAGACCACATGGTAGGACACAAAACAAACCTTTACAAATTCAAGAAAATTGAAATTATATCAAGCATCTTCTCAGATCACAATGGCTTAAAATTGGAAATCAACCTCAAGGAAAAAACTCAAAAACATTCAAACTCATGGAGAATGAATAACATGCTATTAGATAATGAATGGGTTAACAATGACATCAAGGAAGAAATCAAAAAGTTTCTGGAAACTAATGATAATGAACACACAACAACCCAAAACCTATGGGACACAGTGAAGGCAATTGTAAAGGAGAAGTTCATAGCAATATTTTTACCTTAAGAAGATAGAGAAATCCCAAATAAACACCTCAACTCTACATCTAAAAAATCTAGAGGAACAACAAAGCATAGAGTAGTAGTAAAGAAATAATCAAGATAAGAGCAGAATTAAATGACACAGAGAATTTTTTTTAAATCAAAGAATTGATGAATCTTAGTTAGAGCTGTTTCTCTGAAAAGAAAAAGAAAACTGACAAATATTTAACCAGGTTCATCAAGGAAAAAAGTGAAAGGACCCAAATAAATAAAATCAGAAATGAAAGAAGAGAAGTATCAACTGTTACTACAGATATACAAAAGATAGTACTGGGTGGATAAGAGTAAAGGGGGAAAATTGGGACAACTGTAATGGAAGAGCAATTTAAACAATAAATAAATAATTTTTAAAAACCTGTAGTTAGGGACTTCCGGCCAAGATGGAGGCTTAGACGGACACGCTAGGTCTCCCTCTACAACTAGAGAGGAATACAACTACTTCAAAACAAAGGATAACTAGAAATTCCAGAAAATAAAACTACACGGAAGCCCAACATATGAAGTTATAAACCAGCGGTGCCATTTGGGCAGGTAAGAGTTAAAGAGGGCAGCGCTGTTTGCGGTCGCACCTGGGGCGGCGAAAAATCCCGGCAGCAGTCAAGCCCCTGGCAGTGCGCGACCCCAGCGCTGGGGAAAGCAGCCACCACATCGCCTTGAACAGTGAGGCCCAGGGGGGCGGGAGGACGGATCCCAGTCTCCTAGCTGAATAACTGTGTGAATCCATCTTGGACCCCCGCCCCCAAAGAAAGCACCACAGGGCTGCGAAATAGGACAGGCGCCGGTCGCTGAATTGTGACGCGTACACAGGCACTGCCCCCTACAGCCGGCCCAAGAAAACAAAACGCATCTGTCAAAATGAGGCAGACAACTATAGAAATCCCGGTGGCACAGCTCACCAGGCAACAGATAGAGAACCTGACAGATGAACAGATAAGAAACCTGTCAGATGCTCAGTTCTGGGCCATTGTTATCAGGTGGCTTACAGAATTCACAAAAGAGCAGGAAAAAGATAAGAAAGAAGCGAAAAACATTCATAACGAAAGGAACAAAACCACATACGAGACAGATGGTGAGGAAAAAAAATCCAGAGTTCATTTCAACAAACTGGAATATGGAGAAGGAACAAGCAGTCAACCAATGCAGAGAGAGGAAATGGGAAGCAACAATGAGAGGATCAGAAACCTCTGGGACAGCTATAAAAGGCCCAACATAAGAATCATTGGTTTGCCAGAGAGTGAGGAAGATGAACTAGAACTTGAAAAATTGAGTGAAAATATAATAAAGGAGAACTTCCCAGACTTGGGGAAGGGAATAGACTTGCAGGTCCAGGAAGCAAGGAGAGTTCCCAAGAGACTGGACCCAGTGAGAACCACTCCAAGACACATTATAATCAAAATGTCAAAAATTAAAGATAAAGAGAGAATCTTAAAAGCAGCAAGAGAAAAGAAAAGAATTATATACAAAGGGGTCCCAATTAGACTATCAGCTGACTTCTCAAGGGAGACCCTACAGGCAAGAAGGGACTGGCAAGAAATATTCAAAGTAATGAAAATCCAAAACCTACAACCACGAATACTCTATCCAGCGAAATTGTCATTCAGAATAGAAGGACAGAGAAAGTGTTTCCAGGACAAAATAAAACTGAAAGAGTTCATTAGATCCAAACCACTGTTATATGAGATGTTAAAGGGACTGGTTTAAAAAACAGAAGCTAGGGAGATGAAACAAAGGCAAACTAAACAGGCAACGAGAGTGGAAAAGGAACTGTGGGTACGGGAAGCATATTGGGGGGAGGTCAACAGGGAGGGGGAGTGGGGAGAGGGAGGGAGATGATATAGGAATTGGGGATCATGGTAGGAGGGAATGGAATAGACGGAGAGAGGTTGGGAGGAACTGTATGCACAACTAATGGACATAATCTAAAAGGGGGGGACAATTGGAGGGAGGGGGGCCACCGGGTGGAGGGGAGCAGAGGGAAGGGAAATTGGCACAAATGTAATATTTTAATCAATAAAACACATTAAATCTGAAAAAAAAAAAACACAAAAAACCTGTAGTTAGACATGGGCCTAAAAGATACAACCACTGTTTGGTCCTGTTTAAATTCTTTCTTCAATTAAATTTCTCTGGATTATTATCAGTAAAAATATCTCATAAAATCAAAGGGAAGCAGTAGTTACAGCAATAGTTTCCCAAAGAAGAAAATAATAGCTGATATGTACCACCAAAGAAAAAAATCAAGCCCAAAGCATAGCATTACTTATTGTTTATTGTCACATGAATCCGAGTGGTGAGAGGCAGATACATAAAGCATTATTCTTGAGTCATTCTATAAAGTACAAGAGAACTGAGAGAGGGCCCTGGCCAGGTATCTCAGTTGGTTAGAGTGTCATCCCAATACATCAGTCGCATGATTAATCTCTGGTCTGGGCACACATAAGAAGCAACCAATGATTGCATAAGTAAGTGGGATAATAATTCAATCTCTCTTTGTGTGTCTCTCTCTGCCTCTGTCTCTCCCTCTCAGTCTCTCTTTAAAATCAATAAATAAAAATTTAAAAAGCTGGTGATTATATTTATAATTTTAGCTATAACTGCATATACAAAGATGAGTACATATAACTCTTGAGATTTTTCGTTAATTTGCACAATATGTTCCTTTGCTCCCCAGATATGGAAGCCATAGATTCAGTTTGTACAGGTTATTCTAGGGCCCCAGCAGTTAATGACCTCTTTCTTTCTCAAATATGTCATCATAGGTTACACAAATTAATATATACCCACTCTGAAATTAGGAGGAAAAAAATGATTTAGCACTTGGAGCTTAAAGAGCTCTTTATCAAGTTTATTTTTATTTTTTTAGTTGAAAATTGGTTAGTTTGGTTGTATTGTTTTATTGTTTTTTAAGTTTGAATATTATTTTTGTTTTAAATTTTATATTTTTGTTTTTCAATTACAATTGTCCCATTTTTCCCCCATTGCTCCCCCCCACTCAGCCCACTCCTTCTCCCACAATCATATCCCTACCCATTGTCCATGTCCATGAGTCATTTATACACATTCCTTGCTAGACTCTTCCCTTACTTATCTCCCTTCTCTCCCTCCCTCCTCCCCCTTATTAACTGTTATTCTGCTCCTTGTCCTATTTAGTTCATTTGTATATGTTGTTCTTTAGTTTCCTGTATTAGGTGATATCATATGGTATTTTTCTTTCTTTGCCTGGCTTATTTCACTAAACATAATTCTCTCCAGTTCATTATAAAAGCTTTTGAAATAACAGAATCAAAGGTAAAGCAAATAATTGGTGAATCAAGTCAGGATAGACACAAACTCAAAATTAAGGTTTAGATTTCACATGGAATACAGAAAATCACTTATGCCTGAGTCCCTAAGATATCTGAGTACACTAAGTAATATTACAGAGATTCAAGTTTTCTTACTCTGTGCAGGAATTCTTTGAGGCAAAAAAACATCAATCTAGTGGTATGTCTTTTTATACAGGAGTAAAATTTTTTACTCAATGAGTAGATACTGGCCAGATTTCCTCCAAGTTAATGACCAGGACTTCTAAGAGAATTATGTGGGTCAGTGGCTTACATCAGCACTTTACACATTGAAAAGTATGTTTCACTGGGAAAACAGTAGACAGACCTTTCGGAAATATATATATATGGAAATAATATAAATAATAAATCACCGTAATAGCTAAATTGAGTTTCACAAGTACTTGGATAGTGTCAACCTGTGTATTAAGATTTATAAAATTTGTTTATTTGCACAACATGTTCCACTGTGTCTTTGAAGTAAATTCATTGTAATTTTGATAACAAAGTGTTTATCATCTCATAAGCGCAGATGACCAGTTATGTTCTGAGAAAACCAGAAGGTTGAACTAAGGCATGAATCACACCCAAAAAAATTTTTATTAGTATAAAAGAAAAATAAAACTTAAATATAACCCACAGATCTATGATCTCAAAAAATTCTACCCAATTAAAACAAGGCCAAGGTCTTTATCCACAAGTATCTGCTTAATTGTTGCCAAGAGCTTTCAAATTCTCTTTACAGTCAACATACATGGTCTGTCTGGAAAAAGTCCAGCCGTTTTTAATATACCAAGAATAATTTGCATGACATCGATGTAACCTGGCAGCCAAGAAGAGTGGACTGGAAAGTACATGCATGAACAATGACTACTTCCTTGTACTAGAAAATGGGGGTGGCAGACTCCACTGAGTAAGCATGTGTACTGTGTGTCCATTACATTCAAAATAACTGAGCAAGTAGAGCAATGAATAGGCAGTAAATTTTGCATTAAGCTTGAATGTTCTGCATGGAAACTATTCAGATGGTTCAGAATGCCACAGCTATGGGCAACAGGTGATTGGCAGCTTCATCATGACAGTGCACACACTCATGCATCGTGTCTCATACAAAATTTTTTGGTGAATTTTAAAATCACTGATGTGACCCAGCCCCACTATGGCCCAGATCCGGTTCCTTGTGACTTCTATCTTTTCCCCAAACTAAAATTACTTTTGAAGGGAAAGAGATTTCAGACAAGAGTGAGATTCAGGAGAATATGACAGGAATGGGAGAACTATGTGAGGTCCCGAAGTGCCTACTTTGAAGAGGACTGAGGCATCATTGTCCTATGTACATGTTTCTCATATCTTCAATCTTCTTCAATAAACGTCTCTAATTTTTAATATTACATGGCTGTATACCATCTGGACAGACCTCATATATTGGTTGCTCTATTCTTGCTTGCCTCCTCTATCTCCCACTTGTCAGCATGCACCATGAGCAAAACCATTTGGAGAGACCCAGATTCTGCCACCACCCATATTGCAATCATCAATATATAAAGCCTAGTTGTTGTATTCTGATATTCTTAGAGCCTCCAATCATGAATCAAATAGGACAGTATTGGATTCTGGAGATGGAATTCTTAGCCCTCTTGACTAGTTCTATCAGCATAATTTTCTACCTTCCCATCTCCAAGGTGTATTTAAATCCTCCCTAAGCCACTTAGTATACGATAGAAGCCTTTCCATCCTACCCTATAATTCTCTTTCCCTTTCTGTAACCCACTGTCTCACTGCTTACACGGGAAAACATTACATCTCTTCATCTTGCTGCTGAACAAATCTCCCATTCATGTAGAAATATATAGGGACAACATCTGACACTTCTTTGAAAGGAGAGGGAAAAGGTATATTCCACATGAGCTAATAGGGATTCAAAAGTGACTTGTAATTCAAGAATATTAACCCATATTCAGTAAAAAATACTGTGAGTTATAAAAGTGAAAAATACAAAATGTAAGACTATTTAGTATCAAAATATTTTTATATTGAGGTGACCCCACAATGTGTTTAAAATTGTTACTTTCTGATTTTTTAAATAATATTTTAAAAATAGACTAGAATAGATTACCCTCTGGACTTCTTAAGTGGAATAAAATGAATAAAATTAAATTTTTCATGCTTATAAAATGTTATTTTATTCTTATCACCCTAAAAAGTGATATCATTAAAAGACTATCAAATTAGTTTTTAAACAAGTAGCCTTTGTGACTGTTGTAGACCTGAACCACATGAGCCTGTGTAAGAAATCACAAACTTTTCTATTTCTGTGGCTGTATGCTTCCTACAGATATAGTTTGTTTGTAACACACTGAAAAAAAATAAGAAAAAATAATTATAAAAGTCACAAATATAGTAAATAAAATGAAGCTAAAGTGGATCCATTTTTATTTTCCCAATTAAATTGATAACAATTCAAACTAGACAAATTTCTTGAAAAACACAAACCTCTGAAATTGAATCCAAAAACAAAAGAAAATCTGGATAAATACATAAAAGAAAAGTAATTGTATTAATAATTAAAGTACTACCCACCACCAAATTATGCTTATCACTTCATTGGTAAATTCAAACAGTCATAGAATAACAATACTAATCATTTTTAAACTCTTGAAAAAGACAAAAGAAGAGGGAACATTTCCTAACTCATTTTATGAGGCCAGAATTACTCTGGCTCCAAAACTTGACAATGAAATTTCATAAAAAGAAAATGCAGACCAATATTACTCATAAATATAAAATCAAAAATTCTCAATAAAATATCAGGTACCCAACTCAAGTAACATATAAAAAGGGTATACATTATGACAATGTGGAATTATTGCTGGAATTCAAAGTAACATCTGAAAAATCAATTAATATGATTTACCATATTAATAGAATAAAAGACAAAATGTCATGATCACCTCAGTAAGATGCAGAAAAAGTACTTGACAGAATCCAAAACATTTCAAAACGAAACTACTCAACAAACTAAGAATGGTCTTCATTCCACGTAAATGAACAAAAACTATTAGAACTATGACAATAACAAGTGTTGACAAGGATGTGGAGAAAATGACTCCATAAAACATTGCTGGTGGGATTGTGAAATGAGGTCACCATTTGGAAGAGTTTGTCAGTATCTCAAAATGTCAAACATAATTATCATATGATCCAGAAATTCTCCTTGTACATATATACCAAATAGAAACAAAAATATACATCCACTCAAAATTCCGTATAAGAACTATTATTATTCATAATAGTCCAAAGTGGAAAAGTCCATATGTCTATCAACTAATGAATGGATAAACTAAGGTATATTTCTATAATAGTATATTATTGGACAACAAAAAATGGAGCACTGATACATTCTATTTTATGTCTGAATCTTGAAAACATTGGGCAAGTTGTAGTGATGATGAAGGATTTCAGAGTTGGTCAAGAGAAAACATTTTTATGGGGTGACAGTAACACATAATGAGCTTTACCTGGGCCATTGATTTTGGAGTGGGTGGGGACATAGGTTCCTCACAGCTTCATGTTTTTGAAATCCCTGTGGTTGAATAACCTCTTTCTTAGCTCCTCCCTCTTCCCAATAAAAGATTCTTAAGTCAAAGCTAACAAGAAACATTATTTTTCTTTTAATTAGAAAGTATGTTTACTTTACTTTCTTATCTCTCTCTGTTGTCATTCTCATAGAAGCCAAATCATTCAGTGAGTGGTTATCATAGACCTTTGGACAAAGGAGGATGTGTATAGGAGACACAACTGTCAAGTCATAAATCTGCATGTAACTTTTGACTCTACCTTCTACCCTCCACATCCCCAGATCAAACAATCTTGGATTAAAAACTATTTTTACTCTGCAGTTGGAAATTCACAGTTGGGAATGTGAAAATACTGTTTTGGACCCTAACTTAGTTGAATCTACTCATAAGAAAAGCTTACTGTATTTTTTAAAATAAATACTTATTGATGGACTTGTGCAATTCAGACAGTTTCAACTGTACAGTTTCAACTACATTTCTGTTTCATAAGAAATTAATGTTAATTCTTGAGCCTCCATTGTCATGAAGATACCAGCTCATCAAAATCAACTGGCAATCAAAGCTGTGATAACTACCACCTGTAGGATAAGGAGTAGAAGATTATCTCTAATTCGTTATCTACTCGATTCCTCTTGAAAGGGTCAGTTGTACTAAACATTCATAAACCTGTCAGTTCCAAACAATAAGAAAAAAGAATCAGCCCTGGATGGTGTGGCTCAGTGGATTGAGCTCTGGCCTGCTAACTGAGAAGCGGCTGGTTTGATTCTCAGTCAGAGGACATGCCTGGGTTGCAGACAAGGTCCCCGTTGGGGGCTTGCAAGAGGCAACCAACCATACATTGATGGTTCTCTCCCTCTTTCTTCCTCCTTTCCTCTCTCTCTAAAAAATAAATAAATGAAATCTTTTTTAAAAAAAGAATCAAAATTGCTGAACCCATTTTCATTAAGGTTTATATCCACAGACATAAATTAGAAGTTTGTGATGGTTACCATTAAGTTAAAATATTAACAAAATAGATGAAATGCAAGTAAAATATATACAAAAAAATCTCTGAAAATAGAGGCATTAATAGCATGTTGGCAAACATTATGTCAGGTAATTAAAAACCCAGAGACACTAATACATAATAATGACAATACGTAGGTGACAGTTAGCTTGATTACGTGTCAACAACTAACACCTCAGAAACATCACCAGATACATTTCTCATCTATTGTCCTGATTCTTAGTAATTGCTTTAATGTTAATTTTTTATTAATAGATAATAAATACATATTAAATATTGTCATTGGAAAATTACTTATGACTGCACAACAGAAAAGATAATTTGAAGCTAAGAGTTAGGTTGCCATATGGATTGTCACCACTGTGAGACTGGCAATATTGTTATGACATTTGAGTTTCCCTGAGTAGTGAAAATGTCTCAGGAGGAGATGGCATATAATATTTTATGACAATAGCATTCTTTAGATTGAATTAGGCATAAAGTCTTATATTTTATATGTGGAAGTCTTTCCATATGTAAAATATGTCAAATCTAAGTAAATTGAGAGCACTGTAGAGAAAAGGATAAAAGTACCATTGTATCAACACAAATATTTCAGCACAGAATTTATAACTAAAAATTCTATACCATACATTCCCATCCTACAAAATTTTGTATGCACATATGCTGAGAGATCTTTAATTAAATCAGAGTTATTGAAGGAAACCAAAACGATGTTAATGAGAACTCTCTATATCATGTTGATGTCAACTTTCAACATTTATTTTACTGTCTATAATTGTATGTTATTAGTCCATTGTAATATTTCTCTCTTTAAAAAATGTTATATTATGAGGGGCTGATTACATTAAATCTATATGTTATACATGTCTCCTTTGCCTCAATTATGATAACTACAAATTCTCTAATGATAAAAATAAATGAAACAGATTCCTGCAGGACACCCTGGTCTACCTCTACTCAATGATCAACAAAGAACATTTATAGAAATAATATTTTGAGTGACAGAAGTAAGTTAGACAGAGTAATAATCTTCATATCAAAGTTGAGAGAAATTCCATAAATGCCCTTTATATAGATATGGTAACTATTAGCCAGACCATTTTCAGTGGCAAGCCATTAAAAAATCCATCAAATTAAGTAGTTTACTTGAACACAACTGAAAATTCTAACACTAATCTCTCTCCAGACACAGCTTAACCAGGGGTCCTAACCAATTTTTTGGCAATTGTTCTATCCCACTCTGTATTGTGGAGTTCCTGCATGGTGGACATGAATGCTTGCTGCCACCTGTATTAAATAGCTTCCATTTTCAATACAAGAAAAGGCTGCTTTCTACAAACAATAAATACATGTTTATACTTCACTCTGATTGGACCATCCTGAAATAATCATTGCCACCAGGGGAGTATTATACACTAGTAAATGTATAAAGAGTTACATAGAGCATTATCATAGATTTATAGTGTCAAAAATTTTAATGATATATGCATATATTTTGTTGCTTTCATTGAAAGATATACATATTTGAGTGCCATTAGTGTGACAATTATGGAACCTTGGTTTCACTAATCTACCCTCAAATCCAATATTACCAAGTTTACTGTAATTTTCTATATTCAATTATGAAATTGAGATCTACTGTCCCCCATTCACTATTATGTTTATTTTAAGAATGGAGTAAAAGTCAAGGGTAATATGACAGTGACCACTAAGTGACTTTAGATTTGTAGTGTGTCTTCTTTGTGAGAATAAGCTGCAAACATCAGTTGTTGAGTGTCTTCTAGAAATGGCATTTTATCATGGTTATCCACATGGTTCCCTTTGAAGATCTCATTCAATGTTTTCTGAAAGAAATTAAAATCAACATAATGGAGTTAAAAACCCAAAGACCATGTCCTTAAAATTTTTTTTAATTGTGTTTGAAAAATAGTCCCATTTTAAGTTCTGTAATGTTTAAATAGAGTAACACACTGTACTCATCAGGACCAATCTTTTTTACCAACATTTTGAAACTTTTAGAAGCTGGGCCCTCTTGAAAATAGATTTTAAAGTGAGGTTAAGTAGAATTGTCATAATTAGTCAATCAATCAATCCATCCACCCACAATCTTTAGCAAACTAATACTTTTGCATCAGTAATAGAAGAAATATTATTTTCCCAAAACATAATATATTCACTAATCCATTTTGGAAATAAAGTTGTTTCACCACCAATCATGTAATTTTAACATCAGTATTTATGTGGTTAATTAAGAAAGATACCAGTTTCTATGTCTGTAAACTGGAAAGAAGTGTAACTCATTTACCCACTTTCTAGAGATTTTTTTTTTTTTTTGAGAAAGTACTGGGTCAGAATCTGGCATTAATTCAATAAAATAGTTCAGCATTATTTTGTTGTTAATATTATAATTATTACTGTTCAATATGATGCTTTTGTTATATAATCAATATAATTTTTCTAGTATTATTCCAATATAATTGACATACACCATTGTGTATGTTTAAGTTGTACAGCATAGTGATTTGACTTACGTTTATCATGCAAGGTTTACAAGTTAAAATTCATCATCTCATATGAATACAAAAATATATCTTCCTTGAGATGAGAGTCCTTAGTTAGGACCTCCTTTCTGACAACTTTCACATATATCTAAAATATAGAACACTTCAAAAATTTGTATATCATCCTTACGGAGGGGCCATGCCTATTTTCTCTATATCCTTCCAATTTTTGTATGTGTGTTGCCAAAGCAAGCACAATCTATTTTTTAAATGTCTATTTTGGTAGACAAACACCTATTTTGTCAAATGAAGCAATTCTTTTAAAGAAATTCTTTATTTATGTGCATTAAGTAGCGAGGAAGTGAGATTCTGTGGAGTATCTTAGCAATCAACAAAAGATGAGAGTCTTTCTGAAATATTTATTTTAGACTTCAGAATTTAAACGTTGGACATTTGCTTCCCTGGATCATCTTCAGGATCAAATAATAAACAATTTGATTTGACAATTTCCTCTTTGGTGTTTCATGTATCTGTTATAACATAAACAAGGGTAGCACTTGATAAAGATCTGGAGAAGGAAATATATAAATAAACCAAATTTCAACTTGAAAGTTATTAACTGCACTTTGGTATTAAAATTATGCAACATATTTTTATAATATCTTTATGCCAAATAACTGAAGTATTTTAAATAGCTCTATAATCCAATAATATCTCAAGTAGAAAGGTATATAATCCATGTAGTCTCAATATTCCTATTTAACTAAAATTTCACTTAGCATATTAAATGCTATAGCTCTCTGGATTTATAAAGACTAAATTTAGTTATCCACAGAGGTAAAATTTTCCACAAATAATATTATTTTGTAAGTATTTAAGCCTTAACATGGGGTCCATTTCTTCTTTGCTCAAAGACTTTTTCATGTGTCTTTTCAGCATGCTTTATATATACCTATTGTCCATTAAAATAAGTTCACTGAGGTGGGTATATTAGTTTCACAACTTATAACAGAAGTAGCAATTTTCTACTCCTCTTAATCTGTGCACTGAAAAATAAAATTCAATAGTATGTATAATAGATTATAATGCAGTGAGAGTTTATATTGACCCTAAAACAGCAGATGGACACACAGTAATGAATTAAAGCATCCACCTCTGTTACAAACTCCAAGTGTTTGAATTCCCTTCATAATAGCTATTGTTGATTCCAGTTTTAAATGACTTTGTTGGTCAGGGTTGGTAATAAGCTTTTTTTTTTTTTATCAGTTCCTAAGCCATTCAAGGTTTGCAATCTGAACAATGCTACTAAGAATAAATATAAAATAAATAGATAAGGCCTAAATCAGGACAAAACTAAGCCAAAAAGAAATCCTTATAAAATGTTATATTGCAGTAGTCATCCTGATTTCCACTTTTAGAAAGTTTTCATAAAGGAATAGGCAAAGTTTTGTCATCGTTTCTGAAATTTAATCAGTCATCAAGTCAACAAATGTTTATGTGTCAGACAGTTTCTGAAGGCATGCAGTGGACAAGACAGGCAAAGACCCTGCTCTCGTAGTGCTTACATTCTGGAGACAGGTGGGTGGACTTTAAATTGTGGTGTACAAAATAACAAAGATAACAAATAATTAAACAAGATAATTTAAGGTGGTGATGTGTTATTAAGAAGAAAAATATCGTCGGCAGCCGTCCGTCTCGAGAGACGATGGTGTAGCTTCTTAAGAGTCTATCTGCACCGCCGAGAATGGTTGTGCAGTCCGACTCGGGAGTGACACGGTATCTGTCTCCTCCTGTGTTGAATCGACACCTTGCGATGACGCTGGAGTGTCCTCTCCAGTGAAGCTGAAGCTACAGAGCCTGGGCAGGGTGATATGGAGGGTCTGCTGTTGCCCATGCAGCAGACCCCCCCTCTCTTCGCAGCTGAAGGGTCCAAGGGAAAGACGGAGTCAATACAGCTTGGCTTCAGGTGCGCCGCAGGAGTTGCCGGTGTTGACTACAACGTCAAACCGCCTTAGGGACTCTGGCTCTGGATTTTCTGTCGGGGTTTACTCCCTTAGCCTTTCCCCTAAAGAGGTATGCCGCAAGGCAGCGGAGGTTTTTTGGAGTCAGAGTTTTCCTTCTCTGATGTGCCCTGACTGGAAGATCGAACCAGCGACATTTAGCTCGCAGGCCGACACTCAATCCACTGAGCCAAACCAGCCAGGGAAAAGAAGAAAAATATATATTGTGACATAGTGAGGGGATATGTTTTAGATCTGGTGGTTCAGCAAAACCTTCTATAGGAGATAAGAGAAATGATATATGTTTATATGACCAGCTGGAAGCAGAACATTCCAGGCAAATGAAATGGAAAATAAGAAACAACAGATGGGAATATTTACATTTGAATATTATATGAACTGCAGAGGTTCAATGATATTTTGATTTTTAAAGCATCCTGAAAATATATTGACAAACTGTTTTAAGGTATGCTGTTTAAGCAAATAAGTAAAAAATTGTTTAACAACATCAGAAGAAGATGCAGGAGAGTCACCTATGTACCTAATATTCTTAGTGAATCCCATTGTAATGCAATTTGTGAATCCAAGTATTTGACTAAACAATCATTTACTACCTATTCCCTTATACGAATGATGCTCAATTATTTCAGCCACCACAACTCCTAGGTGATTTTCTAAATATTTTTATAAACTATAATATCTTTGCTGTTCCCAACCCACAGAAAGTAACACTTCTTAATCTTTCAACCCAGTTTTCTCTTCCATCTCTCTCTCTCTCTCTTTCTCTCTCTCTCTCTCACACACACACACACACATACAAATAGCTGAATATTACGTTTCATAAAACAATATTTGTGGTTTCTATGTGTGACAAACTCTAGTATTTTCTTTCTTTAAAATTTATTTTTATTGTTTATACTGTTAGAGTACCCAATTTTTTACTGTTAGTTTTAATGTTCATTATATTTCACATATAAGTGAGATCACATGGTATTTGTCTTTCACTGAATAGCTTAATTCATTTAACATAATTTCCTCCAGGTCCATCCATGCTGCTGAAAAATGTAAGAGTTTCTGTGTTTTTATTGTTGCAGAGTATTCCGTTGTGTAAATGTACTACAACTGTTTTTATCCACTCATCTACAAGTGGGCACTTAGGCTGTTTCCAGATCTTGGCTATTGTAAGTAACACATCTATAAATATAGGGGTGCATATTTTTTTTTGTAATGGTGTTTCAGGATCCTTGGAATAAAGTCCCAGAAGTGGAATCATTGGATCAAAAGGAAGTTTCTTTTTTAATGTGTATTTATTTATTGTTTTTCTATAACAGTTGTCCCATTTTTCCCCCATTGCTCACCCCTACCCCACCCAACCCATCTCCCACAGTTAATCCCCACTCCATTGTCCATGTCCATGGCTCATTTATTTTAGTTGCTTAACTAGACCCTTTCCCTTCGTACTACCTTTCTCCTCCTTCCCCCTGGTAACTGTTAGTATGCTCCTTGTTTACATGCCTCTTGTTCAGTGATGTTGCTCATTTGTTTGTGTTGTTCATTAGGTACTTGTGTTAAGTGATGTCATATAGTATTTGTCTTTTGCTCTCTGGCTTAATTCACTAAACATAATTCTCTCTAGTTTCATCATGTTGTTGCAAATGGTAGGAGTATATTCTTTCTTTCTACTGCACAGTATTCCGTTGTGTAAGTGTACCATAGTTTTTGATCCACTTATCTACAGATGGGCATTTAGGCTGTTTCCAGCACTGGCCTATTGTAACTAGTTCTGCTATGAACATATAGATACATAGGTTCTTTTGAATTGGTGTTTCAGGATTCTTTCGGTGTAATCCTAGCAATGGAAACACTAGATCTAAAAGCAGCTCCATTTTTAGTTTTTTAAGGAACTACCATACTGTTTTCCACAGTGGCTGCACCAGTATGCATTCCCACCAACAATGCAGTAGGGTTCCCATTTCTCCACGTTCTTGACAACACTTATTGTTTGTTGATTTGTTGATGGTGGCCATTCTGACCGGTGTGAAGTGGTACCTCATTGTGGTTTTTAATTGCATCCCTCTGATGGCTAGTGATGTAGAGAATTCTTTCATATGCCTATCGGTCCTCTGTATGTCCTCTCTGGAGAAGTGTTTGTTCAGGTCCTTTGTCCATTTTTTTAAGTGGGCTCTCTGTCTTCTTGGTGTTGTGACATTTAAGTTCTTTATATATTTTGGAGATTAATCCCTTGTCTGAGATATCATTGGCAAGTATATTTTCCCATACAGTTGGTTTCCTTTTCATCTTGCTGATGTTTTCTTTTGCAGAGCAAAAACTCTTTAGTTTGATGTAGTCCCACTTATTTATTATTTTCTTTATTTCTCTTGCTTTAGGAGATATATTGGTGAAAAAAATCACTATGTGGGCTATCTGAAACTTTTTTGTCTATGTTTTCCTCCAGGACTTTAATGGTGTGACAGCTTACATCACAGTCTTTTATCCATCTTGAGTTTATTTTCATGTATGGTGTAAGTTGGTAATCTAGTTTTTTTTTTTTTTTTTTTTTTGCATTTCCCTACCCAGTTCTTCTAGAACAATTTGTTGAAGAGGCTCTTTTCACTTTATCTGTGTTAATTCTAACTTTATCAAATATTAGTTGACCATATAAACCTGGGTTTATTTCTGGGCTCTCTATTCTGTGTCATTGATCTATATATCTGTTCTTATGCCACCAACAGACTGTTTTGATCACAGTGGCTTTGTAGTATAATTTGATGTCTGGTATTGTGATGCCTCCTTCTGTGTTCTTCTGTCTCAAGATTGCTTTGGCTATTCGAGGTCTTTTTTGGTTCCGTATAAATTTTTGAAGTATTAGTTCTAGGTCTGTGAAATACATTGCTGCTATTTTAATAGGGATTCTGTTGAATCTGAAAAATGCTTTGGATAGTATGGACATTTTAATGATGTTGATTCTTCCCATCCATGAACATATTTGCTTCCATTTATTTGTATCTTCCTTAATTTCTTTCTTCAGTGTTACGTAGTTTTCCAAGTACAGGTATTTTATCTCTTTGGTAAAGTTTATTCCTAGGTACTTTTTTATTTTTCTTGTTGCTATAGTAAATTTGATTTTTTTTTTTTAGTTTTTGTCTCTGATATTTTATTGTTGATGTACAGAAATGCCTTAGACTTCTGTATATTTACTTTGCTTGGAATATTTTTTGCCATTCCCTTCTGGCTTGTAGTGTTCCTGTTGAGAAATCGGTTGATAAAATTATCGGAGCTCCCTTGTATATTATTTGCTGTTTTTCTATTACTGCTTTTATGATTCCCTCTTTGTCTTTGAATGTTGTCATTTTAATTATGATGTGCCTTGGAGTGGGCCTTTTTGGGTCCATCTTCATTGGGACCCTCTGTGCTTCCTGGAATTGCAGGACTTCTTTTCTCATCAGGTTAGGAAAATTTTCTGTCATTAATTTTTCTATCAGGTTCTATCCCTTGCTTCTCCTCTTCTCCATCTGGTACCCTATAATATGGATATTATTGCATGTCATATTGTCCTGCAGCTCTCTTAAACCTTCTTCATTCTTCTTAAGTTTTTTTCATTTTGTTGCATTGTTTGGGAATTTTTTTCTATGTTGTCCTCTAATTCACTGATCTAATTTTCTGCTTCATTTAGCCTGCTTTTGAGTCCTTCTACTGTGTTCTTCAATTCAGAAATTGTAGTCTTTATTTCTTCCTGGCTCTTTTTGGTAGTTTCTATGTCTTTTTTTAATGCTGATGTAGTTTTCAGTAGTTCCTTATAGCTCCTTTGGTGTTTTTTGTAATTTTCCTGGAGTTCTTTGTAGTTTCTATGTAGTTCATTGTAGTTTTCTATGAATTTGTTGAGTTCATTGAGCTTCCTTATTACCATTGTTTTGAATTCCATGTCTGATAGTTTGCTTGCTTCTATTTCATTTATCCCTCCTTCTGTGAATTCCTCCTTTCCTTTCAATGGGGTGTTGTTTCTTCATCTCTCTATTTTATGTGGCTGTTCTTATTTTTTTCTGCTCCTTAAGTCAATCTGCTTCAACTTCCTGATTTTTAAAAATAACTTATTTATTTGTTTCTTTATTTGTTTATTTTTAGAGAAAGGGGAAAGGAGAAAGAGAGGGAGAGAAACATCACTGTGTGGTTGCCTCTCACTCATGCCCCCAACTGGGAACCTGACGTGCGACCTAGTTATGTGCACTGACTGGGAATCAAACCAGCAACACTTGGCTCGTAGGCTGATGCTCAATCCACTGAGTCACAGTAGCCAGGGCCTAACTTCCTGATTTTTATTTTGACTTTCTGTGGTAGGAGTTCTCTGGGATTCAGTGGTGCAGACATTTTGACCTCCTGAACTTGATGCTCTTGGGATGCCCTTTATGACTTTTATTTTGGCTTTCTGGTAGAAATTTGGTTTTGCTTGCTATTGTGTTGCTCTTTGGTGTGTCCTTCCCTCCAGCTAGCTGACTGAGAGTCACTCTGCCCACTTCATTTTGTAAACAGTTATTGAGCTCCTGCTAAAATAAAGCCACTTGCCCAGGCAAGAACCCCACACCCACAAAGATATCTCTCTTCCTCAATCACTGTATCAATTGCTAATGAACCAGTGTTAGTAAGGCTGTAATGAAATTGAGACTATTATAATAAAGGAAAATAAATGAGTTGGCTAACAGAAAGAAAAATGATTCTTTAGAGGGGAGTGGGAGGAGCAATAATAGTAGCAAGTAGGGACATGGCAGTGAGAGAAAGAAAGTAAAATTTATATCATATATGAAAAAGGGATGGATGAGGGTGGAATGAATTAAGAGAAGGAAAACAGTTAGTATTAGCTTAAAACAGAAGTTCTAAAATACATGTATAGTGTGTGTGAGAGAACCAACACACACACACACACAGAGAAGAAAACTAATAATAAGGAAGATGAATAAAAGTAAGAAAAATAATAAACCCCAATTTAGAGAAAAAATGTCACTACAGCACTAATATTAACCTATTAGCTAAGATTAATGGAGGTGGGATGGAAGTAAGAGGTAAAAATGAAAGAAAGAGAAGCTTAAGAGATGTCTGGGGGAAAGGAAAGTGATTTTGAGACGACAAAATGAGCAGGAATACTTAGAGTGAAGAATGAAAACCAAGCTAAGACAGGTGAAATTTCAAATTTAAAGTGAAAGAAAGAAAGGGCTGGAGGATGGTACAGATGAATTTGGAGAGGGGAACAATAAGATTTGAGATTTGAAATACCAGAGTAGTGAAGATCTATGAATAAATTTGCAGGAATGTCACCGATTGGTCAAGGTGGGGATAGAGTAAGTGTATTTTATGATTGAAAAAAGAAAAGGCTGGAGAGGTAAAAAAAAAAAAAAAAAAAGATTGCTGACTGGAACTGAGGAGTAGTAAGGGAAACTATAGAATTTAAAATAAAGATAAGAGGAGGAAATCAAATGGTAAAATTGAGAAAAGAAAGGAGCAAAATATGAGTTTAAAATAAACTATAACATAAAGACTATTCACGTACAATGCATAGACTGGGGAGACATAGAATAACTATTTGAAGGATATGTATGAGAAAGGCACAGTGGAATTTGCTGTAGTTTCTGTATTTTTTTCACTTTCTTCTCTTTCTGGAATCATCCTGATGACTTTAGCTGTGTCCCAGTCTGGATCTAGGCAGCCTAATCCTAACTATCAGTGCTTTTCCACCAGGTCTCTCTCTTTCACTGTTTACTCTAATCATTCTGAAATCCACAGTCAGGCTTAAGCACAATGGGCCAGGGCCGAGTAGTTTCTTCAGGTGGGGCTACTGCTTCCCCATTGGCTGTGCCAATGGGAAGGGAGAATCTCCCCAAACATTTTGTACCACAGTACTCATGATCTCCAGTCCACCTCTCACCCCAACAGAACCAGGGGCAAGTGTGCGTGTGAGCTCCCCCTAAGAATCTTGTCATGCCTCCAGCTGTGCCTCCCAGGTGGTGAAAAAAACAAGCAAGACAAAACAAACAAACAAAAAAAACATTGCTTTATGCCTCTTAGAGTCACTGGGAGGAGAGCAATCTCCCTAAATAATTTCTCCCACAGCACTCAAAGTCCACCTCGCGCCCCTACTGGAGCCTGGAGCAAGTATGTGCGCGAACTCCCTTTAATTTCACTGTGCCTTCAGTTGTTCTGCCCCATTGGCAAAAACAAACTATTAGGACATCCTCAAAATTAGTCTTTTCCCAAATGGCCATTTGACTGCTAAGAAGTCAGTCTCAAAATGATCTCCCACACTTCAAGCACTCCCACCTTTAAATCAGGGTATCCTAAGTAGAATACTCACCAACTTTTACTCCTACAAATCATTGCAATCAACCTCTTTCAGAGGTGGCTTAAACTCTCACCTCCTGGAAACTGCTCTTTAATTTTTTGAGGTAACTCCATATTGTTTTCCACAGTGGTTGCACCAGACTGCATTCCCACCAACAGTGCATTAAGGTTCCCTTTGCTCCACAACCTGGCAAACACTTGTTTGTCGATTTATCGATGGTAACCATTCTGATAGGTATAAGGTGATATCTTATTGAGGTTTTAATTTGCATTTCTCTGATGTTTAGTGATGTTGAGCATTTGTTAATATGTCTAAGGGTGTGTCCTCTTTGGAGAAGTGTCTGTTCAGATCTTTTTACCATTTCGTAATTGGGGTGTTTGTCTTCCTGCCATTGAGTTGCATTAGTTCTTCATATACTTTAGAGATTAAACCCTTGTCAGATGTATCATGGGCAAAAATTCTCTCCGATATAGTGGGTTCCCTATTTGTCTTGCTGATAGCTTCTTAAGCTGCACAGAAGCTTTTAAACTTGATGTAGTTCCATGTGTTTATTTTCTGCTTTGTTTCCAGGGCCTTTGGAAACATATTGGCAAAAATATTTCTATGTTGAATGTTTGAGATTTTACTATCTATGTTTTCTTCTAGGATTTTTATGGTTTCACAACTTATATTTGTTTTCTTTCCATTTTGAGTTTATTTTTGTGTATGGTTTAAGTTGGTGGTCTAGTTTCATTTTTTGCTTGTTCCAGTCGAGTTTTCGGAACATGATTTACTGAAGAAATTGTCTTTGCTCTTTGTACACTCTTCCCACCTTTGTGAAGTTTCAGCTGACCATACAGGCTCTGTTCTGTTCCATTGACCTATATGTCTGTTCTTATGCCAGTACCAGGCTGTTTTTATTAAAGTGGCCTTAGAGTACAGTTTAATATCAGGAATTGTGATACCTACAGTTTGGTTCTTCTTTTATAAGATTGCTGAGGCTATTCAGGGTCTTTTTTGGTTCCATTCAAATATTTGGAGTATTTGTTATAGTTCTGAGAAGAATGCCATTGTTACTTTAATAAGAATTGTACTGAATGTATAAATTGTTTTGGGTAGAATAGCCATTTTAATTATGTTAACTCTTCCAATCCATGGACACATTATGTACTTCCACTTATTATATCTTTCTTAATTTCTTTCTTCAGTGGCCTATACTTTTTGGAGTACAACTCTTTTACCCCCTTGATTAAATTTATTCCTAGGTACCTTATTTTTTGTTTTAATTGTAAATGAAATTGTTTTCTTATTTTCTCTTTCTCATTACTTATTATTGGTATATAAAAATGCCATCAGTTTCTGGGTATTAATTTTGTATTCTGCTACTTTGCCAAATTTATTAGGTTTAGTAGTTTTGGGTGGAGGCTTTAGGGTGTTCTATGTACAATACCATGTCATCTGTGAATAATGACACCTTACTTTTTTCTTTACAATTCTGATGTTTTTTATTTCCTCTTCTTGCCTGATTACTGTGGCTAGGACTTCCAGAACTATGTTGAGTAAGAGTGGGGAAATTAACATCCTTGTCATGTTCTTGATCTTAAGGGGAATGTTTTTAGTTTTTTCGCACTGTGAATGATGTTACCTGTAGGTTTTTTTTATATATAGCCTTTATTGTGTTGAGGTATGATCCCACTATTCCCACTCTGCTAAGAGTTGTTTTTCTTTTCATGAATGAGTGTTAGATTTTATTCAATGCTTTTTCTTAATCTATTGGTATGATCATGTGACTTTGTCTTTCATTTTATTAGTGATGTATTACATTTATTGATTTGGGTATATTGTACCAATGTTATACCCCCAGAATAAATACCATTTGACCATGGTGTATAATCTTTTTTTTTTTTTTTTTGGTTTTTCAGTTACAGTTGTCCCATTTTCCCCCATTTCTCTCTCCAATCCAACCCACCCCCTCTCCCACATCATACCCCTCCCTGTTGTCCATGTCCATGAGTCATTTATACAGATCCTTTGACTAAACCCTTCCTTTACTTATCCCCCTTCTTCCCCTCTCCCCTCCCCACTATTGACTGCTATTCTGCTCTTTGTTCTATTTAGTTCCTTTGTTTGTGTTGTTATTTAGTTTCCAGTATTAGGTGATATCATATGGTATTTTTCTTTCTTTGCCTGGCTTATTTCACTAAGCATAATTCTCTCTAGTTCCATCCATGTTGTTGCAAATGGCAGGAGTTCCTTTTTTCTTTCTGCTACATAGTATTTCATTGTGTAAATGTACCAGAGTTTTTTGATCCACTCATCTACAGATGGGCACTTAGGTTGTTTCCAGCACTTAGCTATTGTAAACAGTGCTGCAGTGAACATAGGGGTGCATAAGTTCTCTTGAATTGGTGTTTCAAGATACTTCGGGTATAATCCTAGTAGTGGAGTCGCTGGTTCAAAAGGCAGTTCCATTTTTAATCTTTTGAGGTAATTCCATACTGTTTTCCATAGTGGCTGCACCAGTCTGCATTCCCACTAACAGTGCAATAGGGTTCCCTTTTCTCCACATCCTCGCCAGCACTTGTTGTTTGTTGATTTGTTGATGATGGTATCTCATTGTGGTTTTTATTTGCATCTCCCTGATGGCTAATGATGTTGAGCATTTTTTCATGTGTCTATGGACCTTCTGTATGTCCTCTTTGGAGAAGTGTTTGTTCAGGTCCTTTGCCCATTTTTTAATTGGGTTGTTTGTTTACTTGATGTTGAGTCGTATAAGCTCTTTATATATTTTTGAAATCAGTCCCCTGTCTGTCATATTTGGCATTGGCAAATATGTTTTCCCATATGGTTGGCTTCCTTTTCATCTTGCTGATGTTTTCTTTTGCTGAGCAGAAACTCTTTACTTTGATGTAATCCCATTTATTTATTTTTTCCTTTATTTCTGTTGCTTTAGGAGATGTATCCGTGAAAAATTGTTACATGAGATATCTGATATATTCTTGTCTTATGTTTTCCTCTAGGACTTTTATGGTGTCCCGGCTTACATTTAAGTCTTTGATCCATCTTGAGTTTATTCTCATGTGTGGTGTAAGTTGGTGGTCATTTCATTTTTTTGCAAGTTCCTATCCAGTTCTCCCAGCACCATTTGTTAAAGAGGCTCTTCTCAGTCCATTTTATGTTCCTTCCTCCTTTATCAAATAATAGTTGACCATAGAGGCCTGGGTATATTTCTAGACTCTCTATTCTGTTTCACTGATCTATATGTCTGTTCTTATGCCAGTACCAGACTGTTTTGAGTACAGTGGCTTTGTAGTATTGTTTGATATCTGGTGTTGTGATTTCTCCTGCTGTGTTCTTCTGTCTCAAGATTGCTTTTGCTATTTGGGGTCTCTTTTGGTTCCATATGAATTTATGGAGTATTTGTTCTAGGTCTGTGAAATATGTCATTGGTATTTTAATAGGGATTGCATTGAATCTGTAAATTGCTTTGGGTAGTATGGCCACTTTGATGATGTTGATTCTTCCCATCCAAGAACATGGTATTTGCTTCCATTTATTTGTATCTTCTTTAATTTCTTTCTTCAATATTATGTAATTTTCAGAGTACAGGTTTTTTATCTCTTTGGTTAACTTTACTCGTAGGTACTTTATTTTTCTTGTTACTATAGTAAATGGTATTTTCTTTTTTGTTTCTGTCTCTGATATTTTATTGTTGGTGTACAGAAGTGCCTTAAATTTCTGTATATTTATTTTGTACCCTGCGATTTTGCCAAATTCACTTATTATATCAAGTAGTCTTTTAGTGGAGTTTATAGGATTTTCTAGGTATACTATCGTGTCATCTGCATATAATGATAGTTTTACTTCCTCTTTCCCAATTTGGATGCCTTTTATTTCTTTTTCTTGTCTGATTGCTGTGGCTAAGACTTCCAACACTATGTTGAATAGGAGTGGAGAGAGAGGCAACCTTGTCTAGTTCCTGAATTCAGGGGGAATGCTTTTAGCTTTTGTCCATTGAGTATGATGTTGGCCTCAGGCTTCTCATATATAGCCTTAATTATGTTAAGCTATGCTCCTTCTATTCCCATTTTCCTGAGTGTTTTCATCATATATGGGTGTTGTACTTTATCAAATGCTTTTTCTGCATCTATTGATATGATCATGTGATTTTTGTGTTTCATTTTGTTTAGGTGATGTATTACATTTATTGATTTGCGAATATTAAACCATCCTTTCATCCCTGGAATGAAGCCCACTTGATCATGATGTATGATCTTTTTGATGTATTGCTGGATCCTGTTTGCCAATATTTTATTGAGGATTTTAGCATCTATGTTCATCAGTGATATTGTCTTGTAGTTTTCTTTCTTTGTTGTGGCTTTTCCTGGTTTTGGGATTAGGATAATACTGGCTTCACAGAAAGAGTTTGGGATTTTCCCCTCTTCTTGGATTTTTCGGAACAGTTTGAGGAGGATAGGAGTTAGTTCTTCCCTGAATGTTTTGTAGAATTCGCCTGTGAAGCCATCCGGTCCAGGGCTTTTGTGTGCAGGGAGATTTTGGATTACTGTTTCAATTTCCTTCTTTGTAATTGGTCTATAGAGACTTTCCACTTCTTCTTGATTCAGTTTTGGAAGGTTGTATGTTTCTAGAAATTTGTCCATTTCTTCTAGATTGTCAAATTTCTTGCCATACAGTTGTTTGTAGTAATTTCGACCTATCATTTGTATTTCTGTGGTATCAGTCATGATTTCTCCTCTTTCATTTCTGATTTTGTTTATTTGGGTCTTCTCTCTTTTTTTCTTGATTAGACTTGCTAGAGGCTTGTCGATTTTGTTTATTTTTTCAAAGAACCAGCTCCTAGTTTTGTTGATCTTTTGGATTGTCTGTTTAGTCTCTATGTCATTTAGTTCTGCTCTGATCTTGATGATTTCGTCCCTTCTTCTTGCCCTACGTTTTGTTTGTTGTTGTTGTTCTTGTTCTTGTAGCTTTATGGTTAGGTTTTTTATTTGAGATTCTTCTATCCTTTTCAGATATGCCTGTATTGCTATGAACTTCCCTGTTAGGACTGCTTTTGCTGTGTCCCACAAGTTTGGGGCTGTTGTGTGCTCATTATCAATAGTTTCTAAAAATTTCTTGATTTCTGCTTTGATGTCATTGTTAACCCATTCATTATTTAATAACATGTTATTTAATCTCCATGAGTTTGGGTGTCTTTAATTTTTTTCTCTGAGGTTGCTTTCTAGTTTCAAGGCATTGTGATCTGAAAAGATGCTTGATATGATTTCAATTTTCTTGAACTTGTTGAGGCTTGTTTTGTGTCCTATCATGTGGTCTATCTTTGAAAATGCCCCATGTGCATTTGAAAAGAATGTATATTTTGCTTCTTTGGAGTGGAAAGTTCTATATATATCAGTTAGGTCCATGTGGTTTAGTGTGTTGTTCAATGCGTATATATCCTTGGTGTTTCTTTGCTTTGATGATCTGTCTATTGTTGATAATAGAGTGTTGAAGTCCCCTACTATGAGTGTGTTGTTGTTGACATCCTTCTTGTGGTCGTCTAGTATTTGCTTTATGTATTTGGGTGCTCCTGTGTTGGGTGCATATATGTTTATCAATGTCATATCTTCTTGATGGATTTTTCCTTTAAGTATTATGAAATGTCCTTCTTTGTCTATTTTTATTGCCCTTGCTTTGAAATCCGTTTTGTCTGATATGAGGACTGCTACCCCGGCTTTTTTTTCCGGTCCGTTTGCTTGGAATATTTTTTTATATCCCTTTATTTTCAGTCTGTGTAAATCTTTTGATTTGAGGTGTGTTTCTTGTAGACAGCAAATATGTGGGTCCTGTTTTCTTATCCATTCTGTTACCCTATGTCTTTTAATTGGAGCATTTAATCCATTTACATTTAAGGTTATTATTGACGTGTATTTATTCATTGCCCTTTGTACCTCTGTTCCTCTCTTCTCTCTCTCTTTTTTTTTTTTTTGTCTTATTTTTTCTTAGAACACTCCCTTTAGCATCTCTTGCAATGCTGGTTTGCTGGAGATGTATTCTTTTAGTCTTCCTTTGTCTGAGAAACTCCTTATTTCACCTTCCATTTTGGATGAGAGCCTTGCTGGGTAGAGTATTCTTCATTGTAGGCCTTTGTTTTTCATTGCTTTAAATATTTTTGACCATTCCCTTCTGGCTTGTAATGTTTCTGTTGAGAAATCAGTTGATAGCCTTATCAGAGCTCCCTTGTATGTTATTTGCTGTTTCTCTCTTGCTCCTTTTAGGATTCTCTCTTTGTCTTGAAATGTTGCCATTTTAATTATGATGTCCCTTGCAGTCGGTTTTTTGGGGTTCCTCTTTATTGGATCTCTCTGTGCTTTTTGGACTTGCATAACTTTTTCTCTTATCAGGTTGGGAAAATATTCTGTCATTATTTCTCCTATCAGTTTATTTATTTCTTGTTCTTCTGATCCCTCTTTAATTCCAATGACTCTGGTATTGCTCTTCCTTATGCTATCCTGTAATTCCCTTACTCTTCTTCATACTTTTTCAATCTCTTTTTCATTTTGCTGTATCGTCCTAAAATTTTTTCTAAATTATCTTCTAACTCACTAATACCATCTTCTGCTTTGTTTAGTCTGCTTTTGACTGATTCTACTGTGTTTTTCAGTTCAGAGATTGAATTCTTCAATTTTTCCTGCTTCTTGTTAATAGTTTCTATGTCTTTTTTTATGCTGGTGTAGTTCTCTGCAAGTTCCCTGTAATTTTCTTGGAGCTGCTGGTAACTTCCTTGGAGGTTGTCATAGTTGTTTTTAAGGATGTCGAGTATATTGAGCTTCTTTACCACCATTGTTTTGAATCCCATGTCTGACATTTGGGCTGTGTCTATTTCATCTATCTCTCTTCCTGAGGATTCCTCTTTTCTTTTCATTGAAGGGTTATTTTTGCGGCTTACCATGTTGGATTCTTCTTGTTTTTATTTATTTATTTATTTGTTTTTTTTGGGGGGGGGATAGTCTGCTTTGACTTCGCTCCTTTGTGATATGAGATTCTTTGTGGGAGATCTGGGGGTTTCAGTTGTGCAGTCTCTTTGATCTCCTGAGCCTGATGTTCTTGGATTACCCTTTATGTCATTTGTTTATGCTGTCTGGTTATATTTCAGATGTTCTTTGGTAGGATCTTCCTTCTGGCTAGTTTGTTGGGAGTCACTCTATCCACTTTGTCTTGAGTTCTTTTGTGGAGGTGCTGTTAAAAACATAAACACACAGCCCAGGCAGGAGACCCACACCCTCAAAATATATCCCTCACCCTCTATCCTGCTATCGTCTGCCAATGAGCCAGTATTAATATAAATGTAAAGAGATTAGAGCTTTTATACTATAAGAAGAATAGATAAGAGTTGTTTTTAGGGAGGAAAAGTATAATTTTTTATAGAGGGGGTGATAGATTAATAATAGTTGAGACTATGCAAGCCAGTAGGTAATATTTACATTGTATGTTAATAAAAATAGAAGAAAAGGATGGAAAAATGCAGAATATAGTAAGAAAGTGGGATTGTGTTCTATTGGGTTTATATAGTAATTATATTCTATTATTTAGAGTGATAGAGGGGCTATACTAGACACACAAACAAATAAACAATGATTAAAGAGAAATAATGAGAAGGAGAGGTTATATGCAACACATTAGAGTATAGTTTGTTTTTCTTTTCCTTTTTTCTTCCCTCCTCTCCTCTCCTCCTCTCTCCTTTATTTTATTTTATTTTTTTGGAAAGGCAAAAAAAGAAAACCAACAACAATAAGATAAAAGAAGAAAGAAAGAAAGAGAGAAAAGAATGAAGAAAGAAGAAAGAAAGAAAGAAGAAAGAGAAAAAAAAAGAGGAAAAAAAAAAAGGAATGTTTTTACTCAGTTCAGCCTTGGTGTGTCATCTTTTTTTCTGCGTCCGCAGCTGGTCTAGTGTGGCAGTTCAGAGGTTCTTGTTTCTTGCAGCAATGGTGTTCGCCAGCGGTTGCCGGCAGGGCACACTCCCTTGCTGCCCGCTGGAGCCAGCTGAGGTGTCCTTTTGAACGCCCCTGCTCGGGCGGGTTGGCCCAAGAGCTTGCCCCGTGATTGGCACCTATTGTCGCCGGGCTGAGGTGTTTTTGAGCTCGCATGCCCATGACCTTAGTCCTGCTGAGCCGAACTCCGGGAGTTGGTCTCTCGCCTCTTAAAGCGGGGCCGCGGACACTTGTGCTCAGTGGAAGGGAGTGTCTGTGAGTCACTGCCGCCCACTGTTCTGGCGCCGCAACTGCCCGCCTTCCCTCACCGGTTTGGGCGGGCATGAACAGAGCCTGCACTAGTGGACTGCTTTCTGGCCTGGGGCCCGGCGCCCACTGGAGCTGGCTAGGGGTGTCTGCACACAGTCCTCTGCATGTTCAGTGGGCCCTCCCTGTGTCTGTTGGGGCACTGATCTTATGTCCATTGGGGAATGTCTGAGGGGCACCGGAACTCACGCCCGCTCACCTGAGCCAGTGAATGTGAGCACTTCCCTATGCGCGCCCCTGCAACCCAAGTGTAGGGTTGGGGAGTGGATGAGCGAGCCTCTGCGCCTGTGCTCCTCAAGAATGGCCTACCACCCCCAAACTTTCCTACCCTCTCCACCGTCCACTAGAGAAAAATATAAAGGAGAATTATGTTCTCACTTGCCCGGCAGCACGCTGTCTCCTGTCCTTCAGCACCAATGCCACTTGGTCGAGTCCCGTCTCTCCCAGCAGGCAGAGATCCGCTCCCCTCTCAACTCCTCTCTGGGGTAGCCTCTCTGGGGTAGCCTGTGGTTGCCAAAAAGCCTTTGTGTACTTCCAGCCGCAGCTCGGGCAGCCGCCCCAGTCAGGAATGCCATTTTGTCCTCTTTTCCTCCGCTATCCTCACTAAACAGGTTGTTCCCAGATGGTTTTTCTCTAATCCAGCAGTGCCATGGCTCGATTCCTGCCAGTGTCCAGCTGCTCACTGAGATGTTCTGTCTGGAACTAGTCCAAACCACAGACAGGTCTCGGTAGCCTGAAAGCGCAGCCTCCCCTCACTCCTCCACCATCTTCTGTGTTGTATAATCTTTTTGATGTATTGTCAAGTCTAGTTTACTAATATATTGTTGAGGATTTAAGTATCTATGTTCATGAAGGATATTGGCCTATAAAATTTTTTTTTCTTTTTCTTTTTGTATGTCTGAGTTTTTATCAATGTACAATCTAATTTTTATGCTGCTACACTTGTCCCAATTTCTTTTCCCTTTGCTCCCCTCAGCCCAGTACCCCGACTCCCTCCAGCAGTCTTACCCTCCTTAGTCCATGTCCATGAGTTATGCATGTAAGCTCTTGCACTTTACCCTTTCCCATACTATTCTCAATATCCCCTGTATATTCTTCATCCTCCTACTATGCTCCCTAATTCCTGCAGCATTTCCCTTTTCCTCTCTCCTTCCCCCTCCCAACTGACACCTGTCCACATGCTCCCCATACCTATGATTCTGTTCCTACTCCGGTTGTCTGCTTAGTTTGTTTTTATTTTTTTAGCTTCTGTTATTGATAGTTGTGATTTTGTTGTCATTTTAATGTTTATAGTTTTGATATTCTTTTTCTTAAATAAGTCCCTTTAACATTTCATGGCTTGGTGATGATGAACTCCTTCAGCTTTACCTTGTGCGGGAAACACTTTTTCAGCCCTTTCATTCTAAATGCTAGCTTCCTGGACCTGTATATCCATTTCCTTCCCCAAATTAGGGAAGTTTTCCTTCAATATTTTTTCGCATAATTTTCCAATTTGTTGCTCTTCCTCTTCTCCTTCTGGCACCCCTCTGATTTGGATGTCAGCACACTTAAAGCTATCCCAGAGGTTTCTAAGCCTCTCCTCATTTTTTTCAATTATCTTTTCCTCCTTCTGTACTGGTTGACTATTTCTTTCTTTCTGATGTTCCAATTTGTTGATTTGAACCCTGGTTTTCTTTCCTTCACCCCTAGTTTCATGTAGATTTTCCTTTCATTTCTTCTCTGTCATGTTTAATCTTTTTTGTCAAGTCAGTGAGCATCTTCATCACCAGTACTTTGAACTGTGCATCCATTAAGTTGGCTGTCTCTTTGTCTGTTAGGTTTGCTATCCCCTTGCTGTTTAGTTCTCCCACAGAACCTTGATCTGCCCCTTCTTTTCAGCTGTACCTCCCTGTCTCTTCATATTGACAGCTTTCTGTGTTTGTTTCTGTGTCTTAGGTAGAGCTGTTGCAGCTGTTACATTGTAAGGAGCAAAGCCTTAGATATTCATCAAATTGGTGACCTGTTGCACCACATTGTGGTGCTGTATATGGGGGAGGGGTCTGAGAATGAACAATGCCGATTACCCCACTCTTGCCCCTTTTCCAGGCACTTCTCCCCCTTTCTGTTCTAAACAAGTTGCTCCCATTGAGAGACCAGTAGTTTCTTCCTCTGCCCCAATCTGCCACTGGTTTTCACAGTCAGAAGCAAAGAGGCTCTATTTTCCCTGGTGCTGGAACTACAGGCTGTATGGTCTGGTCTGGGGCTGGAATCCGTCTGGTTTGAGACTGGGATCACTTCCCAGGTTTAAAAAGTATGACTCTGCTTTTCTCCACAGCTACAATTGCTGTGCCACTAGCCACGCCACCAGCTGCTGTCACCAAGCAATGTCCCTGCAGCTGCTGTCACTGAACTGCACCTCATTCTCTCTATCCTGGCTCTGTCTCTCCTACCTTTCTGGCTGAGTATGTCTTCTTTATTTCTTTGCTGAACTTCCTTGTAGTTTTAATTTTCTGGATTTTCTAGTTTGTTTTTGTTTTTTTTAGTTTTTAAGTGGTTGTAAATTCCTTTATAGTTGTGAGGAAGATACAGTGTATCTATCTACACCTCCATCTTGGCTGGAGGTTTAATTTTTTTCCTTTGTGTGTCTCTATCTTGTTTTAGAATTAGGATAGTACTGTTCTTGTAGAAAGGGCTTGAAATTCTTCTACCCTCTTGAACTTTTTGGAATAGTTTGAGAAGGATTGGTGATAGTTGTTTTTTGATTAATTGGTAAAATTCTCCTGGAGGCCATCTGGTCCAGGGCATTTGTGTGCCAGAAGTTTGTTGGTTACTGCTTTGATTTCATTCATTGTTATCAGTCTATTCAGGTTTTCATCTTCTTCTTGATTCAGTTTTGGGAGACTGTATATTTCTAGAAATGTGTCCATTTCACCCAGGTTGTCCAATATCTTGGCATATAGCTGTTCATAGTAATTTCTTATAATACCTGGTATTTCTGTGATATCAATTGTTATTTTGTCTCTTTAATGTTTTATTCTATTTATTTGGGTCTTCTCTTTTTTTATGTGTCTGGTTAAAAGTTTGTCAATCTTGTTTATCTTTTCAAAGAATAAGCTTCTGGTTTCACTGATCTTCTGTTTTTGTTTTTTTGTTTTGTTTTGTTTTGTTTTGTTTTTTGGTCTCTATGCCATTGATTTCAGCTCTGGTCTTGATTTTTTCCCCCTTTTTATACTTTGGGTTTTGTTGTTATTTTTCTAGTTCTTTTCAGTGAAGTGTTAGGTTGTTTATTTGAGAATTTTCTTGCTTTTTGGTGTAGACCTGTAGTGCTATGAACTTCCCTCTCAGGGCTGAGTTTGCTGTGTCCCATAGATTTTGAGTTGTTGTGTGTTCACTTTCATTTGTTTCCAGGAATTTTTTTATCTACTCCTTGATCGTATTGGTTACTCATTCATTATTAAATAATATGCTATTTATCGTCCAAGTATTTGAATGTTTTTGAGTCTTCTTATTAAGGTTGATTTCTAATTTCATGCCATTGTGATCTGAGAAAATGCTTGATATAATTTCATTTCTTTTGAATTTGTTATGGCTTGTTTTGTGGCCTAACATGTGCTCTATCTTTGAGAATGATCCACGTGCACTTGAGAAGAATGTATATACTTCTTCTTTGGGGTGATATGTTCTGTAGCTATCAATTAAATCCGTTTGATCTAGTGTGTTGTTTAATACCACTATATTCTTGTTGATTTTTTTGTCTGGAAGATCTGTCTATTGTTGACATTGGGGTGTTAAAATTCTCTATTGTGACAGTATTGTTGTCAGTCTCTTCCTTAATGTCCACCAACATTTAAAAAAATATATATTTATTTGCTCTTTTATTGGGTGCATATATGTATTCAAGGATTAGTTCCTCTTGTTGGATCAAACCCTTAAGAATTATGAAGTGACTTTATTTATATTTTTATTACCTTTGTTTTGAAGTCTATTTTTTCAGATATAAGGATTGCTACACCTACTTTTTTTTTCTTTCCATTTGCGTGGAATACTTTCCTCTGTCGTTTTACTCTCAGCCTATGGAAATCTTTTGTTCCGAGGTGGGTCTCTGGTAGACAACATATATGTGCATCATGTTTTCTTAGTTATTCAGCTACTCTATGTCTTTTAATGAAGCATTTAATCCATTTACATCTAAGATTATTATAGATAGGTACTTATTTATTGCTATTTTTAAATATTGTACCTATGTTGATTTCTCTATATATTTCTTCTTCTTAAAGAAGGTCTTTTAACATTTTTTACCAAGCAGGTTTGGTGATAATGAACTCCTTTAATCTTACTTTGTCTGTGAAGATCTTTATTTGGCTTTCAGTTTTAAATGACAGCCATGATGGTAGAGAAATCTAGGGTGCATGTTCTTAGCTTTCATTACACTGAATATTCCCTGCAAATATTTTCTGTTGGGAAATCAGCTGAGATTCTAATGGGGGATCTCTTGTATATAACTGACTATCTCTTGTTGCCTTTAAAATTCTCTCTTTGTCTTTAAGCATCGCCATTTTCATTATGATGTATCTTGGTGTAGGTCTCTTGGGTTCATTTTTATTGGGAATTTCTGTCTTTCCTGAACTTTTATGACCCTTTATTTTACCAGACTGGGAAAGTTTTCTGTCATTATTTCTCCAAATAGTTCTTTATCCTTCTCTTACACTCATCTCCTTCCTGCATTTTTATGATAAGTATGTTTTTATGTTTGATGTTACCCCAAAGCTCTCTTAGGCTTTCCTCGTTTCTCTTGTCTCTTTTCTTTTTCATTTTCCCTTTGGGTAGATACTAGCATGTTGTTTTCTAATTCACTGATTTGAACCTCTGTTTCATCTAACCTCCTATTGATTCCTTCAAGCAAATTCTTCATTTCACATATCGTAATCTTCATTTTTGACCTGTTCTTCGTTATGATTTCTATACCTTTTTTAATGCTTATCATCTCTTTATTTAACTTATCACTGAGGTCATCTGTTATTTCTTTAAGGTCTTTGAACATCCTCATCACCAGTATTTTAAACTCTGAGTCTGGTAGTTGTGTTTCTTCTATTTCATCTATACATTTTAATTCTTTTTGTGGAGATATCTATTGTTATTTTGCTTGGGACATTTTTCTTCATTGCTGCATTTGTTAGGTAGGTGTGCTATGTCTCCTGAACCTACTTTGCTTGTTTTATGATAAAGGTGTACTGCTGGGGTTAATTGCCTGATCCTTTGGAGAAACTGAACTCTATGATTCAGGAGTGTTTCATGTGGGTTCTGTAACTCTTTTATTGTAGTTGCATCTTAAATGCTGATGGCTCTTTTGTGAGTAGAGTTATTCCTTCAGGTTGGGTGACTGTGAGAATAACCCTTGACCTCTATTGATTCCCCTTGATGTGTCATTGTTTCCAGCAGGGTCTAGAGCCTGCAGGAATCCCTTTTTGGGTGTACTGATTGTCGGCCTAGTTGGTTGGAACTTTGGTGAGGGCTGAAGCCCACCACTGGTTTTGTTGTTTTTGCGTCCAGTTGGGTGGAATTCAGAAACAGGTTGCTTTCAGACAATGTGTGAAATCAACCCTAGGCTGTCTCTCTGAAACTAGGAGGACATTTACTACTTATATCTGTGTTTACTGGACCTGACTCTGCATGTGAGGGGCCAATCAGTGTAAAAGAGTCAGCTTTTTCTGCTTGGAGCTGGTGGCAGGTCTGTATAAGAGTCAAGGCTACCTGGGATCAGCCTCCTCTTTCAGCCATTCTGCCCTCCCCTGAGGTTGCCTGATTATTCTCCAGAGCCTTCTGATGAGGGTCTGTAAGCTGATACCAAGTCTGTTGAGATAAGGCTAGCAGGTTTCCACTTCATTGGTCCTATAGTCTATAGGCCACTCAGTGAGGGGAAGAGTAGCCTCTAGTCAAAGCCAACCCCTTCAGTCCTTACCAGAGACTCTGGCACTTGCTTTCTTAGTTGGAGGTTCAGTGCTGATTCAGGATGGGTATATTCAATTTTCCCCTTTGCAGGAGTGGGCTCAGCAACTCTGGACTTCAGGGGACAGATCAAAAGAGTCTCCCATTGGGGTTGGGGCAAGACCAGATCACAGGTGGAGGCTAAACTCTCTTTCTCATCAACACCTCAGTAGGAGGCTAAGCTCTCTGTCCTGTTCCCATGTCATATCCCTCAAAAGTGTCACACATTGAAAGTCCCTGTTTAGAGTTTATCTTTCTTCTTCCTACGGAAATGCACCCAGTGTGGGAATCTTGGACCTGGCAGGGCTGATCTTCAGTTTCCCCATTGGAAATGATGCTTGCAATCCTGCAGGAGGTGTACAGGCATTCCTTTTCTTTTCCAGGGGATTGTAGGCTGCAAGTGGGTTTGCCTCACTACAAAGTATCCCAGGCACTCAACTCTCACCCTTCTAACTCCAGCCCATAACCTTTGCAGAAAACACAGTCCAGAACTTGGCTTTGTGCAGTTCCCAGTTTGCTTGCAAGCTGAGCTGGGTGGAGCCCAAAAAAACCCTAATTGCACAACATTTTTATCTCTATGCCCAGCTGTTCTCAGTGAGAAAGGACCTGAAAATGAAGATCAAGCATGGCTTGGTGTGGCTCAGAAAAGTTCAGAATGAGCCAAAAATAAATTTTCCCATTTTGTTACGTTCCTCTCTGCAGCTGCAGCAGCAGAGGTATCTCATGATAGGAGTGGGGCACAGCCTGCAAGCTTGAGAGTGGGGAAACTGATTCCAATTCATTTCACTTGTTCTCTGTTTTGGTCTCCCACCTGTGCCTCCTTTGCAATCAGAGATCCCTTTTATGCCACTGCTGTCTGCCACTCTCAGAAGCTCTGTTGTTTCTGTATGGTTCCCTTCTTAGTCTGAGCTTTTATAGTTAACTCCTCTGTCTGGAGCCTTCAGTTTAGATGCTGTTCATGCTGAATTTGCGATCTCTAATTTTCACAGTTGTGATTGAAACTCTCTTTATCCTGCCACAAGTGACCCACAGACTCTCTTTCCCTCCCTATTGCTGTGAGTATTTTTATTGCCCCACAGTTCAAAGGGGAGGGAACACTGTCACTGCGATTTCAGTCTGGTCTCTTTGATAGCAGAGCAGCTGTACACAGGGTATTTGCCTGACCATGTTTTAGTTCCTTTTTAAAAATCTCTATGAAGTACTAATACCATAGTAGATTCACTGTATGGTTTTCTGGGAACAAAAAAACCTCCCTGGGGAGCAAAATATGTCGCAAAGTCATGGCTGGCTATAGCCCGTAGGTGCTTCTGACAGACCTGCGTGAGGCAACCTGGTCCCTTTAGCAGCCTGAGCCTCTATCTGAACTCCCCAGGTTGGCGCTTCAACAATGATGGCTCTGTTTGCTGTGAGTGTGTAGCCAGGGTCTCATAGACTCTGTGGATTCCCCCAAATTTCCCCAATTAGAGTTGGGAATCCCTGCATGGTACTAAGGCCCCTTGCTCTGAGGGGGGAGGGAGCTCCAAAGCTGTGATTTGTCTGGTTTCTCAGCTGTGACAGGAGCCACACATAGGGTATTTCCTCTTCTGTTAAGGAGCAGGATCCATGAAGTCCCCACAGCCCATGGTTTTAGGGATGGGGGAAGGCAATAGTACAGCTTTTAAAGTGCTTTGCATATCTATGGGCTGGAAGCTAGTTTCATAGTTATGCAGATAGTTGTAGCCACTGCCTGGTGTTAGGGAGAGGGGAGGAGCTTTGGCCATGGAATAGTAGTGGAAAGCTCATGGGCCTGCTCAAAATTTCTGTGGGTCACCATACCCACTGTGTTATAGGTTGCCATTATGATTTAAATGAAAGGCAGCAGTCAATTGCATGCTGGGACACATGGTTTGAAAGACTACAGAGGGACCCCACCAGCTTGCCATGAGGTCTGGTGTGTGAATGAGAGAGTCATGATGTAGCAGCTATGTAGTTAGTAGTGAAGGTGGTCAATGGTGAGGAGGAAAAAACAGCAAGCAGCTATGCAATTCATAGGGGTGATTTGGACATATTGTGTAGGCTAGTAAGAAAGCAGGCATGCTGCTTCTTTGATAGTACCCACTCTAGCTGACTCCAAAGCCACCAAGGACTCTGCTTTGTAGATCTGGACTCTCTGGACTCTCTCTGGGCTCAGAACTTGGGACATGCGGAGAGGACTCTTAGGATTTGTGCCTTTCCTGGACTTCACCATTACCCAGTGCAATATGGCACATGCTTTTCTGGACTATTATTTGGAGGCTGATGACAATGTATCCCACATTCTGAAGGAGAGAGCTGACAGATGAGAAATGGGGAAGTATTGGTATTGGTTTTGGCTTACAGCCTTTTGGGAAGCAGGGGAAGGGGAAAACAGGGCTTTGAGCTGAAGTGCTCACAGCACCCCCCCCCCCCCAGGTTGGAATGTTGTAAATAAAGACCTATTTTTCTCGACACTAATTGTTGGGTCTTACACCAAGGCACCATGTAAGATGCTCCTTTTGCTCAGTAACACTTCCACTTATAAAATCCCCATCCTGGACAGTACAGAGCACCTCCTGTACTCTTTGGCTTCAAAATTTCATATCAGCTATGATTCTATTGATTGTTCAGAGTTGACTTTTGGAAGTTCAGCTGAAAATCTGGGTTGGGGGCAGGAGCTAGTGTACTCAACTTCCACGTACTTGGCCACCAACTTCGGTATCAAACTAGTATTTTCTGTCATTTCAGTTTTTAAAAGGCTGATCACAACCTACCCAACTGGTATCATATCCTACCAATGGATGTCATATTAAAGACTGAAAATTTTGTTCTTAGAGTCACTTAGCAATCTGCATACTCTATATATTAAAAATAAGTAAATTGGTCCAAAACTATCAGCTAATTAAAGTTATTTATTCTTTCAGGGAAAAAATATAGTGAAGCTCTTCAATATTTTAACAAACATTAATTGAGAAAATAAAAGAGAGAAAAAATGGCCAGAATTAAACTTTTCTTTGTCTGGCAGCCCGGTGATCTTGTATTCACTAGGAAGACAATGCTTATATTTAATGTGGTAATATAAATAATTCCTTACTTATAAGATAGACTGCTTTTCTTTTTCCTAGACATAAATATTGGTCTCAATTATCCCCTAGAATGTAGAGAGAAAGCATTTAAGAAATTAACAGTAAAAAACTCTAAAGAGAATTAAACTGAAAGCAAAATGGCGTCAGTTTAAAAACTTTATAACAGTGAATTTAATATTTAGAAAGTAAACTTTTAACAGTAATATTTGAAATTTTTACTTAAATTTATCCCTAAATTTTTGACTACCTTGAATGGATTGTCACATAATAGGTTATTGCAAAACAAACCTCCCTGAAACAAACTTTGGCTTCAGAATACATATTTATACAAATACCTGATGTTTTGGAATTTACCCATAATCCACATTAAAGGGTAAATTCACACTAGCAGTATGTGTATTTCAATAGGCTGAAAGCCAGCCTTTGTGGTTCCTTCTCTTTTCTCAGCTCTGAAGTCTTAGAGTTTTATTCTTGTCATTTGTTAGGTTGAGATAATTTTTTAAAAATTATATGTTATAAAAATAATATTGTATAATTGTGTAACCCAGAAAGTCAAATGAGTTCTGCAGATTTATATAGGAAAGATGCAGCCCATACTTTATCACAGGCAAACCCTGAGCCTTGCAAGTCCTCTGTTAATATCCAGCAAGTGGGACTGGCAATCCTGGTCATCCTGGGCCAAGCGAACAACTCTGTTATGAAAATTTGCAGACTATGTTGTAGACTTACAATGTCATGTGGCAGGTTCTCATCAAGAATGTCACAGATGTCTTCCACCTACTGACTCCAAACAGTGGGGCACTACATTCAAGCTTCTGATGGCTTCCTGTGGTGATTCACAAGCTTCTGACTTGGCTCCTGTAGAGAACACTTCTGTCATATTCAGGCCTCTTGCATTTAAGATTCTCCCATCACATCAGATGATCTCTTCCCTAAGAGAAATTCTCCAACACAATACTACATATCATATGCATTGAAAGTAACCTATGCAAACATGAGAAGATACTTGGTAAATGTCATTTCACTTTTCTCCATTTTAAGCTCTGGTTGACCCACAAGCTGCAAGAACTTCCATAATCAGGAAGAAGAGACTTGACAAGCTCACAAGGTTTGTTTTGGTGTTTGACATGAGAGATGTCTAACTATATTTATGGTGGACCACATGATCACAAATTCACATATAGACACTTTTTATATTTCTTATGTTTTGTTTTTGGAATCAACTTTATTGAGATATAATTTACATAAATAAATTATGCCAATTTTGAATAGATGGTTTAATGTGTTTTTGACACAATTACACACCTGTATCACTAACAACATGATCAAGGTCAAAACATTTATGTCACCCAAAAATGTTTTCATACCACTGTGCATCCCCAATCCTGGGTAAGGACAACTACTGATCTGCTCTCTGATTTGTTTATTAGTTAGGTGATATTCTAGAGATGCATATCAACAAAATAATACAGTGTATACTTTTTATATCTGGCCTCTTTCATTTGGCATATTCATGCTGAATTTCACTCATGTCGCTTTAGTTACCAGTAATTCATTCCTTTTCATTGACCACTAGTAACTGCTGATTCCATATAAACCATAGCTTGTTTACCCAGCCACCTGTCAAGAACATTTTTGGCTTGGGAATATATAGTTTTAAGCTTGCCTAAAATATATTGTACTAAACCCATAACTTGTGAGAAATATGTTAATTCCACAAAAAAATTCTATCAAATAAATTTTGGAAAGCATAGGTGCTTTTTTATTGCATTACATTATTACAATTTAGAAGAGAAACAAAAAGATGACATTTGTATTTATCAAATTTTACAAAATTTTATCTCAAATTTTAATATCATTTCCAGCAAACAATTTTGCAGGGCTTCTACTTTTTGTTAGATGAGGCCTTCCATTTATCTCAGCACAATTTAGCAATGGTAAATGAGTATGGTCTCATATTTCCATGAATTCAGTGCATTTTAAAACAAAATTAATCTCTTCCTTGAACAATCTACAATGCCCTTGTTTTTTTCCTCACAGATTACAATTCAGCTTGTTTAAGCATTTTGTTACATGAGTAAGAAAGTGTAAAACACTTGGTCTGAGGAAGCAGCTAAATAAATATTAGTTGGTTTCCGAAAGCTAGTCACCTGACATATCAAAACAAACCAAATGCCCATCTTCTGGTTCATATTAATTCAAGTTTCTCATAAATTGTCAATAGTTGAAGGATCAATTACAAACAAAAAAATCAGAACTTTCTAAGTTTTTCTATTATCTCTGGCCATGAACCTGACTTGCAAGTGTCTCAGCACAAAGTCCACTATTAGAAACTTGCCTTTTGAATGGAATAAAGTGTTCAAAATGCACATTTCTGCAGTATTTCAATACAGGAATCTATCTGCAGCAAATGAGCCAAGCTTTTTCATGTTCAGACCAAACACATCACATTCCTGCCTGGCATGTAGTTAGATTGTTCTAGGAATGAACAAAAATTAATCTAGAAAGTGGACACAGTGTGGATCATGTATTGGATGTTCCCGACTTCGAGGATAGAGTTAAATCAGAAGAGAGAATCAGAAAGTGGTTGGAATAATAATTCCAAAAAAGAATCAGAGGAGAGAGGGGCAGGGACAATTAAATCTTCTTCTCTAGGTAGAGGGAACAAATGTGGAGCACTTCTCCACACCAACAAACACTTTTCAGAATAGATACTGTCACCCTGCACTCTTTTTCACTCATTTATAACTATTTTATCCAACCACATTCCATACCTGGTTTAAGGAAAATCATGGGGAAAGCACTTCAATTTTTAAAGCTCTTCAAAGAAAAGGAAACAAAGGAATATTCAGGACTTTAAGAGTCAAACACATGCTTCTGTTTTTCATAATTTTTCTCAGTATGCATTCTGCATGCAGCTATCCATGTTGCTTCCAAGCTTCAGGTGATCACACATATGATAAAAGTGCCTTGCATCTTTTCATCCCAAATTTTTCTACATTGTGAACAGAAGGGAGGATATTGAGCATCTGAGTCACAACTGGATTCCTTTTCTAGATTGTCAATGGTCAGAAGCTTTGGACAAAGTCACTTATTCTCCTTCTAACCTATCAAATTTATAAACATGGAGTCAAGGTTTTTCATTAAAAAGGCCTTGCCAAATGCTATTATTATGCCTTAATCTTCTCATCTAATAACAATGTCTAGAAAGAAATAAAATTTGCCCACCAAATTGTTAGTGAACACATGCTGGTTTCTAGTTATTATCATTTCTTTTTCTAAGTACATGAAACAACTCTAATTTCTTTAAGTCACTTTGTTAGAAAACCAAAAATTTGAGATTTTTCCTGATTTTTCTTTACCTCATGTCTTACTCATAAAAATTACATTAGAAAAGAAGAATTTCTTAGTTTTTCCACTATCTGTGTCTGTACATCTATGCTCATTATAATGAAAGGGTATACATTTCTTATGTTAAAAGCCAACTTCTTTTCTCTTGCCTCTATACTCTGTCATTTTTCTGTTCATAGAAGCCAGATGGGCAAAACAGAGTAAGAGAGGAGAGTGGAGAGAAAGTCAGTTAGAGAGGCAGGCAGGGGCCAAATACCAAAAGAGACCTATGGTTTTAGTGTCATAGAGTACTTTCAAAAAATTTAAGCATGTGATGAAATAATCCAATTTTACTTGAAAATTTGGACAATTAGAGAAAAGCAAATTCATTTGATTAAGGGGTGACATCTCTCTATTCACATGACTTGTTTTTGTGAGATTGCCTGACTAGAGGAGAGAGCAGAAGAAAAGTGGTGTCCAAAAGACCTATGCTACCTTAATCAGTGCTTGTGCCTTAAGCTCAGCCAATGGAAGTTTTGAAATCCATGTCTCATTCCATGCCCTTTTTATTTCAAATATGCTTTGCATCCTATGTGATTATTTGATATGTGCATTGCTTTCACAGAAGGGAAACAAATAGGGAACAAATTTAGACTAGAGAAACCATATGCAGGCACATCCTCATAACACAGCTGTCTATCTCATGTGACCCCAAGAGAGAATTCTAATAATGTTATCATTTGATTCCTATTTCAGGTACTTTGCATTTTTATATATGCTAAAAAATTCAGCAAGTCATCCAAATGGCATAGCAATAGAAAAACTTCCTTTAGAGCACAGGTGTACAAGCAAACAAATCCTTTCTTTGCTTAGAAATTGATCCTTCAATATAAAAAGCTCCCAGCAGTATGCAGAATGGGCCAGAAGGGTGGGGAGAGCAAACATCTGTCAGGTAGATGGAACAGATGGTGATCACCTCTTCTCACCTTCCAGAAGAGTCAGAAATAGATACTGTCACCTGGAACTAACTTTTTCCAGCCACATTGAACATACAGATTTATTAAAAGCAGAGGTAGTTATTGTGTGGAATTTTGTTTTGTTTTCTATGTAAAGAAAGGAAAGAAGGAAGAGAAGAAACAAAAGGAAGCGGTGGAGTATTAAACTCTGTTGTTAGGTTTAAACAAGTATAACTAACTTATTAGTTCTGGCTGCCCTGGAGAAATAACCTTGTCTCATCTATACAGAAGGCAGTGGATTATAAACATCTTTCAAAAGCAAAAGTGACAGGAATATATCAGAGTAGCAAAGGAAATAGTTAAATATAATGAAAATGATCAAAGTCGGTTTTAAATTTATCATTGGAAACTGGATGGAAGGCCTAGAATTTTGAAAGAACCTTCTTCATGAACAATTCCGGGCATGGATAAACTTTGTTCTGCCACGGAGTCACAAAAAGCTAAAATTTCATATTGAAAAATTAAATCATGACCTAACTCCCAGAGCCCACACATTTCAGATGTTGTCAAAACCTGAAGCATAACAATGTTACATTAAACAGAAGCTAATAAAATCATTTTCTTTAAATGGAATTGATTATTTGGCATCTAAGCCACTTTAACCTGCTGTTCTTTATATCATCTCTTTGTTCCTTAAACCATGAACATTAAAAAAAGTTCCTGTGGTTGACAGTCACTTTGATACCATTATGTCAACCTTTTCAACACTTGCTTTCTTCAGCCAAATATTGGAGTCATAAAACTGTAACTGGATACAATGTAGCTACTTTCTTTTCAAATATTGATATTATATAGCAGAAGCCAAGCAAAGGAGCCTGCACAGCTCTCCAGCTTGTATGTTTTGCATATGCTTCTCACTAATCCCTCCTGTGCCTTCCCTGTACTCCTATGTACTTCCTAAGTGTGGACAAATGACTGTCCCCACCTCCAACCTCCATTCAGTCAATTTTTTCAACCTAAGGCATCTTTAGAGTTTGGTACTGATACACTGAGGGTATGCCAAGCTTTAATCAACATTCTTTTTTTTTTTAATCCCTCAACTAAAAGCCCCATGTGTTAAACACCATTTCAAATCAGGCATGCGTTTAGCCCTTAAACCAGTCCTGAAAGCTGAATTACAATATTTGCTCTTAAAATACAACCAAATTAAATTTTATGTTGACAATAGCTAACATGTTATCATTTTTAAAGCCTCTTCCTTGCCTCCATCTCTATCTAAACTATTGTCCAAGAAGACTGGAAATGCCTGCGAAGTCCAATTTCACCCTAACCTCATAACATTCAGGAAATATAGCTTATGCTTTTGAGTCATGCTTATCAATATAAATTTCTATTCTTCTTTCTCTTTTTTTTTCCATTTGAAGAAGAGATAGCAAATGTTTTAAGGTAAATTTTTGGCTAAGCAGTATTTTCAGGTATGGATAGAAATTGTTTCTTTTACAGGCATTGTACATTGAAGTAAATTTGGTTGCATTTGAAAACCTGTCAGCTTTATTTTGAACCAGTATTCAGAATCCTCTTCTTTTTGACCAATATTATATAAAGTTCCTCTGGGAAGATAATGTGCATTATTGCAGACTGGCCTTGTTAAAATCCTGGCTTTTTATGCAGTTATGTTTTCATCTATGAATTATGCATGAAAGAGTATCTCATTACATTTCATTTTCTTTACAGTGGTGTCCTCTCTTCCTGGACAGACTCAGGTCCCCATCCTGAGCTCCCCTTGCCCTGAAGCCTCTCTCAATCTTGATGCCTTCATAGCATTTTAGACAAAAAGGGCATGTTTAACTTGTCATCTCATGCCTGGTATAAATTATTCACTGGACCTTTGCACAGATTTGTGCAATAAGCAGTCTGAAAACTCAGAGCAACTTCACAGACTGTGTGTGGGAATCTGACAGAGATGAGGAGGCCTTTTCTCCAACAGTTGTCCAAGACAGAGGAGAAAAACAGCCTTGACTCCCAAACTCAGCTGCATTTGAAAGCTTAAAACTCTCTCACTGTATTTCAGTGTTTCAGTATTTTTCTCAGAACTAAAGGTCAAGGAACAAAGCCCTGTGTTCTTTTTTTTCCCTTTTGAAATGAAGCCATTGGTCTTCCATACCTGACAAGATGAATTAAATGTGGAGAGAAGATCACAGAATTTAATCAGCACTGTCATTCAGTGTATGTGATTGGGAACAATCAGTCAAAGAAGCATATGGAAAACTAGGTTAGTATGTTCATGTGTGTGTGTGTGTGTGTATGTGTGGTTAGTGTGAGAGAGAGTATATTATAATGATTCTTAACTAAGCCTACATTGCTTATTCTAAATACTTCCTTATTAAAAAATCCAGTTAGAAATAAAATTAATTTTGTCTATGTCAAATTATCCCTATATCAAATTATTCACTATAATAGTCACCTTATAAAAAGAGGTCACACAAAAGTAGCAAAAGAACTCCCAATGAATCAACGTTAATATGAAAAAGTGTAATTAAAAATTAGCTCCTTATTTTCTTTGTCCAATAATTTTTGGAATCAGTGGAAATTATGTGGGTAACAGGGTAACTTTCTGCGGGCCTAGAATGGTGAAAGTGCATTGAAATTTATTTCTAGATGAAGTCTAGAAGTCTTGTTCACCTTATTTTTACATTTTCTTGTAAGAATATGGTCATGGTAACAGAAGACTCATATCCTGACTGTCATGTATTCCTTCTGATGAAGAATTGAAACCTTCTTAAAATGAAACCCAGGGAAATTACTCATAAGCTCGTAGCTCTAAGAGCAATGGCAGTGAGGCTTAGGGTTCTGACAATACACTTTTGAAACATATCTTCTACCTGTGGAACTTTCTGATACTTGAGTTTATTCTAAAAATTTTACATTTTGGAATGCAGATATTTTACTTATTAATTCCCATTTTATTCTTAATAATCATATATTTAATACTATTTCTAAATTTAGAAAATACATATAAATGCATTTATATAGCTTTGTCTATAACACATACACACATCGCTTGTACATTCAATGCTCAATATGTTGCTGAGAGGTGATGTGACTTATCAAGAATATAAGTAGCGTAGCGAAAGATTTTGGCCTCATTACCATTATAAATTGTGAGGCTAAAGGAAGTAATGGGTTTGTCTCCTTGTTTTCCCCTCCTTACTTCAAGGAATCTTCATAATGGTCATTTAATAGTAATATGGAACAATGTTCTTACATCTTAAAAGTAGTATTCACTTAAACAATCATGTACTTTTATAATAAATAATGCATTTATTCCAAGATTTACTGCTATTTATTCCCGTGGTGACCACCCACTCATAAGTTAGTTATTGATTGAGTGGGTCTGAATCTCAGTCTGTCTCTATGTAAGTACAAAATATGCAATTAGTATTTGCAGTGGCTTCTACTTATCTTTCAAAGCTTATCATTTGGAATAATGAGTGGCATGCAACAAATGCTATTTAACTTCTGGATGAATGAGAGGGTGACCTGTTATTATAGGTGCCTCTATTATACTTTGGAAATACACAGGCAATATGAATATAGTTCAATACCAATGTATGTGGGAAAGTGTGGGTGAGGTTTTGCTTTTCACTTCAACAACCATTCTCTTCTTTAATGCAACCACTTCCCATTAAGCTCCTGAGAGAGAATTTGTTAAACCTAGAATGATTTCTAGGAAACTTATGTAATTAAATGATGTAACTAGCCAGGGCAAAAGATAAAATTATTGGTATATAGCCATGTGCTTGAGTACTTACACCAGTATATTTTTTATTAAGTATTTTCAGTTGTAGCCTAGGTTTAATGTTCTTCCAGTTTCTCTGCTCTCATGCCCATTGCTGGAGCTATTAAAAAGAGTCAGGATAATTTAGTGGAAATAAAATCTTATCTGAAGATTATGTCATATGTGCTTGTTGATATTATCTCTGTGTTTATGACTGAGTTATACTCCTCACAGAGGTACTATTTCATCTGGGGTGAGAATAGATCTGTACCATGAGCATGAAGCTCCTGTTACTCACAGCTCTACACAGCTTCATTCTACTTGTTCTTTGTTTCACACTGCACTTTCTCCTGCTTTGTAAAGTGGCACAAACATGAAGGAAAGTTTGGGAAGAGATGGGCATTTTTTATTTCACTCTCATATTCATTCTCTGAAAGAAAAACTGCAAAACTATATTTTGCTAGGAAAGATAGCTAGAGAAGATTTGGTTGTGTCATTACATATCAATAACTTTATATTACTAGAGTAAGCAGGAGAAGTAAAATGTGCATACTTATTTCTCATCTACCAGTCATGACCACACTGGCATACATACCTGGATCTAGAGGCATTAGTCACCATAGAGAAACTCCCTCAAATCATCTCAGGGTATTTCTTTCAGATTTGTGTGCATTGTAATGGAGTTCATAATAAAAATAGTTTTTCCCTTCACACTTATTTTATTTTTTTATTTAACCTTTATTGTATTTTCCATTACCATTTAATCTCCTTATACTGCCCTCTCCACTCACAATCACCACTGTGTTGTCCATGTCCATGAGTCCTTTTTCATTTTTCCTCAATTCCTCTACCCTCCAACTTCCTCTGTACCCCACTAGCTGTCGTCTGCTCTTCATATATGAATCTGTCTCTTTTTTGCTTGTTAGTTCAGTTTGTTCATAAGATTCCACATATGAGTGAAATAATATGTATTTGTCTTTCTCTGACTGGCTTATTTCACTTAGCATAATGTTCTCCAGGTCAATTCATAATGTTGCAAAGGGTAAAATTTTCTTCTTTTTTACAGCTGAGTAGAATTCTATTGTGTAAATGTCTCATAGTTATTTAATCCACCCATCCATTGATGGATATTTGAGCTACTTCCATATCTTGGTGATTGTAAATAATGCTGCAGTGAACATAGAGGTGCTTATGTTCTTTCATGTTAGTGTTTTGGGTTCCCTTGGATATATATTCCCAGAAATGTCTTTAATATCTGCCACTTACCCAAAATATACAATTTATATTCCTGCTTCACAACACGTATATTTAGAAATTTAGTTAGACTGACATGCTCCATCTCCCTCCACAACTAAGAAGAAATACAACTACTGCAAAACTATAAATAACCAGAAGTTCCAGAAAATAAAGCTACATGGAGCCCAATGAATGAAGTTATAAAAAAGTGATGCTCATCTGGACAAGTAGGAGGGGTGAAGCTGGGGCGGAGAGGTCAAGCTGTGCTGGCAGGAACAGCAGCGGTGATGGTGGCAGGACAGCGGTAAGCACAGACACCCATATTTAACCAGAGGCGAGAAGCACCTTAGGAGCACCCATGGCTACAGACCAGACCCATCAGCTTGTGATTCCAATGCCAGAAAAGGCAGACCCTCATTTCTTGGAATGTGAGAACCAGAGGGTGTGGGGATGGAGGAGGAGACTCCTGGTCTCTCAGTGAAGAGTGAATGGCAGGAATCTATCTTGGACTACTGCCCCCACACAAAACACCACAGCTTGGTGAGAAGGGTTGCCTGGTAGTAAAGAATGCATGGAGCTCCACCCCCTATAGCGTAGGAGGTGTGGCAGCCCCGCCCAAGAAGGAACAGTAAACACAAAACTGTCAGGATGGCACAGATTATGATAAGAGATCCTGATAATGCAGCTGACCAGACAGCAAATACCTAACCTAATGGCTCAGCAAATAGGAAATCTTTCTGAGGCATAGTTCAGAGCTTTGGTTATACGAATACTTGCAGACCTAATAGCAGATCTTAAGATGGGGAATAAATGAAAGCTAGTCCTGCTGAAATGAATGAAAACATACAAAACTAGTGGTGAGGAAAAGAAACCCAGGGATCAAATCAACAAACCGTAACATAGGAGAGAAACAGTCAACCAGTGCAGAAAGAGGAAACAAAAAGTGAGGAAAATGAGGAGAGGCTCAGAAACCTATGGTATAGCTATAAGCGGGCCAACATTTCAATCATAGGGTGGCCAGAAGGTGAAGAAGAACTAGAAATGGAAAAATTATGTGGAAAAAATAATGAAGCAGAACTTCCCTCACTTGGGGAAGAAAATAGACTTACAGGTCTAGGAAGCACAGAGAGTCCAAAAAGAAACTGGATCCAGGGAGAACTACACCAAGACACATTATAATCAAAATGTCAAAAATTAAGGATAAAGAGAGAATCTTAAAAGCAGCAAGAGAGAAGAAGATTATTGTATACAAAATGGTCCCAATAAGACTATCTGCTGATTTCTCAAAAGAAACTCTTCAGGCAAGAAGAAACTGGCAAGAAACATTCAAAGTAATGAAAAGCAAAAACCTACAACTATGATTACTCTATCCAGTGAAGCTGTCATTCAGAATAGAAGGACAGAGAAAGTGCTTCCAGGACAAAGTAAAACTGAAGTAGTTCATCAGATCCAAACCACTGTTACATGAAATGTTAAAGGGACTTGTTTAGGAGAAAGAGGATTAAAAGTTTGTACATTAAAATTAAAACTACATCATATCAATCAAAAACAGAAGCTAGGGAATCAAACAAAGACAAACTAAGTAGGCAATGAGAGTGGAAAAAGAATTATAGGTATGGGAAACATTTTGGGGGTAGGTCAGTGGGGAGGGAGAAGAAGGGAAATGGAGGAAGAGAGTACAGGAATTAAGAAGCATAGTAGGAGGGAGTGGAGTAGATAGGAATATGTTGAGTAGAACTAGAGTGCTCCTAGACTTATGGCCAAGATGGAGGCATAAACAGACATGCTATGTCTCCTTCCACAACTAAGAAGGAATAGAACTACCTCAAAACTAGAAACAATTAGAAGTTCCAGAATATCAAACTACATGGAAGTCCAGCAAACAAAGGTATAAAGAAGAAATACTCATCCAGACAGGTAGGAGGGGCAGATCTGGGGCAGAGAGGTTGTGTTTTGGTGGTAGCAGCAGCAGCAGCAGGCCAGCAGAAAATACAGTCACGTGTTTTAAAGTCAGGAGGGACACTTGGGGAGCATTCCCAGCTCCTCACCAGACCTGGCAGCTCACGGTCCCAGCACCAGGGAAAATCAAGTCTCATTGCTTCTGACTGTGCAGGCCAGTGGAGGTTGGGGTGGAGGCAGAAACTACGGGTCTCTCAGCAGAGTCCACTTGTTTAAAGGGCCCCTACAGTCCTAGAACATCTGCAGACCCACCCATTCTGGGAACGATGGCCAGGGCAGCAGCTAGAGGGGTGCCAGTTCAGTGCAGAAGTGAGAGAGGTGTCTGGAAAATGGGCGAGTACTGGGCAGGTGGCATTGTTCCCTCTCAGACTCCTCCCCGACATACAGCACCACACATGGTGAAACAGATCGCCTTGTACTGATGAATCTCTAAGGCTCTACCCCTTACAGATCTATCTGGGATGCAGAGGCAAACAAACACAGGAGCCTGTCAGAATGAAGAGACAGAGAAGTATGGCCCAAAAGGGGGAATGGGTCAAGGTTCCAGTGAGAGAAATAAGCAACAAGGAAATACCAGCCTAACAGATGAGAAGGTAGACAACCTAACAGACATAGAATTCAAAACACTGGTGATAAAGATGCTCACACTCTTGACAGGTATGCTTGAGTATGGCAAATACATAAGAGAACTGAAGGTTATGCTAAGTGAAATGAAGGAAAATCCTCACAAAACCAATGGTGAATGGAAGAAAACTGGGGTCCAAATCAATGATTTGAAACATAAGGAAGAAAAAAATAGTCAACCAGTGCAGAATGAGGAAGCAAGAATGGAAAAAAATGAAGAAAACTTTCCACATTTTTTGAAGGAGATGGACATTCAGGTCTGGGAAACACAGAGGGTCCTGAGCAAGTTGGACCCAGAGGGGACCACACCAGGACGAATCATGATTGAGATGCCAAAGGTGAAAAATAAAGACAGGGTCCTGGGGGCAACAAGAGAGACGTGGAGAGTTGCCTACAGGGGGGTGCCTATAAAACTATCAGCTGATTTCTCAGAGGACACTTTGCAAGCAGGAAGGGAATGGAAAGCAGTATTTAATGTGATGAAAGGCAACCTGCAACCAGGATTACTCTATCCAGTGAGGCTATCATTTGGAATGGAAGACAGATAAAGTGCTTTCCAGAAAAGGTAAAGCTAAAGGAGTTCATCATCACCAAGTCATTATTATATGAAATGTCAAAGGGACTTACTTAAGAAAAAGAAGATCAAAACTATGAACACTGAAGTGACAACAAACTCACAACTATCAACAACTGAATCTAAAAAACAAAAACAAAATCCAACTAAGCAAACCAGAATAGAAACAGAATCATAGGTATGGGGAATACTTGGAGAGTTATCAGCTGGGGATGGGGGGAAATGGGGATAAGGTGCAGGGATTAAGAATCATAATTGATTAGTACAAAATAGACAGGGGAAGTTAATAATACTGTAGGAAAGGGTGAAACCAAAGAACTTATATGCACGACCCATGGACATGAACTAAGAGGGGTGGGATTGCTGGAGGGAAGGGTGTTACTGGGAAGAGGGGAGCAAAGGGGAAAAAATTGGGAGTACTGTAACAACATAATTATTGAAATAGACTTTAAAAAATAACTATATGCACATCCAATAGGCATGTACTAAGTGTGGGACAACTGGCAGGATGGGATCACTGGGTGGAGGGGAACAAATGGAAAAGAAATTGGGACAACTGTAACAGCATAATCAATAAAGCATATTTTAAAAAAGAAATTTAGGCTGCTAGAGAGAAACAAATCAAAAACATTCTACTAATATTTTGTAACTTAGAAATAAAACTGAGAGAAACAAGATGGCGGAGGAGTAAGTGGAAGCTACACTAACTTCCTCCCAGAACTAGTCTGGATTTACAACGTATTTTTGGAGAAATCATCTGGAATAACCAACCGAACACCAGCTGAAGAGAAGTCTTATAACCACGGAGAGACAAAAAAGGCCGCTACATCACAACGTGACCGGTAGGGAGTGCAGAGATGCGGAAGGGCTGGCTGGGCTCACATGGGTGGCAGCTGAAGGGACTGAGAAACAGCTCAGCAGCTGGGGATTCCCCCTGAGAAGGGCAGGGTCTAAACCCCCAGCCGGCCTCCCCAGCCTACAGCAACAGAGTGGAAAGTAAAATAGTATCCAGCTGAGAAAAGCGAAAAGCCACAGGGTTTCTTGCTAGCCAGAGAGAAACAGCTGGAGAAAAAGAGCTCTTAAGCGGATCACATACAAAAATATTTCGGCCTCCACTTACCCTGGGCACAAGCAGAGGGAAGACAGAGAGGACTGGAAATGCTTGGGGAGAGTTTGGTGTGATGGCTTTGAGGGGAGAGCTGGGGAAGCGGCTGGCCGGGTCCCAGTGCTGACTCATCCCCACACTGCAGGCAGACCATTCCCGGCCCAGTGGTGTCAGCCTGAGGGGAAGCAAAGGCCCTGCCTACAGGAATTAAGCTGCCACATCCAGGGTCCTTAAGCCTGAAGGCTAATCACAGATTGAATAGATTATCAACTAAATGAGACAGACAAAGGCAGTAGACCCCTGGAAGTCTCCAACAGGCTGCCTAGGCCCAGACTGGTACAGGATATGACGCCACCAGGGGCAGATACAGGAAGTGCAGATCATTCTAAGAAGCACCAACAAACAATAGGAGTCACAAAAATGGGGAGACAGAGAAACAACCCCCCATAAAGGAAAGGTAGAATCCCCAGAAAGAGTGCTAAATGAAATAGAGGGGAGCCAACTATCAGATATGGAATTGAAAGCATGGATTATGGAGAAGCTGAATGAGCTCAGCGGAAACTACAAAGAACTCCAGAAAAACTACAGTGAACTCCAGAAGAACTATAAGGAACTTACTGAGAATTATACCAGCATCAAAAAGGACATGGAAGCTATCAATAAGAGCCAGGAGGAAATGAAGGATACGATCTCTGAATTGAAGAACACAGTAGAAGGAATTAAAAGCAGGCTAGAGGAAGCAGAATATCGAATCAGCGAGCTGGAGGACAATGTAGACAAAAACTCACAGACAGTGCAACAAAATGAAAAAAGGCTGAACAAGACTGAAGAGGCTCTAAGACAGCTGCAGGACAACATGAAACGTAATAATATCCGTATCATAGGAATTCCAGAAGGAGAAGAAGAAAAGCAAGGAATAGAAAACCTCTTTGAAAAACTAATGACAGAAAACTTCCCTAACATGAGGAGAGAAAGAATCATACAAGTCCAGGAAGCACAGAGGGTCCCAATGAAGATGAACCCCAACAGGCCCACTTCAAGACACATCATAATTAAAATGCCAACATTCAAAGACAAAGAGAGAATCCAAAAAGCAGCAAGAGAGAAACAACTAATAACATACAAGGGAGCTCCAATAAGGCTATCATCAGATTTCTCATCAGAAACACTACATGCCAGAAGGGAATGGCAAAATATATTCCAAGTAATGAAAAACAAAGGCCTACAACCAAGAATACTCTACCCAGCAAGGCTCTCATTCAAAATGGAAGGTGAAATAAGGAGTTTCCAAGACAAAAGAAAGTTAAAAGAATACATCTCCACCAAACCAGTATTGCAAGAGATGCTAAAGGGTCTGCTTTAAGAAGATGAAGAAACAGAGAGAAACAGAGAGGAACACGAGTACAAAGGGGGAAAATGACAATGAATAAGTACTGAAAGAAAGAAGGAACTTCTACCATTTGCAACAACATGATTGGAACTAGAAAGAATTATGCTTAGCAAAATAAGCCAGGCAACAAAAGAAAATTACCTTATGCTATCACCTGTTAAAGGAAACTAATGAACAACACAAACAAATGAGCAAAATTGAACCAGAGGTATGTAAACAAGGAATAAACTAACAGTAACAAAGGGGGAGATGGGAGGGAGAGAAGTGGTAAGAAGGGGAAGGGTCTAGTCAAAGAACATGTATAAATGACCCATGGACATGGACAACTGGATGGGGACTGAATGTGGGAGAAGGGAGGGACAGGGTGCAGAGAAGCAAGAGGGGGAAAAAAGTGAGACAACTGTAATGGAAAAACAAACAAACAGAAAAATTTTTAGTGGGGGGAAAAATAAAAATATAAAGAATAGAAATGCAAGTTCAGTGAATATTAGAAGGACAAGGATTTTCCTTCACACTGTATATATTTTCTCCCTATCTGATCCCTCCAGAATGTGGCATTCTAAAGAAGTAAGTAATGACCTAAGTTTCTTTGCATAAAACTAATAAGGCCAGTTGTTAATAACGATTTTTTGACTAAGACTTTGACTGGAATGTCATGCCTAAAGGAGACATGATTGGACTTTGGTTGTTACCAAAAAGCCCTGAACAACTGGGACTGACGTTTAAAGGTAATAAAAGTCCACGAGATAAAAGGCCTAGTACCTTGGATGGATGAGCAGTCCATAGCAATCTTTCCAGGGAAGGAACGAAGGTTGTTTTCCTGAAAGATGGCTAGAAGGGACCTTAAGGCACAATGGAAAACCAGGAGGACCTGGAAAAGACAGGTGTTTACAGGCAAGGCTGAATGCCAGGTATGTGGATCTGCTTCTGTGCCCTGAAGGGCAGACTGAAGGTCACCCTACATGTTCCTTGCGTAAGTTCCAGCAAAGCAGAACTAAAGATCATAAGTGATCATTTGCTGCTCTTGTTATGTTTATGCAAACGAACAGGATAAATTAAAAGTGGACTTAATGCAGTCCCTTTAATGACAAGGAGGGTAATCTTAGGGAGAAAAATCAAGATTCAAGGAGGATCACAATGCCCAGTGGTAGACTATAAAGTAGTGCAGCTAACCGTCTTTAAAGTTTCTTTTCATTTAAAATTTGTTTTCATTTGAAAGTTAAACTATGTCTGTGGCATTATCAAAGATGTTTAATTTACAGGCGAGAAGAATGTCAAATGCCTTGCAACTGGATGTCTTTCCGATAAGACAGTCCTACAGATTTAGAGACTTGTATGTGGGTTATGTTACATGAATTAACATGTGTTTTCTGTTTTCAAAGGGCATAAGCCTACAATCTCATTACCTGAGTGATTGTCTGTACGTATAGGCCTCGCTTAATCCTGTCTACAGCACTGCCTCCTGAGACTCAACGGTTTTGCTGAACTAAGTGGCTGGGTTGGTGAAGAACTGGGTGGTCTGTGGGCTTCACTTTAAAACTGGTTTCTCTTTTCTATCCTAATGGCTTGGACAGAAAGAGCCCAGAGGCCTGAGAGGGGGGAAACCTAAAATATTTCCCTCAGTCCAAACTAAGTATAATGGGCAAAAGGGTTTTGGACAGGTGAGATGTACCTGGCATACCTTCCTCCAAAGAAGCCCTTCTTTTCCCTAATGTGGGACATTGAAAAATTAATACCTGTCTTTTGTCATCTAGTGGTTACGGATTGAATGATGTCCTTTAACCCTGTTGCCCTCAGAATACAACAAGGATGCCAGCCTGTTAAACCAAGCATGCCGTTGTCCAGAGACAGCCAACCAACCTGGAGTTGGCACGATCCTTCCCCTTGTGGGAAGGCCACCCTCCCCTCCACACCCCCACTCTTATTAGGGATTTCTTGACCCAAGGGTAGGTAGGACGACGACCATGTCCAGCTTGAAGCAGCTAGAGGAGCTCGAGACCTTCGTCCATTGTCCTTTATAAGATTGTAAAGGGTCTTAAGTCTGAGAGGGAGGGATTGTTATTTTTTATTGTTAAAATATTTAACTAATTAATTAATTATTTAAAAAAAAAAGAAGAAGAATACATGAAAGGGTGAGCCATGGGCATGGACTTGAGGAGGGGATTGTCGGGGAAGGGGGGTGCTGGGTGGAGGGGAGCAAAGGGGAAAAAATTGGAACTATTGTAACAATATAATCAAAATATACTTAAAAAAGAAATAAAACAGATTAATTAAAGAAATTATTTATCAATTACAGGGCAAAGTGAAACAATAAGGCCAGGGAAAATTATATATTGCCTATACTCCAGTCTTTGTTTGGATAAAATATGAGGTACCTGTACTCTTATCTTGATTAATTCTAGAATGCCTCCCTCACTTATTCCAGTGCTTTATCTTGTTTTCTAATCACATTGACACGTTAACTTTTTTTGTCCCTGCTTTGTGCATTATTTGCAATGGCAATGTTAATATACTTGAATATAATTGAATCAAGTTGTTTTCCAAAAAAGATACATTGTGGGGTTGGAGCATATATTATTTCAAAAAAGTACTGCAAACATTTGAGATGTAAAAGACCTACCTAGACTCAAATAAGACTAAGACTGATTTGGAAATTATGAAAGAGGTGACAGCACAGATTTTATTATCTTGTATATGCACAGGAGGTAGAAAATAGCTTCCCATTACTTTAAAGTTTGATATATCACAAAGATTGACTTATAACATAATTATTAATAAATATAGATCACTTAACACATATATAACTAAAACCTATAGGAGAGGTTTAAAATAAAGCTAAAAAAGATAAAATAAAAAATAAAAAGAACTCATGGACATGGACAACAATGTAGTACTTACAGGGGCATAGGGGGGTGGGTGGAGGTGGAAGAGGGTATATGGGGGATAAATAGTAACAGAAAAAATACAATAAAAATAAACTTTTTTTTTTTTTTTTTAAGAAAAGAAGGCTTAGAACTCATGGGTAATGCTTAACATAGGAAGAATTAAAACAAAACAAAAAAAGGATACTTGCAACTTGCTTTTTTCTAGTGATTACAAAAGACTAAATCAAGCCCTGGCTGCTGTGGCTCAATCGATTGAGCATCAGCTTGCAAGACAAGTGTTGCTGGTTTGATTCCCACTAGGTTGCACGTCAGGTCCCCAGTTGGGGGTGCAAGTGAGAGGCAACCACAGGGTGATGTTTCTCTCCCTCTCTTTCTCCTTTCCCCACTCTCTAAAAAATAAAATAAATAAACAAACAAATAAATAACTTTAAGAAAAACAGACTAAGTCAAATAAAATCACCTTTAGTTACAGCAGGAGAGAATTTCTATTGAATGTCAGAATATATTTCTCCCTCTCTGAACTCTGACTCTAAACTGATTATCACTTTATGACTTTGCTGTTGTTTTATTAAAATGCTATTTTGCATTTTGTGATTTTAGTTTATCCTTTTGATCATGAACTTCAGACCAAATGCTAATTATTTTATTCCTCATAAGATATATCTCAATTTCTTTTACAAATTAGCCTGCAAAAAAATCTACTTTTTAAATTTGATTGATTTGATCTTCACACCTGGCATGTTGATAAATTAGAGTAGTTTTGAATGAAATAAGGTTATCATATTCAGAAGTTAGGGAATGGACCACATGATCTCTTTGATGACCCAAGTGTTGTTTATAGTATGTAAGATTTGATAACCAGTCCCTTTAATAGTCTCTAAAAGAATAAAAATTGAGGGTTGAAAGTGTAATGAAATGCAAATGAAATTGTCCTAGAAATAACAGCACATTTTATTTGTTTCTTACAGAATCTAGTATATAGAAAATGTTCATATTAAGTACTATCCACTGTGTTCCAGTTTTAAAATAATGGCGGAAATAATTCATAGTTGAATTGCAGTTACTAGGTTAAAATAAATGTTCCTAAATATTTTGGGAAACAAATGTGATTGAATCAATTTTATATTAAGAAGAGTTTTAAATAGATTATGTTCTCTTTTTTATTTGTTGTATATCCTAGGTTTTTCAACACATTGAATAAAATTTAAGCCTATAGTTAACTTCACTTTTGTTCTGCATACACAATTTAAAATCAAATATGATTAAGTTTGAAGGTTTATACCAAACACTCTTATTAATACATGAGAGATCTCCCCAAAGATGTCTTCCTTTTAATGAGGAAGAAGTAAAAGATATTAAAAACCTGTGACTTTTAAAGTTCTTTGACATTTATGCCCTTCCAGATAGATTATGTTTTAAATAACTTTTTTAAACAGTGCATATTTTGGGTTGCACTAAATAAATGGCAGAGTAGTCCAGTCAAGATATCATTGGACTCGAGGCATTCTAATTTTACTGTATTCACTCATTCTCTTCGGGACCTGCAGCAGTCACTTAACCTATATGGGCTGTGATTTTTTTTTTTTTTTAATGCTCCATGAAACTGCCAGATTGGAACATCATTAAAGTCTTTGTCATTGCTAAATTTGTCCTGTAATAATTTTGACCCCCAGTTTCCTCATTTAAACAATGTGCTTTATGGTAACATTTTTCCTTTCTTTAGGTTTCTTTTGAGAATCAAAGTAATTAAATTATTTAATTTTTTGAAAAACATACATTACCATTGAAAATTGTTGTTATTGTCATCAGTCACAGCAGGTATTAGCAACCTTGAGAGGATACAAAGTTATATTGGGGAAACAGAAGGATTCATAAATGCAGTAATATATATTGTGTAAATTACTCCTGTCTAAACTCATTCTAATAAATCTGTTCTTCAACCAACTTTTTTTTAAAGATACATCATCAGTTAAATGACCATCAGTGTTAATAATGTCTGTCATACATGAGAAGCCTGCAGTGTACTCAAATCTTATACTATTGGATGTCTCTCCATGAACTGAAACTGTGAAATTAGCAACAACCACTGAATAACCTTCAGTTACATGGATGGCATCTTGCTAAGAAATCTAAAATATTTACCATAGACATTTTGGAAAAATTGTCTTAATTAAAAAGATGGTAGAAAAGATGGTACAGGGCTGTTAATTATGATCAATTATAGGGAATTGGTGAAGAATTTCAGAAAAAAAAAAGATTGCTTTAGGTTGAGGTGATAGGCTAAGCTTATGCAATAGAAGTGCACTGGGGCTGGGCTAATAAAAATTGACTAAGTAAATGTGTTCCAAATACTCCATGTATTCCTCTACTACTTTCCTAGCCTCCTTTTTGATTGGGTTGGAACCATGGAGCCATCCAGAGGACTGTGAGAGGAGGTGACTGTGTCTTTCCTAGGTGAGAGCAATTAAGTGTCAGTGGGTGCCCTCTATAATTCTCCTCTCCTGCCTCATATCCTTGGAGATCACGTATCTGTCTCGTGGCATAACTATAGCATGGAGGAGTTACCAGAGCCACCTGGATTTGACCTGAGAGAGAGAAAAATCTTGGCTTTAATAAGCCGCTGAGATTCTGGGTTTCTTCATTGCAACAATGAGCAGGAATTACTCTTGCTAACACAAAGGATGAGCAGAATTTAATTAGATAAAGAGGAAGGAAAAGACATTCTAGGTTTTTGGAATCATATAAACAATGTGTGGAGTTGGGAAATGCAACAGTATTGTACAGGGATGTCACGAGCATATGTTCATGATACAGTCTTTCCTATAGGTCAGCCAGGCAGCTGCTCAGCTAGCTGCCTGCTGAGCAGCCTGGCACCAAGGAATAGACAAGAGTTAAATATAATAACTATGTTATTCATTCAGCTTTTATTGAATGCAGGTTCACTCAAAGAAGAATATCAACGTGCATTAATATCCTACTCACACTCTAACAATCTAAGAGAATTATAATACACATAGCAATCAATGGGGGATAATGAATCCAAGTCCCAGAGTCTCAGCCTGCAGGTCTGGGAGAGAGCATGGTGGGGAAAGGAGTTGTCAGTGTCTTGCAAGGAGGAATCTCCGTAGCAAGGTGGGCAGCAGGGAAGAGCCCTGCAGGGCAGAGCCTCCAGTGGCCGATGCCAAGGGAGATTAATGTGGCATGGAGCAGCACTCTGGTGTGCAGAGCCTGGTTGTCTCAGCAGTGGTCTGGAACCTCTCTCCACCCTTCTGAGTCTTTTTTGATAAATGTCTTGGCACCACTGATTCCAAGTGTGAAATTTGCCCAGGAACCTATGGGTGGTACATTGCTTTTCTGCTTGACACCCCTGCTAGCACGGGTGGAATTTCCCAAAAGCCTACCTATGGGTGATCTTACTCTGCAGACACGGCTATTCTGATCACATGGGCAGATATCTTAGCTGTATCTTCTTGCCAGACAGGTCTGCTATGACCATGTGGGCAGATATCTTATGCATGTCCCCTTGCCAGATGTGTCTAGAGTGACTTAGGTAGTTTCCCTCTTGAAACAAAGTGTTATGGCTTACTGAAAGCCATTTTAGTTGACATGACTGAGGCTCCATTTTGTTTTATATACTTTATGCTAACTTGATCGGACCAATGCCATTTTATTGGTCCTGCTCACCACAAGGGATCATTAAAACAAACACACACACACACACACACAAACAACAACAACACACAAACATACACATTTACAAAGACACACACACACACATACTTAGTTGTAACAGATGCAGAAAATATAATAATTTAAGCTAAAAATTGCAGTAAATTTTATTGACAGCATAAGGAGTATAGATTTTATTCTATAGATTCCAGGAAAACAATAAAGATTCCTGAGAAACAAAGTGAAGTTGTCAAAGAAGTGCAGAGACTATAAATAAAGAGAGAGGCCTGCTTTTTAATAGTTTGTTGGAGAGGTATAATCTAACATGTTGGAAATAGGAGTGAATATAAAGAAAGAAATATAAAATATGTATGTGAAAATAATCAAACTACTGTTCCATATCATCTTACTATTAAGTTTATATGATAAATATTCATTAATTGATGTATTTAAATATAAAATTCCTGCAGATTAAAAGAAAAAAATATATCAATGTAAAAAGATATATAACATGAAAAATATTTTCACTGAAATTTAACAATTTAATAAATCCAATTAAAATTAAACTGTGTACTATTATGAAAGTAAGTGAATAAATTAAGAAATACTTGCAAATATTTCCTTTAATCTTTATAAATAAAATAATATTTAGTAATTATATTTCTGTGAAATCACTGGCTTAAACACTAAGATGTGACACCCAACTTGTTTCTCATTACAATAATAAAAAAATACATATTTCCCTTCAGAAAGGACATTACACACACAACTACCTATATTAATCAGAATTTTGACTAATCAAAAAGAAAGTGACAATTCAAAGAAAACAGTCAATTTAAATGAGAAGATTAATTTAAAATTTGTATTTTAAGAGTCATTTGAAAGCTCAGTAGAAAAATAATAAGAAGCAAAATTAACTTTATTTTGGAATGACCATTTATGTAAAATTTGGTTGTTTTGCACCAACACACTGCATTTATTTTGGGCTTACATATATGCGACTCTGCTTTTTTCTTGACTAAAGTAAATGTGTCACACATCTAACATTGATGCTTCTTATAAGAAATAAATCTGTAAAAAGGAGCATCTAATAAGGGATATATAGGACAGAATAGAGTCTTACCTTTTTAGTAGGAAAAGGAGGTGGAAAAGAGAAGTTGGAGGGGTGGACATATGATAGAATGATTCTAGAGTAATGGAGGCATGATAAAATGATTCTCAACTAGTGATAATGTTACAGAGTAGGGGTCTCCAAAAATCTCCAGAGCCTGTGGATTGAGGAATGGGGAGAAGGGAACAGCTTTTAAGATGCCTTTGCATAACTATGGCTAGTACATAGTGTCTTAGTTATGCAAATGGCTTTGGTTCTTCCAAGGTCCCAAGGAGATGGGAGGGGTTTTGACCATGGAATGGTAGAGAAAGAGCATACAGAACCTGTGCAAGGTTCTGTGAATGGTCAGAATTGGTTACCACACCCACTGCATCACAGGACACAGTCAGGGATTTAAAAATAGGTGGCAGACACTTTAGCGAGGAGAACTCCATGTTGCTTTGAAAGGGAAAGGAGTGCCATGCAGATTTGAAAGAACAAAGAGAGAACCATGTGTGATCCAGTGCAAAATGGCACATGTTTTCCTGGACTATTATATGGAAGCTGATGATATCATACCCCAGATCCAGAAGGAGAGAGCTGACAGATAAGGGATGGAGAACTTCTGGGCATGTTTTTGGCTTCTAGCCTTTTGGGGAGCAAGGGAAGTGCTGGGTCCTGTGGGAGAACAGGGCTCTGAGCTGAAGTGCTCACTGCCCTTCCCAGATTGAAATACTGTAAATAAAGACCTGTTTTCCTCAACACTAGTTGTAGGGTTTTACACCAAGACACCATGTGAAAGAACCCCCTTTCTCTCTGTAACAATAACAGAACTAAATAGATATTCTACACCACAGTCCATTGTTGGGGGATGGAGGAAGGAGATAATGCAGCTTTTAAGGTACTTCGCATATCTATGGCAAGCTGATCACTAGGTAATAGCTGTGTTACTGCCCTAGGCAAAAGGTGTAAGTGACTTTCAGGATTTACATGGGAAAAGCATGCAGCCTTGAGGGAAGGAGCATGTTGGGGAGCATGATGTAAGGGTGACACGATATTGGAGGTTGTTGTAGCAGCCATGTGGGAAGCAGCAAGCAGCTATGCAGTTTGTAGTCAGGATTCAGCCATGTGCCCTGCCTGGGCTTCTAAGAAAGCAGGCATGATGCTGCTTTGATATTGTCTGTTCCAGCTGACTCTGAGGCCACCAAGGACTGTGCCTTGCAGACCTGGACTCTCTCTGGACTCTTGGAACTCAGGACATATGGGGAGGACACTCTCTTTGGATTTGTATCTTTCCTGGATTTTACCATGATCCAGTGTAAAATGGCACATGCTTTTCCAGACTATTATATAAAGGATGAAGTCTACATACCCCAAATCTTGAAAGAGAGAAATGGCAAGTAAGGGATGGGGAACTGCTGGACTTGATTTTGATTTATAACCTTTTGGGGAACAAGAGAAGTGCTGGGTCTCATGGGAGAACAGGGCTTCAAGGTGAAGTGCTCCCAGCCCCCCCCCCCCCAAGTTTGGAATATTGTAAACAAAGACCAGTTTTTCCTAACACTAATTGTTGGGTCATACACCAAGGCATCATGTGAACAAGCCCAGTTTGCTTGGTAACAAAACTTTTGCTTCCATATGAACCAAGTAAGAGTTACTGGACTCTTAGCCACCCAGAAAATTGACTTTTGTCTAGGATCACTGTACAATAAAATAACCTTGGAGGGCAATTTATTCAAATTTATATGCTGAGTTAACACTAATCATGTTGACATTGAGTACAAATTTTGTCTTTTGGGAACATTATAGAGAGAAACTATGTATCTTCTTATACCTAAACCTCTTCTTCACCAAATGTTGCCTGTGAAAGTAGCTCTTAGTTGTTTTAGGGTACCAGGGGGAAAGTCTCCACACTGATTATGAATTTAAAAGCCTCCAAGACCTACATGGATGACTTACAATGGTGACATTTTAAGCATCTATGGCAGACAATAATGGTTCTTAGGGAAGGTAACATCTTCCTGGTCTTAAGCCTCACCATTCAGGATGATTATTCTGAAACTAGTTGTGGGTTGGGTAAGGGAGGACATGTTTTCTCAGAATCATTACTGTAGTTCAGATTATACTGTCTTTCCTTAAAGATATTACATTTACTGCTCTAGGGAGAGACGATAGGGTAGACATTAGTTCTAAACTTCACACCAGGTGAAACTTACTGCTCTTATGAAACAATGGTTTTAGTTTTAGAAGTTTACTTAATTTATCAAATTTAAAAAATTATGTATTCAACTCTTTTCAAACACAAATATTCTCCACTAACTTATCTTTAGCTAATTATTTTGTATTATACTCAATGAAGACAGGAAATATGCTTTACCTGTAAAGTAAGTCCACACACACACGCCCCTCAGTGTACCAGAAATAGACATGAAGGCAACTTTTAAAATAAAATAATACTCTATGTTTGGCATATTTAGGTGTCCATATGAAATCTCTAAAGTTATAATAGCATGTTCATCATCTCAGTATCCTTCAGTTAACCCTAACATAAAGATTATCCTTTAATTTTTTCCTAGTATGAAGGTGCTACTTTAAAATGTGCAAGTCCAGCACTGAGCCAAGCACCACACATGGAAGTAGATGTTGCTATTTCAAATTTTGTCCTCAAAGGCATGGCTACCTTCTAGGGAACTGATTTATATCCAATGACTATTGAACAACATGATCTCTTGTAGGAAATTTCAAAAATGTGGCATAAGATAATGCTCCTTAAATACATAACCTCAATATGTATCTACCTAATTGTACTTGCAAACATACAACAGTTGGTCACTTACTCTACTGTTCAGATGTATACTTCCATGGACTGAGTTTTGTAGCTTTTAACACTTTCTTCACTATGATTTAAACCACTTCATAAAGGCATGAGAAAAAAATCATGTTCATGTTATATATACTAACCTATGGAGTTTTAAAATACTTGGCATATTATAGATTAAATCAAGATAAGTTAAATTTCCAAAAATTGTCAAGGGAGTTGCAGGATGTTTGGAATGAATTTGTGATGCTACAAGTCAGGAAATGGAGCTAGCATGACACTTAGTATTTTGTGATTGAAAGGCTGATGAAGTTTAAAATTGAGTTTACTGGGAAACCAAAAAATCTCAGACATAATTTTATCATGGAAGGTAAAGAAGTACAGTAAATAGAAAGAAAGTCTACAAAGTCTGCATAAAAAAAGTGAACAGGATTGTAATATTCTCTAAATAACATAATTAACTGAATATATTAAAAATTTTCAGAAGCAGGGTTTCCACCTGCTGTTTAGTAGAGTGGCATGATTTGAACATTTTTACTTCTTTTTAGTAAGCTAAAGAGGCATAGTATCTAATGAAAATCAAAGTAATTAAAATACTCAGCTAGGCTGTTTGAAAACTTCATAATGTATAAAATTGACTGACATTTTATCAGTTTAAAAATAGGTAATCAAATGTGGTTGGAATGCTATGTAGAATTAACAATGCCTCATTTTCAAAAGTATCCTGTTAGTTATAATTAAAATATAATATATTCACTGAATTGAATACTTACAGAGAATGTTTATTAAACTAATATATGGTTTATACCCTTTTCTCCCAGAAAAAAAAATGAGAGAGGGATTACAAATTTAATGACACTATTGTTTCAGAGAAAAAAAAAATATATATATACATACACACACAAATGAATACATAAGATATTATAATTTAGTAGATAAAAAATCACAATTTAATAATAAAAAGCCAAATAGTTGGCAAGATAAATTTAAAAGGCTTTCAATATTTTGTTAGGAAATCAAACCTGGGCCTACCATTTAATCAACCATGTATCCTTGGATAAGCAGAGACTTTAATTATAATCTAAAACCTTAGTTTTCTTCAAATAAAGTACATTATTTACTTACTCTTAATAAATTCCACAAAAAAGATCACCTATCATATGCAATTGCTACTATAAAATACCTTTTTCTTCTCGAAATATTACCTTCATTTGGCTTCTGTAGCAGTGCAAGAAGGGGTTGTGGCTACAGCGAAGTAATGCAAAAGGATTTAGGAGAATAATAAGTAATGGTGGTGAACAGTAATGGTGAACTAACAGTCATTTAGTGACTCTGGCTTTTACTTAGAGTAAGATGGGGAGGTAAAGCAAGGTGTTAAAGAAAGAGTGACATTATCTGACTCATGTTTTAATAGAATCATTCTTGGTCCTTATATAATAGACAGCTGGGAAACAACTATATAATCTTGGGAAGTGGAGAGTTAACAAGTTATTATAATATTTTAGTCTCTCTATATATCCTAATGACTCAGACCAAGGTGATAGAAATAAATGTGGTAGAAATTGGTCAAATTCTGGTTGGCTTTTAAAGTTAAAACTGGTAAGACTTTCTGATGAATCAGGTGTAAGATATGAAAATGGAGGAGTCAGGATAAGTTGGAGATTTTTAGACTGAGCAATTGGTAGAAGAGATTTGCCATCAAACTAAATTGGTAGAACTCTGAAAAAATAGGTCAAGAATGAATATCATTTATTACTTTTATTTAAAATGTCTATTGGACATCCCAGTTGAGCCATCAAAAGAGTAGTTGAATATATGAGTCTAGATGAGATAGGAGTCTGGACTAGAGACATAAATTAGTAAATCATTAACACATACACGCTATTATAAATCATGAGGCTGGATGAGATCATCAGGTAATGAGTGTAAGAAGTAAATTTGAAAAGAAAAGGAGTCGTACAACAAACTACTACTAGAGATTATGGAGAAATGGAGAAATAAGCAAAGGCTAAGAAATAGTAAGAGGGAAGGAAAAACCAATAGAATATGTGTTCTTACAGGGCAATAAAGTATGTCCAGCATCTATTGTCATGCTGCTGAATGATCAAGGAAAGCATAATTGGATTGAGTCATGTAAATGTTACCGGTGATCTTATTATCAATGTTTTGGGCAAATAGATAGAATGCAGTAAAGCTGTTCTGTATAACAGGGTAATAGTGGATATATGTCATTATATATTTGACAAAGGCATAGAAGGTTTGTCACAAAGAGGGAACCCTAATATAACCTATGGACTTTAGTTATTAATCCTAGATCAGTATTGGCTCATCAATTCTAAGAAATTCACTCCACGAATGCAAAATGTTAATAATGGGATAAATGGGGAGGGAGTCACATATATTGGTAGTGTGCTTTCTGCTCAATTTTTCTATAAACCTGACACAAAATAAAGCATGTGTATGTGGGTATACATATATATGGATTTTAAGCCAAGTGTATTTGTTACAGATAAAAATAAAATAAAATAATATGTTATTGTTATTACCATTATTAGAATGCACATTAAAATCCCCCTGTAAACAGAGGGCATGGGTGATGTTGATCATAGGGGACTAACTTCCAGAAATAAGATGAATGAGTCCTGGGGATCAATGTACATCATGAGAACTATAATTAACATATTATATTATATACTTTAAAGTTGTTAATAATGTTAGATATTGTCACCAAACACACAAAAGAGGTAATTATATAAGGTGATGGAGAGATTAACTAACCATATTTTGGTAATCATTTCACTGTATATGTGCATCAAATCACCACATTACTCACCTTAAACTTTATTCTGGTTATGGATTGTTGAGTCAGCTCAGATTTCTGGTGACTCTATGAATGTCCTCTCCTCAGAATCCCTGCTCACTTCCTGCAGACTCATGATATAGCATCTTTTTGGAGTCAATTCATTTTATATGTGGTTTTCCTCTTTTCCTGTCACCTTCTATTTTTCTTAGTACTATCGTCTTTTTCAAAGAACCCTGCCTTCTCATGACATACCTAAAGTAGGACAGCTTTAGTTTTGTCATTTTTGTCTCTAGCTGGTTTCAGACTTAGTTTTCTATAGAATTCAGTTGATTATTTTTCTGCTGGTCCAGAATATCCATAGAGCTCTCATCCAACACCATATTTCAGATGAATGAATTTTTTTCTCTATCAACCCTCTTCATTGTCCAACTTCTGTATCCATACATAGTAATTGTGAATACAAGGGTGTGGATGGTCTCAGGCTCAGTTTCTATCTAAAGATACACCTGAGAAGTATCTTTTTCATTAGTTTTGGTTACAGTTCTAGTGCTAAGCATGTTCATTTTCTGCATGTAGAGAATAAATACAATTCACATATAGTCATGAAATGCATCTAGGTATTTATATCTTTTACAAATAGCTACACATGACAGTGTTAAATGCTTAATTTTTAATGGAGTTTAATTGTAGTACTTAATGTAAAAAAAATGCATTATGTGCTCTAGAGGTAAAAGCATCATAAGGTTCAGATCTTATATGTTACTGCCATAAAGATTCATATGACCATTTTTGTGCAAGTGGTAATTTTAGGATGATAATTACTCTGAGCAAGATCACATGCTCTATGTTCAGTATAATTATTACTATTAGTGAACTTTATCTGAACATACCTGAAAAATAAATGTATTGACATTGTTAGCTTTGAAATTTATAGTAATTCAAATAGTGTGATCTTTATAAGTAGATATGAATATAATTATAAAAACAGAGCAAAATATTGTAGTGTTGAAAAATGCCAGAGAGCCCTGGCTGATGTGGCTCAGAGTATTGAGCACTGGCCTGTGAACCAAAGGGTCATTGGTTTGATTTCCAGTTGGGGCACATGCCTGTGTTGTGGGCCATGTCCCTGGTTGAGGGAGCATGAGAGGCAACCACACATTGATGTTTCTGTCCCTCTTTTTCTTCCTCTCTTCCCCCCCCTCTAAAAATAAATAAATAAAATCTTTAAAAAAAAAGAAAACTGCCAGAGAAAGAGCGAGAGAAATAGAGCAAGACTGGTTTGTTTAAAAGTGTCCATTGAGTAAGATAAATAAGTTGGCCTGAGATGATTCTGAATCATGCCTCTTGTCCTAACTACATTCACATTCTAAAGTGTTCCATTTTGGACATTAAGTTACATGGTCAATCATAGTCAAATTTTGTTATTTCATAGAAAGGAGGCATTTCTGGGGATACATACTTTTATCTTTTGTCATATTGTATAATAGTTACATATAGAATTATCTACTGCACATTAGTCATTTGACACTGGATATTCTTTCCATTCTTTGCCAAAGCTACTCTATGTCAACAAGACTGAGTTTCACAGACAGAGCAGTAACTGAAACCCTCACAGCACTCTGTATATAAAGTGGGAAGCAAAGAAAATGGACCAATAATTATTTTATAAAATTTGCCATGAGATATTTACTTTGAGTCCTCAAGAAAGATTATGTCTTTACACAAACAACTACAATGCAATTCCCGTTATATCAAAAAAAAGAATTCTGTGGATTTTTAGAAGAGGGAGCTCATACTAAATTAATTATTATTGTTCATTGTGACCACTCATTCCTAACAGCAACCATTACACTGTCCTTTCAAAGTACACCAAGACTCCATTTTACCCATAATAAAAACAATCGAAGATAGTGGGAACATTTGTTTCAATTAAAAGCTTAGTTTGGAATGTTTTTTCTAACATGTTCATCCAGAAGCAATCCAATAAAAGAACAGCTTTAGCAGATTAAAAATTCTATAATGTTAAATGCAGCTATAAATTTTATATGGGTTGCTAATTTATTTTATAGTTTTAATTTTAAACATGTATTTCAAATATGTATTACAGATAAGCTTGAGTATTTTTCTTGTTTTTAATGTTTATACAAAAAATAATTCATCCTGGTGTTTTTAAGGTTGTGTTTATGTTGTTATAATATCTTGTGCAATTTATTTTAAATTTGGTTCTTTTATTAGGCATACTTGGTTAAGAATTTTAGTATTTTATTAACTGTTCAATAATATATCCTCAGAGAAAAATGTCTCTTCTGAGAGATATTGGAGGAAATTTTATGAAAAATCTCAATTTGTATGTTGAAGACTGGTTTTCAATGGCATTGCAAACAAACCAAGATAAAACAAACAGAAAATAATAATTTTGCATCCTGAATGTCACTTCCTCATATCAGTACTAGCTCCTTTATTTAGTTTCATAAACTCATTTTTCTACTATGGAATGAGCTTTACTAGATTTATTTACTTATTAACCCAAAAATATATCTCAAAAGATAATTCTATGGTTATTATTCTAAAACCCATGCTTTGTAGACATGATAAAGTAATTTTTAATAGAACATGCAGCATTATATGTAAAACACATTATGGGCATGTATTTCAACTTTTTATTTTCATGCTGTGACAACAACTGCCTGTGAGTCATGAGGTAGGTAGCCAACTCTGAGGGGAAGACTGTGCAGAAAATACTTCTTTGTGGTGGATAGGTGCTACTATAGAAAATGCCTTGGGCTTATCATCAGTGATGTTTAAATAACTCATGAAACTCAAGATATATATTACTATATTTTATCAAACCAAAATAAAAACACAATTCTGAAAAAAGATGATTCTTTCAAAGCCATACATTCTGCCTGTGATATTTTGAACATTACAAAGTCCCTTCTGTAATTTTTAGCCATCTGAGTTCTAAATGTGTTGATAGTCAGCTCTCAACTTCTATCCACCACATGGTTAGCATGAGGATTGTTCTAGGTAAAAAAAAATTATAAAAAACATATACACTAAATGAAAAATGGAAGCTCCTATTACTCAAAATTCTTATGATCTCCTAATGGAGATAGCAGAGTTGTATATTAAAAGGAAAATAGGAGAAAATAAAACTATATATAACTATACATAATATAAAGTGAGGAAATACAACTTAGAGAGAGACTATTAAAAGAATGTCACACTAATAATAGTAAATGTATGTTTACTCTTTAGAAAGCTGTTTCTTGTAAATTATTTTACTCAATATTACTCATTCACTCTTCCAAATAAAACCTCTTAGTAACATGGGACAGATATTATTATATAGCTTACCATATTCATGAGTTATTTGAAAAGCCAAAATAAAAATGAAATTATACTCTCTGGATCATGTGGCTCAGTGGACTGAGCTCTGGCCTGAGAACCAAAGGATCCCTGCTTAGATTTCCATTCAGGGCACATGCTTGGGTTGCAAGCCAGGTCCCCAGTTTGGAGCACATGAGAGGCAACCACACATTGATGTTTCTCTCCCTCTCATTCTCCCTCACTTCCGCTCTATCTAAAAATAAATTAATTAAATTAAATTAATTAAAAAATGAGATTGCACAAAATTGTTTTCTATGTAGCTATTATACTTTGAATCTCCCAATTTTATCTTCACTTTACCTCTTTCTGAATTGTTGGTTTTATTTATTTTTTACATTTGTACCATAATAAGTAACACTGGGGAACAAAATTTTTGTTGAGTTAGATCTGACACTTGTGTTTGACTAACTTTGGGCATCTGAATCCAAAAATGACCCATTTTTCTCTATCATGCCAACTTTTTAAGGTACAGGGTACCATTGCTTTGTCCCAAAAATCATACAAAATGTACATACAAAGGAAAATAAAGAAAAAAATTACATGAATATATTGTTTTTTTAGAGTTACTTGATTCATATAAAGGCTAAATATTGTTACTGTAAGTCAAATTGTGTACAAGTAGTAAAGTTCTGCTACCAAACATACAGATTAAGGTGTTTTATCTTTTCAAATGACAGGCTAGGAAATGCCAAAATGAGATACTTGAAACAGTCTCCTTCAGTTGGCAAAGCTTTAACCAATTTCTTCATGAGACCCAGTTTTATGTGCAGAGGGGGGAACATAATGTTCTTTCAATCCACAAGTGACTCATGTAGAATGTTTGGATCACTAAGTTTGAAGTCAGATCTTGGAGACCAATTCAACTCCACCCAATGCTTGTCATGAGCTCTGCTGTCCCACATACACAGAAAACAGGGATAATTGGTGTATCAGTGTTGCTGACCAAGAAGGAAGCAGAACATTTGAAGGTCAACACAGATGATCCAGTTGTGCTTGTGATATTGCAACAGATCAATGAGGCTCTTTGGGTCTTCCTATTCTTCACAAAAACAAAATGAATGGCCAATTGGGACTGCACCAAAAAAATTGCCATTGTGGAGGAGGACACACTTGAAGCTTTGCTTTGAGCTATCGATGAACAGTCGCCATTCAGTTGCATTATAGATTGGAATTCCCAATTCCTCCATTAAACCATGTATGTTATGGCAATACACAAAGCCACTGTCTCTTTGAAAGTACTGCAGAAATACACATTCTCTTGATTGAAAGTAGGATACCTTTGCTCCTTGAAAAAGTTTTTCTAATGAAGTATTTTTTAAAAATATTTCTTGTTTATTAAAGATTTTATTTCCTTTCAGAGAGAGAGGAAGGGAGGGAGAAAGGGAGAGAAACATTAATGTGTGAGAAATACATTGATTGGTTGATTCTCACACACCCCCAACTGGGGACAGGGTCCATAACCCAGACATGTGCCCTGACCGGGAATAAAACCAGTGATCCTTTTTTTCACAGGCCAGCACTCAATCCACTGAGCCACACCAGCCAGGGCTCTCATGAAGTCTTGATGCTAGGAGTTCTGAAACATTTTTGGTTAGTCCCAAATATCATGCCAAATCATTCAACTCATGCTGACCAAATCTCTTATGAACTGAGTCATCAATTTCAAAATCTTCATCATTGCTGTCACTTAGTTCTTCATCATACCCATGTTTTTCAGAAGAGGACAATTTAATGAAAACTAGCACTGGGATTTTACCTGAATGAGGCACTGGGCATATGGCTGATGGTAGACTAGGATACTCTATTTTACATTTATTTTTCTTGTTCTCTCCTGACATTTTCATTATACAAAAGTAACAGTCACTTAAATGATCTCTGCGCTCTTGCCAAGCCATAGGTATACCAAAGAGCAATTGATCATGTGTTCCCTTCATACACATTCGTAAACTCTCAACATACTACTTGCATACCTTGTGAGGGTCCCAAGACTTCTCTTGATCACCAAGTTTTACTTTAAAATATGCAAAATAGGCTTGCCTGACAAGTGCACTTATGTTTGTCCTTTGGGAATGATGAAGCTGCCACAGAGATAACAAAATGAATCAGGGTTATTTAGACACTTATGAAAAGAAATAACATAGGCAGACATGATCTGAATAAAAGTAAATAAGTACATATGTAAATAAGAAAATAAATTCTTCTAACTCCTTGTATACAAGAACTCAGACTACACTTCAAAATATGGTTCACTATATAGAGTGGCACACAACCTCTCACCACACTAACTCATGTGTAACTGAATAGCCTAGACAAGTATGAACCTGTTGGTAGTCTCCAAAGTCATCCTCCACCTCTCCCCACTTGAGGGAGGTTTGCTCTCAGCCAATAAGAGCGCACTGGTGTTTCCCTAGATCCAGGCTCCAACCAGCCTAGAGTGGTCACATTAAGATAAGATGTCAAGAAAAATCCTGATGTGATAGAAAAAAACTAAATGCAGTTTTGAAATCAGCATTCCTATTTAAGTCTAAAACAGCTGAAAAATTAAACTCAACATGAATTATGTTAAAATTTGTTCCCCTGTGTAATACTGTGAATTTTAAACCTACCTCAAATCTTTATTGAATAAAATAAAATAAATGTAAATAGCATATTATTTTCTCCATTTTACAGATAAAGAAACTGAGGACTTGTAAGAGTAAATGACCATTATAAATAACTCATTATTTTTAATATATTTTATTGTTTATGCTATTACAGTTGTCCCAATTTATTTTCCCTTTATTCCCCTCAACCCAGTGACTCCCCTCCCTCTAATAGCTCCCCCAAGTCTATGCCCATCGGTTGTGCATATAGTTCTCAACATCTTCATGTCTACTCTACTACCTCCTACTATGCTTTTTAATTCCCATACCATCTCCCTCTCTTTCCTCTCTTCCCCTTCCCCACTGACCTCCCCACAAAATGTTCCCCATACCTAAAATTCTTTTTCCACTCTTGTTGCCTACTTAGTTTTTTTGTTTGTTTGTTTAAATTCCCTAACTTCTGTTGTCGGTTGTTGTGATACAGTTTTTATTTTAATGTTCATAGTTTTGATCCTCCTTCTAAACAAGTCCCTTTAACATTTCATATAACAGTGGTTTGAATCTAATGAACTCAGTTTTACTTTGTCCTGGAAGCACTTTCTCTGCCCTTCTATTCTGAATGACAGCTTCACTGGATAGAGTAATCATAGTTGTAGGTTTTTGCTTTTCATTACTTTGAATGTTTCTTGCCAGTTCCTTCTTGCCTGAAGAATTTCTTTTGAGAAATCAGCAAATAGTCTTATTGGGACCATTTTGTATGTAATTCTCTTCTTCTCTCTTGCTGCTTTTAAGATTCTCTCTTTATCCATAATTTTTGACATTTTGATTATAATGTGTCTTGGTGTGGTTCTCCCTGGGTCCAGTTGTTTTGGAACTCTCTGTGCTTCCTGGACCTGTAAGTCTATTTCCTTCTCCAAGTTAGGGAAGTTCTGTTTCATTATTTTTTCACATAATTTTTTCATTTCTAGTTCTCCTTCACCTTCTGGCAACCCTATGATCCAGATATTGGCCCACTTATAGCTGTCTGATAAGTTTTTGACCCTCTCCTCATTTTCCTCACTTCTTGTTTCCTCTTTCTGCACTGGTTGACTGTTCCTTCCCTGTATTCTGATTTCTTGATTTGATCCCTGGTTTTCTTGCCCTCATCATCACTAGTTTCATATGTGTTTTTGTTCATTTCAGAAAGACTAGCCTTCATTCCTTCCCTGTCTTGTTTAAGATGTACTGTCCAGTCTGTAAGCATTCTTATAACCAAAGCTCTGAACTGAGCCTCAGAAAGCTTTCCTATCTGCTAAGCCGTTGGATTAGATATTTGCTGTCTGGTCAGCTGTGTCACTGGGATCTCTATCATGATCTGTGCCATCCTGATTCTTTTATATTTACTTTTGCTTCCTGGGCAGGGCTATCACACCTCTTATGCTTTAGGGGGTGGATCCTCGTTCACTCATCACAACCAGGCAACCCGTCTCACCATGCTGTGGTATTTTCTGTGGGGGTGGGGGTCCAACATAAATTCCTGCCGTTCACCCTCCACTGAGAGACCAGGAGCCTCCTCCTCCATCCCCACCCCCTCTGGCCTCACAGTCCAAGGCAATGGAGGTCTGCTTTCCCTGGCTTTGGAATCGCAAGCTGACAGGACTGGTCTGCAACCAAGGGTGCTCCCAAGGCACTTCTTGCCTCCCCTAGATATGGGTGTCTGTGCTTACTGGTGTCCTGCCTCTGTCGCTGCTGCTGCTGCTGCTGTGGACAGCACAGCTTGAACTCTCCTCCCTGGCTTCGACCCTCCTACCTGTCCGAATGATCACCACTTCTTTGTAACTTCATACTTTTGACTTCCATTAATTTTCTGGGACTTCTGGTTATTTCTGGTTTTGTGGTAGTTGTATTCCTTCTTAGTTGTGGAGGGAGATGGAGCATGTCAGTCTAGGCCTCCATCTTGGCCGGAAGTCATCTGTGTTTATTTGCTTCAGTGTTCCAGGGAGAGCTGTCACTCCTACTACATTGTAAGTGGTGGAGCCTTAGGTATTCATCAGTAATGGGTGACCTCTTTCACCACCTTTGCTGCTGTATGCGGGGGAGGGGTCTGAGAAGAAACAATGCCCCTTGCCCAGCACTCGCCCCTTTTCTGGGCATTTCTCGCACTTCCGCACTGAACTGGCACCCCTCTAGCTGCTGCCCTGGCTGTCGTTCCCAGAGTGGGTAGGTCTGTGGATGTCCTAGGTCAATGGGGGCTCTTTAAACAAGTGGACTCTGCTGAGAGACCAGCAGTTTCTGCCTCTATCCCAACCCCCACTGGTTTGCACAGTCAAAAGCAATGAGACTTGATTTTCCCTGATGCTGGGACTGTGAACTGCATGGTCTGGTAAGGAGCTAGGAATGCTCCCCAGGTGTCCCTCTGATGTTTTAAAAGATGTAACTGCACTTTCCGCTGGCCTGCTGCTGTCGCTGCTGCTGCCACACCACACCCTGTCCTCTCTGCCCCGACTCCGCCCCTTCTGCCTTTCTGGATGAGTATTTCTTCTTTACGTCTTTGTTTTCTGGCCTTCAATGCAATTTAATTTTCTGGAACTTCTTGGTGTTTCTAGTTTTGAGGTAGTTTTATTTTTTTTTAGTTGTGGAGGGAGACGCAGCATATCTGTCTATGCCTCCATCTTGGTCAAAAGTCCTAATAACTCATTATTAGTCATAACTTATAGAGTAAGAACTAATTTTCCTTTGAAAACCATGTTACTTCCTAAAATAGCAGTAATCAAGAGCTAAGCACTGAGAACCAAGGGCAAATAGGGCATAAAATGTCTACCTCTCATGAAGTTTAGATTCTACTTTACAAAGTATATGAATCACATAAATTTTAGTCTTCAAAAAGTCAACATAGCCTTATCATTTTTAAATAAAATATTTAAAGTTTCTTTTAAAAAATATTATATTTCTAATGTACATATACTTATATATTAACTGAAATAAAAGCACATAAATGAAGTAGAAGAAATCTAAAATGTATGTTATGAATGGAGATATATATATCATACCATATTAAAGATTAATAACATTTTAGTAAGATTACAATATTTAACAAAATATAACTGACAGAATGATACACAGTGTTCTTTATCTGAGTATTACAAGACTAAAATCTATACAAAATATTGATAAAATATGTTCTCTAAACAAACAAGTGAAGCAAAAATTTATCAAGTCCATTAAATTTTAAACTTGACATCGTCAAATTGCTTTAAGTAGCAAGCAGAGATATAATGTGTTTGGTGAGTGTTTCTAACTTTATGATATAAATTATTGTGTTCTATAAGTTTTAATGCAACTGATAATAGAAAACACATTATTTATGCTGTGATGCATGGCTAGAGATTTAAGTGTCTGAACATAAATTTTAGTAAAATGCTTAATCTAAAGAGTTTAAACAGTTTTATCAATGCTCCTCATGTTAGAGTCAGTGGATGGCATACTAATATGACCTCATTAAATTAATACTTGTGACAAGGATGAAAATGACCACTGAATATCAGAATAAATAATGCATCATCTAGTGTTTCTTTGCTTCTACTGCTTCAGGCATCTGGGGAAATTAATAAGGGTTACTTGTGTCAATCACGCAAATCAGAAGTAAAAAGAAATCTTCAACTAATCATGGTATTTTACAACAATCCTTTTGGAAAAAATGAGAACCCTATTAATAAAAAAGTATTATGCCTTCTGCTGCAGTTGACAAACAGTGATAAGCTTCTCAGGGGACTTTGTATATGAGCAATCCATAATGAAGTTTTCCTTGTTATTTCTCTAAGATCATTCCAAGTGTAAAATCTTAGCGGTTCTGAGACATGAAGCCCTTTGGGGGTTTACCTAAAGAGGTTTCCCTTTTGGGCTTCACAGAGTGAGCTGGTGATTACTGCCTGGGTCCTTTTTAACATGCTGCCAGCTGCTGTCATGGTTAAAAAGCTGAAGCAGATCCCCCTGCCGCAAACTTGGTAACAGAAAACTGCTTGTAGATGATCCTGGGACTAACGAGTAACTCCCCAGTATGCTACTAGCTTTGAGACACTCACAGTACTAACAAGTTTTTTATTGACTTCATACACTTGTTACTTGCAACTTCTAGGTCACTACTTTGGTGTTTAGTCTTAAAAGTTCTAGATTAACTGGTAATCCAGACAATTAGAATGAGATGCTCAGGGGTGAAGTTCCTATCCGTGTGGACCTATCCTGCCTTAGCACAGACAGTGCCATTTCCTTTGGGTTGTTAGCCTTAAGTCTTCTCATCATAATAAGCACATGCCCACTTCCCTGTAGGATGAATTTTCCATCTCTTGGTCATCTCAGAAATTCTACATTTCTCCCCACTCCTCATGATTTTAGTTTCATTACTAAGGTAGGAAACAACTGTTTCCATACATTCTTTGTCCTAACAATTGAACGTCAACTAATAACAGATATTTAGCACTGAAATGATAATCAGTTTGAGACAAAAAGCAGACTAGGAGAGATAATTCTTAAAGATCATTTTGTATGTTCTTAAAAAAAATAATTCACATATATTTTTATTTTAAATGGGTACTGTGACCTGGCCATAGTTTCTTTGCCCCATTTTTTAAATTAGGTTGTGGGAAATCATTCTTTTAAATCTTTATTTTGAAGAAAATGGGTCCTTGACTTTGAGACTATGACTACATTTTAAAATATCAAGGGAACATCCTATAATTCTCCCATGTAGTCACCTTCAGAATTGATACTTTTCATACAAAGATTGTATATTTATGCATAATTTCAAGTGAGCAAATTAAATTTAGACTTGGTCTTATAGAATTTTTGTACTTTTCACAATGGCATCTCTGAGGTACTCTATGTAACTCTGGTAGATAATTTTATATGTGCTATGTAAGTTTATATTAATAAAGACAAAGCTTTGTATATCACTAAATAATAGTATTTTTATAAAATTACATCAGATCAGTAGTGTTTTTAAACCTCTTGAAACAGAAAAATGTATATATTCTAAAGTTTAATCATTTATTAAGATGTTTGCATATAAAATCCAGTTGTTAAAAGTAATATACATTATTGACACAAGCATGTTTCTCAAATACATATGCAATAATCATAGAATACTTTTAAAAATATAGGAGATAAAACATTTTATTCTCACAAAAAAAGGAATATTTTATTATAAAAATCAAGTAGGAACCCTGTGTATGTATATTTTTATCATGATAAGGTTATGATTTTGGAAACTCTTTTAAAGCTTTCTTTTTTCTCCTAAGTTACAAGTTATAATTTTCACTGTACTAACAAATCATATGACACAATGCTGTTTTTCTTTTTTTTAATTTATCTAAGGTGCTACCTATCTCTTTACCTATCTAAGGCAATTTTGGGGTTATAGTGAGTTATAAAGGCAGACTGATTCAGCATTAATAGAATTCTTTTGTATAAAGTAGCATGTAAAGATCCCAAGAAAAAATGCAAATGAGATCTGAATATAAAGACAAAAATTAAAGGTGGATCTTGAACAAATTGCAAGTTTTCTGCAGTGCAAAATGGCAATAATGTTTATAAATCTGCCTACTATAATTTTGCAGCTGTCAATGCACAAGAACATACATAGTAATAGCTTTAGTCTTTGTTTTTTGTTAAATGTAATTGTTTATCTTGAAGAAGAGGCTCCCAAGAGAAAAAGAAAAAAGGAGATTAAAATAGAATGTTAAGGTAAGAGCATGTCTAGAAATTCATTAATAATATCACATAGAAAATATTAATTTTTCATCAACAAATGAGAGACATTTAAACAAAAAATAATCTTAAAAATAAAGCATCCTAAATCAACAGTATTGTATGTTTAAAACAGTTTTTAGTAGTTCTATGACTCCTGGGTCACAATTTAAACTCAGAACTTAAACAGAATATAAAACCCATTTGTTCTTGCCAATGGGACAATAATTTTATTTATTCATTCATTTTGAATATGTATCCATGTAATGGATCAGTCAAAAGACATTTATTGAATGCTGTAGAGCAAGACACTTCATTGTATTTTGATTTCCATATTGAGTTACATTTAGGTAGATATTTATGGCTACCAGGAGATCATAGGTACTTTTAGATGTAGGTTGAAGGGTAGAAGACACAAATCATTTCTATCTGTAATTTACTACATGCCTGGTAACATCCTATACATAAAACTGAATGTTTATTATGTTCCAAAATTTGCCTCCAATACTGCATTGTTGTCCATATCTCTGGTTCCTTCAACAGTTGATGAATACTAAGTGATCAGGCACGTGCTAGGTCTTAAGAGGAAAGAGGGGCATTGAAGGAGATGGATCTTCCTCACATCCTTAAATTCTACTGGGAGGAAAGATACCAACAACTATGATAAAATAAGGTGGACAATTCACAGGGATGTGTATGGTATAGGCATGGGAAACTTGGCCCACCTGCTGAAGGCAGGGTGAGTTTCTGCAAGGAAGCACTTCTGAGTTAAGATACCAAGGTTAAGCCCCAGTTCAGAGAGAGAAATAAAGGATAATGAAACTTTAGATTATAAGAAATTTTGTGAGAATTAAAAATAATTCAAAGCTTTGGGGATACAAAATAGAAGCAAGAAATCTGAGGGGACAGAAAAAGTGACAGATGATAAAAGATCTCAGAAGACGTTCCTGAAAGATATATATCAGTTCTTAAACACTATTTAAGCTAATGAGTTTTTATTTTCCCCAGAAGATACAGAAGTTCTTTGTAAAAAGAACTTGGATCAAATTTGTATCTAAGCATTATCATGAGTCTGTCCTCTCAGCAGCTGCCTCCATGGGACTGTGGTATTATTTCTTTCACTCACTCCATCTCCAGCTATTGCTGCCAAGTACCTTGGTCATCTGCCCATCGGTGTTATTTTCTCCTTTTTGCTGGTTGTAAAGTTTAATCTAGTGTCTATCCACTGACATTTTTTAACTTCTGCTTCTCTAGCCTACATGTTTACTTCTCCATAAGGGACAAACTACCTTTGGCTTTTCTTTTTATGAGACAGTTCCAAATCAGAGTTCTCTCTAAGCCTTCCCAGTTAAGTAGAGTGTCACTTACTGTTTCCTAGTCATATAATTTCTCCATTTGATATTAGTGTTTCCTCATTTTTGCCTTTTCCCCTCAACATTCCAGTACTTCAGATAAGAAAACAAATTAGGCCTATGGTTCTTTCTGAATATACAACAGAAGTCACACTTTATGGATAGATTGCTAAGGTACTTGTAAACATTTAATTTATAGAGGATGTTTAGATATGAATATATTTTAAAAGTGGGTCCTTTTTTTAATCTTCACCTGAGGAGGATATATCTATTGATTTTTAGAGAATGAGAAAGGGAGATGAGAGCGAGAGAGGTAGAGAGAGGAAAACATCAATGTGAGAGACATAAATTTGCTATCTTCTATACATGCCCTGATGAGGGATCAAATTTGCTACCTAGGTATTTGCCTTGACCAAGGATTGAACCTGCAACAAGCTGGTGTATAGGGTGACAGTCCAACCAACTGAGACACCCAGCTGGGCATAAAATAAATATTTAATTGCAAATTGACTATCAGACTTCTACAGCTATGTGGCTTTTGAAATTATCACCTACATATAGGCTAATATGAGGTCAGTCTGGAAAATGTCTAGCCATTTTTAATGTAATGAGAATGGTTTTTGCAACATTGATGTAACCTGGCAGCCAAGGAGAGTCGACTAGAATGCACATGCATGAACAATGACAACTTCACTGTACTAATCATTGGGGATGGTAGACTCCATTGAGTGGATATGCATACTGTGTGCCATTGCATTCAAAATGACTGAGACTAGAGCAATAAATCTGCATCAAGTTTTGTGCTAAGCTTGAAAATTCATCCACAGAAACTATTTGGATGATTCAAAAGGCTGCAGTTCCGGGCAACTGGCAACTGGCAGCTTCATCACAACAATGTGCCAACTCATGCATCATGTCTCATGAAGAGTTTTTTGGTGAAATATCAAATCACCCAGATGACTCAGCCCCCTAAAGCCCAGATTAGGTGCTCTGTTACTTCCGGATTTTTCCAAAACTAAAATCACCTTTGAAAAGAAAGAGATTTCAGACTGTTGATGAGATTCAGGAAAATATGATGCAGCAGCTGATGGTGAAAGAGAACTGTGTGAGGTCCCAAGGTGCCTGCTTTAAAGGGGATTGAGGCATCATTGTCCTATTTACAATGTTTCTTATATCTTGTATCTTCTTCAGTAAATGTCTCTATTTTTCATATTGCATGGCTGGATACCTTCTGGACAGACCTCGTATATAAGAAAATATAAATGTTTTTTGCTTTTTCATTGCCCAAATTATTAGATTCTCCTTATTTAGCCCAAAGCACAAATCTGTTAGAGATGAGGGTTAATATTAAACAGGAAGAATGTAAAATAAAGAGTATTGCTATTTTATATCACACTTATTGAAAATGAAGAAAAGTTATACAAGTGATCTAGTCACATAGTAAAGAAGAAACAGAGTTGGGAGTAGAAGAAAGTTCTATCTGGCTGCAAAGCCCTGAATGTTTTAACAACTCTGTTGCCCTGACTGACTTGCTTTTCCTGGAGAAAATCTTGGTCTACACATTATTGCCAATGTGAGAATTTTGGACTACCATGAGCCAGAAGAGATAAATGATACCTCAAAAGAAAGACAGAAATGAAGACAGACTGAAGTTAAAGAGCTTCAATTTTAAGGGAAAAAATGACCTTTATTTCTTACTCTTAGGTAATGACATTGAAACATTGTGTAGAGATCAAAAGATCAAACAGAGGACCAAACTGGAAGACCTTTAGTCTGATTGCTGCCCTTTGGACAGCATCACAGGTTCTTCATCAAAACTGTTGACTTCAGAAAGACCAGTTTCTGTCACTCTTTTCTAGTTATGATGATTCCCACATCAATTCTTCAACTGATTCCAAGTCAAGTAGTCATGTTATGGAATATTGTCATTTCTAAAGTAAAGACTTTATAATGGATTGTTATTTGGGGTGGGCATCCTTAAAACAAGTTATTTATTTCAATAAGCAGAGTTTAACAGAATTTTAAAATTATAGAGGCAACATCAAACTCCATATTTATCTGGAGATCAAATGTCAAAATATCTTTGTTAATTAAGTGTATTATTTCTGCTGTGAGGTAGAATTTAGCTGAATAAAAGAATAAGAATCATATCAAAAATGACATTACAATAAGCATACTTAGCTTCTTATCTGTTAGTTAATTAACTTAGAGTTCAGTTTCTATACTTTTATTTTTGGCATTAAATAGAAAATTTGTGCAAAAGAGCTTTTTGTATTTTAACTGGCAATAGTCAATATACTAAGATATTTTATAATTCTTACAAAACATTATTTATATTATATTATGGTATTTTAGCTCCACTATTCTCTTTTACATACATATATTATTTACTAATTTTTAACTATTTGGGAAAAATAAATATTTCTTTTTAAAACTTGATCAGCTCTTCTACTTTGCTTAATCTATTCAAGTTTCATTGCAAATTAATAAAGTAAATTATGATATTACTAAGATTTTATAATAATATTTCTAATAAAGATAGATCAGAATATAGTAAAACAAAACTTTTATAGGAAATGTAGGAGACATAGAAAGGAACAAGTGACAATAAATTTAACAATTTGATTTTAATAGTCATGAGATGAAAATTATTTTAGATTTATATGAGTAACAGGAAAAGTACCAATATTAGATTGTTTGTCACAAATTCATTATTATTCAAGTTTATTAATTTTAAGTAGTGTATTATTTAGAGGAATCTTAATGTAGTTTCTTTTGATATGTGGGTTAGCTTCACCAAACAATAAAAACTAGTCATAAATCTGCCTAAAGTGATTACAGTTCATTGATATTACACATATTAATATAAAACAAATACCCTCAAGCTACACCAATGATAGTGAAATAGCATCTTTATTACTGAGTCTCATTTGCTACACATGATACCCCTTCTCATGAAACTCAAAAGATAGATTATTGGGTGTGTTAAGAGTTAAACTGTGAGCCCTCAATATTCATATGACAAAATCCTAACTCTCAGTCCCTGAGAATGTAACTTGATTTAAAAATAAGATCATTGCTGATGTAATTTGTTAAGATGAGGTCATTCTGTTGTAGGGTGGGTCTCTAATTCAATATGACTGATGTCCTTATTAAAATGGTAAATTTGGAGATGGACATAAACATAGGGAGAGCATCATATGAACATGAAGGCAGATATCAGGGTGATAAATCAACAAACCAAGGAATAACAAAGATTGCCAGCAAACAACCAGAAGCTAGGATGCAAGCATGGAACAGATTGCTTCTTGGTGCCTTTAGAGGGGGAATGGGCTTACTGATACCTTACCCTTGGACTTCTAGCCTCCAAAACTGTGAGACAAATAACGTCTATTGTTTATATAGTTGGTGATACTTTATACAGCCCTAGCAATCTTATTCAGGGAGATATTATACCTGATACTTTATAATTTATGTACCCTGTTGTCACTTAAGTTAGAAGTTAAAAATATTCAACTATAGAATTTCAGTGTGACAATGGCTTGTTGGTTTAATGGATTCACTAAATGTCTTTTTTTCTCTTTTTTTTCTTTTTCTTTTTCCTATTACAGGCTCTTTTTGAAAGTGAAATCACCAATTCACCCTCCTGGAAATTTAATTTCTCACAAACTGTTACATTATTTTTTATATTCTGAGCTCTGCAGGGAATAAGAGAATTAAACTTATTTTCCAGTGCATTTTCTCAATCCTCTTTTTTTTATGATTCCTTCCTATGAACTCCCCTAGTTGTAATGGTTAAAGTTTCTAGCTTAAGTTTTAGTACTGATTCCATATTTAGTAACTGCTTTGTGACAAGAAGGATTTTTGATGCTGGGAATACAATAATAAAAAAGAGAGAGAGATGAAATTCTTACCCACACAGAATTGACATTTTAGTTATTGTAGCATTGGTCTCTATGCACTTATAATCTCCTGTTTGAAGTCAGTCCTCTCTATAAATCTGTTAGCTCTCTGGGGACAAGCAATATTTTTATCTTGTTTATAGTACTTAGGAAATTGTAACAATTTAATAACTATTGGCTGAATTAGAGAATGAATGAATGAATAAAACCTTTATTATTATATAATAAACTTGTAAAATAAAATGACCCTTAGACAAGTCAGTTATTTGGGAAGTGATACCAGGAGGTACACATGAAGATTTGAGGGAAGTGAAATAGGAAAGCCTAACTCCTGTGTCGTTCAAGGCTCTACTGTATAAACTTACATTAAATAAAAATTGTGTCTCAATAACATTAATTTTTAAATAGGACTATACATTGATTATATTAAAAACAAAATTAAAATGTTATCTTGAAATCTCTCTCCTGATTTATGGCTTATATATAGTTGGATAAAAACCTTTTACATCACTGCATTTATATATGTATATATATAATAAATTTATATATTTTTAGGAAATGGGGGTGTTTAATGAGGGATATTATATTTAGAATTATACCCTTTTCCAAAAGAAATAACCCTTCTGTTACTCTGTCTTATATCTATGCACTTATAGGTTGTTTTCCAGTAGCCTAAATGTTTGTTAATAGGACAGTCAAACCACATGTATATGAACTATTTTGCAAACTCTCCCTTGATCTCCTGTCTGCCCCATAAGTCTCTTTCCCATACAGAAAAACTCACTGTTCCATATTTTTTCTCCACTTATCTGTCTAAGTATAGCCTACCTAGCATGTGGCTTCATCCTACCAACCAACACAACTCCATCAAGTTCACCAATGTTTCCATGTTGCCAAATTCAATGGCCCATTCTTTGTCTTCACCTCCTTTGCTGAGTTATCAGCATTTAATCCAGTGGATCTTTTCTCCTTGAAACACTGTTACTACTTGGCTCTGGGATGCCATACCATCTTCTCTTCTTTTCTTCTCACATCTGGGCGACTGATTAGTGGACTCTGTTGCTTATCCCTCATCTCCCCAATCAGAAGCAGATTGATCATGAAGTTAATTAAAGTCTACTGTCCCTGATTTTGATGTTCCACTTTCAAAATTTTGTACTTGATTTGTATTTATAAAAAAATGATCATTCAAATTATGAAGCTATAAGCCTCATAAAACCTGACTATCTTGGTCAAAACACTATAAATACCTAATATCTCTATGGCTTCATCTTCAAAGTCTATTTTTTCACACATGGTTACTAGGTAATTTTAGTGCATCTCATGGTTTTAGGTGCCATCTGGACATTGATGACTCTCAAATGTATATGTCCAGTCTGGACATTTCTAGTGAACTTCACATCCAGTACCAAACAGCCTATTCAATATTTCAAGTTTAACATCCCCAAAGCTAAACTTTGAATTATACATTGAATTCTAGTCCTCTAATAGTTTTCTCAATTTCAATTTTTATTCTATCAGGTCAAAAACTTTGCAATAATTATTTATTTACATCTTTCTTTTATAACCCACCCCTAATTCAACAATAGACATACATAGATTCCATCAGTTCTCATGTAAAATTACATCTTGAATCTGCCAATTTTATCAGGACTGCCTTGTCACCCTATCAGACTGCTTTCAGTTAACAGCTAGGTTATTAAAATAACTTTCCAACTGATAGTTTTCCTTCTTCTTTTTCTCTGGAATCTGTTTTAAAAGCAACAGTCAAAGCCATCCTCTCAATTAATAAATTAGATAATTTCACACCTTGATCTTGGCCTGTTAATAATTTCCTGACTGTGTTAGAGCACAATCAAAACTCTTTACAATAGTATACATGGTTTTACATCCTTTCAGCCTATATGGTTTTATCTCTTTCTATGGTAAATCTTGGCTTTCTGACCTCCCTGTTGTTCCATGAAATATCCAAGTTTCTTCTACCTAAGTTTCCTACTGCTTACTTTGTTTGGATATCCTTTCCCCCAGGAAAAGTTTATGACTCAAAATTATGCTCAAATTTTACATTATCAAAAATTTTCTTCTTTAATTTTTTTATATAAAGTAAGTTGGAGAAAATGCTTCCCACCTACCATCAACACAACTAGAGGATTCCACCCTTACCAAACTTTTTGTCTTTCCCATGAAAATAATTCCTATTTAAAATTATATATGTATAGACACATACAGGAGACTTCTGGCCAAAATGGAGGCCTATACTGACATGCTCTGTCTTCCTCACAACTAAAAAGGATACAACTACTGCAAAACCATAAATAACCAGAAGTCCCAGAAAATAAATTGAAGTTCAATGTATGAAGTTATAAAGAAGTGGTGCTCATCCGGTTGGGCAGGAGGGGAGAAGCCAGGGCAGAGAGACCAAACTGTGCTGGCAGTGGCAGCAGCGGTGATGGTGGCAGGACAGTGGTAAACACAGACACCCATATTAAAGGGGAAGCAAGAAGCACCTGGGGAGCACGCCCGGCTGCAGACCAGACCCATTAGCTTGCGATTCCAATGCAGGAGAAGGCAGATCCCCATTACCTTGGACTGTGAGGTTTGGAGGGGGTGGGGACAGAGGAGGAGGCTCCTGGTCTCTCAGCAGAGAGTGAACATCAGGAATCCATCTTGGACTCCCACTTGTACAAAAAATGCCACAGCGTGGTGAGAAGGGTTGTCCAGTAGTGATGAGTGAGGGCTCTGCCCCCTATAGGTAGGAGATGTGACAGCCCCACCCAGGAAAAAAAGGTAAACACAAAACTATCAGGACAGCACAGATCACGAAGAGATCCCAGTCATGCAGCTGACCAGACAGCAAATATCTAATCTAATGAAGCAGCAAATAGGAAATCTTCTGAGGCATAGTTCAGAGCTTTGATTATAGGAATTCTTACAGGCCTAAAAGCAGATCTTAAACAAGATGGGGAAGGAATGTAGGCTAGTTTTGCCAAAATGAACAAAAACACATATGAAACTCCTGGTGAGGGAAAGAAACCCAGGAATCAAATCAACAAATAAGAATATAGGGAAGGACAAAGGGCCGCTGCCGGGCCGGCTGCCCTCAGCCTTTTCCGGCCGAGACGGCGGCGCGGGCCCGGCTCCCCGCCGGAGATGAAGGGAGGATGTCGGTTTCGGGGCTCAAGGCTGAGCTGAAGTTCCTGGCGTCCATCTTCGATAAGAACCACGAGCGGTTCCGCATCGTCAGCTGGAAGCTGGACGAGCTGCACTGCCAGTTCCTGGTGCGGCCCCCGGACAGCGCGGCCTCGGCGCTCACGCTGCACTGCAACATCATGGAATCGTATCCATCTTCTTCACCAATATGGTTTGTGGACTCTGATGACCAAAATCTGACTTCAGTTCTGGAACGTCTAGAAGATACTAAGGACAACAGTTCGCTTCGTCAGCAATTGAAGTGGTTGATATGTGAACTCTGCAGATTATATAACCTTCCTAAGCACCTGGATGTTGAGATGCTAGATCAACCGCTACCCGCGGGGGTTCAGAATGGGACTACAGAAGAAGTGACTTCAGAAGAGGAAGAAGAGGACGAGATGGCCGAAGATATAGAAGACTTGGATCACTATGAGATGAAGGAAGAGGAGCCTCTTAATGGAAGAAAGTCAGAGGATGAAGGAATTGAAAAAGAAAATTTGGCAATATTAGAGAAAATTAGGAAGACTCAAAGGCAAGACCATCTGAATGGCGCAGTGTCCGGGTCCGTGCAAGCCTCCGACAGGCTCATGAAGGAGCTCAGGGACATATACCGGTCGCAGAGTTACAAAGCAGGGATATACTCAGTGGAGCTCCTAAATGACAGTTTGTATGACTGGCAGGTGAAACTGCACAAGGTCGATGCTGATAGTCCTTTGCACAGTGATCTTCAGCTCTTAAAAGAAAAAGAAGGCATAGAATATATTTTGCTTAGCTTCTCTTTTAAGGATAACTTTCCATTTGACCCTCCGTTTGTTCGAGTGGTGTTACCTGTTCTCTCAGGAGGGTACGTGTTGGGCGGTGGTGCGTTATGTATGGAACTTCTCACAAAACAGGGCTGGAGCAGCGCCTACTCGATAGAGTCGGTCATCATGCAGATCAACGCCACCCTCGTCAAAGGCAAAGCCAGAGTGCAGTTTGGAGCAAATAAGAATCAATATAATCTAGCAAGAGCCCAACAATCTTATAATTCCATTGTACAGATACACGAGAAAAATGGCTGGTACACCCCTCCAAAGGAAGATGGCTAAATGTATTGACTGTCGTATGTTTGGACCAATGTTGTTTTAAAGAAAACTTTTCCAACGTGCAGACACGCTTTGAGTGCCCCTTTAACAGCAGTACCGAAGACGTTAGCTCGTAGATACTTTAGTGGATAATCTGCCAACTGGCATCCTGTATAAGTGTCAGCCTTCTCATTTTGCTCACTTTAGTTACCTTGGACTGAGCAGTGGGGCTTTACTGTATTTTTCCTGATAAATACACACACTGGCCACTTCTTATCATCTCTTTTTCCTAAAAAATGAAATCTGTTAAATAGGCAAGCTGGCATCAGATTACTGAAGTTGTGACTTTAGGGTAACTTTTCTATAATGAGCTCGTGTGTTACTAGGACTTGCAGTATATTGTTCCATTCAGAGCCAATAAAGGTTTATTTGGTGTTTAATATTGGTTTAGAAAATTTAAGGTCTTCTACATCACAGTAGCCTTTTCAGATCAAAACCACTTTCTGATATTGCCAAAATAATGACAGGAAACCTACTCAATAAATTGTTAAACTTTTTTATGGCCATGTGAAGATACGAGCTGTTTCCCGAAGATACGCTGTTGACTGAGCTGTACTGTACTTCTTAGGCAAAGCGAAGTAAGGCTGGGCCAGGTAAGCAAGTCAGGCTTGTAGTCATTCCCACAGGGGCATCACGGTCTTGCTGGGCTGAATCTCTTCATTGGTTCAGTCTGTCTTATGAAGGTCTGCAGTATAGATCTTGAAGTTATTTAAAATACTAAGTCATTTTACACTTCCGTTTTATCAACAGGATGTTGCAATCATTTGTAAACTAATACACTTAGGAAGTGATTGGCACACAGACTCCTTGAACAGAAGCTGCACCGTTAAGTACAAAAAGACACCTCATTTGGAGACTTAATTTTTGCTATAGTCATAACAATGGCTTTTACATAAAGACTAATAGGAACTCTACACACGTTGATTGTTTTATAAAACCTGACTCAAATCAGTATACTCTGCATTTTATTGCCTTACCTGAATCAGTCCTGTTTGATTGGTAATAGATTTTTTAATATATCCACATTTGATTTAAAAGTAACTTCTAATTATTAAGCACTTTTAAAATAAACTCTAGAAGCACATTTTTCTGCTCAAACCGGTTACAAAGTTGAAAACTATTTCTTAGGCATTTGCTTTGAGATTCAATGTTTAACTTTGTAAACCGCATTGGGGAGAGTTGGCACTTCTGCATTATTGTGTGGTTGAGAGGACAGTAGGAAAAGAGTTCCTGGCAGTCCTCTTCAGAGGTGACATTTGTGTACAGTTCTGATTGACAGTTGCTCAGACAAGTGACAAGGCAGAATTCTTTCAGGCACTACAGTTTCTTAAACCTAAGGCTTAATCTTGAAAACATTATGGAATTCTTTACTATCCTGATGGCTAGCAGATTGACAGCTGCACATTTGGCATGCTTTGGGTTTTTTGGAGTTTATTTTTCATTGCAGATTTATTTGGCAATGTACAGTAAATTTTGTAAACTTGCATCAAGTTTATGAATAAAGAATCATTTAAAAAAAAAAAAAAAGAATATAGGGAAGGAACAAACAGCCAACCACTGCAGAAAGAGGAAACAAAAAGTGAGGAAAATGAGGAGAGGCTCAGAAACCTATGGGACAGCTATAAGTGGGCCAGCATCTGAATCATAGGGTTGCCAGAAGGTGAAGAAGAACTAGAAATTGAAAAGTTATTTGAAAAAGTAATGAAATAACTTGGGGGAGAAAATAGACTCAAGGTCCAGGAAACATAGAGCACTCCAAAACAACTGGACCCAGGGAGAACCACACCAAGACACATTATAATCAAAATGTCAAAAATTAAGGATAAAGAGAGAATCTAAAAGCAGTAAGAGAGATAAAGATAATTACATACAAAGAGGACCCAATAAGAAAGACTATCAGCTGATTTCTCAAAAGAAACTCTTCAGGCAAGAAGGAACTGGCAAGAAACATTCAAAGTAATGAAAAGCAAAAACCTACTACCACAGTTACTCTATCCAGTGAAGCTGTCACTCAGAATGGAAGGGCAGAGAAAGTGCTTCCATGACAAAGTAAAACTGAAGGAGTTTATCATATCTAAACCGCTGTTATATGAAACATTAAAAGGACTTGTTTAGGAGAAAGAGGATCAAAACTATGAACACTAAAATGAAAACTGTATCACAACAACCAACAACAGAAGGTAGGGAACTGAAATAAAGGCAAACTAAGTAAGCAACGAGAGTGGGAAAAGAATTATAGGTATGGGGAACATTATCAGGGGAGGTCAGCAGGGAGGGGGAAGGGGGAGAAGTGGGGAGATGGTGCAGAAATTAAGAAACATAGTAGGAAGAAGTGGAGTAGACAAGAAGATGTTGAGAAGAACTATATGCACAACCAATGGGCATGGACTAAACGGGGGGCAACTGGAGGGAGGGAGGTCACTGGGTGGAGAGGAACAAAAGAAAAAAAATTGAGACACTGTAACAGCATAATCAATAAAGCATATTAAAAAAAATGGGCAAAGCACCTGAACAGACATTTTTCCTAGGAGGACATACAGAGGGCTCATAGGCATATGAGAGGACTTTCAACATCACTAGCCAACAGAGACATGCAAACTGAAAACCACAATGATATACCTCCTCAGACCAGTCAGAATAGCCATCATTAACAAACCAACAAACAAGAGCTGGAAAAGATTGAAGAAAAAAGAATCCTAGTGCACTGTTTGTGGGAGTGCAAGCTGGTGAAGCCACTGTGGAAAACATTATGAAATTTCCTAAAAATACTGAAAATGGAAATGTCCTTTTACCCAGTGATTCCAGTTCTGGGATTATACCCTAAGAATCCTGAAATACCAATTCAAAAGAACCTGTGCACCCCTATGTTAATAGCAGCATTATTTAAAATAGCCAAGTGCTGGAAACAGTCTAAGTGTCCATCAGTAAATGAGTGGATAAAAATCTGAGGTACATTTACACAATGGAATACTACACAGCAGAAGAAAGAACTTCTACCTTTCACAACAGCTTGGATGGAACTGGAGAATATTATGCTAAGCGAAATAAGCCTGGCAATGTAAGACAAATACAATATGATCCCATAAGAAGGATCTAATGAACAAAACAAACAAATGAGTGAAATAGAACCAGAGGCATGGAAACAAGGAACAAACTGACAGCCACTAGAGTGGAGAGGAGGAGGAGATAAGGGTGTAAACAAGGGGAAGGAACTAGTCAAGGATCATGTATGAATGACCCAAGGACTTGGATAACGGGGTGAGGATTGACTGTGGGATAGGGAATTGGGCTGTGCAGAGGTCTAAGAGGACAAAATTGGGACAACTGTAATAGAACAATAAAATATTTATTTTAAAAAATAAAAATAATAAAAAATAATATATATATATATATTAAACTCCATGTGCACAAGTACTGAACTATAACCCCATTACACAGTATCTAAAGTGTACCATGTATGTGCATAATTAATTAATTAATGATATGTTTAAAATTATAACTTATAGCAACTATTCCAAGACCAACCTCACTTAGGTATACAAGACCTTATAATGGCATGTGGAGAAGATATGAACAGAAATCTTTTAAGTTTTCTATTTAATTTCAGAAAAATGTATATGTAGAATCTAAAAATTTAAAATGAAAAATAAAGCAGGCATAAACAGACCCATAGATACAGAAAACAATTTGATAATTGTCAAAGAAGAGGGGCTGGAAGTAATGGATGAAAAAATAATTTTTAAAAATATAGGAAAGTTCTCTCAGGTTGCTAATTTTCAAACGTGCACAAATATTACAATCACATGTCTAGAAAATGCTCACACTTATGACATTTGCAATTCATAAATCAGTGGGACTATGCTTAAGCACTTTCCTCACTATGAAACTGGGTGTAGTTATTCAAGGGGGGGAAAAGTGTGTCCTGTAGACCATTTTAATATTCCTTGAATGTTGTTTTTAATAAATAAATAAAAATAAATAATTTGTTGCTGATGATTGATGTAGAAGATTCAAGAAAGCAGTGAGAGAAGTTATACCTGGCTCTAAGCCTCAAAAACTAAGGTTAATAAAAGTCTTGGTAAGAATGAAATGATGTCTGTTTGTTTAAAAAAAAAATTTGTCCTCACTGGAGTACATTTTTTTTTCATTGCTTTTAGACAGAGGAAAGGAGAGAGAGAGAGAGAGAGATTTAGAAAGAGAGAGAGAGAGAGGGAGAGACATCAATGTGAGAGAGAAACATCAATTGGTTGCTTTCTCCTACACACCTCAACTGGGTGTGTGCCTTGACCAGGAATTGAACCCATTACCTTTTGGTCTACAGAATGAGTCTCCAATCAACTAAGCAACACTAGCCAGGGCTGATGTCTGTTTTTTAAAGTTTATTATTTTCCATAATGGAGAATTCCAAACTATTGCTTATTTCTAGTTACAAAACTTGGCCTATTTTTATAAAGGTAAGTATATCTCTAGAGACTTAATTATTTAAAGGCAGACAAATGAAATTCTCAAAATGGGTTGAAATTAGTACTTCTAATAGGTGCGTTGCCTCAATTGGAGAGTATTTTGAAGGCAACTGAAGTTTAAACATGTAAGAATAAATACACAATTTTTAATAAATAAATTCTAATTTTTGGGTTCCCCCCATGTGCGAGAAAGGACTATTATCCTGAATATATAAAGTACTCTTAAAACTCAACAATAGAAAACAAATAACCCTTATAAGAGGTAAAAGACCTAAATAGATGCTTATCAAGATGATAAGTAGACAGTAAATTAAATATAAGAAAATATGATCAACATCATATGTCTTTAGTAAACTGCAAATTAAAAATGAAATTTCACTGAATGTCTGGTATAACATTCTGGCAAGGATGTGTAGCAATAGGAATTCTCATTCATTGCTGGTGGAGATACAAAATGGTACAGTTACTTTGGAAGACAGTTTCATAGTTTCTTACAAAACTAAACATACCCTTACCACACTATCCAGAAAATTTGCCTACTTGATATTTACTCAGAAGGGTTGAAAACTTATTTCTATACAAAACCTGTAGGATATGTTTACAGCAGGTTTATTCATAATTATCAAAACTTGAAAGTAATCCAAGTGTCCTTCAGTAGGTGAATGGATAAAAAAACTACGGTACATCCAGACAATGGGATATTATTCAGGCTGAAAAGAGATGAACGATTGAGCCATAAAGAAACATAAAAGACTCAGCCCTGCCCTGTGGTACTTAAGTCTGACTGAGGATTTCAAAGTGATTAGAGTAAAAAGCAAAAGAGAGAGACACAGGCAAAAGAGTCCCGATAGCTGTGGTCAGGATGCCTAGATCCAGACCTGAACACAAGCTGAAGTCAACAGGGGTGGAACCAGACTGAGAAGAAAGTGGAAAAATACAAATACTATGGAGACAAATTCCACTGTGATCTTCTACAGGGGGTGTCTCCTACCTGTCCTTTTAATAGTCGTTGTTCTCCCAGTCTATGCATTATAAGTAAATAGTCTTTATATTATAGTTTATTTTAAATCTCACATTTTGCTCCTCCCTTTTCTAAATTAATTTTAACATCTGACTTCCTCCTCTATTTTTGTTTTAAATTCTATCTTTTCTTTTACTACCACTCCATTTCCAATCTGCACTCATTTTTTTCTAACCTCTCCAGCCTCTCCATACCATTTTTCTTGTCACCTCACATTCTTTTTCCCATCATAAAATACAGTTATTCTCTCTCCATCTTGATCAATCTGTGACATTCCTGCAACTTTATTCATAGATCTTAAGTATTCTAATATTTCAAATCTTAAATTTTATCATTCCCCTCTCCTAATCCATCTGTACCTCCCTCCAGCCTTTTACTTCTTTCATTTTAAATTTGAATTTTTCCCTGTCTTAGCCTGGTTTTCATTCTTCACTCTTAGTATTCCTTCTCCCACTATCATCTCAAAATCACTTCCCTTTCCTCCAGGCATCTCTTAAGTTTCTATTTCTTTCTTTTTTACCTCTCACTCCCATTTCAACAATATTAATATTAGCTCATAGATTATTGTTAGTGCTTTGGTGAAACTTTTTCTTTAATTTTACACTTATTTTTCCTTATTATTCATCTACCTTATTTGTGCTTTCTTTCTCTCATTGTCATGTCTCTACTCACTATTATTATAGCTTTTCCTCTTCCCCTATCAAAAAGTAATTTTCTTTTAGTTAGTCAACTCATTTGTTTTTGCTTTCTTATAATAGTCTCAATCTCTTTACATCCTTATTAATACAGGCTCATTTGCAGTTGATACAGTGACTGAGGGTGGGAGATATCTATGTGGGTATGGGATTCTTGCCTGGGCAAGTGTCTTTGATTTAGCAGCAGCTCAATAACTGTTTATAAAACAAGGTGGGTGGAGTGACTCTCAGTCAGCTATCTGGAAGGAAGGACCCACCAAAGAGCCACAGAACAACAACCAAACCCAAAATATTACCATACAGCCCAGATAAATGGCATAAAGTGGATCCCAAGAGCATCAAATTCAGGAGATCAAAGCATCTGCACCACTGAATCCTGTAGAACACCTACCACAGAAAGACACAATACATAAGTAGGACGTCAAAGTAGATAAATCTAAGAAGCGGAAACAAGAAGAGCCACATAAAATGCGGAGACATAGGAATAAACTTAACCAAAGGAGGTAAAAGACCTGTACTCAGAAAAACTCAGAACATTGAAGAAAGATATTAAGGAAGATACAAATAAATGAAAGCATATACCATGTTTATGAATGGGAAAATCAACATCATTAAAATGTCCATACTACCCAAAGCAACTTATAGATTCAATGCAATCCCTATTAAATATCAATGACATATTTCATAGATCTAAAACAAATACTTCAAATATTTATATGGAGCCAAAAAAGTCCCTGAATAGCTACGGCAATCTTGAGGAAGAAGAACACAATAAGAAGAATGACAATACATGATATCAAACTATACTACAAGGTCACTGTAATAAAAACAGTCTAGTGCTGGCATAAGAACAGACATATAGATCAATGGAACAGAACAAAGAGCCCATAAATAAACCCAGGACTCTATGGCCAATGAATATTTGACAGAAGGTGAAGGAACATAAAATGGAGTGAAAATAGCCTCTTCAACAAATGATGCTGAGATAACTGGACAGGGACATGCAAAAATGAAACAAGACCCCCAACTTACACCACACGCCAGAATAAACTCAAGATGGATAAAATACTTAAATGTAAGCTGTGACACCATAAAAGTCCTAGAGGAGAACATAGGCAGGAAACTTCACATATCCCACATAGCAATATTCTCACTGATATATGTCCTAAGGCAAGAAGAATAAAGGAAAGAATAAAGAAATGGGACTATATCAAACCAAAGAGTTTCTGCTCAGAAAAAAAAAAAAAATCATCAAGATGAAAAGGGAACCAACCATATGGGAAAACATTTTTTACCAATGATATTCAGACAAGGGTTTAATCTCCAAAATATATAAAGAACTTATATGACTCAACACCAAGAGGAGAGATAATTCAATTTAAAAAATGGGCAAAGGACTTGAACAAACACTTCTCCAAAGCTCAACATCACTAGCCATCAGAGAGGCAAATAAAAACCTCAATGAGATACCATCTCACACCAATCAGAATGGCCATCCTAAACAAATCAACAAACAACAAGTGCTGGTAAGGATGTGCAGAAAAGGGAACCTTAGTACACTGTTGGTGGGAATTCAGACTGGTGCAACCACTATGGAAAACAGTATGGAATTTCCTCAAAAAAGTAAAAATGGAACTGCCTTTTAACCATTGCTAGGATTATACCCAAAGAATCCTGAAACACCAATTCAAAAGAACCTATGCACCCCTATGTTCACAGCAGCACTATTTACAATAGCCAAGTGCTGGAAACAGCCTAAATGCCCATCTGTAGATAAGTGGATCAAAAATAGTGGTATATTTACGCAATGGAATTCAATGCAGCAGAAAGAAAGAAGGAACTCCTACTATTTGTGACAACAGGGATGCAACTTGAGAGTATTATACTTAGTGAAATAAGCCAGGCAGCAAAACACAAATACCATATAATCTAACCTAATACAGGAAACCAATGAACAACATAAACAAATAAGCAAAATAGAACCAGAGCTATGTAAACAAGGAACAGACTGACAGTGACCAGGGGAGAGTTGGGGGAGACAAGAGGGGAAAGAATGGAAAGGGTCTAGTCAAGGAACTACTATAAATGACCCACGAACATGGGCAACAGGTGGGGATTGACTGTGGGAGAAGGGGTGGGCAGGGTGTGGGGGAACAATGGGGGAAAATGTGGGACAACTGCAATAGAAAAATAATAAATAAATAAACATAGAAAAAATTAAATGAACATTGTTAAACAAAAGAAGTCAATATAAAAAGGCTACATACTCTATGATTCCAACTATATGATATTCTGGAAAAGGCAAGAAAATATGGAGACACTGAAATGATCAGTGGTTGCCAGGGGCTGAGAGGGAGTGGGATGAATAGGTGGAGCACAGAAGATTATTAGGACAGTGAAACTATCCTAAGTAATACTTTACCGGTGGATATGTGTCATTATATTTTCATCAAAACCGATAAAATATACAACACCAAGAGTGAACCTTAATGTAAAACATGGACTTTGGATGATAATGATGTGTCAATGTAGATTAATTGTAAGAAATCTCCCTTTCTGTTGTGTATATTGACAGAGAGGGTGTGTATGTATGTATGGCATATAAGGAAATACCCTATACCTGCTGCTCAATTTTCCTGTGAACATAACACTTCTCTAAAATGTCTTTAGAAAATAGGATAATTAGTAGTTAGGTGCCCAGAGGTTTCCTGAAGTCTAATTTCTCGACATCATCCATGCTAAACAAATTATTGTATGTTTGGAGTTACTATTTCTTTTGTTAATTTTGTTTTCATTTATAGATTTGGTCTATTGCTGTCTGTGACATGATGAAAAATAATTGTTTCTCTTTTGCATAATTTGCATATGGAAAGCTAGCTGTGTGTGATACCTGAATGATATTTATGAAAATTCGTCGTCGGCAGCCATCCGTCTCGAGAGACGATGGCGTAGCTTCCTGAGAGTCTATCTGCACCGCCGAGAATGGCTGTGCAGTCCGATTCGGGAGTGACAATCCCTGCCGCACTTGGTACAGGTGAAGGCAGATGGCCGTTGTTGCTGCTGTTGACGCTGCTTCCGCCTCGATCTTTTCTGGACCGCCTCCTCGTTGCGCGCAGCCTCTGCGCGTGACGCACCTTGCCTGACCGCGAGCCTCCAGGCTAGGCGGTCGTCTGCTTGAACTTCCCATGTGTTGAGATTGATGGAGCATTGTGTCATGTCCTTTTTGCAGATGTCTTTGAACCGCAGTTTTGGGTGCCCTGTCATCCTCTTGCCTTCTGCTAGCTCGCCGTAGAGGAGGTGTTTGGGGATACGGCCTGCATCCATTCTTTTGACATGGCCGAGCCACCTGAGGCGTCTCTCGCTAAGAACTGCATGCAAACTGCTCATATTGGCTCGCTTCAGCACCTCGGTGTTGGGGACCTTATCCTGCCAGGCGACATGCAGGACGCGTCGCAGGCACCTCATGTGGAAGCTGTTGAGTTTCCTTTCGTGCCTTGCGTAGGTGGTCCACGTCTCGCTGCCATAGAGGAGAGTGCTGAGTACGCAGGCTTGGTAGATGCGCAATCTGGTTTTCTCAGTGAGGCTGGAATTGTTCCACGCTCGCCGGTTCAGTCTGGCCATAACTGTGGCTGCCCTGGCGATTCTCCGGTTGACCTCCAAGTCGACTGACAGAGAGCTCGAGATGGTGGACCCGAGGTAAGTGAAGTCGTTGACAACCTCCAGGGTGTATCCGTCGATGGTGATGCATGGGGGAGTCCCCGTGCCTTGAGCCATAACATTCGTCTTCGTCAGGCTGATGGCTAGTCCGAACTCCTTGCATGCATGGGAAAGGCAAGTGACTAGCTGCTGGAGTCCCTCTTCGGAGTGTGATGTCAAAGCTGCGTCATCGGCGAAGAGCATCTCACGGATGAGCACCTCTTTGACTTTGGTCTTGGCTCGTAGACGGGCCAGGTTGTAGAGCTTGCCATCAGATCTGGTGTGAATGAAGACACCCTCGCTGCAGTCCTTAAAGGCGAATTGGAGGAGCATAGAGAAGAAGATTCCGAACAGCGTAGGCGCGAGGACGCAGCCCTGCTTTACTCCGCTGCTGACTGGGAAGGCCTCAGAGGTTGCGCCGTTGTAGGACACCGTGCTGTGCATGTTGTCGTGAAAGGACATGACCACAGCAAGCAGATGTGGTGGACAGCCAATCTTCCGTAGCAAGCTGAAGAGTCCGCTTCCACTGACCAGATCAAACGCCTTCGTGAGGTCAATAAAGGCGAGGTAGAGTGGTTTATGCTGCTCGTGACACTTCTCCTGCAGCTGGCATAGGGAGAAGATCATGTCCACTGTTGATCGGCCAGCTCTGAAGCCACACTGGGGCTCTGGGTAGACGCGGGAAGCAAGGGTCTGCAGGCGGGCAAGAGCGACCCGGGCGAATACTTTGCCGACGACGCTGAGGAGAGAGATGCCCCGGTAGTTGTTGCAGTCGCTGCGGTCTCCTTTGTTCTTGTACATGGTGATAATGTTGGCATCTCTCATATCCTGGGGGATGTAACCCTCCTTCCAGCAGAGACAGAGTAGATGGTGGAGCGGCTGTAGCAGGACTGGTTTCCCGCTCTTTAGGATTTCTGGAGGGATTCCGTCGCTTCCTGGTGCTTTCCCGCAAGCGAGGCGGTCGATGGCTTTGCCGAGCTCTGCCGCAGTAGGTGGGGTGTCTAGCTCCTCCATGACTGGTAGGTCTGGGATGGCGTTAAGAGCAGTGTCTGTTACGGTGTTCTTCGTTGCGTACAGCTCGAGGTAGTGCTCGGTCCACCGCCGCATTTGCTGTTCCTGGTCAGTGATGACCTCACCTGTCTTGAACTTAAGGGGGGCGATCTTGGAGGGGATTGGGCCTGTTGCCTTCTTGATACCCTCATACATTCCTCTATGAAAATTAGTGTATTAGTTTTATAGGGCTACCACAACAAATTACCACTAACTTGATAACTTAAAACAACAGGAATTTATTTTCTCACAGTTCTAGAGGCCAGAAGTCAGAAATCAAGATGTGAGTATGGTTGTTTCCATCTAGAGGTACTGAAGGAAAATTGATTATTTTCCTCTCTCCTATCTCCTGGTGGTTGCTAGCAATCTTTTGTTCCAGTCTCTGTCTTCTCTTCTGTCTCTAAGTTTCTCCTCTTCTGATATGGACACTTCCTGGATTTGGGGGCTACCCCAATCTCATCTTCAGATTCTTCATTTAATTGCATCTTTGAAGATCTTTTTTTTCTTCCAAATAAGGTCACATCCACAGACACTAGGTGTTAGGATTTGGACCTATCTTTTTTTTTGAAAGGTTGCTCTTCAACCCACTAAAATTAGTATCACTAGGTTTCTTCACAATATAATGTCAACATTTTACTCCAATCAGCTAGCTCATATGATCATACTTATGGAGGAAAACAATATTTAAAGACTGTTTTTCTATTCGTGGCATGCATTGTTTTCTTTTAAATAGAAAGGGCCTACATTTTATAATCATAAATAACTGTTTATATTTATATACATGAGATATTTTAAATAGACATATGGCTTCTTATATAGTTTCTTCTGTGCTTTTCCCTAAGTATAAACAATTTATTAAAGGTTGTAGAGCTTTTCACAACTCTGAACAAGCTCAACATTTCAGGTTTATGTAGGTAATAAACTTTAGGACTGATCATTCAGGCTAGATTACCTTTCATTTGCTTCTCTCTTCATCATCTTTTCATAGTACATACATTTTTAATAATGATATGTTAGGAGTGCACTAATATCGGTGCTCACACCATACCTTATTGAATTATACTAGGATCCTAAGAAACCTCAGGAAGGACTTTTGTAAAAATAGTATTGATACTAAAATGAAAGAAAAAAGTATTAATTGTTTGCCTCTAATCATGGTTTTAAAGGTTACATTAGTAGGTAAATATCCGAGTATAGTTATCATACCAGAAAGAGTTATACTCGTTTTGAATTTAAAAAATTACTCCTGTTTTCCTTTTTTGTGATTCTAATTTTCAGTACTGTCATCATAATACAGAGCAGGAAAAGTATTAAATTTACTGTAGGAAATGAGCCTTCATTCTGTTCTTTTAAATAATGGGCTTATAACTATGCAGGACAAACCCTCCCTGACGTTGACAACTTTAAAGAATCTCTCTCTCCATCTTTAGCTGAAGAAAGTAAAAGCCATTGTTATTGATGAATGTGAAATTCTTGGAAAGAAGCAGAGCTGGGAAAAAACATGTATTCTCCGTAATCCCAGTTAGGGGACCAATTTGCAGTTTACCAATTTCCATACAGATTGCTGTATTCATTCTACTTTATCTGCCCATTTGCAAACCACCTCCCCTCCCCAAACACACACATTGCTTAGATTTAGTTGATGATGAGGTCTGCATATTACTGGAATGAAGACTAGAAAGGTGTTTGAATGTCATTATATTTGTCAGTGGCCACTGAGAAGGACTAAGTTGACTATGATTCCTCCTCCTTATCATGAAAAGCTACCCCGAATACATCACCATATGGTGTAAATGGGACACAAAATTAGAGAAGAAAAATGTTATAATGATTGAAGTATTATCTACTCTAAAAAGAAGCAGCTACATGTTTTCCACTATTTAGAATCACACTGTAGTTATTCTTGGCATTTAAAAATTCTGAAAAATATACAGAATCTAATGTGAGATGATTTAGATTAAGGAAAGAGTCATACAGTGGGTAAGTTCAAAGAAGGTTGAAATCCCAAAGAGAATTCTCTTAGACTATAAAAGTTAGAGGTGAATCTATCATACTGAACATAGGATTCTGCATTTACAGTTAATGACCTGTTAAAAACACATAAGATACCTGTTCAAATTAAAAGTGAATTTCCTGGGAATTTTGCGGAGTGGATCTAGGTCTATTCTGTCATGACTCAAATGTAGTCACTATAAAAATGTAAGTAAAGGCAATATGAGGCCCTTTCTTGAAAGTGACTGATTGCCTAATATATATGCAAGAGTTAGGGGACCAAAACAGCCTTTGTTTTTCATAACATCAAAGCCTCAATGCAGTGTTTCACCTACTAAAAGTTTGAGTGTTATTCAGTCTTAATATTTTTTACTCTGCAAAAAAAATCCTTTTTTTCCCCTTAGGGAAAAGTTCCCCTGACTTCCTTTTCCATGCTCATTAAATCAAGTCTCTGCTTTTAATTTTTTTAATTTATTCATCCAACTATTACTCATAATTATAATTAAACAACATAGTTCATTACTTGTCCTTTCCACTAGTGACTTATGACTCACTTTAGTGTCAAGATTATAAATTAAAGCAGCACTCTGAATTCAGTACTTTGCTCACTCAACATGGTATGCATATTCAAACTGATAGACAGATGATAGATAGATAGGTAGATAGATAGATAAATTAGAGAATGAGAGAGAGAGAAGTTTTGAATGTCACTTTTTAAGAAAGTAATTGACAAGCTAGAGAGCGTGAAGAAGAAAAGAACGCCCCACTCTTATTAGGGATTTCTGGACCCAAGAGTAGGTAGGACAACAACCATGTCCAGCTTGAAGCAGCTAGAGGAGCATGAGACCTTCTTCACCCATTGTCCTTTATAAGATTATAAAGGGTCTTAAATCTGTTATTTTTTATTGTTATAAAAAGTTAATTAATTAATTAATTTCTAAAAAAAGAATAATATAGAAAAGGGTGAAACCAGAGAACTTGTATGAATGACTCATGGGCATTGACTTTGGGAGGGGCAGATTGCTGGTACAGGGGGGTGCTGGACAGAGGGGAGTAAAGGGGAAGAAATTGGAACTATTGTAACAATACAATCAATAAAATATACTTTAAAAAAGAAGAAAAGAATGAAGAGACTCGAAATCATTTCTTAAGATAAAAACTGAAAGGATACTGTAGAATAAAGTAATAGAATTTTAGTCATTGGATACTTTCAAACAGAAGCTTAATAACTCTATAATCAAGGAGCTAGACTCTTTAATTATCTTGTTTGGGATGTGGAGGGAAGATTTCAAGATCCCTCCTAACTTTCTGATTTATAGATTCTATTATTCATGCGTTGATAATCTTGTTCATCAAAATTTTGCTCACTAATTTTTACTCCAAAATGGGTCATACAAAACACTTCATTTTATTTGTTGAATTTAAGTTCTCTGTAGTAAAAATAAGCTTTTAGAAATTTTTTGATAGTTCTGTGTGCTCAAATATTAAAAAGGAGATGATAAATTTTGTACTTATCATGTATTATTTGAATTATAAAAATTAAAAATATTAGAAATGACTTCAAGGTGGTGGAAAAAAGTAAGAATAGAGTTATAGTGTGAGCACTAACATGGAAAGAGTTGGATTTAACATATACCTTTACAAACTAAATTAAAGAAAGATTTCCTTAGAATTTTTTGGAGAAAGAAGTGACCACAAATTATTTTATGTGGAAACCTTACTCAAGGGTCCTTAAATTCAAATTCTTCCAGAACATAGGTAAGTAGATGTGTCTTTAAGACTCACACATATTGGGATTTTGGTCACGATGGAGGCATAGGTAAACACAGCTCACCTCCCCTTAGAACCACAGCAAAAATTACAACTAAACTACAAAATAAATATCACCCAGAATCATCAGAAAATTGAGCTGGAAGTCTGACAACCAAGGAATAAAAGAAGTTGCATTCTTGCAGACAGGTAGAAGGGGGTGGAGACTTGGAGACATGGAAGAGGTGGTCCCACACCCACATGTGGTGGAAATAATTGGGAGGGATATCTTGGTAATGAGGGACCCTCAACCCACACCAGACCATCCAGCCAAGGGTTTCAGTGCCAGGAAGATAAGGTTCTATAACTTTTTGCTATAAAAACCAGTGGGGGTTAGGGTGGCAGAAGAAATTGCAGGATTTTTAGGCATTTCCTCTTAAAGGGTCCACAACAGACTTAGGACTTATGCAGACTCACTCACTCTGGTCTCCAGCACTGAGGCAGCAGTTTGAAGGGCACCAGTAACATACAGGGAGAAACTGAACTGTCTGGCATCAGGGTGAGTGCTTGGGGGCAGCACCCAGAAGCCAGGCTGTGGTCATTGTCCCTTTTCTGAATTCTCTCCTCCACACAACCACAGAACAGGTAGCACCATATCTTAGACTCCATCAACTTGGTTCACATGGGTTTCCCCACCCAGGTGATTACCAAAGCTCTGCCCCATGCAACTTACACATGGACTCTTCTACAGTAGGCCATGCTACTAAAACAGGAAGTCAAAGCAGCTCTACCTAATACAGAGAAACTAAGAGAGGAAGGCTGCCAAAATGAGGAGATAAAAAATATGGTCCAAATGAAGAACAGAACAATACTCCAGAAAAAGAACTAAACAAAAAGTAAATAAGTAATCTGTCAGAAGTAGAATTCAAAACACTGGTTATTAGGCTGCTCATATAACTCATTGTGTACTTCAACAGCATAAAAAAGACCCAGGCAGAAATAAAGTTTACATCCAGCAAAATAAGAAAAAGTTTACAGGGAATCAACGATGGAGTGGATGAAGCCGAGAATCAAATCAGTGATTTTGAACACAAGGAATTAAAAAAAAATCAATTAAAATAGCAAGAAGATAAAGAATAAAAAAAAATGAGGATATGGTAAGGAGCCTCTGGGACAACTTCAAATGTAACAACATTCAAGTCATAGGGGTGCTGAAAGGAGAAGAGAAAGAGAGCAAGACATTGAAAACTTATTTGAAAGAATAATTTTAAAAACTTCCCTAATTTGGTGAAAGAAACAAATATACAAGTCCAGGAAGCACAGACAGTCCCAAACAAGATGGACACAAAGAGGACCACACCAAGACACATCATAATTAAAGTGCCAAAGGCTACAGATAAAGAGTGAATCTTAAAAAACAGCAAGAGGAAAGCAGATTGTTACCTACAAAGGAATTTCTATAAGAACGTCAGTTGATTTCTTGAAAGAAGCTGAAGGCTAGAAGGTGCTGGCAAGAACTCAAAGAGTGAAAAGCAAGGGCCTACAACCTAGATTACTCTATCCGGCAAAGTTATCATTTAGAATGGAAGGGCAGATAGAGTGCTTCCCAGACAAGATAAAACTAAAAGAGTTCATCATCACCAAGCCATTATTATATGAAATGTTAAAGGGAACTATATAAGAAAAAGATTATCAAAACTATGAACATTAAAATTGCAATAAATTCACAACTACCAGCAATTGAATCTAAAAAGCAAACTAAGCAAACTATTAGGCAGAAACAGAATCATAGATATGGAGGTTATTTGGATGGTTATCAGATGGGAAGGGGAAGGGAAAAAATCGGGGAAAAGGTGCAGGTATTAAGAAGTACAAATTAGTAGGCACAGAATAGGCTGGGGGATCTTAAGAACAACATAAGAAATGGAGTAGCCAAGAACTTACCTGTATGACCTATGGACATGAACTAAGGGGGGATTGCTTGAAGGAATGGGGTTATTGGGTGAAAGGAGGCAAAGGGGGGGAAATGGGGACAACTGTAGTAACATAATCAATAAAATATATTTTTAAAAAGGCTTACACATAACATAAAATTTTAGAAATATTTCATCATAGGTGATTCAAAATGCAAGAGTCCAAAAGACTCAAAATTATGTGATAATATAATAGTCACTTTACATTTATTTTATTTTCTATTATTAAAATATTTTATAACATTAATATGAGCTATTTCTTTTGGGTTTTAATGAGAAACAAATTTAAACAATTGTACTCTAGAAAATACTTTCCTAAGTCCATGACTGGCTCTGGTGAACTGGTCAATCGCATTTAACTGGGAAGATTACAACAAGTGTTAGTGAGAATGTAGAGACAAGGGAATATTTGTGAGCTGTTGGTGGGATTATAAATGGGTACAGCCACTATGGAAAGCAGTATGGAGCTTCCTGAAAAAAATTAAAATGGAACTACTATCTGACATAGCAATTTACTTCTAGGTATTTTTCCAGAAATTCGAATCATCAATTCAAAAATACAAAAATGTTTTAGACAAAACCTAAGTTATATAGAATATATTTATAAACTAATTTAAAATTTTGTGGAAAAAAATGACTTTTTCTGATACAAAAAAGAAGTGATCACATAATTCCTTATGAACCCAATCTGAGATAAAGGTTTAAAACAGTCTACCTTTTGTGTCCTTTTCCCAAAAGTAAGTTTTTATGTGTGGTATGTTTTACAGGTCAGCACCCATGAATGACAGCATTTCATGAGAAACTTAGTTCTTTACAGTCCTGTGACCTTTCAAAGTCAGTTCTGTGAGGGGATGGAAATGGGATTCAGTGGCAGCTGGGGAATCCTCTCATATATTTGAACCTGAATTCTCTCCTAACCAGAGACAGACCCCAAATCAGGACCTGTGTTCTTCCAACACTGAAATCGCATTGGACTTTTCATGACAGTTAGGTTCACAAAGTATTTGCCTAATAGAGTCACTTTTCCAATGCAATTGAAAAGATAGTTTTTATGCTTTTAAAATCAACTGCTAATCACCTTTGGAAAGGGTACATGTAGTACTGATGAATTTATTTAAACTTTTGCTATTTATCTACCTGGGCTATCTTGACAAAAAGGTAAAATCAAATGAATGAGACAAATATATAAAGGTCAGATGATGAAAACAATGCTAAAATTTTATTAGGACAAATTTAGTTTTATAAAGACTGAATTTAATGGGGTATCATTAATTATGTTTGTTATTAAGCAAGTGCTAATTAGCAATTTTATTTTTTTAAATTATCTGGAGACACACTGTTTCTGGACTATTAACTTTTTTCCTTCGGTATTTACACCACAATAGGCTTAGCTATATTTTGAGAGGTACTAACAAAGAGTGCCATGAAATAATGACACAATGTTGCCTTCAGAGTGTCCAAGCTAAAAATCTGAGGATATGTGCTAGGTACTAATTAGAACGGTTATATCAGGAAATAAATACAATGGTGTCTAACATTAAGCAAAGCATAATTCTCATCAAAAACTTGTTTCTTTTGTGAACTAGTCTATGAAACCATTTAGTATGTTAATGAAGTACAAACAATTATTGCCAGAGAAACCAGTTTTATTCAATTTAAAAAAATCAGATAAAAGCCCCATTGTTTGTTGTCTTATGATCTTTAAATGTCAGTTTTGCACTTGATAATTTCATAATTCATTTGTATCATAGTGTATAATCAGGTTTTTATGTCAGTGAAGGTGAAGGCCAGTAATGGGAAAGAATGAATCTTCATGTAAAAAGTAAAATAATAGTCATTTCCAGAATGAGAGGAATAGACAACCTGAAAAGATAAAGAAAAGCAATGAGGGAAATTTCCACTAAGTGAGAAGGCAACTTTTATGTAGCTGAAAAACAGGAACCTAAACGATTTCCTATAGGAGAGAGAGAGAGAAAGAGAGAGAGAAGAAGGAGGAGGGAGAGGAAGAGGAGAAGGAGGAACGAGGAAGGAGGAAGAGGGATATGAGTAGGAGAGGAGGGGGAGGAGATCGAGGACAAAGGGAAAAGGGAGAAAATAGAAGGGAAAGCAGGGAAGGAGGAGAGGGGAAAGGAGAAAAAGGAAGGGAAAGGAGAAGCGGGGAGGGAAATAAGGGAAGGGACGGGAAAGGAAGGAAAGGGAGAGGAAGGGAGGGGAATGGATATTTGGGGAGAATTAAAAAATGCACACACTGGGAAACAAGGTGTGGGAAGGAAGCTAGAATTAAGTCACAGACACTACCCTCATAGAACCACCACAGAGTCCATGCAAAATGCCAGTTATGGCTGATAAACTGATGTTATACAGGTGGTGGTTTTATAAGTAAAAGTCCATGGCAACATTTAGGTGCCAAAACTGTTTAAGCAAAGAAATGCCACAATCAAATAGTTGAACACTAGCTGAAATTTTAGCGAATCCTTTGAATAATTACTAAATGTATGAAGTCTCTACATTAGCATCAGGTAGAAGGGACAGATTTATGTTTTGCTGAAGCAGGTTTTCATTTATAAAATATTTTTATCATTGATTCTACAGTTAATTATATGCTTTTTACTCATTCACAACAATTATGCCTATATATAGAAAAAGTACGTGTTATTCTAGGAAAATATCAATAATATAACTTTGCAACTATGTGGCATTTTAGAAATATTACAGATTGTTAGGTAAATAATTGTTTCATGGTCATCTTCCTGTCTCTCTAACCTTCCTCCTCTACTGTCTACTTAACCTAAGGAAAGAAGAAAGGAAGGAAGGGAAGGAGGAAGGGAGGAAGTTAGAAAGGAGGGGAAAAAGAGTGGGAGGGGGGAGGGAAAAGAAGTCTTGTGTAGTGTCTAAGTTGTTTTTACTACCTAAAGCAAAGAAAATCTCCAGGGTTTTCTTTCAGATATTGTTAGCACAGTTGCTTAGATGTATGCAAACATGATAACACACATTTGTTAATAACGTGGAAGTCTATAACAAATATTTACTGAATTCATCATGAACATTTTTAATATAGAGACTTTAAAACTCTTTAGACAAACAATTAAAGCTGTTTTATGTAAATATGTTTGATGCAAAATTAAGAATACATGTTAATCTTTAAATACATAGCTATGCTCAATGTGAAAAACATTTTTATGTCACATAAAAATAATTGGTGGGATAAGAAGTGGGCAGGGCCAAGATGGAGGCATAGACAGACATGCTGCATCTCCCTCCACAACTAAGAAGGAACACAACTACCTCAAAACAACCAGAAGTTCCAGAAAATCAAACTGCATGGGAGTCCAGCAAATAAAGACATAAAGAAGAAATACTCATCCAGACAGGTAGGAGGGGCACGGCTGGGGCATAGAGGATGTGGTGTGGTAGTGGCATCAGCGGCAACAGCAGCAGGCCAGTGGAAAGAGCAGTTACAGGTTTTCAAAAGTCAGAGGGACACCTGGGGAGCATTCCCAGCTACTCACCATACCTCACAGCTCACAGTCCCAGAACTGGGAAAAATCCAGCCTCATTGCTTCTGACTGTGCAGACCAGTGGAGGTTGGAGCAGGGGAAGAAATTGCAGCTCTCTCAGCTGAGTCCGCTTATTTAAAGGGCCCCCACGGTCCTAGAATGTCCGCAGTCCCACTTACTCAGGGAATGACAGCCAGGGCAATAGCTAGAGAGGCACTAGTCCCATACAGAAGTGGGAGAAATGCCTGGAAAAGGGACAAGTGCTGGGCAGGTGGCATTGTTCCCTCTCAGATCCCTCCCCTACATACAACACCACAACATGGTGAAACAGGTCGCCCTGTACTAATGAATCCCAAAGGCTCTGCTCCTTACAACGTAACAGAAGTGACAGCTCTACCTGGGACATGGAGGCAAACAAACACAGGAGCCTGTCAGAATGAGGAGACAGAGAAGTATGACCCAAAAGGGGGAACAGATCAAGCTTCCAGTCAGAGAACTAAGCAACGGGGAGGTAGCCAACCTAATAGATGAGGAGATAGACAACCTAAGATGCAGAATTCAGAACACTGGTGATAAATATGCTCACAGGCTTGACAGATATGCTTGAGTATGGCAAACGCATAAGAGAAGACATGAAGTCTATGCTAAGTGAAACGAAGGAAAATCCACACAACACCAATGGTGAAGGGGAAGGAAACCGGGGTTCAAATCAATCATTTGGAACATAAGGAAGAAAAAAACAGTCAACTGGTGCAGAATGAGGAAGCAAGAATGGAAAAAAATGAGAAAAAATTCCCACATTTTGTGAAACAGATGGACGTACAGATCCGGGAAGCACGGAGGGTCCCAGGAGAGCTGGACCCAGAGGGGACCACAGCAGTACTCATCATGACTGAGATGCCAAAGGTGAAAGATAAAGAGAGTGTCCTAGGGGCAGCAAGAGAGAGGCAGAGAGTTGCCTACAGTGGGGTGCCTGTAAGACTATTAGCTGATTTCTCAGAGGACACTTGCAAGCAGGAAGGGAATGGCAAGCAGTATTCAATGTGATGAAAGGCGACCTGCAACCAGGATTACTCTATCCAGTGAGGCTATCATTTGGAATGGAAGGCAGATAAAGTGCTTCCCAGACAAGGTAAAGCTAAAGGAGTTCATTATCACCAAACCATTATTACATGAAATGTCAAAGGGACTTACTTAAGAAAAAGAAGATCAAAACTATGAACACTAAAATGACAACAAACTCACAACTATCAACAACTGAATCTAAAAAATAAAAACAAAATCCAACTAAGCAAACCAGAATAGGAACAAAATCATAGGTATGGGGATCATTTGGAGGGTGATCAGCTGGGAACGGGGAGGGGGAAAATGGGGATATGGTTCAGGGATTAAGAAACTTAATCTGTTGGCACAAAATAGACAGGGGGTAGTTAAGAATACTATAGGAAAGGGTGAAGCCAAAGAACTTATATGCATGACTCATGGACATGAACTAAGGGAGGTGGCATTGCTGGAGGGAAGTGGGGTACTAGGCAAAGGGAAGCAAAGGGGAAACAACTGAAACTACTGTAACAACATAATTAATAAAATATACTTAAAAAATAATTGGTTGCTTGCTATAGTGTAACAATTTAAAGTTTGTGTTTATGACTTGTTTCTTTTGGTGTTTTATGGACCTAAAAAAATATATTTTTTAAAATTTACCTGACTTCTGTTTATCCTCAGGTTCAGGCTTATATACTCAGCCACAGTTCCAAGACATTAAGATAACTTACATCGTTTAATAAATGGCCAGCATTTATCAGTGTCACTAACAAATCTAAAAATAACTGAGTAATATGGGTTAACAGGTAGGAAAACCAGTACACATTTGGAGAATGCATACTTTAATGGGTATTACATAAAATAACCATTCTTTAAAAGGGTTAGGTACATTAAGATTTTCAAAATCATTTTTATTGTCGGTGTAAATTAGACAATACATTTCCTGTAATATTTACTAAGGCTTTAGACAAAATAAGGATGGTTAAAGAAGTCCACTGAAAAATTCCTACTTATTATTCATAAATCATAAAGTGATCTATCTTTCTTAGATTTAAGAAATGATAATATATCTGAAAGTAGAAATGCCACTTTTAATAAAAAGAATGTTCCCTGTGTTCCTTCCAAATTTAGTCTCCTGCTCTGAACTTTCTTCCTTAATGTTGTCTAAGAAAACCATGGCCAGCTTGGCTAAGAAAGTCGTGTAAGCCCTACTTTGGGATCTGTCCCTTTTCTGTTTCTTCCACCACTTCCTCTTTCCAAATTGCACATGCATGCGCGCGCACACACACACACACACACACACACTACAGCAACCTCAATTTTCACCAGCCCAGATCCAGAGGAGGAACTTCCTGTCCCTCCTCAATGCATTTGGTGGCTATCTGGATGCATCTTTCCCACAGCTGGGATGACTAGCACTGGCCCTACTGTTTTATTTATGATGCTATCAGTTGCTGTAAGGTGAACAGTAACTGCTATTCCATTGCATAAAAAAAGCCTTTTTAGCCCCATGTTATAAATATTTACAAGTCTCTCTTTTACCCTTTTAGAAAAAGCCCAGCAGGAGGTAGATGGAGGTCACTGAGAGTCTCTAATTCATCTACATTTATAGTAGGTGTTGCAAGCTCTGTTAGCAGAAAATGTATGACAGTCAGACCTAAGTTTAATGTTGTACTTAAAATATCTGTCTTTCTAGCTAATGCCAGAAGCTGTGCCCATGATTGGTGGCATGTAGACACTTACTAGCAAAAGCTTCCCCTTTAGCAGAAACTGTCCATTGGAAAACTGCTGTTACAATAATATATTTGAGTATCACTCCAGAAAATCCAGCTTCAGACTGACTGTTTTCACACAAGCTAGCATTAACAATACACAATATTTTCTGACAATATAGAAAATGACAGGCGCTAAAGTACCAAATGATAACCAGACATGTATGCAGAGTAGTTTGCAGTTCACCAGTGAAAATTATTTTGCAGTGGGAAAATAGTGCTCTTATCGTTGCCAGCAAATGCTTCCTGAAAGTGGCCTTGGCACCAATCTGTGAACTTAGCCCCCTGAAAAAGCTTGAAAAAGGGCTGCATGCTCAGTAACTTCATCCTGTAATTATAATGGCTTCCTTACGGGGCTCATTTCTTCTTTGGACACTGCCATCATGAGTACTGAATACATCATCAGTGAGCCTCATTCTCATGTATTACACTAATTCATCATTGGAATGACAACTGCTTCTGATGATCTATTAATGCAATACATCAGAGAGAGGTGTTCAAATGGAGTATTACTCAGAAACCAGTGCCATCTACATAAAACCAGATCCAAAATCTAATTCCATTTAATTACACAGAGCTCATAGCATGCTATAGACAGACTAATACTCCCAAAATTCTAGCATTATCAAGGAATCATTTGCATTCTCATTAAATTATCTACAAAATTGTTTCTTTTCCTGGAAATGGATCTGCCTGGTAAGTCAATAATTCAGACTCCATGAGCTCACCAGACCCTATGACACACAAGAATTATTTTGTAGTAGCCCATGAATAAAACAAAAACTCCTCACTACCTTCACAGTCTACAGTTGTTAAAAAGGACATCAGATTTTTTCATCTAAAACACAATTTCTTTGGTAAACACACTGCATTGAATGATCTTTGTCTGCAGTCACTAGACATCATCTAAACATTTGTACCTCTGTACATATTATATACAGAACAAAGAAGAGATGAGAAAAAGCAGCTGATTTTTCTGGAGTCAGTTATACTGCATTCTGTGTATGTGTCATTTGTCACAAAGCTATCATAAAGCACACCCAATCCCTCTGCTTTTCATTTCTAGATAAGACACATCTATTTGTGTTTGTATAGCTTACACTGAAACTTAAATTGTATAATCTGTTTCTCTTTGGTTGGTTTTATGAACATTATTTTGAACTGTCCTTAGTATTCATACTTCAAAAATTGTATCCAAACTTCATTAAAATAATATTTTTAGAAATTCACTTTTTCATCTGCATTTTTTTTCTGTTCAAGCTGGAATCCACGAGTGCTTTCCATGGTGTTTCGTAACAATAATCCAATCTAATTCAAATCAAACAGGCATCAAAGTTTTACAGCATTAATGTCTGAATTACAGTTAAGACCACAATAAAGTAATATTACATACATTTGGTGTTATAGCTTCTGACACAGTTGAAGTCCAAATGTATAACACCCTCTACCTTTGTAGCCAATTTTTCAAATAGACTATTTTTTTAAAAAGCATTTACTCATTGTTAATGTCTTTGGAGGATTCATCCTGGGGTTTATACTAAAGATAAATATGCAGGCATGTGAAAGCTTATGAAAAATGTGTCTGCAAGTGGAAGGCAGTGTGATATGAGTGACCACAGTGTTTCACATGTGGAGCAGCCCTTCCAGCCTTGCTTTCATTATATTTTCTTACCATGCATTTTTCTTCCTGTTATTGAGATTCTTTGATATTATACACTCTTAAATACAATTTACTAACACTAAGTCTGAAAAGAATGATATATATCATTACATTTTTATATTATATATAATGTTATATGCATAATATAAAGAGAATCAGTTCCATATCAATTGCATGCCTCAAATATACATTACATTTAAACTTAAGACAAGAATCACAACAAATAGTGATCCAAAACTGCTTCAAATAGAAGAGATGCTTTACAAGGATGCTACTGACTTTTAGGCAGGAAAGTGTGTGTGTGTGTGTGTGTGTGTGTGTGTGTGTGTGTGTGTGTGTATGTGTGTGTGATGAAAGGCACAAGACCAATGGTAAATAATGCATGTCTTCTAGAAATATAGATTAATCAATCTAGTTTGAATCTGTGATAAAGCTCTCTGTCATTTAAAAAATGAATACAGATGTTTTTAAACGTGACTCTTTCATTGAGCTTAACATTTCTCAAAACTTACAGTTCTGTTTTTCATTTCTTTCTCTCTCCTTTACTTATAACTAAAGTTTATCTTCATCTTGAGGTTTCCTTTCTGCATATTTCTCATAATAGTATGTACAATGAATATAATTTTATCTCTTGCTAATTGAAGAACTAAGAATTGGAGTCACATAGTATGCAGATAATGTGTGATTATGGAAAAGAAATATGCTCATAAATTTTTTGGTTATGGGTTTTTTTTCTTTTACTTAAAAGGTCCCTTATAGTATTTAATAATATTTTGCTGCCCTTGCAACGTTTAGGTTTTCCATGTCACCACTATAGTCTTTACTTAGGCACACATTAAAAGTAATATCCCAGCCTATTGGCTACTCTGGGTTAGCTGCAGAAGGGCCTTCTGTGTTCTGGTTGACAGGGATGCCCCTGTGGAGCTTCAGAATGTCACAAGGAAGGGCAGAGTGGCTGGATGCCATCACTCTGGAGATGTTCAGAGGTTGGGTGAATCTGAAATGTGACAAATCTGAATGGAAGAGTAGTCAGAAAGCCAAGAGCAATTATTTCAGCTTGCAAAATATTTAAATGATTTATGATTTACTTCATAGGACAAATGCAGAGTGTCTATGTGCTCAACACTCTTAAAACTATATTGTATTTAGGCAAAATTGGGAGGCTCCTTTCACATACTATTGGGAGAGGGGCAGAGAAGCTATGAGGTGCAACAGCATTTGGTCAAGTATTTCAAAAACCCAAATCCCTATCCTCTGTCATCTTTGTTTAAGAAAGTCTGATTTGTCATCACGTTGGAAAGAAAGTTGAGGCAAGTAGCTTAATTTATAGATGGATGGAACAAACTTATTTAAAAATTCTCAGTATGTTAGCATGAATCATGTAGGCCTATTAAATTAATTGCTAAGTAAATTTAAGCAGTATTACCATAGAATTCAGTAGACTTTATCATCAATCTGAAGAGATCTTTGGTGGTCTCATGCTGCCCCCCACAGATATGTCTCAGAACACTCATTATGCCATAATTACAAAGTCTCTTTGAAGAGGCTAAAAATCCCTAGACTCCTCTCATCAATTATTTTCACCTGTTAATTCATTTTGTGTGAGGTAATAACCCTGGCATAATAACAAATGTGCAAGTAGTCCGATTTTGCAATTAAAAGCAGCAGGGTTTCTATTTTGATCATACAGAATATGACATCCATCATAGAAAACAATTTGGGCCTAGCGGGATGACAGATGCTGCCCTGATGGCTCTACTAGCTAACTGCCTGTCCTGGGGAAAAAAAATGGCAGGTCTTCAGTCCATAGCTGCAAGCTATGTGATAGCTCTGACCAGCCAGCAGGACGAAGCCTGCAGTGACTGAATTACTGAAAGGTAATTTTACTTCACAAAATGAGGATTTCTGAGCCATGAGTGTATACATTCCAATGGCTGCTGTAATTTGGAAACAAATAGCCCTTTTCATTTGAAAATGACTTGAATCACTGCTGGTGTTCAGAATGTTTTGTTTCTGGGGCTTTTTACATGAAAACTACAATGTAAAACTCATTATTTCTGCCCCTGGTCACATCTGATTACACACAGAATGCGAGGTGGTTATCTCTACTCTCTTAGGCTAAATCTACACAAGGAATTTTTTTTTTTTTTTTTGTCCAACTTCTGGAAAGGTGCCTAAATAGTGGAAGAGAGCTCATTTTTGTCTTTTGTGGTATATCAAGCCTGAATGAGCTCTGTCTCAAAACTGGATCCCAGTGTCCCAGTTCATCTGAAATGCCCCACTCTAGCCTGATCTTCCTACAGGGATAAAGCTGACTACCTGCACATTCTGGTTGTGCAGGATGTAGATAAGAGGTATTTTTTCCTTTTTTTAAAAATCAGAGTATTTAAAAATACTTCATAAAACATTACATGCCTACTCTTTTTACTTCAAAATTAAAGTATTTTGGATCTTACTGTACCCTTCATTAAAACAACCCTTGTCTTTTTTGAAAACTATGCTATTATGCTAGTGCCAATCTTGAGAATCACACCAATGTGCAAAGAAGTTCTGCCTAATTGAAAACATAAATATGGTCTTTATTACCTTTGGTAGAAAAATATATATATAGAAATTAAGAGGCTTTGTGCATCTTTGTTTCACTATCAAAACTCAATTCAGGGACTATCTTATGGAAAATAGGCCGCTGAGTGTAATAAAAGCAGACACAAAATGCAAACAAAAACAGTATCATTGGAAATCGTTATATTTTAGGATGATGTTTTCAGAGTTCTGTGTGATTCAGGCCAACAAAGGGTTAAGCACAGTATGAACTTTCACAGCTGACATGTTCCTTAAGACAAGAAAATAGTACTTTTTATAATATTAACAGATGACAATGTTTACATTTCACACTTGGCTTCCACATTCCGTGCAGAAAAAGAAGAACACTGTTTCTTGGGGAAAATCTACTGTTTCTTAGTTCATTGTATCAGACTCATAAACCCTGTCAGCAGGAAGAATGAAGAGATATAGGCAGGATGTGCTGCTGAAGAAATGCAGAACAGGGAGGAAAACGCTGCTTTTTTCTAAGATCCAATCAAGAGCCTTCTTAAACTTTTTGAAGGATGTCCAGGTTGGACATGGGTCTCCTTTGACTTTAGTAAGGTGATCCTTTCCCATTCACTATTCATCATCCCTTTAAACTTGTGCAAAATACCTGTACATCAGGACATGTATCTCTGTGATCAGCCTAGAAAGTTCTTTTCATCAGGCTCCATGAAATAAACAAATGGAAGAAACTCACTAGAATGAAAGTGCAATTGCCCATCCAAGATCTCCTTTAATGGGATGCCAGGAGGCCCAGCCCTACTGCAAACGCGATGACTGTAACTAATGCTCAGTACCCATGAACAAGTTATGACTCACGACACTTTTGCAGCCACAATATTAAGCCCAAAGTCCAATGGATAAAATATATGGTTTTTATTACAAAATTGTTCTTGTTTACAATTCTAATATCCTCTTCATAATCTACTTTCTGAGATATTTTAGGCAGTTCTGAAGACCTGGGGAAGCACTAGTCTTGTCATAAATAGAAATTAATGTTGTTCACGTTGGCCTAGCTGCCCTCTGTGACAGCTGAAGATGTGGAACTCTAAGGTTCTGTTTTTAAAATGAAAATGATTAAAGGCACAGACACCCTGCTCTTGGAGTAGCCACTGAAACTTTTAATAAAATACATGAACACATAAACAAAAAAGCTTTCTTTTTTCCCCTTCTGTAAGTCATTATCTCTGTGTTCTCTCTCTCTCTGCCTTTCTGTAGTCTTTAAGAAATAGCTTATTTTAAATACCAATAAGCATAAAAATGACCTCAACCTTATAAAGAACACATTTGTTTCATTCAGCAATAGCTCACTCAATAAGTACTAGGCTCAGAAAAACTAGAACTTCTCCAAATAGCCAGTAAGCTAATTAGGAGCACTCTTTAACAGATAGTCTTTACAACACTGACAGGATTAATCTACCCTCATGAAATATCAGAAAGAATGGCCTAGCAATTACCATTGTTGGAGATTTGCACCCTAACTTGCATCTTTTAGGATTTCAAGAAAGGGTTTCATTAAGGGAAGCAAGGAAAAAACATAAAGCAAGTGAAGGTTACTAAGAATTCTTTTAGACGATGCCTACCAAACGTATCTTGAACAAAATGGCTGATATATCAAGAGACAATATAAGGAAATAACTCCAAAGATGAGTGTAACCTTTGCCATCCATGGGCCAAAAACAACAGCAGTCAAGATTTCACTTCTCTGACTCTCTCAACCCTAATAATTTTATCTATCAGGTTAAGTAATTACTCCCTACAAAGAGCTTGAGAGTGATGCAACACCACCACTGTGATGTTTTATTTTTATTATTTTATTTCAAGAACTTTTGCATTGCCATCATTTTTTCTCCCTTCCTTCCGTCCTTTCTTTCTTTCTTTCTTGTTCTTTCTGTTCTTTCTTTCTTTTTCTCTTTCTCTTTCTAATTCATTGTATTTTCCAATATCCAACTCAGATACAAATTTGTAATTCTTGATATATGGGAGGAATAAAAGTTCTGCTATATCCTTCAATTGCTTTCATTGTTTCAGAGTTTACTTAATTTGTTATTCACAAGAGTTTATGTAGCTTCCTTACAAACATAAAATTATGGGAGGATAGTCAAAGGTCACTGAGGTTCATCATTCAGATAATTTCATCAAATGTCTGCTTTGTACACAGACTAACCCCACTTGTCACTCATTCCCACATTTTCACGTAGATTTATGTAGAATCCAAGTAAAACCACAAACCAAGATTATTTCAGTAATTTCTGAAAAATGTTACAACTTCATTCCATTAAGTAGCTTGAGTATACAAAAGATAGCCAGCCACCTGTAACAAGCTCTCCCTCTGTTCTTTCTTCAGCCTGTGCCAATTTCCTCCCATGAGGTTAGGTTTTATTTGCTCTCTTAATTTGTTATTCTGGCCTCCACTGCAGACAGATGGAGAAAGCATTTGTCCATACACAGTAATTCAAAGGGTGCCAGGCACACAAACCACTTTGATAGCCACCCTTCCTCTCCTGGGCCTGATGCAGAGTATCTGAAATTCCACAATTAGATGTTCTGTCTTTAGGACTTTGAAGGATTTCTAAACTTAAGGAGTCACCTCATTAAATTTTAATACCCTTAAGTATAAACACCTTGACTGAAACAGCTAATACCTTGTTGGAGATTAATGGTAAGTGGCTTTTAAAATATCTAACTTTGGAATAATCATAGTAATACCATTAACATTATTGAAATCCTGCTCTGTATCTGTTGTTATTCTAACTCCTTGCCCTGGCAACCCTTTGGAAATGAGAAAACCAAGGTGCAGAGAGGATAGGACACACAGCTGCTAAGGACTGAACCAAAAATCACACCCACACATTCCGGCCCTAAGTTTGACATTCTCAATGAGAAAAACTCTGCAATTAAACTCAAATCTGCATTTAAATGGAAGAGTTATGACATTTGAAGGAAAGAACACCATGCTGCTCTCTGTAACCTCTGGAAAGGCCCATGGCACGGTTGCAGCACATCTTTAACACTGCTCACGTGACATCCAACAATCACTGGCTATTCTGTCACAGACATTTCTCCAGCAATTAATACTGCCTTTTGCTTATTTGTTTCTACTTTGCTGTGGCCCCTTCCTGAGAAGTTATACATTTAATCTGATTAAGATTCAAACACATATTTAGAAAGTTACTGGCCAAACATGAAAAGACATCAGTTGCTGAGTCTGGGGTTTACACATAAGCAATATTTGTTTCATTCACATAAGTTCTAGTTCAGGTCTGAACTTTCATATACATGTGCTGAATTATGAGATAAACTGCACAACACAAAAGGCAGAAAGCAGTGCATGTCCTTAAACACTGAACAAAGCATAAATTATATATATTCAGTTGAGCATCCTGGATTTACTCTAAGTTACAGAAAAGAAAGAAACCAACTTTATTAAATTCAGTAGATATAAATTTGTGATTATATGTAATCAAAAATATATATGTGTATATATATATATATGTGTGTGTGTGTGTATAAATCTTATTTTTTTAATCAACAACCAAATCAATGCAGACATACGTTGTTTTATTACTCTTTTCTTTATTGGACCATCCACCAGATAAAAGGTTTATTGTGACTCACTTTTTTGTGATATTTGCTTTATTGCAGTGGTCTGGAAGGGAACCAATATTCGGCAAAAACCAGAGGTGGAAGGTTATATATGCAAAGCAAGAGCAATGGAGCAATGCATCCATTGATTAAAATCCAGCCCTGCTTCATACCAGCTCTCTGACAAGAGTAAAGTTTCTTTAATCGCTCTGCACCTCAATTTTCCTTTTTAAAAAAACTGTAGTAACCATGCTGTTTATTGGACTCCCAGACTTACTGATCTTGCAAGTGGGAGTTTGTACCCTTTGACCAACACCTCCTCATTTTCCTCATTCCCCAGTCTCTGGAAATTGCAATTCGCAATTCTATTGTCAGAATGAGTTGACTTTTAAAATATTTCACATACAATCTATTTTTTCATCAGTCAAATAGGATTCAAAATAAATTCTATTCCATAGCTGATTGTGAAAAATAAATAAGATGTAGACTGATTTATGTTTGGCATATAAGATAAGTACTTATCACACAGTAAAAATACAACAAATGTTTATATATATATATATATATATATATATATATACTCTTTTTCATTGATTTTTGCATGGTACATGTAATAATTTTAAATTGGTAATTTCATTTATTCTTTATCTCAGATAACTTTTTCATATTTGTGATCAGTGTTTTTATGTAATTTTTTTGAAAACCAAATCGTCGTCGTCGTCGGCAGCCGTCCGTCTCGAGAGACGATGGCGTAGCTTCTTGAGAGTCTATCTGCACCGCCGAGAATGGCTGTGCAGTCCGACTCGGGAGTGACAATCCCTGCCGCACTTGTCACAGGTGAAGGCAGATGGCCGTTGTTGCTGCTGTTGACGCTGCTTCCGCCTCGATCTTTTCTGGACCGCCTCCTCGTTGCACGCAGCCTCTGCACGTGACGCACCTTGCCTGACCGCGAGCCTCCAGGCTAGGCGGTCGTCTGCTTGAACTTCCCATGTGTTGAGATTGATGGAGCATTGTGTCATGTCCTTTTTGCAGATGTCTTTGAACCGCAGTTTTGGGCGCCCTGTCATCCTCTTGCCTTCTGCTAGCTCGCCGTAGAGGAGGTCTTTGGGGATACGGCCTGCATCCATTCTTTTGACATGGCCGAGCCACCTGAGGCGTCTCTCGCTAAGAACTGCATGCAAACTGCTCATATTGGCTCGCTTCAGCACCTCGGTGTTGGGGACCTTATCCTGCCAGGCGACATGCAGGACGCGTCGCAGGCACCTCATGTGGAAGCTGTTGAGTTTCCTTTCGTGCCTTGCGTAGGTGGTCCACGTCTCGCTGCCATAGAGGAGAGTGCTGAGTACGCAGGCTTGGTAGATGCGCAGTCTGGTTTTCTCAGTGAGGCTGGAATTGTTCCACGCTCGCCGGTTCAGTCTGGCCATAACTGTGGCTGCCCTGGCGATTCTCCGGTTGACCTCCAAGTCGACTGACAGAGAGCTCGAGATGGTGGACCCGAGGTAAGTGAAGTCGTTGACAACCTCCAGGGTGTATCCGTCGATGGTGATGCATGGGGGAGTCCCCGTGCCTTGAGCCATAACATTCGTCTTCGTCAGGCTGATGGCTAGTCCGAACTCCTTGCATGCGTGGGAAAGGCAAGTGACTAGCTGCTGGAGTCCCTCTTCGGAGTGTGATGTCAAAGCTGCGTCGTCGGCGAAGAGCATCTCACGGATGAGCACCTCTTTGACTTTGGTCTTGGCTCGTAGACGGGCCAGGTTGTAGAGCTTGCCATCGGATCTGGTGTGAATGAAGACACCCTCGCTGCAGTCCTTAAAGGCGTATTGGAGGAGCATGGAGAAGAAGATTCCGAACAGCGTAGGCGCGAGGACGCAGCCCTGCTTTACTCCGCTGCTGACTGGGAAGGCCTCAGAGGTTGCGCCGTTGTAGGACACCGTGCTGTGCATGTTGTCGTGAAAGGACATGACCACAGCAAGCAGATGTGGTGGACAGCCAATCTTCCGTAGCAAGCTGAAGAGTCCGCTTCGACTGACCAGATCAAACGCCTTCGTGAGGTCAATAAAGGCGAGGTAGAGTGGTTTATGCTGCTCGTGACACTTCTCCTGCAGCTGGCATAGGGAGAAGATCATGTCCACTGTTGATCGGCCAGCTCTGAAGCCACACTGGGACTCTGGGTAGACGCGGGAAGCAAGGGTCTGCAGGCGGGCAAGAGCGACCCGGGCGAATACTTTGCCGACGACGCTGAGGAGAGAGATGCCCCGGTAGTTGTTGCAGTCGCTGCGGTCTCCTTTGTTCTTGTACATGGTGATAATGTTGGCGTCTCTCATATCCTGGGGGATGTAACCCTCCTTCCAGCAGAGACAGAGTAGATGGTGGAGCGGCTGTAGCAGGACTGGTTTCCCGCTCTTTAGGATTTCTGGAGGGATTCCGTCGCTTCCTGGTGCTTTCCCGCAAGCGAGGCGGTCGATGGCTTTGCCGAGCTCTGCCGCAGTAGGTGGGGTGTCTAGCTCCTCCAAATAACTATTTTATATATTTTTATATTTATATATTTTTGTTTCCTTCCATATCACACACTTTAACCATCTTATGAGTTTCTTTTGCCTTCTTCTGTATTGAAGAAAAGCTTTTAAATTTACTCTACTGTCACTAATTCAAATGTCTACAAGACTAGTTAAAAAAAAAAAAAAGAAGGAAAGAAAGAAAGAAAGATCCAAATTAGAAAAATGAGAACTGAAAATAGGGACACTACTGGTGATCTTACAGAAATAAACAAATTATAAGGAATACTATGAATAATTATATGCCAACATGTTAGATAATCTAGATAAAATGACAAATTCTAAGAAATATACAAATACCAAAGAAGTTTTAAAATGTCTGAATAGACCTAAAACAAGTCAAGAGATATAATTGTAAAAAAAAAAAAAAAAAATAGACAGATAGTTAGATAGCTAAATAGATAAAATCCCAACAATGAAAAGCCTAGGACCAAATGGCTTCACTGGTTAATTTTACAATACAGTTAAAAATAATTAACACATCACTTCACAAATTTCTCCCAAAAAATAAAGAGGAGGGAACATTACTCATTTCATCATATAAAATCAATATTACTCTGGTAATTTTGACAAAATTATCACAAGAAAACTAGAGACTAATATTTCTTATGAATATACATGCAGAAATACTACCAAACTAAATCTAGCAATGTACAAAAAATTATACAGCATGACCAAGTTGGATTTATTCTAAGAATGAAAGTTTCATTCAGCATATAAAAAAACCAATTCATATACCATGCTCTCACTTCGGCAGCACACATACTAAAAATCAATTTATATACCATGTTAATAGAAAAAAAGCACAAAACCCAAATCGTCAAATCATCACAATAGATGCAGGAAAAATTAAATAAACTTTAACAGCTTTCAAGACAAAGATGTTCACTTTCATCACCTCCTTTCAACACTGTAGTAGATGTTCTAGCCAGGGCAATTAAGTAAGAAAAAGAAATAAAAAGTACCCAGTTCAAAAGTGAATAAGAAAAAAATATATTTCTATTTGCAAATAGAATGATTTTTTAATATAGGAGATCCTGAGTGACCCACCCCCCAAAAATGCCAGTATAGTTAATTAGTTCAGCAAGTTTATAGGACACAATATTAATAAAGAAAAAAATAGTTCTTTTTCCATAAACTAGCAATGAACAAACTATAAATGAAATTAAGAAACTTTTATTTATAATAGCAACAAAAATTAAAATCCTCATAAATAAGTGTATCAAAATAAATATAAGACTTGCACACTGCAAGGAACAAAAACATGTTTCAAATAAATTAGTAAGACCTAAAAAAATGGAAAGACAATCATAGATTAGAAGACAATATTGTTAAGATAAACAATACTCCCCAAATGCATATGCAGACTCAACGCAATTCCAATCAAAATTCCAGTTGTCTTTTCTGCAAAAGTTGATAAGCTGTTCCTAATTTTGTAGGTTTCAAATGTACAATTCCATAATACATCATCTGTATATTATAGTGTTTTCATCATCCCAACTCAAGTCTCCTTCTGTTGCCATTTATCCCCCCTTTACCCTCTTCTACCTCCCCCTACACCCATGCCCTCTGTTAATCATCATGCCATTGCCTGTGTATATGAGAGTTTCTTTTTCTTTTTTTGCTTAATCCCTTCACCTTTTTCACTCAGCCCCCCAAACTCCTCTTCTCTGACAGCTGTCAGTCAGTTCTCTATATCTGTGAGTCTGTCTCTATTTTGTTTGTTCATTTATTTTGTTTATTAGATTCCACATATAAGTGAAGTCATATGATATTTGTCTTTCTCTGACTGGATTATTTTACTTAGCATACACATATGTATTTTTAACCTCCTTTGCAGCTATGCATAGTCATGAGATCCAATTCTGGCCAATATGAAATAAGTGGAAGTCACCTAAGACTTTTGCAATAACTGTGATTCATTTACTCTTATTCCTGACTGGAATGTGTAAGCAAAAAAACAGAACTTCAAGATCTATCTTGTGACCACAAAATCTCCATAATGAAAATGCTGAGGGAATACTAGGACTTGGCCCTAACATTCATGTGCCCCTGAACCTGTATCAATAGACATACAATTTTCTGTTATGTGGGGAAACTAAAATCTCAATTTCATTAGGCTGCTATATTAATGTCTCCTTTACCTCCAGCTAAATGTAATTTCTAACCAATACACCTAATAATGAAACCTAAATAGTAAATGTCATCAGTTCTGCCCTGTCATTACAAGTTGTTCTTTTTCCTGGTATTACTTGAATAATTTTCCCATATATCATATTTTTAAAAATCTGACGTTAGATGTTTTCTCATTATTACAATGTAGCAACTTTATTTTTAAGAGGTAATGAAAAGATGTCATACTATTTCATAAGAAACATATAAATTAATAAAGGGGATTTTATAATCTTATTACTGAAATAAATTGTCCTCATTGGTTTAGCACACTGGCAAATAAAAACTGAAATAAGCATAGTGACTCAAACTTCCTTGTTAGTGGAGGTAATGTACACACATAAAAATGCTCAAAAAATCGGGACACATAACACCAACATCATTAGACTTCATTGATTTAATGATAGTGGTAATTTGCAGGAAGATATACTATAGAATAAGAATTAAATTTCTTCACGTAAGCATCAGACTCACTCCTCATTACCATGATGTCTGAGTTTACAAGGGGCTAACATATTCAAACGGTGTTGCCCATGTGTTAATTTGAAGTCCAACCAATAGCTCTATGCATCTATTCATTCAACAAGTAGTAATCAAGTACCTATCACATGCTAGAAATGGCCTGGCTTGGAGCCAGTATCAGTGGTAATTAAAACATATTTACATGCTGCCCTCATCAGGATTACAATACAGGGTGATGTTATTAAAGTAATCAGAAATATATAACAAGAATTATAAAAAGTGTCATGAAATAAAAAGTAAAATGTTTCCGTTATAGAAAAAAAAAAAGGTGGAGGAAACTTTTTCCCACCTGTGTTGGTGGTAATGATCAGATAAAGTATCTCTGAGAAGGGTCATTTAAAGTGGGACCTGCCTGGTGAGAAGGATTAGAAACAATGATGCAATGAATTTCGCAAAGTCTGGGAAAGGGTGACGATGATGTACATTGAGGTAACATTTACAAGAGACAGAAAGAAAGCAGTGTTTCTCTGAAGATAAAGAAGAGTGGGGGAATTGCTGTGGTCAGAGCCCTCTCCCGGGAGATCATTATAGACGGTGTTTTGTCTTTCCACATCTTGCTTCATGGTCACAGGAAATAAGCAGCTGTCCTCAAAACTGGGTCCTAACAGAAGAAAAGGGCTAGATCAAAAGACCTTCTCCCTATGACTGTCTTCTCTCTCTCTCTCTCTCCCTCTCTCTCTCTCTTCCCCTCCTTCCCTCCCTCCCTCTCTCTCTCTCTCTCTCCCCCTCTCTCTCACTGTTAGCACCCATGTGATTATTTGTTCCAATCATTACATTTAGATTTAGGTTTAGGTCAGTGTCAATACTCATCCAGGACCCAAAACAGGAATGCCTGTAGAGACAGTCGAAGTTTTCCACCAAACCTCCCTCTGTGTGAAACACAGGTTTTAGCAATTGGGTTAATTTCAGGAAAAACTGCAAGTGAGGCTGCTCAAAGCCTAGAGAAAAGATAAAAAAATGTGATGACAAAAATTTCTCCTTCTTTACCAAAATTACCGGAATTTCAGTGCTAGCTCTCCCATTCTTAATCTCAGTTCTTCTAGTTACCATATGTGCTGTAATGGCTATTTTACCAGGATTATGCACAGCCCTAGAAGTAAGTTATGTAATTCAGAATGCTTTCTGTAGTTTATCAAAATTCATGGTGATTACTGAAATTGTTAGATTCTCTAATAACATTTCTGGAACTTCATTTTTTTAAAATAAGATTTTTTTTAAAAAACAACAACTCATTTTAATGTGTTAAGATCATAAAACTCTGATTTCTCTAAGGTTTTTGATTGATTTTTAATCTGTGAATATCTGTGTGCATTAAAGAAACAGGATTCATTTAATTTGACTTAATTTTCCCATGTACTAGGGCATCCTTATTATAGTAACTTTGAATTATTTACTTTCTCTTCTTTGCTTCATGGAATTACAACCTTGATTTTCAAAAGTTAATTCTGGATTCAGCCATTTAATGTTCAAACCACCACTTTAGAATATTGTGTTCTTTCGCTTTTATACAAGAAGTTTTAGAATTGGATTATAATTCTCAGGGATGTTCAAGTATGTCAAAAGAAGGGTTTCTTCTGTGTTGTTTTTGTCTGCTTTTTAAATATACAAGGATAATTTTACCTTATATTTCAGAATTTCTTGAATAAATCAGAGTTGCATCTGAAATCATACTTGAAGTCCATGATTCAGGGGCAATGGTTCATGTGATAGCATCATTTGTCAAGAGAACTTTGTATAAATAGATCTTTCATCTAAAGACATCTATTTGGATTCATGATATTTTCAGTGTCAACTATACTTTTGTAGCATATTTTAGAGAGGTAGTAGATATTTAAACATTGATTCTATCATTCCAATGCTCTCAAACAAGATACATTGGAAAAGGAGAATTAGAAACTTCAAAGATAGATAAATATGAATTTGAACCACAACTAGTGTCAAAGAGAAAAAGTTTGGCATCAGGAATAAAATGTGTTAAGACTTTGTGAAGGGTAAGGACAAAGGAGAAGACAATTTTGATCATCTAGTAGCTGTCATTAAATTTAATTTCAGGTGAGCCACGGTGGCAAAAGAACTCAGAAGCATGAGTTTGACGTTCCAATAACTACAAATAATGAGTTTTTGCATATGGTTTAACATCTGCCAAATTCCTCAGCCTGAGAGCTGTTCCCATTTCTTAAATGAAATATAAGAACAAACAATATCCCATAACCCTGAAAAATCAGGGTAATCCAAGAAAAATAGGGATTCAGGATAAAAAATGATCATTTATCCCTGTGTTGGCTGTATTTGGAGTTGATTTCCATTAGCCTGGCTCTGATAGAATCCATGTGGATGTGGGTGCTTCATAGATTGTGTTTGGCGATGGTGGGGGAAGCGGTGGATATTTCTGCACCTGGTTTTGTGCTGAAGCTGAAAGAATATAAAATCCTTTCAACTAGCCTCCCTGCCCTTATTTATGATAAACATAGGAGGCTACCTCACTAGCACTGGCAGCACTTAAAGTTCAGTTTCCTTCTGCAGAGAGATAAGAAGATCTTAACAGGTGGCTCTGAGCTCTGCATTTCCTATTTCACACTCAGTGCATACGACTTAGGTTAACTCTCTTCATATGTCATGGATTCTTTAACAAGCCACACAATCCTTCCCAAGACACAACATTTCCCATTTCCCCTAAATGCACCAAGTTAATTGCCTTAAACCATATTGAATGCTTAAGTTTAGTAATAAGAGCTCTGAATATTTAGTTTTATCTAAATGGTTAATTTCTGTTGTCTCTATGTAAATAATACAACACTCTGCAGAGTCAGACAATAGAATATCTATATTAGCTATTCAATTCTGAAATTCAAGACACAGTTGTCAGTTATATCACTAAACATGTATTGAAGGACCAGATATGAACTAGTGTGCTGTGATACAGATGACAGTCCAGGGCCCCAGTTTCAATTATGCAAGATGCTCTTCTAGCTAGGAATGCATTTGCCATGCACAACAAAGCATCCCTGTCTTTCCTAAGCCTCTATCAAGCAAAGGAGATGCCTTTTACTGATCAAAATTATAGAGGAAATATATCCCAACCTATATCACTAGATGATATAATTTCAAAGTGACATATCATGTTTCTGAAATTATTGTCTCTTCATTTAATAATTTATAGACAAGAACATTAACTTTTTATAAAAAAATTCCATTCAATGAGTATGATCAACATAGATAAACTTATTTAAACAACCAAAAAGTGCAAAAGAAAATAGCACTTTGCTTTGTTTTATTTCTTTTTTTATTATTGTTCTATTACTGAGAAACACTTCCTGGGTAGAATACTGAAAACATTTCCTTGTTTATGTCCCAGACAACCACATGAATGTGTGCACATTTCACACACAAACACACATACACACATGTTCTGCTTTTGTCACTTAATAATGCATCAGCACATACAACCTTATAATCTATACAATATACATTATTATTTTGGTGTCTTCTTAGTATTCGATTATCATATTTTAAGTAAAGACTTCTCTAATGATTTTCTTACATTCTGCCTTAGGCATTTGTGTGCTCAAAGGTAAAGGTATGCATAAATTAAATTTCTAAAAATTAATTCTAAAAGTTGAAATGATGAACCAGGAATATAAGAATATATGAATGGACAAGGAATTTACAGAGAATACACCAGCATAAAAAAGGACAGGGAAACTATTAATAAGAACCAGGAAGAAATGAAGAATACAATTTCTGAACCGAAGAACACAGTAGAATCAATCAAAAGCAGGCTAAATGAATCAGAGTATCAGATCAGTGAGTTAGAGGATAGTATAGAAAAAAATTCCCAGACAATACAAAAAAATGGAAAATACTAAAAAAGAACGAAGAGGGTTTAAGAGAACTGCAGGACAACATGAGATGAAACAACATTAGAATCATAGGGATACAAGAAGGAAAAGAGGAGAAGCAAGTATTAAAAAACCTGGTAGAAAAACTAATGAAAGAAAATTTTCTAACCTGATGGGAGAAAAACTCATGCAAGTCCAGGAAGCACAGAGGATCCCAATGAAGATGAACCCAAAAAGGACTACTCCAAGGCACCTCATAATTAAAATGGCAACATTCAAAGACAAAGCAGGAATCCTAAAAGCAGCAAGAGAAAAACAGCAAATAACATACAAGGGAACTCCGATAAGGCTATCAACTGATTTCTGAACAGAAACACTATAAGCAAGAAGGGAATGGTCAAAAATATTTTAAGCAATGAAAAACAAAAGCCTACAACCAAGAATAGTCTACCCAGTAATGCTCTCACTCAAAATGGAAGATGAAATAAAGAGTTTCTCAGACAAAAGAAGACTAAAAGAATACATCTCCACTAAACCAACATTGCAAGAGATGCTAAAGAAAATGCTTTAAGAAAAAGAAGAAAAAAAGAGGGAGAGGAACACAGGTACAAAGGGAAATGAATAAATACCTGTCAATAATAACCTTAAATGTAAAAGGATTAAATGCTACAATTAAAAGACATAGGGTAGTGGAATGGATATGAAAACATGACCCACATATATGCTGTCTACAATAAACACACCTCAGAACAAAAGATTTACATGGATTGATAATGAAGTGATGGAAAAAAGTATTCCAAGCAAATGGACATGAAAAAAAAAAGCTGGGGTAACAATACTTGCATCAGACAAAACGATTTCACAGCAAGGGCCATCAGAAGAGACAAAGAAGGGCATTTTGTAACACTTGAGAGAACAATCCATCAAAAAATATGTAACCCTGGTAAACATATATGCACTCAATCTAGGAGAACCCAAACATATAATAAAAATACTAGAAGACTACAAGACAGCTATCAACAGCAACACACTAATAGTAGGGGACTTTTAACACTCTATTATCAACAATAGACAGATCTTCAAAGCAAAGAAACACCAAGGATATTGAGGCATTGAACAACACAATAAACCAAATGGACCTAATTGATATATATATAGAACTTTTCACCCAAAAGAAACAAAATATACATTCTTTTCAAATGCACATGGGGCATTTTCAAGATAAACCACATGATAGGACACAAAACAAGCCTCAACAAATTCAAGAAAATTGAAATTATATCAAGCATCTTTTCAGACCACAATGCCTTGAAACTAAAAATCAACCTCAAAGAAAAAAATCAAAAACATCCAAACTCATGGAGAATGAATAACATGATATTAAATAATGAATAGGTTAACAATGACATCAAGAAAGAAACCAAGGAGTTTCTGGAAATTAATGATAAAGAACACATAACATCCTAAAACCTATGGGAGAATGCAAAAGCAGTCCTGAGAGGAACGTTCATAACAATACAGGCCTACACGAAAAGGATAGAAGAATCTCAAATAAAAAATCTAACCCTACAGCTACAAGAAGTAGAATAACAACAACAAACAAAGCCCAGGGGGAGTAGAAGGAAGGAAATTATCAAGATCAGAGCAGAATTCAATGACATAGAGACTAAAGAAACAATTCAAAAGATCAACAAAACTAGAAGCTGGTTCTTTGAAAAAATTAACAATATCGACAAACATTTAGCCAGGTTCATCAAGAAAAAAAGGGAGAAGACCTAGATAAACAAAATCAGAAATGAAAGAGGAGATATCACTACTGATATCACTGAAATACAAAGAATTGTAAAAAAATACTACAAACAATTGCATGGCACGAAATTTGACAACCTAGCTGTAATGGACAGATTTCTAGAAACATATAATCTTTCAAAACTGAATCAAGAGGAAACAGAAAGCCTGAACAGAACAATAACAAAGAATGAAATTGAAACAGTAATCAAAAATCTCCCGGCATACAAAAGCTCTGGACGGGACGGCTTCACGGGCAAATTTTACAAAATATTTAGGGAAGAACCAATGCCTACCTTTCTCAAACTATTCCAAAAAATTGAAGAGGGAAAAATCCCAAACTCTTTCTATGAAGCCTGTATTACTCTAATTTTGAAACCAAGTCAAGACACAACAAAGAAAGAAAACTACAGGCCAATATCAACAATGAACATAGATGCTAAAATCCTCAACAAAATATTGGCAAAGAGGATCCAGCAACACATTAAAAAGACCATACACCACGATTAAATGGGATTCATCCCAAGGATGCAAGGATTGTTTAATATTTCCAAATCAATAAATATAATACACTACCTAAACAAAATAAAAGGCAAAAATCACATGATCATATCAATAGATGCAAAAAAAGCATTTGATAAAGTACAACACCCATTTATGATGAAAACACTCAGCGAAATTGGAATAGAGGGAGCATACCTTAACATAATTAAGGCTATATACAAGAAACCTGAAGCCAACATCATACTCAATGGGCAAAAACTGAAAGTAATCCCCTTGAGATCAGAAACAAGACAAGGATGTCCACAATCTCCACTCCTATTCAATATGATGTTGGAAGTTCTAGCCACAGGAATCAGATAAGGAAAAGAAATAAAAGACATCCAAGTTGGGAAAGAGGAAATAAAATTGTCATTATTTGCAGATGACATGATAGTATACATAGAAAATCCCATAGACTCCACTAAAAAACTACTCAACATAATAAGCAAATTTGGCAAAATAGCAGGGTACTAAGGCATTTTGGTATATCAAAAATAAAATATCAGAGATAGAAACTAAAAAGGAAAAAAAAATCCCATTTACTACAGCAACAAGAAAAATAAAGTACCTAGGAATAAACTTAACCAAACAGATAAAAGACTTGTATTCAGAAAACTACATAACACTGAAAAAGAAATTAAGGAAGAGACAAATAAATGGAAGCAAATACCATGCTCATGGATGGGAAGAATCAACATCACTAAAATGTCCATACTACCCAAAGCAATTTACAGATTCAATGATATCCCTATTTAAATACCAATGACATATTTCATGAACTTGAAAAAATACTTCAAAAAATTTATATGGAACCAAAAAAGAGCCCAAATAGCCAAGCAACCTTGAGACAGAAGAACACAGCAGGAGAACTCACAATACCAGACATCAAACTATACTACAAAGCCACTGTGATCAAAACAGTCTGGTACTGGCATAAGAACAGATATATAGATCAATGGAACCAAATAGAGAGCCCAGAAATAAACTCAGGACTATATGGTCAACTAATATTTGACAAAGAGGGAAGGAGCGTATAATGGAGAGAGAAGAGCCTCTTTAACAAATAGTTCTGGGAGAACTGGACAGGGACATGCAAATAAATGAAACTAGACCATCAACTTACATCACACACTAGTGTAAACTCAAGATGGATCAAAGACTTAAATGTAAGCCACAACACCATAAAATTCCTAAAGGAAAACATAGGCAGGAAAATTTCAGATATCCCATGTAACAATATTTTCACCAATATCTCTCTTAAGGCAAGGGAAATAAAGGAAAAAATGAACAAATGGGACTACATTAAACTAAAGAGTTTCTGCTCAGCAAAAGAAAACATTAGAAAGACGAAAAGGAAATCAACCATATGGAAAAAACATATTTGCCAATGATACTTCAGACAAGGGATTGATCTCCAAAGTATATAAAGAACTTATACAACTCAACACCAAGAAGACAGACAACCCAATTAAAAATGGGCAAAAGACCTGAATAAACACTTCTCCAAGGAGGATACACAGAGGGCCCATAGACACATGAAAGAATGCTCAACATGACTAACCATCAGAGAGATGCAAATAAAAACCACAATGAGATACCACTTTACACCTGTCAGGATGGTCATTATCAACAAATCAACAAACAACAAATGCTGGCGAGGATGTGGAGAAACAGGAACCCTACTGCACCGTTGGTGGGAATGCAGACTGGTGCAGCCACTATGGAAAACAGTACGAAATTACCTCAAAAAACTAAAAATGGAACTGCCTTTTGAACCAGCGATTCCACTGCTAGGATACCAAAAAAATCCTGAAACCCCCATTCAAAAGAACTTATGCACCCTTATGTTCAAAGCAGTGCTGTTTCAAGCTAAGTGCTGTGAACAGCCTAAGTGTCCATCCGTAGATGAGTGGATTAAAAAACTGTGGTACATTTACACAATGGAGTACTATGAAAGAGAAAGAAAGAAGGTACTCCTGATATTTCCGACAACATGGATGAAACTAGAGAGAATTATTCTAAGTGAAATAAGCCAGGCAATGAAAGCAAAATACCGTACAGTATCACTTAATACAAGAGACTAAGGAACAACACAAACAAATGAACAAAATTGAACAAGAAACAGAATAATAGTTATCAAAGGGAGGAGTGAGGGAGAGAAAGGGGATAAGTAAGGGAAGGGTTTAGTCAAAGAACATGTATAAATGACTCATGGCCATGGACAACAAGGGTAGAGGATATGACTGTGGAAGAAGGGGTGGGCTGAGTTGGGGGAGCAATGGAGGAAAAATGGGACACCTATATTTGAAAAGCAATAATGAAAAAAAATGGATGAAAGGATAGAGATTTGTTATATATAGTGGAATAGCATTCAACAATAAAAAAGAGATGAAATCGACTTCTGGCCAAGATGGATGCTTAGACGAACACGCTCGGTCTCCCTCTACAACTAGAGAGGAATACAACTACCTCAAAACAAAAGATAACTAGAAAATTCCAGAAAATAAAACTACACGGAAGCCCAATGTACAAAGTTATAAACCAGCGGCACTCATCGGACAGGTAAGAGGAGTGAAGGTGAGTAGTGCTGTTTGCGGTAGCACCAGGGACAGCGGCAGGGAGAACAGTCCTGGCTGCAGTCGAGCCACAGCAGCTCCTGACCCCAATGCTGGGAAAAGCAACCACTGCATTGTCTTGGATGGTGAGGCCCGGAGGAAGGGAGGATGGAACTGATTCTCCCAGCAAATAGCGGCAGGAATTCATCTTGGACCCCCGCCTTCGCACAAAGCGCCACAGCGCCGTGAAATAAGTTTCGGATCACCACCGGTCACTGGGCGGTGACGACAAAGCGCCACAGCAAGGCAAAAAAGGTTGCTGGACCGCCACCGGTTGCTGGGTAGTGACCACAAAGTGCCATAGTGTTGCGAAATAGGTTGCGGATTGCCGCCGGTCGCTGGGTAGTGACGACAAAGGGCCACAGTGCGGCAAAAAAGGTTGCAATTTGCCGCCGGTCACTGGGTTGTGATGAGTACACAGGCACTGCCCCCTATAGCCGGCCCAAGAAAGCAAAACCCATCTGTCAAAATGAGGCTGACAACAATAGAAATCCCGGTGGCGCAGCTCGCCAGGCAACAGATGAAGAATCTGACAGATGAACAAATAAGAAACCTTAGAGAGGCTCAGTTCAGGGCCATTGTTATCAGGTAGCTTACAGAATTAACAAAAGATTTGGAAAAAGACGAGAAAGGGTTGAAAAACACTCATACTGAAAAGAACAAAACCACATATGAGACAGATGGTGAGGAAATAAAATCCAGAGTTCAAATCAACAAACCGGAACATAGAGAAGAAACAAACAGTCAACCAGTGCGGAGAGAGGAAACAGGAAGCAAGGAAAATGAGGAGAAGATCAGAAACCTCTGGGACAGCTATAAGAGACCGAACATAAGAATAATTGGATTGCCAGAGGGTGAAGAAGAAGACCTAGAAATTGAAAAATTAAGTGAAAATATAATAAAGCCGAACTTCCCAAACTGGGGAAGGAAATAGACTTACAGGTCCAGGAAACACAGAGAGTTCCAGAAAAACTGGACCCAGGGAGAACCACTCCAAGACACATTATAATCAAAATGTCAAAAGTTAAAAATAAAGAGAGAATCTTAAAAGCAGCGAGAGAAGAAAAGAATCATGTACAAAGGGGTCCCAATTAGACTATCAGCTGACTTCTCAAGGGAGACCCTGCAGGCAAGAAGGGACTGGCAAGAAATATTCAAAGTAATGAAAATCCAAAACCTACATCCACGAATACTCTATCCAGCGAAATTGTCATTCAGAATAGAAGGGCAGAGAAAGTGCTTCCAGGACAAAATAAAACTGAAAGAGTTCATTAGATCCAAACCATTATTATATGAGATGTTAAAGGGACTGGTTTAGATAAAGGATGATCAAAACTATGAACACTAAAACGAAAACTGCAACACAAGCACCAACAACAGAAGCTAGGGAATTGAAACAAAGGCAAACTAAATAGGCAACGAGAGTGGAAAAAGAACTATAGGTATGGGGAACATATTGGGGGGAGGTCAGCAGGGAGGGGTAAGGTGGTAAGGGAGGGAGATGGTACAGGAATTATGAAGCATAGCAGAAGGGAATGGAGTAGATAGGAAGAGGCTGAGAAGAACGATATGCACAACCAATGGACATGGACTAAAAGGGGGAGACAACTGGAGGGAGGGGGGCCACCGGGTGGGGAGGAGCAGAGGGAAGGAAATTTGGGACAACTGTAACAGTATAATCAATAAAACACATTTAAAAAAAGAGATGAAATCTTTAAAAAAAGTATACATGAATGGTTATACTTTTTATAGGTTATTTATTTTATCTTCCAAATTCATATTATAACAACTGATCACCTAAACTTTGGAATCCTTTGAGTCAGTTTGAATAAAAGGACAAAAAGAAATAATACTCACTTGAGTTAAACAATGCAGAAGTACTTTTTATTTTTTCAATGACCATACTGTCACAATTAAACTTAACTCTTCCCATAGGCCACGATGTTAAAGCATCAGTCATAAAAACATTATATTCATTATTTCCCAAGATGTGAACAATAGCAATCTTTGTTCTTACCTTCGAATTCAGGCTTTATACTCTCTTGGGCATTGGTGAGGTAATATTTCTTCAAATCTGAGTTGTTCATATTTCTCTTCCCTAAAATGTGGGAGGATATTTATACACGGGGTAAACTAATGAAAAAATTCTGGATGAATATAATGTTCAGGTCTGTCAATGTCTGATAAGTATTCCCTTTCAAATTAGGCTCCCACCTCCCAACAGGGACTAGGATAGGAGACAGGGACCCTATCTTTCTTGATGATTACATTTCAAAAGATTGTTTTTAGGTCCTAGACAAAGACACTCTGTTCTAGAAGACTTAAACCTGCAACAAAGGTAGAAAACACCCACAGGGAACTAGATCTTAACAAATTATAATACGAATTTTTACAAAGAATAGATTTATAGAATGAAAACCCTTCTGAGCAAGTTAGATATATTTGTTATTTAACTTATGTTAGTGCAGAAAATATGTTGTTCATTCATGAGGATTATATATTAATAAAAATCATTTTCCTCTGATCTAACATAAATCTCATAAACAATTTTATAAAGAAATAAATTTGACTTTTGTAAACTACATTTATTAAAAAATACACTGGTGCCAGATTTCTACTATGTTTATATAATTATAACTTTGGCAAATAATTAATAAATTTGAGTTTTGAAAATTTGAAATATTTTTTAATCTTGAATTATTTAGTTCATTTCTAGAAAAAAATTAAATTTCTAAGAAAAAGAAATAAATATTTTAAAGTTTTATTATAGGAAACAAAGTGTACAATAGAGATGTCTGTCTTGCCTCCAATAAATGAACTAATGTATAGTGGTCAGGACTGGATGATGGCATTTCTTTAAACCTTAAAACTCTCTTCAAATCCAGATTCACAAAAAGGCTTGAAAGATTCCATTTTATTAATATGCTCCTACCTTCTCTGAGATGATCAGGTAATATCATAAAAAATAAAAACATGAATTTGCCACGAGTTTGGGGAAGAAATACAGACTGCCTGCCATAATTCTTAATGCCCATGTCACTCTTTCTCATTTGTTTTACGATGAATTTTATATTTTAGGAAGTAATTCATTAAATTATTAATCTTTAAAATTGGTTTTGAAATGTCCAGTCTTTCACTGGAATCTAAAAATATAAGTTTTAATAGCTGCTTGAAGTGTTTGGGGAAAAATAAGCAGTATGCCAATTGTCTACGAGTATATTATTTGACATTGTTCTGTATAAGGATGCTTGAACATATTCGCACTTTCTCCACAAGATGAAAAAAAAATCTATTTTGAATAACTCAGAAGCACAGTTTAACCATTTTTTGTTTTATTATCATATAAAAATAATGTATACATAATATGAAGAGGTTACAAGTTGCACATGCTGATTTGACCACCTTGTCATCATATAGAGAAGTCAAGCCTACTAAAACAATGCCAAAATTTAAGCAAAGCTTCTATTGTAATGAGGTTGGTGTATAAATATTTTTCAATTTGCTTATTCAACATTAGGCTTATTAAAATATTACATAAAGTCATCAAGAGCAAATACTAGTCATGTGAATTATGAATTACCACATTAAATATATTTTTGCACTGAAAAATATACATACTAAAAGATTTTCTCGTTTCAATAACTTTTGGTCATATTAGAGAAAAGTCCCTAGTTTCCTACATTGATTTTGGGAAAGGGTATGTTTTAGTGTACTCTGTACCCTTAAATGTAATTTTAACTAATTGAGAATCAGTCTAACATACACATTAGCCTAAAGGTGACTTATATAAACTCCTGACTTCATATTGAATAACGTAAAAAATCCTTTTCAGCCTTGTTACTCTAATAATTTTCAAACTGAGTTTTCCCATCCTATGTGGCACCCAGGATCCTTTGTAAAAATGTCCTGATCTCTCAAAACCCTATGTAGATATGTGTGCAGGTCTCATTGAAAGGCCAGCTAGTTCTATGGAGGTTTTAAACTAAGTGGTTTCAAACTCAGGGATATAATGCTTTGTATCAATTTGCTTTTGAAATCATTACAAGATTTTTTAGTATTATTTTCAATTTTGTTTTATCCATAATTTTCATGGTTAATCTTTGAATCAAATCTGAATAAACTAAATTGTAAATATCTTATTATATCTATTGATAGCATTTATTTGCAGTAGTAATAATATTAATAAAAATTTTACTGTGGTCTACATTATAATGCCTCTGATTTCTGCATCATTTTTTTTCTCTCTTGGATTGATAGCATGATTTTCTATTTCTGCTACTTCAGTGCCACTATATCTAATTAAAGAACCATTTTAAAATTTAGGCCCATACTTAATACTTGAAAATAACAAATTAGTCTTAAAATATGGGATGTTTTGTCTTTCATAATATGATAAATGTTTTAGATGAAATCCCACATGCTCAAGGCTAAAATTTTTAGTCAGATGTCAGGCTTCATATTTTGTTACTTTTAAATTAAAAGTATAAGAAAAAAAACTTCCGGCCAAGATGGAGGCTTAGACGGACACACTAGGTCTCCCTCTACAACTAAAGAGGAATACAACTACTTCAAAACAAAGGATAACTAGAAATTCCAGAAAATAAAACTACACGGAAGTCCAACATATGAAGTTATAAACCAGCGGTACCACTTGGGCAGGTAAGAGTTAAAGAGGGCAGTGCTGTTTGCGGTCGCACCCTGAGCGGCGGGCGGCGAGGAGTCCCAGCTGCGCAAGCCCCTGGCGGTGCGCGACCCCGGCGAGGAGTCCCGGCTGCGCAGGCCCCTGGCGGTGCGCGACCCCGGCGAGGAGTCCCGGCTGCGCAGGCCCCTGGCGGTGTGCGACCCCGGCGAGGAGTCCCAGCTGCGGCAAAGCCCCTGCCGGTGCGCGACTCCAGCGCTGGGGAGAGCGGCCGCCGCATCGCCTTGAACAGTGAGGCCCAGGGGGGCGGGAAGACGGATCCCGGTCTCCTGGCTGAATAACTGTGTGAATCCATCTTGGATCCCCGCCCCCAAAGAAAGCACCACAGGGCTGCGAAATAGGTCGCGGACAGGCAGGCGCCGGCCGGTCGCTGATTTGTGACGCGTACACAGGCACTGCCCCCGACAGCCAGCCCAAGAAAACAAAACGCATCTGTCAAAATGAGGCAGACAACTATAGAAATCCTGGTGGCGCAGCTCACCAGACAGCAGATAGAGAACCTGACAGATGAACAGATAAGAAACCTGTCAGAGGCTCAGTTCTGGGCCATTGTTATCAGGTGGCTTACAGAATTCACAAAAGAGCAGGAAAAAGATATGAAAGAAGCGAAAAACTTTCATAACGAAAGGAACAAAACCGCATACGAGACAGAAAGAAAGGAAATAAAATCCAGAGTTCATTTCAACAAACTGGAATATGGAGAAGGAACAAGCAGTCAACCAATGCAGCGAGAGGAAATGGCAAGCAACAATGAGAGGATCAGAAACCTCTGGGACAGCTATAAAAGGCCCAACATAAGAATCATTGGTTTGCCAGAGAGCGAGGAAGATGAACTAGAACTTGAAAAATTGAGTGAAAATATAATAAAGGAGAACTTCCCAGACTTGGGGAAGGGAATAGACTTGCAGGTCCAGGAAGCAAGGAGAGTTCCCAAGAGACTGGACCCAGGGAGAACCACTCCAAGACACATTATAATCAAAATGTCAAAAATTAAAGATAAAGAGAGAATCTTAAAAGCAGCAAGAGAGAAGAAAAGAATTATGTACAAAGGGGTCCCAATTAGACTATCAGCTGACTTCTCAAGGGAGACCCTACAGGCAAGAAGGGACTGGCAAGAAATATTCAAAGTAATGAAAATCCAAAACCTACAACCACGAATACTCTATCCAGCGAAATTGTCATTCAGAATAGAAGGACAGAGAAAGTGTTTCCAGGACAAAATAAAACTGAAAGGGTTCATTAGATCCAAACCACTGTTATATGAGATGTTAAAGGGACTGGTTTAAAAAAAAACAGAAGCTAGGGAGATGAAACAAAGGCAAACTAAATAGGCAACGAGAGTGGAAAAGGAACTGTGGGTACGGGAAACATATTGGGGGGAGGTCAACAGGGAGGGGAATGGGGAAAGGGAGGGAGATGATATAGGAATTGGGGATCAAGGTAGGAGGGAATGGAATAGACGGAGAGAGGTTGGGAGGAACTGTATGCACAACTAATGGACATAATCTAAAAGGGGGGGACAACTGGAGGGAGGGGGGCCACCGGGTGGAGGGGAGCAGAGGGAAGGGAAATCGGCACAAATGTAATATTTTAATCAATAAAACACATTAAATCTGAAAAAAAAGAAGTATAAGAAAGAGAATAGAATATAAATCTCTAAAGAATATTATTTTGTGTTCCATTAATTTATATATTCCATGAATAATTTAAAAATACCTATTATATGCTGCTCACTGAACTAGGAACTGGGCATAGAATAAATCATAAATAAATAAGCCATTTTAAAGACATAAATTACACAGAGGAACACAATTTCTGTTGAGTTAGATCTGACACCTGTTTTATACTAACTTTTGGCATCTGAATCCAAAAATGATGGCAGTTTTACTCTATCACATCAACTTTTTAAGGTGCAGGATACCTTCCCTTTGTTCCAAAAATCATACAAACTGTACATACAGAGCAAAATGAAGAAAATAATTACCTGAACATAGTGGTTATTTATAGTTATTTGACTAATATAAAGGCTATATATTGTTACTGTAAGTCAAATTGTGTACAAGTAGTAAAGTTCTGCTACCAAACATACATATTAAGGTGTTTTATCTTTTCAAATGACAGGCTAAGAAATGCCAAAATGAGATACTTAAGTCAGTCTCCTTCAGTTGGCAAAGCTTTAACAAATTGCTTCATGAGACCCAGTTTTATGTGCAGAAGTGGGAATATAATGTTCTTTCTGTCAACAAGTGACTCATGCAGAATGTTTGTATCACCAGGTTTGAAGTCAGATCTTGGAGACCAATTCAACTCCACCCAATGCTTGTCATGAGCTCTGCTGTCCCACATCCACAGAAAACAGGGATACTTGGTGTGTTTGCATTGATTACCAAGAAGGAAGCAGACCTTTTAAAGGTCAACACAGATGATCCAATTGTGCTTGTGATATTGCAACAGATCAATGACTCTCTTTGTGTCTTCATGTTCTTCACAAAAACAAACTGAATGGCCAGTTGGGATGGCACCAAATAAATTGCCATTTTGGAGGAGGACACACTTGAAGTTCTGCTTTGAGCTATCAATGAACAGTCGCCATTCAGTTGTGTTATAGATTGGAATTCCCAATTCTTCCATATAAACCATGTATGTTATGGCAATACACAAAGCCACAATCACTTCAAAAGTACTGCAGAAATGCACTTTCTCTTGATCAAAAGTAAGATACCTTCGCTCCTTTTTCAAGCAAGTTTTTCTCATGCAGTCTTAATACTACGAATTCCAAAGCCTTTTTGGATAGTCCCAAATTTTGTGCCAAATCATTCAACACATGTGGATCAAATCCCTTATGAACTGGGTCATCTTTAATTTCAAAATCTTCATCATTGCTGTCACTTAGTTCTTTACCATGCTCCTGTTTTTTGAAAGAGGGTAGTTCAATGAAAACTGGCACTGGGATTTCAGCTGAATGAGGCAATTGCGTATAGGTGATGGTAGACTAAGATACTCTATTTTACATTTATTTTTCTTATTATATTTTGACACTTTCACTCTACAAATCTAACAGTCACTTGAATGATCTCTGGGCTCTTGTCAAACCATAGGTATACCAAATGGCAATTTATCACATGTTCCCTTCATCCACATCCATAAACTCTTGACACACTGCTTGCACACCTTGTGAAAGGTCCAAGACCTAACTTGACCACCAAGTTTTACTTTAAAATATGCAAAATAGGCTTGCTTGACAGATGTGCTGATGTTTGTTATTTGATTGGGAATCATGAAACTGCCACAGATATAACAAAATGAATCAGGGTTGTTTAGGCACTTACGATGAGAAATAGTAGAAGTAGATGTGTCCTGAAAGAAAGGAAATAAGTACGTAAGTAAATAAGAAAATAAATCCTGCTAACTCCTTGTATACAGACAAGAACTCAGACTACACTTCAGAATACAATGCACTATATAGAGTGGCATACAACCTCTCACCACACTGTCTCATGTGTAACTGAATAACCTAGACAAGTATGAACCTGTCGTTGGTCTCCAAGGTTGTCCCCCACACTTCCCCACTCAAGGGAGGTTTACTCTCAACCAGTAGGAGAGCACTAGTGCTTCCCTCAATACAGGCTTGATCCAGCCTAGAGTGATCACATTAAGATGAGCTGTCAAGAGACTTCTGGCCAAGATGGAGTCCTAGACTGACATGCTCCTTCTCCCTCCACAACTAAGAAGGAATACAACTACCACAAAACCAGAAATAACCTGTAGTTACAGAAAATAAAGGGAAGTCCAACATATAAAGTTATAAAGAAGTGGTGCTTGTCTGGACAGGCAGGAGGGGTGAAGCGAGGGAGGAGAGGTCAAGCTGTGCTGTCCACAGCAGCAGCAGCAATGGTGGCAGGACAGTGGTAAACACAGACACCCGTATTTAAGAGGAGGTGAGAAGCACCTGGGGAGCACTCTTGGCTGCAGACCAGATCTGTCAGCTTGTGATTCCAAAGCTGGGGAAGGCAGACTTTCATTGCTTTGGACTGTGAGGCCCGGAGGGGGTGGTGATGGAGGAGGATGCTCCTGGTCTCTCAGCAGAGAGTGAACAGCAGAAATCTACCTGGGACCTCCACCCCCACAGAAAATGCCACAGCGTGGTGAGACGGGTCACCAGGTTGTGACGAGTGCATGGGGCTCCAACCTTTATAGTGTAGGAGGTGTGACAGCCCTGCCCAGGAAGCAAAGGTAAACATAAAATGGTCAGGATGCCACAGATCATAATAGGGATCCTGGTGATGCAGCTGACCAGACAGCAAGTATCTAATCTAACGGACCAACAGATAGATAATCTTTCTGAGGCTCAGTTCAGAGCTTTGGTTATAAAAATGCTTACAGGCCTAACAGCAGATCTTTAAAAAAATGGGGAAGGAATGAAGGCTAGTCCTGCTTAAATGAACAAATATACATATGAAACTAGCAGTGAGGGCAAGAAAACCAGGGATCAAATCAACAAATTGGAACATAGGGAAGGAACAAACAGTCAACCAGTGCAGAAAGAGGAAACGAGAAGTGAGGAAAATGAGGAGAGGCTCAGAAACCTATGGGACAGCTATAAGTGGACCAACATCTGAATCATAGGGTTGTCAGAAGATGAAGAAGAAGAACTAGAAATTGAAAAATTATGTGAGAAAATAATGAAGGAAATAGACTTCTAGGTCCAGGAAGCACAGAGAGTTCAAAAAAACCTGGACCCAGAGAGAACCACACCAAGACACATTATAATCAAAATGTCAAAAATTAAGAATAAACAGAGAATCTTAAAAGCAGCAAAAAAGAAGAAGAGAACTAAGTACAAAGGGGTCCTAATAAGACTTTCAGCTGATTTCCCAAAAGAAACTCTTCAGGCAAGAAGGGACTGGCAAGAATTATTCAAAGTAATGAAAAGCAAAATCCTACAATCACGATTACTCTATCCAGTAAAGCTGTCGTTCAGAATAGAAGGGCAGAGAAAGTGCTTCCAGGACAAAGTAAAACTGAAGGAGTTCATCAGATCCAAACCACTGTTATATGAAATGTTAAAGGGACTTGTTTAGGAGAAAGAGGATCAAAACTATGAACATTAAGATGAAAACTATATCACAAGAACCAACAACAGAAGCTAGAGAACTGAAACAAAGGAAAACTAAGTAGGCAATGAGAGTGGGAAAAGAATTATAGGTATGGGGAACATTACTGGGGGATGTCAGCAGGGAGGAGGAAGAGGGGAAAAGGAGGGAGATGGTACAGGAATTAAGAAGCATAGTAGGATGAAGTGGAGTAGATAGGAAGATGTTGAGAACTATATGCACAACCAATGAGCACGGACTAAGGGGGGCAGACAACTGGAGGGAGGGATGTCATTGGGTGGAGGAGAACAAAGGGAAAAGAAATTGGGACAACTGTAACAGCATGATCAATAAAGCATATTAAAAAATAAAATAATTTTTTAAAAAGATAAGCTGTCAAGTAAAAAACTTGACTTGATAGAAGACAACTAACTGCAATTTTGAAGTCAGCATGCCTATTTAAGTCTAAAACAGTTGAAAATTGAACTCAACAGGAATTATGTTTAAAATTGTTCCCCTGTATTATATAATAGAGATATGAGCAAAGAACTGTGAAATGACAGTATAGAGACCATTTTAAGTTCTAGCTTTATCATCAGTATTTTTTCTGGTAAAAAAATATTAATTGATCTTCTCAATCCTCATTCGACAACCACTCCCACCACCACAACCTGAGTTTTGATTTAATCAAGAGAGACAAATATTATCAGTAGATATGAAAATTTCACCTTTATTACTAAAAAATGATACATTTGAGGATTTATGTTATATGTGCAACAATTGTCATTTTAATCCTGAGTCTCTAAATTAGATTGATGTGTCCATTTAGTTTCTGTCAGAGAATAACTGCCAGATTATGTGATGGTCTCATCTGTAAACCAAGGTACGGATGAGTCTTTGGAAAAAAATTGGGAGCAAAGAGATGAGCTACACATTCTAATTCCTCTCCCGATCTCAACAATCAGATAATATATTCCAGTCCTTGAAAGGAACAGGAATATAGCTGATGACCAGGAAATGTTAGAGAATAGCCTTCCTTGTGGAAACAGTGAGAGTAGGGTAACAATGGATAGGTTTAACAATCCTGTTAAAATGAAGACAACAGGCGCAAAGTGGAGTTACATATACTAAGCCCCACATGACCAAACTGAGACTCAACTAAAGATTTGGTTCTCAAAAAAATGGAATTTTAAAGCAGTCAGTCAAGCATCACCTGATCATCTCCAGTTAGGACATCTGCCTGTTTGACTCCTGACATTCCCTAAAGGAAAGTGACTTTGCCATAAGCAAGCTGGTCTTGTCTAGGATAACCTCCTTCTTCCCACTTCCTTCTGCCTGTACAAGTCTTTCATTCTGCACAGCAACTCAGAGTTCCTTTCTATCTGCTATATCGTATGCTTCACAATTCATGAATCATTGAATAAGGCCAATAAACTTTAAAATTTACTCACCAGAATTTTTTTAACAACACCAAATGTGTGTTGAGAATTCTGAGAGTAGTGTAATTATTTTTTTATCTTGAAACTCCAGTTTATCCCTATAAGCATTTATAATTTTATTTTTAATTAGTTTATTAAATGTATGAGGGTGCCAGTTAATAAAATTATATAGGTTTCAAGTGCACAATTCTATGACACATCATCTGCACATTGCATTGTATGTTTACTACCTAAGGTCAAATCTCCTTTAAACATCACCAGATAGAGATAAGCACCATTCCATTATGTGTCCTGGACTTTAGCACAGAAGTGTTCTCTTCATTGTGTTACCACACTATCAAATGCTTAGAAAGCCCTCACAACCTTCTACTGTCATCATTTATACTTAAAATGGGAGAAACATGTTTTCTTCACAAGTAAATGAAAATTGACCAGTCTTTCCTCAAAAAAGGAGACTTTGAAACTTTTCCTGACAGCAAAATATTTTTATTCTTGTTGAGCAATGTTTAAAACTCTCTTCCAATAAAAATAACCATACCTAATTTTGTTATCTGTGCTACTGTTTATAAACTAATAAAGTGGAACTTAAATAAACAAAGATAAATAAAAAGCAGATGTTTTACTAAAGCCTTACATAATTCTTCCAGGCATAGATATTTTCAGGGGCAAAGGTTGGGACAATTCAGAAATAAAGATTTTGTTTTGTTCTTTATTAAAAGATAAAAATTTTCCCTGACTGGTGTGACTCAGTGGATTGAGTGCTGGCCTCTGAACCAAAGGGTCACCAGGTCTATTCCCAGTCAAGCACATGCCTGGGTTGCAGGCCACATCTCCAGTTAGCGGTGTATAAGAGACAACCACACATTGATGTTCATTTCCCTCTCCTCCTTCCCTTCCTCTCTCTCTAAAAATAAATAAACACTTTAAAAAAGTAAAATAAAAAAATAAATATTTAGTTAAAAGAAAAAGAAAAGAAAAAAAACTGCAGTACCACTTATTCAGTAATTGGTGAGAACATCACCTTTGTAAATTAGATTATCTTTTAAATAAGTTAGGGAAACATTTAAGCCCTGACATCTCCCCAGCATTCATTAACCCCAAACTTAGATATAGCCCACTGTTTCTTCCCTTTTTCACCACAGCTGTTGCAAGACTGTCCCCCAACCCCCTCTTGTCCTGATGGCCTCTATACTTAGCAGATGACCCATTCACTACCTCCTCAAAAATAAACACAACTACCAGCATGACCTTCCCAAGTTCCCTCCCAAACACTTTCATCTCTTTACCTGGCCTTACAACTTTCTGATCCTTCTATTTCATTCCAAAACTTGTACTGTATATCCTCCCACCTCCCCACCTTTTCCTGTTTCCTCTCAGTGTTAGATGCATGCACATTTCCTTCTTTCTCTTACAAAGTCACTTTCTTTTTCTCCAGTAATTCCTACTATTATCAATTCAAGGTCTTTTGGATCCTTGAAATTCTCTGTCCTTTACCAAACCTTTAATACTACTGACCATGTCTCCTTTCGAAATCTTCCTCAGTTTCTAGGATGCTACAGTCTTTTGGGTCTATTAAATGTTCTTTTTCTCTTTCTTACACTAGCTACTTTTACTTTGACATTTTCTTATTTGTCATTTTTATATTATTGACTATTTGTATTTGACTTATAAATGTTATCTCTAGAACATCTCAAATATGGTGATTATTTGACTAACTACCAAATGATAGAAGACATAAATTAATCCACAATGGATTTTTTTCAAACTCTGCCTCTTTTGCAGTTCAGACAAGCATTTCTAAGTGCCTACTATAAACATCTCTATTTTTTCTATAGATACCGACAATGAGCAAGCTTTAGGGGAAGGGACAAACATTTAAAACAACTATTCTTATTTCCATATAAACAAACATGCAGATGTATAACATATTCTATGGAGAGGAAAAATATCTTAATTATTGTTTGTTTGTTTTTTTTCATGTAAATTCTGTGCTTTCAGCTCCTGTGCCTCTTTGGGAGGTGACTTTCAGCATGGAGCATGGACTCAGAGCTGCTGCTCAATGCTGTTAAGTTTTATAAGGCCAAACAATATACTGTGAGAGTTTGGCCTAAAGTGTCCTGGGAATGCATATCTAAAATAAATAATCACATCTAGTAAAAAGTGGAAGCAGGAAAACACTCAAAAGAACCTGTAAAATTTGAAGACCAAATAGATATTATCCAGTAGAAGAATGAAATCTCAGATGTTTTAAACATAATAAACACCAAAAAAATAGCAGGAATAGTCAGCAGATAAAAACAATGTCCCTAGACAATAAGGCACATGAGGTGACATGCAAAACTAAAGGACAGAGTACTTGGAGGTTTGGGAAGGAAACTCAGAGATTTGACATTGAGTTGTAGATGAGGTCTTTCAGGAAGATGGAGAGCAGGTTTGAAAGTCAGATCTTAATTTGTGGGCATTGTGAAGACATAGAGTGCATTAAATTCATTAATTCATTATGCAATAAAATTAATTCTGAACTTGAAAACAACATTATATCAAAATGTAAGATTAACTGGAAGAATAGCTGTTATGTGTGTGGAGTCTAAAGCAGCAGTTATCTCATTGCAGGGCTGGCTACTAGACACAAGTGTTGAGTGAATAAATTGCATAAATGGGTAGAGGATGCCAAGCTAGAACTCAGAGTGGTTTAAGTGGTGGTAATAATAACAAGAGTAGAAAACAGGCACTGCAGAGTTTATTGGAAGGCACTTTCAATAAGAAAAGCAGGGCTAACATGGTTTTACCTTGGTTCTATGTCCAAAACTGTTTTGACATGTTCATTCATTTAGTCTTTACAATAATACAATGTGAAAACCCAGGTTCAGAATGATTCAATTTGTTGAAGTCATAATTCAGGGAAATAACAGGGAATAATTTAACTGATATTTTTACCTTAAAACATGCATATACATAAAGTGATAACAGCAAGATGTGAAACACCTCAAGATATGAAGATAGCACCAAGAAAGACATATTTTTAAGTATATTTTATTGATTATATTGTTACAATAGTTCCAATTTTTTCCCCTTTGCTCCCCTCCCCCAGCAATCCCACCCCAAGTCCATGCCCAGGGGTCATACATACAAGCTCTCCCGCTTCACCCTTTCATATATTCTTGTTCTTTTTTAAAAAATAAATAAATGATTAATTAATTATTTTAACAATAAAAAATAGCAAACCTTCCCTTTCAGACTTAAGACCCTTTACAATCTACAATCTTATAAAGGACAATGGGCAAAGGTGTCAAGTTCCTCTAACTGCTTCAAGCTGGACATGGTCGTCGTCTTATCCACCCTTGGGTCCAGAAATCCCTAATAAGAGTGGGGGTGTGGAGGAGAGGGTGGCCTTCCCACATGCAGAAGGCTCATGCAGACTCCAGGTCAGTTAACTGTCCCCGGACAACGGCATGCTTGGCTTAACAGGCTGGCATCCTTGTTGTATTCTGGGGGCAACAGATTTGGCAACAGGGTTAAAAGACATCATTCACTCCATAACCACTAGATGACAAAAGGCAATTATTAATTTTTCAATGTCCCACATTAGGGAAAAGAAGGGCTTCTTTGGAGGAAGGTATGCCAAACACATCTCACCTCTCCAAAACCCTTTGGCCCATTATACTTAGTTTGGGCTGAGAAAAATATTTTAGGTTTTTCCCCTCTCAGACCTCTGGGCCTTTTCTGTCCAAGCCATTAGGATAGAAAAGAGAAATCAGTTTTAAAGTGAAGCCCACAGACCACCCCATTCTTCACCAACCCAGTCACTTAGTTCAGCCAAACCGTTAAGTCTCAGGAGGCAGCGCTGCAGACAGGATTAAGTGAGGCCTATATGTATAGACAATTACTCAGGTAATGAGATCATAGGCTTATGCCCTTTGAAAACAGAAAACACATGTTAATTTATGTAACATAACCCACAAACAAGTCTCTAAATCTGTAAGACTCTCTTATTGGAAAGACATCCAGTTGCAAGGCATTTGACATTCTTCTTGCCTGTAAATTAAACACCTTTGATGATACCAGAGATATAGTTTAATATTCAAATGAAAACATATTTTAAACGAAAAGAAACTTTAAAGACAGTTGGCTGCACTATTTTATAGTCTACTACTGATCATTGCGATTTTCCTTGATTAATGATTTTTCTCCCTAAGATTACCCTCCTTGTTATTAAAGAGACTGCATTAAGCCCATTTTTAAAATTTATGCTGTTCATTTGCATAAACACAACAAAAGCAGCAAATGATCACTTCTGATCTTTAGTTCTGCTTTGCTGGAACTTACGCAAGGAACATTTAGGGTGACCTTCATTCTGCCCTTCAGGGCACAGAAGCTGAGCCACATACCTGGCATTCAGCCTTGCCTGTACACACCTTTCTTTTCCAAGTCCTTCTGGTTTTCCATTGTGCCTTAAGGTCCCTCCTAGCCATCTTTCAGGAAAGCAACCTTTGTTCCTTCCTTGGAAAGATTGTTGTGGACCGCACAACCAACCACGGTACAAGGCCTCTTATCTCGTGGGCTTTTATTACCTTCGAAAGTCATTCCCAGTTCCTCAGTCAGGGCTTTTTGGTAACAACCAGAGCCCAAGCATGTCTCCTTTAGGCATGACATTCCAGTCAACGTCTCGGTCAAAAAAAACTCCTATTAACAACTGGTATTACTAGTTTTATGCAAAGAAACTTATGTCATTACTTACTTCTTTAGAATGCCAAACTGGAGGCATCAGATAAGGAGAAAAATATACAGTGTGAAGGAAAATCCTTGTCCTTCTAATATTCACTGAGCTGGCATTTCTATTCTTCATATTTTCATTTTTCCCCCACTAAAAAATTTTTTTGTTTGTTTTCCATTAGAGTTGTCCCACTTTTTTTCCCCTCTTGCTTCCCGGCACCCGGTCCCTCCCTTCTCCCACATTCAGTCCCCACTAAGTTGTCCATGTTCATGGGTCATTTATACATATTCTTTAACTAGATCCTTCCCCTTCTTACCCCCTTCTCTCCCTCCCGCCTCCCCCCTTTTACTGAGTCTACTCCTTGTTTACATGCCTCTGGTTCAATTTTGCTCATTTGTTTGTGTTGTTCATTAGTTTCCTGTAATAGGTGACAGCATAACGTATTTTCCTTTCGTTGCCTGACTTATTTTGCTAAGCATAATTCTCTTTAGCTCCATCCATGTTGTTGCAAATGGTAGAAGTTCCTTCTTTCTTTCTGCTACATAGTACTCCGTTGTGTAAATGTACCACGGTTTTTTGATCCACTCATCTACAGATGTGCACTTAGGTTGTTTCCAGCACTTGGCTATTGTAAATAGTGCTGCTATGAACATAGGGGTGCATAGGTTCTTTTGAATTGATGTTTCAGGATTTTTCAGATATAATCTTAGCAATGGAATTGCTGGTTCAAAAGGCAGTTTCATTCTTAGTTTTTTGAGGAAATTCCAAACTGTTTTCCATAGTGGCTACACCAGTCTGCATTCTCACCAGCATTGCAGTAGGGTTCCCGTTTCTCCACATCCTCTCCAGCACAAGTTGTTTGTTGATTTGTTGATGATTGCCATTCTGACTGGTGTGAGGTGGTATCTCATTGTGGTTTTTATTTGCATCTCTGATGGCTAGTGATGTTGAGCATTCTTTCATATGTCTATGGATCCTCTGTATGTCCTCTTTGGAGAAGTGTTTGTTCATGTACTTTGACCATTTTCTAATTGGGTTGTCTGTCTTCTTGGTGTTGAGTCATATGAGTTCTTTATATATTTTGGAGATCAATGCCTTGTCCGAGTTATCATTGGCAAATATGTTTTCCCATATGGTTGGTTTCCTTTTCATCTTGCTGATGTTTTCTTTAGCTGAGCAGAAACTCTTTAGTTTGATGTAGTCCCATTTTTTCATTCTTTCCTTTATTTTCCTTGCCTTAGGAGATATATCAGTAAAAATGTTGCTATGTGGGATATCTGAAAATTTTCTGCCTATGTTTTCCTCTAATACTTTTATGGTGTCACGGCTTACATTTAAGTCTTTGATCCATTTTGAGTTTTTTCTGGTGTGTGGTGTAAGTTGGTGGTCTAGTTTCATTTTCTTGCATGTCCCTGTCCAGTTCTCACAACAACATTTGTTGAAGAGGCTCTTCTCACTCCATTTGGTGTTCCACCCCCTTTGTCAAATATTAATTGACCATATAGACCTGGGTTCATTTCTGGGCTCTCTATTCTGTTCCATTGATCTGTATGTTTGTTCTTATGCCAGTACCAGACTGTTTTGATTACCGTGGCCTTGTAGTATAGTTTGATATCAGGTATTGTGATTCCTCCTACTATATTCTTCTTCTTCATAATTGCTGTGGCTATTCGGGCTCTTTTTTGATTCCATATAAATTTTTGAAGTGTTTGTTGTGGGTCTGTGAAATATGTTGCTGGTATTTTAATAGGGATTGCATTGAATCTATAAATTGCTTTGGGTAGTATGGACATTTTCATGATGTTGATTCTTCCCATCCATGAGCATCGTATATGCTTCATTTATTTATATCTTCCTTAATTTCTTTTTTCAGCGTTATGTAGTTTTCTGAGTACAGGTCTTTTACCTCCTTGCTTAAGTTTATTCCTAGGTACATTATTTTTCTTGCTGCTATGGTTAAAGGGATTTTTCTTTTAGTTTCTGTCTCTGAGATTTTATTGTTCGTGTACAGAAATGCCTTCGATTTCTGAATATTAGCTTTGTACCCTGCTATTTTACTGAATTAACTTATTAGGTCGAGTAGTTTTTTTGTGGAGTCTATAGGGTTTTCTGTGTACACTATCATGTAATCTGCAAATAATAATAGTTTAACTTTCTCTTTTCCAATTTGGATGCCTTTTATTTCTCTTTCTTGTCTGATTGCTGTGGCTAGAACTTCTGAAACTATGTTGAATAGGAGTGGAGAGAGTGGACATCCTTGTCTTGTTGCTGACTTCAGGGGGAATGTTCTCAGTTTTTGACCATTGAGTATGATGTTGGCTTCAGTTTTCTCGTATATGGCCTTTATTATGTTGAGGTATGCTCCCTCTATTCCTATTTTGCTGAGAGTTTTCATCATAAATGGGTGTTGTACTTTATCAAATGTTTTTTCTTCATCTATTGATATGTTCATGTGATTTTTGTCTTTCATTTTGTTTAGGTGGTGTATTACATTTATTGATTTGTGAATATTAAACCATCCTTGCATCCCTGGGATGAATCCCACTTGATCATGGTGTATGATCTTTCTAATGTGTTGCTGGATCTGTTTTGCCAATATTTTGTTGAGGATTTTATCATCTATGTTCATCAGCGATATTGGTCTGTAGTTTTCTTTCTTTGTTGTGTCTTGACCTGGTTTTGAAATTAGGGTAATTCTGGCTTCACAGAACGAGATTGGGAGTCTTCCCTCTTCTTGGATCTTTTGGAATAGTCTGAGGAAAATAGGAGTTAGTTCTTTCCTACGTGTTTTTTAGAATTCATTTGTGAAGCCATCCCGTCCAGGGCTTTTGTGTGCTGGGAGTTTTTTTATTACTGCTTCAATTTCACTAGCTGTTATTGGTCTATTAGGGTTTTCTGCTTCTTCTTGATTGAATTTTGGAAGACTATATGTTTCCAGGAATTTGTCCATTTCTTGAGATTGTCAAATTTCTTGCCATACAGTTGTTCGTAATAGTTTCTTACAATATTTGTATTTCTGTGGTATCGGTGGTAATTTCTCCTCTTTCATTTTTGATTTTATTTATTTGGGTCCCCTCTCTTTTTTCCTTGATGAGCCTGGTTAAAGCTTTGTCAATTTTGTTTATCTTTTCAAAGAAGCAACTCCTACTTATGTTGATATTTTGAATTGTTAGTCTCTATGTCATTTAATTCTGCTCTGATCTTGGTGATTTTCTTCCTTCTACTTGATCTGGGCTTTGCTTGTTGTTCTACCTCTAGTTCTTGTAGCTGTAGGATTAAATTTTTTATTAGAGATTCTTCTAGCTTTCTTAGGCAGGCCTTATTGCTATGAACTTTTCTCTCAGGACTGCTTTCGTTGTATCCCATAAGTTTTGGGTTGTTGTGTTCATTATCATTAGTTTCCAGAAAATTTTTGACTTCTTCCTTGATGTCATTGTTAACCATTCATTATTTAATAGCATTTTATTCATTCTCCATGAGTTTGAATGTTTTTGAGTTTTTTCCTTGAGGTTGATTTCCAATTTTAAGCCATGTAATCTGAGAAGATGCTTGATATAATTTCAATTTTCTTGAATTTGTTGAGGATGGTTTTGTGTCCTACCATGTGATCTATCTTTGAAAATGTCCCACGTGCACTTGAGAAGAATGTATATTTTGCTTCTTTGGGGTGAAAGGTTCTATATATATCGACTAAGTCCATTTGATCTAGAGTGTTGTTCAGTGTCTCAATATCTTCGGTGTTTCTTTTCTTCGAAGATCTGTCCATTGTTGACAATGGGGTGTTAAAGTCCCCTGCTATGAGTTTGTTGCTGTCTATATCTTTCTTGGAATCTTTCAAAATTTTCCTTACATATTGGGTGCTTCTAAGTTGGGTGCATATATATTTATAAGGGTTATATCTTCTTGATGGATTTTTCCCTTAAGTATTATGAAATGTCCTTCTTTGTCTCTTTTTATGGCCGTTGCTGTGAAATCTGTTTTGTCTGATATAAGTATTGCTACTCCAGCTTTTTTTTTCATGTCCGTTTGCTTGAAATACTTTTTTCCATCCCTTCACTTTCAGTCTGTGTAGATCTTTTGTTCTACAGTGGGTCTCTTGTAGACAGCATATATGTGGGTCACTCTTTCTAATCCATTCAGCTACCTTATGTCTTTTAATGGAAGCATTTAATACATTTTTATTTAAGGTTATTACTGATAAGTATTTATTCATTGTCATTTTCCCCCTTTGTACTCCTGTTCTTCTCTGTCTCTCTGTTTCTTCATCTTCTTAAAGCAGATGATTTAGCATCTCTTGCAATGCTGGTTTGGTGGAGATGTATTCTTTTAGCCTTCTTTTGTCTTGGAAACTCCTTATTTCACCTTCTGTTTTGAATGAAAGCCTTGCTGGGTAGAGTATTCTTGGTTGTAGGCCTTTGTTTTTCATTGCTTGGAATATTTTTTGCCATTCCCTTCTGGCTTGTAGTGTTTCTGCTGAGAAATCTGATGATAGCCTTATTGGAGCTCCTTTGTACGTTATTAGTTGTTTCTCTCTTGCTGCTTTTAGGATTCTCTCTTTGTCTTTGAATGTTGCCATTTTAATTATGATGTGTCTTGAAGTGGGCCTGTTGGGGTTCATCTTCACTGGGACCCTCTGTGCTTCCTGGACTTGCGTGACTCTTTCTCTCCTCATGTTAGGGAAGTTTTCTGTCATTAGTTTTTCAAAGAGGTTTTCTATCCCTTGCTCTTCTTCTTCTCCTCATGGAATTTCTATAATACAGATATTAGTACATTTCATGTTGTCCTGCACCTGTCTTAGAACCTCTTCTGTCTTGTTCAGTCTTTTTTCATTTTGTTGCACTGTCTGGGGTTTTTTGTCTATGTTGTCCTCCAGCTTGCTGATCTGATCTTCTTCTTCCTCTAGCCTGCTTTTAATTCCTTCTACTGTGTTCTTCAATTCAGAAATTGTATTCTTCATTTCCTCCTGGCTCTTTTTGATAGCTTCTATGTCCTTTTTCATGCTGGTGTAATTCTCAGTAAGTTCCTTGTAGTTTTTCTGGAGTTCCCTGGAGTTTCCCTGGAGTTCTTTGTAGTTTCCGCTGAGCTCATTCAGCTTCTCCATAATCCATGTTTTGAATTCCATATCTGATAGTTTGCTCCTACTTCATTTAGCACTTTCTGGGGATTCTACCTTTCCTTTTGATTAGGAGTTGTTTCTCTGTCTCCCCATTTTTGTGACTCCTATTGTTTGTTGGTGTTTTTTAGATTGATCTACACTTCCTGGATCTGCCCCTGGTGGCATCAGATCATGTACCAGTCTGGTCCTAGGCAGCCTGTTGGAGACTTACAGGGATCTACTGCCTTTTTCTGTCTCCTTTAGTTGTTAATCTACTCAATCTGTGATTAGCCATTAGGTTTAAGGACTGTGGTTGTGGCAGCTTAATTCCTGTAGGCAGGTCTTTTTTTTTCCCCCTCTGGCTGACGCCACTTGAAGGGGAATGATCTGCCTGCAGTACTGGGGATGAGTCAGCACTGGGACCCGATCAGTTGCTCTCCCAGTTCTCCCCTCAAAGCCACTGCGCCAAATTCTCCCCAAGTGTCTGAAATCCTCTCTGCCTTCCCTCTGCTTGAGCCCAGGGTAAGTCGGGGCCAAAATAATTTTGTATTGATCCACTTAAGAGCTCTTTTCCTCCTGCTGTTTCTCTCTGGCTAGCAAGAATCCCTGTGGCTTTTTGCTTTTCACAGCTGGATACTTTTTACTTTCCAGTCTTTTGCTGTAGGATGGGAAGCCCAGCTGGGGGTTTAGACCCTGCTCTTCTCAGGGGGAACCTCTGGCTGCTGGGATGTTTCTCAGTCCTTTCAGCTGCCACCCGTGAGAGCCCAGTCAGCCCTTTCATGTCTCTGTACTTTCTACTAGTCATGTTGTGATGAAGCAGCCTTTTCTGTCTCTCCATGCTTATAAAACTTCTCTCCAGCTAGTGTTTGGTTGGTTATTCCAGATGATTTCTCCAAAATTAAGTTGTAAATCCAGACTGGTCCTGGGAGGAGGTTAGTGTAGCTTCCACTTACTCCTCCACCAACTTTGATCTCAAGGACATATTTTTTAATGGCTTGGAGACATATGAAGAGATGTTTCTGAAATTATTTATTATTGAAATGCCTCTTAAAATTTGAAATAATTCATTTTCATTATCTTTACTTCCATCTCTTTGAATTATAAATTTTATAACAATTAAATCCCCAACAGTCATCCAAAGCTAACTTGTTATATGGCATACCAACTTTCATTTTCAATCATTTAATCTATATCAGAATAATTAACTCAAAATAGTAGCATTCCAGAAAAGAGTTAGTGCATCTTTTGTTTTATCGCATCCTTAGCACAAGTATTCAACTGAATTAAGAAAGGTACTCAATAAATTCTGAGAATTTTGAGTCAAATCAAAGATATTTTTCCATGTAATCAAGATGACAAGGATCCAACATTTAAGCACTGAGAATAATAAAGCCAAAAAACACTTAACAAAACATTACTTAAAAAAAAATTTTTGGTTCACTGAAATAATAATATGTAGATGTGTTTCTTATTAATGGAGCTAATTATATGCCCCAAATAACAGGCATAACACTCTCCATAAATAAAACATGTGGTATGTTTTTATTCTCTCCCCAAAAAGATCTTTTTTATGTTATTGCTTGAGATATCATTAAAACTATTTCTGTATTTCAGAAAGCAGAAAGTTTCAGACCATCTGTACTTTAGAGATTTCTCTGTGGTATGTCATAAGTGACTGAAAAAAATTGCTTGTAAATATTAACCAAAAATGGTCTTTTGTGAAATTAATAGCCTTTTCTATTATATACCTGTCAGCAGAGCCTGTTGTTTTATTGTCATTCTATGTAGTATATTTAACAATTAGTTCAGTATTCAAATTCCTTAGGAACAAAAGACAGAAGAGCCGCCAATTTCCAGGATGGCAGATAGATCATGCAGTGCTTCAACCTAACGAGTTATGGTTATTTCTTTGACCTCTTCTTCAATTGACTCTAAGACCATGTGAAGTGAAGGTTGAGCATTGCCATCACCCATCCTGATTTCATGTTTCTAATTAGACCAAATATATTATAATCAAAATAAAATAAAAGTATATTAAAGTAACCTTAACAAGCTGATTTCAGGATAACAGTGCACAAACAACATGATAGAAATAATGATTTAAAGAAAGTTCCTCACTCAAATGACTTAATTGATAAATAAAAGAAACTATAAAGAATAAAAACAATCAAAGAAAGTGCTAGTGGTTCTGTGATGGACAGATAATACAAATGTATCTTTCAAGTAAAGTTATCATAGTTCAAAAAACAGAAAGAAGGATGGAAGAAGGAAAGAAGGGAGAAAGGAAGGAATGAAGGAAGAAGGGAAGGAAGAAAGGAAGGACAATCTTAATATAATAGCAGATTATATGTTATTGAGTGTTGTTTAGTAAAAAAAAATCTAAGTTCAGTTTTTTCAGATTTTTATAAACTAGAAAATTGACAAGTAGAAAGTAAATTTCTATTTAAGATTCAATTGAATGAACTGCCATAATATTTTATAGAAATAATATTGTTAAACAATTATTTTAAAAAGGAAAATATATAATTCACATTAGTGAAGGAATCAGCAAGATGTTCAAGTGAGAAATGAATCTGAAGACACACATACATAATCAGAAAAACTGAAATCAATTTACAGATACATGCACAACTGCTTAACATCCAAAGGGCAATAAATTGTAGGTTTTGATGTTTGGAATCATCTCATAAGGCAGGGAAGATGGCTTCTGCATTGTAACCAGAAAAATCTAGCATATTTTATTTATTTATTTATTTAAATCTTCACCAAGGACATGCTTGGAGAGGGGAAAGGAGGGAGAGAGGGAGAAAACCTTTGATGTGAGAGAGAAACACCAATTCATTGCCTCTTGCATGATCCCCAACTGGAGAACAAACCTTCAGCACAGGCCTGGGCCCTGACCAGGAATCAAACACATGACATTTCAGTCTATGCTCCAAATTAACTGAGCCACACTGACTGGGACACTAACCTCTTTATGAACAGAGGTTGTTTGTATAAATATCACCTATACAAATTAACTTCTATCTCTAAAAATTACAAAACATACAAGATAAAAGGAATGACAGGAACAAAACCCTATAGAATAAGACAGCTCCAAGGGCCCACTAGACAACATTGTATATTCCATTGAATAAATAGATTGTAATCTTTTTACCTATTTCACAATTTTTTCAACACTATGTCCCCTTTATTCCCAAAAATAATAATAATATTTTCATTAGGTTAATACTGATATAAATTATTGAGCATGAAAAGTTGAACGGATTATAGGTTTATCTAACGAATATAATTTTGTAAAAATGAATAGAGTCAAGTGAATTATCAACTTAAGTCCAGTGAAATAAATATCATAGAGGTATAAATGAAGCCCATTGTAAAATGAAAACATAGCAAGCAAGATGAGCATATAAATCAGGTGGAAGATTTTTTAAAATCTTAGAAAAAACAATATTTGAATTAACTGTGGGGACCACTGGGGACAACCAGTCTAATTAGGTTAGTGCTTCTCACAGTTTTGGAGGCCAGAGGTATGAGATCAGGCTGTCAACAGGGTTGATTTCTTCCAAGGTTTCTCTCCTTGGCTTGTAGATACACATCTTCTCCCTTGGTCTTCTCTTTTTGTATATCTCTATCCTAATTTCTTCTTCTTACGAGGTGACCAGTCACATTGGATGAGGGGTCACCATGATGACCTTATTTTACCTTAGTTACCTCTGTAAAAGCCCTCTCTCCAAAGAGTCACTTCCTGAGATACTAAGCTTTAAGACTTCAACATATATATTTTTGATTTCACAAACATAGAGAACAAACTGGTGATTGCCAGAGGGGAAAAACAAAATAGGTGAAGGAGAATAAGATATACATATTTACACTATAAAGTATATAAGTCAGGGGATGCAATGTACAGTACAGGAAATATGGTAAATATCATAATGTTTGTATGATGAGGAATGGTTACTAGATGTATCATTTTGTTATGTATATTAATGTCAAATAACTATGTTGTACACCTGAAATTATTAAGTTAGATGTGTGTAGGAGGGATAAATGATAGAAAAGTCTAAATGAACAAACATTAACAAACATTGTGTTTTTTTTTCTCAGGACAATACAGTGTTCTTAAAAGGCAGAATAGAATTACTTGAAGGAAGGCTTACTCTTGTCAAGATAAGTTTGAGAAGCATCCCAGGTCCACTGTTTGTGTATGGTATTACTGTGTTGGAAATTCAAACCAAAAATTTAATCTGAACATAAAAAAATACTTCATGAAAATTCAATAAATTTAAAAAATATAGTGATTAGAGGGAGAATTTTGATTTATATTTTTCTTCATTTCTGGCATGATAAAGCACAGCTTTTTTCCCACATTTGCTTCTATAGTCAACAGCATATCTTTTGCAATGTGTTGTAATCATTGAAGAATATCCATCTATACCCAAGCCTTTAGATGGAAATGATAGGACTGTTTAGATTCCTTTAAAAAAATATTTTTGAATATTTTTTATATTACTATGCCAGCACTTAACAAGGGGTAGTTTTTTAACCATACACTGTTACATTAAATCCACTGGTTTCGCTTGTGTTTTGGTGCTTTTACCCATGCATTTTGTAACTAGTCATTTGCAAAATACTGGTTTGCTGTGATGACAAATAACTACTCTTATAAATTGATACCATTGCCTTGATTTATGTTTAGCAATTTTACTCCTAATTGCTTTTATACTATCAAAATCACTGATATAGGAGATTCAAGGAGTCCCATGTGCCAAGAAAAGATACAGAAATAATGAAAAGAAAGCTGGGTTTTAGAAAACAAGGTATGAAAAAATGAGGTCTTTTGACGGGAGACTGTGGACTTTAGGAGTATGTTCCAGCCCAGTGTCCAAACACCTAGGTGGCTCCAGTCATATTTTCATGGATTACAGTGAAGGAATTTTAGCGTTCAGACTAGTGCAGATTAACCTCAAAATAAATCAGCATAACAACCAGACTTCTCTTCCTTTGGCCAACAAGATATTTAAATTCACTAAAAAACTTAAAAGCTACAAGGCAGATGGAAAGGAGAAGATTAAGGATAAGAATCAGTAAATGACAGAGCAGAAATTTGTAATTAGCTGAGATAGTGACACCTGAAAGAGATGACTTTAAGTCTAGAAGAAAGCAAGCTACTGTAAAAGTACAACTTAGACTTTGATGGATTCTTGTTTGTTGGTTGGTTGGTTTGTTAGTTTGTTTGTTTGCTATGTTTGTGTTCTGCTCAGGGAGAAAAAATTGATTCAAGAGCAGGAAGAAATCAGTCATAGAAAGAACGGAAAATGTGCTTTATAATACATATAATAAGTAAGTAAATTAAGATATATAATAAGATAGCCAATCCCTTATATGAATTGTAAAATATATAAGTAATATGAATAAATAATAATTAATAAATAATACAAGAATAAACTTTGTCTCACATACTCAGTAGTATAAACTTACTTTTGCTAACTTTTATACATAACAGCAAAATAAGGGAAAGTATGATATATCCATGGAATGAGTTAAGTAGAACAAAAGTTCAGATAAGTAAATGTATATAAAGAGGCACTTTTTTTCCCATATAGATTGCTCAGAAAAAAGGCCAAATTTGCAAGGTGAAATCCTGATATAAAATATTTATGTCTTATGTGATGCAAATAAAATAATTCTTCATATTTCTGTAAAAAAGAATGACCCACTTTTCCTAAATCTGTTTCCACTCCAATAACTTAGTGACTCTGGGGCTAGAAAATAAGTGTGTCAATAAAGAGATTTTTAAAAGTATGATAACTGTTTTTCTAATGCCACTTTTAAAAACATAAAGAACAAATTATCTTCAAATAAAGTTTCTCTCTAATTTTTCTCAGTTATCTACAATAAAAATAGTTTTTATATAAAATATTTATTGTATTAGAAAATCTACTTCTTTTATGGGACTTTTAAAAAAATTAATTAATTATTTGTTTGTTTGTTTATTTATTTTTATTTTTAGAGAGAGTGGAAAGGAGAAAGGGAGGGAAAGAAACATCACTGTGTGGCTGCCTCTCACTCACGCCCCCAACTGGGGACCTGACGTGCAAACCTACTCATGTGCCCTGACTGGGAATCAAACCAGCAACACTTGGCTGGCAGGCCAACGCTCAATTCACTGAGTCACAGCAGCCAGGGCTCTTATGAGACTTTTTTAATGTGAAAAACAATATTCTTTGTCATCACTACAAAGTAAGTGTCAAAAATTAATGATTTGTGTTTACAGTAACCTTTAAACACACACACATTTGTATCTATACCTGTGTCTGTATCTCTCCACATATATACTTGTACAAGCTTAGGCTATGCAAAAAACTCAAATTAAAATTCTAAGTATTAATTCAATTTATTTTTATTGTGCTTCATTAAAACTCCTTTTAGTCCTCCTAATTTATATCCTAGATGTACAAAGTAGAATGATAAAAAGCAGATCCAGTTATTACTTTAATTGATTTTGGAATCATTTTCAGAATATATTATATTATTACTGTCTTTGAATATAAATGTAAAATTTAATTAAGTCTCAACATGTACAGAGTAAATAATCTGGAATTTGTTAAATTCTTTGTTCAAAGGGTAATACAGATTACAAATGTTTAAGACAGCCAGCCATTCATAAGTCTGATGAAAAAGTGTTACCTTTATAAATACAAATAAAATAGGTATATAAAAAGGTATGGAATGTGCTGAGTTTTATGAAACAATGATAAGCTAATACAGTCTTGAAAAATCTCTAACCAGAACATAACACTATACTATGAGAGCTGACTTCTAAGGTCAGAAAATCTGAAATCAGTTAAGAAAATTATGACGTTGGAAGTAAGATATGCAGGATTTAAACTGTGAGGATCCCAATTCTCAGTATCAAGAAATGGAATTATTTTAGGGTTTAAAAGAGCAATGTCCATAAACAGTTGGATGGAGAATCACTACTCAGTCAGCATTGCAAAGGTTAAATTGGATAAAATAGAAAGTAAAAAGGAAATAAATTAGAAAGTTATGAGTAATAGGCAGATTAGAAGTAAAGAAAATCAGACAAGAATAGTGAGAACTCAAAAAATATATATTAAAGACATACTTGGAAACAATTAATATGACTTAGTGGTTACCATATTTCACCAATTTTAAGGTGCACAATTTTATATTTTAAAATTTCTGATAATAGCCTTTCTAACAAGTGTGATGTGGTAACTCATTGTAATTTTGACTTGTATTTTCCTAATAGTTAGTGGAGTTGACTACCTTTTCATATATCTGTAGGCCATTTGTAAGTCTTTCTGAGAGAGGTGTCTGTTCAAGTCTTCTATTCAGTTTTTAATTGGACTTTGGTTTAGTGTTCAGTTTTATGAGTTCTTTACATATTTTGGATATTAACCTCTTGTTAGAGCTGTTGTTTACAAATGTCATTTCCCATTTGGCTGGGTACATTTTAGAATGACTATTACCAACAAGACGGGTAATGAGAAATGTTGCAGAAGTTACAGAGAAAGAAGAATCCTAATTCACTGTTGTTGGGAATGTAAACTGGTACAGCCACTATGAATAACACTATGGCTGTTTCTCAAAAAATTAACAGTAGAGTTACTGTATCACTCAGCAATGCCTCTGCTGGGAATCCACCAGAAAAACTCAGTAACATTTATTCATAAAGATATATGCACCTTTATGTTCATTGCAGCATTATTCATGGTGGCCAAGACATGGGGACAACCAAAGTGTCCTTCAATAGACAGTTGGATAAAGATGTGGTACATATACACAATGGAATATTACACAGCCATAAGAATAGATAAGATATTTCCATTTATAATAACACAGATAGGCCTCGAGGATATTATGTTCAATAAAATAAGTTGGTCAGAAAAAGCTAATAACCATATGATTTCACTCATGTGTAGGATACAAAACTGAAACTCATAGACACAGATGATAGTATGTTGGTTATTGGAAATAAGAGGGTAAGTGAGTAGTAAAGGGTAATGGAGGCCAAATATATGATGATAAAAGATGATTTGACTTTGAGTGATGGTTATACAATGCAACATACAGATCATGTATCATAGAAATGTACACTCAAAACCTATATGATCCTCTTAACTAATGTCAACCCAATAAATTTAAGTTAAAAATAATGATAAAATAAAATTCCTGAAAACTTACAGTGGATTTACAGTGTCTTATTATGACTGAGACACAGGTGTCTGTCATGATTTATTTATATGAAAGTATAATTTTCAAAAGGGTAATGTCATGACTAAAATGAAGGTTTAAAATGAACTCATGTGACTTCCATTGTAGTAGGAGCAGAGAGTGGGCCACAGAGAGCCCTTAGTAGCTCCATCACCTCAGGCCTAGCTACAATTATCTGGGGGGAGCCCCTGCCACCACCACTGGCCCCAGTCACCATCACCAAAACCATGAGCAGAGAATCTCAGACCCAGCAGATGACCCCACTCCTGCCAAGCCTGGCATCACTGGCAGTAACAAAGGGAGTAGTGACCCCAGAAGTCTCACATCAGTGGTACCTGCCAGTGGGGACAAGAAGGTCATTGTAAAGAAGCTTTATGGGACCAGTAAAATGGTTCAATGTAAGAAACAGATTTGCTTTAATTAATAGGAATGATACCAAGGAAGGTATTATTTGTCCACCAGACTGCCATAAAGAAAAATAACCCCAGGAGGTATCTTCAAAGTGCAGGATATGGACATACTGTGGAGCGTGATGTTGTTGAAGGAGAAAAAATGTTCAGAGACAGCAAATGTTACAGTCCCTGGTGGAGTTCCAGTGCAAGATAGTCAATATGCAGTAGACCGTAATCCTTATAGACACTATCCTCCACACAATTACCAGAAGAATTTTCAGAATAGTGAAAGTGGGGGAAAGAATGAGGGACCAGAGAGTGTTCCAAAAGGCCAGATCCAACAGTTCTGACCTACCACAGGCAATAGTTCCCATCTTACTATATGCAGAGACCCTATGGGTATAGACTTCAGTATTCCAACCCTCCTATGCAGGGAGGGTGCTGATAACCAGGAAACCAGAGTGCAAAAGAACAAGGTGGATCAGTCGTTGTTGGCAGCCGTCCATCTCGAGAGACAATGGTGTAGCTTCTTAAGAGTCTATCTGCACCGCCGAGAATGGCTGTGCAGTCCGACTCCGGAGTGACACGGTATCTGTCTCCTCCCGTGTTGAATCGACATCTTGCGATGACGCTGGAGTGTCCTCTCCAGTGGAGCTGAAGCTACAGAGCCTGGGCAGGGTGATATGGAGGGTCTGCTGTTGCCCATGCAGCAGACCCCCCCTCTCTTCGCAGCTGAAGGGTCCAAGGGAAAGACGGAGTCAATACAGCTTGGCTTCAGGTGCGCCGCAGGAGTTGCCGGTGTTGACTACAACGTCAAACCGCCTTAGGGACTCCGGCTCCGGATTTTCTGTCGGGGTTTACTCCCTTAGCCTTTCCCCTGAAGAGGTATGCCGCAAGGCAGCGGAGGTTTTTTGGAGTCAGAGTTTTCCTTCTCTGATGTGCCCTGACTGGAAGATCGAACCAGCGACACTTAGCTCGCAGGCCGATGCTCAATCCACTGAACCAAACCAGCCAGGGGCAAGGTGGATCAGTAAGACAGAATATATATGAGGCTACAGACCACAATTCTGCAGGGGACCTCCTCACCGAAGACAACCTAGAGAGGAGAGCAATGAAGAGCATAAGGAAAATCAAGGAACTGAGAACAAGTCAGCAAAGCCACTTCAACATCAGTACCACTGCAACTTTAATTACTGATGCAGACAGACATCCAGAAAACTCTAAACCACAAGATGGTAAAGAAGTACAAGCAGTCAACCCATCAGCTGAAATCTCATCAGCTCCTGTGGCTGAGCAGGGTAGAGCTGAGTAAATGCTAGCTAATCATCTCTACCATCATCCAATTTAGTCATCTAACAAGAATAAGTTAATATGAAACTCCAGCAATAAGAAATGAACAAAAGATTGGAGCTGAAGGCCTTCAGTGCTTGCCTTTTACCAGATAACTAGAACTATCTGCATTCTATGTAGCATGGAGTTTTTATTATTTTTATCTAAAGATGTCTCTTTTTGCTAATGAAAAGTGTGTTTTATTTTTCTGGTTTTTCTCAATGCACCTGTAAAGATAAATTTCAACATGACCAGAAATAAAACAATTTTATTTAAAGTTTACAATTACACTTTTTAAAAAACTCAACAAACTGCAAGCACTTGTTAGTAAAGGTCTTAAATAATTGTATTTGTTAAAAAAAATAAACTCATGTCTAACATTTATTAAATTCATTAATTAGGAGACATTTAAGATTCTAAAACTAGTTCAAAAGAGAATTTGAAGAAGAAACATAAATATGTAAGCAATCTGGAAGGCTGAAATTTATTAACTAGTAAATGCAATATTGGTTCATATCTTTTAAAGCAGTAATATCTAATGAGTGGGCCCATCTTTTCAACATAAATATTATTTCTTTCTAACAAAAGCATTTTTATTTCTATAAGTGAGTCGCTTGCTTTATATTTTAACTGCTTAATTTCTACCTTAGAGCTGTATAATAGCGTAAGTAACAGAAAGACAAGCATGTGCACACTTCCATTAAGTCTGACAATTATAGAATGGAGAGTTTATTAGACAATGTCCAGCACTGCACCAGAAAGGATACTCAGTCATATCTTTGATAGTTCCAAGTCTAGACAATGTTATCTGAAAATGTCACTGCCTGATTATGTTCAATTGTGAAAATCATGAACACCAAAATTAACTCATGAATATGTGTTACAGGCTTAGAATAAAATCTCAGAGACCAAAGTTCGGTACTCATCTACTGTAATCTCTAAGAATAAAATAGTTGCTTTGTAGGGTGGTAGATCAGCTTTGTTTAGCTGACTTTAGAACTCAATAGCATATCCATCAACTGGATATAACTGACATCAATAAATTATTTCATCTAACAACAGAAGGTTAATTCTTTGCAAGCTCACATGGAACCTTCACAAATATAGAACATATTCTGGGCCATAAAACATACCTCACCAAGTTTAAAAGAGTCGAAATCATATCATGTCTTCTGTCAGAATGATAGAATAAATCTAGAAATCATAACTGGTAGCTGAAAATCTCCAAATAATTTGAGAGTGAACATACTTTTAAATACCACATGGAGCAAGGAAGAAACCTCAAAAAATAATGAATATTTTGAACTAACTTATTAAATTAAAATACAACTTTCAAAATTTGTGAGATGTGGCAATGAAGTGCTTAAAGAGAAATTCATAGCTTTGAGTTAGAAGAGAAAACAGATCAAAAAGCCAATTATCTAAGCTTCTGCCATAAGAAACTATAATAAAAGAGTAAGTTAAATGCAAAGTAATCATAAAAAATTAGATTAAAGAAAAAATCAATATTAAAAATAAAAATCAGAAGAAAAATATAATGAAATCAAAAGCTGGTTCTTTGAAAAGATTTATAAAATCAATACCCTTATGGCCAGAGCAAGAAAAGAAGACAGAGGACACAAATGACTAATAAGAAATGAAAGGAATGTATTATTAGATATTCTATAGACATTAAAAGTATAACAAAAGCATACTATGTTCAATTCTATGCCTACACATTTAATACCAGATGAAATGAACCAATTCCTTGAAAGCCACAATCTTCCAAAACTCTCACAAGGAAAAACAGACAATCTGAATAGGCTTATATCTATAAAAGTAATTAAATCAGTCATTAATAATGTTCAGAAAAAGAAAGCAAAATGCCCATATGGGTTTATTGTTGAATTCTCCCCAACATTTAAGAAAAAAAAATTTACCAATTCTCTATAATTTCTTTCAGAGGAAAAATACAGAAGTAATATTTTCCCACTTATTCTATTAGGGCAACATTATACTAAATTAGAAGCAAAGAGGAATTAAGTCAGTACAGATTATACATCTAAATGTAAATGAAAAATTATAAAACACCTAGAATATAACATAGGATAAAATCTAGGTGATCTTGAGTATGGTAATATTTTTTTAAATACTACACCAAAGGTATGATCAATGAAAGAAAGTATTGATAAACTTGATTTTATTATAATTAAAAACACTCGTTCTGTGTGGGGGAAGCGGGATATCAATAGAATAAGAAGACAAGCCATAGACTAAAATAAAATGCATGCTTGAAAAATACACAAATGAGGTTGGAGATCCAAATGGGGGAGGAGTAAGTGGAAGTTACACTGACCTCCTTCCAGGACCAATCAGGAATTACAACTTAATTGTGTAGAAATTATCTGAAATGACCAACTGAACACTAGCTGGAGAACAGCCTTATAATCACAGACAGTCAGAAAATGCCCTTCATCACAACATGACTAGTAGGAAGTTCAGAGACATGAAAGGGCTGGCTAGGCTCCCATGGGTGGCAGATGAAAGAACCAAGAAACATCTCAGCAAGTGGGGATTAACCCTGAGAAGGACAGGGTCTAAAGCCACAGCTGGGCTTCCCAGCCTACAGAAACAGAACAGAAAGTAAGATAGCATCCAGCCTTAAAAAGTGAAAGGCCACAGGTTTCTTTTTGCTGGCCTGAAAGAAACAACTGGGAACAAAGAGCTATTAACGAGATCATGTACAAAAATATATTGTCACCCACTTACCCCGGGCTCAAGCAGAGGGAGAGCTGAGAGTACTAGAGATGGTTAAGGAGAGCTACAGGACAACATGAATAGCAGAAGAAGAAGAAGAGGAGCAAGGGATAGAAGACATGTTTGAAAAAGTAATGACACAAAACTTCCTTAACTTCATGAGAAAAAATATCATGCAAGTCCAGGAGGCACAGAGATTCCCAATGAAGATGAACCCAAACAGGCCCACTCCAAGACACATCATAATTAAAATGGCAAAATTCAAAGACAAAGAAAGAATCCTAAAAGCAGCAAGAGAGAAACAGCTAATAACATACAAGAGAGCTCTGACAGGACTATCATAAGATTTCTCAACAGAAACACTACAAGCCGGACAACGTAGACAGTGCAACAAAGTGCAATGAAAGTGAACTGGGTATCCCAGACACAAGAATGCTAAAAGAATACATTTCCACCAAATCAGCATTGCAAGAGATGCTAAAAGGTCTGCTTTAAGAAGAGGAAACAAAGAGAGAGAGAGAGACAGAGAGGAACACAGGTACAAAGGGAAAAATAACAATGAATAAGTACCTAACAATAGTAACTTTAAATATAAGTGGATTAAATGTACCAATCAAAAGATATAGGGTAGCTGAATGGGTTAGAAAGCATGACCCACATATATACTGTCTAAAAGAGACTCACCTAAGTACAAAAGATCTACATAGACTGAAAGTGAAGGGATGGAAAAAAATATTTCAAGCAAATGGACATGAAAAAAAAAGCTGGGGTAGCAATACTTATATCAGACAAAACAGATTTCACAGCAAAGGCCATAAAGAGAGACAAAGAAGGACATTTCATAATACTTAAGGGAAAAATCCATCAAGATGATATAACCATTATAAACATATATACACCCAACATAGGAGAACCCAAATATATAAGGAAAATCTTGGAGGACATCAAGAAGGATATTGAGGAAATATACTCATAGTAGGGACTTCAACATCCTATTGCCAACAATGGACAAATCTTTGAAACAAAGAAACATCAAAGATCTTGAGGCATTGAACAACACTCCACATCAAATATAGTTGATATATATATATTTTTTTAACCCCAAAGGAGCAAAATATACATTCTTTTCAAGTGCACATGGAACATTTTCAAAGGTAGACCACATGGTGGGACACAAAACAAGCTCCAACAAATACAAGAAAAATGAAATTATATCAAGCATTTCCTTAAATCACAATGGCTTAAAACTGGAAATAAACCTCAAGGAAAAACTCAAACACATTCAAACTCACAGAGAATAAGTAACATACTATTAAATAGTGAATGCAGAGTCGGGAAGATGGCAGAGGAGTGAGGGGAGGCTGCGCTTTCAGGCTCCTGAGACCTGTCTGCAGTTTGGGCTAACTGCAGACAGAACATCTCAGTGAGCAGCTGGACACTGGCAGGAATCGAGCCATGGCACTGCTGGATTAGAGAAAAACCATCTGGGAACAACCTGTTTAGTGAGGATAGCAAAGTAAAAGGGGATGAAACGGGATTCCTGATTGGGGCGGCTGCCTGAGCTACAGCTGGAAGTATACAAAGGCTTTTTGGTGACCACAGGCTTCCCCAGAGAAGAGTTGGGAGGAGAGCAGATCTCTGCCTGCTGGCAGAGACAGGACTCAACCAAGTGGCATTGGCGCTGAAGAACAGGAGACAGCGTGCTGCCGGGCAAGTGAGAACATAATTCTCCTTTATATTTTTCTCTAGTGGACGGTGGAGAAGGGAGGAAAGCTTGGGGGTGGTAGGCTGTTCTTGAGGAGCGCAGGCGCAGTGGTGCGCTCATCCACTCCCCAACCGTACACTTAGGTCGCGGGGGCACACATAGGGAACTGCCCTCATACACTGGCCCAGGTGTGCAGGGCCATGAGTCCAGGTGCCCCTTGGACTCTCTCCAACAGACATAAGATCAGTGCCCCAACGGACACAGGGAGGGCCCACTGAACACGCAGAAGACCGTGCATAGACACACCTAGCCAGCTCCAGTGGGCGCCAGGCCCCAGGCTGGAAAGCAGACCACTAGCTCAGGTTGTGCTCGTGCCCACCCATATGGGTGAGGGAAGGCGGGCAGCTGCAGCACCCGAACAGTGGGCCACAGCAACTCACAGACGCTCACTTCCACTGTGCACAAGTGTCCGGGGCCACACCCTAACAGGAGAGAGACCAACTCCCAGAGCTTGGCTCAGCAGGACTAAGGGCACGGGCCGTGTGAGCTCGAAAACACCTCGGCCCAGCTACAATAGGTGCCAATCATGGGGCAAGCTCTTGGGTCGCCAAGTGCGTGCCAGGAGCCCATGCTCAAGGACACCTCAACTGGCTCCAGCAGGCAGCAAGGTAGCGCTGTGTGCCGGCCACTGCGGGCGCACACCACTGCTGCAAGGAACAAGAACCTCTGAACCCCCACACTAGACCAGCCACAGACACAGAAAAAGAAGATGACACACCAAGGCTGAACTGAGTAAAAACATTCCTTTTTTTTTTTTTCTCTTTTTCTTTCTTTTTTCTTTTTTTTTTCTCTTTTTCTTTCTTTCTTTCCTCTTTCTTCTTTCTTTTCTGTCTCTCTTTCTTTCTTTCTTCTTTTCTTTCTTCTTTTTCTTTTTTCTTTTCCCGTCCTTAAAAAAAGGAGAGAGGAGGAGAGGAGAGAGGGGAAGAAAAAAGAAAAGAAAAACAAACTATACCTCTGATGAGTTTCATATAACCTCTCCTTCTCATCCTTTCTCTTCAATCACTGTTTATTTGTTTGTGTGTCTAGTTTAGCGCCCCTTATCACTCTAAACAATAGAATATAATTAATATATAAGCCCTGTCCCTGGCTGGTTTGGCTCAGTGGATTGAGCATCGGCCTGCGAGCTAAGTGTCGCTGGTTTGATCTTCCAGTCAGGGCACATCAGAGAAGGAAAACTGATTCCAAAAAAACCTCTGCTGCCTTGCGGCATACCTCTTCAGGGGAAAGGCTAAGGGAGTAAACCCCGACAGAAAATCCAGAGCCGGAGTCCCTAAGGCGGTTTGACGTTGTAGTCAACACCGGCAACTCCTGCGGCGCACCTGAAGCCAAGCTGTATTGACTCCGTCTTTCCCTTGGACCCTTCAGCTCCGAACAAAGGGGGGATCTGCTGCATGGGCAACAGCAGACCCTCAATATCACCCTGCCCAGGCTCTGTAGCTTCAGCTTCACCGGAGAGGACACTCCAGCGTCATCGCAAGATGTCGATTCAACACGGGAGGAGACAGATACCGTGTCACTCCGGAGTCGGACTGCACAGCCATTCTCGGCGATGTAGATAGACTCTTAAGAAGCTACACCATCGACTCTTGAGACGGACGGGCATGGGCAACAGCAGACCCTCCATATCACCCTGCCCAGGCTCTGTAACTTCAGCTTCACTGGAGAGGACACTCCAGCGTCATCGCAAGATGTCGATTTAACACGGGAGGAGACAGATACCATGTAACTCCCGAGACGGACTGCACAGCCATTCTTGGCGGTGCAGATAGACTCTTAAGAAGCTACACCATCGTCTCTCGAGACGGACGGCTGCCGACGACTATATAAGCCCAATACAGTACAATCCCACTTTCTTACTATATTCTGCATTTTTCCATCCTTTTCTTCTATTTTTATTAACATACAATGTAAATATTATCTACTGGCTTGCATAGTCTCAACTATTATTAATCTATCATCCCCTATATCAAAAATCATATTTTTCTTCCCTAAAAACAACTCTTATCTATTCTTCTTATAGTATAAAAGCTCTAATCTCTTTAAATTTATATTAACACTGGCTTGTTGGCTGACGATAACGGATAGAGGGTGGGGGATATTTTTGAGGGTGTGGGTCTCCTGCCTGGGCTGTGTTTATGTTTTTAACAGCATCTCCACAAAAGAACTCAAGACAAAGTAGACAGAGTGACTCTGAATCAACTAGCCAGAAGGAAGATCCTACCAAAGAACATCTGAAATATAACCAGGCAGCATAAACAAACGACATAAAGGGTAACCCAAGAACATCAGGCTCAGGAGATCAAAGAGACTGCACCACTGAAAGGCCCAGATCTCCCATAAAGAATCTCACACCACAAAGGTGGGAAGTCAAAGCAGACCAATCCAAAAAATAAAAATAAAAACAAACAAGAAGAACCCAACATGGTAAGACACAAAAATAACCCCTCAATGAAAAGAAAAGAGGAATCCTCAGAAAGAGAGGTAGATGAAATAGAGATAGCCCAAATGTCAGACATGGAATTCAAAACAATGGTGGTAAAGAATGTCAATATACACGACAACCTTAAAAATAACTATGACAATTTCCAAGAAAGTTACCAGCATCTCCAAGAAAATTACAGGGACCTTGCAGAGAACCACACCAGCATAAAAAAGGACATAGAAACTATTAACAAGAACCAGGAAGAAATGAAGAATACAATCTCTGAACTGAAAAACACAGTAGAATCAGTCAAAAGCAGACTAAACGAAGCAGAGGATCAGATTAGTGAGTTAGAAGAAAATGTAGAGAAAAACTCCTAGACGATACAGAAAAATGAAAAGAGACTGAAAAAATATGAACAAGATGTAAGGGAATTACAGGATAGCATGAGAAAAAATAATATCCGAGTCATCGGAATTAGAGAGGGAGAAGAAAAAGAGCATGGAATTGAAAAACTGATAGGAGAACTAGTGACAGAAAATTTTCCGAACATGATGAGAGAAAAAGTGATACAAGTTCAGGAAGCACAGAGAGTTCCAATGAAGAGGAACCCCCCAAAACCCACTCCAAGACACATCATAATTAAAATGGCAACATTCCAAGACAAAGAGAGAATCCTAAAAGCAGAAAGAGAAAAACAGCAAATAATATACAAGGGAGCTCCGATAAGGCTATCAACTGATTTCTCAACAGAAACATTACAAGCCAGAAGGGAATGGTCAAAGATATTTCAAGCAATGAAAAACAGAGGCCTACAACCAAGAATACTCTACCCAGCAAGGCTCTCATTCAAAATGGAAGGTGAAATAAGGAGTTTCTCAGACAAAGGAAGACTAAAAGAATACATCTCCAGCAAACCAGCATTGCAAGAGATGCTAAAGGGAGTGTTCTAAGAAAAAGAAGACAAAAAAAAAAAGAGAAGAGAGGAACAGAGGTACAAAGGGCAATGAATAAATACACGTCAATAATAACCTTAAATGTAAATGGATTAAATGCTCCAATTAAAAGACATAGGGTAACAGAATGGATAGGAAAACAGGACCCATATATTTGCTGTCTACAAGAAACACACCTCAAAACAAAAGATTTACACAGACTGAAAGTAAAGGTAGATAAAAAAATGTATTCCAAGCAAACAGACATGAAAAAAAAAGCCAGGGTAGCAGTCTTCATATCAGACAAAATGGATTTCAAAGCAAGGGCAATAAAAAGAGACAAAGAAGGACATTTCATAATACTTAAAGGAACAATCCATGAAGAAGATATAACACTGATAAGCATATATGCACCCAATAGAGGAGCACCCAAATACATAAAGCAAATACTAGAAGACCACAAGAAGGATATTAACAACAACACACTCATAGTAGGGGACTTGAACACTCCATTATCAACAATAGACAGATCATCAAAGCAAAGAAACACCAAGGATATACAGGCATTGAACAACACACTAAGTCACATGGACCTAACTGATATATATATAGAACTTTCCACCCCAAAGAAGCAAAATATACATTCCTTTCAAATGCACATGGGACATTTTCAAAGATAAACCATTGGTAGGACACAAAACAAGCCTCAACAAATTCAAAAAATTGAAATCATATCAAGCATCTTTTCACACAACAATGTCTTAAATTAAAAATTAACCTCAGAGAAAAAAATCAAAGACATCCAAACTCATGGAGATTGAATAACATGCCATTAAATAATAAATGGGTTAACAATGACATCAAAGCAGAAATCAAGAAATTTTTAGAAACTAATGATAATGAGCACACAACAGCTCAAAACCTGTGGGACACAGCAAAAGCAGTCCTGAGAGGGAAGTTCATAGCAATACAGGCATATCTGAAAAGGATAGAAGAATCTCAAATAAAAAACCTAACCATAAAGCTACAAGAACTAGAACAACAACAACAAACAAAGCCTAGTGCAAGAAGAAGAAACGAAATCATAAAGATCAGAGCAGAACTAAGTGACATAGAGATTAAACAAACAATCCAAAAGATCAACAAAACTAGGAGCTGTTTCTTCGAAAAAATAAAAAAAATTGACAAGCCTCTAGTCAGTCTAATCGAGAAAAAAAGAGAGAAGCCCCAAATAAACAAAACCAGAAATGAAAGAGGAGAAATCACAACTGATATCACAGAAATAGAAATGATAGTAAGAAATTACTACAAACAACTGTATGGCAAGAAATTTGACATCTAGAACAAATTGACAAATTTCTAGAAACATACAACCTTCCAAAACTGAATCAAGAAGAAGGAGAAAGTTTCAACAGACCAATAACAAAGAAGAAAATTGAAACAATAATCCAAAATCTCCCTGCACACAAAAGCCCTGGGCCTGACGGCTTCACATGTGAATTCTACAAAACATTTAGGAAAGAACTAACTCCTATCCTCCTCAAATTATTTTGAAAAATCCAAGAAGAGGGGAAAATTCCAAACTCTTTCTATGAAGCCAGTATTATCCTAATCCCAAAACCAAGTCAAGACAAAACAAAGAAAGAAAACTACAGGTCAATATTACTGATGAACATAGATGCTAAAATCTTCAATAAAATATTGGCAAACAGGATCCAGCAATACATCAAAAAGATCATACATCACGATCAAGTGGGATTCATTCCAGGGATGCAAGGATGGTTTAATATTGACAAATCAATAAATATAATACATCACCTAAACAAAATGAAAGACAAAAATCACATGATCATATCAATAGATGCATAAAAAGCATTTGATAAATTATAACACCCATTTATAATGAAAACACTCAGCAAAATGGGAATAGAGGGAGCATACCTTAACATAATAAAGGCTATATATAAGAAGCCTGAGGCCAACATCATACTCAATGGACAAAAACTAAGAGCATTCCCCCTGAATTCAAGAACTAGACAAGGTTGTCCTCTCTTTCAACTCCTATTCAATATAGTTTCGGAAGTCCTAGCCACAGCAATCAGACAAGAATAAGAAATAAAAGGCATCCAAACTGGGAAAGAGGAAGTAAAACTATCATTATATGCAGATGACATGATAGTATACATAGAAAATCCTATAAACTCCATTAAAAGACTACTCGATATAATAAGTGAATTTGGCAAAATCATAGGGTACAAAATAAATATATAGAAATCTAAGGCATTTCTGTACACCAACAATAAAATATCAGAGACAGAGACAAAAAAGAAAATACCATTTACTATAGCAACAAGAAAAATGAAGTACCTACGAGTAAACTTAACCAAAGAGATAAAAGACCTGTACTCTGAAAATTACATAACATTGTAGAAAGAAATTAAGGAAGATACAAATAAATGGAAGCAAATACCATGTTCTTGGATGGGAAGAATCAACATCATCAAAATGGCCATACTACCCAAAGCAATTTATAGATTCAATGCAATCCCTATTAAAATACCAATGACATATTTCTCAGACCTAGAACAAATACTCCATAAATTCATATGGAACCAAAAAAGACCCCAAATAGCAAAAGCAATCTTGAGACAGAAGAACACAGCTGGACGAATCACAACACCAGATATCAAACAATACTACAAAGCCACTATAATCAAAACAGTCTGGTACTGACATAAGAACAGACATATAGATCAGTGGAACAGAACAGAGAGTCCAGAAATAAACCCAGACCTCTATGGTCAACTAATATTTGATAAAGGAGGAAGGAACATAAAATGGAATGAGAAGAGCCTCTTTAACAAATGGTGCTGGGAGAACTGGACAGGGATGTGTAAAACAATGAAACTAGACCACCAATTTACACCACACACGAGAATAAACTCAAGATGGATCAAAGACTTAAATGTAAGCCATGACACCATAAAAGTCGTAGAGGAAAACATAGGCAAGAAATTTCAGATATCTCACGTAACAATTTCTTCACGGATACATCTCCTAAAGCAAGAGAAATAAAGGAAAAAATAAACAAATGGGATTACATCAAACTAAAGTGTTTCTGCTCAGCAAAAGAAAACATCAGCAAGATGAAAAGGAAACCAGCCATATGGGAAAACATATTTGCCAATGATATCACAGACAGGGGACTGATCTCCAAAATATATAAAGAGCTTATACGTCTCAACATCAAGAAAACAAACAACCCAATTAAAAAATGGGCAAAGGACCTTAACAAACACTTCTCCAAAGAGGACATACAGAAGGGCCATAGACACATGAAAAAATGCTCAACATCATTAGCCATCAGGGAGATGCAAATAAAAACCACAATGAGATACCATTTTACACCAGTCAGAATGGCCATCATCAACAAATCAACAAACAACAAGTGCTGGTGAGGATGTGGAGAAACAGGAACCCTACTGCACTGTTGGTGAGAATGCAGACTGGTACAGCCACTATGGAAAACAGTATGGTGTTACCTCAAAAAACTAAAAATGTAACTGCCTTTTGAACCAGCGATTCCACTACTAGGATTATACCCAAAGAATATTGAAACACAAATTCAAAAGAACTTATGCGCCCCTATGTTCATTGCAGCACTGTTTACAATAGCTAAGTGCTGGAAACAACCTAAGTGCCCATCTGTAGATGAGTGGATCAAAAAACTGTGGTACATTTACACAATGGAATACTATGTAGCAGAGAGAAAGAAGGAACTCCTGTCGTTTGCAACAACATGGATGGAACTAGAGAGAATTATGCTTAGTAATATAAGCCAGGCAAAGAAAGAAAAATACCATATGATAGCACCTAATACAGAAACTAAAGAACAACACAAACAAAAAGAACTAAATAGAACAGAGAGCAGAATAGCAGTCAATAGGTGGGAGTGGGGTTGGATAGAAGGGGGATAAGTAAGGGAAGGGTTTAGTCAAAGAACATGTATAAATGACTCATGGATATGGACAACGGGGAGGCATATGATTGCGGGAGAAGGGGTGTGCTGGGTGGGGGAGAAAAATGGGGGAAAATGGGACAACTGTAATTGAAAAACCAAGAATTAAAAAAAAAAATTGAATGGGTTAACAATGACATCAAGAAAGAAATCAAAACATTTCTGGAAACAAATGATAATGAACTCACAACAACACAAAACTTATGTAATACAGTGAAAGCAGTCTTGAGAGGACAGTTCACAACAATACAGGCCTATGTAAAAAGGAAAGAGGAATCTCAAATAATATAACCTAACAGCTACAAGAACTAGAAGAACAACAAACAAAGCCTAGAGCGAGTCGAAGGAAGAAAGTCATCAAGATCAGAGCAGAATTAAATAACATAGAGACTAAAGAAAAAATTCACAGGATCAATAAAACCAGGAGATGTTTCTTTGCAAATATAAACTAAATTAACAAGCCTTTAACCAGGTTTATCAAGAAAAAAAGGGAGATGACCCAAATAAATAAAATCAGAATTGAAGGAGGAGAAATCACAACATATACCACAAATATACAAAGGATTGTAAGAAATTACTACAAACAACTGTGTCACAAGAAATTTGACAACCTAGATGAAATGAAGAAATTTCTGGAAACACATAATCTTCCGAAACTAAATCACAAAAAAGCAGAAAACCTGAATAGACCAACAACAATTAACGATATTGAAGAAATAATCAAAAAAAACTCCCAGTATACAAAATCCTTTGACTGGATGCCTTCACCGGTAAGTTTTACAAAACTTTTAGGAAAGAACTAACTCTTTTTCTTCTCAAATTATATCAAAAATTTCAAGAAGAGGGAGGACTCCTAAACTCTTTTTATGAAGCCAGTATTACCCTAAGTACAGAGTCAGGTCAAGAGCCAACAAAGAAAGAAAACCACAGGCAATATCACTGATGAACATAGATGCTAAAATTCTGAACAAAATATTGGCAAACCAGATCCAGCAACACATTAAAAAGATCATACCGAGACTTTCAGCCAAGATGGAGGCTTAGATTGACACACTCTGTCTCTTTCCACAACTAAGAAGTACTGCAATTACCACAAAAGCAGAAATAACCAGAAGTTCCAGAAAATAAAGTTACGTGGAAGTCCAACGTGTGAAGTTATAAACAAGTGGTGCTCGTCTGGATGGATATGAGGGGCGAAGGTGGGGTGGAGAGATCAAGCTGTGCTGTCAGTGACAGCTGCAGCGATGGGTGGCAGGACTGCAATAAGCACAGATACCTGTATTTAAGGGGAGGTGAGAAGCACCAGGGGAGCACCACTGACTGCAGTCCAGACCCATCAGCTCGTGATTCCAACGCCGGGGAAGGCTGACCCACATTGCCTCGGACTGTGAAGCCCAGAGGGTGTGTGGGGACAGAGGAGGAGGCTCCTGGTCTCTCAGCAGAGAGGAAAGGCAGAAATCCATCTTGAACTCCCACCCCCACACAAAGTGCCACAGTGTGGTGAGAAGGGTCGCCTGGTAGTGACGAGTGCACACAGCTCTGCCCCTGATAGCATAGTAGGTGTGACAGCCCTGCTCAAGAAGGAAAGAAAAACAAAAATGGTCAGGATGGCAGAAATCTTGATTAAAACACCAATCACGCAGCTGACCAAAAAGCAAATACAAGAATTAACCAATGAAAAAATAGATAATCTTTCTGAGGCTCAGTTCAGAGCTATAGTCTTAAGGCAACTTACAGAATTAACAAAAGATATTGAACATGATGGGAAAGGAATGAAGGCTAGTCCTGCTGAAATGGATGAAAACACATATGAGACAAGCGGTGAGGAAAGGAAAACCAGGGATCAAATCAACAAATCAGAACATAGGGAAGGAACAGTCAACCAGTACAGAAAGAGAAAACAAAAAGTGAGGAGTATGAGGAGAAGCTCAGGAACCTCTGGGAGGGCTACAAGCGAATGAACATCGGAATTATAGGGTCGCCAGAAGGTGAAGAAGAACTAGAAATTGAAAAATTATTTGAAAAACAATGAAGCAGAACTTCCCTAACTTGAGGAAGGAAATAGACTTACAGGTCCAGGAAGCACAGAGAGTTCCAGAAAAACTGGACCCAGGGGGAACCACACAAGACACATTATAATTAAAATGTCAAAAATTAAGGATAAAGAGAGAATCTTAATAACAGCAAGAGAGAAGAAAAGAATTATGTACAAAGGTGTCCCAATTAGACTATCAGCTGATTTCTCAAAGGAGACCCTACAGGCAAGAAGTAACTGGCAAGAATTATTCAAAGTAATGAAAAGCAAAACCCTACAGCCACAATTACTCTATCCAGTGAAGCTGTCATTCAGAATAGAAGGGCAGAGAAACTACTTCCAGGACAAAGTAAAACTGAAGGAGTTCATTAGATTCAAACCGCTGTTATATGAAATGTTAAAGGGACTTGTTTAGAAGGAAGAGGATCAAAACTATGAACACTAAAATGAAAAATGTATCACAACAACCAACAACAGAAGCTAAAAAAAATAGAAACAAAGGCAAACTAAGTAGGCAACGAGAGTGGAAAAAGAACTATAGGTATGGGAAACAAATTGGGAGGCAGTCAGCAGAGAGGGGGAAGGGTAAAAAGGGAGGGATATCATGCAGGAATTAAGCAGAATAGGAGGGAATGGAGTAGACAGGAAGATGTTGAGAAGTACTATCTGCACAATCAATGAGCATGGACTAAGTGGGGAGACAACTGGTGGGCGGGGGTCACTGTGTGGAAGAGAGCAGAGGGAAAAGAAATTGGGACAACTGTAACAGCATAGTCAAAAAAACATATTTTTTAAAAATCATACATCATTATCAGGTGGGATTCATCCCCGGGATGCAAGGATGGTTTAATATTCACAAATCAATAAACATAATGCACCACATTAACAAAAATGAAAGACAAAAATCACATAATTACATCAATAGATGCTAAAAAAGAATTTGATAAAGTATACCTATTTATGATTAAAACACTCAGCATAATAGGAATAGAGGGAGCATACCTCAACATAATAAAGGTCATAGATGAGAAACCTAAAGCCAACATTATACTTAACGGGAAAAAACTGAAAGCATTCCCCCTGATATCAGGAACAATACAAGGATGCCCACTCCCTTGACTCTGAGTCACCATGGGCTTGGAAATTCTAACCACAGTAATATGACAAGAAAAATAAATAAAAGGTATCTAAAATGGAAAAGAGGAAATAAAACTGTCATTATTTGCAGATGACATGATAGTTTACATAGAAAACCCTAAGGACTGCACAAAAAACTACTCAACCTAATAAATGAATTTGGTGAAATAGTAGAGTACAAAGTCATTATTCACCAATCAAAGGTATTTCTGTACACTAACAATAAAATATCAGAGACAGAAGTGCAAAAAAAATATCCCATTTAACACAGCAACAAGAAAAATAAAGTACCTAGGAATAAACTTAACCGAGGAGGTAAAATACTTGTACTTGGAAAACTACAGAAGAACACTGGAGAAACAAATTTAAAAAGATACAAATAAATGGAAGCATATATCACGTTCATCGATAGAAAGAATAAACATTATTAAATTGTCCATACTACCCAAGGCAATTTATAGATTCAATGCAATTTCTATTAAAATACCAATGACATATTTCACAGACCTAAACAAATACTTCAAAAATTTATATGGAATCAAAAAACGCCCCAAATAGCCACAGCAATCTTGAGGAAGAAGAACAGTGTAGGTGGAATCAAAATACCTGATATCAAACTCTACTACAAAGCCAGTGTAATTAAAAGAGTTTGGTACCAGAATAAGAACAGGCATACAGATCAACAGGACAGAATAGGGATCCCAGAAATAAACTTAGGTCTATATGGTCAACTCATATTTGCCAAAGGGGAAAGGAACATAAAATGGAGTGAAAATAACCTCTTCAACAAATGGTGCTGGGAGCACTGGACAGGGACATGCCAAAAAATGAAACTAAACCACTAACTTGCATGATACACCAGAATAAAATTAAGATGGATAAAAGACTTAAATGTAAGCTGTGACACCTTAAAAGCCCTAGAGGAAAATATAGGCAGGAAAATTTCAGATATCCCATGTAGCAATATTTTCACTGGTATATCTCCTAAGGCAAGGGAAATAAAGGAAAGAATAAACAAATGAGACTACATCAAACTAAAGAGTTTCTGCTCTGAAAAAGAAAACATCAGCAAGATGAAAAGGGAACCAATCATGTGGGAAAACATATTTGCCAATGATACCTCAGACAAGAGATAAATCTCCAAAATATGTAAAAAATTTACACATCTCAACACCAAGAAGACAGTCAACCCAATTAAAAAATGGGTAAAGGACCTGAACTAACACTTCTCTCAAGAGGATGTACAGAGGTTTCATAGACATATGAAAGAATGCTCCACATCACTAGCCATCAGAGAGATGCAAATAAAAACTACAATGAGATACCACCTCACACCAGTCAGAATGACCATCATCAACAAATCAACAAACAAGTGCTGGTGAGGATGCAGAGATAAGGGAACCCTAGTGCACTGTTGGAGGAAATGCAGACTGGTGCAGCCGCTGTGGAAAACAGTGTCAAGTTTATCAAAAAACGAAAAGTGGAACAGCCTTTTGATCCAGCGATTCCATTGCTTGATTCATACCCAAAGAATCCTGAAACACCAATTCAAAAGAACCTATGTAACCCTATATTTGTAGCAGCGCTATTTACAATAGCCAAATGCTGAAAACAACCTAAGTGCCCATCTGTAGATGAGTGGATGAAAAAACTGGTACATTTACACAGTGGAGTACTATGCAGCAGAAAGAAGGAAGGAACTACCATTTGTAACAACATGGATGGAACTAGAGAGAATTATGTTTAGCGAAATAAGCAAGGCAACAAAAGACAAATACAATATGATATTACCTAATATAGGGAACTAATGAACAACACAAAGAAATGAGCAAAGTTGAACCAGAGACTTTTTACAAGGAGCAGACTAACAGTGACAGAGTGGGAGGGGGGAGGGAGAGAAGAGGAAGGGTCTATTCAAGGAACTAGTATAAATGACCCATGGACATGGACAATGGGATGGTGATTGACTGTGGAATAAGGTGTTGGCAGGGTGGGAGGAAGCAATTGGAGATAAACTGGGACAACTGTAATAGGAAAAATATTTTAAATTTTTTAAAGTAATAATAAAATAAAATAATTTTAAAAAGAGAAAAATACACAACTGATAAAGAAATGTTGTATAAAATGTACAATGCACTCCTGATACTAACAAGAAAATAATTAATCTGAATAAAAATGGGAAATATCTGAAAGGTATTTCAACAAAGAAGATATAAATATGGCAAATAAACATAATGAAAAGATGTTCAGCATCAAATGTCATCAGGGAATTTCTAATTAAAACAATAACATTTCATTACACGTCTATTAGAATATCCAAATGCAAAACACAACACCAAATGCTGAAAAAGATGTGGATCAGTAAGAATCTTTATTTATTGTTAGTAAAAATGCAAAATGGCACAGCCACTTTGATACACTGTTATTCTACTGGCTAGGAATAACATTCCTTAGTATATTTACCCAAATAAGATAACCATTTATATCCACACAGAAAACCTGTACACAGATGGATATGGCAGCTATAGCAGCTTTATTCATAATTGCCAAACTTGGAAGTAACCAAGATGTCCTCTGGTAGTTGAATGGATAGAGAAACTGTGCTACATTCAGACAATGGAATATTATTCAGTGCTAAAAATAAATGAGTTTCAAGCCATGTAAAGACATAAAGGAAACTAAAAGGCAAATCATTAAGTGCAAGAAGCCAATCTGTAAAGGTTAGATACTATATGATTCTAACTACATTACATTTTGAAAAAAGCAAAACTATGGAGATAGTAGAAAGATCAGTGAGTGCTAGGAGTTAGGGGAGTGTGAGGGGTGAAAGGACAAAGCACACAGGATTTATAGGGCAGTGAAAATGCTCTGTGTGGTACTATAATGATGGATACATGTGGCTAAGTTTGCCACATTCCATAGAATGTACATCATCAATAGTGAACCATAAAATATGAACCTTGGAAGATAATTATGTGTGAATGCAGTCATTGATGGCAATAAGTGTAACACTGTGCTGTGGGATGTTGATAGAGGAGGAGGTTGTGTATGCAAGGGGACAGGTAACTCTATACTTTCCATTCAATTTTTTCTGTGAACATAAAACTTCTCTAAAAAATAAAGTTTACTATTTAAAACAAACAAACAAACAAAAAAGCTGACGAGAGCATCGATGACTTTTAGTTCTTTTAAGGATACTACATCACAGTCACTCTAGAATTCAACTGAGTGTTAAAACACAGGCATTAACAATTTTCAATTCTAAAAGTAGTTCAGAGATCCAGGCAAGATGGCAGTGTAGGCATACATGGCTCATCTCTTCATACAACCACATCAAAATTACAACTAAAATATAGAACAATCATCAGAAATTGAGTTGAATAGAAGTCTGTCATCGTCATCGTCATCGGCAGCCGTCCGTCTCGAGAGACGATGGCGTAGCTTCTTGAGAGTCTATTTGCACCGCTGAGAATGGCTGTGCAGTCCGACTCGGGAGTGACAATCCCTGCCGCACTTGTTACAGGTGAAGGCAGATGGCTGTTGTTGCTGCTGTTGACGCTGCTTCCGCCTCGATCTTTTCTGGGCCGCCTCCTCGTTGCGCGCAGCCTCTGCGCGTGACGTACCTTGCCTGACCGCGAGCCTCCAGGCTAGGCGGTCGTCTGCTTGAACTTCCCATGTGTTGAGATTGATGGAGCATTGTGTCATGTCCTTTTTGCAGATGTCTTTGAACCGCAGTTTTGGGTGCCCTGTCATCCTCTGGCCTTCTGCTAGCTCGCCGTAGAGGAGGTCTTTGGGAATACGGCCTGCATCCATTCTTTTGACATGGCCGAGCCACCTGAGGCGTCTCTCGCTAAGAACTGCATGCAAACTGCTCATGTTGGCTCGCTTCAGCACCTCGGTGTTGGGGACCTTATCCTGCCAGGCGACATGCAGGACGCGTCGCAGGCACCTCATGTGGAAGCTGTTGAGTTTCCTTTCGTGCCTTGCGTAGGTGGTCCACGTCTCGCTGCCATAGAGGAGAGTGCTGAGTACGCAGGCTTGGTAGATGTGCAGTCTGGTTTTCTCAGTGAGGCTGAAATTGTTCCACACTCGCCGGTTCAGTTTGGCCATAACTGTGGCTGCCCTGGCGATTCTCCGGTTGACCTCCAAGTCAACTGACAGAGAGCTTGAGATGGTGGACCCGAGGTAAGTGAAGTCGTTGACAACCTCCAGGGGAGAATAGAAGTCTGACAACTACAGAATTAAAGAAACCACATTCACTGAGGCAAGTAGGAGGGGCCCAGATGTTGAATGGACTAGTCTCCCACCCATATGTTGTGAATACAAATTCAGGAGGGATATTTCAGGAGCAAGAAATCCCAGCCACATACCAGGCCCCCCAGCCCAGGATGCCAGTGCCAGGAAGATAAGTCCCCATAACTTCTAGCTGCAAAAACCAGTGGGGATTGAGTCAGTGGAAGAAACTGCTGGAGCCCCAAGCAGTTCATCTTAAAGAACCCACCATGGACTTATCTACTCAGACTCACTCCCTGTGAGCTCCAACAACAGGGTAGCAGCTTGAAAGGCACCAGTGGTATACTGGTGAAAGTGAAATGTCTGGCACTAAGGTGAGTAGAGGTCACTGTCTCTTTTCTAAACCCTCCCTCCACAGATCCAGCAAGTTGGTGCCATATTTAAGACTCCATCAACCTGTATAACACTGTTTGACCTGCCTTGCAGATTCCCAGAGACTCCACGCTAACCAACTTACAGGCCTATCCAATCTACTTTTCCATATGAAAGACTGGTCTTGGCTCATGCTTCACAACTTCCTAAATCTTATCAAATAAGCAACAGCTGGCCTCAGTGAACTCTAGGCCTCGCACAACCAGAAGACAACTTAGATTCACAGCTTGGCCTTGCCTAGGAACCTCCAAGCCCAGCACAAGTAGCAGCCATTTCAGATTGCTTTATAGCTCAGGCAAGGTGCCCTGGGAAAAACACAGCTGGGGTCTGACCTTGGCCTGAACCACCTGGGAAACTCCAGAACCAGCACACCCACTGGGCAGCCACAGACCACCATGCAACTGTGCAGCTGATCCTCCCTGGAGGGTGGAGGTTAGTGGCCAGTGATCACAGCCAGTCTTTGAAGTTGACTGGCCTAGGTAATCCCTCTCATTGATCTTCCAACATCAATCAAAGCTCAACTACAAGAGGAGAGTGTACTCAGCCCATAGAAATGGTGCACCTGGAGTCCAGCTTGGCTGATAGGGGAGACTGTGCCATTGGACTCTATAAAACACCTACTACATTGAGCCATACTACTAAGACACAGAGTCAAAGAAGCTTTACCTAATACACAGAAACAAACACAGAGTGGCTGCCAAGTTGAGGAGGCAAAGAAATATGGCTCAAATGAAAGAACAGAACAAAACCCCAGAAAAAGAACTAAATGAAACAGAGATAGCCAACCTAGCAGATGTACTAATACACAGAAACAAACACAGAGTGGCCGCCAAGTTGAGGAGGCAAAGAAATATGGCTCAAATGAAAGAACAGAACAAAACCCCAGAAAAAGAACTAAATGAAACAGAGATAGCCAACCTAGCAGATGTAGAGTTCAAAACACTGGTGATCAGGATATTCAGAGAAATGATTGAGTATGACCCCACAATAAAGGAAGAAGTGAAGGTTATACAAAGTGGCATAAAGAAAAATATATGGGGAACCAATAGTGATAAGAAGGAAGCCAGATTCAAATCAACAATTTGGAACAAAAGGAAAAACTAAATATTCACTCAGAACAGAAAGAAGAAATAAGAATTGAACAAAAGTAGAAGAGGATTAGAAACTTCTGGGACAACTTTAAGTGTGCCAACATCCGAATCACAGGGGTGCCAGAAGGAGAAGAGGAAATGCAAGAAATTAAAAACTTATTTGAGAAAATTATGAAAGAAAACTTCCCAAATTTGGCAAAGAAAATAGACATACAAGTCCAGGAAACACAGAGAATCCCAAACAAGTTAGACCTAAAGAGGACCACACCAAGACACATAATTAAAATTCCAAAGGTAAAGAGAGAATCTTAAAAGCAGCAAGAGAAAAGAAAAGTTACCTACAAAGTAGTTCCCATAAGACTATCAGTTAATTTCTCAAAAGAAACTTTGCAGGCAAGAAGGGACTGGCAAGAAGTATTCAAAGTGATGAAAAGCAAGAACCTACAACCAAGATTACTCTATCCAGCAAAGCTATCATTTGGAATGAAAGGACAGATAAAATGCTTCCCAGACAAGGTAAAGTTAAAAGAGGTCATCATCACCAAGCCATTATTATAGGAAATGTTAAAGGGACTTATTTAAGAAAGAGAAGATCAACACTATGAACATTAAAATGACAATAAACTCACAACTATAAACAGAATCTAAAAAATAAAAACAAAATCCAACTAAGCAAACCAGAATATAAACAGAGTCATAGGTATGGGGATTATTTGGAGGGTAATCAGCTGGGAGGAGAAAAGGGGAGAAATGGGGAAACGGTATAGGGGTTAAGAATCAAAATTAGTTGGTACAAAATAGACAAGGGGAAGTTAAGAATAATATAGGAAAAGGTGAAGCCAAAGCACTTATATGCATGACTCATGGAAATGAGCTAAGAGGGGTGGGATTGCTGGAGGGAGTGGGATACTGGACGGAGAAGAGAAAAGGGAAATAAACTGGGACTACTGTAACAACATAATCAATAAAATATACTTAAAAAAGAAAAAGAAAGAAACAATACCACAATTATAAGTCCTTAATCCTTCTCAGTCATGGTCTATCTACATGGCTGTAATAATGGATAAATAATTAGGTAATAAAAATGTTATCATTCTTATTTAAGTCCATATCCTTATTCTTATTCCATATTCTTAACCTATGGTCATGTTGTTCCTACATAAATTGTAGGCTAAGTAGAGAAAAACTTTAAACCAGTATGAGTACAGGGTTCTGAACAAAAGAACTAATTCTCATCTCCTCTCTGTCTCTCAGTCTCTCTGTCTCTCTCAAACATTTCCAAACCTGACTGCAGCTAGTCTATCTCCACCATGTTTTTGTTTCAATCTTCCTTACTGCTTATGATTTAAATTTTTCTCATCTTGTGGCTTCCAAATTCAGGTAATAGCTTAGACAATAAATCTTAATTTGTCTATGCTTACAAGTAATCTTTAGGGTGTTTCTAGAGATAAAGATATTGGTCTCTACATACTTCCTATATTGACACCAACACCTGTGTACTCCATCAATACAAAAATGATGACATCAAGTCAAAGGTAGGAAGGAAATGAAATCTCCATGACTAGTAATGTATGGGGAAAAATCCTAAATCCTAAATAACAGTACATAACTAGAGTAAGTCCTAAGAGAACACCATAAGAGATCATTCAAGTAGAGCTAAGTCTAGAACTAGAGATAGTCAGTGAGTAAATTCAGATCAAAACCCTAAAAAAGTTTAAAAAATAATACATGATCTTTTGGAGTAATATTTAGTCTTTGAGTGATTTCTACATTTTTTAAGTTTGACAACATTCAGCCACAATAAAAAAAGGAAAGAAAAAACATTTACTGTGCTCAATGGTGTTAAATTAGTTAATTCTGAAAAAATCACTGAGAGATCTTAGATAATTAGTACATAAAATATACAAGGTCATTCTTAAATGAGAATAACATTAAATTTAACAGTTTTAAATTAAAAGTTTATCTAGAATTATCTTCCCATAGATTTGGCATTTATTTATAGCCATGAACACTGATGTTAATTCTGATATTAAGAATTATAATATTTGTATAATTTTAAAATTATATTAAGTAGAGTATTCATCAGAATTTTAATTTTACAGAAAATAATTTCAAGTTTTTACCTCGTTGGACACAAATGAAAATGTTGATCTATTTCAACTGTCTGTAAATTATTTCAGATTTTTCCTTTGCTCACCAACTGGCATTTATTTCTTTTATTTACTGAATGATCCTTGGAGGAAGTGTCTCATAGTCTTAGCTTTATTTATCTATGAAGATCTAAACTATATAAGAGCAAAAATAAGGTCAAGAAAAAGGCCGCAGATCAAAAATCTAATAGAATGTCAAAATTTCTAAAACCCTAAAATTGATGGAAATAAGCTAAACTGGAGATCATAGGTCAGATGAAATGCTAAGGTGATGGAAACAAAGAGGTCACAAGGTGAGCTGTGTCCCAACATTTTATTCCTTTCCCATCCAAGCAGAGAAAGATACCTGTGCCCATTACCTGAGGTTGAGGAACAAGATCCCTAAGAAAAATGCCTTTATAATAAAGGAAGATTTCTGAACAATCCATTAGGGTCTTAAGCCAGTTTATAATTCAGAATAGTAAGAATGCTTAGGTAACAAATTCATGGATGTTGCTTCAGCTTTTTGAGCTAAAACTAACTTAGTTAGCTCTAAGAACTTCAAAAACTGCCATAGACCTATGTCTTTTCTGCTGTCCAAAAAATCAGTCTCTGAGGCACCCTTAATAGAAAAGTCTTGGATATGCTATACATTTCTTTCTCCAAAGACATAGAACAAACTCTTTTGCTGGCACAGCAGCTTCACTGTTGTATCTTCATCTCTATGCTGGGAATAGTAACATTTGTCATGTAGGATTAATCAGTGTAATGTTCATAAAATACTTTGAGCTTCTCAGATAGAGGACTCTTTAAATATGACATATTAACATAAAAATATTACATGTAAAGGTACAGTTACTATGCAACTGAAACACTGGTGATACTTTTCACTGATCTATAAGATTATGGCTGTATTTAATTGCTATAAAGTGCATAGAATATTTTATTGAAGTAAGAGCTGAAAAGACATTTTTTTGGCTCTGATGCTAGTGGAATATTTTCTTTATTCCAAGCCAAGTACAAAACATTATAAGGAACACTGAAAATGAGCCAATCTTCAGGGTTATTCAGCATATATTAGGCATGCAACCTAGGGAATAGGATTGTAGAAAGCTAAAACCTCCTCTTTTAAAAATATCTACTACTTATTTATAGAAACATAGCCTACTGGTTCACCCTGGCTTTTCTCAAGCAAGAACTTCTGCTGTTTTGTTGTTTTTTTTTTCTTAGAAATATATTCTTTGAATTTGTCATCACCAAATGAATATTTATTACTTAGTGTTGTTGTCATTTTTTACTAATTTGTGTTAATTGGTTCCTAATAAGTCAGAGCTAATCAACTTGTTTTTAAATGGAAATATGAAAACAATAACCGTAGGAACTCCAAGTAAATAAGTCATATCATTATCAGTGCATCCCATTGTGAGTAAGCACGTTTTCTTTCCAGTTTTTATAGGGGGGAAAAAAAAGAAATACCTTTATTAACTAAAATATTTTTAGGAAAGCCTTGAGAGATATTTGAAATCAATGCTACAAGAACCAAATTTGAGGTCAGGATGACAGCTCTGATGAAGAACAGTTTTCCTGAGACACTGTTTAGGGCTTAAGATGTATCCAATGCATTAAATGTGCCAACACTCTTGTTAATCTTTACAACAGCTCTGAGAAACTATTGTTATTTCCATTTTTACAGATGAGGAAATGACACACAGGATTATTCTGACATAGGTCAAAAACTTGGATCTACCTAAAGAAAGGAAGAGCTTTCAAGAAGAAACAAATAAATAATTTTCTTCATGACAATTAGGAAAGCAATTCATATTTAAAAGCACAAATGAGGCCCCCATCCACCAGCCCAGGCACACAACCAACTCGCCAGCAGCCGCACCCAGGTGCCCCTCGGCCTGCCCGAACAGACACAAAATCAACACGCCAGCCATCAGGCATAGACGCCCACCTCCTCCGTGTTCAGGTGCCTGCGACCCTGCCCCAACGGGTGCAAAATCAACTTGCCAGGCAAGCAGGCCACCGTGTGCAGGTACCTTTGGCCTGCTCCAATAGGTGCCAAACAAACGCGCTGGCCACCGCTCACGGGTGCCACCCGGGCATGACCCAGTGAGCACGAGGCTAGCGCGCCCCACATCACACACAGGCACACACCGCCACCACCGCACCCAGGCACCTCTGGCCCACCCCAATAGGCGCCAAACCAACGCGCTGGCCACTGCACCCAGGTGACAACTGGGTATGCCCCAGCAGGAGCAAGACCACACATTGGCACCCACCACCACCACACAGAGGTGCCCATGGCCCAGCCTCAATGGACACAAAACCAACTCGCCAGTCACCACACACAGGCAGAAGCACCACTGGGACCCACCCCAATGGGCATGAAACCAACGTGCCACTCACAAAATAGGTCCTCAAAAAAAAAAACCCCACCGGTGAGTAGAGACCTCCCCCTCCGCCAGAACAGGAGAGCAACCAGTCTGCCTTGGACCCACCTGCTCCGGTGTGCAATGGGTCAACCTCAACCTACCCCTGACCTTCATTAGGGAATGCACCGGCCTCTGGCTGAGAACAAAGGACAATGAAATGAACTAGAGGCACTTCGTAATAAGTTTTGGGTGCTGGCTCTTGAGAAAGAGTTGGAAGAGCAACGGACTAGATCCCAGTACAGAAGGATCCCAAGTGCTATGGGAGAAATCACTTAAGCAGACTGCTCCATTCCAAGTAGCATCAACTGGAGACAGCAGCTCAACAACTGTATACAAGAAGTCACACCATAAAAGCAGAAAATAAAAACAGATCAATCTAAGAAGTAGAAACAAGACTAGTGCCCAAAATGGCGAGGCAGAATCACACCCCACCAAACAGAAACAACACTCCAGCAAAAATAAAGGACGAATTCCCATAAGGAGGGATAGACAACATAGAAGCAAGCAAGCTATCAGACATGTAATTCAAAATAATAGTAATGAGGAAGCTCAATGAACTCGACAAACTCAAAAAAAACTATAATGAACTCCAGGGGCACTATAAAGAACTCAAGGGAAGTTACAATGAACTTACTGAGAACTACAGCTACATCAGTATTAAAAAAGGGACATAGAAACTATCAACAAGAACGAGGAAGAAATGAAGAATACACTTTCTGGACTGAATAACACAGTAGAATCAATCAAAAGCAGGCTAAATGAAGCAGAATATCATATCAGTGAGTTATAGGACAACATAGAAAAGAATTCCCAAACAATGCAACAAAATGAAAAAAGACTGAAAAAGAGTGAAGAGGGTTTAAGAGAACTGCAGGACAACACGGGACAAATCAACATTTGAATCATAGGGATAAAAGAAGGAGAAGAAGAGGAGCAAGGGATAGAAAACCTGATTGAAAAAGTAATGACAAAAAAATTTTCCTAACTTGATGAGAGAAAAACTCATGCAAGTCCAGGAAGCAGAGACAGTCCCAATGAAGATGAACCTAAGAAGGCCTGCTCCAAGGCACATCATAATTAAAATGGCAACATTTAAAGACAAAGAGAGAATCCTAAAGGCAGCAAGAGAAAAACAGCAAATAACATACAAGGGAGCTCCGATAAGGCTATCAAGTGATTTCACAATAGAAAAAGTACAAGCCAGAAGGGAATGGCAAAAAATATTTTAAGCAATGAAAACAAAGGCCTACAACCAAGACTACTTTACCCAGCAAGGCTCTCCTTCAAAATGGAAGGTGAAATAAGGAGTTTCCCAGACAAAGGAAGACTAAAAGAATACATCTCCACCAAACCAGCATTGCAAGAGATACTAAAGAGAGTGCTGTAAGGAAAAGAAGAAAAAGAGAGAGGGAGAGGAAAACAAGAACAAAAGGAAATGAATAAATACCTGTCAATAATAACCTTAAAGGTAAATGGATTAAACGCTCCAATCAAAATTCATAGGGTAGTACAATGGATATGAAAATATGACCCACATACATGCTGTCTACAAGAGACACACATCAAAACAAAAGATTTACACAGACTGACAATGAAGGGATGGAAAAAAGTATTCCAAGCAAATGGAGATGAAATAAAAGCTGGGGTAGCAATACTTATATCAGACAAAACAGATTTCACAGCAAAGGCCGTAAAAAGAGCAAAAAAGAACATTTTATAATACTTAAGGAAACAATCCATCAAGAAGATATAACCCTTGTAAATATATATGCACCCAACAGAGGTGCACTGAAATATATAAGGAAAATATTGGAAGACTACAAAAAATATATCAACAGCAACACATTCATAATAGTGGAACTTAATACCCCATTGTCAACAATGGACAGATCTTCAAAGCAAAGAAACACCAAGAATATTGAGGCATTAAACAACACTCTAGACAAAATGAACTTAATTAATATATATAGAAATTTTTAGCTCAAAGAAGCAAAATATACATTTTTATCAAACGGACATGGGACATTTTCAAAGATAGACCACAGGGTAGGACACAAAACAAGCCTCAACAAATTCAAGAAAATTGAAATGATGTCAAGCATCTTCTTAGATCACAATGCCCTAAAACTAGAAATCAACCTCAAGGAAAAAACTCAAAAACATTTAAACTCATAAAGAATGAATAATATGTTATTAAATAATGAATGGGTTAACAATGACATCAAGAAAGAAATTGAAAAGTTCTGGAAACAAATGATAATGAACACACAACAGCCCAAAACCGATGGGACACTGCAAAAGCAGTTCTGAGAGGAAAGTTCATAGCAATACAGGCTTACCTAAAAAGGATAGAGGAATCCCAAATAAAAAATCTAACCCTACAGCTACAAGAACTAAGACAACAACAACAAACAAAGTGCATAGCGAGTAGAAGGAAAAAAATCATCAAGATCAGAGCAGAATTCAATGTCATAGAGACTAAACGAATAATTCAAAAGATCAACAAAAGTAGGAGATGGTTCTCTGAAAAGATAAACAAAATCGAAAAGCCTTTAGCTAGACTCATCATGAAAAAAGGAGAGAAGACCCAAATAAACAAAATCAGAAACCTATATCACAGAAATACAAAGGGCTGTAAGAAATTACTACAAACAACTATACGGCAAGAAACCTGACAACCTAGATGAAATGGACACATTTCTAGAAACATATAATCTTCCAAAACTAAATCAAGAAGCAGAAAGCCTGAACAGACGGACAATAAAGAGTGAAATTGAAAGAGTAATAAAAAAACTCCCAGCACACAAAAGTCCTGGACCAGATGGCTTCATAGGCAAATTTTACAAAATATTTAGGAAAGAACTAACACCTACCCTTCTCAAGATATTCCAAAAAATCGAAAAATAGGGAAGACTCCCAAACTCCATGAAAGCAGTATTACCCTAACTCCAAAACCAAGTCAAGACACAACAAAGAAAGAAAAATACAGGCCAATATCATTGAAGAACATAGATACTAAAATCCCCAACAGAATATTGGCAAACCGGATCCAGCAACACATTAAAAAGATCATACATCATGATCAAGTAGGATTCATCCCAGGGATGCAAGGATGGTTTAATATTCGCAAATCAATAAATGTAATACACCACCTAAACAAAATGAAAGACAAAAACCACATGATCATATCAGTAAATGCTGAAAAGGCATTTGGTAAAATACAACACCCATTTATGATGAAAACACTCAACAAACTGGGAATAAAGGAAGCATACCTCAACATAATAAAGGCCATATACGAGAAACCCAAAGCCAACATCATACTCAATGGGCAAAAACTGAAAGCATTCCTTCTGAGATCAGGAACAAGACAAGGATGTCCACTCTCTCCACTCCTATTCAACATAGTATTGGAAGTTCTAGCCATAGCAATCAGACAAGAAAAAGAAATGAGAAGCATCCAAATTGGAAAAGAAGAAGCAAAACTGTCACTATTTGCAGATGACATGATAGTATATATAGAAAACCCGATAGACTCCATGAAACAACTACTCAACCTAAGAAGTGAATTTGACAAAATAGCAGGGTACAAAGTAAATATTCAGAAATCAAAGGCATTTCTATACACCAATAATAAAATATCAGAGATAGAAAGTAGAAAAAAAATTCCATTTCCTATAGCAGCAAGAAAAATATTGTACCTAGGAATAAATTTAACCAAAGAGGTAAAAGACCTGTACTCAGAAACTACATAACTCTGAAGAAAGAAATTAGGAAAGATACAAATAAATGGAAGCATATACCATGTTCATGGATGGTAAGAATCGACATCATTAAAATGTCCATACTACCCAAAGCAACTTATAGATTCAGTGCAATCCTAATTAAAATACCAGCAACGTATTTCACAGACCTAGAACAAATACTTTAGCAATTTATATGGAACCAAAAAAGACCTCAAATAGCCACAGCAATTTTGAGACAGAAGAACACAATAGAAGGACTCAGAATTCCTGACATCAAACTATACTACAAGGCCACTGTAATCAAAACAGCCTGGTACTGGCATAAGAACAGACATATAGATCAATAAAACGGAATAGAGAGCCAAGAAATAAATCCAGGCCTCTATGGTTAACTAATATTTGACAAAGGGAGAAGAAACATAAAATGGAATGAGAAGAGCCTGTTCAACAAATGATGCTGGGAGAACTGGACAGGACATACAAAAAAGTTAAACTAGACCACCATCTTACACCACACACCAGAATAAACTCAAGATTAATCAAAGACTTAAATGTAAGACATGAAACCATAAAAATCCTAGAGGAAAACATAGGCAGGAAAAGTTCAGGTATCCCATGTAACAATATCTTCATGGGAAAATACATCTCTTAAGGCAAGGGAAATAAAGGAAACAATAAACAAATGGTACTACATCAAACTAAAGAGCTTCTGCTCAATGAAAGAAAACATCAGCAAGATGAAAAGGGAACCAATCATATGGGAAAAACATTTTTTGCCAATGATACATCAGATAAGAGGTTGATCTCCAAAATATATAAAGAATTTACACATCTCAACACCAAGAAGACAGACAGTCCAATTAAAATATGGGCAAAGGACCTGAACAAACACTTCTCCCAGAAGGATACACAGAGGGTCCATAGGCATCTGAACAAATGCTGATACACTAGCTATCAGAGAGATGCAAATAAAAACCACAATGAGATACTACTTTACACCTGTCAGAATGGCCATCATCAACAAGTTAACAAACAACAAGTGCTGGCAGGGATGTGGAGAAAAGGAAACCCTAGTGCACTATTAGTGGGAATGCAGACCGGTGCAACCACTATGGAAAACAACATGAAATTATCTCAATAAATTAAAAATGGAACTGCCTTTTGAACCAGTGATTCCACTGCTAGATTTATACCCAAAAAATCCTGAAACCCCATTCAAAAGAATGTATGCACCTCTATGTTCATAGCGGTGCTGTTTATAATAGCCAAGTGCTGGAAACAACCCAAGTGCCCATCTGTAGATAAGTGGATTAAAAAACTGTGGTACATTTACACAATGAATACTATGCAGCAGAAAGAAAGAAGAAACTCCTGCCATTTGCGACAACATGAATGGAAATAGAGAGAATTACGCTTATCAAAATAAGCCAGGCAATGAAAGAAAAATATCATATACTATCACCCAATACAGGAGACTAATGAACAACACAAACAAATGAACAAACTTGAACAAAGAACAGAGTAATAGTTATCAGGGTGGAAGAAGGAGGGAGGGAAGGGGTAAGTAAGGGAAGCATTTAGCAAAGGAACTAATATAAATAACCCATGAACATGGACAACAGAGTCGGGATGGACTGTGGGAGAAGGGGTAGGCTGGATGGGGGGTAGCAATGAAGAAAAAAGTGGGACAATTTTTAACAGAAAAACATTAAAAAATAAAAATAAAAAATATATATTTGTTGGAAGATTTGAGGAATTTAAAATTAGAACCATAATAAAGAAACTACAGGGGAAGGATAAAAATATATAATAGAAATAAAAATAAAAGCACAAATGAGTAATTACTCCCAGAGATAGCTTCTAATTAATGTTCATCAGATACTCAAGTTTCATTGAGTTTCTAGTTTCTCTTTGCATATCTCTCAATGAAGATAATGATTAATCCTTTCTGAGGAACTTCAAGCCTTCTTTTATTATTCACTTCCCAAGTCTTTCTTCAATTTATAACCAGTAATTATCAATACTGACTCACACACTCCCCTCCTCCACCTATAAGAACTTTTTCAGCAAAGTCACCTTGATTATATCTCAAGATCAGTCAAAAGGTTTATTTATTATTCTGCTCAGGTGAGGACCATCCTTTCAGGCACTTGAAATCCTAGAACACTGCACTCTGTATTCAGTCTACCACTTACAAATCACCACTATATGACAGCCATAACAGAAAGCACTCTGAGGCTAGAGGGTGGTGGTAAGGAGATGAATACACACATTCCTGATCTCAAGCATTCATGAATCATAATAAAAATAATAAAAGGTCTGTACATGTAATACTTTTTACTGCAATATTTCCTTAGGTCAAGCTTGAGTCCAATGGCCCACCCACAACAGCAACAAATGGCTTAAAATATTCACCCATAAAATTTAGCTGCACTATTAATATCCAATGAGTCAAAAGTTAAACAATCTACTTAAAAATATTTTACCAGAAACTCAGCTTTTCAACTACAGGTATCAGGAAATTTGAGAAAAAGATAAGACTTGGAGAACCTCAGGAGTTACCTGCCTCCCTCCCACCCTTTCTTCTCTCCCTCTTGTCCGTCCTCTCTTACTCTTCCTCCATTCCCTTTATTATTTGTTTTACTTTTCTTTGTTTCTTGTAGAAGACTAGAGTCACCAGTGAAAATGTCTGAATAGCTATTGTTATTTTAATGAAGAAAAATAATAAATCTATAGGTCACAAATGGCATGTGTTCAATGTTTAAGTAACATAATTCTTTATCCCATTACTTTTTAAATAGAAGTACAGGCAAAAAAAATAGTAAAGAAGTATTGAGTTAAAAAATTAAATTAAATATGGAAATCTAGAAACATTTAACTTTTAATTTTTTGAATATCTAATCAAAATCATCAAGTAAAGAAATTCATTGCCTTTTATAGAAACACCAAAACTCCTAATAATTATTATAAAATATATTCAAGTCCTGGCATTTACTATACAATATTTTATGTATTGTTGTAGAAATAAAATGCCTAAAGCTTTTAAGTTGGTACTTTCTAGATCACTGAACATCCAACAGCAGTGTGAAAAAAATAAATACCTTAGCTTGAGTCACATGCATAACCCTACTTTACAATAATTGCTTACCGAACACACCATCTTATAAGGCAAGTAACATGACTATCTATCAGAAATGTAAAAAAGTACTTTGTTATCCTCTCCTCCATTCTCTGGGTTTTATAGGACAGTTCATTTTGTCTCCACTGTGAAATGCCTTAAAAGGTAAACTGGTATTCTGACTCTAGAGGTAATTTATTACACCTGTTAATCTTGTAAAATTGCCCTCTGGATGTAATAATTTGTTATTCTTTTATTAGACCTTCTTCTGCATACTGTGTTTATCATAAAGATGTCACCATTGTGATGCCTAGTAACATTACAATGTTCCAGAGGTGTCTGCATCTATTTTCCTAGGGGAGAGAGCCACACGTCCCTGCCTGGGAGAGCTGTCAAGGTATTCTGATGTATGAAGATGAAAGCCCCCTGCTGAAGACTCCAATCAGCTCAAGTCACAGCCTGAAAGCAGTGACTTGGGCATCACTATACCGTGTTAGAAAATGTGTCAATTATCACATGGACTGCCTAAGGGTATTGCCTGGGTCTAGGTCATGAAACCATCAAGACTGAAGGGGGAAAAAATTGATGAAGAAGTCAGTTGAATTAATTGATAACAAGACTGTATATAAAATGCTCATTGTAACTCAAGAGTCCCCAAATTTTTGTCTGGGAAGCTTTCTTATGGATGTTCCTATGAGTAAAACTAAAGATGTCTATCTTCTTTGACACAAAGTATGTATAACTGGCATTTTAGAAATTTCCTAAAAGCCAGTAGGTAGTTGTCAAACTAGTCAAAGAGCTATAAAAATAAAAATAAAATTATGCTGATAATGATATAGTTGTTTTGTTATTATTACTATTCTTAATACACATTGCCATTGTTTATATGTGAATACAGTGGGGACCACTTAAATATGTAGCCTAGGGTCTAAGTCATGAAAGCTTTATGCACCATTTATGTCAGTTTCTGTGCAGTTTACTCAGGGTAAGAGAAGCACATATTTTCATATATTTGCAGAGGTTTCTGAGCTGCTTCAATTACCCCTTTCAAACTTCCTTGTTTTCCCCTTAAATTACTGAATAATATTTAAGGCATTTTTATCAGATGAGTTCCTTTAAAAAATCACTATTTACTGGGCATGGGAATAATCATTAAAGAAACTGGTTGTCCCCAGAAGATGCCAAAACTACCAATCTAGCATATTTGTGGAAAAATTAAATTGTATTAAACACTGAAAATGTCATTGTTTGTTTGATAATACTGAATAAGCACTTTGCTCAAAATATTCAGGCAGGAGGCCACACACAGATTCTGAGGTATCCAGAATTACCACCCCATAATTTTCAAAGGAAAACATATAATTCTCAGTGAACATTATCAGGGCACACAACACAGGCCAGAAAGAAACCCCATTTGCATTAGACAAAAAGGTGTCCCTATACTAAATTTTCAGTTGTATAGAAAACATATAAAAAGGCATTACCTTTCTCACTTAAAATACAATAGGCGATATATTTTTCATAAGGTAGTGATGGTTATAATGATGGAAATTATGAGTGATAATTCTCAGTAGAAGTTTATCTTCCAGTACTTGATGCTTTTTTCAAGGTAAAAGCCAACTTTGCATTAGGAAAGCTATATCAGAAAAATCTAACTTTATTAAAATATTTAATGAATACCTTTCTTGTCTTCAGCTTGAAGTATGTTCCCTCTACTGATCATAACTCCAATGAAGCAAGCAGAAGTTTTATTAAGGCTTAACTCTTATACATTCTAGTTTTGTATTATTGGTACTATTTTTCCATACATGCAAAGTTAAACAGCAATGCAAACTTCTAGAGAGAGATTTTAAGTTATTAATTTATACATTGTATGGTAGTAAAGTGATGACAGGCTCTGGAACTGGAAACTTACCCTTGGCTGGTGTTAGCTATCTAGTTACTTAAGTTACAGGAGCCTTAGGTTACATACATAAAACTATATTTGTAATATGCTAATACCTGCTAACCCTGCTTCATAGAAATATTATGAAAACAAATGAAATAATTGATATTTAAATGTTTCAGAAACTGTAGTGTACTGCAAATTGGTAATTATAGTTATCTACAGTAGGTTTAAATTATTTTGTCCATCACTGCTACCTGTCACTATTATTTTCAAAATACAGTCAATTATTAATTGCTTATGGTTTTTGAAACAGACAAAGATCTTTTTTTGATAGCTAAATAAAACAAGAGAAGGGTTGTCTCAGATATATGTCAGGATATCAATTTACAATGTTTTCTTATCCTTTCTTGATTAGGATTATATAAATTTGTTAGAAAGTGAGATGGATTATAAGGCTATCCTCCAAATATATGAAAAATCCAAATGCTGGCCAGGAACTTTAGGGTGTAAGTTTGGAGACGGTTTGGGTTCCTTCTTTTCAGAGGAATTTCATTTAAAGGTAGGGTGAGGTGGGGAGGGTGGGAATTTTGGAATTGGAAATGCTGTTTCAGGGATAATATTACACCAGATTCTATTAAAAAATAATAACAAGCATTATCTCTGAGCACTAAACTTTAAGTGGACGTGCTCTATAATGTGGGGTTTGGAAAATACACTTTGAAACTGACCTGAGTTGTCTGCTGTGGTTTTCAATGAAGTTTCCTTTATCTTACTGAAACAAATTTATCTTCTAGGGATATTACAGGAAAGAAATAGGCAACTCTTCAAACAAGACAAATAGAAACTTTGTAATGAAAACTCCTGTATCTCAGGTTTACGACAATACCCACTCATTTGTCCATGTGACATAATAACTCATGAAGAAGGTCTGCCTGTAGAAGAACCATGGTCTCCTGGATAATAAATAAAGAATGTGTTGATGTCCAGACTGGGGCAACACTCTTGGACAGAGCAGAACTGCTTCTGAACTAGCTCTAAAATGATTACAGAATACACAAACAGAGGGTCCTGTCTTTTGATTTCTGACTTTACAAATGTGAAAAAATTATACCTATTCAGTGGAAACTGCACTTTGTATTTGGAATGTTGATCTTTTCACAGGCTAAGACATGCTGGACACTGCTCTCATGTTGCTGGGCAGTGGTAGTGAGCACACCTATGGTCACAAGGGTAAACAACGGCACTGTACACTGTACTCTTTTACTAGTATTTTTTGGATACAGGATATTTTGCATCCCATCATGTCTACAAAATGTTCAGCCGTGTCTCCTGCTTTTGGTGAAATGAGGTAGACAATTACTCTTAAGTTGAAAATCAATATAATTGCCCAACAGTAGACTGCTATATGTGTTGTGAGCTGGTTTAAGATAGGCTAGGCAAGCTGTGATATTAGGTGTACTAAATGTATTTTGGACTTACTGTATTTTCAAGTTATGATAGGTTTATTGGAATGTAACCCCATCCTAAATCAAAGAACATCTGTAATTCAGTTAGGAAATAGTAGGAAACACAACAAGGTTTATTAATTGGAATTAGATTCAGTTCAAGTGAAAGAAATCCAAAATAAAGCCACTTTTTTCATTCTTTCACATCAAGTCTGGGGATATGAATCTCAGGGCTCTTACATGTTTCAAGATTAAAAGCACTCTGAGTCCCTTATATTATTTATTTGTAGCTTTTACCTCATTGTCCAAAATGGTTGCTCAAGCTCTAACATTCCAAGCTCACATTCTAACCAGAAGGGTGAAGGATAAAGAAATGTGCTTTCTTTAGGATCAAAGTCTGGACTACTGACACACCCCAAATACATGATTATGGAACAAAAACCTGTGTTTCCTTTACATGCATCATTCCCAATTGGGTAAGTTTCTGCTCTCCACCTCAGGGGTCAGTAAAGGGTAGATTCTTTCTGCCTTTTTCTTCATGACTACTGGCCTTATCTTATACAGTAGAACCTGGAACTAAGCCTGTCCATCTTTCAGCTCACATGAAAGGAAAAAAGCAGAACATATATGCAATGTTTTAATTTCTGGACCCAGAAATGACACCCATCAATCATTTCTACGCATCTATAATGCCAAGGATGTCATTACATGGTTACATTTAGGAATGACTTAAGCTGGAGAATGCAGAGTCTGCCTGGACATCTATCTCCCAGCTAAAAATTTATTATTATTAAAAAAATTTTAAAAAATTTTTTGTTTATATTTAGAAGTATGTTCCACAAATGGCCTGTGTGTTCCTTTCAAAGACACAGGTGACACACACATACTCAATACTTCCATTCACAGGAATGTGGTTTTATAGGTCCAGCTACTTAAAACTGAGACTGGGAAATTTAGCCTTAATGTGGGCAGCTGTTGGCCCAGTTATAGAAAACACACACATACATACACATATATTCTAATAATAAGAAATAAGCACGTTTTATCTCTTTCACACCACACAGTCATAGTAAATGTACTAAGCAAAGAATATTATAATTTGTGTTTCAAGTATAATATATCAGAAAAATAATTTTGTTAATGGTGTCAACAATTGAAGTGGTTGTGGAATAATAGAGCAAGGGTATGCTTGAGAATAAATGGAGATATACAAATATGAGCAATTTAGATAAATTTTAACCAATTTAAGTAGCTTTTGTTAATAGTTAAAATATTATTTTTGTTACTACAATCTTAGTGTGTCAATTTCTATGCTTATCCAAGTTAGTAGAGTCCTCTCTCTACAAAATTTATCATTCTTACTCTACTTTAATTCATCTCTACAGAAATTAATAACTAGCAGGTTCAGAGCATTTTTTTAAAACAATTTTACCAATTCACTAATTAAATAACCTAATTTTTTGATAATTAGTGCTGAGCATTGTTTAGCTGAGCATTCAAGATTCAATAATAGAAAAAAAATAAAAGGCCACTGTCCTATGGTGCCTATGTTGTAGTAGGGAAAGGAGATATAAACAAAAATTAATGAGTACATCATTTGAAAATTAGGGTGATCAAAAAAAAAGAAGACATAGAGCAATGGGGTGAATTAGGTGCTACTGGAGTTAGGTGAGGAAAAGCAACTTTGGTAAAGGATGACATTAAAATATAGATCCAAACAACCTTATGTAAAGAAGAGTGAGTTGAGAAAAAGAAATGGGAGGAGAAAGATCAGAGATGTGGGATGGGACCAAATCAAGAAAACCTTTTAGGCCATACTAAAGATGTCACATTCTATTCTAAGTGAGAAAGGAAGCCCTAAAATGACAATAAGCACAGAAGTTACATACTCTTCTGTTATTGCAATAAGACTACTCTGGCTGCAGGATGACCAGTCAGGAGAGTACTGAAAGATTCCGGATTAGAGATGATGATGTTAGCCTCAAAGTGCAGTCAGATACTGGACACATTTGCTGATGGTTTGCATGTGGTGTGCCCAACAACAAAGAAAATTTAGGTTGAGCCAAGTACTTTAAAGCAATTGGAAGAATAGATGGATGTCCCATGTATTGACATGGAAAACTGAAACCAGACTAGCTCTGGAGGTGAAATTGGGAGTTAGATTTGAGATGTGTTAAGTTTGAGATATACATTTTTGTGTAATCTTGTTCATTACCACACCTTACAATCATTCCGGAGCTGAAGTCCTTGAAAACTTAGTTTACGAGAAAAAGGAAAGCCATTATTTTTCAACATAAAAATAGTTTTGATTTCAATTTAAAGTGAAGTGTGTGGATTAAGTCATATTCTATTGAACCAATTTTCTCAACATGGGGTGCTGTGCTTTAAAGGTGACAGCCATGAAGTCTAAACAGTTTTTAAATTTCCTGACAAAATATTTATGTCTGCTTACTTTACCTTGCAGGGCTTTGAGTCCAAAATGGAATGGATCAGAATAAACTAGAAACTTAGGAATGATTAGAAAATGTTATTTTCTAATAACATTAAATTTACCAAGAACTGCATTTAATTTATCAAGAAGATAATTAGCAATCATACTGCAGTTTTTATGTTCATGGAATGTAAGCACACTACACACACCACACACACTGTGTGCACATACATTTAATGTATTTATAAAAGGTAAACTATGACAGGGAAGGATACTATCACATAGACTAAGATCAGACTAACAACATTTATTATCCAATAGAACATTGTCAGAGATAGATCATAAAGGAAAGTGTTTGTTAAATACAATATTATAGACCAAGAACTCAATTTCTCTACAACAAGAAGTAGTCCAGCAATCTGCCAGTTGCTCAACCTCATGACTTAAAGTGATAGATGATTCGTAGCAAACTAAAACCAGCTGGACATATGTGTAGAGTACACATTAACGGACTCTAGATCCTTGAATGGATGTACAAACACAAATAGATGTATATGTACACTCCATGTCTGCTTCCTCTCAACTACCCTCATTAAGAGGGATAAAGGCTCAGACACATGTTTAATGTAATTGCTAGTAAATATGGTAACTATTTTCTTCTACTAAAGTTACAAAAATTCTTTGAATTTTATATATGGAACTAACTATATAATGGAAAATGATGTTTGATGGTGTTCAAATGCAGAGTGTGTCACTTTATAAAGTATAGGACTCTTTTAAGTTATTTTTTTTTAACTTCTTGACATGTGTCACAATTTGGAATTCTACTCTCATGGGATAAATGCCAGATTACATAGTGTAGTATTTTTATCCTCTGCACTTTCCCTGTAGAATCATACAACATCAAAGGACAGACAGATCGCTCACAGCAGCAGAAAATGGAATAGGACTGTAATATGCTGGCTTTGATCTTGCCTTCTAGTAATTACTTTGGCTACATGCATGTATCAAGAGTAAGATTTAAATTAACAAGGCCGAGAAATCCTAGAAAATGTAAGAGGTATCCCTGAATATAAGCTTTGCATCTCTTCAACATGATTGATTGCAATGGAGTATACAAAGTTGTGAATTGTTAATTTAAGGCATTAATCCTGAAATGTTATTCGCTCAAACTTTTTACTGCTATATTTAAGGCAGCAATATTGGCAATTAAGACATTATCATGTAAGTCCAACCAACCTCTAATACAGAATAGTTAGCTAACATTCATCTGGTTTTATGTAACAAAACTAAAAGTAGAAATCATTGAATTTATTGTTTAAAGTCATTATGATAACTTAGTCTGCTATCATTAAAAATGGGTTTAATATTGCCTTAGGAAAGATATTTCTTTTGATATGGAAAGTAAATCAAGTCATCAACATCTACATAAGATTTAAACACAGAGTATAAAATAAGACTGAGTTAGTCTTTTCAATTTCCTATTTGTTTGTTTACATGTTTTCATTGCTATATCAAGAGGATTCTAGTTTTCTTCTTTAATAGTAAAAATTGCCATGTCTATTAAAGGTTAATAAGTGGCTATGTTCCTGAAATATCAAGGGCTAATATGTTCTACAGATCAGAAAGTTTCCAGCAGCAAAATATTTCTGCAATATTTGAGGATTCAATTAACTTTGTAACTGATTAATTACCACAGACGACAGATGTGGGGTTCAGTTGACACCAAATAGTAGGTGCTTTGCTGTATGAAATTTTCTCATAGACAGTATATGTTATTCTCATTGGAGAATAATCAGTCCCTGAAATAATAAACTAGAAACAGTGTATTCCAATTTTACCTACCAAGTGCAAGTTAAATGCACATGAATAGAACCATCACTTAGAATAATAGGGAAGCAAGCCACAGCTGCCTTCAACATCATACAAGAAGATATTTCAAACCTTACAAAGCAGCGTTAGAGGCCATTTGTGTAACAAACTGACAAAGAACAAATTTCTTTGAAGAAACATTCTCTCTTGGGGTCAAAAACAATTCTTGATTCTCTCTATTGATCTAAATTCATTTTGTAATAAATGAAGGTTGAAAAATAGAGGATATCTTCCAAATAAAACAGCAACCACACTTTTATAACTTTTTGTGTTCTGAATTCTACTTTGTGGTATTAACAATAATAAAAGTATCTATACTTCCTAAATTCAGTGTTAAATTATTTCTAGTGACTTTTCAAGAGAGCTGAATGTTCAGGGTAGTCTTTAACAGATGTTTATATGTATTTAGCCAGTCAAGTTGAAAACAATGAACATTGCGGAGTTTTGATAGGGAATGATACATATTATTGTGTCCTATGGCAGACTTCCCATACATCCCTGATTTGCTCTAGGACATGGTGCAAATTTGCCTCCATTTGGCTATCTGTTAAGCCAAACAGGAACTGAAGTCCAGTGAAAAGTGGTGCTTTATGTACACTCACCTCTGAAAGTGCTGGCAAGCAAGAAAACAGTCATTCTTATGAGAATGTGCTAGCTTCCTATGGAGGTTTCAGTTTTCTCTGGGTAAAATGAGAAATGTTGGAAGTCCACAGACCAAGGGTTAACTAACCAAAAGTCAGCATCCAGTCTTCAGCAAGAGGAAAACACATTCCAGGTGAGGAGGCTCCTCACTACTAATGTGAGGGACTGAAAGAATATAATTCAGGCTGGTGGGAGGAGCATAGGAATATGTGTGGCACCATGATCAGAAATATTTTTTTTTAAAAGAGAGAGAGAGAGAGAGACCCATGTATCATTAAATAGGCTCTCTACTCTGACAAGAGTGAGCCTCAGTGTTCACAGTTGGCCTCTTGTTGCAGAATTCATATGGTCTCAGTAGCTTGCAGCCCTGCCAAACAAAATTCTGAAAACTGTTTTGTTTTGTTTTTGCCTCTCTTCCACATCGCCAAGTTCCTTGCAGTCTTAAGTATTGGAGGAAAGGTCACTGGAGTTAAAGCAGTCACTGGGAGGACTTCCCATGTAAGCAAAGCCCATTCCCAGTGTCTGTTACATGTTCATTTATCCAGCTGAATAAAATCCAGGAGGGCAGGACTGTCTTAAGGCATACATCTACCCTGTGCCTTCAGCAGGGCTGGAATATTAAAGTAGGGGTAATTTAGGGAGCAGTGCATCGGCATCCAGCCCAGAGTTCAACATGCTGTTCAGATATAGGAAGTTATTCAGCTGACTGAGTGTTCTTGCCACTGCTTAACAGTATTTGAGCAGAAGATTTCTTTCATTGTGGGCTGAATGACTGTGGTGCCCTCTTTGAACAGAAGGAAATAGAGGATATCCAAAGTGGCTTAGTAACAACAAAGTTGCTTTCGCTGGTTTTCACTTGGACATAAAATATATTTAAAATGCATGAAGTTATTTATATGAGAAACGTACAGATTCCAATGTGAGGACCAGATATAAAAATAAATTATTTCAGTAATCGAACATTGTGTTGCAAAAAATCCTCAACAAACAACAGCTTCTTCATGATCTCTAGGCCTGTCAATTACTTTTCTTATTTCTCTGGATTGTGGCACTGAAAAAATTTTTAGTGTTAGGTTGTTTATAGCACTTGCATATTTGTTCAGAATGCCTAAAACAAAGAGAATTTCCTGCAAATGACAGACTGTAATTTCCATATTCTACAAATCTCTTTCATTTCCTAAATAAGCAACAGAAATTTTGATTTGAGGTCTCTGTGACCCAGTGACTCAGTCAGTAATTTAAATTCTAGTGCCCACTGTAAGCAACAATTTTGAGACCTGTGGATTTGTGCTGGAGAGAAGAGACAATTCAGGACAATGGGTGAGTTTTCATTGTCACCGATAGTGTGCTATATGGGCTATATTTGACTCTCATTTTATGTTAATAAATAAGAGAGAAAGAAAACTCAGTGAAAGCTTCAAGTCCAGTATTTATTCCTCCATCTTTGCCCATTCATTTCACTTAAAATACAGACACCAGGCACATTCTATTCTGGGATAGGTAAGGATAAGTGCATGTTATTGTTTCCTGTGGCCACTAACCACAGGGCATCATTTCATAGACATAATTATTACCCTGATCTAAGACTGAATTAAATGCTGCAGATCCCTTTTGCCACACCAGCTGTAATGACTTTTTATGGTAATTTCATCAATAATGTAGTCAATTAAAAATTAAATAAAATATTAAAAGAGATTATAACTTTTAAAGTTTTGAATTCTGACCTAAGGTTTCCAAAAAGTTAATAAATATAAATATAATAAATAAAAATATAAATATTTAATAAATATATATTGTTACCTCTCTAACCTTCAAGATTACATTACTAGAGAATACATGCTGGTAATATTAAAATCTCAAAATTGTGACTTCATAAAAAATAGATCTAGAAAGTTTGAGATCAGGAGTGTATATGTATAAAAAACGACATACAAGTATTTTACTATCACTAAAATAAAACAATGAAGAGTAAACTACATCAAGAGACTAGCTATGAGGAGATACACATTTTGAAATATTTATAGTTAATTTTTATTTGCTAGACATTGGAAATTTTCAGGATTTTTCTCCTGCAGAATTTAAATAGAAAGTCTTGTAAATCTGCTTCTTTTAGTGTGTTTTCTGGCAGGTAATGCCAAATGCTTCATTTATTTCATAACGTAGAATACAGATGGGTTTGTATTCTGCCTTTTGATCCTGCTGTAATTTGAAAAGCACAAAGTAATTTAAATATTTGATGTAAAATACAGGTTTTAGGTGATCACTAGTTAACCTGCACATCTGAACAGGTATTTCTCAAACATCCTAGAAATACACCTAGCTTTACCTGTGATAGATAATTTTTTTGCCAGAACAGTCATAATCCTTCTGACAGACTGTGGCTCATTCTCTCTCAGAAAGATAAGTTCAAAAGCCAGATTCTATCACTGTCTTTTCTGCCTCTGACCTTTGATCTTGTACAGTTGGCAATAATTAATAATAAAAATAATATATGTAATTAAAAAGAATGAACACAAGGAGGCCTATTCCAAGGCACATCATATTTAATATAGCAACATTCAAGAACAAAGAGAAAATCCTAAAGGCAGCAAGAGAAAAATAGCAAATAACATACAAGTAAGCTTCAATATGGCTATTAACTGATTTATCAACAGAAACACCACAAACCAGAAGAGAATGGCAAAAAAATATTTCAAACAATGAGAAACAAAGGCCTACAACCAAGACTACTCTACCCAGCAAGGCTGTCTTTCAAAATGGAAGGTGAGATAGTGTCCCAGACAAAAGAAGGTTAAAAGAATACATCTCCACCAAACCAGCATTGCAGGAGATGCTAAAGGGCCTGCTTTAAGAAAAGGAAGACAAAGAGAGAGAGAGAGAAAGAGAGAGAGAGGAACACGGGTATAAAGGGAAATGAATAAATACCCGTCAATAATAACCTTAAAGGTAAATGGATTAAATGCTCCAATCAAAAGACATAGGGTAGCAGAATGGATACATAAACATGACCCACATATATGCTATCTATAAGAGACTCAACTCAAAACAAAAGATGTACACAGACTAAAAGAGAATGGGTGGAAAGAACTATTTCAAGCAAATAGACATGAAAAAAAAAGCTGGGGTAGCAATACTTATATCAGACAAAACAGATTTCAAAACAAAGGTAAAAAATAAAAGAGACAAAAGACATTTCATAATATTTAAGGTAATAATCCATCAAAAAGATATAACCTTGGTAAACATACATGCACCCAACATAAGAGCTCACAAAATATAAGGAAAATCTTGAAAGACTACAAGAAGGATATCAACAGCAACACATTTGCAGTAGGGGATTTTAACACCTCATTGTCAATAATGAACAGAACTTTGAAGCAAAGAAACACAAAGAATATTGAGGCATTGAACAACACCTTAAACCAAATGAACTTAGTTGATATATATATATAGAACTTTTCACCCCAAAGAACTAAAATATACATTCTTTTCAAGTGCACATGGAACATTTTCAAAGATAGACCACATGGTAGGACACAAGACAAGCTTCAACAAGTACAATAAAATTGAAATTACATCAAGCATCTTCTCAGATCACAATGGCTTGAAGCTGGAAATCAACCTCACAGAAAAAACTCAGACATTCAAACTCATGGAGAATGAATAACATGCTGTTAAATAATGAATGGGTTAACAATGACATCAAGAAAGGAGTAAAAACGTTTCTTTAAACAAATGATAATGAACTCACAAGAGCTCAAAACTTATGGAACACAGCAAAAGTAGTCCTGAAGGAAAAGTTCAAAGTAATAAAGGCTTACCTAAAAAAAAAAAAAAAAGGAAGAATCTCAAATAAAAAATCTAACCCTACAGGTACAAGAACTAGAAGAACAACAACAAACAAAGCCCACAGCAAGTAGAAGCAATAAAATCATGACATTCAGAGCAGAATTAAATGACCTAGAGACTAAACAAACAATTCAAAAGATCAATAAAACTAGTAACTTGTTCTTTGATAATATAAACAAAATCAAGAAGCCTTTAGCCATGCTCATCAAGAAAAAAATAGAGAAAACCCAAATAAACAAAACAAGAACAAAAGAGGAGAAATCACAACTAATAACATAGAAATACAAAGGCTTATAAGAAATTACTATAAATAACTGTATGACAAGAGATTTGACAACCTGGATGAAATGTACAAATTTCTGGAAATGTATAATCTTCCAAAAATGAATCAAGAAGAAGCAGAAAGGCTAAATAGACCAAAACAACTAATGAAATTGAAACAGTAATAAAAAAACTCCCAGACACAAAAGTCCTGGATCAAATGGCTCCACAGGCGAATTTTACATAACAGTTAGGGAAGAACTAACACCTGTACTTCCCAAACTAATCCAAAATTTCCAAGAAGAGGGAAGACTTCCAAACTCTTTCTATGAATCCAGTATTACTCTAATTCTAAACCAGGTCAAGATACAACAAAGAAAGAAAACTACAGGCCAATATCACTGATGAACATAGATGCTATAATCCTCAACAAAATATTGGCAAACCAGATTCAGCAACACATTAGAAAGATCGTACACCACGATCAAGTGGGATTCATTCCAGTGTTGCAAGGATGGTTTAATATTCACAAATCAATAAATGTAATAACCACAAAAACAAAATGAAAGACAAAAATCACATGATCATATCAATAGATGCTGAAAACATTTGAAAAAGAACAATACCCATTTATGATGAAAAAACTCAGCAAAATGGGAATAGGGAGAGCATGCCTCAATATAATAAAGGCCATAGATGATAAACCTGAAGCCTATAAAATACTCATTGGGCAAAAATTGAAATCATTCCCCCTAAGTTCAGGTGCTAGATAAGGATGTACACTCTCTCCACTCCTATTCAACACAATCTTGGAACTTCTAGCCATAGCAATCAGACAATAAAGAAATAAAAGGGATTCAAACTGGAACAGAGGAAGTAAAGTTGTCATTATTTGCAGATGACATGGTAATGCACATAGACAATTCTATAGAAGATGAAGGCCTAGACAGACATGCTGCATCTCCTTCCACAACTAAGAAAAAATACAACTACCTCAAAACTAGAGACAACCAGAAGTTCCAGAAAACTGAGCTGCATGGAAGTCCAAAAAACAAAGATATAAAGAAATACTCATCCAGACAGGAAGGAGGGGCAGAACCAGAATGCAGAAAAAGTGGTGTGGTAGCTGCAGTAGCGGCAACAGCAGTAGGCCAACATAAAACACTGACACATGTTTTAAAAAGAAGGGAGGGACACCTGAGGAGCACTTCCAGCACCAGCACCAGCACCAGCACTGGACCAGACCACGTAGCTCACAGTCCCAGCATCAGAGGAAATAAAGCCTCATTTCTTTTGACTGTGCAAACCAGTGTGGGTTGGGGTAGAGGAATAAATGGCCTGTCTCTCAGCAGAGTCCACTTGTTTAAAGGGCCTCCATGGTCCTAAAAACGTCCAAAGATCCAGCCACTCTGGGAACGACAGCCAGGGCAACAGCTAGAGAGGAGCCAGTTCCATACAAAGTGGAAGAAGTGACTGGAACAGGAGCGAGTGCTGAGCAAGTTGCATTGATCCATATCAGACCTCACACACACCACTACAACATGGTGAAACAGGTCATCCTTTACTGAAGAATATCTAAGGCTCTGCCCCTTACAATGTAACAGGAGCGACAGCTCTACTTAAGACATAGAGGCAAACAAACACAGGAGCCTGTCCAGATGAGGAGACAGAGAAGTATGGCCCAAAAGTGGGAACGGATCAAGGTTTCCAGTGGGATAACTAAACGATGAGGAGAAAGTCAACCTAATAGATGCAGAGTTGTAAACACTGGTGATAAAGGTGCACACAGGCTTCACAGATATGCTTAAATACTGCAAATGCATAAGGGAAGAAGTGAAGACTATGCTAAATGAAATGAATGAAAATCCAGACAAAACCAGTGGTGAAGGGAAGGAAACCAGGAGTCAAATCAATAATTTGGAACGTAAGGAAGAGAAAAAGAGTCAACCAGTACAGAATGAGAAAACAAAAATTGAAAAAAATGAGGAGAGGCTTAGGAACCTCTGGGATGACTTTAAATGTGCCAACATCCGAATCATAGGGGTGCCAGAAGGAGAAGAAAGAGAGCAAGAAATTGAAAGCTTATGTGAAAAAATAGTGAAAGAAAACTTCTTATATTTGGCGAAGAAAATAGACATAAAAGTCCAGGAAGCACAGAGAGTCCCAAACAAACTAGACCCAAAAGGGACCAAACTAAGACACATCATGATTAAAACACCAAAGGTTAAAGATAAAGAGAAAATCTTAAAAGTCGCAAGAGAAAAGCAGAGAGTTACCTACAAAGGGGTTCCTATAAGACTATAAGTTGATTTCTCAAAAGAAACTTTGCAGGCAAGAAGGAACTGGCAAGAAGTATTAAAGGTGATGAAAAGCAAGGACTTACAACCAAGATTATTCTATCCAGCAAAGCTATCATTTAGAACGGAAGGGCAGATAAAGTGCTTCCCAGACAAGGTAAAGCTAAAGGAGCTCATCATCACCAAACCGTTATTATATGAAATGTCAAAGGGACTTTCTTAAGAAAAAGAAGATCAAAATTATGAACATAAAATGACAACAAAGTCGCAACTACAAAAATAAAAACAAAATTCTACTATGCAAACCAGAATAGAAACAGATTCATAGGTATGGGAGTCATTTGGAGGGTATTCAGATGGGAGGGGGAAGTGGGAGAAATGGGGAAATGGTGCAGGCATTATGAAGCATAATTGGTTGGTTCAAAATAGACAGGGGGAAGTTAAGAATAATATAGAAAAAAGTGAAGTCAAAGAATTTATATGCAAGACCCATGGACATGAACACAGTGGGGTGGGATTGCTGGACAGAAATGGGGTACTGGGCAGAGAAGAGCAAAAGAAAAAAATTGGGACTACTGTAACAACATAATCAATAAAATATACTTAAAAATAAAAAGAAATCCTATAGACTCTACAAAAAAACTAGTCGACCTAATAAGTGAATTTGGCAAAATAGCAAGGTACATAATCAATATTCAGAAATTAAAGGCATTTCTGTACACCAACAGTAAAATAGAGAGAGAAACTAGAAAAAATCTCATTTACTATAGCAACAATAAAAATAATTTACCTAGGAATAAACTTTACCTAGGAGGTAAAAGACTGTACTCAGAAAACTACATAACACTGAAAAAAGAAAATAAAGATACAAATAAATGGAAGCATATACCATGTTCACAAATGGGAAGAATCAACATCATTAAAATGCCCATACTACCCAAAGCAATTTATAGATTCAACACAATCCCTAATATCAGTGACATATTTCAGAGACCTAGAACAAATACTTCAAAAATTAATATGATACCAAAAAAAACACCCTGAATAGCCACAGAAATCCTGAGACAGAAGAACATCATAGGAGAAATCACAAGGCCACTGTAATCAAAATAGTCTGGTACTGGCATAAGAACAGACATATAGATCAATGGAACAGAATAGAGAGCCCAGAAACAAACCCAGGTCCATATGGTCAACTAATATTTGACAAAGGGGGGATGAATATAAAATGGAGCCTCTTCAACAAATAGTGTTGGGAGAACTGGACAGGGACATACAAAAAAATGAAACTAGATCACCAAATTACACCCTATACCAGAAGAAATTCAAGATGAATAGAAGACTTAAATGTAAGTCGCGACACTGTAAAAGTCCTAGAGGAAAACACAGGCAGTATAATTTCAGATATCCCATATAGCAATATTTTCACTGATATATCTCCTAAGGTAAGGGAAATAAAGGAAAGAATAAACAAATGGCACTACATCAAACTGAAGAGTTTCTGCAAGATGAAAAGGGAACCAACTATTTGGGAAAACTTATTTGACAATTCAACCTCAGACAAGAGATTGATCTCCAAAATAGACAGAGAACTTACACATCTCAACACCAAGAAGACAGACAACATAATTAAAAGATGGGCCAAGGACCTGAACAAACACTTCTCCAAAGAGGACATAGAGGGCCTATAGGTATATGAAAGAATGCTCAACATCACTAGACATCAGAGAGATGCAAATAAAAACCACAATGAAATACCGCTTCACAGCAGTCAGAATGGCCACCATCAACAAATCAACAAACAAGAAGTGCTGTTGAGGATGTTGAGAAAAGGAAACCCTAGTGCACTGATTGTAGGAATGCAGACTGGTGCAGCCACTGTGGAAAACAGTATGGAATTTCCTCAAAAAAGTAAAAATGGAACTGCCTTTTGATCTAGCAATTTCATTGCTAGGTTCATACCTCAATATTCCTGAAACACCAATTCAAAAGAACCTATGCACCCCTATGTTTGTAGCAGCACTATTTACAATAGCCAAGTGCTGGAAACAGCCTAAGTGCCCATCTGTAGATGAGTAGATCAAAAAACTGTGGTGCCTTTACACAATGGAATACTATGCAGTGGAAAGAACTCCATTGCAACAACATGGATGGAACTAGAGAGAATAATGTTTAGCTTAAGAAGCCAGGCAATGAAAGACAAATACCATATGATATCACCTAATACAGGAAACTAATGAACAAAATTGAACCAGAGGCATGTAAATAAGGAGTCAACTAACAGTTACCAGAGGTTGGGGTGGATGAAGAGAAGGGGGTAATTAGGGGAAGGGTCTAGTCCAGGAACTAGTATAAATAACCCATGGACATGGACAACGGGGTGGGGATTGACTGAGGGAGAAGAGGTAGAGTGGGTGTGATGAGACCAAAGAGGAAAAAGTGGGACAACTGTAATAGAAAATCAATTTTAAAAAAGTTTTTTAAGAATACAGGGAGATAATTTTGTATAAACCATATAAACTTACTGAACAAAACCAAAGAAGTTTTTTAAACAGTTGTGAACAGAATTGTGTGTTTGACAAAAACAATCAAGCAATCAAAAGATAATATTCAATTTACATCTCTCTTGTATCTCAGTGTAGAAAGTATTAATAAGGACTTATTTATGATGGTCAGCCATACTTGTAAAATACCTTCATTCCATGCTTCTGAATTCTCACACAACCTATAAGTAATCCAGGTCCTCTCATTATCTAGTCATCTAAAGAGATTAAAATGTTCTCTTTAGAAAGCCCTCAACTTGGTTTAAAACTTGATGTCAGGCTATGGTAAGGTTGTGGAAGTAAATGCTGTTTCTTATTCTCAGCAGTTTTTAATGTTTTCTGTGAGTAAACCATTAGATAACTGCTAAGGAATTAGGAATTTTTATAACAACATTTACTTTAATTCTTTAATGGCCTTTGTTTTTGTTTGCTTGCTTATCTGTTTGTTGAGGGATGAAATTTGTACATGACCTTAATTTTTTTTTAGGTCACACATTTATCATGCCTGGTTATATTTGTGATATAGATCACATGCTCTTGTGAGTCCTTTCAGATTTCACCAACTGACCTACATAGGCTCTTGGATCTATGATCTTGGACTAATTCTTGTGCTATTCAGTTAACAAAATACAGGGTGGGTCAGAAGTAGATTTATAATTGTAAGTATGGGGAACAGAATTTATTCTTGTTTTTATCATTTATTAATTATTGTATTATTTTCCATACAAACAACTGTAAACTTATTTTTGCCCCACTTTGTGTTTATGTCAGATTCTGTCACTTGGCTTATAAGGCAAATCAGTGCAAAAAACAAATGTTGTACTTAACTTTGTATTTCTCAATGGTTAGCAAGAACCACAGAGAAGTAAACAAATATTAAAACACATGATAAAAAGCTATGCTAGGTCTATTATAGCATTTCATGGGAGCATATTACATAATCCAAATCTGGATGTTCAGAGATATCTTTTTAGAGAAAGAGTCTAATTTGAAATCAAATTAAACCTGAAGTAGGTTTCAAAGTGAAGCAGTTCATTGAAAGATGGAGCTACTGGGTTATAAAGTGAAGGATTGGGTAGACGACAGGGGAGTGCTCTAGACAAAAAATTCAGCAAAAAGGTACTAAGACAGGGAGAAAAAATCCAAATGTCAGTATAGTAAGAGGGGAGACCACTAGAATCAAGTAATTCAAAGTCTAAAAGCTAAAATGAAATATCTAGACCTCAGTCAAAGAGCATTGGAGAACTGTTGAAGAGGATTTTAGGAGAGTGGTAACACAGTAAGATTTGTGTTTTAGAAAAATCAGTTTGACAGGCATTTGTGTGTAATAAAAAGGATAAAGACAAGACATCAAAGTAACCCTGGTCTTGGTGAAGATGAAATAGTAGGGATGCAAGAAGGCCTAGCCTTACACAGGATGTGAGACATGTTATACTCTGGTCCTGGAGCACAGAGATAAGAACATACAGAGGGAGACAGACATTTCTGAATCAATACTGAAGAGTCTCTGTTTTCTCAAAGAGCTATTATAATATAACAATAGGGTTAAGTGTTAAGCAGATTTAAAAGATCAAGAAGAAAATTAGAAATTGTGGATTGGTGGCAGATCATTCTAAGAAGCACCAACAAACAATAGGAGCCACAAAAATGGGGAGACAGAGAAACAACCCCCCATCGAAAGGAAAGGTAGAGTCCCCAGAAAGAGTGCTAAATGAAATAGAGGGGAGCCAACTATCAGATATGGAATTGAAAGCATGGATTATGGAGAAGCTCAATGAGCTCAGCGGAAACTACAAAGAACTCCAGAAAAACTACAGTGAACTCCAGGAGAACTATAAGGAACTTACTGAGAATTATACCAGCATTAAAAAGGACATGGAAGCTATCAATAAGAGCCAGGAGGAAATGAAGAATACGATCTCTGAATTGAAGAACACAGTAGAAGGAATTAAAAGCAGGCTAGAGGAAGCAGAAGATCGGATCAGTGAGCTAGAGGACAATGTAGACAAAAACTCACAGACAGTGCAACAAAATGAAAAAAGGCTAAACAAGACTGAAGAGGCTCTAAGACAGCTGCAGGACAACATGAAACGTAATAATATCCGTATCATAGGAATTCCAGAAGGAGAAGAAGAAGAGCAAGGAATAGAAAACCTCTTTGAAAAACTAATGACAGAAAACTTCCCTAACATGAGGAGAGAAAGAGTCATGCAAGTCCAGGAAGCACAGAGGGTCCCAATGAAGATGAACTCCAACAGGCCCACTTCAAGACACATCATAATTAAAATGCCAACATTCAAAGACAAAGAGAGAATCCTAAAAACAGCAAGAGAGAAACAACTAATAACATACAAGGGAGCTCCAATAAGGCTATCATCAGATTTCTCATCAGAAACACTACAAGCCAGAAGGGAATGGCAAAATATATTCCAAGTAATGAAAAACAAAGGCCTACAACCAAGAATACTCCACCCAGCAAGGCTCTCATTCAAAATGGAAGGTGAAATAAGGAGTTTCCAAGACAAAAGAAGGTTAAAAGAATACATCTCCACCAAACCAGTATTGCAAGAGATGCTAAAGGGTCTGCTTTAAGAAGATGAAGAAACAGAGAGAGACAGAGAGGAACACAAGTACAAAGGGGGAAAATGACATTGAATAAGTACTGAAAGAAAGAAGGAACTTCTACCATTTGCAACAACATGATTGGAACTAGAGAGAATTATGCTTAGCAAAATAAGCCAGGCAACAAAAGAAAATTACCTTATGCTATCACCTGTTAAAGGAAACTAATGAACAACACAAGCAAATGAGCAAAATTGAACCAGAGGTATGTAAACGAGGAATAAACTAATAGTAACAAATGGGGAGATGGGAGGGAGAGAAGTGGTAAGAAGGGGAAGGGTCTAGTCAAAGAACATGTATAAATGACCCATGGACATGGACAACTGGGTGGGGACTGAATGTGGGAGAAGGGAGGAACAGGGTGCAGAGAACCAAGAGGGGGAAAAAAGTGAGACAACTGTAATGGAAAAACAAACAAACAGAAAATTTTTAGTGGGGGTAAAAATAAAAATATAAAGAATAGAAATGCAAGTTCAGTGAATATTAGAAGGACAAGGATTTTCCTTCACACTGTATATATTTTCTCCCTATCTGATCCCTCCAGAGTTTGGCATTCTAAAGAAGTAAGTAATGACCTAAGTTTCTTTGCATAAAACTAATAAGACCAGTTGTTAATAACGATTTTTTTGACTAAGACTTTGACTGTAATGTCATGCCTAAAGGAGACATGCTTGGGCTTTGGTTGTTACCAAAAAGCCCTGAGCAACTGGGACTGACTTTCAAAGGTAATAAAAGTCTACGAGATAAAAGGCCTGGTACCTTGGATGGATGAGCGGTCTATAGCAATCTTTCCAGGGAAGGAACGAAAGTTGTTTTCCTGAAAGATGGCTAGAAGGGACCTTAAGGCACAATGGAAAACCAGGAGGACCTGGAAAAGACAGGTGTTTACAGGCAAGGCTGAATGCCAGGTATGTGGCTCAGCTTCTGTGCCCTGAAGGGCAGATTGAAGGTCATCCTAAATGTTCCTTGCGTAAGTTCCAGCAAAGCAGAACTAAAGATCATAAGTGGTCATTTGCTGCTCTTGTTGTGTTTATGCAAATGAACAGGATAAATTAAAAATGAACTTAATGCAGTCCCTTTAATGACAAGGAGGGTAATCTTAGGGAGAAAAATCAAGATTCAAGGAAGATCACAATGCCCAGTGGTAGACTATAAAGTAGTGCAGCTAACCGTCTTTAAAGTTCCTTTTCATTTAAAATTTGTTTTCATTTGTAAGTTAAACTATGTCTGTGGCATTATCAAAGATGTTTAATTTACAGGCAAGAAGAATGTCAAATGCCTTGCAACTGGATGTCTTTCCGATAAGACAGTCCTACAGTTTTAGAGACTTGTATGTGGGTTATGTTACATAAATTAACATGTGTTTTCTGTTTTCAAAGGGCATAAGCCTACAATCTCATTACCTGAGTGATTGTCTGTACGTATAGGCCTCACTTAATCCCGTCTGCATTGCTGCCTCCTGAGACTCAATGGTTTGGCTGAATTAAGTGTCTGGGTTGGTGAAGAACTGGGTGGTCTGTGGGCTTCACTTTAAAACTGGTTTCTCTTTTCTATCCTAATGGCTTGGACAGAAAGAGCCCAGAGGCCTGAGAGGGGGGAAACCTAAAATATTTCCCTCAGTCCAAACTAAGTATAATGGGCAAAAGGGTTTTGGACAGGTGAGATGTACCTGGCATACCTTCCTCCAAAGAAACCCTTCTTTTCCCTGATGTGGGACATTGAAAAATTAATACCTGTCTTTTGTCATCTAGTGGTTACAGATTGAATGATGTTCTTTAACCCTGTTGCCTCCAGAATACAACACGGATGCCAGCCGGTTAAACCAAGCATGCCGTTGTCCAGAGACAGCCAACCAACCTGGAGTCTGCACGATCCTTCCCCTTGTGGGAAGGCCACCCTCCCCTCCACACCCCCACTCTTATTAGGGATTTCTTGATCCAAGGGTCGGTAGGACGACGACCATGTCCAGCTTGAAGCAGCTAGAGGAGCTCGAGACCTTCGTCCATTGTCCTTTATAAGATTGTAAAGGGTCTTAAGTTTGAGAGGAAGGGATTGTTATTTTTTATTGTTAAAATATTTAACTAATTAATTATTTAAAAAAAGAAGAAGAATATATGAAAGGGTGAGCCATGGGCATGGACTTGGGGAGGGGATTGTCAGGGAAGGGGGGTGCTGGGTGGAGGGGAGCAAAGGGGAAAAAATTGGAACTATTGTAAATATAATCAATAAAATATACTTAAAAAAAAAAAGAAATTGTGGATTGGTAAGCAAACCAGTTTTCAAAGCTGTGTTATTCCTTCTAACAGTTCACTCAGTAGCACAAGTATATAAGATGAAAAGGGTGACTGTGTACCTGACATGGAAATGTCAAATACAGGTAGAGAGCAGATGAGATATTGTATTATAATGGATTGATAGATGCAGGGTTCCCATGACCAACTATGCCAACAACAAACCCAAACCTGAGTTGGGGCTAAGAGTAAGAGCAAAGTCGCATGCAGATATATGTTAAGCACATGGTAATAAAAGATGAACTCTGCTTTGATATACTAATTTATAGCACTCTTTGCATAGATCAAGAAATGAGTAGTTTATAATTCCTAAACTCCTGAGCCTTACAGTTTAAACTTGTCATAAATGCTGTTGACGAGGGAGTTGTAGCGTCTAGAGAACAACCTAGGTAGGATGAATGAAAAATGGAGATCAAGAAAGGTACCATATATAAGTGAGAGTATAAGAGTGTCAGAATAATTACATAGCTTTGGATAAAGATTAAGGAATTAGAGTTCAAATGTTTGTATCTGATGACATTCGTAGATGACAGATCTGTGATTTACTCATGGGGATGGATGACTAAACTCAGTGTGTAATCTGTGTGTTTATGGGTACATGGGTGATGGAGGTAGGGTTATCAGGGGAGATGAAAAGTTAAGAGCCATCACTGTGGATGGTTGGATGGACAACTTGTGTGAGAGTGTTTTAACAGAGGATAGTACCTGGTAATTGGAACAGCAACACAAATTCTTAACTAGAGAGCAGTTACTAAAAAAAGAAGTATTGCAGCAATGATGAAGGTGGTGGAGTGTGTTGGGAAAGTGAGTACCTGGGGCAACATGTGTGATCAGAGCTGGCAACTACAAAGTGGAAGAATGCCCTTCCAACCTTTGGATCCTGCAATAAATTATCAGTTAAGGATGAGTATGGAGCGTTCAGCATTGTATAAAATTTAAAATATTTCTTGAGAAAGTTTTAGAGGCCAGGAAGCAGAATCAGGGAGAAATGAAACAGAGAAACAATAGAACAGGGAATTCCTGGAGGGCCTAGAAGTTTAGGTAGAGATCAACCATCACAGGAATATGAGATGTGAAAAAATTGGGATAAGTGCAATTATAATTTTCTGAGTACAGGTCTTTTACATCATTGGTTAGGTTTATTCCTAGGTATTTTATTCTTTTTGAAACAGTTGTAAATGGAATTTCTTTCTTAATTTCCCTTTTTGTTAGGCCATTATTGGCATATAAACCTAACCGAGTATGTCAAAGACCTGTGCTTGGAAAATTATAAGACACTGAAGAAAGAAAATGAAGAAGATACATGTAAGTAGAAGCATATACTGTATTCAAAGACAGGATGAATTAACATCATTAAAATGTCCATACTATCCAAAGCAATCTATAGATTCAACACAATTCCTATCATAATTTTAATGACATATTTCACAAAACCAGAACAAATATTTCAAAAATCTATGTGGAACCACACACAGCCCCTCAAGCAACAGCAATCCTGAGAAAGAACAAAGTTGGAGGAATCACACTACCTAATATCAAATTATACTTTAAGACCATAGTAATTAAAATAGCATGGTACTGGCATAAAAAGAGACATATATCAATGAAACAGAATAGAGAGTTCAGTAATAAACCCACACCTTTATAGTCGATTAATATTTGACAAAGGAAGCAAGCACATACAATGGGCTAAAGAGAGTTTATTCAATAAAAGGTGTTGAGATGGACTTCTGGCCAAGATAGAGGCCTAGACAGACATGCTGTGTCTCCCTCCACAACTAAGAAGGAATAAAACTACCCCAAAACTAGAGACAACCAGAAGTTTCAGAAAACTGAGCTGCATGGAAGTCCAACAAATAAAAATATAAATAAGAAATACTCATCCAGACAGGTAGTAGGGGTGGAGCCAGGGCGGAGAGGACTCCGTGTAGTGGTGGCAGGAGCAGCAGCAGCAGCAGCATTAGGCTAGTGGAAAGCACAGTTACACATTTTAAAGGTAGAGAAGGACACTTGCGGAGTGCTCCCAGCACCAGACCATACCACACAGTTCATGGCCTCAGCACCAAGGAAAATAAAGCCTCATTCTTCTAACTATGAAAACCAGTGGGGGCCGGGCCAGAGGAAGAAACTACCAGTCTCTCAGTAGAGTCCTCTTGTTTAAAGGGCCCGAACAGTCCTAGATCAACTGCAAACCCACCCGCTCTGGGAGTGAGAGCCAGGGAAACAGCTAGAGAGACACCAGTCCCATAAGGAAGAGGGAGAAGTGCCTGGAAAAGGGGCGAGTGCTGAGCAAGCATCATTTTTCCCTCAGACCCCTCCCCCACATATAGCACCCCAACATGGTGAAACGGGTCACCCATACTGATAAACACCTAAGGCTCCACTCCTTATAACGTAAGTGGTGTGACAGCTCTACCTAAAACACAGAGGCAAACAAACACAGGAGCCTATCAAGATGAGGAGACAGAGAATTATGGCCCTAAAGAGGGAATGGATCAAGGTTCCAGTGAGAGAACTAAGGGATGAGGAGATAGCCAACCTAACAGATGTAGACTTCAAAACACCGGTGATAAAGATGCTCACAGGCTTCACAGATATGCTTAAGTAGGGCAAATGCATAAGGGAAGAAGTGAAGGCTATCCTAAATGAAATCAAAGAAAATCTACACAAAACCAATGGTGAAGGGAAGGAGACTGGGATTCAAATCAATAATTTGGAACATAAAGAAGAAAAAACAGTCAACCAGTACAGAATGAAGAAACAATTGAAAAAAAAATGAGAAGCATAGGAACCTGTGGGACAACTTTACATTTGGCAACATCTGGATAATAGGGATACCAGAGAAGAGCAAGACATTGAAAGCTTATGTGGGAAAAAAAAAAATGAAGAAAAACTTCCCAAATTTGGCAAAGGAAATAGACATACAAGTCCAGGAAGCAAAGTCCCAAACAAGCTAGATCCAAAGAGTACCACACCAAGACACATCATGATTGAAATGCCAAAGGTTAAGATAAAGAGAGAATCTTAAAAGCAGCAAGAGAAAAGCAGAGATTTACATACAAAGAGGTGCCTATAAGACTATCAGCTGATTTCTCAAAAAAAAATTTGCAGGCAAGAAGGGGCTGGCAAGAAGTATTTGAAGTGATGAAAAGCAAGGACCTACAACCAAGACTACTCTATCCATAAAAGCTATCATTTAGAATGAAAGGGAAGGTAAAGTGTTTCCAAGACAAGGTAAAGCTAAAGGAGTTAATCATTACAAGCCATTATTATAGGAAATGTTAAAGGGACTTATTTAAGAAAAAGAAGATCAACACTATGAACATTAAAATGACAACAAACTCACAACTATCAACAACAGAATCTAAAAAATAAAAACAAAATCCAACTAAGCAAACCAGAATAGAACAGAATCATAGGTATGGGGATCATCTGGAGGATTATCACCTGGGAGGGGAAAGGTGGAGAAATGGGGAAATGGTGCAGGGATTAAGAAGCACAATTGGTATGTACAAAATAGACAGGGCGATGTTAAGAATAATATAGGAAAGGGTGAAGCCAAGTAACTTATATGCATACCTAAGGCCATGAACTAAGTGGGGGTGAGATTGTTGGAGGAAAGTGGTTACTGGGCAGAGAGGAGCAGAGGGGAAAAATTTGGGACTACTGTAACAACATAATAATAAAATATACTTAAAACTTGAAAAACAAAAGGTGTTGAAAAAATTGGACAGATACATGCAGAAGAATCAAACTAGACCACCTCTTACACTATACACAAGAATAAATTCAAAATGGATCAAAGATATAAATATTAGACCAGAAAGCATAAAAATCATAAAAGAAAACATAAGCAGCAAAATCTCAGACATTGTTTATAGCAAATTTTTATCATATATATCTCCTCACAGAAGGGAAACAAAAGAAAATACAAACAAATGGGACTGCATCAAACTAAAAAGTTTTTGCACAGCAAAGGAAATCATCAATAAAATAAAAAGACAACCCACAGAATGGGAGAACATATTTGCCAATATATCTGATAAGGAGCTAATATCCAAAATTTATAAAGTACTTACAAACCTCAACACCAAAAAGACAAACAATCAAATTAAAAATGGGCAAAAGACCTAAACAGGACACACAGATGGCCAATGGACATATGAAAAGATACTCAATCACTAATCATCAGAGAAATACAAATTTAACCACAATAAAATACCACCTCACACGAGTCAGAATGGTTATCATTCACAAATCAACAAACAAGTGCTAGTGAGGATGTGGAGAAAGAGGAACTCTTTTGCACTGTTGGTGGGAATGCCCATTGGTGCAGCCACTATGGAAAGCAGTATAGAGATACCAAAAAAAATTTTAAATGGATCTACCTTTTGACCCAGCAACCCCACTTTTGGTAATATAGCCAAAGGAACCCAAAACACTAATCTGAAAGTACATAAGTACTATTCCTATGTTTATTGTAGTGTTATTTTTAATCATCAAGATTGGGAACCAGTCCAAGTGTTCATGAGTAGATGAGTGGATAAAACAACTATAGGACATTTACACAATGGAATACTACTCAGTCATAAAAATAAAAATTTTACCCTTTGCATGCATGGACATGGAGAACAGTATGTTGGGCGAAATAAGCCAGTCAGAGAAAAACAAGTACCATATGATTTCACTCATATGTGGAATCTAATGAACAAACTGAACTAACAAGGAAATGGTAACAGACTCATAGATGGAGAGCAGGATGATAACTAGAGAGGAGGTGGAATTAAGGGGTGGAGGGACTGAGAAAAATGGGAAAAAAGGACTCATGGACAAGGGCAACAGTGTGATGATTGCTAGGAGGGGAGTATAAGGGGACTAAAGGAAAATGGGAAAAATGCAATAAAGATTAAAATAAATAAAATAAATTAAAATAAATGCAATTAGAAAATAACACTTGAAGCTTGTAAAAAAATAAATAAATAAAGGATTAAGGGACTTTTGCCAAAGAGAATGTTCTGCTTGGTAACTAACTGTTCTGGCAGCAAGAAAACATTCCAAGCACCTTGACAGACTCCAGTGGAGAGAGTCTGACATTGCTTTCACACAACTGAGAAAAAAGAAGTTAAATTTAACTGGACCCATTATGAAATCACATTGAATACTATTATCATTTAAGAAAGATGTTTACTAGTATAGCCAACCAAAAATTTTTCTTATTTCTTCAATTTTTCCTCCATTTTTGGGCCATGCAGAAGCCAGAGAAATATTTAAGAATATTGGGATTTAGGAAAAGTAAGGGAATGCTCCACTTCAGTCTCAGACTCAGGTTCATTACAGCTTCCCATCCATTGCTCCTCTCTCTGTCTTTAATTAATGAGGACAAAACGGAGGCATAATAAAGTTTATTAGGAAAGTTAAGTTTTATTTTCTCTCCATTCTCTTTATTCAGTATATTTGAACTAAAGGAACTAAAAATCAGCACATGATCTGCTCCTAAAGACTCCCCAAAATGTGAGAAACAGTCTATTTGACTGAACTCCAATATTTTTTTCTAAAAAATATTTAACCATGAAAATTTGAGGGTGCTTAGAGAATGTTAATATTTAAGAATTTTTCTGCTTATTATTTGTATTGTCCAGTATCTGCACCTGGCTCCCAGTGGTCTTGATGCTGGCCAGGCTGGGAAAGGATTGCAGCCATAGACACTCAGTTACAACACTGTGCTAACCAGAATCTAGTCCTGGGCACATAGCACCACCAGCTGGAAGGGTGCTGTATGGCAAAGACAAATTCTACTCAATTTTTTAAATTAGATTAATTGGGGTGACATTGATTAATAAAATTAAACTTGATTAACTCTCTTGAGAAGCATAATTTTTGCTAAACTTTGATTTATTTTGAAATTTGGTTTTAGAGTAACTATAATATGCAAGGGTAGATTTGTGAGTACTTCTCCCCCTCACTAACATTGGCTAGAATTCAACATTAAAACTCAAACATTGAGTTTACTATATAGAAGAGAAATGTTTATCAGTGGTTATTATTTTTTAACTTATCACCTTGTATAAATTAACCTTTATACAATGAGAATATCAATAACATGTGATTTGCCTTAGAATACTAGAAGCTTTCGTCCATAAATGGGCCAATTAGAATGATAGCACTTTAAGAGTTAAGTGTATTTGAAGCTGTAAGTGAACATAACATTTAGGCAATTTGAATGTCAGTAGGCTCTGAACTGTACATTTGGGTTACCTTATTTTCTGATGACTTTTTATTAAAATCCTCACCCAAGGATATGTTTTATTGATTCTAAAGAGAGAAGGGGCAGGGAAGATAGAATGAGAGAGACATTAATGTGAGAGAGAAACATCAGTCAGCTTTCTCCCATAGTCACCTGGACCAAGAATCAAACCAGCAATCTTTGATGTATGGGACAGTGCTTCAACCATTTGAGCAATTGGCCAGTGCTCTGATGACTCTTTTATAAATACAGTTGAATAAACACGTTTTAAATGAATTAGACTAGGTGAGGGCTCCTTTATCTAATATTCTCTTCTGGAATTCATAGAAGAATATACATGTAATTTTCCACCATTTTAAAAATTCTCTGTCTAGGAAATCCAACAAGATATTACAACGGTGCCTTTTAATATTTAACAAGATGTGCATTGACAGTTTTCTCTACTTTTTTTGTCAGTGTTTTTAACTACATCTATATTTTATTGCTTGTTTCACTATGGACGTGTTTTTTTTTCTCCACTTATTTTTAAACTACATTTGACATATAATGTTATATTAGTTTCAAGTGTACAACATATTGATTAGATATTAATATACCTGACAGAGTGTTCCCCTAATAAGTCTAGTACCTATCAGGACATTATGATGAATAAAACAGACAAATAAAAACAACTCCTTCCTTTACTTCAAGCTCTGAACTTCATACTTGCTGTAGCTCATTAAGTTCTTTGTAATAACTTTTTGTAAATTTTAGATTGCCGCTTCTGAAGAGGCTTAAATTATATACATGGAAAAATTTTAATAAAATGAATAGAATAATATACATAGATGAGAAATTTCAGCATAAATCTAATTTGTGTCCTTCCATTGAACAGTGGGTCTTAGTAAATCTAATTAAGATGGACTTGCAAGATGAATAGACAGGTTAGTAATTTCAGAACTGGAAAAACAAATATGGGGAAACTATCATACAAAATTTTTTTTAAATTTATCTTTCAATGGAATTGGCATGTGAATAGAAGAAATATATGTTGAAACGTTCAGTTTCATGGATTATAACTATTCTAATCAATTGAAAAATTACCTTGACTTCTGGCCAAGATGGAGGTGTAGACAGATATGCTGCATCTCCCTCCACAACTAAGAAGGAATACAACTACATCAAAACTAGAAACAACCAGAAGTTCCAGAAAATCAAACTGCATGGAAGTCCAACAAACAAAGATATAAAGAAGAAATACTCATCCAGACAGGTAGGAGGGGCAGAGCCAGGGGAGAGGGGATGTAGTGTGGGGGTGGCAGTGGCGGCGGCAGCAGCAGGTCAGCAGAAAGCACAGTTACATGTTTTAAAAAGTCAGGAGGGTCACCTGGGGAGCGTTCCCAGCTCCTGACCAGACCCCACAGCTCATGGTCCCAGCACTGGGGAAAATCAAACTTCATTGCTTCTGACTGTGAAAACCAGTGGGGGTTGGGGTAGAGGCAGAAACTGCAGGTCTCTCATCAGAGTCCACTTTTTTAAAGGGACCCCACGGTCCTAGAACATCTGCAGACCCATCCACTCTGGGACTGACACCCAGGGCAACAGCTAGAAAGACACCAGTCCCATACAGAAGTGGGAGAAGTGCCTGGAAAAGGGACAAGTACTGAGCAAGCAGCATTGTTTCCTCTCAGACCCCTCCCCCACACACACCACCACAACGTGGTGAAACAGGTCACCCTTTACTGATGAATAACTAAGGCTCCACCCCTTACCACATAACAGGAAGGACAGTTCTACCTAAGTCACTGAGGCAAACAAACACAGGAGCCTGTCAAGATGAGGAGACACAGAATTATGGCCCAAAAGAGGGAATGGATCAAGGTTTTAGTGGGAGAACTAAGGGACAAGGAGATAGCCAACCTAACAGATGCAGAATTCCGAACATTGGTGATAAAGATGCTTAAAGGCTTGACAGAATGTTTGAGTATCACAGACGCATAAGTGAAGAAGTGAAGGCTATGCTAAGTGAAACAAAGAAAAATCCACACAAAACCAATGGTGAAGGGAAGAAAACTGGGGTTCAAATCAATGATTTGGAACATAAGGAAGAAAAAAACAGTTAACCAGTACAGAATGGGGAAACAAGAATTGAAAAAAATGAGGAGATGCTTAGGAACCTTTGGGACAACTTTAAACATGCCAATATCCAAATCACAGGGGTGCCAGAAGGAGAATAGGAAGAGCAAGAAACTGAAAACTTATTTTAAAAAATAATGGAGGGCAACTTCTAAAATTTTGCAAAGGAAATAGACATACAAGTTCAGGAAGCATGGACAGTCCTGGGAGAGCTGGACTCAGAGTGGACCAGACCAAGACACATCATGATTAAAATGCCAAAAGTGAAAGATACAGAGGGAATCCTAAAAGCAGCAAGAGAGAAGTGGAGAGTTGCCTACAAAGGGGTGCCTATAATACTACCAGCTTATTTCTCAAAAGAAACTTTGCAGGCAAGAAGGGACTGGCAAGCAGTATTTAATGTGATGAAAAGCAAGAACCTACAACCAAGATTACTCTATCCAGCAAAGCTATCATTTAGAATGAAAGGCAGATGAAGTGCTTCTCAGACAAGGTGAAGCTAAAGGAGTTCATCATCACCAAGCCATTATTATATAAAATGTCAAAGGGATTGTTTAAGAAAAAAAAGATCAAAACTGTGAACACTAAAATGACCACAAACTCACAACTATCAATAACTGAATCTAAAAAATAAGAACAAAATCCAACTAAGCAAACCAGAATAGGAACAGAATCATAGGTATGGGGATCATCTGGAGGGTTATCAGCTGGGAGGGGAAAGGGGGAGAAATGGGGAAATGGTACAGGGACTAAGAAGTATCATTGGCTGGCACAAAATAGACAGGGAAGTTAAGAATAATATTGGAAAGAGTAAAGCCAAAGAACTTATATGTATGACCCATGGACATGAACTAAGGGGGATGAGATTGCAGGAGGGAGGGGGGCACTGGGCAGAGATAAGCAAAGGAGAAAAATAATGGAACTATTGTGACAACATAGTCAGTAAAATATACTTCAAAAAGGAAGAAAGAAGAAAGGATGTCTCCCAGTGACTGGCCATGTATCAGTGGTCAAGTTACATGAATTTTTTGTGCCCGAAGTCCCTCATTTATTAAATGAGGATGTTGATATCTTAAAGAGTTATTTTAAGGATTATATACAGTCTTTCAGACAGTTCATAAATTTAGAACAATTATTGGTATGTGGTAATTCAATAAGCTTTATTAGAATCAATTAGTTTAAGATCCACAATCTTTCTAGTCTCCTTAAATTGGTAAGAATTTTTGATGCAGTCATTTCAACAGATTCAGGCTTTCTCAATCAATAAAACATGACCTCATCTGAAACCTCATCTCAGTATTTTAATTTCCACTTTAAGTTCTTCTTGTATATAGAAACTTGTTTTTTGTTCCGTATCTGTGCATTCCCAATCTTATCCGAACAATTGACATTTTGGATTTATGGTGCTTGGGTCGATAGCTAGTGCCACACTTAAGCTATTTGGACTTTCTATATTTATGTTCAATCCAATAGAAATTTTTAAGTTGTTGACAGCAATAAAACTATCTAGATTGAAATCTGTATTTTGAATACAACCCCAAAATAAACTGATGTGAACTACAGACTCCTTCACTGGTTTAATGAACTAGCCTTTCACTAACACACACACACATACACACACACACACACACACAGAGTCCCCAAATGAGTTGGTTCATTAGAGAAAAAGTGTTATCTGAACCTTGTTTATTTCAATCAACATCATTCTCACTGTCACCTGTGCCTACTCTATCTTTTATTCCTGCCTCCTCCAAGCATATATAAACATACTCCACACACACCACGTGGTATGATTGACAGTTTCCATTCACAATACCAGTTATGGCTTGTTGGAGAAGAATTGGTTTATTTGAGAAAAGAACTTTGCTATTCATTTACTTATATGCTGCCAGTCATCTTTGAAGAATTCCAGTGGCTTCTACAACCAAGGCAAGAAAGAAAGAACATATTTATATTCTCCTAGAAGATATTTGGATCACGGTGCTTTCTTAAGAGTCATGAATGGAACTCAGCAGGGGCGACCTTCATTGTTTGTTTGTTTTCTTAATAATTTATTTGTTTATTTGTTTGTTTATTTTATTTTTAGAGAGAGGGGAAAGGAGAAAGAGAGGAAGAGAAACATCACTATGTGGTTGCCTCTCACTCGCGCCCCCAACTGGGGACCTGACGTGCAACCTAGTCATGTGCCCTGACTGGAAATCGAACCAGCGACACTTGGCTGGCAGGCCGACACTCAATCCACTGAGGCACAGCAGCCAGGTTCATTGTTTTTTATTGCCACTTAACAACTTCTAAGTTTCACTGGAAATCATGTATTCTGCCCAATATCTTTCTCTGTTTTTATTAATTTACTTTTTGTATTTTATTTTGGTGCTCCCTTTGAAAATGGAAATGTGTAACAACATGATGCACTTAGCATGCCCAGGTTAAAGTTAAATAAAGCTTTTTAAATGTTCACTTCCAATAGATTATATGTGATAAATGACATAGTAATTTTCCTATTTCTTCATGTTCATAAAACATTAATAATATGATTTTTACCTTTTCTTTGTCCTCAATTAAATGAAATATTTCAGTACAATTAATGTGCTCTTGCAATTTAGGTTTTCTTCAGAGATTTCTCTTGTCTCTGATTAACAGTATTTTCCACCCACTCTGAGAAACCTCTGATTGCTGTTCAGAATATTCCATTATGCCTGCCAGCTATAAACACAATTGTGAACCAATATCATTTTAATTGTTTCACTAATAACTTGTTTAAATGATTCAACAGTCATCAGGAAAGATAAGTGCTCTTGTACCCTGCAGGCTTATGGGTACTATGGTATGAGGCTGTGTGGAGTGCTGTATCAGAATAATGAAACCGTATGCACAAGATAATGACAAATCACTCATATTGCTGTAAAGATAAATGAAAACAGTAGATCTTCTTTCTCCAGTACTATAACTCCCATTTCTAGCTCCCTTTTCAATCATTAGACCTTGTAAACAGATAAATGCTCAAATACACATATGCAACATGTCCTATGGAACAGCCATATGCTCTCATTTTTCCAGGCGGCTGTGAATGATGGGAGTTAATGAGCTTCACAAATGCTCTTGTTAATTAACAAAAATTGTTACTTTCTCTTTTAAGGAGACTTTATAAATTAGACTTAATTACACCAGATAATTGCAGCTGCCACGTTCTGAACAATTCCTTCTCATTCTGATCTTTCAGTGGCAAATCAACAATTGTAACCCTTGCCTGTTTGTGTAGATGAATTTAATAAGCAAACAGCCCTTTTATGTTAATGGTTTCCTGGCACCCATGGGCTTGGCAGGAAAAACATTGGGGGGGGGTTGCTAATGGCAGCACATAATCACATTAATTAAAATATAACTGCCAGTTAAAGATTTGTAGTGTGGAATTAGAGCATTTTGGGAACTGAGAAAATCAAGAGAGAGTGCATATTAGCACCATTACTGGGCACTCCCCAAACAGCAGTCAGCAACCTCGTGTCAGAAATGAAATTTATGTATGCTATTTGCTTTGAAATATATGTTTTTAGTTCACTCATTAGAATGTAAAAATTTGCAGTGTCTGCTTCAGGGGGATCAACATAAATTCACCAAAAGCTGAGATCCACAATCTGCTTTTAACAAATCCCTCAACAATGATTTTTTTAAATTATGGCTTTCATAATTTCCTAGAGTAAGACCAACTATCTCCTTTTCTTTTTTTATGTATATTTTATTGATTATGTTGTTAGAGTAGTTCCATTTTTTTTCTCCTCTTCTCCCCTCTGCCCAGTACCTCACTTCCCTCCAGCAATCCTACCCTCCTTAGTTCATGTCTATGGGTTATGCATATAAATTCTTTGGCTTCACCCTTTCCAATATTATTCTTAACTTCCCCTGTGTATTTTGTGCCAACTGGTTATGCTTCTTAATCCCTAAGCTGTATCCTCATTTCTCCCCCTTCCTTCTCCCAGCTGATAACCCTCCAAATGATCCCCATACCTATGATTCTGTTCCGCTTTGCTTTAGTTGGGTTTTGTTTTTATTTTTTAGATTCAGTTATTGATAGTTGTGAGTTTGTGGTCATTTTAGTGTTTATAGTTTTGATCTTCTTTTTCTTAAGTAAGTCCCTTTGACATTTTATATAATAATGGCTTGGTGGTGATGAACTCCTTTAGTTTTACCTTGTCTGGGAAGCACTTCATCTGCCCTTCCATTCTAAATGATAGCCTTGCTGGATGGAGTAATCCTGAGTGCAGATTGCCTTTCATCACATTGAATACTGCTTGCCAGAATCTTCCTCCCTGCAATATGTCCTCTGAGAAATCAGTTGATAGTCCTATAGGCATCCCCCTGTAGGAAACTCTCCACTTCTCTCTTGCTGCCTCCAGGACTCTGTCTTTATCTTTCACCTTTAGTATCTCAGTCATGATGCATCCTGGTGTGATCCACTCTGGGTCAAGCTCACCCAGGACCATCTGTGCTTTCCAGACCTGTATGTCCATTTCACTCGCAAAATTTGGGAAGTTTTCCTCATTTTTTTCAATTCTTGCTTTCTCATTCTGCATTGGTTAACTGTTTTTTCTTCCTTATGTTCCAAATCATTGATTTGAACCCCAGTTTTCTTCCCTTCAACATTGGTTTTGTGTGGATTTTCCTTCCTTTCACTTAGCATAGCCTTCACTTCTTCTCTTATACATTTGCCATACTCAAGCATATCTGTCAAGCCTGTGAGCATCTTTATCACCAGTGTTTGGAATTCTACATCTTAGGTTGGCTATCTCCTCATCTGTTAGGTTGGCTATTTCCTTGTCACTTGGTTCTCCCACTGGAACCTTGATCTGTTCTCCTTTTTGAGTCATACTTCTCTGTCTCCTCATTCTGACAGGCTCCTGTGTTTGTTTGTCTCCATGTCCCAGGTAGAGCTGTCGCTTCTGTTATGTAGTAAGGGGCAGAGCCTTAGGGATTCATCAGTGCAGGGAGACCTGTTTCACCATGTTGTGGCACTGTATGTGGGGGAGGGGTCCAACAGAGAACAATACTGCTTGCCCAGCACTCATCCATTTTCCAGGCTCCACTCCCACTTCTATTCTTTTTTTAAAAAAGATTTTATTTATTTATTTTTAGAAACAGGAGAAGAGAGGGAGAAAGGGAGGGAGAGAAACATCTATGTGAGAGAGAATCATTGATTGGTTGCTTCTTGTATGCACTCCTACCAGGGACTGAACCTGCAACCAGGCATGTGCCTTGACCAGGAATTGAACCAGCCACCTTTTTGCTTTACGGGTTGATGCCCAACCAACTGAGCCACACCAGTCAGGGCACAAGTGTATCTTTAAAAAAAAAAAAACTGGTTAATAAAATTATATACGTTTCAGGTGTACAATTAATTCTACAATACATATCTGTATACATGCCTCTAACCCTGGCTGGTTTGGCTCAGTGGATTGAGCGTCGGCCTGCGAGCTAAGTGTCGCTGGTTCGATCTTCCAGTCAGGGCACATCAGAGAAGGAAAACTCTGACTCTAAAAAACCTCCGCTGCCTTGCGGCATACCTCTTCAGGGGAAAGGCTAAGGGAGTAAACCCCGACAGAAAATGCGGAGCCGGAGTCCCTAAGGCGGTTTGACGTTGTAGTCAACACCGTTAACTCCTGTGGCGCACCTGAAGCCAAGCTGTATTGACTCCGTCTTTCCCTTGGGCCCTTCAGCTGCGAAGAGAGGGGGTCTGCTGCATGGGCAACAGCAGACCCTCCATATCACCCTGCCCAGGCTCTGTAGCTTCAGCTTCACTGGAGAGGACACTCCAGCGTCATCGCAAGATGTCGATTCAACACGGGAGGAGACAGATACCGTGTCACTCCCGGGTCGGACTGCACAACCATTCTCGGCGGTGCAGATAGACTCTTAAGAAGCTACACCATCGTCTCTCGAGACGGACGGCTGCCGACGACGACTCCCACTTCTGCATGGGACTGGCACCTCTCTAGCTGCTGCCCTGGCCTTCATTCCCAGAGTGGATGACTCTGCAGATATTCTCGAACCATGGGAGCTCTTTTAACAAGTGGACTCTGTTGAGAGACCAGCAGCTTCTGCCTCCACCCCAACCTCCACTGGTTCGCACAGTCAGAAGCAATGAGACTTGTTTTGCCCTGGTGCTGGGACCATGAGCTGCAAGTGCCAGTGAGGAGCTGGGAATGCTCCCCTGGTATGCCTCCTGACTGTCAAACATGTGACTGCACTTTCTGCTGGCCTGCCACTGCCACACTGCTGCCACCACCACACTGCATCCTCTCTGCCCTGGCTCCGCTCCTACCTGTCTGGATGAGTATTTCTTCTTTATATCTGTTTGCTGGACTTCCATGTATTTTGATTTTCTGGAACTTCTAGTTGTTTCTAGTTTTGAGGTAGTTGTATTCCTTCTTAGTTGTGGAGGGAGACCCAGCATGTCTCTCTAGGCCTCCATCTTGGCCGGATGTCCTCTGTTTCTTCTTTTTTAATAAGAAATTTTAAAATGTTTTCTTATTTGTATCCTCTTATGCAGGTTATTCTTCCCAACTGTTTTTCAGTTGTTAAAGATAGAAGACTGCAATTTTATTGTTAATAACATAGGTAAGCTTGATTATAACCAATTGCTTTTCAGATTTAAATATTTTTATTTGATCTAGTGTAGACAGGCAGTGAAGTATGGGGTAAGGAGTGTGAACTCTGATGTCACACTTGCCTGAGTGTGAATCCCAGCTCTGCAACTTACTGGCAACAAGACTGTGGCAAATTGTTTAATTTCTTTGTGCTTCAGTTTCCTGATATGTAAAATAAAAGTAGTTATTGTGCTGACTTTTTAGGAATGTCAGGATTAATGATTCCATACACAAGTCCATTTAAAGTGTTTGGAACAGTGTGTAGTGCACAGTAAGTTCTGTGTGTGTTTACCACAAGCATCATCACAACTTTCTCTTTTTATAAAAACAAACTTAAGTCTTGATGCTACTATAAATTATGTACTTTTAGTTATGTTTATATAATGCAGTGTAATTTTTATTGGGACTTTAATAAATATGGTCCTTAGTTTGGTCACTTTGTTTTAAAGAAGATTGTGGAAACTTCTAAATGCTTTAAAGTTGGGCACATGCAGAGAAATTGCTGGAAAAAAACTTCTGGTAAAGCTTTTTATTACTTTCTCCCTGAGATCCACTAATGAGTTTTAAAGCTATCCTTCATCTAAATTATATTTATGTATACTGCACTTACAAAAAGGCTATGAATATACAAACTCTGGATAAATTCTCAAGGGACCATTCCAATACCTAGGGAAACAATGTTTAATTGATTCCTAATAATCTCAAAAGGATTCTAGTTTCAGGGATCAGCTGACTGTGACCAAATCTCACTTTATCAAAGCCTTAAACCTTCAACAATATAAAAAAATTGACAATGAATTTTTATTTCCATTAGTTCACCCAACCCATAAAGACCCTAAATTCTAGAACTTCAATTTTAGTCTTCTAAAAGGGAACTTGACTAGAGATCCAAGATGGCAGAGGAGTAAGTGAAAGATGCACTAACTTCCTCCCAGGACCAATCTGGAATTACAACTAAATTGTAGAGAAAGCATCTGGAATAACCAACTGAACAATAGCATGAAAGAAGCCTCATAACCATGGACAGACAGAATAAATCACTTCACCACAATGTGACTGGTATGGAGTGCAGAAGAGACATGAGAGGGCTGGCTGGGCACCCACTGATGGCAGCAGAAGTGTTGGAGGGAATTTCAGTGACCAGAGAAATGTGGGGTCTAAACCCCAAGCTGGGCTCCCCAGCTTACAGCACCAGAGCCATGAAGAAAGCCAGATAATATCCAGCTATAAAAAGCAGTGGAATTTCTGCCTGCCAGGGAAAGATGGTTGGAGACACAGAGAGCCTCTTAAAGGGCCAACACAAAAAATTTTGTTTGTATCCACTTACCCTGGGCTCCAGCAAAATGGGAGCAAAGTAGACTAGAGACACTTGAGGAGAGTCTGGGGATGCTGGCTTTGGGGAAATAACTGAGGGAGCAGCCACTAGGATCTTTGTGCTGAGTCACCCCTCATACTGCAGGGGCCATCTTGCTCAGGCAGAGCAGTCCCCTCAAAGATTCTACTGAGAATAATTCTACTGCAGTCTTCTTCATGATTTGCATTATTTTTTTCTCCTGTGTAGCTTTTTAACATTCATTTCTTGTCCTTCAAGCTTGCACCTATTGTGTTACTACTTTTTATATTATTGTTTATTTCAAATCTTGTATTTGGCTCCTCCCTTCTTTTATTCTATTTTATTTCCTTTCCTCTTTTTGTTTTGTTTTAAATTTTATTTTTTCTATTGATATGCCTTGTTTCCATTCTATACTCTTACTATTTCTCCCTCATCAAGCCTCTCAAAACCACATTTCTTGTCATTAGTCATCTCACTTTTTTTTTCCATTCTTAAAATACCTTATTCTCTCTCCACCTTAACCAACCTTTGCTCGTTGGTTCTAGATATGGTAGTTGTTTCGTTTATTCAATTTTATTTCTAAACTTTCACTATTTTTGTATTTTCAAATTTAAATATTACCATTCCTCTCTCCTACTCCATTTTGCTTTCCTCCTATCCATTATTTTCTTTGTTTTAAATTTGAATTTTTCCCTGTCCTTATCCTGGTTTTTATTCCTTATTCTTAGTATCCCTTGTACCTCTAACCTATCAAAACCACTTCTCTTTCCTCCAGACATCATTTCAGCTTTTCATTTTCCTTTTTCTCTCTTATTCCCACTCATGTTAATCTTTGCTCATTTGTTGTTCAGAGTGCTGTACTGGATCTTTGCCTCCAATTTGATTCCAGTTTCTCTCAGTATATATTTTTTATTTCTAATTAAAACTATTACTATGTGTTTCCCTTCTCTTACTCCATTCTTTGTTTTTCCCTCCCTTTTTTATTTATAATGTAAATTTTACTTTGTCTCTTTGCCATGTTTCTATTCCCCACTTGTATTATTGCCCTTCCCTCTATCCTCTAAAAATCATTTTTTGTCAGTCGTCTCATATTTATTTTTACTTCCTTACAGTAGTCTTAATTTCTTTACACCTTTCTTAATATTGGCTCAGTTGCTGTTGATAGTGTGATTGTAGGTGAGGGTTATTTTTACAGATGTGGGTTTGTCTCCTGGGCTGCTTGGTTTTTCTCTGGCAGCACCTGTACAACTGCACACAAGGCTTGCTGGGATGAGTGACTCTCAGTCACCCAGCCAGAGAAAGACTCACCAAAAAATACCCAACAGAAACCAAAGTCCAATCACAACCAGAGAACCACATAAATGGCATAAAGGGTATTCCAAGAACATAGTTCAGGGGATCAAGGAGACTGCATCTCTGAACCCCATAGGTCTCCTACCAAGTAGGTCACACCACAAAGACAGGGAGTCAAAGCAGATAAATCTAAGAAGTAGAAACAAATAGGAAGATTCACCTAAAGTGGGGAGACAAAGAAAAAGAAAAAGAAAAGAAAAGTAGGAATACCAAGAGTGTTAAATGAAGTTTAGGCAAGCAAACTATCAGGCATTGAGTTCAAAATTATGGTTATAAGGATTCTCAAGGAGGTCAGTGAGAACTAGAGAGCTCCAGGGAAGCTAAAAGGAACTTACTGTGAACGACACAGGATGAAAAAGGACATAGAATCTATCAATAAGAGGAGGAAATGAAGAATACAATATCTGAATGAAGCACATAGGATAAGGAATTAAAAGCAGGCTGGATGAGGCAGAGGATCAAATCGTTGAGCTTGAGGAAAAGGTAAATATAATTTACAGACAGAGCAAAAAAATGAAAAAAGACTCAAAAAGACTAAAAAGGGTTTAAGGGAGCTGCGGGACAACATGAAACATCATAAAATTTATATCATAGGGATACCAGAAGGAGAAGAAGAGGAGCAAGCAATAGAAAACCTGCTGTAAAAAGTAATAACAGAAAACTTTTCTAACTTCATAAAAGAAAAAATGATACAAGTCCAGGAAGTACAGAAGGTCCCAATCAAGATGAATCCAAGGAGGCCCATACCAAGACACATCATATTTAAAATGAAAAAATTTCATAACAAAGAGAGAATCTTAAAGGCAGCAAGGGAGAAAGAGCTAGTAATATATAAGGGAGCTCCAATAAGGCTATCAGCTGATTTCTCAACAGAAACACTACAAGCCAAAAGGGAATGGCAAGAAATATTCCAAGTAATGAAAAGGAAAGGTCTGCAACCAACACTACTCTAACAAGCAAGGCACTCATTTGAAATGGAAGGCAAAAATAAGGAGATTCCTAGACCAAAAAAAAGGATAAGAATAATACATCTCCATCAAAACAACATTGCAAGAGATGCTAAATGGATATCTTTAAGAAAATGAAAAAAGAGAGAGAAAGAGAGAGAAACACAAGTACAAAGGGAAATATGGGAATGAATAAACAGCTATCGATAATAACTGTAAATGTAAATGGATTAAATGCTTTAAGTAAAAGAAATAGGGTAGCTGAATGGATAAGAAAATATGATCCACAGATTGTTGTCTACACGAGATCCACGTCAGAAAAAAATGTATACATACAGACAGAAAGTGAAGGGATGGAAAAGATATTCCAAGCAAAGGGATATGAAAAAATAGCTGGGGTAGCAATACTATCTCAGACAAAATAGATTTCACAACAAAGGCCATAACAAGAGACAAAGAAGGACATTTCATAATACTTAAGGGAATAAACATTAAATAGATATAACTTTGTAAACATATATGCATCCAATATAGGAGCATCCAAATATATAAGATAAATCTTGAAGGACCTCAAGAAAGATTTCGAGGAGAGAGAATATGGCGATGGAGTAGGTAGCAGTGTTGTCTGCTTGCTCCCATCATGGAAAAACTTGGAAGAGAAACACGGAGAGTAGTGAGTGAGTGCAGATTTCAGATAGCGATAACACAGAAGGGAGTGTGGGAGCAGCGTGAAAGAGGCCAGAAAGCTCGCCCATACTTTCAAAAGGAGTCACTGGGTCCCCCAGCCCAGTGCCATTGCTGCACCACACCCCAAAGGAGCAGCTGCAGACTGGCTCATTAGCTGGGATCTGCTTGGAAACTGCTGCCTACCATAGGTGCTGGGACCAGCAAAGTACATAAGGGAGTAAATGAGAGGGTTTTCTTGAAACAGCTGGGGGTGTGGCGAGGTGGCAAGAAGCCTGGGCTGTGGGAAACTGTGTGAACTTAGTCTAGGTGGGGGAGCAGAATTGAACTGGGAAGAGGGGCCCATGCAGGAAGGCTGCTGCAGAGGTGCAGACTCGGTGGGAACCCCAGGCAGGCAAGCAGTGCACACAGGTGAACAGTGGAACACTGTCAGACAGGGACAGACATGGCTTGGTGCTACAGCTTGGAGCACAGAGATTTTTGGGGAGGAAGAGCAAAGAAAGGAAGCAAGGCTGGGCAGGGACTACGGACATGTGCACTGGCTTGCCAGCAGAACAACATTGCTAGACAAGCCTGAGGATTACTGGAGGGTGCCACAGGACAAGTGGGGAGAGAACCAACTCAGTGTAGCTCACAACAGAAAGCTGCAGCAGGCCCACAAGTGAGAGAAAAGCAGCCACAGAAATCAGCCAGATACCCTCACAACCAGCCAGCCAGAAGAGATTTGAAACCCATGAAATTTTGACTGGGGGTGGATCTAGAAAAAGAAGACTATGCCCAAAATTTGAACTGAGTAAATCTTTCTTTTTTTTTGCTTTTACTTTTTCTTTTTTTGTCTTCCTTTTTTTCCTTTCTTTTCTTTCTTTTCTCTTCCCTTGTTCTTTTTTCCCTTTTTTAAAATTTTCTTTAATCTGTTTCCTGTCATCTATCCCTCCTATCCTTCTTTAATTTTTGTTTGTCTGTTTTGTTTATCCTCCACTTCACACTAAACATATAACACAGAACTGCTATATAACCTAACACTATACACTTCCACTTTCTCACTCCATTTTGCATTCTTCCCTCTCTTTTTTAACATACAATGTAAATACTACTTACTGTCTTGCATAGCCTTGACCCTACTTGCTACTATTATTATTCTATCATTTTCCCTCTCAAAAATCACCTTTGTTCCATTTAAAACAACTCTGATCTGTTTCTCCTATAGTATAATAGTCTTAGCCTCTCTACACTTATATTAATACTGGCTCCTTTGTTGCCAATAAGAGGATTGTGGGTGGGCATATTTTTGAGGGTGTGGGTTTCTTGCCTGGGTTGTGTGTTTATGTTTTAACAGCACCTCCACAAAAGAACTCAAGACAAGGTAGGGAGAGAGACTCTCAATCAACTAGCCAGAGGGAAGGACCCACCAAAGAGTAACTGAAATACAACCAGACAGCTTAAACAAATGGCATAAAGGTCATACCAAGAGTGTCAGGCTCAGGAGATCAAAGAGACTGCACTACTGAATCTCTCAGGTCTCCTATAAAGAATCTCATACCACAAAGGTGGGAAGTCAAAGCACACAAATCTAATAAAGAAAAACAAACAAAATACAACATGCAGAGACACAAAAACAACCTCCCAATGAAAAGATAAAAAGAGGAATCCCCAGAAATGGAGATAGATGGAATAGACATAAGCCAACTATCAAACATGGAATTCAAAAGAACGGTTATAAAGAAGCTCAATGTACTTGACAATCTCAAAGAAAACTATGACAAACTCCAGGGAAATTACAAGGAACCCCAAGAAAACTACATAGAAATGCAGGGAAGCTATAAGGAACTTACAAGGAAATACACCAGCATAAAAAAGGACATAGAAACTATTAATAAGAACCAGGAAGAAATGAAGAATACAATTTCTGAACTGAAGAACCCAGTAGAATCAATCAAAAGCAGGCTAAACAAAGCAGAGGATCTATCAGTGAGTATAGGACAATGTAGAAAAAATTCCCAGACAATAAAACAAAATGAAAAAAGACATAAAAAAAATGAAGAAAGTTTAAGAGAACTGCAGGACAACATGGGACTAAACAACATTAAAATGATAGGGATACAAGAAGGGGAATAGGAGGACCAAAGTTTAGAAAACCTGATAGGAAAAGTAATGACAAAAAATTTTAATATCCAGATGACAGGAAGAGTCATGAAAGTCCAGGAAGCACAGAGGGGCCCAATGAAAATGAACCTCAAAAGGCCTACTCCAAGGGACATCATAATTAAAAGGGCAACATTCAAAGACAAAGAGAGAATCCTAAAAGCAGCAAGAGAAAAACAGCAAATAACATACAAGGGAGCTCAAATAAGTCTATCAAGTGATTTCTCAACAAAAACACTACCAGCTAGAAGGGAAGGCAAAAAAATATATCAAGCAATGAAAAACAAAGGCCTACAAACAAGACGACTCTACTCAGCAAGGCTCTCATTCAAGATGGAAGGTGAAATAAGGAGTTTCTCAGACAAAAGAAGACTAAAATAATACATCTCCATAAAACCAGCATTGCAAGAGGTGCTAAAAGGAATGCTGTAAGAAAAAGAAGAAAAAAAAGAGAGAGATGAACACAGGTACAAAAGGAAATGAATAAATATATGTCAATAATAATCTTAAAGGTAAATGGATTAAATGCTCCAATTAAAAGACATAGGATAGTGGAATAAATATGAAAACATTACGTACATATATGCTATCTATCAAAACAAAATATTTACAGAGACTGAAAATGAAGGGAGGGAAAAAAGTATTCCAAGAAAATGGAGATGACAAAAAAGGTGAGGTAGCAATACATATATCAGACAAAACAGATTTCACAGCAAGGGCCATAAAAGCAGACAAAAAAGGACATTTCATAATACTTAAGGGAACAATCCATCAAGAATATTTAACCCTGGTAAAAATGCATGCACACAACATAGGAGCACCCAAATACATAAGGAATATACTAGAAGACTACAAGAAGGATATCAACAGCAACACTCATAGTAGGAGACTTCAGCATTCCATTATCAACAATAGACAGATCTTCAAAGCAAAGAAACACCAAGGATATTGAAGAATTGAACAACACAATAAACCAAATGGATTTAACTAATATATGTAGAACATTTCACCCTAAAGAAGCAAAATATACATTCTTTTTAAATGCACAAGGGACATTTTCAAAGATAGATCATATGATATAACACAAACAAGCATCAATAAATTCAAGAAAATTGAAATCATATCAAGCATCTTTTTAGACCACAATGCCTCAGAGAAAAAAAATCAAAGACATCCAAACTCATGGAGAATGAATAACATGCTATTAAATAATGAATGGGTTAACAATGACATCAAGGAAGAAATCAAGACATTTCTGGAAACAAATTATAATGAACACACAACAACCCAAAACCTATGGGACACAGCAAAAGCAGTCCTGAGAGGAAAGTTCATAGCAATACAGGCCTACCTAAAGGGGACAGAAGAACCTCAAATAAAAATCTAACCCTACAGCTACAAGAACTAAAACAACAACAAAAACAAAGCCCAGGGTGAGTAGAAAAAAGTAGATCATCAAGATCAGAGAAAAATTAAATGACACAACTAAACAAACATTTCAAAAGATCAACAAAAGTAGGAGCTGGTTGTTTGAAAAAATAAACAAAATCGACAAGCCTTTAGACAGGCTCATCAAGAAAGAAAAAAGAGAAGACTCAAATAAAAAAATAAAAAAAAAACAATAACGAAAGAGGAGAAATCACGACTGGTATCACAGAAATACAAAGGGCTGTAAGAAATTACTACAAACAACTGTATGGCAAGAAACTTGACAACCCGGATGAGATGGACAAATTTCTAGAAACATGTAATCTTCCCAAACTGAATCAAGAATAAGTAAAAAGCCTGAACAGACCAATAACAAAGAGTGAAATTGAAAATGTAATAAAAAATCTCATGGCAAACAAAATCCCTGGACCGAATGAATTCAGAGGCAAATTTTCAAAACATTTAGAAAGGAACTAACATCTACCCTTCTCAAAGTATTCCAAAAAATCAAAGAGGGAAAAATCCAAAACTTTTCCTATAAGGCCAGTATTAACCTATTTACAAAACCAGGCCAAGACAGAGCAAAGAAAGAAAACTACCGGCCAATATCACTGATGAACATAGATGCTAAAATCCTCAACAAAATATTGGCAAACTGGATCCAGCAACACATTAAAAAGATCATACACCACGATCAAGTGGGATTGATCCAGGAATGCAAGGATGGTTTAATATTTGCAAATCAATAAATGTAATATACCACCTAAACAAAATGAAAGACAAAAATCACATGATCATATCAATAGTTGCAGAAAAAGCATTTGATAAAGTACAACACACATTTATGATGAAAACACTCAAAAAATTGGGAATAGAAGGAGTATAACTCAACATAATAAAGGCCATATACGAGAAACCTAAAGCCAACATCATACTCAATGGACAAAAACTGAAAGCATTCTCCCTGACATCAGGAAAAATACAAAGATGCCTACTATCTCCACTCTTATTTAACATAGTGTTTAAAGTTCTAGCCACAGCAATAAAACAATAAAAATAAATAAAAGGCATCCAAATTGGGAAAGAGGAAGTAAAACTGTCATTATTTGAAGATGACATGATAGTATAAATAGAAAACCCTATACATTCCACTAAATAACTACTCGACATAATAAGCAAATTTGGCAAAATAGCTGGGTACAAAGTACACATACAGAAAGCTAAGGCATTTCTATACACCAACAATAAAATATCAGAGAAATTTTTTTTTTAAATTTCATTTACTACAGCAACAACAACAAAAAAAAGTACTTAAGAATAAACTTAACCAAAGAGATAAAAGACCTTTACTCGGAAAACTACGTAACAGTCAAGAAAGAAATTAAGGAAGATACAAATAAATGGAAGCAAATACCATGTTCATGGATGAGAAGAATCAACATCACTAAAATGTCTATACTACCCAAAGCAATTTACAGATTCAGCACAATCCCTATTAAATACCAATGGCATATTTTACAGACCTAGAAGAAATACTTCAAAAATTTATATGGAACCAAAAAAAAGCCCGAATAGCCACAGCAATCTTGAGACAAAATAACACACATGAGGAATCACAATACCAGACAACAAACTACTTGAAAGCCACTGTGATCAAAACAATCTGGTACTGGCATAAGAACAGACATATAGATCAATGGAACCAAATAGAGAGCCCAGAAATAAAATCAGGACTATATGGTCAACTAATATTTGACAAAGGGGGAAGGAGTATAAAATGGAATGAGAAGAGCCTCTTCACCAAATGGTGGTAGGAAACTGGACAGGGACATGCAAAAAAAAATTAAACTAGACCACCAACTTACACCATACACCAGAAAAAACTCAAGATGGATTGAAGACTTAAACGTAAGTTATGGTACCATAAAAGTCCTAGAGGAAAACATAGACAGAAAAAATTTCAGTTATCCCACATAGCAATATTTTCACTGATATATCTCCTAAGGCAAGGGAAATAAAGGAAAGAATAAACAAATGGGACTACATCAAACTAAAGAGTTTCTGCTCAGCAAAAGAAAACATCAGCAAGATGAAAAGAAAACCAACAATATGGGAAAATATATTTGCCAATGATACCTCAGACAAGGGATTGATCTCCAAAATATATAAAGAACTTACACATCTCAACACCAAGAAGACAGACAACCAAAGAAAAAAATGGGCAAAGGACCTGTACAAACACTTCTCCAAGGAGGATACACGGAGGGTCCATAGACACATGAAAGAATGCTCAACATCACTAACCATTGGAGAGATGCAAATAAAAACCAAAATGTGATACCACTTTACATCTGTAAGAATCATCAACAAATCAACAAACAACAAGTGCTGGCAAGGATGTGGAGAAACGGGAACCCTACTGCACTGTTGGTGGGAATGCAGACTGGTGCAGCCACTATGGAAAACAGTATGGAATTACCTCAAAAAACTAAAAATGGAACTGCCTTTGGAACCAGTGATTCCAGTGCTAGGATTAGACCTGAAAAATCCTGAAACCCCAATTCAAAAGAACTTATGCACCCTTATGTTTATAGCAGCACTGTTTACAATTACTAAGTGTTGGAAACAGCCTAAGTGCCCATTTGTAGATGAGTGGGTTAAAAAACTGTGGTACACTTACACAATAAAATACTATGCATCAGAAAGAAAGAAGGAACTCCTGCCATATGTGACAACATGGGTGGAACTAGAGAGAACTATGCTTAGTGAAATAAGCCAGGCAATGAAAGAAAAATGCCATATGATATCACCTAATACAGGAGACTAAGGAACAACACAAACAAATGAACAAAATTGAACAAGGAACAGAATAACAGTTATCAGGGGGGAGGGGAGAGTGAGAGAAGGGGGATAAGTATGGGAAGGGTTGAATGAAAGGACATGTATAAATGACTCATGGACATAGACAATGGGGTAGGATATGACTGTAGGAGAAGGGGTGGGTTGGAGATGAACATTGGGGAGAAAATGGGACAGCCATAATTGAAAAACAATAAAAAGAAAGATATAGACAACAACACACTCAACGTATAGGCTATTTGCACCCATGTCGACAATGGATAGATCTTCCAAACAAAGAAACAAGAATATTGTTCCATTGAACAACACCTCTAGATCAAAGTGACTTAATTGATCTATATACAGAATACTTCATGCCCAAGAAGCAAAATCTACATTCTTTCCAAATGTATATAGAAAATTTTCAAAGATAAACCACATGTTAGGACACAAAACAAGCCTCAACAAATTCAATGAAATTAAAATTATATCAAACATCTTTTCAGATCATAATGGATTGAAACTGGAAACCAACCTCAAGGAAAAAACTCAAAAACATTCAAATTCATGGAGACTGAATAACATGCTATTAAATAATGAATGGGTTAACAGTGAGATCAAGGAAGAAATCAAAAAGTTTCTGGAAACAAATAAAAATGAACACACAACAACCCAAACCTATGGGACACAGTGATGGAATTTCATAGCAATACAGGCCTAAAACAAATAGAAAAATCTCAAATAAATAACCTAACACTGTATCTATAGGAACTAGAGAAACAGCAACAAACGATGCCAGAGAAAGTGGAAAGAAGGAACTAATCAAGATCAGAGCAAAATTAAATGACATAGAGACTAAAAGAACAATTAAAAGGATTGATAAATCTAGGGGCTGGTTCATTGAAAAGATAAACAAAATTGATAAGCCTTTAAACAGACTCATCAAGAAAAAAAGAAAGAGGACCCAAATTAGTTAAATCAGAAATGAAAGAAGAGAAATTACAACTGATATAACATAGAAATACAAAGGATTGTGAAATATTACTACAAACAACTATATGTGAAGAAATTTGACAAGCTGAGTCAAAGGGAGGAATTCCTAGAAACATATAATCTTCAAAACTGAATCAAGAACAAGAAAGCCTGAATAGACTAATAACAACTAGTGAAATTAAAGCAGTAATCAACGTATTCCAGGTATACAAAAGCCCTGGACTGGAAAGCTTTACATGTGAATTTTACCAAATATTTAGGAAACAGCAAATTCTATCCTTCCCAAGCTATTCCAAAAATTCAAGGATAGGGAAGATTCAAAAATGCTTTTTATGAGGCCAGTATTATTCTAATTCTAAAACCAGGTAAAGACAAAACAAGGAAAGAAAACTATAGGCCAATATTGCAGATGAACATAGAGGGTAAACTCCTCAACAAAATCTTGACAATCCAGGTCCAGCAATAGATTAAAAAGGTCATACACCGTGATCAAGTGGGATTCATTGCAGGGATGCCAGGTGTTATAATATTCTGAAATCAAAATGTAATACACAACATAAACCAAATGAAAGATAAAAATCACATGGTCATATCAATAGATGCAGAACAAGCATTTGATAAAGTACAGCACCCATTTGTGATAAAAATACTCAGCAAGGTGAAAATAGAGGAAGCATACCTTAATGTAATAAAGGCCATCTATGAGGAAACTACAACCAATATCATAATAAATAGGTAAAAATTAAAGCTTTCTCACCAAGATTAGGAGAAAGACAAGGGTGTCTGCTTTCACCACTTTGATTCAACATATTATTGGAAGAACTAGCCACAGTACCAGACAAGAAAAAGAAATAAAAGGCATTCAAATTGAAAAGGAAGATGTACAACTGTCATTATATGCAGATGACATGATAGTGTATATAGAAAATCCTATAGGTTTCACCAAAAACAACTCAACCTAATAAGTGAGTTCAACAAAATAGCAAGATACAAAGTCAATATCCAGAAGTTGAAGGCATTTTTGTACACTAACAATGAAGTGTCAGAAACAGAAACTAGGAAAAAATCCCATTTACTATAGCAACAAGAAAAATAAAATACCTCATAATGAACTTAACAAAGGAGGTGAAAGACCTGTGCTCAAAAACCTATAGAACAATAAAGAAATTAAGGAAGATACAAATAAGTGAAGGCATATACCATGCTTATGAATTCAAAAAATTATCATTAAAATGTCCATACTAGAAGATCTGGTCAAGATGGTGGCATAGGCAAACATGGCTTGCTTCTTTGCACACCACATCAAAATTACAACTAAAATATAGAACAACCACCAATCAGCAAGAACCATCATAAATTGAGTTAAGGGAAGTCTGACAAGTACAGAATTAAAGAAACCACATTCATCAAGGCTGGTAGGAGAGGGGCAGATACAGGATGAGCTGGGCTTTCACCCGTATGTGATGGATAAGAACTTGAGAGCGATATCTGAGGAGCAAGGAGACCCAACCATACACCAGGCCCCTCAGCCCAGGGTTTCAGTACCAGAAAGATAAGTCCCCACAATGTCTGGATGAAAAATCCAGCAAAGATTGAGTCTGTGGAAGAAATTTCTAGAGTGCCAAACAGTTCCTCTTAAAGAATACACATGTGGACTCATTTACTCAGATTCACTCTCTATGAGCTCCAGCACCAGGGTAGCAGCTTGAAAGGAACCAGTGGTATACAGGGAGAAACTGAAGTCTCTGGCATCGAGGTGAGTAGAGGCCATTGTCCCTTTTATAAACCCTCTCCCACTGAGATGGCAAGCTGATACCATATCTGAGACTCCACCAACCTGGCTAACACTTCTTGACCTGCCTTGGAGACCCCCAGAGACTCTGCCCCACCCAAACTATGGCCCATCCAAGCTACTTTTCCATATGAAAGGTTGGTCTTGGCTCATGCTTCCTAACTTCCTAAAACCTATCAAACAAGCAATAGCTGGCCTCAGTGAACTCTAGGCCTGACACTACCAGCAAACCACTTAGATTCACAGCTTGGCCTTGCCTGCGAACCTCCAAGCCCATCACAAGTAGGAGCCATCTCAGATTGTTTTATAGCTCAGGCAGGGTGTCCTGGGCAAACAGAGGTGGGGGCTGACTTTGGCCCTCACCACCCAGGAAATCCCAGGACCAGTGAACCCAGTGGACAGCTACAAACCATGTGGGAACACTACCACCCTGCCCCTGCACATCTGATTTTCCAGAGGGTGGAGGTTGGTGGTCATTGGTCATAGCCACTCCTTGCAGCTGAATGGCCTGGGTAAATTCCTCGAATTTATCTGCCAACATTAACCAAGACTTAACTACAAAAGGAGGGTGTACTCAGCACACATGAAGGGCACATCTTATGTACTCAGAATGGGTGATAGGGAAGCTGTGGCATTGAACCCTACAAAAAACCTACTACATTATGCCACACTACCAAGACACAGATTGAGAGCAGCTCTACCTTATACACAGAAACAAACACAGGGAGGATGCAAAATGGAGGAGGCAAATAAATATTGCTGAAATGAAAGAACAGAACACCTCAGGAAAAGAACTAAACAAAATGGAGATAGCCAACCTATCAGATGCAGAATTCAAAACATTGGTAATCAGGGTACTCAGAGAGATGATTGAGTATGGTCAAAAAATAAAGGAAGAAGTGAATGTTATACAAAGTGAAAAGAAAAAAGAAAGTTATACAGGGAACCAACAGTGATGGGAGGGAAGCTGGGACTCAAATCAATAATTTTAAACAAAAGAAAGAAAGAAATATTCATCTGGAACAGAAAGAAGAAACAAGAAGCACAGAGAATCCTAAACAATGTGAACCCAAAGAGGACAACACCAACACATTATAATTAAAATGTTAAAGGTTAAATAGAGAGAGAACCTTAAAAACCAGAAAAGAAATGAAGAGAGTTGTCTACAAAGGAATTCCCATAAAACTATCAGCTGATTTCTTCAAAAGAAACTTTGAGGCAAAAGGGGGCTAGCAAGAAGTATTAAAAGTGAAGGAAAGTAAGGACCTACAACCAAGATTACTCTATCCATCAAAGCTATCATTTAGAATGGAAGGGCAGATGAAGTGCTTCCTGGACAAGGTAAAGCTAAAGGAGTTCATCATCACCAAGCCATTACTATATAAAATGTTAAAGGAACTTATTTAAGAAAAAGTAGAACATCAAAACTATGAACATTAAAATGATAACAAACACAACTATCAACAACCAAATCTAAAAAACAAAATGAAAATAAACTAAACAAACAACTAGAACAGGAACAAAATTATAGGTATGGGATCATTTGGATAGTTATCAGCTGGGAGGGGGAAGAGAAAGAAGAGGGGAAATGGTGCAGTAATCAAGAAGCATTATTGGTAGGAATAAAATAGACACGGAGATGTTAGGAAGAGTACAGGAAAGGGTGAAGTCAAAGAACTTACATTCATGACATATGGACATGAACTAAGGGGTAAGAGCTTGCTGGAGGAAATGAGGGGTTCCAGGAGGAGAGGGAAAATGGGAAAAATTTGGGACAACTGTCACAGCATAATCAACAAACTATACTTTAAAAAAAAATGCCCATACTATCCAAAGTAATCTATAGATTTGACACAATCTCTCTTAAAATGCCAATGACATATTTCACAGATTTAGAACAAGAATTTCAAAAATTTATATGGAACCAAAAACAACCCTGAATAGCATCAGAAATCTTGAGAAAGAAGAACAAAGTAAGAGGGATCACAATAACTGATATCAATCTATATTACAAGGCCACTGTAATCAAAACAATCTGGTACTGACATAAAAATAGAAACATACATCAATGGAACCAAATAAAGAGCCCAGAAATAAACCCAGGTCTCTGTGGTCAATTAATATTTGAAACAGGGGGCAGGAGAATAAAATGGAGTACAAATAACCTCTTCAACAAATGGTATTGGAAGAACTGGACAGAGACATGCAAAAAAATGAACCTAGACCACCAACTTACCATACATCAGAATAAAATCAAGATAAAAAAAAAACAAACTTAAATATAAGCCAGACACCATAAAAGTCCTAGAGGAAAACATAGGCAGTAAAATTTCAGATATCCCATGTAGCAATATTATTGCTGATATGTCCTCTAGGGCAAGGAAAATAAAGGAAAGAATAAATAAATGAGACTACATCAAATAAAAAATTGTCTGCTCAGCTAAAGAAAACATCAGCAAAATGAAATATGAACCAACAGTATGGGAAAAGATTTTTGCCAATGATCCCTAGGACGAGGGTTTGGTTTCCAAAATATAGAAAGGACTCATACAACTCAACACCAGGAAGACAAACAATCCAATTTAAAAATGGGCAAAGAACCTGAACAGACACTTCTCCAAGGAGGACATACAGAGGGACCATAGGCATATGAAAGAGTACTCAGCATCACTAGCCATCACAGAGATGCCAATTAAAACCACAATGAGATAGCACCTTATGTCAGAATGGCCTTCATTAACAAATCAACAAACAAGTGCTGATGGGCATGTGGAGAAAAGGGAACCCTAGTGCACTGTTGGTGAGAATGCAGACTGGTGCAGCCACTGTGAAAAACAGTATGGAATTTCCTCAATACAAGTAGAAATGGACCTGCCTTTTAATACAGCAATTCCACTTCTGAGATTATACCCTAAGAATCCTGAAACACCAATTCAACAAAACCTATGCACCCCAATGTTCACAGCAACATTATTTACAATAGCCAAGTGTTGGAAACTGCCTCAGTGCCCATCAGTGGATAAGTGGATCAAAAAACAGTGGTATGTTTATACAATGGAATACTACACAGCAGAAAAGAAGGAACTCCTACCGTTTGAGACAGCATGGTTGGAACTGGAGAATATTATGCTAACTGAAATAAGCCAGGTGGCAAAAGACAAATACCATATCATCTTACCTATATAGGAACTTAGTGAACAAAACAAACCATTGAGCAAAATGGAACCGGGGCATGGAAACAAGGGTCAGACTGTCAGCGACTAGAGGGGAGCAGGGAGGAGGGTTAATGGGGAAAAAAGGGGGAAGGTTCTAGTCAAGGAACTGGTATAAACTCATGGACATGGAGAGCGGGGTGGTGATTGACTGTGGCAGGGGCGATGGGCAGAGCAGGGAGAGCAACAGGTAAAAATTGAGACAACTGTAATACAACAATAAAAAAGATAAAATAAAAATAAAAGGGAGCCCAGGATGGTATGGCTCAGTGGAGTGAGCACCAGCCTGTGAACTGGAGGGTCACCTGTTCGATTCCCAATCAAGACACATGCGTAGGTTGTGGGCCAGGTCCCTGGCTGGGAGCATGTGAGAAGCAACCATACATTGATGTTTCTCTTTCTTTCTACTTCCCTTCCCCTGTCTCTAAAAATAAATAAATAAAATATTATAAGTAAATACATACATAAACAAATAAATAAAAGGGGACTTGACTGAAATACAGTGCCCACAATATGTTGCTATTTTTGTAAACTCTATGGACTGATGACTTTCCAAGGCCAGTAACCTGAATATGCTGTAGCTAAAGAGATGAAGGCTGTGCCAGTCCCAGAAAACAAATGACCTAGCCAAACAAATGAGGAATTTTTTCATGTGGAATCTAGTGCCTCAACTGATACTCTTTCTCAAGGTAAACTGTTGTTTCACTCAGGAAGTAGAACTTTTTGAAGCCAAGGATGGCTGCTCCTGAATCTTCAGCCCTGTAAGGTTTCAGTAGGCTCTTTAGTTAGATATCAAGGCAGAATGCAGGATGATACCGGAAGCTTTAAGTGTAGAATATGACTTTTAAACACATGAAGGCTATGAGATAGCCCAAATGTTTATGGTATGCTTTCCACTTAGGGTGCTGTGTTGTATTTTTCTATCCTTGTTTTATTACTTTGTTTCTTCTAACTAGTGGCATGTCATTTTAGGGTGGATAGTTGGATCAGGAAAGCAGTTTCTGCCTACAAAACAGAATTTTTTTTCTCTTTTATTTTTTGGTTTTTCAATTACAGTTGTCCCATTCTTCCCCCATTGCACCCCCCCACCCACCCCTTCTCCCACAATGATATTCCTCCCTGTTGTCCATGTCCATGAGTCATTTATACACATTCCTTGACTAAACCCTTCCCTTCCTTATCCCCCTTCTCTACCTCCCCACTCCCCCCTATTGACTGCTATTCTGCTCATTGTCCTATTTAGTTCATTTGTTTATGTTGTTCTTTAGTTTCCTGTATTAGGTGATATCATATGGTATTTTTCTTTCTTTGCCTGGTTTATTTCACTGAGCATAATTCTCTCTAGTTCCATCCATGTTGTTGCAAATGGCAGGAGTTCCTTCTTTCTTTCTGCTACATAGTATTTCATTGTGTAAATGTACCACAGTTTTTTGATCCACTCATCTACAGATGGGCACAGGATTTTTATTATGTTTTAATTTTTATTTGTGTGTAGATATTGTCATGACTTATACTGTGGCCTCTGGAAGAATTATATTTTCTGAAATGTCATTTTTGGTATGCAGGGTATTTAGAATGGTAACTGTAGAGTTTATGCCTGGAATAATGTCCAAGGATGATTCAATGCAACCACTTAACTAATTAGAAAATTGAGATTCACTTCAGATCCTGAAGCATTTGGTCTGAGATTACATAACAAGTGAATGCAGATATGTGGTAAATCTGGGAGAAATACCTAACTCTTGATTTCTCACCAAATTCATTTGCCAAAGCAATTCTAATGTTTTACTAGAAAAAACTAGAGCTATCTCTGTCTTTGGTTTTTGTTTCTTTGTTTGTTCATTTTGCTGTCAGTTTGTTTTAGTTCAGTTTAGTAAACATTTATTATTAACCACTTACCTAGGTACTGAAGGTACAAATATGAAATGACATGAACTGAAAGAGTCCAGCTTGCTGGGAGATTGAAAACACAGATATGCATATTCAATCTCACACAGAAAGTGCTAAGGTAGAGATGTGTGCTGGGTGTATCTAAAATATAGTAAGGTTGTTAAGCATCCGAGGAGACAGAAATGACATATGTAAAGGAAAGGATGTATACAATAGAATAATGTATGCAGAAAAATATATATGTTTTTGTACAGCAGAGATTCTAGTGGGAAGCAACCATTTGGCAATAGAGGAAGTTAGGGGCTAAATCTCATGTTATATATGAGGTGTTGGATCCAATGATGGAAAACCATTGACAAGTGTTCCACATGAGAATAACATGGCCAAATATGCATATTAGATTGATCATTATATGGTAATGCAGAGTATGGAATCATGGGGCAAAATCTGAGACAGAGAAAGAAGTCAGGAAGCTGTTGTAATAGAACAGCACTAGTCAGGATAAAGAGGAGGGATACTTGGGAAAAATTTATATGTGAGGAATGAGAAGAGAATAGTCTACTGTGTCTCCAAGGCTTCTGATGCAGAAGGAGGCTTCATGGTGTTGCTAACTATCATTTCCCTGCTTTGATTTTGCTTTACTTTGAAGATATGAGAACCTTAGTTTTGATTTAGTACTTTTGTTACAGAACCCCTGGGCTGCTCCAACTGAAAACAAACCCACGGGCTCTTTAGTTAGGGGCCCGATTGTCTGCCGCCAGAATTATAACTCTCAATGCCAGAGTTCAGTGAAAAGAAAAAGAGTTGTTTATTTAACAGTTATATAGATTTAGATTATTTGCGGATTTCTGCTGTTAAGTCTTATGTTTTTTAAAACACCCATAAACACACATCCTTGCCTCCCCCCTACCAAACCTGGCCAGTCTTAGGAAGGCCAGAAACACTGTTTCCCTACTTTCTAAACACAGTCTAGCTTTACCAGCAGCTGCCAATCACTCAATTCTGATTGGGAGGCCCTTTCTGTGCTGTGGTGCCCTCCAGCTCTCAATGCAGAACCGCCTAGATTCTCAGCCTCCTTGTAAACTTCTTTCTTCCTGCAAACTGCATGGATCTCCTCTCCTTCTCAAAACTGCATGTCAAGAGCCTCTTAAAGCAGCCTGGAGACCCCTTCTCCAAGCCACATGGAGGGAGCGCACGAGAGCGAGAGAGAGCCTCTTAAAGCAGCTTGGAGACCCCTCTCAAAACCGCATGGAGAACTTAGCTTCTTTATTCTGCAAGGAGAAGGCCCCTTGACCAAGCCACATGGAGGGGGCAAGAGAGAGAGACCTAAAATGTCCGCAGCTGCTTATATATCCCTGACTGCATCCTCTGACACAGTGGGTGTTGCAAACAGTTCTGACCATTCACAGAACCTTAGTAGGCTCTGTGTGCTTTTTCCATATCATGCCCTGATTCAAGACCTCTCCCATCTACCTGAGGCTTTGGATGCATTAAAGCCATTTTGCATAAGAAAGACACTAGCCATCAGCCTCAGGCATGTGGGGGCATTCTAAAAGCTACTTCCTTCTCCCCATGCCCCAGCCACAAACTCTGGGGATTTTTGGACTCCCCTGTTTCTGTAACACTTTGGAGGCAGTATAAGAGATAAGTTAAAATAAATGACTTTGGAGTAAAATAAATCTGGACTGAGATATGGGCTCTATCATTTTACTTATTGTGATATGGCTTTTCTTGTCTATGTTGCTTGGAACAAAATATTAGACTCTCTCTGACTCAGTTTCCAAATGTGAAAACTGGTGTCTTTGTAAAGATAATAATGTAGTCAGTGAGCTGAATTTATTAGGTACTTAGCATGATGTCTGGAACATGATGAGTTACCAAAGAGTGGTGTCTGTTGTCATTGCTGTTCAGTAAGAAGTAAAGTTAAGGAGAATGTCAAATAAAATAGAAAGTTTCAAGGTAACTGCCTCTACTCTTGGGACCATGAATATTTCCCTGTCTTCCTTAGCAAATGTCATCATGTTGGCATACAAAAGGTACTTAAGAAAATGTGTCCTTATATGCATGAATGAATGCTGCTACCCATCCTCCTTCAGAAAAAGAGCACTCCAATTTTCTGCTACAATCATGTATTTAAACTGAACGAAAATTCCACCTGCAACATTGCCTGCTCCACGAAATGTTAAATGACAATGCAGAGTTTCTAGTAGTGAGATTGGGGAATGCTATCACTCCACAAGCACTGAAGCTGGGTTAATTGTAATTCAGCATCATAGCAGGGGACTTGGGATGCTTAATTTAGTATTATTGTTATTGTTTTTATATGGAAAATAATTGGAAATAAACACCTGATTTCCTGGAGTTACCTTGTTCTAGGAATAGTTAAGTGGTTTCTTTGGACCCTCACTGACCTGTAGGCCTTCACATACCAACTAGCATTGGTATAGGTGCATGGCAACCCAATACAGCTCTCAGACTGGTAAAGGTGAAGATAATTCCCCAATACTAAGGATAAAAATAAAATTGAGTCACTATAAAAGTTTGTTTTGAAAAACTAATTTGGAACTAAAAATAGAGAGCTTCTAGAGATTAAATTTCTGCCTTAGTTCCATCCTTCACACTACTTCTAAGAAGAGTTTTCAAATGGATATGCAAGTAGGCATTAAAATAAATGAATCTGCATTAATTGGACATTTTCTCTGAAAATAATGTAACAATATGGTAGGAAGCACTACAGCCTATGAGACACCACATCTCCTGTGACATAAAACCAAAACAATGCCAGCACAACAATACATAGCAAAGCATCAATTTAAAAAGGAAAATTATTTAGGAACTTTGCAGTATGTTCATGGAAGATTAAAGTATAAGTGATTTATGTTTGCAAGCTGCCTTGTTTTTAGCAGATAAACTGGACATTAAGGTTTTTGCTTACTGTCTTGAATGACCATCTGAAAATATGAGAATGCCACTTGGCAGCAGACTTTACTGCTATAACGAAAAGAGAATCTATATTACTGATGCAGAAAAGTTCAAGTTATGGCACCTTCCAAACTTGGAAGTGCTTCCAGAATTCTGATTCAACTAGAAATAAAATGGCCTAAATGAACACTTGACGCAAGACCAATAGTCAGTAGGTGAAAATAAAGCCTAGAAAGCCTCTGTCCCTAACATACCCCTCTGTGTTGCTTACACACAAACACACACATATGCCTTGTAGCATTCCTGATACTGTGATTACATGTTATTTTACTAATTCTCACACTTCAAAATATTTAATAATATACCTGTGTCTGTATATCTAGATTCTATCTATTATGATATTTTGTCATTAGAAACTGAGTGACTGGCACAAAACAGGAACTCTATAAATACTACTGCATAATCAATGGAGGAGATTTATCTATGCAGTTGAATGCTTAGAGATGTGGTTGAGAGAATAAAAGGTGCAGATGTCTGCTGAGAAAAGTAACATTCTACAAGCAATGAAACTACTCCAAAACTTTCATTTCATGGACTTAGTCCATGCTTCCAGTCTTCCCTTCCTTCTCTAAATTTCTATAAATTATTGATGTGATACTTACTTCACAAACCATAACTGTGCAGAAAAACAAGAAGAGCACCTCTTAAATAACCAGGAAATAATGTCAAGGTTCCTACTAGAAATTGAGAACACAAAATCAGATTGAAACTTTTGACAAATGTAACAAAAATTTTAAATGGTCTCTTTCAAATAAGGACACAAAAGAAGAGAATAAGGCAATTTCCAAGAATACTTACATGGAGGACATACTAATAAATATAATAATTGCTATCCTCTGTTGCCTACCACTATCCTACAGTGGGCACTGAAGTGGAGGCAGCCTCTAGAGAAATTCCCTCAGAGCTACTGGTCAGGATCCCTTGTCAGAGAAGCAGAGGTTGGAAGAACACAATGCACACCAAAGGTTATTGTCAAAGCACTCAGAAAGACTGAATTTGTATTCTCTGGAATTTGGAAAATATGGATGGATATATGACTTCTATGGTCCAAAAAACCTCCGCTGCCTTGCGGCATACCTCTTCAGGGGAAAGGCTAAGGGAGTAAACCCCGACAGAAAATCCGGAGCCGGAGTCCCTAAGGCGGTTTGACGTTGTAGTCAACACCGGCAACTCCTGTGGCGCACCTGAAGCCAAGCTGTATTGACTCTGTCTTTCCCCTTGGATCCTTCAGCTGCAAAGAGAGGGGGGCTCTGCTGCATGGGCAACAGCTGGCCCTCCATATCACCCTGCCCAGGCTTTGTAGCTTCACTGGAGAGGACACTCCAGCGTCATCGCAAGATGTCGACTCAACACGGGAGGAGACAGATACCGGTTATAAGCTCATCCAATTGGCGAAGGAAACGAGCGCCAGGGGTCTCCTCTGATGGTGGGAGAGGTCATCGCACCTCACTGGACAGCTACCGCCTGCCTCAAGCTGGGCAGCCCCCAGCCAATTAGGTGCCGTCTCGCCATGGCTCGCCTGCCCCACTGGGTGCGTGGGGATCAGAGAGGCATCTCTCGAAAAGTGGGCCACAAAACACTCGCACCAGGCAATTCCAAGCAAACAACAAGAAGGAAGCCTCCAGCTCTTCGCCTCGCTAGCTGGAACATCAGGACCATGTGTCCTGGACTTACTGCAGACCTTCCGTGGATCAATGGTGCCAGGAAAACCGCCGTCATCGACAGAGAACTGGCACGACTAAACATCGACATTACGGCTCTACAGGAGACCCGGTTGGCCGACAACGGAACTATCAGAGAAACCAACTACACCTTCTACTGGCAAGGGAAGTCTCCGGACCAACCAAGACAGCACGGTGTTGGGTTCGCTGTGAAGAACACGCTTGTTAACTCCATAGAGCCACCCACAGGAGGCACAGAGAGATTACTTACCCTCCGATTGTCAACAACTTTCAGCCCAGTCAGCATTCTTAGCGCGTACGCCCCAACCCTCTGCGCCACCACCGAAGAGAAAGAACAGTTCTACCATGCACTGGACGAAGCATTATCCAAGATCCCCAGAAGTAACGCTCTTTATCTCCTTGGAGACTTCAACGCAAGAGTAGGAGCCGACCACATGGCCTGGCCCACCTGCCTCGGAAACTTTGGGAGAGGAAAGATCAATGAGAATGGTCAGCGACTGCTTGAGCTTTTGTGTCACCACGGCCTGTGCATGACAAACACATTCTTCAAGTGCAAAGAGATCCACCAGGTGTCATGGAGGCACCCCCGCTCCCGCCACTGGCACCAGCTTGACCTCGTCATCACCAGAAGAACGGATATTGGCAGCACCCTCCTCACCCGCAGCTACCACAGTGCAGACTGCGACACGGACCATGCCCTCGTGGTAAGCAAGGTGCGCATAATGCTGAAGAGGTTGCACCACTCCAAGATGAAGGGTCGCCCACGCATCAACACCAGTTGTGCCAGCAACCCAGTTAAGACCCAGCAATTCATCAACAGGATGGAAGATGCACTCAGCGAGGGAATGGCGGCAGATGACATTATCAAATCTAATTGGCCACGTCTTCGCGACGCCATATACAACTCCGCCATTATTGCTAACGGGAAGAAAGAGCGGAAGAACACTGACTGGTACGAGGCTCACTGGGAAGAAATGGAACCCGTGATTGAGGCTAAGAGGAAGGCCCTACTGGCTTACAAGGCCACGCCCACTCCCAGTACACTTCAAGCTCTACGGGCTGCCAGGAACAAAGTCCAGAACACCGCCCGCCACTGTGCCAACACCTGTTGGCTAAACCTGTGCAGAACCATCCAGGAAGCCGCCGATATAGGCAACGCACGAGGAATGTATGAGGGTATCAAGAAGGCAACAGGCCCAATCCCCTCCAAGATCGCCCCCTTAAGTCCAAGACAGCTGAGGTCATCACTGACCAGGAACAGCAAATGCGGCGGTGGACCGAGCACTACCTCGAGCTGTACACGACGAGGAACACCGTAACAGACACTGCTCTTAACGCCATCCCAGACCTACCAGTCATGGAGGAGCTAGACACCCCACCTACTGCGGCAGAGCTCGGCAAAGCCATCGACCGCCTCGCTTGCGGGAAAGCACCAGGAAGCGATGGAATTCCTCCCAAAATCCTAAAGAGCGGGAAACCAGTCCTGCTACAGCCGCTCCATCATCTACTCTGTCTCTGCTGGAAGGAGGATTACATCCCCCAGGATATGAGAAACACCAACATTATCACCATGTACAAGAACAAAGGAGACCGCAGCGACTGCAACAACTACCGGGGCATCTCTCTCCTCAGCGTCGTCGGCAAAGTATTCGCCCGAGTCGCTCTTGCCCGCCTGCAGACCCTTGCTTCCCACGTCTACCCAGAGTCCCAGTGTGGCTTCAGAGCTGGCCGATCAACAGTGGACATGATCTTCTCCCTACGCCAGCTGCAGGAGAAGTGTCACGAGCAGCATAAACCACTCTACCTCGCCTTTATCGACCTCACGAAGGCGTTTGATCTGGTCAGTCGAAGCGGACTCTTCAGCTTGCTACAGAAGATTGGCTGTCCACCACATCTGCTTGCTGTGGTCATGTCCTTTCACAACAACATGCACAGCACGGTGTCCTACAACGGCGCAACCTCTGAGGCCTTCCCAGTCAGCAGCGGAGTAAAGCAGGGCTGCGTCCTCGCGCCTACACTGTTCGGAATCTTCTTCTCCATGCTCCTCCAATACGCCTTTAAGGACTGCAGCGAGGGTGTCTTCATTCACACCAGATCCGATGGCAAGCTCTACAACCTGGCCCGTCTACGAGCCAAGACCAAAGTCAAAGAGGTGCTCATCCGTGAGATGCTCTTCGCCGACGACGTAGCCTTGACATCACACTCTGAAGAGGGACTCCAGCAGCTAGTCACTTGCCTTTCCCACGCATGCAAGGAGTTCGGACTAGCCATCAACCTGACGAAGACGAACGTTATGGCTCAAGGCACGGGGACTCCCCCATGCATCACCATCGACGGATACACCCTGGAGGTTGTCAACGACTTCACTTACCTCGGGTCCACCATCTCGAGCTCTCTATCAGTCGACTTGGAGGTCAACCGGAGAATCACCAGGGCAGCCACAGTTATGGCCAAACTGAACCGGTGAGCGTGGAACAATTCCAGCCTCACTGAGAAAACCAGACTGCACATCTACCAAGCCTGCGTACTCAGCACTCTCCTCTATGGCAGCGAGACGTGGACCACCTACGCAAGGCACGAAAGGAAACTCAACAGCTTCCACATGAGGTGCCTGCGACGCGTCCTGCATGTCGCCTGGCAGGATAAGGTCCCCAACACCAAGGTGCTGAAGCGAGCCAACATGAGCAGTTTGCATGCAGTTCTTAGTGAGAGACGCCTCAGGTGGCTCGGCCATGTCAAAAGAATGGATACAGGCCGTATTCCCAAAGACCTCCTCTACGGCGAGCTAGCAGAAGGCCAGAGGATGACAGGGTGCCCAAAACTGCAGTTCAAAGACATCTGCAAAAAGGACATGACACAATGCTCCATCAATCTCAACACGTGGGAAGTTCAAGCAGACGACCGCCTAGCCTGGAGGCTCGCGGTCAGGCAAGGTACGTCACGTGCAGAGGCTGCGCGCAACGAGGAGGCGGTCCAGAAAAGATCGAGGTGGAAGCAGCGTCAACAGCAGCAACAACAGTCATCTGCCTTCACCTGTAACAAGTGCGGCAGGGATTGTCACTCCCGAGTCGGACTGCACAGCCATTCTCGGAGGTGCAGATAGACTCTCAAGAAGCTACGCCATCGTCTCTCGAGACGGACGGCTGCCGACGATGGTCCAATTTTTATGACAATTGACTAGATCTCATAGAGCAAAGCAGATGAAGGCTGTTGAGAGAAAGCTCATTTCTACAGATGACATAATTTCCTGGGGAGCAGATGTGGCCCATGGAGGCAGCCAGTCTGGAGCTGTCCTAAAAGAGAAATGTCCCAAGAAGAACACTTGAGAGTGTGCACTAGCCCAAAGTAAGGGAAAAGTTGCCAAAAGCTCAAGGGAAGAGAGAAATTTTAAGTGGCTCCCAGCTGCACACCTAAGAACTGCAGGTGAAGGTCTCTAAATAAGCTGCAAATGGAGAGAATCCAAGATGATGGAGGAGTAAGTGGAATCTATACAAACCTACTCCCAGGGTCAATCTGGAATTACAACTTAATCATGAAGAAAACATCCAGAATAACCAACTGAACACTAGCTGGAGAGAAGCCTTATAACCATGAACAGACAGAAGAGACTGCTTCATCACAATATTACTGGTAGGAAGTGTGGACACATGAGAGGAATGGCAGGGCTCCCATGGGTGACAGCTGAAGGGATGGAGAAACATCTCAGCAGCTGTAGGTTCCTCCTGAGAAGGTGGGGCCTAAACCCCCAGCTGGGTTTCCCAACTTACAGCAACAAAGCTGAGAGTAAAACAGCATCCAGCTGTGAAAAGAAAAAAGCAACAAGGATTTTTGCCAACCTAAGAGAGACAACTGAAGACACAGAGGGTTATTAAAGTGACCACACATGAGAATATATTGACACCCACTTACCCTAGGTTCAAGCAAAGGGAGGGCAGAGTGGACAAGAGATGCTTAAGGAGAGTTTGGGGTGGTGGCTTTGAGGAAAGAACTGAAGGAGCAGCCAATGGGGTCCCAGTGCCAACTTATCCCCCACACAGCAGGCAGACCACTCTCTTTCAAGTGACATCAGTCTGAAGGAAAGCAATAGCCCCACCTCCAGGAATTCAGCTGCTTTGCTCAGCAGTGCTTCAGCCTGACTGTTGATCACAGATTGAATAGAGTAACAACTTAAGAGACAGACAAAGGCAGTGGATCTCTGGTAATCTCGAACAGATTGCTTAGGCCCAGACTAGGACATGATCTGACATTACCAGGCACAGATCCAGGAAGTAAAGAGAGTGCAACTCCACAGCACTATACTAGAAATAGTGGGTGGAGTGACTCTCAGTCAGTTTGCCAGAGGGAAGGACGCACCAAAAAGAAATATAAAAGCAACCAAAACCTAAGGACAACCAGACAGCCCAAATAAATGACATAAAGGACATCCCAAGAGCATCAAATTCAAGAAATCAAGGAGACTGCACCACTGAATCCTACAGGTCTCTTACCACAGAAGGACACATCATGAAGGCAGGAGGTCAAAGTAGATCAGTCTAAGAAGCGAAAACAAACAAGAACAGCCATCTAAAGTGGGGAGACAAAGAAACAACACCAAATTAAAAGGAATGGAGAAATCCCCAGAAACGCTGCTAAATGAAATAGAGGCAAGCAAAATATCAAACATGAAATGAAAAACAGTGATTATAGGGAAGCTCAATGAGCTCAACGAGTTCAACAAAAACTACATAGCACTCCAGGGAAACAACAAAGAACTCCAGGGAAGCTTACTGAGAACAGGACATAGAAACTATCATTAAAAGCAAGGAGGAAATAAACAATAAAATTTATGAATTAAAGAAAACCGTAGAGGGAATAAAAACCAGACTAGATGAAGCAGAACAGATCAGTGAGATGGAGAACAATGTAAGAAAAAATTCCCAGACAGTACAACAAAATAAAAACATGCTGAAAAAGAATGAAGAGGTTTTAAGAGAGCTGCAGGACTACATGAAATGTAATAATATCTATATCATAGGAATACCAGAAGAAGAAGAGGAACAACAGACAGAAAAAACTTGTGAAAAAGTAATGACAGAAAACTTCTTTAACTTGATGAGAGAAAGATTCACACAAGCCCAGGAAGCACAGAGAGTCCCAATAAAGATGAACCCAAAGATACCTGCTCCAAGATACATCATAATTAAAAAGAAAAAATTCAAAGACAAAGAGAGAACCCTAAAAGCAGCAAGAGATAAATAGTTAATAACTAGAAGGAAGCTCTAATATGGCTACCAACTGATTCCTTAATAGAAACACTACAAGCCAGAGGAAATGGCAAAAAAACATTCCAAGCAATGAGAAACAAAGGCCTACAACCAAGACTATACTATCCAGCAAAGCTCTCATTCAAAGTGGAAGGTGAAATAAAGAGTTTCCCAGACAAAAGAAGGCTAAAAGAATACATCTCCACCTAACCAGCATTGCAAGATATGCTAAAGGGTCTGCTTTAAGAAGATGAAGAAACAGAGACAGAGAGAACACAGGTAAAGGGGGAAAATGACAATGAATGAGTATCTACCAATAATAATCTTAAATGTAAATGGATTAAATACACTAATCAAAAGACATAGGGTAGCTGAATGGATTAGAAAGCATGACCCACATATATGCTGTCTACACCTTAGAACAAAAGATCTACACAGACTGAAAGTGAAGGGATAGAAAAAAATTTCAAGGAAATGGACATAAAAAAAAATGCAGTAGCAATACTTATATCAGACACAATAGATTTAACAGCAAAGGCCATAAAAAGAGAAATAAGACATTTCTTAATACTTAAGGGAATAATCCATCAAGATAATATAACCCTTGTAAACATATATGCACCCAACATAGGAGCACCCAAATATATAAGAAAAATCTTAGAGGTCTTGAAGAAGGATATCAACAGCAACACACTCAGGGCAGGGGATTTTAACACCCCTTTGTCAAAAATTGACAGAGCATCCAAGCAAAAAACAACAAGGAAATTCTGTCATTGAACAACATTCTAGATCAAATCGACTTAATTGACATATACAGAACTCTTCACTTCAAAGAAGCAAAATATACATTCTTTTCAAATGCACATGGAACATTTTCAAAGATAGACCACATGATAGGACACAAAACAAGTCTCAACAAATTCAAGAAAATTGAAATTATATCAAGCTTCTCAGATCACAATGTCCTGAGACTAGAAACCAACCTCAAGGAAAAAACTCAGAACACTCAAATTCATGGAGATTAAATAACATGTTAAAAAACAATAAATGGGTTAACAATGAGATCAAGGAAGAAATCAAAAAGTTTCTGGAAACATATGAAAATGAACACACAACAGCCCAAAATCTATAAGACGCAACAAAAGCAGTTCTGAGAGGGAAGTTCAGAGCAACACAGGCCTACCTAAAACAGATAGAAAATATCAAATAAATAATCTAACCCTACATCTACAAGAACTAGAGAAAAAACAACAAACAATGCCCAGAGCAAGTAGAAGGAAGAAAATAATCAAGATCAGAGCAGAAATAAATGACATATAGACTAAAAGAATAATTCAAAAGATCAATAAATCAGGAGCTGCTTCTTTGAAATTATGAAGAAAAATTGACAAGCCTTTAACCAGACTAATCAAGAAGAAAGGAGAGAGGACTCAAATAATAAAGTCAGAAATGAAAGAGAAGAAATCACAACTGATATGAAAGAAATACAAGTGATTGTAAGAAATTACTATGAACAACTATATGTCAAGAAATTTGACAACTTGAGTGAAATGGACACATTTCTGGAAACATATAATTTTCCAAATCTGAATCAAGAAGAAGCAGAAAACCTGAATAAACCAATAGCAACTACTGAAATTAAGCAGTAATCAAAAAACTTCAAGCACACAAAAGCACTGGACGGGATGGTTTCTCAGGTGAATTTTACCAAACACTTAGGGAAAAATTAACTCTTATCCTTCTCAAACTATTCAAAAAATTCCAAGAGGGAAGACTCCCATATTTGTTCTATGAGGCCAATATTTTTCGAATCCCAAACCAGGTGAAGACACAACAAAAAAAGAAAACTACAGGCCAATATCACTTATGAACATTGATGCTAGAATTTTCAAAATATTGGTAAACCAGATCCAGAAATATAATAAAAAGATCATATACCACGATCAAGAAGGATTCATCCCAGGAATGCAAGGATGGTTTAATATTTGCAAATCAATAAACATAATACATTACATTAAAAAAATGAAAGAAAAAATACATAATTATATTAATAGATGTTTAAAGAGCATCTGATAAAGTACAGCACCAATTTATGATAAAAAACACTCAGCAAACTGGGAATAGATGGAGCATACCTCAACATAATAAAGGCTATGTATGATAAACCTGCAGCCAACATCATATTCAATGGACAAATACTAGAACCATCACCCTAAAATCAGGAACAAGACAAGATGTCCACTCCCTCTACTTCTATTCAACATAGTATTGGAAGTTCTAGCCACAGCAATCAGACAAGAAAAAGAAATAAAATGCATCTAAATTGGAAAGGAGGTGGTAAAATAGTCATTATTTGCATATGACATGATAGTGTATATAGAAAACTCTATAGACTCCATCAAAACACTACTAAACTTAAAAAGTGAATGTGGCAAAATAGCAATATATAATATCAATATCCAGTAATTGAAGGGATTTTTGTACACCAGCAATGAAATATCAGAGATAGATATAGAAAAACATCCCATTTACTGTAGTAAAAAGAAAAGTAAAGTACATACAAATAAATTTAACCAAGGAGGTTAAAGATCTGTACTCAAAAAACTGCAGAACACTGAAGAAAGAAATTAAGGAAGATACAAATAAATGCAAGCATATACCATGTTCATGGATTGGAAGAATTCGTCGGCAGCCGTCCGTCTCGAGAGACGATGGTGTAGCTTCTTAAGAGTCTATCTGCACCGCCGAGAATGGCTGTGCAGTCCAACTCGGGAGTGACACGGTATCTGTCTCCTCCCGTGTTGAATCAACATCTTGCGATGATGCTGGAGTGTCCTCTCCAGTGAAGCTGAAGCTACAGAGCCTGGGCAGGGTGATATGGAGGGTCTGCTGTTGCCCATGCAGCAGACCCCCCCTCTCTTCGCAGCTGAAGGATCCAAGGGGAAAGACAGAGTCAATACAGCTTGGCTTCAGGTGCGCCGCAGGAGTTGCCGGTGTTGACTACAACGTCAAACCGCCTTAGGGACTCCGGCTCCGGATTTTCTGTCTGGGTTTACTCCCTTAGCCTTTCCCCTGAAGAGGTATGCCGCAAGGCAGCGGAGGTTTTTTGGAATCAGAGTTTTCCTTCTCTGATGTGCCCTGACTGGAAGATCGAACCAGCGACACTTAGCTCGCAGGCCGACGCTCAATCCACTGAGCCAAACCAGCCAGGGTAGATGGAAAAATAATAGTCATTAATAAATAATAATACAAGGCTATGTGTTTTGCTTGCTCACAACTGTAAGCCTACTTTTGCCAACCCCTGTACAGCTGTAGGATGGGGCCCAGGGATGCAAAGAGGAGGGTGGGAACCTAAGTTTGGAAGGGGAGCCGGGCCGGGGTCAGTTGGCTTTCCAGGCTCTGGATCGCAGAGCAGCACTAGAGGGTGGAACTTGTCTGCTCCAGGCAATTTCTTCCTTCTCTTCCAATGGACTTGGAGCTGCCCAGGCTCCACCCAGCAGTAAATGGTCTCTCCAGATACCCTCCAGGCTGTGTTCTGCCCAGCAGCTTCCACCCAGCTTTATTTGCCAAGTAGCAGAGCTGGGATGGGAGAGCGAGTGGGAAGATGTTCTTACCAGACACTCCCTTCTTCTTGACCCCCAGAACCCCAAAACACCAGGGAGGATCTCTCCCTCTAAAGATGGTCTGCTCTCTCCCCACCAGCTTCCTATTTCTCTGGAGCCCCACCCCCACCCCAGAACCAGAGCTAGGGGCATCTGGTTGGCAGAAGAAAACTTTCAGGCACAGGACACCCACACTCTGGCCTCCTGCTACTGAAGCCTCACTAAGAACTGTGCCCAATGTTCTGCCCACCCCCCACATACTGATTTGCTCTAGCAACCAAAAGGGCTGTCAGGCTATCCAGAGGCACCTCAAGAATTTTCTTTCTCTGTCACCCTTTTTAAAAGTCTTCTGACCACACTAGTCTCCAACTTTGCTCAGGGTTGGTCGGGAAATGGATGGAATGGATAACCTAAGACAATATAGTCAGAAGACCTGGATTCAAAGGCCAGCCTTGCCACCCAGGCAACCACCCTCCCTGTGAGAGAGGCTTCTCCCCTGTAACAGCAGATCATATGAACCCAACCCTGGGGGGTTTGAGGATAGGAGATCACATGGGCAAGGTCCACCATGGCCCTGCCTGGGTGGGAGCTGCTGCGACAGACACATCCTGGGTCCTGGGGCTAGGCCATGTGCATTCCCGGTGCAGGGATGGAGTGGAAAGGGATCCCAGATAGGTAAGCACACTGGAAATCCCCTTAAGGCAGCCAGTCCTCAATGTCCCTGGTTGTTGCTAACTGGCTGTCCCTGTCCTGAGACCACCAGTGAAGCAGGATCAGAAATGGCTTCTTCCAGGGACCTCCTGATCTGCCATCCAGGAAGTCCCATGAGCAAGCTTCTTGCCCTCACCAATTCCCAACCTACCTGTCCCAGGCCATGGAACACCAGGGCTGCTGCCTCCTACCTCATCGTCCTCATCTGGTAAGCGGTGCCCTGGAGCTGGCTGCTGTGCCCGTGGCAGTGTTTCCACACCCAGCCAGGGCTCTGCTGTGGGGTGCAGAGTTTGTACAGTTCCTGTGTGATGAACACCCATTGCCCATTGTACTGTGCGCTGCGTGAAGGCAGGGACCATGTCCACCTTTTTCGCTATTTTGTTCTCAGCACCTTGCTCAGGGCCTGGAGCACAACAGTTGCTCAATAAATATTTACTAAGACAACAGCTAGGTGGGTGGATGAGTGATGAAGTGACACAGTTTCTCTTGCACTGCTTTGCTTTCTCAATTCCCAGGACCTCTCCCAACCCATGGCCACCAGAACCCACTAGAGGAAAACCTTGAAGACTTGCAGTCACATTAGGGCATCTGAGAGGACATATGCAAAATGTCCAGCAGTGTCTGACGAGAAAGGCTCACTCCTTATAGGGTGCTTTCTTGCTCTGCTCTTGGGGATGGGGAGACTCCACCTGCTATAAAAGCAGATGAATGATCCTTTGATTAAAAGGCATTCCACGAGAAAGACAGGCATAGGGAAAAGCAAAGAGAAGAGAAACTCAGAGGGCTGTGGCCTGCCCAGCCTCTGACCCCCTCTTCCTACCCTTGCTGTCAAGGCAAAGAGGCCACAGTCAGGGCCTCTTGGGAAAGAGCCAGGACCTGGGCCACCCCGTTCCACCTCGGTGTTCCTGGGTCCCACACTCAATCCTTTGCCCTTGAAGTACTGAGGGGGGAAGGGGTGGAGCCCAGCCCTCCCCCTGCCCACTCTAGCTGTCAATCTGCTGTCTATCCAAAGCAATTTATAGATTCAATGCAATCCCTATTAAAATACCAGTGACCTATTTCACAGACCTAGAACAAATACTTTAAAAATTTATATGGACCCAGAAACTACCCCAAACAATCTCAGCAATCTTGAGAAAGAAGAACAAAGTAGGAGGAATCACAATACTTGATATAGAATGATAATACAAGGCCACTGTAATCAAAACAGTCTGTTACTGGCATAAGAACAGACATATAGATCAATGGAACAGAACAGAGAGCCCAGAAATAAGCCCAGGTCTCTATGGTCAATTAATATTTGATAATGAAGGAGGGACATAAAATGGAGTGAGAAGAGCCTTTTCAACAAATGGTGTTCAGATAACTGAACAGGGACCTTCAAAAAATGTAACTTGACCACCAACTTAAACCATACATCATATTCAACTAATGATAAATAAAATACTTAAAGGTAAGCTATGACACCACAAAAGTCCTAGAGGAAAACATAGTAAAATTTCAGATATTTCACACAGAAATATTTTCACCAATATATCTCCTAGGGCAAGAGAAATAAAGGAAAGGATAAACAAATGGGACTAAAACAAACTAAAATTTTTCTTCTCAGTGAAGGAAAACATCAGCAAGATGAAATGGGAACCAACAGTAGGAGAAAACATTTTTGCCAATTACACCTCAGGCAAGGGTTTTGTCTTCAAAACATATAAAGAACTTGTATGACATGGTGCCAGGAAGATAGACAATTCATTTAAAAAATGGGCAAGAACCTGAACAGACAATTCTCCAAGGAGGACATACAGAGGGACCATAGGCATATGAAAGGATGCTCAACATCACTAGTTATCAGAGAGAAGCAAATTAAAGCTACAATGAGATACCACCTCACACTGGTCAGAATGCCCTTCATCACCAAATCAAGAAGCAAAAAGTGCTGGCGAGGATGTGGAGAAAAGGGAAACCTAGTAGTGCATTGCTGGTGGGAATGCTGACTGGTGTAGTCACTGTGGAAAACTGCATAGAATTTTCTCAAAAGGCTAAAAATGAAACTGCTTTTTGATCCAGCATTTCCACTGCTGGGATTATACCAGAAGAATCCTTAAACACCAATTCAAAAGAACCTATGCACCCCTATGTTCATAGCAGCTCAATTTACCATAGCCAAGTACTGGAAAATGTTTCAGTGCCCATCAGTGGATAGTGTATCAAAAAACAGTGGTACTTTTACACAATGGAATACTACACAGCAGAAAGAAAGAAAGAACTCCTACCTTTTGCAACAGCATGGATAGAACTGAAGAGCTTTATGCTTAGTGAACTAAGCCAGGCAGCAAAAGACAAATACCATATGATCTCATTTAGCACAGGAACCTAATAAACATAATAAACAAATGAGCAAAATAGAACCAGAGGCATGGAAACAAAGGTCAGACTGACAGTAACCTGAGGGGTCGGGGAAGACAAGAAGGGGGGAAAGAAGGGGAAGAGGCTAGTCAAGGAACTAATATAAATGACCCATGATATGAACAATAGGGCAGGAATTGACTGGGGTGGGGGGTGGGGAAGAAAGAGCAACAGGGGAAAATGAAAGAGCTGTAATAGAACAATACGAAGTAAAAATCAAAATAAAAAATAAAAAGAAGCTGCAAATGCCATGTAGGAAAGGAAGGGTCATTTTTGGAGTTGTACAACATCCAGCAGGTTGCCTTGCTAAATCACAAAGGAATCATCGTATAAGATCTTATCCACCATGTCCTTACTTTTTCCCTCCTTCTAAATCTATTCTTTTTAGGTTCCAGAACAGCCTATGTTATAATATGACACAAAATTTAATTGAAATAGAATTTGGATAACAGCCATACCAATATTAGTTTAGTTTAGATTTTTTAATACCTGGGAATAAAATTTTTTTTTATTGAGTAAAATAAACAAACAAACAAAAATGCTTTTGAACCTCCTTGAAATTTCATCTGTGAGGCAGGAGCGAGTTAGTCTACTGAGATCTGAAGAAGCCAGTAGTAGAATTCACCCATTTGATGTCTTATTGTACCCCTCAACATCCAAGTCATACCATTGATTGGTTGTATATTCATAGCAAAGTAATGTTGCAAAACAAGGGTCCTTGTCTAATGCTAGTGAAATCTGGAAACAATTGGAAACTCAGGGACAATTAAGATGAACATGATATTAAGTTCTGTAGCAGGAGAAACTCTGTGGGTAGAGTCTTGTGTGTGTGTGTGCATGGACCCACATTATGGACCCAGTAGTACTGATGAGGCAGTGGATCTAGGTGATTCTGTGGGAGAAGAGACAGTGAGTGGCTTGGGAAGCTTATGATACTTAGGAAGAACCCACACCCAGAGCATTACTCTGAGAGCCTGAAGCCTTACTCCATCCTCCATTCTTACGGCAAACGAATCAGAATAGAATACATGACAGAACATTATATCATGACCTCCAAGTGGTCTTCCGCAAGCATATTCAGGAAATGCTAGTTTAAAATGATACACTACTGATGATCACAGAAAATTTTAGGAAAGGCAACACTTTTAAAAAGGAACATTAGACAAATGATGTAATTTCTATCAGAGAAAACAAAGTGAATAGAATGGTTACAACATGTTCTAAAATGAGCATACTTATTACTATGAAAAAGATAGGCATTTGTTCAAAAATTAAATATTATTTATATTTAATATGAAAGAAAAAGTATATGAAATAAATAACAGACTGATTCTAGCTAAAGAGAAAATTACTAAGCAGAAAGTTGGGTGGGAAATTTTTAGAAAAAATAGAGCCCATAGAGTTAAAAGAATTATTAAATGAAGAAAATCTAAGGGAAACAAAGGATTGATTCAGAAGTTGGTATATATGTACTAGAGTCAATATTAGGCTAAAAAAAAAAATTCCACAAACTCAGTGACTTAGGTTTAATTTCAGTTTTGCAAATCTGCTGCAAGTCTAGGTCATTATCCAGAGCAATGCTCAGTCCTGTGCCAACTTAGTAATTCAAATAAATGGAAGTATACCATCATGATGGCACTGGAAATCCTGTTTGCTGCCTGCACTGTACAATTCATTGCCCAAAACAAGGTACATGGCCAAGTTCTGGTTCAAGGGGTGATAAAATGCAGTTCTTGCTGTATCTGGAAGGAGAGTAATCACCACAGTGTCTAGATAAGCAAGTGTGTATTCTTTTCTCTTCATTACCTTTATTAAGGCTACACTGGCTCAATTTTACTACAGTTTAACCTTTAATATTTTCTTGTGTCATTTTGTCAGCAGTACTTTTCCTACTATTGCTTTTGTTTTCAGCAATATTATTTCTTTTCATCTGTGTCCCTAGTTTTATTTTGTAGATCTTTTTGAATGAAATACTTAACTCAATTATTTTTACTATGTTTTAAAATGACTCAATTATTTAAGCATTGTTTCCAAAATAAGTCTTTAACTATATTTTATATACATACTACAGTCTACAGCATTTTTTTTCTTTTCTAATATTTCAGTTTTGCTATCATATTTCACCCAGAATCATGTTGGTAAGATTTTTTTAATGTTAAGTAATCTAGTTATCATCTTTTTAAAAATACATTTTTTCATTGTGAGCAAATAATGTAAATTATGAGAAACTGAAATGAAGTTATTCTCATGGCCTCAAAGATAAACAATTTTGTAAGGATGTGTAGACAAATAAATATTATCAGAATATTGCATACAAATTTGACATATTATAGATATTAAATCAACCCCATTGTCTATATTATTATTTTGTATAGTTATTCTGTCACAATGAAAAAAAGTATTACTTCCTGACAAATGGATTGTTTATATAAAACCCATCTGTTTTTCAAGTTGATTATATGTTTTATTTAAAACTTAAAGTCACTACTACGTACTGTGTCTGAGATTTCGATGCAGGATCTTGGCATGAAATGTATTGTGGCAAAATTCATTCCACTGCTTCATGTTGCAGTTGCTAATGACTTGATTCAAACCTCTACCAATAAACCAGATTTCCTCAAGAAGGTCATAACCAGAGACATGAATCATGGGTATACACATATGATTATGATCCAGAAACAAAGGCCCAGTCATTGCAATGGAAGCCACCTGGTTCTCCATGCCCAGAGAAGGCATGGCAAAGCCACAGCAAGATCAAGACCATGTTAACTTTTTTTTTTTATTGGAGGGTGTTGTCCATCACAAGTATGCTCCTCCAGGCCAAAAAATTAATAAGGATTCCTACTTCAATGCTATTCATTGGTTGAGAACTGTGAAATGATGGAAACAGCCTCTGCTATGGGCAACTGGTGATTGGTATCTTCATCAATGACAACACACCTGCTCAATCATCATATTCTGTGCAAAGATTTTTGGCAAAACATCCAATTACCCAGGTGACCCATTCCCCCTATGGCCCACATTTTGTGCCCTGCAATTTCTGGCTTTCCCTAAAATAAAATCACTTTTGAAAGGGAAGAGATTTCAGAAAGTCATTGAAATTCAAGAAAATATGAGGTAGCAGCTGAGGGTGGTTGAGAGAACTGTGTGAGGTCCGAAGGTGCCTACTTTGGAGGGAACTTAAGTGTCATTGTTCTATGTACAATATTTCTTGTTTCTGGTATCTTCATTTAATATCTATTTTTTTATTACATGGCTGGATACTTTATGGACAGACCGTGTATTTCCTAACAAAGCATTGTTCCCTTATGACACAGTATAACACAGATTGGTTATATCTAACTCTGGTCTTCTGTTGAATGAGATGACTGAGCTCCTTGCATAAAGGTGTTCTTTTGTTTTTTACAACCTAGAGCTGGTATATAGGTGTTTTCCTTTTTGTTTGCATGTTTGTTTTAACTCCACTGCCTTAACCTTGTAGCTGAAGTTTTTTTTTTTTTTTTCTGGACTTTTTCAATACTTTTAATCAGAAGGATCATACGATATACTATAGTATAATGACTCTAAGAATGTTTTCAATACAAATTTTTAGTTTATGTGAACCATTCATATACATTTTAAAAATGGGAGAAGACACAATAGGAGTTAGCAGCCAAAGAGTTTTAATGAAGGCTATTTGAAATATTCACTAGTTCTATTGTTCTTAAATAGTTGTACACCAGAATATTTTAAGTACTAATAAATGCATCATATAACTTTATTTTATTGTTTAGATTAAGTGACTTTTATAAGAAATATGCAGAATTTTGTATAATTTTATTGACAAACTTGAACCTTCTTATGTGAAGTAAAAAAATAAAGACGTTAATATTAACAATGCCTTAAAATTAAGACTGTTAAGTCCTAATGCATTTTAATTTACCTGTTATCAATTCAAAAATATACTAGCTTATTAAAATATATCATATTTTTAGTAAAATAAGATAAAATTTTATATTATTAATGGAAGACCTTAAAAAAGCAAGTTTATATATTGAAAACCTAATTTTGAAATAAAACTCTTAAAATATTTCTGGATTTATTTAGCTAATATATTCCATAGCTATTTTCATTTTGGTTTAACTGATATTTTGTCATCTTAGAGTTCTTTCCCTTTATAACTAAGCTACCTTTTCAGTGTCTATAGGAATTTGGCAAAGTTTTGGATCTTCCCTGACTCACTTAATGTAAGGCATAGTCCCCAATTCATAATCACTTTTTATAGTCCCAGTTCTCTGATGTGTTCAGTGACATGAGTTTGATATTTTTCTCACATCATTGAAGAACAGAATTGGCTCTAAATATTGACATATGCTTCATAAAAGAAAAAAGAGAAGCAGATGGGATACCAGGAGTAAGAAATAAAGTATGCACATCCCCACACAGTAAAATATTTTAGTCATGATAGCAATATAGTTTGATTTTTCATAATTAATGTTCACCTATTTTCTTGTGGACAGAGTTAAGGACCAGTCATTCCTGCTGTCCCACATATGATCACAGCATAGTTGAAGATAAGGTTTACCCTGTAGCATGATGATAATTTCACCACTAATAGAAGGTATATGGTTGTTCAATCACTATGACTAATATATAAATAAATATTAGTGTCTGAGGAATAGTGAAATCATCACATGGGTCCAAGAAACCAGGAAATAAAAATAATCTGTAAAACCTGGAAAAAAATTTATCTACCAACAATTATGTGGCCAAAGTAACCAGCAAATTCAGTAACAAAACTTAAAATCAACTGGGAGTCAAAAGTGATATTTGAATATATGTAAACAGTAGGTAGATTATTTAAATGACTCTGTGAGACATTTTGTAAATGTGAGACAGGTTGTAAATTTAGTCTTAATATTTACAATGATTTTCAATAAATATTTTGTTGTTGTTAAATTAGGGCAAAACATAAAGTCATCAAGAAAATAGTAAGGCTTTATGCTAAATGAAATAAGTCAGACAGAGAAAAATAAATATTGCATGATATGACTTCTAAGTGAAATAAGAAAGAATAAAGAAACTCATAAAAGGAAAGATCAAATTAGTGGTTGCCATAGGTAAGTGGTTAGGATATTGGAAAATTGGATGAAGGTGGTCAAATGGTAGAAACTTTCAGTTATAAGATAAATAAGTCTGGGAATATAACATACAGCATAGTGATTATAATTTTACATATTTAAAGTTGCTAAGAATACATCTTAAAAGTTTTCATCACAAGGGAAAAATGTTATAATTGTGAGGTGATGGATGTCAACTAAGATTATTGTGGTAATCATTCTGCCTTATATATATATCAAATCATTATATTGTTCACTTGAAATTTATATAATGTTATAGTCAATCTTATCTTAATTAAACTGGAATAAAAGTAGAAAAAATACAAAAGCCATCAGACTATACTCCCCCACAAAAGGGATAGGATTAAGGAAGAGTTAAAATACTCTTTTTATGTGTCGTTTTTTTCCCTTGCAGGGAATGTGAGAAAACATAAGATGTACATTTAATAGTGTGTAAAACAGGAAAATATGGCCTGTCTTCCACAGATGGATAATAGGTATGCTCTAAACTAATAAAAGTCAAAAAATATTTTAACACCCAACTTTTTTCCAAAAACAATTATATCTTAATTTATTTTACATTGATAGGGAGAGTGCTGTTTTTTGCATTTGTGCCAGCTGGGAGGTTAATTCATGCATTTCAATTGTTAGAATGAATAAAATCCATATTTTTAGTAAACTCACTTCAGAGTAGAAACTGATGGTTAAAAAATTACATTAAGTTTCTTTGAGGTGAGCTGTCCCCAATGTCCCAGCTTGATGGAAACTCTCTGTCCAGCAGAGGTTTCAGGACTGTGGATGAGAGAGAACAAAATTACCCAGAAACTGTCTTTTGTCTGGGAAGAGGAGAGGTGGCAAATCTTTCAAGAGGAGAATAGCCCTGAATGTTCCCTCCTAGTCCCCTTTACTGAGGAGGATATTTGGGCAATACAAGGCTAGGATTCATAAATTACCAATCAGCTTCAAATGCTTGGGTTACAGTTAAGAATTACTGATTACAGATAACGATATAAGGAACACAGTGACTATTCTGGGTCAGGATCTGTTAGACATCCTGGTGCCATACTGACACTAGTTGCAAGGCTTCATACATTTTGGGGGACATTTGATGCTACACATTGTTTATAGTTAACTAAGAGATTAAAATAAAAAGAGCAAGCTTCAAATCATAATATGCATTCTTTAAATCTAATTCCTACAGGAACCCTCTGAGTGGTCTTCGAGTCATGCCTGCCTCTGGCTTTCCCAGTTTTCCAGTTGAGTCTTACAGGCCTTTTAAGATCCTGGCTTGTGGCTGAACTACAGTTCCTGAAACCACACAAAGCAGTCCCCTACACTACCTATTTACTTACATTACATATTTTAAAAATGCAATTGCATATAATATAATATTTAAACAATAAAAGAAGTAACATGAAAATAATACTAAAGAAGAGCTCTTACAACTGCTTTCACTACTGCAATCACTTAAACAGAGGGTATCCACCTGTGTTTGGAATGCTTTCAAGGTCTACATACCAACCACTGCAGGTTTACTCTCAGTGTAGTTTCTTGAAATATCTGAGATCTTTCTACATATACAGGATAGATGTAAAAGATGTTAGAAATACTACACTTCTATTTTTTAAATTTACTATATAAAGTTGTAGAAGTACAAAGGAGCAACAATTCATAGTTTTATGCATAATTAAATAGGAATGGAAAACAAGTAAAAATTTAATAAAAAGAAATGTATCTCTTGACATGTTCCAGGGAGAATATTTAATGCAATGGCACCCGTTGAGAGAAAAACAGTCTCTGTGTACACACCCATCTTTCATTGAGCCCCTTATTTTGCCCCCTGCTTCATGAGCCTCTGTCAGGGCCTTCACCCCAGCACCATCTCTCCTTCAGAGACTCAACCACCCTCCTGAGCTTCACCCAGGAGCACATGATATGATGGTTCAGGCTGCCAGGGAATTGAGCCTGAACCATTCCATATGTAGCTGGCTAGAGGAGGTGACAGCATTCATCTCCTTGCTTATAGAAACAGAAAGCCAACAGTTGAAAACTGTCTTCATTTATCCAAGGCTGTGACCATTTGTGGCAAAGAAACAGTCTGGCTAAGAAAAAATAAATAGAAGTCTGTAATTGTCCCCATAATTTGTATATTCATAACCACTAAGAAATAATGCCCACTTCTAAATTCTCTTTCATAATTAATACTCACCATCACTTGACAGTGCTTTAGAATTTTAAAAACACATTCACCTTTTTTATTGGACATAGTTGTTAACCTACTTAATGATGTCACTAAAGTTCAGCCATGGGCAGAAAGCCACAATTTACTTCAGAAGCACTCACTCAATCCTTGTAGTCTCAATTCTGGTCATATTTGTTACCTGTTTACTGTGTGACAGTTCTGGGCCATATGCAAAAATTTCAAGGACAGATAACACACAGCCCTTTTCTTCTTCTTTTTTTCTTTTAATCCTCACCTGAGGATTTTTTTCACTGATTTTAGAGACAGAGAAACATTAATGCAAAAGAGAAGCATTGATTGGTTGCCTCCCAAATGCACCTGGATCGCAAGCACCTAGGTTGGGCAGGGAGGAATTTAACTGACAACTTTTCAGTTATGGGATGATGTTCCAACCAACTGAGCCACACTGGCCAGGGCCACACACCTTTTTCTTGAAGAGTTTATAGCCCACCAAGGGAAAAGTAGACATTGATGGTACTTTTGAATACTATGTAATATTAAGCCCACAGTGACATTGATACCTTAGGCACTATAAAAGGCTAGATGTTACTGTGGGCAGGCATGTGTGTCTTTGGGGGCTAGGGATACCAGGAGAAAGTGATATGTGATTTGAATCTTAAAAGATGATAAATAATTGATGAAATAATGGGAAGAGAATAAAATAACGATGAGATGTAAGACCTACACACACACACACATGCATACACACAAAAACAATTTCTGACCACAAGAGCACAAAAACACCAAGAAAACAGACAATCCAATTAAAAAATGGGCAACAAACCTAAACAGATACTTCTCCAAGGAGGACATACAGAGGGTCCATAGGAATATGAAAGAATGCTCAATATCACTAGCCATCACAGAGATGCCAATTAAAACCACAACAAGATACAACCTCACACCAGTCAGAATGACCATCATTAACAAATCAATAAACAACAAGTGATGGCAAGAATGTAGAGAAAGGGGAACCCTAGTGCACTATTGGAGGGAATGCAGACTAGTTCAGCCACTGTGAGAAACAATATAATTTTTTTTCAAAAAACTAAAAATGGAGCTGCCTTTTGAACCAGTGATTTCGCTGCTGGGATTATACCCAAAGAATGCTGAGACACCAATTCAGAAAAACCTATGTACCTCTATGTTCATAGCAGTGCTATTTACAATAGTCATATGCTGGAAACAGCCTAACTGCCCATCAGTAAGTGAGTGGATCAAAAAATGGTGGTACATTTACACAATGGAATACTGTGCAGCAGAAATAAAGAAGGAACTCCTACTTTTTGTGACAACATGGATGGATTTCGAAAGTACTATGCTTAGTTAAATAAGCCATGTGGTGAAAGACAAATACCATATGATCTTACCTAATTCACAAACCTAAAGAACAAAACAAAGGAGAAAAATAGAACCAGAGGCATGAAAACAAGGGACAGACTGTGACCAGAGGGGAAAGGAAAGGAGAAGAAGGGGAGAAAGAAAGGGAAGGGTCTAGTCAAGGAACTAGTATAAATGACCCATGGACATGGACAACAGGGTCGGGAAAGACTGTGGAAGAGTGGGGAAGTGAGCGTGGCAGGAGAAAGCAATGGTGGGAAATGGGACAACTCTAATAAGACATTTTAAAAAGTGAAAAAAAAATTGTAGGTTGAGGATTAAGTTGAAGAAAGAGGTAGAGGTGAGATCATAGATCATCCATATGAACATATTACTCATCATTGTAGATTGATTGACTCTAATAATTTAAAAGGAGGATGGATTTTAGTGAGATAAGGCTTTCATTATCCTATAATAAAAGTTAGTACCATAGATACTGCAGAGGACAAAGACATATTCTTGGGTCTCAAGCAGTTACATTTGATTTAAAAAATAATTTTAGGAATTGTACATGCAAATACAATCTACTAATAAGAGCAAAAGTAGTAATATCTCTATTAAGTGTTATAAAACTTGTCTGAATGGTTAAAGAAAGCTTCATGGAGGATTTCAGAATTGTCATTGAAAAGAAGAGGAGAAAGAATACTTCAGAAGGCAAAATGGAATATAAAAAAGTATGGAGTATAAAATGGAAAATAGATTGTTGTATTTGGAAAAATGAGAAAATCAGTGTAGCTGGGAGGGTGGGCAACAGATAGTCACAAAACCTGCCCAGTGGTTATTGTTAACAGGACTTAGATTTCTCACCAGCAGGAACTGTGAGAAAGACATAGGTTTCTGTAATGTTTCATGCAGACATTACTGATATTTTTTAGCAATAATCATTACAGTCAAAATTAAATCCAAAGAAAAATAAGGATAAAGATAAAAAATTTATGGATCATTTTTACTTTAGCATGGATGTAATATACAAAATAAATACTACAGGAGTCAATTGATATTTGTAAACTTTAAGACAGTTCAGGATGTGTGGGGAATTATGGGAAATAGACATAGGCAAATGTTTGACAAAAATGTTTTTTTCAAATTCTCTTTGTCGCCAAACTGGTGGTATCTCTATTATGCAGACATTGTTTACAGGAAAAGTCAGTAGTCATAGCAAAGGGCTAGTGTGTGTCTTCCAATTATTCAACTTTTATATTATTTGTCCCTCAGAATATGAATCAGTATCAATATCATTGGATGAATGTAAGAATAGATATATGCCAGATGCTTTGATTGAAGGACTTTGAATTTGGTTTCCCTTGAGAAATTCTCCTATAAGTCTTTATTTTCCTGGCATTTTACTCAGTATACCATAATACCTATCAGATAATTCATATCATATTTAAATACTGACATTTGATTGTAAAGTTTGATATCTAAAAGATGCTGTTTAGCTCTTTATTACATACAAGTTCCATCTTATTTCTCAGGGATGGGTCACAGAGAATAAATAGTAATTTTCGTTCACTGACATCAATGGAAACTGCTTCCTGCTAAATCAATGTATAATAATTCACTTTTAATGCCTTTACAGTACCTTAGAGTTGACATCTGTATGTTTAGAAATGAGTGTTGAAAAACTTCAGGATTTTTATAAATTTTAAAAATGATTTAATTATAAATAGTATATACAACATTATGATTATTATTGCTAGTGATGATAGCACCAAGAGATGATCCAAGGAAAAATGAATACATATTTTTCTAATTTATATGTTAAGTGAGTTAAAACCTGGTATTCTCTGCAAGCAGTACATTATTCTCTATACATGAAATTATTATGAAATAATGAGTCAGTTGTAGAAATGTATTATGTATAATACTATGCTTTGCATCTATCATGTAATGAAGTATTAAAATACATACAACTTATAAAAAAAGGAATATTTTAAATTATTGAGTCATGAATACTTTGCAAACCATTTCTTTTGGTGAACTTATTTCCTGATCAGAGCAATTTTGTATACATTTTCATCATTTTATATTTTTTCCATCTGTACCATTTTCAAATTCAAGTCTGGATATCTTGAGTTTGTGGCTTGTCCCCCATTAAATTGCCTGAACTCTATCTCAAAGCCTGAACCATGCTTATATTAGCTTATATCACATAACACCCAAGGGGAAATTTGTTTCCTTCAGGGACTGAGTTAAAAAGTTGCCTTTCCCACATAAAAACCTTTAATATTTCTGAAATCACATTTTCTCTGAATGTTAAAATCTGCTTTCTATTACAATGTAATAGTAAATGTTTTGCTTGGGCATCTGTGATCCAAAGTTGCCCCAAAAGGGTCACTTAACAGTCTCTTAAAGTAAACCTGAGGAGCAGACTTGGGGCATGGTCATGGAGCTGCACTCTGTGGAGGGGTGGCAGGCCTGTGCCGCACAGGGGCTCTCAAGGGGCTGGGCCACTTCTCAGCTAATTGTTTGTAATCAAGTCCACATTTCCAAAGACAACAAAGTTAAGAATTTATATTTTTAGGAGGTAAAAAGTGAAGGAAAGAAAGCAAATATATGAGGTACCCAATTGGTTAAACTCATAAAGACAGAAAGTAGGACAATGGTCACCAGAGGCTGGAATCAGGAGGGAGGAATGGGGAATTATTGTTTAGTGGGTACAGGATGGGATGATGAAAAATTCGGGGGATGGATAGTGGTGGATGTTGCACAACAATGTGAATATACTTACCACCACTGTGCTGTATACTTAGAAATTATTAAGATGGTCAATTTTCTGTTATGTACATTTTCTCAAAATTTTTTAAAAATGCTCAGAAAATATAAGCAAATAATAAATATCCATAATGACCATACTCAATAAACTGCTAAATTTTATTCTCATCCAAGACAAAAATTGTTATTCTTTTGTTTTTCATAATTGTTCAGGTTGATTACTCCACTAAGGTGAGAAAAATAATTTACTGATGCTTTCTATCTCATAGGCCTCTATATTTCCAGCTTTTATGAGAACAATTTATAAGTCCCAAAGGCGCCTATATAAACCTCAGACACTGTGATGCTGAGACCCTAGAAAAAGATGGTCAGTGCCTACAACAGTTCCCAGTCTAGAGATATTTCTTATTAAAGATTAGGAAATAGCTATATAGCTTACAGAGCTAACTACTATGAGTGTTCACTTTGGTTGAGTGTTGACACCTAAATTTCCTATGATGACAGTTTCCCATGTTGAGAACCCCAAAGTGTCAGGACCTACAGTTTCAAAAAGGTGCTTGCCTAGTCTATGGCATATGCATGAAAAATGCTTCTCACAGTCCAGAAGTGAGAACAACTTTTTCCTGAGAAATTAAGCAGTCTATATAACACAGATGGGACCACTGCAAAATATGATTATGTGAACTCATAAATTTCTGCTAAGAAATTTGTTTCTAGGTAATTATGATTAAATGGAAAAACTTCAGTATTGTGAAACTTTGTTTAATGATACTTTTAAATAAAAAATTTATTTCTTCTATTTATCACAAAATATCAAAACTAGATCTTATCGAGGGAGAAAATAACCTCAAATCAGCCATAATACAATCATACAGATGTAAATGTTAAATGTACACATAAACCAGAAAGACAATTTATGCTTGATTGTAGCAGGAATGGATTGCTATTTTTCAGTAATCCTTTCTTTGAAAAAAATGATTATCCAAAGAATAAATTCACAAGTTCTAATTTCAGTACCTCTTCATCATCAAGAGAAAAGGTGATTAAATATGTAGTACTCACAGCTCCCTATGGAGTAGTTATTATTATGCCCATTAAAAGATGAGAAAAAACACGAAGAAGGATTACATAAATTACCTATGGACACATAGTTACAGTGGCATAAGTAGGATTCAAACTTGTATATAACTAAGCTATATTCTTACTTTCTTATATTTCCTCCCAATAAATCATTAGGTATGATGGATACTGGGGAAGAGCCTACACAAGCTACAAGTAAGAATAAGTTCCCTACTTCCTATGGTTTAACTGATTTAGCAAATTTACTGATACAGTGATATAATCTTCATATAGGTTGAAGAAGAACTGATCATTAAGACTAAATATTTCCAGGAAAGTCTTCACATGAAGCTAAGAAAGGCCAATGGCTTCCTAGTTGAAAGAAGAACATGCTCCCCACTAAGGGGAGTTGAGAGCCACTGCCTGTCATTCCTTTGAATTATCACAGACACAAGACTAGATCTTATACAGAGCAGATAATAACTAAATAGTTGTTAAATTAATGGGTATGAGGACTGGTTAATAATTTGGTTGAAGCAAAGGTTTTATGTAGAAATGATGTCAGAGGAATGGCTGCATGAGAGAACCCCTTGATATCTCCCCTTGAAGTTTCAACAATTTGAACAGCTATAATTCAACAAAGGATTCCCTCTCAATGCATACGCACATCTGAGAGATGTGCCATGGAGCTTGGCTTTCACCCCTTAATCTCCCAGAGGTTGCCCCCTCACTCTTTGTGTCAGGTTGCAAAGCGCATTATCTGCAAACTGGAGAGCTGGTACTACAGAAACATTATTTTCCTGAGCACTCTGTGACTAATCCCAGGGTCAGGTGGAGGCATGGAGGAATGCTGTGGAGTTTTGTTTGTCACTATTAATGGGGGCAGGGAAGCAACAGAGGAGGTTTCCAGGTTCCCCCAGCTCACCACATTGAAGCTGCACTGTCAGAGGTGTCTGGTTACAGAGGATAGCACTAGGATTTTGCATATTTAGAGCCCCATCGACCACCATGTTCCTCTGGAACCAGAATGACCACTTCATAGAGGAGGTGTTCACCTTCTGAGGGAACACAGGCCATTTTGCATCACCCCACCAAGGTCTGAAAAGCTAGAGAAGTGCAAAAGAGCTAAAAACTTGGTGATTCAGCACTACCTACTTGAAAACAATCTACTAGATCAATCTATTAGAAAAGTGTCACTCACACATAAATGCCTAGACAGAGAAGGAACCCATCAAATACCATGAATAATCAAGGTCATGAGGCAGCTCAGAAAGAAAATGAAAAACTTACAGAAAATAAACAAGGACATGCAAATATGTGATTTAAATGATAAAAAATTCAAGATTGCAGTTCTGAAAAAACTCAATATGCAAGAACACATAGGCAGCTAATGAACTCAGAAACCAAATCAATGAACAAAAAGAGTACTTTACCAAAGAGACTGAAACTTTAAAAAAAGAATCAAATAGAAATTCTGGAGATAAAGAACTCAATATAATAGATGAAGAATGAAATAGAAAGCACAGGAAATAGAGCTGACCAGATGAAAGAAATTGATGATATTAAAGATAGAAATATACAACTGAAGTAGAGGGAAGAAGACAAAGATAGACTCAAAGTTAAAGGGTGGAAAATGATTATTCAAGCAAATAGCATCCACAGAAAAGCTGGTGTAGCCATACTTATATCTGAAAAGAAAAAAAGATTTCAAGATAACAAAAGGAATATGAAACAATGATGGATATTTTATAATAATAATAGGGATACTATATCAAGAAGACATAATACTTAATACATATGCACCCAAGCAGACATTAGATAAGTATATAAGGAAACTACTAATAGAAATAAAGGAAGAAACTGCCAAAAACATAATCATATTGGGGACATAAATATTCCATTGGCAGCTCAAGATAGATTATCCAAACAGAAAATCAACAAAGAAGTATTGGCTTTAAATGGATCATGAGACCAAATGGACATAATCAACATTTACAGAGCCTTTCATCCCAAAACATTATATTATACATTCTTCTCCAGCACACATGAAACTTTCTTAAGGATAGACCATATGTTGGGTTACAAAACTAGCTTCAACAAATTTAAGAAGATTGAAATCATACTAATAATATTCTCTGACCACAAAACTTTGAAATTAGAAACCCATTGCAAAAAAAAAGTAAAAAGAAAAAACAAATATGTGTAGATTAACTAACATACTACTTAAAAATGATTGGGTCAGACTTCCGGCCAAGATGGAGGCTTAGACGGACACGCTAGGTCTCCCTCTACAACTAGAGAGGAATACAACTACTTCAAAACAAAGGATAACTAGAAATTCCAGAAAATAAAACTACACGGAAGCCCAACATATGAAGTTATAAACCAGCGGTGCCATTTGGGCAGGTAAGAGTTAAAGAGGGCAGTGCTGTTTGTGGTCGCACCCTGAGGCGGTGTACGACTCCGGCGCTGGGGAGAGCGGCCGCCGCATCGCCTTGAACAGTGAGGCCCAGGGGGATGGGAGGACGGATCCCGGTCTCCTAGCTGAATAACTGTGTGAATCCATCTTGGACCCCCACCCCCAAAGAAAGCACCACAGGGCTGCGAAATAGGTCGAGGACAGGCAGGCGCCGGTCGCTGATTTGTGACGCCAAACGGCGCCGGTCGCTGGGTCATTACGAGTACACAGGCACTGCCCCCGACAGCCGGCCCAAGAAAACAAAACGCATCTGTCAAAATGAGGCAGACAACTATAGAAATCCCGGTGACACAACTCACCAGACAGCAGATAGAGAACCTGACAGATGAACAGATAAGAAACCTGTCAGAGGCTCAGTTCTGGGCCATTGTTATCAGGTGGCTTACAGAATTCACAAAAGAGCAGGAAAAAGATAAGAAAGAAGCGAAAAAATTTCATAACGAAAGGAACAAAACCGCATACGAGATAGAAGGTGAGAAACAATCCAGAGTTCATTTCAACAAACTGGAATATGGAGAAGGAACAAGCAGTCAACCAATGCAGCGAGAGGAAATGGGAAACAACAATGAGAGGATCAGAAACCTCTGGGACAGCTATAAAAGGCCCAACATAAGAATCATTGGTTTGCCAGAGAATGAGGAAGATGAACTAGAACTTGAAAAATTGAGTGAAAATATAATAAAGGAGAACTTCCCAGACTTGGGGAAGGGAATAGACTTGCAGGTCCAGGAAGCAAGGAGAGTTCCCAAGAGACTGGACCCAGGGAGAACCACTCCAAGACACATTATAATCAAAATGTCAAAAATTAAAGATAAAGAGAGAATCTTAAAAGCAGCAAGAGAGAAGAAAAGAATTATGTACAAAGGGGTCCCAATTAGACTATCAGCTGACTTCTCAAGGGAGACCCTGCAGGCAAGAAGGGACTGGCAAGAAATATTCAAAGTAATGAAAATCCAAAACCTACAACCACGAATACTCTATCCAGCGAAATTGTCATTCAGAATAGAAGGACAGAGAAAGTGTTTCCAGGACAAAATAAAACTGAAAGAGTTCATTAGATCCAAACCACTGTTATATGAGATGTTAAAGGGACTGGTTTAAAAAAACAGAAGCTAGGGAGATGAAACAAAGGCAAACTAAATAGGCAACGAGAGTGGAAAAGGAACTGTGGGTACGGGAAGCATATTGGGGGGAGGTCAACAGGGAGGGGGAATGGGGAAAGGGAGGGAGATGATATAGGAATTGGGGATCAAGGTAGGAGGGAATGGAATAGACGGAGAGAGGTTGGGAGGAACTGTATGCACAACTAATGGACATAATCTAAAAGGGGGGGACAACTGGAGGGAGGGGGGCCACCGGGTGGAGGGGAGCAGAGGGAAGGGAAATTGGCACAAATGTAATATTTTAATCAATAAAACACATTAAATCTGAAAAAAAAATGTTACTCATATTAACATGTAAAGGACTGTTTCTTAATAAATTAATAAATATTTTTAAAAAAATGACTGGGTCAAAGAAGAAATAATAGATGAGGTCAAAAGATATATAGAGACAAATGAACATGACAATATGGCATGTCAAAATTTTTGTGATGCAGCAGAAACAGTAATAAGAGGGAAGTTTATATTATCAGAGCCCTATCACAAGAGACAAGAAAAATCTCAACATAATATTACATCTTAAAGAACTAGAAAAAGAAGAACAAAACCATCCCAAAGTCAGGAAAAGAAAATAAATAATAAAAATTAGAGCAGTATTGAATGAAATAGAGAACAAGACCATACAAAAATTAATACAACAAAAAACTGATTATTTAAAAAGATTAATACAGCTGACAAACACCTAGCTAGACTTACTAAGGAAGAAAGAGAAAAGACTCAAATAAACAAAATCAGAAATGAAAGAGAAGTTACCACGGACATTACAGAAATAAAAATGATCATACTAGAATACTATGAAAGACTATATGCCACCAAATTCAATAACCCAGAAGAAATGGATAAGTTCCTAGATATATATAACCTTTCAAGACTAAATTATGGAGAAATGAAAAATCTAAATAGACCAATCAACAGTGATGAAATTGAAATAACCATCAAAAACCTCCCCCAAAATTAAGTCCATGACCGAATGGCTTCATTAGTTAATTATACCAAAAATTCAAAGATTTGATACCTATCTTTCTCAAACTCTTCCAAAAAATTGAAGAAGAAGCAATACTTCCTAACACATTTTATGAGGCAAGGATAACATAAAAAGGAAAGCTACAGCCCAATGTCTTTGCTAAATACAGATGCAAAAATCAAACAAAATACTAGCTAATTGAATACAACAATACACACATTAAAAAATAATACATCATGATCAAGTGTGGTTTATTCCAGGAGCACAAGGATAGTTCAACATACACAAATTAATCAATGTAATACATCACATTAATACAAAGGATAAAAATTATATAGTTTTATCAATACATACAGAAAAAGCATTTGATAAGATACAACATCCATTTATGATTGAAACACTTCAAAAAATAGGTATAGAAGGAAAGTAACTCAACATAATAAAGGCCATATATGACAAACCTTCAACCAATATCATACTCAGTAGTAAAAAACTGAAGATTTTTCCTCTAAAATCAGAAACAAAACAAGCATGTTATCTGCACCATTATTTTTCAACATATTACTGAAAGTCCTAGCCAAAGCAATCAGTCAAGGAAAAGAAATAAAAGGCATCCAAATTGGGAATGAAGAAGTAAAAGTGTCACTTTTTGTAGATGACATCATTCTTTATGTAGAAAGCCATAAAGACTCCATCAAAATAACTATTAGAAATAATAAACAAGTGCAGTAAAGCTACAGGACACAAAATAAATGTGCTGCATTTCTATATACTAGCAATGAAACTTCAGAAAAAGAAATGAAGAAATTCCTTTTGTAATTGCAACAAAAAGCATAAAATACCTGCGAATAAACTTAGCAGAAAGTGCGAAGGATCTATATACTGAAAACTACAATGCATTATTAAAAGAGATTGAAAAAGACACAATGAAATGGAAAGATAATTGAGGCCCCTGGAGAAAGCCTGAATGGAGGCATGGGAATACAGAGGAGTACAATGCCTCCAAAGGTACTAATGACACCCAGGAAGTGTCACCTCTTCAGGGGTCCCCCCAAGGAGCCCATGACCTAAATCCAGAAAAAAACTATAATTGAGGGGTTGAAAACTCTCCCCAAAAGAACATGCCTGGCAACTGGTAGGATCTGCTGTACTGTAAGACTGGGACTGTACTCTCTAAGAGCACTCCAAGAGTCAGACATCAGGTTCTTCCTACCCCTATCTTCCTCTTGGTCAGGGACCCTAAGCACTGGATACTCAAAAGAAATCCTTGAGCCTGGAATCTGAGAATGGTTTCTACCTGTACTGTGGGGGGCAGGAAAGTGGGGATAGGAGGAGAGCAATAGAGAGATTTGGCTTTGTTAAAAAAAAATTGGAAGAATCAAAAGAGTCAAAATGTTCATATGACCCAAAGCAATATACAGGTTTTATGTAATCGCCATCAAAATCTCAATGATTTAAAAAAAAAGAAAGAAATAGAAAAAAAGAGACATCAGATTTGTATGGAACCACAAAAGACTCTGAATATCCAAATCAATCCTGAGAATAAAGAATGAAGCTGGGGGTTTCAAACTATCTGACTTGAAATCATACTATGAAACAACAATAATCAAAACAGCATGGTATTGGCAGAAAAAAAAACAGACATACAGACCAATGGGACAGACTTGAGAGCCCAGAAATAAAACCACATGTATATGTGCAAATGATTTTCCACAAAGGAGCCAAAAGCATACAATGAAGAAAAAAATGCCCCTTCAATAAATGGTTCTATAAAAATTGGAAAGCCACGTGCAAAAGAGTGAAGCAAGACTATTGTTTTTCTCCATGTACAAAAACTAATTCAAAATGGATCAAAGACCTAAATATAAGACCTGAAACAATAAATTGCATAGAAGAAACCATGGGTCCTAAACATATGGACCTTGATCTTAGAGAAGATTGTATGAATTTGACCATAAAGGCATGGAAAGTAAAGGCAAAAATAAGTGAATGTGACTATATCAAACTAAAAAGGAAAGGAAACCTCCAACACACACATACAAGAAAGGCAACCAACCAAATGAGAGAAGATATTTGCAAACAGCTCTGACAAGGGGGTGAATATACAAAATATGTAAAGAACTCATGCAACTCCTCACCAAACAATCTAATTAAAAATGGATAGAGGACCTGAACAGACACTTCTCCAAGAAAACATACTAATGGCTAACAGATATATGGAAAGATGCTCAACTTCACTAGGTATTAGGGAAATGCAAATCAAAACTACAAGACCACCTCACACTTGTTAGAATGGCTATTATCAATAAGAAAAGTAAAAACAGGTGTTGAAGAGGATGTGGAGAAAAGCAAACCCTTATTCCTTGTTGGTGGGAATGTTAACTGCTGTAGCCACTATGAGAAAGAGAACGGAGGTTCCTCAAAAAATTAAAAATAGAGTTACCTTGTGAGCCAGAAATCCCTCTTCTGGCTATTTACACAAGCAATTTGAAAACATTTATTTATAAATATATGTGCATCCCTATGTTCATTGCAGCATTATTAATGGTGACCAAGGCAATAGAAACAACCAAGGTGTCCTTTGATACAGGATTGGATAAAGAAATGTATGGACCTTAAATAATATTAAATAAGTCAGTCACAAAGAGCTAAGAACCATATGACTTCACTCATATGTGAGATACAAAAGTAAAACTCATAGACATAGACAACAGTATGGTGGTTACTACAGGGAAAGAGCCTGGGGATGGTAAAGTATAAAGGGGGTCAAATTGATGGTGGGAAAAGTTATTTGACTTTTAGTGGTGAGCACACAATGCAATATACAGCTGATATGTCATAAAACCTGTATGCTTAAAACCTATATAATCTTTTTAACCAATGTAACTGACAACTTTAATTTTAAAAAATTAAATATTAAAAAACAACAAAAAGTTTCATGTAGAGAAATAACAAAAGATAGAATTGAGTAGAATTGACCAATGTACCTCCTAACAAATATAATTACAATTTTTTTAAACGCTAAAAAAAAAAAGTTTTTGTGTAGAGAGGTAATAAAAGATAAAATCAAACAGACAGTAAATGATAAAATAATAAATAATAAAATATAAAATTGGACACATAAAGAAAGGGTGAGTGTAGAATGATTTTTATTGCAAGACTATGGGTTTTGAAATTTATCCTCTAGAGAATGGGAGAGGCCATGTAAGTTGGAAGATAAAAAACAGAGTGAACATGTTGTTTAGGAAGGATTTGGAGAGAAGAGCTGGTGAAAGGGAGACAATAGCCCAGGATAGAGATAATGAGAACCTGGGCTAGGGTGGCAATGGGGAACAAAAAGAAATACCTTTGCTTGTGAAATTGGAAACACCTTTCAAGAATAAATATGGCATATAGATTCCAACGAAATGGATATATCCCTATTAACCAATATCTCTACAATTACATATAAACAAATGTTGGTAGTAAAATGAATTTACCTAGATTTTAATACATAAGTTGCAACAGTTTTGTTATTTGATTAATATTTATTGTTTTTTGCCCTGACTTGTGTGACACAGTGGTGTGGGCACTGTCCCATGCATCAAAGGTTGCCAGTTCCATTCCAGTCAGGGCACATACCTGGGTTTCAGCAAGGTCCCTCATTGGGGGCATGCAAGAGGCAACCGATCAATGTTTCTCTCACACGTCAATGTTGCTCTCCCTCCCTTTGTCCCTCCATTTCCCTCTCTCTAAAAATAGGAAAAAAATCTTTTTAAAAATATATGAACTGTTCACTTAGCTGCCCACATCTATTTGCAAATTCTATAGGAACTCACATGTGATTGCCGACAAATTCTTATAGTCTACACTGAAAAAGGGTATCAGACTTAAAGTAATTTAACAAAGAACTTTTTTTCCCATTAAAAAAGAAAAAGAAAAAAACATGAAAATAAAATCATAGTCGAAAAATAATAATCTTTTACCGCCACAGCTGATGAAATTAAAAGTTTTAAATAAATAATAAATGTATGTTGGTTTTCTCCAATTCCTTTTACTTTGAAAAAACAAGTAAAGTTCAGAATCTGTTATTTGGACTGAATATAATTCAATCTTTAAGTGAATATTTTGTTTTTATTATTTTCATTTTTATTTTAAGTATATTTTATTGATTATGTTGTCATTTCAGTGTTCATAGTTTTGATCTTCTTTTTCTTAAGTAAGTCCCTTTTACATTTCATATAATAATGGCTTGGTGATGATTAAGTCCATTAGCTTTACCTTGTCTGGGAAGCACTTCATCTGCTTTTCCATTCCAAATGATAGCTTTTGCTGTATAGAGTAATCTTGGTTGTAGGTTGCTTTTCTTCACATTGAATAGTGGTTGCCAGTCCCTTCCTGCCTGCAAAGTGTCCTCAGCTGAGAGTCCTATAGGCATTCCCCTGTAGGCAACTCTCTGCCTCTCTCTTGCTGCCAGGACTCTGTCTTTATCTTTCACCTTTAGCATCTCAATCATGATGCGTCCTGGTGTGGTCCCCTCTGGGTCCAGCTCGCCCAGGACCCTCCAAGCTTCCCAGACCTGTATGTCCATCTCCTTCACAAAATTTGGGAAGTTTTCCTCATTTTTTTCAATTATTGCTTCCTCATTCTGCACTGGTTGACTGTTTCTATCTTCCTTATCTTCCAAATCATTGATTTGAACTCTGGTTTCCTTCCCTTCACCATTGGTTTTTTGTGGAATTTCCTTTGTTTCACTTAGCATAGCCTTCACTTCTTCCCTTATGCATCTGCCATACTCAAGCATATCTGTCAAGCCTGTGGGCACCTTTATCACCAGTGTTTTGAATTCTATGTCTGTTAGGTTGGCTATCTCCTCATCTGTTAGGTTGGCTATTTCCTCGTCACTTAGTTCTCCCACTGAAACCTTGATCCATTCCCCATTTAGGGCCATACTTCCCTGTCTCCTCATTCTGACAGGTTCCTGTGTTTGTTTGCCTCTGCATGCCAAGTAGAGCTGTCACTCCTGTTACATTGAAAGAGGCAGAGTCTTAGGGATTCATCAGTGCAGGGCGACGTGTTTCACTACGTTGTGGCACTTTATGTGGGGGAGGGGCCCAAGAGGGAACAATGCTGCCTTCCCAGCACTCGCCCCTTTTCCAGGAACCTCTCCCACTTCCACACCAGACTGGCAACCCTCTAGCTGCTGCCCTGGCTGTCGTTCCCAGAGTGGGTGGATCTTCGGATGTTCTAGGACCATGGGGGCCATTCAAAAAAGTGGACTCTGATGAGAGACCTGTAGCTTCTGCCTCTACCCCAACCCCTACTGGTCTGCACAGTCAGAAACAATGAGGCTTGATTTTCCCCTATGTTGGGGCCAGGAGCTGCAAGGTTTGGTGAGGAGCTGGAAATGCTGTGACTGCTCTTTCCACTGACCTGCCACTTCCACCGCTGCTTCCACCACTGCTGCAGCCACCACACCACGTCCTCTCCGCCCCACCTCTGCCCCTCCTACCTGTCTGGGTGAGTATTTCTTCTTTATATCTTTGTTTGCTGGTCTTACATGCAGTTTGGTTTTCTGGAACTTCTGGTTGTTTCTAGTTTTGAGGTAGTTGCATTGTTTCTTAGTTGTGGAGGGAGATGCAGTGTGTCTGTCTATGCCTCCACCTTGGCCATAAGTTGAATATTTTGTTTTTAATCCTATTCTCCTACTATGATTAAAATAAGGCATATTGGTTACCTGTCACTAGTCAAGACCAGCACCGCCATCCATTGTATTGTTTTCTGGCCTCTCACAGGGCAGCCAGGCTAAGCTAACACCCAAGAGTCATCCAGAGCTGCCCTTCAAAATCACTTGCAACTACACATTGTTCAATCTTCGCAGCAATGCTTTTGTGACATATGTCAAGATCTCTTTGTACAAAACCAGGTGGCCGAGTCAAGTGACACACAAATTGTGGTTTTAGGTCTTCACTGGGCTGCTCAATTTTCATCTTTTTGTTTATTAGACCAAAGTAGTAAGACTTAATCCAACTGTACATTTAAAATGCATGATCATAAAAGATGGCTGCCTTGGTGGCAATAAAAATTTTAACCAAGAAAATAAATAGAAAGATGTTTCATATAGCTGTGGAGTTTGAGTTTATACAAAAGTATTTTTTAACACAATAACAATCTTTGCATTAAGAGCTTGTATTTCTTAAAAGCTCTTCAGAGCTTAGAATACATACCATACACTGTGGCAGATGACATATAAATGGGTCTACAGACCACTTTGTTCATCCTTTCTTTTAAGTTTCTGTTAATCCACATAAGAAGCTAAGAGAAGTGTTTTCTATGGAAGAAGTATAAGTATAAAGGCCAAGTTTATGGATTTAAAAAATAAAGCCTCACGCAAGAACCAGTCCTGACTGAAATAATGGAAAATAAATTGCTACTCAAAAGCAAGAGAAAACTAAGGAAAAAAGAGCGGGTTTTCCCACTTTTCATACAAAAAGAGAAATGTTCATCTTCAACTAGCATACCCCTGACTCACCTCTCCCCAAATGTGTTAATTCTGAGTTTTCATATTAAGTGACTGTCAATGAAGTAGGGCTAATGATATTATTTGTCTATTAAGCTATCAACACATATACATGTATGTTTAAATTCAAAACATACTATTATTTGATGCATTTATTTCTTAAAATTCCAATGTTTTATTTTATAGAGAGACATTAAAAAAATAAGATAATTAAAAGAAAGGTCAGAAAAAAATATACCACAATACCAATGACACAAAGGACCCCAGGGACCCATATAGAACCTTTATCTATCTGTAAGGAGCATGGAGTTTAGTTATTCAAGAGAAATATGTGTCTCTGTTCTCTGTGCACACGTTTATGCAGCAACAGTTGGAAAGCAACACACCATTAAATTCTTTCTTTACTATTTAATAATAGCATACTTTTTGTATTGTCATTAAATTGTTCTGTGCCTCAGTTTACCCATATGATAAATCAATGTATTTTACCATAAATGCTTAGATTTCTATCTCTAGGAATTGGGAAGTATAGACTCAAATTATATAAATTTTTATTTTCTTAAGTTTAATTCAAGAATTTTTCTCATAGTTAACAAATATGCTTTCAAGAAAAAAGGTCAAGTTTCAATATCAAATGCAGTGTTGCCAAATAATTCCAAGGAGAAATGCAAGCATGTGAGTGTTGCATGTGTATATACATCTGTAGCATTTGCTCACACCTACATACACATAAGAGTACAAACTAACAGGACAGCATATCTATTATTATGTAAGCATAAAATATATACTTTCTCATGTAAATATTAAGCATCTTAATTCTATGAGATATATTATCAGACTTGAAAAGTCTAAGCTGCAAATAATAAGAGTGATTAAAAATCAATAGTTCTAATTCAAAGGTGGTTAAAGTCATATGTGCAGAAATTGGCCTGGTCTTATTCTGCGATAGATGCATTAAGTAGAGACACTTAGGCTTATAATCTAAGTATGTAGTCATTCCCTTTGAGAATACAATATTTTTAAAGTTTACCTATTCATGAACAGCTGGAGTAAAAAAGAGGGCCAACATCAAACATGGTTTACAAAAAAAAAAAGAAAAAGTCTTTGACTGACATGTTGCAAATAGATTGAAAAAAGGCAAGAGGCAATGAGATTAGAAGGCTGATGTTGCAATAATCCAGACAATTTGTATTCTGGATGTACAGCCTTTGGGAATAGAACCAACAGGGTTTGTCCACAATGATATAAAGAGAAAGGTTATGAACAACTTCAGTGTTTTTGGTACAAGTATCTAGGAGGATGGACTTTTAATGAGGCAGCAAAATGGTGGAATGGAAGGGTTGGGGAATTGGGGGGAAACAGAAATCTAGTTGAGAATTTGTTTAAATATGTGATGACAAGTAGACATTTACCTAGTCATATCAAGGAGGCAGTGAAGTACACTGTCAAGATGTGATTTCTCTGGGAGTAAGATCAAAGAAATAGAGTCACATTGTGATGGTCATTTGTCTCATGCAAGTTATTATGATAACAAGTAATAAAAATATCTTCATTTCACCTCATCCAACAAGGTTTTAGTAGACCTATAAGAGATCATCTCTGCAGGCATGATATACAGCTGCCTGGTGTGAGGCAAAGGAGTAGTTTTACCAATTCTTGGTACCATTTTTTGCCACCTCTTCACCTTTAGACATTATTTGCCTTACATTATATCTCTGAATTCACAGCTTATTGAATTTCAGTCTCATACACAATAAGATATATAGGATTATTATTGACTACAAACAGAAGGAAAAGAATAAGACAAAATAAATGACTACTTTTCACTATCCAAAATTTAATCAGAATAATGATACCCACAGAGGAAGATATACATTTAAAATCATGCTAATTGCTTCTATCTAAATGTGTGTGTTCCTCACTTTACCATTTCTCACTTTTTCTTCTGACCTACCTTTACTTTTAATGTTTTCCTGGTCTTTTCTAAGTATATTTAATTACATGGGAGTGAGAATTCTGACGACTCATTAGTGGGGATGATTTCATACATTGCATTAATGTGCTTGTTATTACAGACTATAGGATGAAACACGTTTTCTTTTTTATTTAAAAGTTCTTTCTAAATACATACACAAGTTCATAAGCAGTGTCTGGAAGGATTAGAATTGCTACACTTTGCATTTCATATATTTTCCTTTTCGGGGGGGCCTGTTATTTCTTTCATTTCATTCTAGGCCATTTATTTTTAATTAGGTATAATCATTTTTTATCACGATGGTCCTTTTTACTCTATATTATTGCTTCTAAATTCTTCAAAATGTTTTAAATCCACTAACCATTTACTAATACAGTCTTTGGAATGTCTCTAAAACAATGACTATTTTGTGCACCAAATCAAAATATGTATACTATTGTCCCTAGATTTCCAAAGCTGTTTCTGATTACTGATTGAAATCCCTCTGTTCTTTATTAAAGGCTGAGCTTCTTTTAAAATGCTTATTTATGGCTACCTGATTTGCAGGGGCACACGGTGGATTTAATCACCTAGAGCACCAAATCTCTTTTAACATTTGGCCAAGTGAGCATAAGGAACTTGTTGTGTGGGGGGTGCCATGTTCATCCTCAGTGTATGGATAGGTTAGCCACAATCCAATATGCTTCATTTACCCCCATTTATTATTAAGGCTAATGAGTATTACATCCACATATCAAGAGAGAATACAGATTGGGACCCTTGCTTTGCAGACTTCATTAAGCTTGGTATTGTTTTATTCAGGGGCAAGTCTCTAATTTTAGAATGTTCTTTAAAGACAGATGAAAACAAATACACTGCAATTAATAAAAAAGTATTGCTTCCCTGCTTACTAAGTAGCATGCATTGAGATACAGCTGTGATTTTGAAAAGAACTTCCTGGGGGTTAAAGGCAATAATTAAGTATACTATAACAGAAAATAATTCATTTAACTGCAGTAAATTTTATTCTCCCAATATCAGTGAAACAGTCAGATGTTCATATTAATTTTGTATCTTCTTTTGTGACAGTGATCTACTACATAAGGTACTCATTTAAATTTAAATCTTTTTGCATGATTAATATTATGTTTTATACTGTATGTGTTTAAATGCTTTTAGCTCTGCATCTACAATATAAAATTTTAAATAAGTCTTTCCCCTTGGAAATGTCACTTTACTTATTTTTCTTACCCTAAATCTTGAGTATGTTTCCAAGGCCTCTTCTAAAATTATAAACTTCATTTGAGTCATAGGAGTTTAAGAACATCTCTGGATTTGTCTGGCTTCAGTGAAGTTAAATGCAGAAACATTATTGCCTACAAAGAGATACTATAAGCAGTTATAGTGGGTATCACTCAACACAGCACCAAATATAAATCAAAACTAACAAACACCCTCCCCACAAATCCTCGCAAGTTAAGTTCCTTGAATTTAATTATTATAGCAAATGGTAATATAACAAGAGTGTCTACTGTCAGGAGAAAATATGTTTAAAACAGATGTGAACAATACAAAGCATATGCAAAAGACATGTGATCCACAGATAGATCACAGGACCCATTGAAAGAGCACATGTGGAGTGCATGAACCACATGTGGACACATTGTGAAGTCATGTGTTTCTGTTCATTGCCAAGACTCATATCATATTCTAAAGAAATCAGAGGCTCTTGAATAAACTTTTTACTCCTTAAGGTAAATAGATACTTTTTTGTTTAAAATCCCTTAGTGTAGTCAGACATGGGTCCTCAAATCTAACACTGGGCTTGAAAGTACTCAAATACTTGTTTTACTCCTGTTTTCCTATCCCATGGTGATTCACTTGACTATTCTAAGGGAATCAAGATTTATTCCTTGCCCACAGCTAATTCTTTGAGGATGCCATAGCTTAAAATGAGACCTAAGCAAATACACCCTAAGTGTGTAAATAAGGAGCAAGTGGGACTCAAATTGGCTTTTTCATTCCTAAAACATTCAAACAAGCAGGATATTGATGCCTTATCTGATGTATCTATAATTAAATTAAAATCTTCCATACTCATAGAAAATCATAAAAGTGTAAAAATCCAGTAACATTTACCTTATTTTATAATTTGGGGGATTAAGATATTTATATAATTTGAAGTGAATTAAAATACATACCTATAGACAGAACTAGGCACAAATATGTTACATGTCTCCACTCTTATTTGCTAGAGCATGATAACAATAACATCATGTAGAGGTATGAATTTAATTAAAATATAAATATATTTTTTCATTTTATCATCCCTACAACCTTTAAAGAAATGTAGCATGACTAGAATTAGGGAAGACAGCCCTATGATATTGTTGAAAGAATCTAGGATACAACAACAAAGGAGAGGAATCAACCTTTGGCTCCCTTTGCTATTCAAGTTGTGGCTTAAAGAAACATACAATTGCTTACTCATAAGTATATTGTAAACTTAATAAACTATTATATGCAAAATTATCATAAACAGGAAAATATTATGTAAATATGTTACTTCCATCTACAATTTTCACATGAGAACCACTGATATTCAGAAAAGTAAGCCAACTGTCACATGACCAATAATTAGTAGGGCTACGCAGATATTTTTACTTAAGATTCCCCCATCATCTTTCAAAGGCAAAGATCAGCAGAATCTGTTTATCATTAACAGGAAATTCATTTTGACCCTAACTCAATAGACATGCATTAATGCCAAAGATAATCATGATTACATAATGTCACAATCATTTACATTTATATCATTTTACTTTTTCCAATATGAAGCAGTATCCATGAGCATTTGTCCTTCCACTTTGTATAGTAGGTAAGCTGAGAAATTGAAAGTCTAGTAAACTAAGGTTCTGAGAACATAAAAATATTTATTAAGAACCAAAACTAAGAATCTAATTCAACAGATGAAATTCCAACTCAAGAAATTATTTTTCACTAAGCCTAAATATTGTGTGTCTATTTACACATATCCAAAATAACATTTCTAATGACATTACTATTGAAAGTGAGGGTGTAATGGAAGAAAAATATGGCCTTAGGAGGAGAAACTTTAACATTAAATGGAACAAAATATTTTCCTTTGTTATTGTTTTGGCAAAAGCAGTCAACTATGCAGTACTTCTTGAAAAGATACTCCAAGCCACTTCCTGCACTTCAAATACATCTGTGACTTATGGCTTTTAAAAGTATCATTTTATTGTATCTCAGTATTTTAAAACTTTAGAGAGATATATATTTTTAGTTATAATTTCTTTAAACCTGGCTCACTGCCATTCATACTACATGACAAAAATCTGGTATCATTTATGTGAACCTTCCTGGACCACACTAGACAAAGTTGTTCCATCTTCTAATTGCACCTGCCACATTATGTTACGATTTATCTATTTGCATGCCTACCCTTTATCTCTACTAGTCTGAAAATTTCTCAAGAGCAGACTCTTTTTATTAATCTTGTAGCCACAGTGCTTAGTAAAGATATTTTAAAAGATAATTATGAAGGAGTTTTACCCTAAAAAAAGGTAATTCAAATAGCCAAGTCACTGGATTTTTTGTGTATTTGTGAAATATCACTTCAGATAAGCAGTCAGAAAAGTTGTATGCCTCTTCTTTTGGATTATTATATTTTATACATCATACACTATATTATAATATTTTGTGGCACTGGAAAAAATATTTATGTCAGGCTAACACAGAGAAATGTAGACAATACCACTTTACTGGGTCTGGAGTTATTTTTCTGGATTTTGACACTAGATTATGTACACATTTTCATCATACCCTGCATCTTCATTAGAAATACACAAAAGAGTAATATTTTGTCATTCCAATTTGCCACAACCCATTGACATTTTTCTGTTAGAGATGTGGAACTGAAAATGTGATTCTCGCCCCTTTTCATCTCATCTTAATGAGCCATGAGGAATGAGAATCACTCAATATTTTGGCTGTACACTATCTCCCATGTGCAAGGCAGACACAGCATCAGCCAGTCTTCTAAAGGGTATGCTGATCTTGCATGCTTTCACATTTGATCCATGCAAATTTGACAGTCTGCTGCTTGGTTTCTTTCCAGGTTGGGTCTTGCTATGTTAAAACAGAACAAATAAAGTTTCCAACTCAGTCAGAATGGATTACTCTATCCCTCCTCACCCATCTAATTCTCTCCCATCATAATCTATATGTACACTTCCATATGACTACAAATATAAATATCTTTTCAAACATCACTTTGTGTATAAGATGAGGCACAAATTACTTTTGTACACAGATATCATTTGTCCAATCTAGACCCAACCTATCTCCTCATGCTTACTTTTAACCAGTTTCTCCTCCCCTCTTATTCAACTTTATTCTCCTGCCACACGAAGATTTTATGGCTTTTTAAACATGATTTCTACTTGTATCTGCCTGGTTTGTCCTAACTCTAACTCTGCCTATAATAATTTCTTACTGGTCCTTAAATAATCATCTTAAGTAAGAGCTATTTTGTGATCCCTTTTTACTACTGCTATGGAAGACATTATTACATTGTACTAAAATTATTTGCTTATGAATTTTATTTTTCACCCAACTGGAGAAATTATCATGCACATTTTATTCACTCAGGGATTAAAATAGTCTGTGGTAAGAGCCTGAAAGATTAACGGAAGCAATGGAGGGAAAGAGTGGCCAATCTTATGTAGAAAAGAGCCCTAAATGCTCACATCTGAAAATATGCTTTGACAAAAATTGAGAATCTGCCATTCTTAATCATTTCTATATCACTCATTTTTTAATTTTAGATTTGTAGACATAGATTATTTTTTGTATAAGGGAGCCCTCAACATAAGGATCCATACTGCAAATTGTGAATAAGTTTGTTTCTACTTTTATAGAGCATTATGTTTGTTTGGGAGGACAAGTGGTTTCGGGTACAGCATAATTTTTAACTTTTATTTTTATTATGAGTGATCAGATCCCAAATTTGGACCAACTATTAAAAGTAAATAATGCTCATATTTACCTATTTTCTTTATGCACATCATGATCACAGCTGATTTATCACTAATTTTGGCTTCCTTATACACTCATGAGAGTGGCCCTTAAGAACCCACTTTGGGATGATATCATCCAGCATAGTATAACTTTCAGTCATATCACATATGTAATCTAGTAGACAAATACTGATTGTCTGCAACATGCAAAGTACCCTGCAGGAGAGTAACTCAGTAAATACCCGTGAGGTCCTAATTAGTAAATGTAAATCCTGAAGAGAAGCAGTTAAAAGTTTACTTTAGGAGGACTAGCTCTCTGGCTCTCTCAGCTCTTCTTCAGGTTCTTCTTCCTCAAGAATCCCTGGGCGATAGTGCTGCATCTGTCTGCATTTCCCAATTGATGGTATCTTGGATGGGAAGGAACTCTGGGCAGAGCCTACAGTTGGGCAGGCCTGGCAGAGGGTGGCAGGGTTATTCTCCTTTGGGTGCTCTAGAGGGCATGAGCTGTGAGACAGAAGCCTACCATTCTTCCAAAATTGTGTAGCTTTTGTATCATATGTTGTTTTAGTTTATAAACTAACCCTATAGATATAAGATAATTAAAAACTAACAGGGGAAATGATAGGAGAACTCAGGTGTTAAAGAGTTTAGCCTAAATTGATAGGTTTAAGTGACTAATGCATGTGGAAAGCAGTTATTCCAATTATGAAGCTTTTGAATAGGTTTATCACATACAAAAAAAGTTTATATTAATTCGCTTTTTTGATGATGTGGATGCTGAGAGTAGCGTGATGGTGAAGGAGTTTTAATCTCTGAGAAATTACCACAGATAGGCCTGTCCTCCTATATGGACAGAATAGAGTGCTGTCTCCAGTTTATGTAACCTCAAGAAAACTTTCCACTGTCCCCAAAATAATACATGTATACACACACATTAGGACGTTCCTTTCATTTTTGAAAGTCACTCTGAGATTTTAGCTTAAGCCTAATAGTTTAAGTGTATCTTTTAAAATCTCAAAGGTCCAGGGAAGAAGTAACCTTTTATCCCTGTGACTATGAATATGAATGTATGTTCAGAGACAGTTTTGCTAGGGCATAGGGCTGAGAACATGCACCACAGAAATGAAGAAAGGGGGCAAGGGGTAATGTTATGTACCTCTATGGACATAAAGCAGTATTTTACCTTTGTCACAGTTTTGTTGTCAGCAGGAGGACTTTCTTCTATCTAGCATTACCCACCTTAAGAATTAGCAGGAGCATGGGAAACATCACAGTCACAAGGCCTTTTTCCTCGAATCCTTCATGACTAAGGCTGGGAGGTAATTTTAATACAGGTCCTACAAGTGTCACAGAATTGAAGCATCTTTCAAAGTGTGGTCTTTCTCCTGTAGTGACTAACTGCCCTTTTCCTGGACCAATAGCAAATATTTTTAATGGTCCTTCCATTACCAACATTGTGAGATATATTTCAATGATAAATAAATCTCCTATTAATACTTGTCTGTAGAAGTCTATATATACTATGTCCTGATACAAAAGCATTTCCATTTTAAGTCAAGCAAGATTTATTGGCATGTAAGAAAAGTTGTATTTCTCATAATAATATACAAAAACAATTTGTTATGAATCATCAGAGAGTACAGAACTATGTTATGAAAGAATAATTATTTATTATAGGGTAATATATTTGGTTTTATTATTTTTAATTATTGGTGTTTTGACTGCACACTTTACTGAAGGACACCTAAAAACGTATATGTTAAGGTTCTATTTAATACGTCTTCACTACTAAGAGTAATACTATTTTTATTTACATATCAACAATTTCACAAAGATAAGTAAACACATGGTTTTAAAGCAAATTGTGACAGAAACCTTCATGCTAACACTATTCAATGAGCTTAATCCATTATTTCTATCTCTTTCAAAAAGAAATGCATGTCTTTGGGTATTTGAAACCTGTTTCCAGAAATTCCATTCATTGTGTTTAATTTTTGTATTAGTTTTTTTAATTGCCTATAAAAATCATGTTTTATTTTTATTGGAATTTATTTGTAAAGAAATACCAAAGACTTCTTAAAACAAATCTGACTCCTTTATCCAAAACACGCACACAGACCCACACCCACACACAGACACACATGAACACACATAATTGATAATATAAACTTATTGATTTTGAAGTCTAGTCTGTTATAAATCAAAGTTCACTGAATTATTCACAGAAATCTGCATGTACACTTAATTGTGTCTAAAATATGAAACTTGTTTTTTCCCAAAGACTTCCACATTATTCTGGGAAATACCTTTTTTAAAAACATTCATATCACGTAAAGCAAATCTGGCCTTGTACCTATATTATTTAAAATGTCCTTTCAACACACATTACTAAAACCAGTAAGCAGTAGGTTGTGAAGGTACTGTTTAATGCAATGCTGTTGCCTTTTTATAACCTCCACAGTCTTCAAAATAATTTTCATTGGATCAAAATTTTAAATTGAGTCACTTGGCTAAGGTTTCTTCTCTTGGAACATTCTGGAGTTTTTCTGAGGCCTGCATACATGTCTAAACCATTACAGTGTGAGGGGGATGTGCACATAGCAACAGGAAGAGGGCTTATCTTGATACCAGTTGATGCTATCATGGCTTGTTTGAAAGCATTCTCATAAAAGAGGTTGCAAGAATTATTTCCAGGATAGTGTACCAAAATTAGGCACATAATTCTGACTACAACAGTGAGAATAATGAGCTTAATTCCATACACATATCCTTGTTAACTGAAAGCGTTATTTCCAAGCTGAAAGACTTCAAAATTCTGGTTCCAGCAGCAATGCTACTTTCCAGGGTCCTATAAATCTTTATTTCCCCAAGGTTTCCACAATATGACATATTTGGACCATGTTCAGTTCCTATCTTCCCCTGAGTACATTCATTTGGTGTATTTTTATGTTCTCTTAATTATCTGCACATACATATTAATTCCAGAATGTACAAATGGGCTCCATTGTAATTTCTCCATCATTCTTTATATGATAACATCACTTATGAATGCTATTTACAAGTTTCCAGGCAGACGTGTGGTCAATCTAAATTTGTGGGACAACAGCATTCAGATATCTGCTTTCAATTTGTGTGCATGTTTTCCCCTGTTATTTTCCCTTTTTTTATGGCTGTATTAATTGTTACCAGAAGTCTCAATGAAATGACTGAGCAACCCAACAAAGGAATGTAGCAAATTAGAAATTATTGTTTTGCTCCATCTGACAATCGTGTCAACGCAGTCTCATCTTTATATCTTGGGGACCCTCATGGAACACTACATCACTTGCTTCTCAGCATGTGACACTGACCGTGGGACACAAAGTGTCCTAAAATTGATGCTTTTATCAACCCCTTTGACACATAATACTTGAGAAATGATGAAGTGGAAACTAACCCATCACTTAGGGAAACAGGACATGGGGGAACTGGTGTGTTACAGCTCACTAATCTCAAGACACTAAGGCTAAGGATTAATCCAAAGCATCTGTGGCTGGTATGAAAGCCATATACTAGCAGCATGCCTCAGTAGTTCAGTGACAGAATGGGGAGCAGAGGACTCTGCAGTTAATCCCCCAGCATCTACTTACTATTTAGTCAGGTCCATTTCTGAAAATGCCTTTGACACAATGCAATATCTTCTTTCATTGAAAAAGAGAACCAAATAATGTATAAATAAAATTGCTATCATTTGAAAATACATTTTAAAAAGATGTGAATGAAAACTCGAATTTGTAAAACATGTAACTCTCATGGATCTAGGCTGGAAGACCCTGGCAAAGTTATAGTGAGATCAATCCTGAGGATTTAGATACAAGCAATTAAAAAGTATGACATAACACAAATGAACTAAATAGGACAAGGAGCAGAATAACAGTCAATAGGGGGAGGGGGAGGGAAAGAAGAGGGATAAGTGAGGGAAGGGTTTAGTCAAGGAATGTGTATGGAGGACTCATGGACATGGACAATGGGGAGGGATATGATTGTGGGAGAAGGGTTGGCTGGGTGGGGGAGCAATGGGGGAAAAATGGGACAACTATAATTGAAAAATCAAAAAATAAGATTAAAAAAAGTATGGGAGGAAAGGTATAGTTAAGAAACATGTATAAATGACCCACAGACTTGGACAACAGAGAAGGGACTGACTGTGGGAGCGGGGGGCCAGAGGGTGGATGGAGCAAGGGAGAGCAATGGGAAAATTGGGACAACTGTAAATGAACAGCAATAAAAATAAAGACAAAAAATAAAAATAATAAAAAGTATGGCATAGGTCTTTACACTGAGATAAAGTATAATTTGAGCTAGTCAATAAAGAAATTAGATGACAAGAAAGTGTCTCTGAATCCTTCCTAGTACAATATAATTGCTACTGTCACCTCTGAAAACAGTTCAGGACACAACTTCCCACTGATCTAAAAAATTAAAGTAATAATCAGTCTTTCTCTCACTCTATTTCTCTCCTCCTTCTACCCTTCCCTCACCTTCTCCTTCATTCTCAATCCTGGTTGCATTTTAGAAACATCTAAGGAATTTTTAAAAATACAAATCCCTATACCTCATCCAGATCAATTTAATCTAGGCATGGGTGGCCTAAGCATGGATGTGGTCTAGGAATGGATTTTTTTTTAACTTCCCAAGGGACACAAATGAATATCCAACACTGAGAATATTTTTGAGGTTCTGATCAACAGCTTACTCATTGTAAACTGCAGTATGACATATGGGTATGCATGTGTATGCATCTATGAACAATTACCAGAGTAATTCCAAGTAATAATTTCTTCCACAGTAATATTAAGTGCTCATTGCCAATAGCTTTGTAATAATGTTATGCTTGACTGGTTTTTTTTTCCCTTTTTTCACACTTTTTTTTCTTCTTTGACTAAATCAGAGGGAAAATTTCTCGTACTTTCTAAAAAAATCTAGCTTAGTTGACAATACTCCACTTATATGAACATTCATTTGACAGGGAACTGTTTCTGCCTGTATGACAATAGTTGTCAGCTTGGACAATCAAATTTGGTCCCTTCACAAATACATCTCTCAACACCCATGTGCAGAGTCAACTGCTATTTTCACTCACCCTCGAAATCAAGAGGCCTTTCTTTCTTCTCTCTCTCCATGCAAGCTCATAGCTGACAACATTCACTCAGTCGTCGTCGGCGGTGGCGGCAGCCGTCCGTCTCGAGAGACGATGGTGTAGCTTCTTAAGAGTCTATCTGCACCGCCGAGAATGGCTGTGCAGTCCGACTCGGGAGTGACATGGTATCTGTCTCCTCCCGTGTTGAATCGACATCTTGCGATGACGCTGGAGTGTCCTCTCCAGTGAAGCTGAAGCTACAGAGCCTGGGCAGGGTGATATGGAAAAAAGAAAAAAAATTCACTCAGTACAAAGATAAAATGTGGTAATATGGCAAGCAGTTATAAATGAGGACTACAAGTCTGTCCTCATGCACATTCCAACAAACGTTCACTCAGGAAATATTTGAGAAATGCTTTCTGAATGCCCATTAGATGCATAAGAGAAAATCACATTGGATTTCCCTCAGGTAGCTCATTAAGTTCATACTCTGAGTTAGTCTGGGTCCATGGAAAAGCCAATGGATGGTAAAAAAAAGATTAGAGATTAAGGAAACTTATTAGGGAAAGGAGCATGAGAAGGTAAGGAGAAACTTTAGAACATGATGCAGATATATGCCCATAGAAGGACAAAGGAAAAGAATGAAGATTGAGGAGGAAGAATTTCAGACTATATTGCAGCCCCAAGAAAGGTTTGTCAAGGCCAATGGGGCTTCCAAGAGCCAAAGTAACCCACTGGAGTAATCTTGTGCTTCACAGGGATGGCTTGACTTGCTGATCAATCCAGGCTCTGTCCTGTGTTGGGAGAAGCAGAAAGTGTGACAGTAACTGTAGCTATTACTCAGTTATGGTCCCTGTAGAAGAAGATCTGAGTGTCGTGTTTTCAAATCTACCCCAGTCCATCCCTTGTGCTACACATAACCACTTGTTCATGATATTTGGGGGAACAGCTCCTCCATGGTTCCTACAAGCTCATCTTCCTGAAGACAACCTTAGAAGTGGAATGTTAGTAATGTGGAAAAGAGGTTTTTGCACATCTTCCAAAATAGGAGAAGTGCTAGCTCTTGGGATAAAAAAATGGGACAGGATAAATTCTTTGAACAATAAACTCTCAGGACTCAGCAGTCTGCAGAGCCCCATTTTCACAAACATATTTTCAGGAGTCCCATCCCCACTTTTGGATTCAAAGATGTTCACATCTGCCTTGTGGGAGCATTCAAAAGTCTCTCAACCTTCACTCCAACAGATCATCAGTATGCTGCTCAGACTTTACTATGGGAGATGAGGGCCCTTTCATAACTTACCTGAGGCCTCTAACTGCTTGCTAATTGTCTTTGGTTTCTCATTACCCTTGTGCAAGATTTTGATACAGATAGGCAGTAACCAGCACTTTTGCTATATTCTAGGCATAGTTCCAATCATATCTTACAAATATCTGAATTAACTACAACTTCAAAGACATTTTCCTCCACCAGGATATTTTTCCGTGTCTTAAACAGGGAAATTTTTAGTAAGAGGGTGACCATCTTGCATTAGGAATTACATATGTCCCAATTCTCACTCAGAGTGGTGTATTTTTCACCAGCATGGTGGAAAGAGAATAAATCCTAAATCATCATCTGACCACCAGTTTTCTTGAACTACAATAGTTTCCATTTACATTAGTTTGGGATCTCCAAAAAGCAGAATACAAAATGGAGTCAGATGAAAGTGACATGGATATGCAGCAGGGCAAAATGGAGAGAATCTTTGGGTCATGATGTTGTGGAGAGCAGGACTGAACTAAGATCACATCAATCCTATCAACTAAGAAGCCATGTTTAGAGTATGCACAGCAGAGCAATGACTCAGAGGGATGATGCAATCCCTGGAGCATGGACAGTAAAACGTGGTAGACAACATGTGTTTATCTGAAAGAAAACACCACCCTCTCAGAGCATGCACAAAACAACATGTGTTAATCAAAGAGCTGATGCAACATTCCATCATACAAGACTATGGATGCAAAGATTTTCAGACAATTGAGACAGCTGAGAGAAGCTGAGATGTTCCACTGCTCTGATCGGCCCTGCTCTAACTGACTCTGAAGCCACTCTACAGTGGCATTGCAAGACACTCACCAACTGCCTCTGGGACCGAACCTGATCTGGACTCTTGGGACTCAGGTTCATTATCCCTCAATTCTCTTGTGTGATGTCATTGCCAACTGTCTCTGAGTGATTATTATTGATATTGGGTTATTACAGATTTATACTGAATCTGCATTAATAAAAGCTGAGGAAACAGCATAGTTGCCTATGTTGTTTCACTGTTATTCCTTGGTGTTGTGTTGCCTGTAGGGCTGGTGGCCGTATAGGTGACCCAGCACCTCCAGTCTGCGACAGAGGCTGTAGGCTGGCTTACAGGAAAAACTGTAGCACGGATACTCATAAGGTTAGAGTATCACTTGTGGTGGATGTAGGTATGAGCCTTCTGTAAGAAAAGAGTAATGTAATGAGGATTGTTGTAGGAGGTGTCACAACTAGCAGCCTTATTTCAAAAAATGCTGTGGCTGGGCACTGAGCATTCTAACAAATTGTGCCTTAAAAGGCTTGGTTTTGGAAGACCTAAGATGGTGGAGGAATAAGTGGAAGCTACACTAACTTCCTCCTAGGACCAGTCTGGGTTTACAACTTAATTGTGGAGAAATCATCTGGAATAACCAACCGAACACTAGCTGGAGAGAAATCTTATAACCACGGAGAGACAGAAAAGGCCAATGCACCACAACATGACTGGCAGGGAGTGCAGAGATGTGAAAGGGCTGGCTGGGCTCCCATGGGTGGCAGCTGAAGGGACTGAGAAACAGCTCAGCAGCTGGGGATTTCCCCTGAAAAGAGCAGGGTCTAAATCCCCAACTGGGCTTCCAAGCCTACAGAAAAAGATAGGAAAGTTAAATAGTATCCAGCTTTGAAAAGCAAAAAGTCACAGGGTTTCTTGCTAGCCAGAGAGAAACAGCTGAAGAAAAAAAGCTCCTAAGCAGATCACGTACAAAAATATTTTGGCCCCCACTTACCCTGGGCTCAAGCAGAGGGAAGGCAGAGAGGACTGGAGACACTTGGGGAGAATCTGGTGTGGTGGCTTTGGGAGGAGAACTGAGGAAGCAGCCAACCAAGACCCAGTGCTAACCCATTCCCAATACTGCAGGCAGACTATTCCCCTCCAAGTGGCATCAGCCTGAGGGAAAGCAAAAGCCCCGCCTACAGGAATTCAGCTGCCACACCCATGGTCATTAAGCCTGAAGACTAATCACATATTGAATAGTTTAACAACTAAAGGAGACAGAAAAAGACAGTAGATCCCTGGTAGTCCCCAACAGGTTACCTAGGCCAAGACTGGTACACTATCTGATGCCACCAGGGACAGATCCATGAAGTGCAGATCAATCTAAGAAGCACCAACAAACAAGAAGAGTCACAAAGATGGGGAGACAGAGAAACAACCCCCCATCAAAAGGAAAGAAAGAATCCCCAGAAAGTGTGCTAATTAAAATAGAGGGAAGCAAACTATCAATATAAAATTCAAAACATGGATTATGAGGAAGCTCAATGAGCTCAGCAAGCTCAAGGAAAACTACAAAGAACTCCAGGGAAACTACAAGGAACTTATTAAGAATTACACCATCATGAAAAGGACATAGAAGCTATCAATAAGAGCCAGGAGGAAATGAAGAATATGATCTCTGAATTGAAGTACACAGTAGAAGGAATTAAAAGCAGGCTAGAGAAAGCAGAAGATCAGATCAGCAAGCTGGAGGACAGTGTAGAAGAAAACTCTGAGACAGTGCAACAAAATGAAAAAAGAATGAAGAACTTTTAAGACAGCTGAAGGACAACATGAAATGTAATAATATCTGTATCATAGTAATTCCAGAAGAAGACAAAAAGGAGCAAGGGATAAAATACCTGTTTGAAAAACTAATGAGAGAAAACTTTCCTAACATGATGGAAGAAAGAGTCATGCAAGTCCAGAAAGCACAGAGGTTCCCAATGAAGATGAACCCTGACAGGCCCACTTCAAGACACATCATAATTAAAATGGCAACATTTAAAAACAAAGAAAGAATCCTAAAGCAGAAAGAGAGGAAAAACTAATAACATACAAGGGAGTTCCAATAAGGCTATCATCAGATTTCTCAGCAGAAACACTACAAGCCAGAAGGGAATGGCAAAAAATATTCCAGGCAATGAAAAACAAAGGCCTATAACCAAGAATACTCTACCCAGCAAGCCTCTCTTTAAAAATGAAAGGTGAAATAAGGAGTTTCCAAGACAAAAGAAAGCTAAAAGAATACATTTCCACCAAACCACCATTGCAACAAATGCTAAATGGAATGCTTTAAGAAGATGAAGAAACAGAGAGCGACAGAGAGGAGCACAAGTGCAAAGGGGGAAATGATAATGAATAAATACCTATCGATAATAACCTTCAATGAAAATGGATTAAGTGCTCCAATCAAAAGATTAGGGAAGCTGAATGAATTAAAAAGCATGACCCACATACATGCTGTCTACAAGAGACCCACCTCAGAACAAAAGATCTACACAAACAGAAAGTGAAGAAATAAAAAAAAGTATTTCAAGCAAATGGACATGAAAAAAAAGCTGGTGTAGCAATGCTTATATCATACAAAACAGATTTCACAGCAAAGGCCATAAAAAGAGACAAAGAAGGACATTTCATAATACTTAAGGGAACAATCCATCAATAATATATAACTCTTGTAAACATATATGCACCCAACATAGGAACACCCAAATATATAAGAAAAATGTTGAAAGACTTCAGGAAGGATATAGACAGCAACACATTCTTAGTAGGGGACTTTAACATACCACTGTCAACAATGAACTGATCCTCAAAGCTAAAAAACTCCACAGATATTGAGGCACTGAACAACACTCTAGATCAAATGGACTTAGTCAATATATATAAAATTTTTCACCCCAAAGAAACAAAATATACACTATTTTCAGTTGCATATGTAACATTTTGAAAGATAGGCCACAGGGTAGGACACAAAAAAAGGCCTCAAAAAGTTCAAGAAAATTGAAATTATGTCAAGCATCTTCTCAGATCACAATGGCTTAAAATTGGAGATCAATCTCAAAGACAAAACCTCAAAAACATTCAAACTCATGGAGAACGAATAACATGCTATTAAACAATGAATGGGTTTACAATGACATCAAGAAAGATATCAACAAGTTCTGGAAACAAATGATAATGAAAACACAACAGCCCCAAACCTATGGGATATGGCAAAAGCAGTTCTGAGAAGAAAGTTCATAGCAACAGGCTTACCTAAAAAGTATAGAAGAATCTCTAATAAAAAATTTAACCATACATCTACTAAAACTAGAGGAAGAACAACAAACAAAGCCCAGACCGAGTAGGAGAAAGGAAATCATCAAGATCAGAGCAGAATTAAATGACATAGAGACTAAAAAAGTAGGAACTCGTTCTTTGAAAAGATAAATAAAATCAACAAGCCTTTAGCTAGGCTCATCATGAAAAAAAGTGAGAGGACCGAAATAAATAAAATCAGAAATGAAACAGGAGAAATTACAACCAATACCACAGAAATACAAAGGATTATAAGAAATTATTACTAACCCATGTAGGGCAATCAATTTGACAACCTAGATGAAAAGGACAACTTTCTTGAAACAAATAATCTTCCAAAACTGAATCAAGAAGAAGCAGAAAGCCTGAACTTACCAATAAAAACTAGTAAAATTGAAGCAGTAATCAAAAAACTCCCGGCACACAAAAGCCCTGGACTGAATGGCTTCGCAGGTGAATTTTACAAAACGTTTAGGAAAGAACTAACTCCTATACTCCTCAGATTATTCCAAAAAATTCAAAAAGAGGGAAGACTCCCAAACTCATTCTATGAAACCAGTATTACCCTAATTCCAAAACCAGGTCAAGACATAACAGAGAAAGAAACTACAGGCCAATATCGCTGATGAACATAGATGCTAAAATCCTCAACAAAATATTGGCAAACCAGATCCAGCAACACAGTAGAAAGATCATACACGACGATCAAGTGGGATTCATCCCAGAAATGCAAGGATGGTTTAATATTCACAAATCAATAAATGTAATACACCACATAAATAAAATGAAAAACAAAGATCACATGATCATATAAATAAATTCAGAGAAAGCATTTGATAAAGTACAACACCCATTTATGATGAAAACTCTCAGCAAAATGGGAATGAGGGAGCATACCTCAACATAATAAAGGCCATATATGAGAAACAGGAAGCCAAAATCATACTCAATGGGCAAAAACTGAGAGCACTCCCCCTGAGGTCAGGAACAAGACAAGGATGCCCACTCTCTCCACTCCTACTCATCATAGGCTTGGAAGTTCTAGCCACAGCAATCAGACAAGAAAGAGAAATAAAAGGCATCCAAATTGGAAAAGAGAAAGTAAAACTGTCATTATTTGCAGATGACATGATAATGTACATAGAAAACCCTATAGACTCCATGAAAAAAGTTCTCGACCTAATAAGTGAATTCAGCAAAATAGAAGAGTACAAAAATCAATATTCAGAAATCAAAGGCATTTCCATACACAAACAATAAAATCTCAGAGATAGAATCTAGAAGAAAAATTCCATTTACCATACCAGAAGAAAAACAAATTACCTAGGAATAAACTTAACCAACGAAGTAAAAGACCTGTATTCAGAACACTACATAACACTGAAGAAAGTAATTAAGGAAGATACAAAATAAATGGAAGCATATACCATGTTCATGGATGGGAAGAAGCAACATCATTAAAATGTCCATACTACCTAAAGCAATTTTCAGATTCAATGCAATCCCTATTAAAATGCCAATGACATTTTTCACAAACCTAGAACAAATACTTCAAAAATTTATATGGAACCAAAATAGAGCTTGAGTAGCCACAGCAATTTTGAGGAAGAAGAACACAGTAGAAGGAATCACAATATCTGATATCAAAGAATATTACAAGGCCACGGTAATCAAAAGTCTGGTACTGGCATAAGAAGAGACATATAGATCAATGGAACAGAATAGAGAGCCCAGAAATAAACCCAGGTCTATATGGTCAACTAATGTTTGACAAAGGGGGAAGGAACATCAAATGGAATGAAAAGAGCCTCTTCAACAAATGGTGTTGGGAGAACTGGACAGGGACATGCAAAAAAATGAAACTAGACCACCAACTTACACCATACACCAGAATAAACTCAAAATGGATCAAAGACTTAAGTGTAAGGCGTGGCACCATAAAAGTCCTAGAGGAAAAAATAGGCAAGAAAATTTCAGATATCCCACGTAGCAACATTTTCACTGATATATCTCCTAAGGCAAGGGAAATAAAGAGAAGAATAAACAAATTAAGGCAAGGGAAATAAAGAGAAGAATAAACAAATGGGACTACATCAAACTAAAATATTTCTGCTCAGCTAAAGAAAACATCAGCAAGATGAAAAGGAAACCAACTATATGGAAAAACACATTTGCCAATGATATCTCAGACAAGGCATTGATCTCCAAAATATATGAAGAACTCATACGACTCAACACCAAGAAGACAGACAACCCAATTAGAAAATGAGCAAAGGACCTGAACAAATACTTCTCCAAAGAGGACATACGGAGGGTCTATAGACATATGAAAGAATGCTCAACATCACTAGCCATCAAAGAGATGCAAATAAAAACCACAATGAGATACCACCTCACACCAGTCAGAATGGCCATCATCTACAAATCAACAAACAACTTGTGCTGGAGAGGATGCAGAGAAATGGGAACCCTGGTGCATTGTTGGTGGGATGCTGACTGGTGCAGCCACTATGGAAAACAGTTTGGAATTTCCTCAAAAAACTAAAAATGGAACTGCCTCTTGAACCAGCAATTCCATTGCTAGGATTATATCCAAAAAATCCTGAAACACCAATTCAAAAGAACCTATGCACTCCTATTTTCATAGCAGCACTATTTACAATAGCCAAGTGTTGGAAACAACCTAAATGCCCATCTGTAGGTGAGTGGATCAAAAAACCGTGGTACATTTACAAAATGGAGTACCATGTAGCAGAAAGAAAGAAGGAACTTCTACCATTTGCAACAACATGGATGGAACTAGAGAGAATTATGTTTAGTGAAATAAGCCAGGCAACCAAAGAAAAATACCTTATGCTTTCACCTATTACAGGAAACTAATGAACACAAACAAATGAGCAAAATTGAACCAGAGGTATATAAACAAGAAGCAGACTAACAGTAACAACGGGAGAGGTGACAGGGAGAGAAGGGGGTAAGAAGGGGAAGGGTCAAGTCAAAGAACATGTATAAATGACCCACGGGCATGGACAACTGAGTGGGACTGAATGTGAGAGAAGGAGGGGACAGGGTGCAGGGAAGCAAGAGGGGGGAAAAAAGTGGGACAACTGTAATGGAAAAACAAACAAAAAAATTTTAGTGGGGGAGAAATGAAAATATGAAGAATGGAAATGCCAGTTCAGTGAATATTAGAAGGACAAAGATTTTTCTTCACACTGTATATTTTTCTCCCTATCTGATCCCTCCAGAGTTTGGCATTCTAAAGAAGTAAGTAATGACATAAGTTTCTTTGCATAAAACTAATAAGACCAGTTGTTAACAGAGGTTTTATTGACCAAGACATTGACTGGAATGTTATGCCTAAAGGAGACATGCTTGGGCTCTGGTTGTTACCAAAAAACCCTGAGTAACTGAGAATGACTTTTCAAAGTAATAAAAGCCCACGAGATAAAAGGCCTGGTACCGTGGTTGGTTTTGCAGTCCCAGCAATCTTTCCAGGGAAGGAATGAAGGTTGTTTTCCTGAGAGATGGCTAGAAGGGACCTTAAGGCACAATGGAAAACCAGAAGGACTTGGAAAAGACAGGTGTGTACAAGCAAGGCTGAATGCCAGGTATGTGGCTCAGCTCCTGTGCCCTGAAGGGCAGAATGAAGGTCACCCTAAATGTTCCTTGCATAAATTCCAGCAAAGCAGAACTAAAGATCATAAGTGATCATTTGCTGCTCTTGTTGTGTTTATGCAAATGAACAGGATAAATTAAAAATGGACTTAATGCAGTCCCTTTAATGACAAGGAGGGTAATCTTAGAGAGAAAAATCGTTATTCAAGGAAAATCACAATGATCAGTGGTAGACTATAGAGTAGTGCAGCTAACCGTCTTTAAAGTTTCTTTTCATTTAAAATATGTTTTCATGTGAAAGTTAAACTATGTCTGTGGTATCATCAATGATGTTTAATTTACAGGCAAGAAGAATGTCAAATGCCTTGTAACTGGATGTCTTTCCAATAAAACAGTCTTACAGATTTAGAGACTTATTTGTGGGTTATGTTACATAAATTAACATGTGTTTTCTGTTTTCAAAGGGCATAAGCCTATGATCTCATTACCTGAGTGATTGTCTGTATGTATATGCCTCACTTAATCCCGTCTGCAGCATTGCCTCCTGAGACTCAATGGTTTGGCTGAACTAAGTGGCTGGGTTGGTGAAGAATGGGGTGGTCTGTGGGCTTCACTTTAAAACTGGTTTCTTTTTTCTATCCTAATGGCTTGGTCTGAAAGGGCCCAGAGGTCTGAGAGGGGGTAAACCTAAAATATTTCCCTCAGTCCAAACTAAGTATAATGGGCAAAAGGGTTTTAGACAGGTGAGATGTGCCTGGTACACCTTCCTCCAAAGAAGCCCTTTTTTTTTCCTAATGTGGGACATTGAAAAATTAATCTCTGCCTTTTGTCATCTATTGGTTATGGATTGAATGATGTCTTTTAACCGTTTTGCCAAATCTGGTGCCCCCAGAACACAACAAGGATGTCATCCTGTTAAACCATGCATGCCATTGTTCGGGGACAGTCAACTGACCTGGAGTCTGCACAATCCTTCCCCATGTGGGAAGGCCACACTCCTATCCACACCCCCACTCTTATTAGGGATTTCTGGACCCAAGGGTAGGTGGGACGACGACCATGTCCAGCTTGAAGCAGCTAGAGGAACTGTAGACCTGCGCCCATTGTCCTCTGTAAGATTATAAAGGGTCTTAAGTCTGAGAGGGAGGAATTGTTATTTTTTATTGTTAAAATAATTAATCATTTATTTATTTAAAAAAAAGAAGAATATATGAAAGGGTGAAGCGGGAGAGCTTGTATGTACAACCCATGGGCATGGACTTGGAGGGGGGGATTGCTGGGGGAGGAGGGGTGTTGGGTGGAGGGGAGCAAAGGGGAAAAAATTGGAACTATTGTAACAATATAATCAACAAAATATACTTAAAAAATAAATAAATAAAATTAACTTGGATTGATAATTGAACCAGGGAACCCTTTGTTCCTCCTTCTGTACTACTTCTTTTCCAGACCTACCTGATACTGGGGAGAAGTAGGAGGGGTCATAGGAAGAGTTTTCTGAGGCCATGGAAAGCAGTCTAGGATGGGATCGGCTAAGAAGCTGAATGCCTCCAGACCCAATGGAAATAAAAAGAGGACTGGATTTTTGGCACATGAGCTTTTCTGGTTCCTGAGCTGTCTCCCTCTCAGGCTCTGCCTCCTGGAATGCCTGATTCTAGCTCTCAGACTCTTTTTGTTCCTGGAGGATGATGGTGCTGCAGCTGCCTGCATTTCCCAACAAATGCTATTTTGGATGAGAAGGAACTCCAAGCGCAGCCCAAGATAAGTTGGCCTGGCAAAGAGTGGCAGATTTATTCTCTGGGTGTTCTAAAGGAAACAGACTCTGAGGAGCCTGTTGTTCCTCACTGTATAGCTTTTGTGTATTACATTGTTTTCGTTTGTAAATTAAGCCTACAGAAACTACCAGAGGAAAAGATAAGAGAACCCAGGCCTTAGAGTTTAGCTTCAACTGATAGGCTTAAATGATTAAAACTGTGACTTGATAGGCTTAAGTGACTTCTTTTGAATAAAAACTCCTTTTGTTTATCACCAAACCTTTGGAATTTTGCCTAGAGGGTGATGGCAGGCAGCAGGACCCCAATTGCTGTTCAGAAACATACCCCACCCTCATTTAAATGACACTGTGTGGCTAAATTTTCTTCCCATTTCTCAAACATATTCCGTCTCTCCCTACCCATGGCCACTGTTGGTGCAAAATCTCATCATCTCCTACCAGGATGACTTAGATAGGTCTTAAAAAGCAAACAGACAAATTACTCCTCTGAACAAAACCCTTCCACAATTCATATGATTTAAAAAAAAAAATCCAAACTATTTAGTAGAATCAGATGCACATTTGATGTGTTTATCAGAAAAGCATCCTATTCTCATTTTGTGGGTATCACCTTTTTCCATTTTAGAGGAAATGTCTCCTGAACTTCATACGATCCTGATAGGTATTGTTGATAGATTTCTGTGTGAGAAAAATGAAGCTAATCATATTGCTTTTCTGCTCAGTCATAACAATATATGCAGTGTTGGCATGTGATCCAAAAGAGCCAATCAATGCTTCTACCACAAATTCTGCTAACTGGAACTTCTGCAGAACACTCTCCTCTCTTGGGTTATGGAGATGGAATAACTAAATACCTCTGGCTTTGAACCAAGCTATGTGATAAAGCCATTCTTCATTTTGAGAAAATAAAACAAAAGTACAAGAAACAGTAGACAAGAAAGAAAAAAAATCTGTCCTTGGTTCTAGCCGTAACTATGTCCTTGTTTATTTCAAAGTTTAGATAAGAGCAAAGAGTCTCTCATTTGCTTTTAAAAAATGTTTAACTTAAAATTCTGCATCATACTACCAAAGAAAAAGAAATTAAAAAAATCTGATTAATACTGTAATGCAAAAGAACCTCAGTGATCTGGATATGAGGTCTCATGTTTTCCTGTCTTTATGAATTCTTTTTCTTTTTCTGCACTCTTCTTTTGGTTCACTTTATCCCTTTATCTGAATCTCTTCTACATGTCTTAAGAATATACTCATGTTTAACCTTTCCAATAATCTTACCTGGCTTTTTCTACAAGAAGGTTTTCTACACATATTTTTGTCACAATCCTTACCACAATATGTTATAATTTTTCCACATTTATATGTGGATTTTCAATACTCCTGAAAACCCCTGAATGAAAGGACCATATCTAATTTATTTTGTATATTCTATGAGACCATCTCACATAAAGTCATTGCTCAATACATACTTGTTTAATAAATAGAGTACTATGTGTCCATGGGAAAATATTTTTCTCCTATTGTTTCCAAGAAAAATTTTATTATTTTCATTCATAAGTGAGTCCTTTATGTAATTCTTATTCTCATTTATATCTACATTAAATACTGAATCAAAATAAAAATAAATTATCATGAATATCTATGTCAGTGCATTAACCTAGACATCTGAGCCACACTTTTTTCACTTTACCTTCAATGTTTTTCTTAATATTGACATATATAGGAAAAAGTCTTATGAGTGACTCACAATAAAATATATTTACCAGTGTAAGGTCATAGCAAAATCGAAGATCAAAAGATAACTCATAGTGCCAATTGATAAGATTCGATTGAATTCCATTCCATTCAATTAAATGTTCAGTTCACATCACCTCAACAGCAAGTATTGAATAAAGTAATATAAGAAATACATTTTCAAAAAAAAAAAAAAAAAGAAATACATTTTCTTAGGCACTAAGAGATGCAAATATAAGAAGTTCTCTATAAACAAATACTTTTGCTTCTCTATCTCAAAGTTTGGGTTTGAAACACTTGATTCTCCTAGATTAACATTACGTTAAATAGATCATTAATAAACTCAACCAGTAACTGGTCAGGTCTTTATGAGATTCAAAATTATGCCTTCAATACTGCAATGCAATGTATAAACAATGATGAAGTTTATATGTATAAACATGGTATTGTAATTAATATATGGATAAATCAATGTTATATCAGATTTGTTACAAAGCAAATTGAGCAATGAGTTTTACACCAATGTGTACTCATTTTGTAGCTGCCTCCCACTGTTCTGGCAAGACTTTCAAATGTTCTCATGCTCCATCATCTTCCAGCAAGAAAGCCAACAGCTGTGGCCAAGGCAAAAATTTTGGCAGTGATAGTGCCCAGATGACAACCTCTGGAATATCTCTCTCTAGCAGTAGCGATGACATCTGGACCATTTTCTACACTTAAGAATATGTTGGCTCAATTCCACATACACAGTTGTAGAGCCATCTCTGGTGAAATCTTCAAGTAGGGAAATAATACTATGAAAGTTATGTCCTTATCCTGTGATTATGAGCCTATTCACATTCTGTGTATGTGAATGAATAATTGTTCTCTGTGTGTGTGTATGTGTGTTTGGTAAGTTGGGTCAAGGCCATAGTTTGTTTAAAAAAAGAGGTAATTAAGTACACTTCATGTCTTCATTGCACTATATTTAGCTTTGTCTGCATTATTCAGGGATACACACACACCCTCTGATTTAACTATTCAGACATTTTAGCATTTAAGAACCTTTGCCTAATACAGAATAGAACTACATGTATGCTGCTGATTTACTGCTATACCCTACATGCCTTGAGAAAGTAACAATAAAGATAGAGATTATTTTACAGATGATGCTATAGAATTGCACACCTGAAACCTACATAATTTTATTAACCAATGTCACACCAATAAATTCAATTAAAATCTTTTAAAAGTTTGAATTTATTTTCATTAACCTGTTATAACATTTTCCAACTTTTTTTGCTAATATCTGCAGAATATGTCTATAATGATATCAAAAAATAAAATAAAAATAAAGATACAGATTATGTAAAGCATTAACAACTACTGAGGAGATTTAAATTCTAACATTATGAGAAGACATAAGAAATTCAAAAAAACTGGTAAGCAAATAGTACTTCAATATATTCATTATTTGAGAGCCTTGAGAGGTATCATTGATTCTGAATTATAAAGTCAGTTACTATTTATCAAGAATTGTACAATTTGCATTAATTATATATATTATCTTATTCAACTCTAACAACTCTGTGAAGTAGATAGTATTCCCATTTTTATGGATGACATAAATGAGGCTTAGAGGAATAAACAGTCCCTTACTCATAAGGGTGGTGCTGAATTTCATGCCCTCATCTCTCTGCTTTCAGAAGTCATCATCTCTACCTCTGTTTCTCCCCTACAGCACCTAGTATAGTATGTTGCCAGTCATTATGTTGTCTGAAGAGTCCCGCCATAAGCTGTCAATTGTGTAGGAACACAAAAACAAGAGTTACAGCTGAGGCGGATTTAACGGCGGGCACACCGGGCACGCACCCTGGGTCCCAAGTTCTGAAGGGCCCCACAAAACCCCAACTTTACACTTTTTTTTAATGACACCAAGTTTGATTTCATATGTGCAATTTTAATTACCTACAAGTTTACAATTGGCGGTAAAACCTGATACTATATTTATATTTGTTTATTTTCATTATTTCATTACTATGCTGCATATTATACACATACTTTGCTGAATAAGCCCAGCGTCACTGAGCTACTGCTCATCGGAACATAGAATTGTGTTTGTTACTTTGTACTTACAAAGGTTTTCCTGAAGTGCAGACTTACAATATACACAAAAAGCATTAGATATGAAAGCAACTTTTCCAAATGTGGAAATTATTTTGAAAATTTTGTTAACTATGCCAATATTAAACGCATCAGAGGAACGCTCATTTTATTGTCTAAAAAATATGAATAATGAATGAATAATATAAAACTTACTGCCATATAGATCTCTTTATCATGTTCATTAAAGTTTACTTACATTATATATTACATTTTGTATATATTAAATTTCATCAAATAATTTTATAAATTTTTCTCTCAGCTGTGCATATACAATAAAGAGCTATTAAAGGAAGGATAGTCCATTGTATTGATATGGACATTTAGTTCTCCATTGTTTTCTTTCATTCTTCATGTGTCAAGTTGACCTCAGTAGCATTTCCTTTCTGTCTGAAAACTACTTTAGCAATGACCTGAGAGCATGTCTGGTAACAAATGGCCAAGATTTTCTTCAATTTGAGAAGCCTTACTTTTCTCTTCATTCCTAAAAGATACACACTCTGGGTATAGAATTCTGGGTTGACAGTTACTTTCTTTCAGCATTTCTGCTCTGCAGTTTATAATGAAAAATTCCTAGTCATTTTTAATAAATCATGTGTCATTTTTTTTTCTGGCTGCTTTCAAGATATTTTTCTTGTTTTCAGTTTTCATCAGTTTGAATATGATGTAACTGGACATCGGTGTCTTTATGCTTTTTGGACTCACTGAGCTTCTTAAATCTGTGGGCATATATCTTTCACCAAATTTGAGGAGTTTTCAGCCACTTGTATGTGTTTGTGTGAGAGAGACATATTTCTTTTTTTCTGAGATTGTCGTCGTCGGCAGCCGTCCGTCTCGAGAGGCGATGGTGTAGCTTCTTAAGAGTCTATCTGCACCGCTGAGAATGGTTGTGCAGTCCGACTCGGGAGTGACACGGTATCTGTCTCCTCCCGTATTGAATCGACATCTTGCAATGACGCTGGAGTGTCCTCTCCAGTGAAGCTGAAGCTACAGAGCCTGGGCAGGGTGATATGGAGGGTCTGCTGTTGCCCATGCAGCAGACCCCCCCTCTCTTCACAGCTGAAGGGTCCAAGGGAAAGACGGAGTCAATACAGCTTGGTTTCAGGTGCGCCGCAGGAGTTGCCGGTGTTGACTACAATGTCAAACCGCCTTAGGGACTCCGGCTCTGGATTTTCTGTCGGGGTTTACTCCCTTAGCCTTTCCCCTGAAGAGGTATGCCGCAAGGCAGCGGAGGTTTTTTGGAGTCAGAGTTTTCCTTCTCTGATGTGCCCTGACTGGAAGATCGAACCAGCGACACTTAGCTCGCAGGCCGATGCTCAATCCACTGAGCCAAACCAGCCAGGGTCTGAGATTGTAATGATGTAAATATTAGAACTTTTGTATTGTTCAAAATGTCAGGCTGCCTTTGCTCCGAGAAATCACCCAGAGAACAGTCTAGGATTTTACGCCAGGTTTATTGAAGGAAAGAAGAAAAAAGAGTTAGAAGTAAGAGGGAAACTCCCGGTCTAACTTGAGGGCCCATTGGAACAAGAGGGGAAGGGGGAAAGGGGGAAAGAAGAAAGGGAGAAAGGGGAGAAGGGAAGAGGGGTGGAGACCCCCAGTCACCCAGAAGGGCCCATAGGAATTGCCTGCCTGTGCATCTGCAGGTGCTGACTCCACACTTTTTCAAATATATATTTTAGTTAGGGTGAGTTTGCCCATCAACACATTCAACAGGTTATTTACATCTCCCTGTTTTATCCCAGTCAATATGTCACACTAGGTTAATTTGCATACAGTTTATTTGAATATGTCAAAAGTCGAGGTGGGCAGTCCAGTTGCTGCCATGTTTTGACAGTGAAAGAAGAGAAAGTATAGTCAGCACAGATGCTCTGAAGGAGCACAGCTGGATGGAGGAGCCTTTGCGATGAGACAAGCCACCATATGCAGAGCTTCCACAGTCACAGTACAAGCCATACTCCCTCCCACTGGTCACACTAACTGGACCACCATGTTCTGAAACCAAAGATCTCTGAAGCCATTCTAACATTTTTAAATATTTTTCTATCTTATTTGGGTTAGATAATTTCTATTAACACATCTTTAAATTTATTGACTCCTTTGCATTTCTATTTGGTTCTTAAGGCCAAAAAGTAACTTTATATTCCAGTTACTATATAGTTAACTTTAAGTTTTTCCATTAGTTTTTTTACCTTATATTTTTTATGATATTTCTACCTTTCTATTCATTTTCAAGATTCATCTTACTTGTTGGAGTATTCTTATATATAATAGTTGCTTTAATGTCTGAACCAAATAATTCCAACATTTTTGTCATCTTAGTTTTGGTTCCATTGAATTCTTTCCTGAAGTGAGTTGAAATTTTCCTTGTCCATATTTTGCCCAATAAAATGGATTTTATTCCTACATACTTGAATGTTATGTTATGAGATCTTAGGTTTTATTTAAATTTTGTGGAGAATATTGATATTTTTGCTTTACCAGGCAATTGATGCAGTTGTGTTCAAAGTAAAATTCCAAATAATTTTTGTGGGGTAAAGTTTCAGCATCTACAGTGCTCTTCAGATTAGTCGCACCCACACACTACCCAGTCTGTGACCTAGACAGTGGTCTTTCTTTGAGTTAAGTTCTCAACATCTGCTCTGTGAGATCTGATTAATGTACCCATGATACAGGAGTAAGAACAAAAGTTCATACACAAATCAAAGGAGTCACTTTCCAAACTATCCCCTGTCCACAGTCTCTCTGGCATTTCCTGGTATCCTGGTATCCCTGGGTATTTTTTTGGTTCTATGGACAGAAATCTTGGTTGTTTTTTAAATATTTTATTTATTTATGTTTAGTAAAAGTGGAAAGGAGAGAGAAAGAGGAGAGAAACATCAATGCACAAGAGTAACGTTGGTTGGCTGTCTCTCGCATGCCCCCAACCAGGAATCTGGCCTGTAACCAAGGGATGTGCCCTAACTGGGAATAAAACTGGCAACCTTTTGGTTTGCAGGCCAGCAATCAATCCACTGAGCCACACCAGCCAGGGCTGGGAGTTTTATTTTACCCTGTTCTGCTGTGTACTTCCCACAATTTTGAGAAAAACAATGAGAAGTCAGAGAAAAAGACAACAATATAGCCATGCACCACACTCTTGGGACCACAGCTCCTTCCACTGGAAGGAAGTTTTCTTTCCTTCATAGTTACAGGTCCTGTAAAACCAATGCCATAGGAATGTTTGGTGACACACAGAAAGAAAGAAAGAAAGAACAATGAAGTTTTCCTTAACACTTTCTGAGTGTTAGAAAACCCCCTTCCAATGCATCACAAAAGAACTATAAAAGGCCTGTTGGAGCTTTCTCTCTCACTGTCAATGCCCATTTCTGTGTGTCCGATCATGTTGACTCCCGTTCTAGGAATATGGGAAGGAAAAAATAGAAAAAAAACCACTACAAGTTTTATGTGACATTGAATTCTGCTCTTTCTTGACTTTCTGGCTGGTATTTGCTTTTCAGTCTTCTAACAGTGTCTCAAAGCATTTCTGTTCAGGCTTTATAGCTGCATTCAGTGGGAGAGACAAAAGTGTTCTTATTTTATTTAATCCAATGTATTTGGCTACTCCACCTATGTCTTCACCCATAAATATAATTGAGAATCTTATCTGGCAATCTTACCTCAAAAAGTTGTCACCATTGGTGTTCAAACTTTAGTCACACATGCACATATACACACCCCATCCCCAGAAATACATTAATATTATTTAATAAGGCTTCACACAGGTCTTCCTTTTCTTTCTCGCTGGGGTAATCTAAAGAAAGTTCTATTAATCCATAGGGAAAAACATTTGAATCTAAGTGGATCCCTTTGGTTAGGTGAGAATCTGAAATAAGTGATTTTTTTACTCCTTTTTGTCAGCATGCACGCAAAATTTTACCTAGAAATGGTATCAATTTACTCATAAAAGGATAACCATAAAAATCCTTTCTCCCCATCCTCCGGAGTGGAATGCATTGGTTCTAAGTCACAACATTCCTGCTAGGAAATGTACTTTTCTGAGTTATGAATGTTTGCAGACTATATTATTATAGCCTGGAACTTGAAGACCTCCATGTCTCTACTTTCTCTCTCACTATTTGACAAGTTAATCACTTTGAATAGTTTGAGTGAGCAGCCAGATGTTGAGTGTTTTGGGAAAAAGACCTTGGGCCTTTTGGGTGTAATGATTACTGAAATAGCTGATCCTGTTATTTAAAAAACTTTACAGGGCAATTGCACTGTCAGTAAGTAAATACCTTAAAAACTGGTCTCCTTTGGATCCAAAATATTTATTTTTAATCAACTATTTTTAAAGGACATGACATATTCCAAATCACTTTCTTCTTGGTGTCTTCAAATTTTATTACCAAGTTACACTATGTGTAGGACATTTGGAAAAGTCTATAAACAGTTTTTGGTGTCAGTAAATAAACACAAAAGCAATAGCTAAAAAAAAACCATTCTTGATGGCACAAAAAGAGTCACGTTTTAGGTAGCTTTTCCTTTCTTAACTGGAAGAGAAAATTATTAAAATTGCAGGTGGTTTGCATCTACCTTAAAAGGTATTGAATAAATAATACTGGAAAATCAAGTTTCTCTGTAGCACTCTTGGTGTTTAGCTTTTCTTGTATACATACACACATGTTCATGATCATGGACTACTATAATTTTGCCAATAGTAAAAAAGGTTGATTTTAATTACTTAATCTAAGAAGCACAAGAAGTATGATCTTGGGAGGAACTCAAGCTATGACATTTTAGAATAAATAATGACTATTTTGGATTTCTAGTTTAATCTGTGTCTTAATTGAAACAAATTTAAAGTTTACCTGTACTATAGTACTTAGTCCTTGAGAGATTTATGTTTTAAATCCTAAACCAAATCTTATCAATTAAAACATGTGGCAGAGAATGATAGTTAAAAATCTTATGTTGTTTCTTTTATTACAACATGAGATGCAACAATATCCATATAATAGAGATACCAAAAGGAGAAGAGAAGCAAGAAACAGAAAACCTGATAAAAAGAGTAATGATAGCCTACAGCAACAGAACAGAAATTAGAGTCCAGCTATGAAGAGAAAAAAGCCACAGGGTTTTTTGCTGGTCTGAAAGAAATAGACAAAGACAAAGAGCTCTTAAATGGATCATGTACAAAAATATTTTGGCACCGACTTACCCTGAGCTCAAGCAGAGAGAGGGCAGAGAGAACTAGAGATGCTTGGGGAGAATTAGGGGCAGTGGCTTTGAGGGAAGAACTGAGGGAGCAGCCGACTGGGTCCCGGTGCAAACTCATTCCCAGTACTGCAGGCAGACCATTTCCCTCCAAGTGGCATCAGCCTGAGGGGAAGCAAAAGCCCCGCCTGCATAAATTTACCTTGATGGATGATCACAGATTGAATAGACTAACAGTTAAAGGAGACAGACAAAAGCAGTAGATCTCTGATAGTCTCCAACACGCTGCCTAGGCCCAGACTAGTACACAATCTGACACCACCAGGGGCAGATCCAGAAAGTGCAGATCAATCAAAGAAGCAGCAACAAAAAAGAAGTCACAAAAATTGGGAGATGGGGAAACAACACCCTATCTAAAGGAAAGGAGAAATCCCCAGAAAGAGTGCTAAATGAAATAAAGGAATTTAAAATATCAGACATGAAATTTAAAACATGGATTATAGGGAAGCTCAATGAGCTCAGTGAGCTCAAGGAAAACTAAAAAGAACTCCAGGTAAACTACAAGGAACTCTAGGGAAACTACAAGGAACTTACTGAGAATTACTCCTGCATAAAAATGGACATAGAAGCTATTAATAAGAGCCAGGAGAAAATGAAGAATAAAATTTCTGAATTGAAGAACATAGTAGAAGGAATTAAGAGCAGGCTAGAGGAAGCAGAAAATCAGATCAGCGAGCTGGAGGACAATGTAGAAAAAAATTCCCAGACAGTGCAACAAAATGAAAAAAGACTGAACAAGAATGAAGAGGGTTTAATAAAACTTCAGGACAACATGAAATATAATAATATACATATCACAGGAATATCAGAAGGAGAAGAAGAGGAGCAAAGGGTAGAAAGCCTATTTTAAAATCTAATGACAGAAAGCTGCCCTAACTTGATCAGAGAAACAGTCATGCTAGTTCAGGAAGCATGGAAGGTCCCAATAAAAGTAAATTCCAACAGGCCCACTTCAAGACACATCATAATTAAAATGGCAACATTCAAAGACAAAGGGAGAATCATAAAAGCAGTAAGAGAGAAAAAGCTAATAACATATAAGGGAGCTCCAATAAGGCTAGCACCAGATTTCTCAACAGAAACACTACAAGCCAGAAGGGAATGGCAAAAAATATTCCAAGCAATGAGAAACGAAGGCTTACAACCAAGACTACTCTACCCAGCAAGGCTCTCTTTAAAAATGGAAGGTAAAATAAGGAGTTTCCAAGACAAAAGAAGGCTACAAGAATACATCTCCACCAAACCAACATTGCAAGAGATGCTAAAGGGTCTGCTTTAAGAAGATAAAGAAACAGAGAGCAACAGAGAGGAACACAAGTACAAAGGGGAAAATGGCAATGAATAAGTACCTACAAATAATAACCCTAAATATAAGCGGATTAAATGCACCAATAAAAGACATAGGGTAGCTGAATGGAATAGAAAGCATGACCCACATACATGCTGTCTACAAGAGACCCACCTCAGAACAAAAGATCTACACAGACTGAAAGTGAAGGGATGCAAAGAAATATTTCAAGCAAAGAAGATGAAAAAAAAAAAAAGCTGGGGTAGCAATACTTATATCAGACAAAACAGAATTCACAGCAAAGGCCATAAAAAGAGACAAAGAACAACATTTCATAATACTTAAGGGAACAATCCATCAAGAAGACATAACCCATGTAGACATATATGCACCCAACATAGTAGCACCCAAATATGTAAGGAAATTTTTGAAAGACTTCAGAAAGGAAATAGACAGCAACATACTCATAGTAGGGGAATTTAACACCCCACTGTCCACAATAGACAGATCTTCAAAGCAAAGAAACACTAAGGATATTGGGCATTAAAAAAACACTCTAGATCAAATGGACTTAGTTGATATATATAGAACTTTTCACCCCAAAGAAGTAAAATATACATTCTTTTCAAATGCACATCAAACATTCTCAAAGATAGACCACATGGTAGTACACAAAACAAGCCTCAACAAATTCAAGAAAATTGAAATTATATCAAGCATCTTTTCAGATCACAATGACTTGAAACTGGAAATCAACCTCAAGGGCAAAATTCAAAAGCATTTAAACCCATGGACAGTGAGTAACATGCTATTAAGTAATGAAGAGATAACAATTACATCAAAGAAGAAATAAAAAACTGTGGAAACTAATGATAATGAACACACAACAACCCAAAACCTATGGAATACAGCAAAAAGAGTCCTGAGAGGAAAGTTCGTAGCAATACATACCTATCTAAAAAGGATAGAAGAATCTCTAATAAAAAATCTAACCCTACAGCTACAAGAACTAGAGGAGCAACAACAAACAAAGCCTAGACCAAGTAGAAGAAAGGAAATCATCAAGATCAGAGCAGAATGCAATGACATGGATACAAAACAAAAATTCAAAAGATCAATAAAACCATGAACTGGCTATTTGAAAAGATAAGCAAAAGAGACAAGCCCTTAACCAGGCTTATCAAGAAAAAGAGAGGGCACAAACAAATATGGTCAGAAATGAAAGAGGAGAAATTACAACCAATACCAAAAAATACAAAAGATTCTAAGAAATTACTACAAACAACTGTATCACATGAAATTTGACAACCTAGAGAAAATGAACAAATTTCTAGAAACATAATTTTCCAAAACTGAACTAAGAAGAAGCAGAAAGCCTGAACAAACCAATAACAACTAGAGAAATTAAACAAGTAATCAAAAAACTCCCAGCACACAAATGCCCTGGACCTGATGGCTTCACAGGTGAATTTTACAAAACATTTAGGAAAGAACTAACTCTTATTCTTCTCAAACTATTCCAAAAAATCCAAGAAAAGGGAAGACTCCCAAACATTTTCTATAAGCTCAGTATTACCCTAATTCCAAAACCAGGTCAAGACACAACAAAGAAAGAAAACTACAAGTCAATATTTTTGATGAACATAGATGCTAACATCCTCAACAAAATATTGGCAAACCAGATCCAGCAACACATTAGATAGCTCACACACCACGATCAAGTTGGATTCATCCCAGGGATGCAAGAATGACTTAATATTTGCAAATCGATAACGTAATACACCACATAAACAAATTGAAAGAAAAAATCACATGATCATATCAATAGATGCTGAAAAAGCATTTGATAAAGTACAACACCCATTTATGATAAAAACACTCAGCAAAATGGAAATACAGGGAGCATACCTCAACATAATAATGGCCACATAGGAGAAACCTGAAGCCAACATTATACTCAATGGGCAAAACTAAAAGCATTGTCCCCAATATCAGGAACAAGACAAGGATGTTTACTCTCCCCACTCCTAGTCAACATAGTCTTGGAAGGTCTAGTCACAGCAATCTAACAAGAAATAGAAATAAAAGACACCCAAATTAGAAAAGAGGAAGTAAAACTGTCATTATTTGCAGATGACATGATTGTGTACCTAGAATGCCCTGTGGATTCCATAAAAAAACTACTCGACTTAATAAGTGAATTTGGCAAACCAGCAGGGTACAAAGTCAATATTTGAAATCAAAGGCATTCTATACACCAATAACAAAATATCAGAGATAGAAACAATTTTTAAAAATTCCACTCACTATAGCAACAAGGAAAAAAAAGTACAGTACCTAGAATAAACTTAACCAAGGAGGTAAAAGACCTGTACTCAGAAACCTACATAACACTAAAGAAAGAAATTAAGAAAGATACAAATAAATGGAAGCATGTACCATGTTCATGGGTGGGAAGAATCAACATCATTAAAATGTCCATACTACCCAAAGCAATTCATAGATTTAATACAATTCCTATTAAAATACCAGTAATATATTTCACATACCTAGAACAAATACTTCAAAAATTTATATGAAACCAAAAAAGAGCCCAAATAGCCACAGCAATTTTGAGGAAGAAGAACATAGTAGGAGGAATCACAATACCTGATTTCAAATATATTACAAAGCCATGGTAATCAAAACAGTCTGGTCCTGGCCTAAAAACAGACATATAGAGTAGTGGAACAGAATAGAGAGCCCAGAAATAAACCCAGGCCTATATGGTCAACTAATATTTGACAAAGGGAAAAGAACATCAAATGAGGTGAAAAGAGCCTCTTCAAAAAATGGTGTTGAGAGAACAGGACAAGGATGTGCAAAAAATGAAACTAGACCACAAACTTACACTGTACACCAGAATAAACTCAAGATGGATCAAAGACTTAAATGTAAGCAGTGACACCATAAAAGTCCTAGAAAAAAATATAGGCAGGAAAATTTTTAATATCCCACATAGCAATATTTTCACGGATATATCTCCAAAGGCAAAGGAAATAAAGGAAAGAATAAACAGATTTGACTACATCAAACTATAGAGTTTCTGTTCAGCAAAAGAAAACATCGGCAAGATGAAAAGGGAACCAACCATATGGGAAAATATATTTGCCAATGATATCTCAGACAAGAGATTGATCTCCAAAATATATAAAGATCTTATACGACTCAACACCAAGAAGACAGACAACCCAATTTAAAAATGGGCAAAGGACCTGAACAATTACTTCTCCAAAGAGAACTTACAGAGGGTCCATAGGCATATGAAACAATGCTCAACATCACTAGCCATCAGAGAGATGCAAATAAAAACGACAATGAGATACCACCTCACACTAGTCAGAATGGCCATCATCTACAAATCAACAAAAAAGTGCTAGTGAGGATGCAGAGAAAAGAGAATGTTAGTGCACTGCTGGTGGGAATGCTGACTGCTCTAGCCACTATGGAAAACAGTATGGGATTTCCTCAAAAAAACAAAATGGAACTGCCTTTTGAACCAACAATTTCATTGCTAGGATTATATCTGGAGAATCCCCAAACTCTATTCAAAAGAACGTATGCACCCCTAAATTCATAGCAGCACTATTTACAATAGCCAAGTGCTGGGTACACTCTAAGTGCCAATCTGGAGATGAGTGAATCAAAAACCGTGGTACATTTACACAATGGATTACATGTAGCAGAAAGAAGGAAGGAACTCCTATCTTTTGTGACAACATGGATGGAACTAGAGAGAATTATGTTTAGTGAAATAAACAAGGAAACAAAAGACAAATACCATATGATATCACCTAATGCAGAAAACTAATGAACAACACAAACAAATGAATAAAGTTGAACCAGAGTCATGTGAAGAAGGAGCAGACTAACAGTGACAGAGGGGAGAGAGAAGGTAGAGAAAGAGGGTAAGAAGGCAAAGGGCCTAGTCAAGAAACTGGTATAAATGACCTATGGACATAGACAATAGGGTGGGGGTTAACTTTGGGAGAAAGGTGGGCATGGTGGGAGGTAGTAATGGGGGGGGGGAGTGGGACTGTTGTATTAAAAAACAATTTTTCAAAAATTTAAAGATATATACAGTTGACCCTTGAACAATGCAGATTCGAATTTACAAACAGAATTTTTTCACTAAATATATAGCTGTCTCTCCATATCCCCATTTCGCATCCATTGATTTAATCAACCACAAATTGAAAACACTATTTTTGATTTTCAGTTCGGAATCCATGAATATGGAAGGCCAACTATGTGCATTGTTCTATTCTATATAAGCAACTTAAGGACTGGTAGATTTTGATATTCTCCTGGGAAGGAGAGGAATTGTCCCAGAATTTATTTCCCGCAAAGAGTGAAAGTCAACTGCTATTAATGCTTTGGGGAATCAAAAGTTATGTGTGAATTTTTAACTGCACAACAGTCAGTGCCCTTAACGTCTGCACTGTTCAATGGTCAACTGTAATATGTCAACATACCAATGGTTGCTTTGCTATAATGCCACGTTTCTATCTGTGAAAAAGTTTCTTCCCCTGTTTCAACTATATAATTCAAATGAGATTTGTTGTATTTTTATAACAAAATAACAGACTTCATTCATACTCCCACCCAAATTGCTGTAGTTTAATCTTGTAATGAGCATGTGTCCTAAGAACCTATGAGTATCTCCTTTGTTGTTGTTGTTAATTTATTTTACTTTTTAGATTCCACATATAAATGAAATCATATAGTTTTTGTCTATGTGTGACTTATTTCACTTAGCATAATAACCTCTAGGCGCATCTATGTTGTTACAAATGGTAAAACTCCGTTCTTTTAATGACTGAGTAATATTCTATTGTGTATATGTACCACATCTTTTTTATCCAGTTGTCTTCCAATGGAAGGTTAATTCCATATCTTGGCTAATGTCTCCTCCTAATAGCATTGCATTGAGTATTCTTTCAAGATATAAACTTTGGGTGGACACAAGCATTCATCCTATAGCAGCAGAAGAATTCTTATATTTCATAACTATCACACACAATTGACATATACAATAATAAAATATTTGTTGTTTTAAATGCCAGATTTTGGGGTAGTGTGCTTTACAATAACAGCTAACCAGAACACTACGTGCAATACCATAAAAAGAGAAATCTAAGAAAATTTCCAGATTTCTGATTTAGTAGGGAAGACCAATTTTGATATCTTATTTTTAAGGGTAAAGTAGTAGACATTTTTTAAGTATTGAAAATAGAAGACAGATAAGATAAAACACTAGGTAGGACACAACATGTAAACATGAATAGATTTATAAACGCAAGTGCAGGACAATGATAAGGATTATTAGAGCAGCTAATGAAGAGAGTACTCTAAGGAAGTCAATAACAAGAATGAGAAATCAGATGGGGTGATGGTTGAAGATTTTCATAAAAAAGGGAGTGATTGATTAACAGTGGGGATTGCTAAAACTAAGTCAACTGAAATATAGACTACAAACAGTTTATGACATTGACAGGAGCTTTGATGACCAAAGACATTGTGTTTTTCTGTTTCTTGTCCCTATACCCATGCAGTCTAATTTTCACTCCTTTGTGCTGCTCAATTCTACTTGGATTTAATTTTTATTTAATGTGCCTATGAACAACTCTGCCAATCACAAAGACAGACTAGAATACCCCAAGAAGTTCTTCCAAGCTCCCGGTAACTCAGCATTCAGCAGAATTTGCATGTCAGAATTTCTTTGCTCTACTGCAACATATCACCTGACATTTAAGAATACAGGTCTGGATTGTTAACAGATAACTTTAAAGAAATTTTATATGACCCATCCACACTTATAAATCTCATTGCATTAAAGAAATCATCATAGGATAAACAATTTGGAGCTATAAAACATTTTTTAGGGAAACATACATTCAGCTGTAGATTTGAGAAAAAGTCTTTCCATATAATAAGTCCAAATATCCAATGTTTGAAAAGAATACTTTATAGTTGTTTGCTATTGTCTGGTTTTAGAATATAGATATAAAATATTAACTATGTTTAGGAGAAATAGATAATTTCTGTATATTAATAATGATATATTCTATATAAGAACATATAATATTAACTGAAGATTAACTTATTTTATTTTTTAAATTATTTTTTGGTTTGTTTTGAAGTAAAAGAATAACATTTTCTTGCTTTTATCTCTAAATATACACATATAGAGAAAGAGACACACACACACATATATATATACACATATTTTTTCCTTTTCCTTTCCTCTTCACTTCTTAATCATACTACTACTTCAATTGAAGTAAAATAATCACTAAGTCTTTGTGAATCCATTAATATCTCACTTCCTTAAAATTTGAAATATGTAGACCGTTAACAAGTTTTTCCTCAGCTACAACTTACCCTTCTGAGCTTGACCTTTGAATTCATTTTTCATAATTTATGCTACCTTCTTTAACATTCCATAAAGAATAAAATATTGTCTGTATATATATCATCTACATGTATTATTTTCTCCTCAACCTTATTATTCTTTCATCTACAATCCCTTACATCTCTGCTCATTACCTCCTGGAAAACTTGTAGATTTTAATTCATCCTTCCGCAACAGTCAAGAGGTTCTTGTCTGCCATTTACATTTTCACCATATATTTCATTCATCAATAATCATTAAATTGTCTTACTAGATCATCACTTTTTAAAATTTATTCATTCCTTTACTTTTTGTAAATTATTTTAAAGCAGAGTGTATCGTTATGCCACACATATATGAAGTGGAGCAATAGTAGATTACAGTTGTGAGTATGCAAAACACAGAGTTTATTCTTGTATTATTGATTATTGTTTTATTTTCCATATGAACAACTATAAACCCACTTTGCCCCACCCTGTGGTAACAAATCAATAAATATTCTATAGAAAAATACATAATTATAAAGTTTATTTGGATGAATAAAATATCCTACATAAATTCAAACAAAATTATGAAGATAGTTTCTTTGTTCAAGTCTGTATATGTCCCTTCTAATTTATTTTACCATGAATAATAAAAACTATGTTTCCTTTTTAAGTATATTTTATTGATTATGTTGTTACAATAGTCCCAGTTTTTTCCCTTTGCTCCACTCTGCCCAGTACCCCTCTTCCTTCCAGCAATCCCACCCCCCTTAGTTTATGTTCATGGGTCATGCATATAAGTTCTTTGGCTTCACCCTTTTCTATATTATTCTTAACTTCTCCCCTGTCTATTTTGTACCAAACCATTATGCTTCTTAATCCCTGTACTATTTCCCTGTTTTGCCCCCTTCCTCTTCCTAGCTGATAACAATCCAAATGATCCCCATACCTATGATTCTGTTCCAATTCTGGTTTGCTTAGTTAGATTTTGTTTTTATTTTTTAGATTCAGTTGTTGATAGTTTTGAGTTTGTTGTCATTTTAATGTTCATAATTTTGATCTTCTTTTTCTTAAGTAAGTCTCTGACATTTCCTATAATAATGGATTGGTGATGATGAACTCCTTTAGCTTTACCTTGTCTGGGAAGCACTTCATCTTCCCTTTCATTCTAAATGATAGCTTTGCTGGATAGAGTAGTCTTGGTTGTGGGTCTTTGATTTTCATCACATTAAATACTTCTTGGCAGTTCCGATTTTCCTGCCAAGTTTCTTTTGGGAAATCAGTTGAGAGTCTTATAGGCACCCCTTTGTAGGTGACTCTCTGATTTTTCCGTTGTTGCTTTTAAGATTCTCTCTTTATCTTGAAACTTTGGCATTTTAATTATGATGTGACTTGGTGTCATCCTACTTAGGTCTAGCTTGTTTGGGACTCTCTGTGCTTCCTGGACTTGTATGTATATTTTCTTCAACAAATTTGGGAAGTTTTTCTTCATTATTTTTCACATAATCTTTCAATTTCTTGCTCTTTCTCTTCTCCTTCTGGCACCTCTATGATTCAGACGTTGGTACATTTAAAGTTGTCCCAGAGGTTCCTGTGTCTCTCCTCATGCTCTTCAATTCTCGTTTCCTCATTCTGCACTGGTTGACTGTTTTTTCTTTCTTATTTTCCAAATCATTGATTTGAGTCCCAGTTTCCTTCCCTTCATCATTGGTTTTCTGTGGATTTTCCTTCGTTTTATTTAGCATAGCCTTCACTTCTCCCCTTATGTGTTTACCATATTTAAACATATCTGTCAAGCCTGTGAGTATCTTTATCACCAGTGTTTCGAATTTGGCATCTGTTAGGTTGGCTATATTCTTGTCACTTAGTTCTCCCACTGGAATCTTGATACTTTCTCTCTTTGGGGCCATACCTCTCTGTCTCCTCATCTTGATAGGCTTCTGTGTTTGTTTGGCTCTGTGTCTTAGGTAGAGTTGTTGAACCTGTTATGTTGTAAAAGGCGGAGCCTTAGGTATTTGTCAGTAACAGGTAACCCATTTCACCACATTGTGGCGCTGTATGTAGGGGAGGGGTTAGAGCAGGAACAATATTGCTTACTCAGCACTTGCTCCTTTTCTAGGCACTTCTCCAACTTCTGTATGGGCCTGCCACCTCTCTAGCTGTTGTCCTGGCCATTGTTCCCAGAGGGGGTGAGTCTGCGGATGTTCTAGGACCATGGGGGCCCTTTAAGCAAACAGACTCTGCTGAGAGTCCAGCAGGTTTTCCTCTGCTCCAACCCCCACTGGTTTGCATGGTCAGAACCAATGAGGCTTTATTTTCCTTGGTGATGGGACTGGGAACTGTGTGGTCTTTCTGGTGCTGGAAGAGCTCCCCAGGTGTCCCTCTCTAGTTTTTAAAATATGTGACTGTGCTTTCCGCAGGCTTGCAGCTGCCACCATACTGCATCCTCTCTGCCCTGGCTCCACCCCTCCTACCTGTCTGGATGAGTATTTCTTCTTATATCTTTGTTTGTTGGACTTCCATGCAGCTCGATTTTCTGGAACTTCTGGTTGTCTCATATTTGAGGTAGTTGTATTCCTTCTTAGTTTTGGAGGGAGACGCAACATGTCTGCCTGGGCCTCCATCTTGGCCAGAAGTCAAAACTATGTTTCTCATCTTTTCCTTTCAGCAGATTGTTCCTCTGGTCTACAGTGCCTCTCCCCTTTGGTCTATCTACTGGAGAGCTTTCAGATTTTACTTTACTTTTTAAGTTGAATATGAAGTATTAACATTTTTCAGGAGAAATAAATGTTTGTAGGTCATTAAAAAAATTAAAAGACAATACCTATAGATACAGAGAACAAGTTGATGATTTTCAAAGAGAGGGTTTTGAGGAATGAATAAAGAAAATATATTCATTTATTCATTAATTATTTTTTTAAAAGAAAGTTATTTAGTATTGTCACCTCAGCCTCCTGGTCTATAAAATAGGGATAATAATGACATCCCCTTCATAGTGTTTTTGTGAAGCTCAGTGAGTAATAACTGTGACATGCTTTTATACATATTTTCTATTATGTAACAAAAAAATCTATAAAGTGTTTCTGCTTCTCCTTTAAAGTCTTTCTGGGAAAAAGTAGATAAAAGTTGAAATTATCCCCACTTTTCAGGTGAGGAACCAGCCTCCAAGAGGTTAGGTAACTTCCAGAAAGAAGAAGAGCTTTTAAGAAGTGGTTTCATATCCAGGCCAGTCTGAAAGCTGAGTTCTGAATGCATTGAGGTAAAGTCTATAATTATTGCATTTGCTTTATTAGATGTAACCACAGAGAGAAAGAAAAGCTAAGGTCATGTCATTGGACATAATTCATTTGATTCTGCTAACTGCCCTATGATATAGACTTGGTTGAGGGTGTAAGCTTGAGTTTGCCTGGTTAAGGTTGGGTACTAAGTGGAACAGAAGACTGAAATGGGCAGGAGACGGTTTATGGGGCTGAGAAAACTATGCCAGTAACATTAACTAGTGTAGAAATGTGAGACATTCCCAATACATACTTACATACATACGTATATAAATACATACTTTTTAAGAAATAAAAACAAAATTCTGAGAAATATAACTGAAATAGGATTTGTTTGTCTGAGAACCACACCATTAATTATTCTACTTAATTTTTTCCCATTTTTTAATGTATTTATTTTCCTATTATAGTTGTCCCACTCTTTCCCCCACTGCTCCCCCATCCACCCAGCCCACCTTTTCTGCCACAGTCAATGCCCATCCCATTGTCCATGTCCATGGGTCATTTATACTAGTTCCTTGACTAGACCCTTCTTGTACTTACCCTCTTTCTCTCCCTCCCCACCGTTCCCCTGGTAACTGTTAGTCTGCTCTTTGTTTACATGCCTCTGGTTCAATATTGCTCTTTTGTTTGAGTTGTTCATTAGTTTCCTGTACTAGATGATATCATATGGTATTTGTTTTTTGTTGCCTTGCTTGTTTAACTACGCATAGTTCTCCCTAGTTCCATCCATGTTGTCGCAAATGGTAACAGTTCTTTCTTTCTTTCTATTGCATAGTATTCCATTGTGAAAATGTACCACAATTTTTTTATCCTCTCATCTATGGATGGGCACTTAGATTGTTCCAGCACTTGACTATTGTAAATATCACTGCTATGAACAAAAAGGTGCAAGGGTTCTTTTGAACTGGTGTTTCAAGATTCTTCAGGTATAATCTTAGCAATGGAATTTCTGGGTCAAAAGGCAGTTCCATTTTTAGTTTTCTGAGGAAATTCCATACTGTTTTCCACAGTGGCTGCACCAGTCTCTATTCCCACAGCTGTGCACTAGTATTCCCTTTTCTCCACACCCTCACTAGCACATGTTGTTTGTTGATTTGTTTATGATGGCCATTCTGAATGGTTTCTCATAGTGGTTTTTATTTGCATCTTTCTGATGGCTAGCGATGTTGAGCATTCTTTCATATGTGTATGGACTCTGGATGTCTTCTTTGGAGAAATGTTTGTTCAGGTCCTTTGACCATTTTTTAATTGGTTGTCTGTCTTCTAGGTGTTGAGTTGTATATGTTATTTATATATTTTGGAGATTAAGCCCTCTTCTAAGGTGTCATTGGCAAATATGTTTTCCAGTATGGTTGGTCCCTTATCTTGCTGTTTTTTTGCTTTGCTGAGTGGAAACTCTTTAGTTTGATGTAGTCCCATTTGTTTATTATTTCCTTTATTTCTCTTGCCTTAGGAGATATATGTGAAAATATTGCTGTGTGGGATAACTGAAAATTTTCTGCATATTTTTTCCTCTAGGACTTTTATGGTGTCATGGCTTACATTTAAGTCTTTGGTTGATCTTGAGTTAATTCTGGTGTATGGTCTAAGTTTGTGGTCTAGTTTCATTTTTTTGCATGTCCCTGTCCAGTTCTCCCAGCACTATTTGTTGAAGAGGCTCATTTCATTCTATTTGATATTCCTTTCCCCTTTGTCAAATATTAATTGCCTATATAGACCCAGGTTTATTTCTAGGTTCTGTATTCTGTTCCATTGATCTATATGTCTAGGCTCATGCCAGTATCAGACTGTATTGATTACCTTGGCTTTGTAGTATAGTTTGAAATGAGGTATTGTTATTCCTCCCACTGTGTTCTTCTTCCTCCAGATTGCTATGGCTATTCAGAGTCTTTTTCAGTTCCGTATACATTTTTGAAGTATTTGTTCTATATCTGTGAAATATGTCACTGGTATTTTATCAGGGATTGCATTGAATCTATAAATTACTTTGGGTAGTATGGACATTTTAATGATGCTTATTCTCCCCATCTATGATCATGGTATATCCTTCCATTTGGATACTTTTTATTTCTTTTTTTTTTTTTTTGTCTGATTTCCGTGGCTACAACTTTCAAGACTATGTTGAATAGGAGTGAAGAGAGTGGACATCCCTGTCTTGTACCTGATTTCAGGGGGAATACTTTCAGTTTTTGCCCATTGAGTATGATATTGGCTCGGGTTTCTCTTATATGGCCTTTGTTATGTTGAGGTATACTTTTCTATTCCCATTTTGCTGAGTGTTTTCATCAAGTATGGGTGTTTTGCTGTATCAAATGCTTTTTCAGCATCTATTGATATGATTATGTAATTTTTGTCTTCAATTTTGTTTATGTGGTGTATTACATTTATTTATTTATGAATAGTAAGCCATCCTAGCATCCCTGGAATGAATCCCACTGGATCGTCGTGTATGATCTTTCTAATGTGTTGCTGGATTCAGTTTGCCAATATTTTGTTGAGGATTTTGGCATCTATGTTCATCAGCAATATGAGTTGGTAGTTTTCTTTCTTTGTGTCTTGACCTGATTTTGTAATTAGGGTAATACTGGCTTCATAGAAAGAGTTTGGGAGTTTTCCCTCTTCTTGGATCTTTTGGAATAGTTTGAGAAGGATAGGAGTTTGTTCTTCCTTAAATATTTTGTAAAATTCACTTCAAAAGCCATCAGGTCCATTTGTTTGCTGGGAGTTTTTTTTATTACTGCTTCAGTTTAATTAGTTGTTATTAGTTTTTTCATTAGAAGAGGGTTTCTGCTTCTTCTAAATCAGTTTTGGAAAAGTACATGTATCCAAAATGTGTCCATTACATCTAGGTTGTAAAATTTCCTGCTGTACCGTTGTATGTAGTAATTTCTCACAATCTTTTGTATTTCTGTGGTATTGGTTATGATTTCTCATCTTTTGTTTCTGATTTTGTTTATTTGGGTCCTATCTCTTTTTTTCTTGATGAGCCTGGCTAAAGGCTTGTCGATTTTGTTTATTTTTTCAAAGACAAGCTCCACGTTTTATTAATCTTTTGAATTCTTTGTTTAGTTTCTATGTCATTTAACTTTGCTCTGATCTTGATGATTTCCTTCCTTCTACTTGCCCTAGGCTTTGTTTTTTGTTCTAGTCCTTGTGCTTGTAGGTTATATTTTTCATTTGGGATTCTTCTATCCTTTTTAGGTAGGCCTAAAAAGGATATTGCTATGAACTTTCCTCTCAGACTGCTTTCACTGTGTCCCATAGGTTTTGGGCTGTTGTGTGTTCATTGTCATTTGTTTCCGGAAATTTTTGGATTTTTTCCTTGATTTCATTGTTAAACCATTCATTATTTAATAGCATGTTATTCATTATCCATGAGTTTGAATGTCTTTAAGTTTTTCCTTGAGGTCTATTTCCAGTTTCAAGCCATTGTGATCTGAGAAGATGCTTGATATAATTTCAGTTTTCTTGAATTTGTTGAGGCTTGTTTTGTGTCCTACCATGTGGTCTATCTTTGAGAATATTCCATGTGCAATTGAAAATAATTATAATTTGCTTCTTTGAGGTTAAAAGTTCTATATATATCAACTAAGTCCATTTGATCTACAGCACTGTTTAATGCCACAATACCCTTGATGTTTCTTTACTTCAAAGATCAGTTCATTGTTGACAATGGGGTGTTAAATTCTTCTACTATAAGTGTGTTGCTGTCAATATCTCTCTTGTAGTCCTCCAAGGTTTTCCTTATATATTCGGGTGCTCCTTAATTAGGTGCGTGTGTGTTTACAAGGGTTATATCATCTTTAGGGATTGCTCCCTTAAATATTATGAAATGTCCTTCTTTATCTCTTTTTACGGCCCTGCTGTAAAATCTGTTTTGTCTGGTATATGTATTGCTACTCCAGTTTTTTTTCATGTCCATTTGCTTGAAATATTTCTTTGCATCCCTTCACTTTCAGTCTGTGTAGGTCTTTTGTTCTGAGGTGGATCTCTTGTTGACAACATATATGTGTGTCATATTTTCTAATCCATTCCTTCTGCTACACTTGTCTTTTGATTGGTACAATTAATCCATTTACATTTAAGGTTATTGTTGACAGGTATTTTTTCATTTCCTTTTGTACTTGTATTCCTTCCATTTCTCTTTTTCTTCTTCTTCTGTAAGCAGGCCCTTTAGAATCTCTTGCAATGCTGGTTTGGAGGGGTTGTATTCCCTTAATCTTCCTTTGTTTGGGAAACTCCTTATTTCACCTTCCATTTTGAAATACAGCCTTGCTGGGTAGAGTAGTCTTGGTTGCAGGCCTTTGTTTTTCATCACTTGAAATATTTTTTGCCATTCCCTTCTGGCTTGTAGTGTTTCTGTTGAGAAATCAGTTGATAGCATTATCTGAGCTCCCTTGCATGTTATTTGCTGTTTTTCTCTTGCTGCCTTTAGGATTCTCCTTGTCTTAGAATGTTGCCATTTTAATGATGATGTTCTGTGGAGTGGGCCTCCTTGGGTTCATCTTCATTGGGACCCTCTGTGCTTCCTGTACTTTTTAGACTTTTTCTCTCCTCATGTTCAGGAATTTTTTGTTATTACTTTTTCTATCAGGTTTTCTACCCCTTGCTCCTCTTCTTCTCCTTCTGGTATCCCTATGTTTTGGATATTGTTGCATTTCATGTTTTCCTGAAGCTCTCTTAAACCCTCTTCAATTTTTTTTAGTCTTTTTTCATTTTGTTGCTCTGTCCTGGAATTTTTTCTTGCATTGTCCTCTAGCTCACTGATCCAATCCACTGCTTCATTTAGACTGTTTTTGATTCCTTTTACTGTGTTCTTCAGTTCAGAAATTGTATTATTCCTTTCTTCCTGGCTCTAATTGATAGTTTCTATGTCCTTTTTAGGGATAGTGTAGTTTTCAGTAAGTTTCTTGTAGCTTCCCTGAAGTTCTTTCTCATTTCTCTGGAGTTTTTTGTAGTTTCCCTGAAGTTTGTTGTTGTTTTATCTGAGTTTGTTGTGTTCATTGAGGTTTCTCATTACTATTGTTTTGAATTCCATGTCTGATAGCTTGCTTGCCTCTATTTCATCTATCTCTCCTGGGAACTCCTCCTTTCCTTTTGATGGGGTGTTGTTTTCCTTCTCCCCATTTTAGGTGGACCTTTTTGTTTGTTTCTGTCTTAGGTTGACCTGCTTTTATTTTCTGCCTTTGTGGTATGACCTCTCATATACAGTTGTTGAGCTGCTGCCTCTGGCTGATGCCACTTAGAGGGGAGTATTCTGCTTAAGAGATTTCTTCCATAGCACTGAGGTTGATTCTGCACTAAGATCTAGTCCTCTGCTCTCATAGCTCCTTCTTCAGAGCAAGTGCCCAAAGCTTTTACAAAGCGCCTCTAGTTCTCTTCATCCTCCTTTGGCCTCAGCCAGGAGTGAGTGCACTCCCTACACAGGCTGAGGCAGGCGGGCCGCAAGTTCGCTGTTTGCACGCCAGGGTGTGCGAACCAGTTGTGTGCCAGGGCAGGTGTATGGCAGGTGCTTCTGCGAGCCAGCCTGGGCAGACTGGTTGCATGTCAGGTAGAGTGGACCCCAGGCACTTCTGCACTCTGGCTTGGGGAGGCCACTGGTGGGCTGGTTGCATGCCAACGTTGGCAGATGGTGGCACTCCCGTGCACACATATGTACATCCTAAGGCAGAGGGTGGGGAGTGGTGAGTGCACTTCCGCACAAGCGTTCCTGAAGAATCTCTCCCTGCCCCTAGTGTTTCCTCTCTGTTCTGAAAAAAAATCAAAAGAAAACACACACACACACACTCACTCACAAAAATAAATAAGTAAATAAGGTGCTCTTTGCCTCTCAGAGCCAGATGCCACCTGGCCCACTCATGGCTCTACCAGCAGGTAGAGCCTCTCCACCCTTGACTCCTCTCAAAGGAAACTTAGGGTCACTAAAAAATCTGTGCACTACCAACCACAGGTCAGGGAACCAAGTCATCCAGAACTCACTTCTTTCCCCTTTCTCCTCTATGATCCCCACCAGACAGATCACCCGGAAACAGTCTCGTCTGCTGTCAGCAGTACCAAGGCTCAACTCCTGCCAGTATCCAGACGTTAACTGAGATTCTGTCCACAATTAGCCTAATCTACAGACAGGTCTTGGGGGCAAGTGCAGCCTACCTTCACTCCTACACCATCTTTCTTCCTCTAATTATTTTACTTAATTCTTTAATAAGTTGATTGCAAATTCTCACAGACCAAGTATTTAAATAACTAATTTAATATTTGACTCTTCAAAGAATTTATGTAAAAACACTTGGAAGTCTCCAGACCATGCTATCAACAAAAAATCTATAGTTCCCACAAACACACACACACTGAGCGGGGGCGATGTGTGCTCTTAATGGACTTACGTGAATGTTTTGATTGCATTAGTGAATCGGTCATTTAATACCTGCTCTCAAGATCGAAGAGACTTCCGGGCAAGATGGAGGCTTAGACAGACGCGCTAGGTCTCCCTCTACAACTAGAGAGGAATACAACTACTTCAAAACAAAGGATAACTAGAAATTCCAGAAAATAAAACTACACGGAAGCCCAACATATGAAGTTATAAACCAGCGGCGCCCTTTGGGCAGGTAAGAGCAAAAGAGGGCGGCGCTGTTTGCGGTCGCACCTGGGACAGCGGCGGGGAGAACAATCCCGGCTGCAGTCGAACCCCCGGCAGCTCGCGACCCCAACGCTGGGGAAAGCAGCCACCACATCCCCTTGAACAGTGAGGCCCAGGGGGGCGGGAGGACGGATCCCGGTCTCCTAGCGGAATAACTGTGTGAATCCATCTTGGACCTCCGCCCCCAAAGAAAGCGCCACAGGGCTGCGAAATAGGTCGCGGACAGGCACCGGTCGCTGGATTGTGACGACAAAGCACCACGGCACAGCAAGAAAGGCTGCCAAACGGCGCCGGTCGCTGGGTCATTACGAGTACACAGGCACTGCCCCCTACAGCCGGCCCAAGAAAACAAAACGCATCTGTCAAAATGAGGCAGACAACTATAGAAATCCCGGTGGCGCAGCTCACCAGGCAACAGATGGAGAACCTGACAGATGAACAGATAAGAAACCTGTCAGATGCGCAGTTCTGGGCCATTGTTATCAGGTGGCTTACAGAATTCACAAAAGATCTGGAAAAAGATGAGAAAGAAGCGAAAAACATAACGAAAGGAACAAAACCACATACGAGACAGATGGTGAGGAAAAAAAATCCAGAGTTCATTTCAACAAACTGGAATATGGAGAAGGAACAAGCAGTCAACCAATGCAGAGAGAGGAAATGGGAAGCAACGATGAGAGGATCAGAAACCTCTGGGACAGCTATAAAAGGCCCAACATAAGAATCATTGGTTTGCCAGAGAGCGAGGAAGATGAACTGGAACTTGAAAAATTGAGTGAAAATATAATAAAGGAGAACTTCCCAGACTTGAGGAAGGAAATAGACTTACAGGTCCAGGAAGCACAGAGAGTTCCAAAAAAACTGGACCCAGGGAGAACCACTCCAAGACACATTATAATCAAAATGTCAAAAATTAAAGATAAAGAGAGAATCTTAAAAGCAACAAGAGAGAAGAAAAGAATTATGTACAAAGGGGTCCCAATTAGACTATCAGCTGACTTCTCAAGGGAGACCCTGCAGGCAAGAAGGGACTGGCAAGAAATATTCAAAGTAATGAAAATCCAAAACCTACAACCACGAATACTCTATCCAGCAAAATTGTCATTCAGGACAGAAGGACAGAGAAAGTGTTTCCAGGACAAAATAAAACTGAAAGAGTTCATTAGATCCAAACCACTGTTATATGAGATGTTAAAGGGACTGGTTTAGAAAAAGGAGGATCAAGACAATGAAATCTAAAATGAAAACTGCATCACAAGAAACAACAGAAGCTAGGGAATTGAAACAAAGGCAAACTAAACAGGCAACGAGAGTGGAAAAAGAACTATAGGTACGGGGAACATATTGGGGGGAGGTCAACAGGGAGGGGGAATGGGGAGAGGGAGGGAGATGATATAGGAATTAAGGATCATGGTAGGAGGGAATGGAATAGACAGAGAGAGGTTGAGAAGAACTGTATGCACAACTAATGGACATGATCTAAAAGGGGGGGGACAACTGGAGGGAGGGGGGCCACCAGGTGGAGGGGATCAGAGGGAAGGGAAATTGGCACAAATGTAATATTATAATCAATAAAACACATTAAAAAAAGAAAAGAAAAAAAATCTATAGTTCACAATGAAGGAACAATATCACAAAGTAATTCTTACTGGCGGCAATAAACACTTGTGGATCTATTATATACTCTATAAACCAACATAATTCCTTCTGCCATTTAAAAATAGATTAATCAAAAAAAATTTGATCTAAAAATCTTCCTCCTTCAATTTTCACTAGCAGAACATTGAATAGTCTCATAAAGAAACTGCAAATTTAAAACTCAATTGTGAAAAGGTGTTCAATAGAATGAAACAATTTTTTACTGCATTGCAAATAACATTTAGTAAGGAAACAAAATATTTTCAGTGCTATTCATAAATGGAAATGTGTAGTACACTAGTCATAAACGTGTAACTAACAGCTGTGCTTTGTGAAATGAGTTGGTACCTTTCATAGTATAAAATGTAGAACAATACAGATGACTAATTTGAATCAATGTGGTTTCACATAGCATGTCACAGTGGGAATCTTAATGATTTTTTACCTGAACTGTTTGTCTAAGACTCCTATTTTGTGTTCCGTGATGTGTGGATGTGAATCATGCAGAAGATAATTTGAGACTAATTACAAGCCAAGTCAATACTCCTTCAATGATCAACCACATTTTCTCTTTTAAAAATCTCTTTTTGCATAATGACAATTAAAGTAACAAAACTTTAGACTATTTCCTTGTTTCTTTGTTCTAAGAAGTCTTTTTTTTCCCTGAGAAGAAATTTTAAAAATCAACTAACCATAAAAAATTTAGATTTTATTAGCACTAAAACTGATGATGAAGATGAAAACAGAAAGCTGATGTGGAAAGATGTACAAGGGGATAATTCAGGCCTAATCATTATTTTATTTTATTATATGAACCTAAAGCACTGTAGAGGCAAATATAATGAGTGATAAGTGACTTAGCCTTATAAGTATTTACTGTAGTGTTGTCTTATTTTTTCTTATATTGTATTTCAACAGTCTTGTGAGTAACGTGCATAATAACCATGTAAGTGTAAGCTTTAAACTTTGTTACTTATTTGAGATTGATTTCTGAAAATAAAGACCCTCCAGAGGAAGTCCAAATTAAAAAAAAAACAACACTTCAATTGATTAAGTTACTGTAAATGTGAGATTTCCACATGATTTTAATAATCTTCATTATGAAATAATGACATCTATACTGTATAGGTGTAACAATGTCCTCAAATTAAAATAATCTCAAGATTTAAAGACCATTTGACAATTGATTGTACTAAAAGTGTATAACCATTAAAATTAGTCTAAGTTTCCTTTAAGAGACCAACTTTCTTCCATCTGGTCTGGTATATTTGGAATACCTGATTGCCTGGAGAGAAAGTATGGTTCAGATAAACACACTTACTTTAATAATATAGGACCCAAAGTCTACTACAAAATATAGTATGTTAGACTTTTATGAAGTATCATTAGGCTTTAATTAAAGACTGGTACCTCAATCACCTAAGTTGTTGCTTTAATAATTAGAAAAATCAGCCCCTTTGATATACTATTGAGTTAAAACATATTGTTTTATAGCCACTGTTACCAAAATAAGTTCAGTGAAGAAAAAGTACACATAGAACAATTGAAACATATATAGCATGAAACTTAACCTTCACAGAATACAAGGATTTGGTATATAGCTAATCAGTAAAATATGAGAATGTTTTGGGATAAAAAAAATTATGGGCTAAAAACCAAAGTCAATTGCCAGAATATCATGTAAAATGATAAATTAAAGACGTATAATCATTTTCCCCTTTGTTTCTTTTATGAAATACAATCACTTATACTTTCCAAACTTCACCCTGCAGAATGCAAAAGTATAAGAATAAAAAGCGACTTCCGGCCAAGATGGAGGCTTAGACGGACATGCTAGGTCTCCCTCTACAACTAGAGAGGAATACAACTACTTCAAAACAAAGGATAACTAGAAATTCCAGAAAATAAAACTACACGGAAGTCCAACATATGAAGTTATAAACCAGCGGTGCCATTTGGGCAGGTAAGAGTTAAAGAGGGCAGTGCTGTTTGCGGTCGCACCTGGACAACGGCGGGCGGCGAGGAATCCTGGATCCGTCAAGCCCCTGGCTGGTGCGCGACTCCGGCGCTGGGGAGAGCGGCCGCCGCATCGCCTTGAACAGTGAGGCCCAGAGGGGTGGGAGGACGGATCCCGGTCTCCTAGCTGAATAACTGTGTGAATCCATCTTGGACCCCCGCCCCCAAAGAAAGCACCACAGGGCTGCGAAATAGGTCTCGGACAGGCAGGCGCCGGCCGGTTTCTGATTTGTGATGCGTACACAGGCACTGCCCCCCCTACAGCCGGCCCAAGAAAACAAAACGCATCTGTCAAAATGAGGCAGACAACTATAGAAATCCTGGTGACACAACTCACCAGACAGCAGATAGAGAACCTGACAGATGAACAGATAAGAAACCTGTCAGAGGCTCAGTTCTGGGCCATTGTTAACAGATGGCTTACAGAATTCACAAAAGAGCAGGAAAAAGATATGAAAGAAGTGAAAAACTTTCATAACGAAAGGAACAAAACCGCATACGAGACAGAAGGAAAGGAAATAAAATCCAGAGTTCATTTCAACAAACTGGAATATGGAGAAGGAACAAGCAGTCAACCAATGCAGCGAGAGGAAATGGGAAGCAACAATGAAAGGATCAGAAACCTCTGGGACAGCTATAAAAGACTCAACATAAGAATCATTGGTTTGCCAGAGAATGAGGAAGATGAACTAGAACTTGAAAAATTGAGTGAAAATATAATAAAGGAGAACTTCCCAGACTTGGGGAAGGGAATAGACTTGCAGGTCCAGGAAGCAAGGAGAGTTCCCAAGAGACTGGACCCAGGGAGAACCACTCCAAGACACATTATAATCAAAATGTCAAAAGTTAAAGATAAAGAGAGAATCTTAAAAGCAGCAAGAGAGAAGAAAAGAATTATGTACAAAGGGGTCCCAATTAGACTATCAGCTGACTTCTCAAGGGAAACCCTACAGGCAAGAAGGGACTGGCAAGAAATATTCAAAGTAATGAAAATCCAAAACCTACAACCACGAATACTCTACCCAGCGAAATTGTCATTCAGAGTAGAAGGACAGAGAAAGTGTTTCCAGGACAAAATAAAACTGAAAGATTTCATTAGATCCAAACCACTGTTATATGAGATGTTAAAGGGACTGGTTTAAAAAAAAACAGAAGCTAGGGAGATGAAACAAAGGCAAACTAAATAGTCAACGAGAGTGGAAAAGGAACTGTGGGTACGGGAAGCATATTGGGGGGAGGTCAACAGGGAGGGGGAATGGGGAAAGGGAGGGAGATGATATAGGAATTGGGGATCAAGGTAGGAGGGAATGGAATAGACGGAGAGAGGTTGGGAGGAACTGTATGCACAACTAATGGACATAATCTAAAAGGGGGGGACAACTGGAGGGAGGGGGGCCACCGGGTGGAGGGGAGCAGAGGGAAGGGAAATTGGCACAAATGTAATATTTTAATCAATAAAACACATTAAATCTGAAAAATAAAAGAATAAAAAGCATAAATTATTTAATATACCAATTTGTTCAAAAGTTTAGCTTTCTAGTCTTATTATGAAAACTCAGTATGGAACCCATCTGAATCTACTATGGTCTTTGTAAAAAAATATTCAAGAAGCAACTTCAAATAGGCTAATATACAAAGTGGAAATATTTTAAGAATCCTTAAAATTAAATGCAGTGCATCAAAAACTATCAAATATATTTAAATCCATGAGTTTGTTACTGATATTAAGAAACAACAGCAACAAAAACCTAATTGGTTACCACTGGAAGAAAAGAGATAACCAACTCACTTTAAAAATTAGTAAGAAAGAAAACAGGAGGAGGAAAAGAGCAGAGAGGAAAGGGGGGGGATAATCAAGCATTTTCCAATTTTTTAAATAACAGAAATGATTAAACTGTCACTTATAAATTAGTTTTTCTTAAATTCAAATGTATGAAACCTGACTATGATCAGGTCTCTATATCAAACTACCAATTTACAAGAAGTACATGGACAGAATAATGTGTTAAATTATATTATGAAAATACAATTTGGCAAAACCTGGAATACAAAAATACTAGAGAAATATTCTCGGATTTTTTTCAACCACAACAATAACAACATGAAAGGAACATGGTGAGTTCTTGAATAATTGATGGAAATGTGAATATTACATAGATATTAAAAAACAGCAAAGAATCATATAAATTTTTAGGTATACAATGATCATTTTAATATGTTCTGAAATGTTTTAAAGTTCTTATCTCTTAGTTATATTATTAATCTTTTTCCATTTTTTTATTGTTGTTCTATTAGTTTACCATCTTTCCCCTATTGCTCTCCCCTGCTCTGTCCACCTCTCCCTTCTCCCAGTCAATCCTTAGTCTATTGTCCATGTCTATGGGTCATTCATATTAGTTCCTTGGCTAGACTTTTCCCCTTCTTTATCCACTTTTCCCCCTCCCCCCTCCCTCTGGTCATTGTCAATCTGTTCCTTGTTTCCATGACTCTGGTTCTATTGTGCTCATTTGTTTTGTTCATTAGGTTTCTGTATTAGGTGAGATCATATGGTATTTTTCTTTTGCTTCCTGGCTTATTTCACTAACCATAATAATCTTCAGTTCCATCCATGTTGTCACAAAAGGCAGGAGTTCTTTCTTTCTTTTTGCTGCAGAGGATTCATCACGTAAATCTATCGCAATTTTTTGATCCACTTAAACACTGATGAGCACTCAGGCTGTTTCCAGCATTTGACTATTGTAAATAGCGCTGCTAAGAACATAGGAGTGCATATGTTCTTCTGAATTGGGGTTTCAGGATTCTTTGGATATAATCTTAGCAGTGGAATCACAGGATTAAAAGGCAGTTCCATTTTTAGTTATTTGAGGAAATTCCAGTTTTCTACAGTGGCTGCACCGGTCTGCTTTTCCTCCAATGGTGCACTAAGGTTCCCTTTTCTCCACACTCTCATTAGCACTTGTTGTTTGTTGACTTGTTGATGATAGCCACACTGACCGGTGTGAGGTGGTAGCTCATTGTGGTTTTAATTGGCATCTTTCTGATGGCTAGTTATGCTGAGCATTCTTTCATATGACTATGGGCCCTCTGTATATCCTTCTTGGAGAAATATCTGTTCAGGTCTTTTGCCCATTTTTACTTTGGTTGTCTGTCTTCTTGGTATTGAGTTGTATAAGTTCTTTATATATTTTTTAGACTAAACCCTTTTCTGAGGTATCACTGGCAAATATGTTTTCTCATATGGTTGATTCCCTTTTCATCTTGCTGATATGTTCTTTAGCAGAAGAGAAACTTTTTAGTTTGAAGTAATCCTATTTGTTTATTCTTTCCTTTATTTACCTTGCCTTAGGAGATATATTGGTGAAATATTGCTGTGTGGGATAGTTAAAATTTTATTGTCTGTCTTTTCATATAGGACTTTTATGGTGTCACAGCTTACATATAAGCCTTTTATACTTCTTGAGTTTATTCTAGTGTATGGCGTAAGTTGGTATTTTATTTTCTTTTTCTTTCTTTCTTTTTTTTTTTTTTTTTTTGCATAACCCTTCCCAGTTCTCCCAACACCATTTGTTGAAGAGGCTATTTTTACTCTATTTGATGTTGCTTTCCCATTTGTCAAATATTAGTTGACCATATAGACCTGGGTTTATTTCTGGCTCTCTATTCTATTCCATTGATCTATATGTTTGTTCTTATGCCAGTACCAGACTGTTTTGATTACCATGGCCTTATAATATAGTTTGATATCACGTATTGTGATTCCTCCTACTGTATTCTTTCTCAAGATTGCTGAGGCTATTCGGGGTCATTTTTGGTTCCATATAAATTTTGAAGTATTTGTTCTAGGTCTGTGAAATATGTCATTGGCATTTTATCAGGGATTCCATTAAATCTATAAGTTGCTTTGGGTAGTATGGACATTTTAATGATGTTGATCGTTCCCATCCACACACATAGTATATTCTTCCACTTACTTGTATCTTTCTTAATTTCTTCTTTCAGTGTTTTGTAGTTTTCTAAGTACAGGTCTTTTACCTCCTTGGTTAAGTTTATTCCTAAGTACTTTACTTTTCTTGTTGCTATAGTAAATAAATTTTTTTTCTAATTTCAATCTCTGATATTTCATTGTTGGTGTACATAAATGCCTTCAATTTCTGAATATTGTCTTTGTACCCTGCTATTTTGCCAAATTCACTTATTAGGTTGAGTAGTTTTTTCATGGAGTCTGTAGGATTTTTTATGTACACAATCATGTAGTCTGCAAATAATGACAGTTTTACTTCCTCCTTTCAAATTTGGATGCCTTTTATTTATTTTTCTTGTCTGATCACTGTGTCTAGAACTTCCAAGACTATGTTGAATAGAAGTGGAGAGAGTGGACATCCTTGTCCTATTCCCAATCTTAGGAGAAGATCTTTTAGTTTTTGCTCATTTAGTATGATGTTGGAGGCAGGATTCTCATATATGGCTTTATTATGTTGAATTATGCTCCCTCTATTTCCATTTTGCTGAGCATTTTTATCAAAAAATGGTGCTGAATTGTATCAAGTGTGTTTCCAGCATCTGTGATATAATTGTGTGATTTTAGTCTTTCATTTTTTTATGTGGTGTATTATGTTTATTTATTTGCAAATACTAAACCATCTTTGTATCCCTGAAATGAACCCCAGTTAATTGTGGTGTATGATCTTTTTAATGTATTTCTAGATCTGGTCTGTCACTATTTTGTTGAGGATTTTAGCATCTATGTTCATCAGTGATATTTTCTTTCTTTGTTGTGTCTTCTCCTGATTTTAGAATCAGGATAATACTGACCTCATAGAAAGAGTTTTCTTGAATTTTTTGAAATAGTTTGAATAGGATAGAAGTTAGTTCTTTCCTAATTGTATTGTAAAATTTGCCAGTGAAGTCATCCAATCCACGGCTTTTGTGTGTCAGGAGTATTTTGATTACTGCTTCAATTTCACTAGTTGTTATTGGTCTGTTCAGGTTTTCTGCTTCTTCTTGATTAAGTTTTGGAAGACTATGTTTCTAGAAATGTGTTCATTTCACCCAGGTTGTCAAATTTCTTGTTATAAAGTTGTTCATAGCAATTTCTTACAATCTTTTGTATTCCTGTGGTATCAGTTGTGATTTCTCCTCTTTTGTTTCTGAATTTTTTTATTTGGGTCTTTTCTCTATTTTCTTGATGAGTCTGGTTAAAAGATTGTTGGTATTTTTCATCTTTTTGAAGAGTCAGCTCCTGGTTTTATTGAGCCTTTGAATTGTTCTTTATTCTATAAGTCATTTAATTCTACTCTAATCTTGATGATTTCCTTCCTTGGACTTGTTCTGAGCTTTGTTTGTTGTTGTTCCTCTAGTTCTTGTAGATGTAGGGTTAGGATTTGAAATTCTTCTATCCTTTTTAGGTAGGCCTGTATTGCTATGAACTTCCATCTCAGGACTGCCTTCGTTGTGTCCCACAGGTTTGGGGCTGTTGTTTGTTCATTTTCAGGAACATTTTTTTTAATTCTTTAATCTGATTGTTAACCTGTTTGTTATTTAATAACATGTTATTTATTTTTCATGAATTGAATGTTTTTGATTTTTCATTGAAGTTGATTTCTAGTTTCAAGTCATTGTGATCTGAGGAGATGTTTGATTTAATTTCAATTTTCTTGAATTTGTTGAGGGTTGTTTTGTGTCCTACCTTATGTCTATCTTTGAAAATGCTCCATGTGCATTTGGAAAGAATTTATGTTTTGCTTCTTTAGGTTAAAAGGCTATATATATATCAATTAAATCCATTTGATTTAGAGTGTTGTTCAGTGCCACAATATCCTTGGTGTTTCTTTACTTCGAAGATCTGTCCATTGTTAAAAATGGGGTGTTAAATTCCCCTACTATGAGTGTGTTTGCTGTTGATATTCTTCCTGTAGTCCTCCAAGATTTTCCTTATATATTTGGGTGCTCCTATGTTGGGTGCATATATGTTTACAAGGATTATATTTTCTTGATGAATTGTTTCCTTAAGTATTATAAAATGTCCTTCTTTGTCTCTTTTTATGGCCTTTGGTGTAAAATCTGTTTTGCCTGATATAAATATTGCTTTTTTCCATGTCCATCTGCTTGAAATATTTTTTCCACCCCTTCACTTTCTGTCTGTGTAGATCTTTTGTTCTGAGGTGGGTCTCTTATACACAGCATATATGTGTGTCATGCTTTCTAATCTATTCAGCTAACCTATGTCTCTTGATTAGTACATTTAATCCATTTACATTTAAGGTTATTATTTGTAGGTACTTATTCATTGCCATTTTCCCCTTTGTATTTGTGCTCCTCTCTGTCTCTCTCTGTTTCTTCATCTTCTTAAAGCAGACCTTTTAACATCTCTTGCAATGCTTGTTTGGTGGAGATGTATTCTTGTAGCCTTCTTTTGTCTTGGAAACTCCTTATTTTACCTTCCATTTTGAAAGAGAGCCTTGCTGGGTAAAGTAGTCTTGATTGTAGGCCTTCGTTTCTCATTGCTTAAAATATTTTTTGCCATTCCATTCTGGCTTGTAGTGTTTTTGTTAAGAAATCTGATGATAACTCTTTTGGATCCCCCTTGTATGTTATTAGCTGTTTCTCTCTTGCTGCTTTAGGATTCTCTCTTTGTCTTTGAGTTTGCCATTTTAATTATGATAGGCCTGTTTGAGTTGATCATCATGGGGACCCTTTGTGCTTCCTGGACTTGCACTTCTTTTTCTCTCCTCAAGTTAAGGAAATTTTCTGTCATTACTTTTTCAAACAGGTTTTCTATCCCTTGCTCTTCTTTTTCTGATATTTCTATGATATGGATATTATTATATTTCATCTGGTCTTGAAGCTCTCTTAAATAGTCTTCATTCTTTTTCAGTCTTTTTTTCTTTTGGTTGCAGTGTCTGGAATTTTTTTTTTTTCTATGTCATTCTCCAGATCACTGATCCAATCTTTGGTTTCATCTAGTCAGCACTGGAACCCAGTCAGCTGCTCCCTCAGTTTTCTTCTCAAAACCACTGCCACAAATTTCCATTAAGCATCTATAGTCCACTCTGTCCTCCCTGTGCTTGAGCTTAGGGTAAGTAGGTGCTTATATATTTTCATACATAGTCCTTTTATAAGTTCTTTGTCTCCAGCCATTTCTCTCAGGCCAGCATAAAACCCTGTGGTTTTTCACTTTTCACAGCTGGATTTTATTTTACTTTCCACTCAGCTGTTGTAGGCTGGGAAGATCAGCTGGGGGTTTAGACCCTGCCCTTCTCAGGGGGGACCCCCAGCTGATGAGCTGTTTCTACATCCCTTCAGCTGCCACCCATGGGCACCCAGCCAGCCCTCTCTCATCACTGCACTTCCTACCAGTCATGATGTGATGAAGTGGCCTTTTCTATCTACCTGTGGTTATAAGACTTCTTTCCAGCTAGTTTTCAGTTGGTTATTCCAGATGATTTCTCCACAATTATGTTGTAATTCCAGATTGGTCCTGGGAGGAGGTTAGTGTAGCTTCCACTTACTCTTCTGCCATCTTGGATCTCTCTTATTATGAAATATTTACAGATAAAATAATAGGTTACTTAGGGTTTGATTCAACATTGTTTCAAGGACTGGGTGAAGCTCTAGGTCAAAATAAAATTGTTTAAGAAATCGATAATTTTTATAGATTGGTAATAAGTATAAGGGATAAATCTTATTAGGTATGATTACATTTTCATTTTTAAACATGTTTATAATTATCTATAATAATATTTTAAGAAATAAAGAGAATTCTTTGATCCTTAGATGTGATAACAGTGTGATGGATGAAAAATGAATCTACTTTTGCCCTGTGAGCCCTTGGAGTACTAGGATGCTAGAGACTAGGTCAAGGACAGGAGACAGGCCTCAAATTACCAGTGAGGAGTTGGAAACAAGAGTCCCACAAAACCTGTAGCCCTCAACACAAAGATGAACTGGATAAAGTACACCTACTGTGAAAAGTTGGCAATGAAGAAATGAAACTCTTCTGTTTTGCCCTAAATATGAATGGTCATAGAGAGACTAGATAAAAGATAATGAAGCTTACAAACAAACCCAAATGGTGGTATATGGTACAGGATAACCTTCACTAGTCATTGAACATATTTTTTTTTAAATGGGAGACTATTACATATTAAACAATATTTAAGAGGCAAGACAAGTTGTGTACTTAGTGGTGGAGCACATAAATAACTAAGATAATTGAGGAAATATTTTTATGGGATGGGAATATGATGGTCAAGGACTTATTGTTGATTTTCAAGTAGACTAATAGCACATGTATGTGAAAGAAATATCCATATTTTGAGAGATGTATTGAATTAGGACTGCTGAAAAGCATAATATCAGAAACATGGTTTACAAATGTATTAAAAAGTGTGGTCTCTAGACTGTAGCATTGGCCTCTCCTGGAACTTAATAAAAATAATTTATGGACATTAAAACTTTAAAAATTCTGATTTTTAAAACTCCCACAAAGAAAAAAGGAGAAGATAAATGAAAACAAGGCAGCAGAATTTTCATAAGTGTTAAATTTGAAAATTACTCACAAGAGCCATTGTATCATTATTCTTACTTTTGAGTGCTTTATATATTTTCATAATTAAATATAAAATAAAAATGATAAAATTTAAAGTCCAAGAGATACATTTACATAATTTTTTAGTATCTACTCTTTGTCTCTGGAAACTATTGATTCTAAAATTCAATGCTGCTATATTGATGTTAAAGAGACATATGTTGCTTTGCTGCTTAAAATAAAAGGTGTACTGGAAAGCAGAAAATTCTGATAAATATGGTTAATTTTTTTTGAAACTTATGTTAAACTGGAAAATTATATCACGAACTTACTAGAATGTTTAGCATTAATGTCTGAACACAAGTTGTGGTTTATGATAATATAATTATATTTAAAACAACTATAAAAATATATATTTGCAATAATATATAGTTATACTGTATTTTTATTTTTATAGAAGAAAAGTACTAATAATTGAAATAAGAATAGCTAACAATAAATTATGTAATTCTTAAAATAATCAGAAAATATCAATTTATATTTTTGCATAGAGAGATAACTGTGAGGGAAAATATTTTTTTATATTTCTACCAGAATAGAAAAAAGAGTATTGTACATGAAAGTTTGGAAAGAAAGTTAAATTGAAACAAAAAAAAAAAGATAATTCCCATACCTATAGCATTCAAATATTTCATTTTGAAGCTGCAGAGTCAAAATAACTTCAGTTTTCTCAGGCAATTCATGCACAAACTAGTATGGCCAACATTATTCTTATGCATTCAAATTCTCAACAAAATTCAGAAAAAAATTATTTTGAATTAGACATTTGTAAATGCACCTTCTGGATGACAGTCAAAACTTATTCTCATGTTTCTTAGTGTTTAGGAGCATTATTTTTTCATTAATATTTTTAAAAATTATTATGATAAAGCAAATATTACCCCATGAAAATGTCTACCTCCTTTTCCAAGTAATAAGATGAACAAATTTACAGAGAGTTTATCACTAAACTTTATATTTGGGGAAATGATGGGTTAAATCAGAGTTGAGAGTATTAATTGAATCTTTTAGATTAGTAGTTTGTTTTTTTAAGGATATTTGACACTTTCATTGTAGACCTCAGAGATCTTCAGTTTTTGTAGGTTATAATTACTTATGTATTCAGTGTTAAATCTGATAATTTTTAATTAATTGCTTTTAAAAATAATAGGGAGAATATTGCATGAGTCTAAAAAGCAATTATTTTAAATATAATAGCTAAACTTGCAAGAATAAAAATATAAAGGAGAAAAGTGGCATTATTTTAAAAATCTCTTTTACATCTGGCTCAATTATCTCTGCATCGAGCTGATTATGATACATGAGAGGTACACAATCTGAAAAACTCCATTTATGAAACAATGAGAATAAAAAGAAGCAATGATGTCTAAGTATTATTTGGAAAACTGTTTGACCTTATGGATGCCAGGAGTCCCTGAACCAGAAGGAGAGATGAGACACAGCACTCTTCTTACTTTTGAGGAAACATAAAGGAAAAGGCTCTTTGCCAGTTACAACTGAAGTGGGTAAGGCAAGCAGCTGCGTTTTTCAAGGGCTGCTGAAGACCAAGTGTGGGTTAGTTTCAGTCTGAAACAGCAGAAGTGGGAAAGAGAGAGCGAAGTCAGACAAATGAAGGGACTGACATTAATTAATACACTGAATATTGGAGGACACAACAGAAAATTAATACCAGTCATATATACCTTAACAAAAAGGAACTTCCTGAGAAATGCATCAGTACGTGATTTTTGTTGTTGTGTGAAATTAATAGAGATCATTTATACAAACCTAGATGGTACAGCCTACTACACACCTAGGCTATATGCTGTATCTTACTGCACCTGGGCTGCAAGCCTGTACAGTGTGTTAATGTACTGGATACCATAAGCAATTATAAGAGAATGGTATTTGTGTATCTAAACATAGAAAATGCCTAGAACAGCAATAAAAAGTTAAAAGAAGAAAATGTACCGTAAAAATATGGTATCAAGTGTAAACCTTATAGACACTGCCATGAATGGAGCTTGCAGGACTAGAAGTTTCTCTGGGTGAGTCAGTGGGTGTGTGGTGAGTGAACATGAAGACCTGGGACATCCCTGTACACTGCTGTAGACTTTATAAACACTGTGCACTCAGGCTACACTACCCTGGGGGACAAAACTTATATTACAATACCAATTTTTTATTTTGCTACATAAAACCTGCAAAATAAAACAATTCTCATTTTATTCATTAAAATGAAAATAAGCCACTCACACATCAACTATAGAATATTTTATTTAACTTAATAAATTTAACATGAAAGAATTTCTCAGAGCATCATCCTTAATTTCCTCAGCATTGACTAATACTTGGGGATTTTTGCTTTAAGTTATTTGAGATGAGGGACAATGTTATTCATTTCTGCAACATAGTAAAATGCTAAGCAAAAGGTAGATTTTTAAAAAATTGTTAAATAAGTGATGCAATTCATGTGATCAGTACTGCAGTTATTAAAACTTTAAATTACTCTTTAATTCTATGAGAAAGTCAGATAATTTTTGAAAGACTTCCAGATCTTGCTAAGGTGCCAGCCTGAATTTCCTCATATGAGGGGATCAAGGAATAAATAAATGGTTCTAAATGTCAAGGTCTCCAAGCTTCTGTGTCTTTTAAATATCCATAATTTTGAGCTTTATCATTTTTAAGATTTGCTAAACTATTTAAGGTAATCTATTCTCTTATTAAAATTACAGATTTTATATAACACACTGAGTATATTAACATATAACTTACTGATAAATGATAATATTCAAAACATCTATGGAACTTGATTTCCATAAAATGAACATGTCATGACTTTGAAAATAAAACATCCAATAATGGTTAGGGTATTTAAACAATATTGTCTAAAACATTTCTCTTGATGCTTTAAGACTGTTTTCCTAGAAGATAGTAATAAGAAAGATAATGGAAAAAGAATAAAATCTTAATTCTGAACTAAGAAGGACTCCACATATTGGTATTGTGAAAAATCAATTCACCATTATAAATTCAGATAAATGGCTGTATATATGATAGTTTAATGTAACCTAAATTATAATAAATAAGTTAGTATTTTTTGAATAAAAGCAACATTTCTACATTCTATGTATTGATATATAAATTCTGAGTTCACTAAAAATTTGCCTTGTGGCCCTCTGATAGTTTGTACTAGCCCAGACCAGAGGATCCAGTTAAAAACTATCCTATCATCTATACATCAGAAAAATCACCTGTGTGCTGTGTTGATCATCACTCTAAGCAAATATTTATACAGTTGAGATCAGGGACATAAAATGTCAGTTCCCAATGATGGCATATATATTAGATAGATGACAAAGTCTGACTGAGGATATAAAGGGTTATGAAATTCTTGAATCATATTTTGCAGCCCTTGAATAAATTCAAGTTGGGAATTAGCAGAAACCAGGCTCAGTTCTGTTCACAATCCCCTTTATCTGTCTTTTAGTCAAAAAAACGAAGAAGAGCCTTCTACAGCATTTAAAGAAAAAGTAAGACTGTTGTAGAAATTAACTTTATTATTACTATTATTTTGGTTACTGTTGATTGTAGAAATAATGAACTAAACATCTCAATAACACTATTTTCTGGATTCTTTATTATATGTAACATTCAATAAATTAATTCCCTTCATGTTACACTGGATATATAACATAAACACTTATGCAAAGAACAAGAATCAGGCTCTGTAAAGACAAATGACTCTGTAATGCAGAAATCTATTATTTTAGGCTGGGGAATTGGATCCATTAAGGGGTAAAATAACTTCAGGATAGTCTGTCTGCTGTGAGCAAAACTTAGGAGTAAATAAACGGGAAAAAAAGGAGAAATGATGCTAGTTAGATAAAAAGTACAAGATTATTCTGTGCATATAGGACAGGCTGGAACTCTACGTGAAGTTATACACAAGAAAGCAGCCCTAGTGACAAATCAAGCTATGTTATCATCAAGCATCAATATCTCAAGAAAGGGGAAGAGTATATTAAAATGTAGGACTCATAATATTTAAGTTAATTATAAAAGAAAGAAATAAGGAAGAGAATGGAAGAAAGAAAGGAAGGAAGGAAGGAAGAAAGAAAGAAAGAAAGAAAGAAAGAAAGAAAGAAAGAAAGAAAGAAAGAAAGAAAGAAAGAAGAAAGAAAGAAAGAAAGAAAGAAAGAAAGAAAGAAAGAAAGAAAGAAAGAAAGGAAGGAAGAAAGAAAGAAAGAGAAAAGAAGAGAGGAGGGGAGAGGGGGAGGGGGAGGAAGGAAGGAAGAGGAAGATGCTTTCAGTAAATAGGGTAGGCTCATATTAGAAATACCCCCTCCTAATAAAACATATAGTCATGTTGAATAAAACATAGCAACATATAGAAAACAAACAAACAAAAAATCAATAAATGAACAAACTTAATGAGTAGTGAGTTGGAGTTGAAGCCAAGAAGTTCAACGGAAATTTCTTGAATGAGAGCTAGGCCTAAATATCTGTTGTTTTATCCAAAAGAAAATAGATTCTGGAAGACAATAGAATAATATCTTCAAAGTTCTGAGGACATATAGCTATCCAAATTAACCTTTAATATCTAGTTTAAAAATCAGTCAAGAACAAAATGTAAAGAAAGCCATATTCATTCGCAGAGAAAAAGAGGAATTACCACACACAAACTGTAATTGAAAACAATGACTAAAACAGTGGAAGCAGCTACTGAAATCATCTGAGGAGCATTAAAAAATATTGTGATACTTGAATCCAAACCCTGAGATTATTTTATTAATTGATCTGGGGTGATGCTTGAATATTGAGAGTTTTTAAAACTTCTCACATGCTTCTCATGTGTGTTTAGCCCAGACTGGAGACCATTGCACAAGAAATGTTCTTTAATAAGAAATAAATAAATAAATAAAAAAGATGTACTGAACAGTGGTGAGCAAAGAAATTAGTAATTTTGGGATAAATTTAAATAACTATTGAGTGTAAAATTTAAGAATAGTAAATAAGTGGTAGGTACAGAGTTGGACTAAACAATATTCTGAAAGGTTAAAAATCAGAGTTAAAATTTTGGAAGTTCATGAGAACATGAGATGATGATTAATTTTAGAGTTTATAAAGTTAGAAATGCATATTGAAATTTTTAAAAGTGACTACAAATACATATATGATTACTAAAAAAGTAGCCCCTAAAAGAGATTATGTAAAATGTGGATAACTAAAGATAATACAACAACAAATAAAATGGAACAGACTGAAAGTGAACTGAGGGGAGGGGGATAGAGATAATGATGGAAAGAAGGAGAAGACACTAGACAAAGAACATATATGAATAACCCACAGACATGGACCACAGTGTGAGAATTGAGTGTGGGAGTGAAAGGTGAGAAGGACAGAGGAGGGCAAAGGGAGAAAAAAAGGAACAACTGTAATAGAATAATAATAAAAATGATTTAATTTAAAAAATAAGAAGTCAACAAATATCAATAATTACAATACATTTGATTATAAAGACAGTAAAATCTTAGTTATGTGCTGCTTACAGAAGATATATGTAACCATTTTTAAGATGTAATGCCATACTTCAAACAAAACAATTAATTATAATGAGATAAATATTTCTTAAAATTACATATCTGGCATTATGACATGTGTACAAATTTTAAAAATTCAAAGCAATCACATATTGCTCATAGATATATTTGAATATAGTAAAAATATCAAAGTATGGAATGAAAATATCTATACATGCTATCTAAAAAAGAAAAATAGGAGTAGAGAGGACAGAAAAGAAGACAGTCAAATAATAGGGGATACTTGAAAAATAAATTTTGGAAAATGATATTCTAATAAATTTATTGCAAATATAACTTCATTATTTCCCTTTTAATTCTGAAATACATCATAAAATGTTTATTTCCAATATTGAATTCTATAGTATATATTTGAGATGACCATACCTAAATGACTTGACAAAACGTTATTCATCATATTACTTAGTATTTGTACCTTTTTCAATACTTCTCTCACAGCATGATTCACTGTACTCCACTGTAATATTAATAAGATTTCAAACAATATGGGCATTTATGCAAAAATTATAATTGTCTTATGGAAACATGCATTGTGTAATGAGCTCACCTTACTATTCCCATCCATTCTTCAGACAGAATCTAGAAATGAGAATGGGATATCATAGTTTTGTTAATGGGTCAATTATTTTTTTTGATCTGCTAGTTATGCACAGCTTTTCCTTTGTTTAAATATGTTTTAAAATAGCAAACATTCCTTTTATGTCTTTAATTGATGGCTATCACACACAATTTGTTTGAAAATTCTTATTAATATTTTTGAAATATATTTGTTTGAATCATTGGAAAAATCTCTTTTGATGTCACCCCAAAGTATAATACATTTTATAATTTTCTACTAAAAATGGCAATTGTATTTAGCCTTCTGAACAATAATGGTACATTTCCCAAATTGTATTAGAGTTATTTCTAATATGAAGACATTCAATATTCGTAGAAACAACTTTTCTCGTAAAAACTAAGCTTCAAAAATAAGAAAAATAAGAATAGAAAAAATTTTGAAAGCAAATTTGAAGATTGAAAATCCAAATACCACACTAAATGAAAACAGGTTACTCATTATAATGAGAAAGGCAAGTAAAATGCAAAATTATTAGAACCCATTTCTCTCTGGAACAAATAATACATAGTAACTTGTAGTATCCATCATTGAACCTTTTAAGTCTATTTTAACTGAACATTATTGAAAATATTTAAACAAGTTATTTGTTTTTCATTGGAAGCATTTACAGGCATAGAACTGATGCAATTTGTAGAGTAATAAAATGGTGCTACAAAAGAATTGGAAGATATATATTAAGTTCTTATAATTGAAAGTCTGCAAATTAGTCATGGGAACATTATCTTCAAATGGAAAATGAGTGCTAATTTTATACATCTATATATGCATATTACCATATTGATTATTTAATTGTTTTATTTCTTCTACAAGCCAAATTCTATAAAATCTCTCTGGCTGAAAAGTTTTAATAAGCATATCTTCTGTATTTTTCAAGTACTAGAAACAATGTCTATAATTTGTCATTTACTTTAGAATTTCTCAGCTTCCTGAAGGTGGTTGTGTTAGGATATAAGGAGATACTTTAAGAAACAGCATAGGTCAATAGTATGTAGACACCTACAAGAGCATCCAGAGATGCTCATGATATATAATTTTAAGTTAGATATTATCTGTAACCTACATAAATCCTTTGATTGCTCATCCATTCCATTCTTTGTATGTTGTTCTTAGAGTCCAGAGGGGTTATTCATACCTCCATATTTTCCCACTTCATGTCATATCAGTGTGTAATTTATTAAACAAATATTTATTGAGTGATTACTCTATGTGTTAAGCACTGGGGATCAAAGGTGAAAGAATATTCATTTGTGTTTAAGGAATACAGAGCTCTGAGCAGATGACTGCAGAAAGAGACAAAATAATGTTTTGTTTATTCAAAAGAAGGAGTTCCCATAGCAAACAACAAAGAAAAGCATTTCAATGTCCAAAAGGTGGATTTATGTTTAGGAATACACAAGCATATTTACTTCATTATCCGTCAAAAGTTATCACCTATTACACTCACAAAGACTTTTTCACGTCACAGCAGCTAGCGAAGGACTTGATGCATGAAGCTATCATGTTCAGAGTAAAAAAGTAGGACAATGAGAACAATGTGAGAAAGGAAATAAGACAATTGATTTAGGGTTTAGTTAACTATTTTTACTCTTATTCAATTTGGACAAGTAGTATTTCTTATTGCTAGCATTTTTCATCCAAAGTTAAAAATCAGACATTAAATATTAATATTACAAATATATTAATAATTGAATTGATTCACAAATGATAAAAATGGATCAACACCATAGACCTTCTTATTAGAATCAGAGTACATAGAACAATTCAAACTCATTAGTAGTTCTTTGTTATGTGAGACAGAGGTCAGTCCTGGGCCAGAGGCTATTTAACATTTTCATCAATGACTTGGATGATAGAAAAGTCTGTGAACTTAGTAATTTACAGTTATCTGTAGTTGGAAAGGCTGATTAACACTCTGAATGTCAAGATCAAACTTCAACATGACCATAATTTGACCTTGACAAATTGGAAAAATGATTTAAAAGACCACAGGTCAGATACAGACTTTAAATTGTGAAAGAAGTAGAAATTATAATAATGTATGTGATACCATGTTAGTGAGAATAGGTATATGTGTGAGACATAAATATAATAAATAATATTTAGTATAACTTGAGTCAAGAGTATAGCAATAGCTTTTAATTATTTTTCTCTCTTACCTTGATATAGTGCTTACTCATTTATAAATGTTTTTTATATTTATTATCACAATTTACTCAAGTTAAATCCTATATCCCTGCTGATAATATTAAATGTAATTCTAAAATATAAAGGTATATGTAAATTGATGAATTTTTATTAAGTGATTTTGTAAGTGTATTATGTATTACAAATACTATTCATCCATTTATCTTGTCATTAACACATTAATTCATTTTTTTAAAATTTATTTGTTTGTTTGTTTGTTTATTTATTTTTAGAGAGAGGGGAAAGGATAGGGGCAGAAACATCACTGTGTGGTTGCCTCTCACTCGTGCCCCCAACTGGGGACCTGACATGCAACCTAGTAATGTGCCCTGACTGGGAATCGAACCAGCGACACTTGGCTCGCAGGTCAACGCTCAATCCACTTAGCCACAGCAGCCAGGGCTTATTTATTTGTTAATCATTAAATATTTGCAGAGCTTTTACTATGTCTCAAGCACTGCATTAGGAGCTGGTAATACAAAATTAGAAAAAGCAAGAATTATCTATATTTTCTTACAGTCTATAGTCTGATGAATAATGACTAATTCAAGTAAATATAGCCATAGAACAGGAAACTTGTCTACATGTGAACAGATGAGGAAAAGCATCCTGGTGAAATGTCTTTTTTAAATATTTTTAACCTTCACCCAAGGATATGTTTATTGATTTGAGAGAGAGAGAGAGAGAGAGAGAGAGAGAGAGAGAGAGAGAGAGAGAGAAACATTGATGTGAGAGAGAAACATCAATCAGTTGCCTCTCGTACATGCCTCCACTGGAGACCAAACCCACAAGTAGGTATGTGCCCTGACTGGGAATCAAACCTGCAATCTTTTGGTGCATGGGACAATGTTACAACCAACTGAGCCATTCAGGGCTGAAATGTCTTCTTAACTAAAGTACAAGGTAGGTAGACTAAGGGGACAAGGGACTAAGGGACTCAGTGTTTCTTGCACAGGGGACAGCAAGTTTTAGGAATTTGAACCTCAATAAAGGAATATTTGTTGTTAATATTATATTCTCAATTAATCACTTAAATTCCTATTTGTCAATCCATAACACAAAGTGGAGGAGTGTATTTCTGCCAAAATGAGGGGATATGGTTAGGGTGAAAAATGCACTCTAATATCAGGGACTTTAACACAAAATGGGCCTGGAATGAAAGGTACACTATGAAAAAAGCTGTCCTCTGGGTCAATGACACTGCTGTACATCAAAGTCTCTGCCGAGATAGGTATCCAGCTATAGATATTGAGATGCTGTTGAATGACAAATGACTTCAAATAAGAGTTCCAAACTAAAACTCAGAAAGACAACTGCTCTGACATGATTTAAATTGGCACTGCTTCTCAGATAGACAAATTATACTTGACGATTAATTGAAGCTGGGATTGCTTTCTTTAATGATATCAATGATCCATTTTACTGTTAAATTTGGTTTAATATGTTCATTTTACAAATCCCTGACCTCAAAAATTTTCTAAAGGAAAATAGGACAAAAAGGATAGAACTATCTTGTTTAGTTCCATTACCTTGAATTTCAAATTCAAATTGAATTGTGTTACCTTCCCCAATGCTTAAGTGGAAGCATGTACAGTGAGTAGTGGTAATGGTGGAGACTGGTTCATTTTAATTACCATCTCTAATGGATCTGAAAGTCATTCAGGGAATGCAAGTCTTTGCATAGTTCATAGTCAATTATTTATACTTAATGGAAAAATGTTGTAGCCTAGAAAACGTAAAATGGTGAATAATCTGAAAGACTCATATTTTATCTTGATGTTTTCCATCTAATTGTACAAATTAGATGATAAATACATTTACGTTTTGAAAGACATAATTTGGAGGTTTACTGGAGGTATGCTAAGAAATAATTGCATGCTAAAATAGTCTCCCAATATTTTAAGAATAACTGAAATTCCTCCATAAATAATTCATGCCTTATTTAATTATAATTTGTCACAATGGATACTTAAAATTTTCAGGAAGAGCTAACATATTAAGAATGTGACTCTGCTTTGATATAATATTAGAGCTTTGGGAATATCCCTAATATGGAATTTACCACATTTTGCTACAACATTTTTATGTCTGTATTTCCTTCTAGATTAGTTACTTCTTTAAAAAAAAAAAAAAAAGACTGTGCCCAGATCTAACTTTGTTGCCTATATATGCAGCACTGGAGATGACAATTAAAATAGGTGATACTTTTGAAAAAATTATAGACAGAACTTTGCCATATTACAAATTGTCTTAAAGACTGGTTAATACAAAGTTTAGTCCCTAAGGTGCTTCTACAATACACCTGATGAATGATCAACAGTTTATACTTTAATGTCTTCACTGAAAAGGATATTCACACCTCAAATGTAAGTTTACTTTATTTTTGGAAAGCTCTAATTGTTAGAAAACTTACTATTAAGTTAAAATCTATATTTACTGCAACTTGTGTGCATCTTCTTGTTTTCTGTTGTTGTTGTTGTTGTTGCTGTTTTAACTTAGAACCACTTGACCATGTCTCTTTTAAAGCTTCCACATAGCTAAAGTTGTCTCATGCCCCTTGCCTCTTACCCATCTGTTTATAATTATTTGTAATAAATGTTTTATTGTTGTTCTATTACAGTTGTCTGGTTTTTTCTCCTTTGCTCTCCTCTGCCCAGCCCTCCCACTACTCCCACAGTCAATCCCCACCCTGTTGTCCACGTTCATGAGTCACTTATACATGTTCCTTGACTTAGATCTTCCCCTTTCTTTCCCCCCTTATTCCTCTCCCCAAACCCCTCTGGTCATTGTCATTCTGTTCTTTGTTTCCATGCCTCTGATTCTATTTTTCTCATTTGTTTGTTTTCTTCATTAGGTTCCTGTATTAGGTGAGATCATATGATATTTGTCTTTTGCTGCCTGGCTTATTTCACTTAGCATAAAACTCTCCAGTTCCATCCATGCTATTGCAAAAAGGTAGGAATTCCTTCTTCCTTTCTGCTGCATAATATTCTATTGTGTAAGTGTACCATCATTTTTTGATCCATTCATCCATGATGGGCATTTAGGCTGTTTCTAGCACTTTGCTATTGTAAATAGTGTTGCTATTAAATTAGGGGTGGATAGGTTTTTCTGAATTGGTGTTTCAGCATTCTTAGGGTATAATTCCCAGCAGTGAAATCACAAGATCAAAAGGCAGTTCCATTTTTAGTTTTTTGATGAAATTTCATACTGTTTTCCATAGTGGCTGCACAGGTCTGCATTCTCATCAATAATGCACTAAGTTTCCCTTTTCTCCACATCCCTGCCAGCACTTATTGTTTGTTGATTTGTTAATAATGGCCATTCTGACCAGTGTGAAGTGGCAATTCATTGTGGTTTTAATTTGCATCTCTCTGATTCCTAGTGATATTGAGTATCCTTCATATGTCTATAAGCCCTTTGTATGTTGTCGCTGGAGAAGTGTCTGTTCAGGTCCTTTGCCTATTTTTTAATAATTGGATTGTTTGTCTTCCTGGTGTTGAATTGTATGAATTCTTTTTCTATTTTGGATATCAAACCCTTGTCTGAGGTATCAATGGCAAAAATATTTTCCCATACTGTTGGATCCATTTTCATTTTAATGATGTTTTCTTTAGCTAGGCAGAAGCTTTTTGATTTGATGTATTACCATTTGTTTATTTTGTCCTTTATTTCCCTTGCCCTTGAGGATATATCAGCAAAAAATGTTGCTGCATAAGATATCTAAAACTTTACTGCCTATGTTTTCCTCTGGGGCTCTTTTATGGTCTCCTTGTAGCTCTCTTAGAATTCCTTGTAGTTCTCACTGAGCTTCTTGAGCAGCCTTATAACCATTATTTTGAACTCAATGTCTTATAGTTCGCTTGCCTCAGTTTCATTTAACACTCTTTCTTGATAATTCCCCCTTTTCTTTCAGTTGGGGCTTGTTTTTGTCTCTCCATTTTAAGTGACTCTTCCTGTTTTTTTCTGCCTATTAGATTGATCTGCTTTGACTCCCAGTCCCCATGTTGTGACTGTCTGTGGTAAGAGATTTGTGGGACTTGGTGGTGCAGTCTTCTTGAGCTGGATGTTCTTGGAATGCCCTTTATGCCATTTATGGGGGCTCTCTGATTGTAATTAGGTTTGGGTTGTTGTTGGGTCATCTTTGGTGGACCTTTTCCTCTGGCTGACTTAGAGTCATACCACACACCACATCTTGTATACTGTTGTACAGGTGCTGCCAGAAAAAAATAAAATAAGACAGGAAACACACCTGCAAAAATAACCCCCACCAACAACCACACTATCAACAGCAAATAAGCAAATGTTAATAAAGGTTTAAAGAGACTGAGATTATTATAAGAAAGGAAAAATATATATTAGATGATATACTGAAAGAGAAATGATTTTGAGAGGGTCAAGTGAGAGAAAATAGTAAGAGTAGGGAATAGAAACAAGGCAAAAAAGGAAAAGAAAATTTACATTGTGAGTAAAAAAGGTAGGGAAGAAGGCAGAATGGAGTAAGTAAAGGGAAGAGTGCAGTATTAGACTTAAACAAAATTTTGAAAAACTACTGTGCAAAAAATAGGAACCAAAATGGAGAAAAAGATCCACCACAGCCATATCAACAACAAATAAACAGATATTAAATATGGGTGGAAAGGGAATAAGGAGGAAAAAAGAAAGAAAGAAAAGCTTATGAGATGTCTAGAGGAAAGTAAACTGACTTTGAGAGGATAGAGGGAAAAGGAATACTAAGAGCCAGGAATAAAAACCACGCTAAGACAGGGAAAAATTTAAATTTAATATAAAAAATGACAGAGTAGGAAGAAGGCAAAATGGAGTAGGCCAGGGAAATGTTAAAATTTGAGATTTGAAATTAAAAAATAGTGAAGATCTAGAAATAAAATCGAAGAAATGCAACAACCACCATATCCACCACCAATGAACAAAGATTGATAAAGATAGAGAGAGAATGAGGGAATTTTAAGAATGGGAAAAAGAGTGCAAAGTGACTAATGACATGAAAAATGGTTTTCAGAGGCTGGAGGGGGGGAGATATAGTAAAAGTGCAGAATAGCAACAAGTTGTAGCAAGAGAGGAAATTAAATTAAAACAAAAATAAGAAGAGGAAGAAAGAAGGTAAAATGGAGTAAAAGAAAGGAGGAGCAAAATCTGAAATTTAAAATAAACTAAAATACAAAAACTAGTGAAATAATAGGCACAAACATGAAGGAAAATAAATGAATGTTAAAAAGCTATGCAGGAGAGGACATAGAGAAAATTATGAAGAAGATCACAGTAGAATTTGTGTCAGTAGAATCCAGTGTTTACCACTGTTGATCTTTCTGGACCTGCCCCTGGTAATGTCAGATGGTGTCCTAGTCTGGCCCTAGATAGCCTGTTCTAGACTATAAGCGATCCACAATCTGTGGTTGTCTGCTTCACATTTGGCTGGTCCCCACTGTTCTGCCTTGCTGGCTTTTGATCAGCATGGGGCCCATGGGGCCCAGGAGTGGTTCATTTAATGACCCAAGGACTGCAAGCACTACCTCCATCTGCCTCCAGAGGGTACCTCTGGTGTGATCAGGAGGTTGGGAACCATCAGTCGCCCCCAGGGGCCACTGTTCAGTCTTCAGGGAAGACAATGGGGGTGTTTCCCCAAACCCTCAGCACATGTATTGGTCTGCTGTAGACTCTTTCCAATTATGAATGGTTTCTGGTGAATTAGCTGTCCATTTCCTGTGAGGGGCCAATCTGTGTAAAATGAGCAGCTCTTCTCTGCTTGCACAGACAGAAACTCTGTTTAGGTGCCTAGGCTTGGCAGAGCCCTGAACACTCCTTGTTGCACCTGTCTCTAATCTCTCAGCCCTGATCCCAAAATCAGGGTAGCTCATAATGTCTGGTAAAAGGCTCTTTCAGAAATATTCTTCTTTTCCCCATGAAAATGTGCCCAGTAGGGGGCTCCTGAGCCTGGCCTCACTGATCTGCAGAGCCTGTGATCCCATAGGTGGGGGTTGGGCTCACCCATCTGTGAGAGGACCAGCCTGGCTGCAGCAAATCTCAGGCTTCAACAAATCTCAGGCTTCAGCTCCTGGACATCCAAGCCCCCACATCCAAGCCCCCAGCCTGCTGCTCTCTCACTGGAGACTCAGGCTGAATTCTCCACTCTGTACAGTCCAGTCCCCTCTTGCCAGCCAATGCCGGGTTCGGTCCTACAGCCACTTCAGCATGACTCTATCCCTCTGAGTTCTTTGTGTGCCAGGCCGCTGCACATGCTTGCACATTCATGAAAGTACCGGGTCCCTGCTGAGTTATGAGTGTCTCCTCAGTTCCCCTATTAAAAAAGATTCTCCGTGACCGCCATGCGGCAGCACCAAGCCCTGGGGTGACTTTTCTCCACAAGCTCCCCCTCCCCCCAAATCACTGTCTCTTTCAGTTAGGACTGACCATAGCCTGTCAGGGCCTCTGAAAGTTTTAAGTAGTTTTGTTACAGAAACAGGGGTGTTCCAAAAACCCCAGAGTTTGCGGCTGGGGGATGGGAAAAAAGAAGCAGCTTTTAGAATGTCTCCACATGCCTGAGGCTGGTGGCTAGTGTCTTTTTTATGTAAAATGGCTTTAATGAATCCAAAGCCTCAGGTAGTTGGGAGGGTACTTGGACCAGGGGAAGGCACGAAGAAAGCACACAGAGCTTGCGTGAGGTTCTGTGAATGGTCAGAACTGGTTACCGCACCCACTGCATCAGAGGTAGTCAGGAATTTAAAAATAAGTGGCAGGCATTTTAGGCAGGCTGACTGTGCGAATTTAACTGAGGCTGAGGCTGACTGTACATTTAACTGGGGCTGAGGCTGACTGTGTGAATTTGACTAAGGCTAAGGCTGACTGTGTGGATTGCAAAAGGACAAACTATACAGTTTACAAGGAGGCTGAGAATCCACGAGGTTCTGGATTAAAAGCTGGTGGACCCCATAACACAGACAAGGTCTCCCCAGTCAGGATTGAATGACTGGCAGCTACTGGTAAAGCTGAACTGTGTTTGGAAAGTAAGGAAAGGGTTTCTCTGACTTTTCTAAAACTAGCCTGGTTTGGTAGGGGGGAGGCAAGGATATGTGTTTAAGGGTGTTTTAAAGAACATAAGACTTAACAATAGAAATCCGCAAGTAACTAAATCTATATAACTGTTAAATAAACAATTCTTTTTCTTTTCACTAAACTCTGGTATTGAGAGTTATAATTTTGGCGGCGGGAAATCGGGCCCCTAACTAAAGAGCCCGTGGGTTTGTTTTCAATTGGAGCAGCCCAGGAGTTCTGTAACAGTTTCTCTGATCTCTTCCGGATAGTGCTGGGAAGGGTCCTGCAGAAATACCATGACATGCATTGGTGAAGGGGTGCACTCGCCATTCTCTCCTGGTATTCTCAGCCTCAGGCAGGCCTTCTCCCACCATGCCATTTCCACAGCCAGCACTTGGCTGGCCATCTCTCTCTGCTCCTGGGTCTTGCAGCTCCTGAGCCTCTCCACAGCCTTTCCACAGCCAGGCGGAATCTGAGCAGCCAGAAGAGATAGGTTGGGCTGCAGCAGCAGCAGTTGCTCTGCTAGGTGAGCCCGGGCCACCCACTCCTGAGCGCCCTGCAGTGGACAGGATTTTTTCTTCTCACACACACTCCTCACACTCTCATCTGCATACACACTCACACATGCTCTCACTCACTCCACTGGTATTTCAAGTTGGTTGCCCTGTGATTTAGCTGCAAGACTGGTTCAGGTCTCAGAGCAAGTTGATAGAGCTTCCAGCTACTCTGCAGCCATCTTGGATCTCCTATTTTTATGAAAAGAAATTCATTATGGTATAATATTATACACATAAAATATGCCAACTTAGATGTACATTTCAGTGAATTCTGAGAAATGTCAAGATTTGTGTAACTATTGTAGAGGCATCAGCTATTCTCTGTAAAAAGTCGCAGAGGTTTGCTAAATATGTAAATATGTAGGAGCTTCAGATATTCTCTGTAAGAAGTAGCAAGGACGTGCTAAAAAGCCTTAGAGAAAGGAATGTAAGGGAGGAGTGTTGCAGCCATTTGGTGATTTACAAGCTAAAAGACCCCAGCCCCTATCTCCTTCTATTTGCTTGTGTCTTGCTTATAACATTTTTAAGTTATAGTTTACAGAATATCTAGCCCTTTGAAGATAAATTGCTTTGCAGAGAATTCGTCCCTGGCTGGAGAGCTATGCTGCTGCTGGAGATAACTTTGTAGTCCTGTGAAATCTTGGCCCCGAGAACTTTGTTCCTGTTTGACACTCCTGCAGCCCTGTCCTGCCCCACCCCGCCCCCCCCTGCTTCCCAAAAGCTGCTTCTCACTAGAGAAGGAGCCAAATCCTATATAAACCTTGCCTAAAATCCCATTCCTGTTGGTGCTTTGTTTAAGACAAGTTCTCTGCCCGACCGCCAGCAAATAAATTCTTTGCTTGCTTTAATCCACTGCTCCAGAGTGTTCAATCTCGCTTATGTAGCTGCAACACTATGTTACCATCAATATAGACACTTACCTTTAACCCTGGCTGGTTTGGCTCAGTGGATTGAGCGTCGGCCTGCGAGCTAAGTGTCGCTGGTTCGATCTTCCAGTCAGGGCACATCAGAGAAGGAAAACTCTGACTCCAAAAAACCTCCGCTGCCTTGAGGCATACCTCTTCAGGGGAAAGGCTAAGGGAGTAAACCCCGACAGAAAATCCGGAGCCGGAGTCCCTAAGGCGGTTTGACGTTGTAGTCAACACCGGCAACTCCTGCGCGCACCTGAAGCCAAGCTGTATTGACTCCGTCTTTCCCTTGGACCCTTCAGCTGTGAAGAGAGGGGGGGTCTGCTGCATGGGCAACAGCAGACCCTCCATATCACCCTGCCCAGGCTCTGTAGCTTCAGCTTCACTGGAGAGGACACTCCAGCGTCATCGCAAGATGTCGATTCAACACGGGAGGAGACAGATACCGTGTCACTCCCGAGTCGGACTGCACAGTCATTCTCGGCGGTGCAGATAGACTCTTAAGAAGCTACACCATCGTCTCTCGAGACGGACGGCTGCCGACGACGACGACGACGACGACGACGACGACGACGACGAGACACTTACCTTTCATCCAAAATACTTGTAGTTTTCTCTCCTTTACAGTCCCTCTCCACTCCATATTTGGTACAGGCAGCCAGTGATATGCTTTCTTTCACTATAGATTAACTTTAGCTTTCCTAGAAAGTCATATAAACAGAAACATGGAGCACAAACTTGTGTGTAGTTTTTTTGCTGTTGTTCAACATGTTTTTGAAATTCATCCATGTGGCATGATTATAACGCAATCATTTTATTGCTGAGTGAATTTTCATTGTATGGATGTACCACTATCAGCTCAGTCATTTAAGTCTTGAGCATTTGGGTTGCATACTGCTTAGCTATCATGATTAATGATGCTATCAAATTTTATGTACAAATTGTGACATAAGTCTCCATTTCTCTTGGGTAAATACCTAAGCATGTAATTTCTGGGTAGTATATATATATGTGTGTATACACGTATATATATATATATATATATATAAAACTTTATAATCTAGATTTTTCTTAATTTAATTTCCTAACTCTCATTGAAATCTTGCTAACCACTATTTATCAATGTTCTTTCCAACTGCTTATATATTCACTACAATCATGCCTGAACTCTTTCAGTAAAGTGGATTTTAATGGCCCTTACAGTTTTTCAGAAAAGCAACTTTTAGATTGTTTGAAAACTGTAAGTTGAAACATGATTATCATTCATCTTATGTAAAAGTTTTAACAATTAAAAAATTAACAGCAATATTTATGGGGACTATAACAGTATGAGGTTATTGTTCCTCCAAATGTTGCCTAATAGATGCTAGAAAATACATTACTGTTAATAAATTACTTCTTATATTAATACTTCTGTTCCCAGATTGGGATAGGAATACAAAAATTAAAGTTACATCAAGATAAGATGACAAATGTCATATATATTTTACCATAGTAATCCAGGGCCATTTAAATAAGTTCTTGCCTTATTAAACTGAAAGGTTTAATCTTAAATATATATCTATATAGATAAATATAGATATAGATATAGATACATATATAGATATGAATGTGTGTGTATGTATTGACTGAAATTGTATTAATATTCCCTTCAGTTTGACTAAATGTTAGATAGGTGTCTTCCTGACTAGAGACCCCTACCATCCTTTTCTTAAAGCATTTACTTTAGAAAATTTGCAATTGTAAATTCTTTGTTAGTTCATTTCAGATGTAAATCTTCTTTCAGCCTATATCTTGTTTTAGGACTATCATATTTTTCTGAAGAATTTGGTCATTAGGGAATCATCAGGAAAGATTGAACCCCCATCTCCCAATCTCTGTGGGAGAGTGGAAGCCTAACTTATATGGCTGACAATTATCAAAGGCAGGTGGTGTAATAATGTTGACGAACCTCTCCCTTAACATCCTCCACTACTCTTCCACTGGCTCACCCCAGGGCTGAAAAACTCTCCTGCCTTTTCTTTCAGTGGAGTTGAGTTCAATCTCTCTCCCTATTGCAATAGTCTTGAATAAAGTCTTCCTGCCCTATTAACTATGTCTAGCACAATTTGCTTCAACAGCATTTGTGCATGTTTGTGTATGAATGTAGGTATGTATACATAGATGTACACACACATACACACATGACTGTATGCATACTATACATACCAGGACCACTGTAGTTACATTTTGATTTATTTGTATTATTTGGTTTCTATATCCCAGTCTCTATGCAACATACAAAAAAAAAAAAAATACATGTTAAAAATTCTTGTTGATTTATTTCTGTGACCTTCAAATAATTTTACAATGATCCACAGTGAATATATTTTACATAGTAATCTGAAACATACACATGCACATAAATATATAAGCAGACACATGTATATATAACTGAAAAAATGTTTCCCAATAGGAATGAAGTTTATTTTTACTTTGAATAATACATGCTAATATTTTTCACTTTGATGTTTAATGTTACCAACTCGCAATGCTCACTTTTACTAGCTACAATGCACTCTGACATTCTCTTCTCAAGGCTCACCTCTATCAGCCAAATTGATATCATAATCCACTAACTGATGGCCTACCTATAACTTGAAAATAACTGACATATTAAAATTTAGAACTCATTTTTGGCATGGCCATAAAATACTGGTTAGCTAACTAACTATATACCTAAATAAACAAATACTCTATGTAGATACCAAACATTGAAAGGTTGCTTTTTTCAGAGAAATGGTTTCATAGTGTTTTCTTGGGGCTTTTGCCAAAGGGGATTGTTCTTTAACAATCCTGTAGATTGAATGCAGATTAAACCCTTAAATTCAATGATAAGAACAGTATGAATTCTAATTTGCTAAAACATTTAAAGCTGATTCTTGTGAGCAAAAGCTTCATTTACAAAATGGCAGCTGTTGAACAGCAGAAGGAAACTATGTTAGCTTAAAGATAAGAACCACTATTCCTGAGGAGTTATTGTTTCCACTGAGTTCTCTCTTCATGTGTTAATTGTAGGGTGGGAAGTGATTCATATAGCTATTATTCTTCTACTTTTTCTTGCCAAATTCCCTTAAGGTAGTTACAGAAATAGGAGAGATGTTTATAGGGGAAGATATTGAAAGTGAAAAGCACAACAGGCATGGAATAATGTAATGTTAATGCAAAAAATGGTTTAAAAGTTTGTGTAATCTTTAAGTCATCGTCGTCGGCAGCCGTCCGTCTCGAGAGACGATGGTGTAGCTTCTTAAGAGTCTATCTGCACCGCCGAGAATGGTTGTGCAGTCCGACTCGGGAGTGACACGGTATCTGTCTCCTCCCGTGTTGAATCGTCATCTTGCGATGACGCTGGAGTGTCCTCTCCAGTGGAGCTGAAGCTACAGAGCCTGGGCAGGGTGATATGGAGGGTCTGCTGTTGCCCATGCAGCAGACCCCCCTCTCTTCGCAGCTGAAGGATCCAAGGGAAAGGCGGAGTCAATACAGCTTGGCTTCAGGTGCGCCACAGGAGTTGCCGGTGTTGACTACAACGTCAAACCGCCTTAGGGACTCCGGCTCCGGATTTTCTGTCGGGGTTTACTCCCTTAGCCTTTCCCCTGAAGAGGTATGCCCCAAGGCAGCGGAGGTTTTTTGGAATCAGAGTTTTCCTTCTCTGATGTGCCCTGACCGGAAGATCGAACCAGCGACACTTAGCTCGCAGGCCGACGCTCAATCCACTGAGCCAAACCAGCCAGGGTTATAACGTCATGATAAACAGTAATATTAATGAGATTGTTCATGGGATCTTGATAATTCTTTTTTCTTTTTCCCTTTCAGTAGTGAGAACAAAAAATAAAAAATAAATAAATAAAAGAAATCACACTGGGATACAAATGAACAACTTGACACAACTATTTAAATCACTGAAATTTCAGAAAAATATATATTAATGTTGATAACTGGTTCATGTTTTTATGCATTAGAAGAGAAAAATAACATTGAAAGAAAAAACATCCATTATGCACGCAAGAAAATTTTCCAAATAGAATGCCATTGTTATTTTTATAGAAAATAATTTTAAAAGAATGTCACCTTCTTTTCTCACCAGCACAGTGATGAAACCTTCAGGAAACTTAATAAACAAGGATTTTGTAAGAATTATGTCAAACCATGTTTCACCTTGAACCCAACTTTTTTCCCTTTAGGGAATTGAAATGGAAGGAGTGGTGTATTCTCTCCAGTAACTCTCTGGTGACTAATAATATTTGCAAAGAAAATTAAATTGAGCAAAATATTAGCACCTAGTTAGTTTCTTAAGTAGATTGAGTTTTTGCTTGCAGCTGGAGAAATGTGGCAGAAAAATCAGGAGTTGCAGAAACAGAGCCACCTAAACTCAGATTACACTGAGTCACTTTGTTGTAATCAAAGTAGCTTGTTGTTTCTCAGCCTGTTCAATCAAATTCAAAATGCAGATGAGTAATACCAAACTCAATGGTTTCCAGTGAGGATTAAGGGAGGGGGCTTACAAATATGGAAATATGTGTTCAGTAAGTGTAGTTCCTTTCTCTAAAAAAGAACTAATTTATTTACTAAATTACCTTATCTACCTTTCACACCTCTAGCATATGAAGGACACCAGGATAGTAATGAAATACTAGCTGGGCCTGACCAGACTTATTCATATCAGTTATTATTACTTAAATTGAGAGAGGGACTTAGAAGGATAGCCAAACACAGTTTAAAAGGTCTAAGGCAATGCTATAGCTGAATTAAGTGCAAGTTAATAAATATTCACTGTGTGGAGAAAGAGAATGATGGCAAGGAGAAATCAAATTATAGATTTAAAAGAGATAGGCCAGGATCCATATATGTTCACCCCCGCCATGGTCTGAGGTTATTGTCTATATTTTTAACCCCACTTCTTACACAAAACTTTCCTTAGCCAGAGATCAATGGAACAGGGTGTGTACTGAGGATTTGATTCACATGCAGCCAATTTCGTCAGTGGTAAACCTGGCCAAGAAAGACAATCTGGGCAACCTTACTTCCCGGGGTCTTTAGAATTGGGCCCTGGATGAGGCTGATGAATTGGTTAGAGCATTGTCTCATATGCCAAGATTACTGGTTCGATCTCCAGTCAGTGCACATACAAAAATGAGCCAATGAATGTGTAAATAGGTGGAACAAGAAATCTCTTTCTGTATCTCTGTCTCTCTGTCTCTCTCTCTCTCTCAAATTAATAAACAAAAATTTTTAAAGAATAACCATGGAGTACTGAGACATTATTTGTTACATGAAGACAACATTGGACCCTCACAACTAATTGAGAGGCAGGCCCAGACAACATAGAAATGTTAAAGTTGGAGGCTTATGACAGACAGAAGGCAGTGAGAAAATTAATCTACATTTTTTTATTGGTTTAAGCCAAAATTTCAATGTGAGTTTTAGAAGAACGAAGGAAAGAGAGAGAGAGAGAAGTAACTGTCCTCTGTAAATAAATTAATAGTTCATGTGGATGGAGCACTATTTTTTTCAATGCATATTTCATAAAAGAAAACCCTAAATTATGCAGACACAGGATAAAAAGTGAGGGTTTTTGAAAAGCATCTGTTTTGTGTGGAAATTAAATATAGGTGCTGGGACAACCGTTGCTGTGTACACATACTGCCTGTGTGGTGAGCATTTGGAACTTATTCCATCTTCTATAAAATACACATGACTTTCTTTCTCCTTCAGCCCTTATGCAGCCAGTCAGAAAAAGAGATGTGTGGAAGTTACCTTGCCTTTCAGCATTTCTCCCAGTTTTACGCTGCAAATTGGCAAAGCCAACAATGAGTCAATAGGCATGGTGCAATTAAAAGAGCTCCAGGGAATCTGGGAAGAACAGCAGAGGAGTGACTGCTGATGGAACCCATCTGAAGTCCTCCATTGGTTTCTTCACCAGGGACCTCTGGAATGGGAACAGCATACCATTTCCACTTTTCATCTGCAGACTGGGGATAATGTTTCTCATTAGTATCACTTCATGAGAATGCCGGGGAAAATCTTTTCGGTTTCTACTTGAAATATTTTTGGCACCTTATGTAGAAAAAGTGAGTGCATTAATGTTTATGAAGCTGCATAATCTGGTTAAATAATTCTAATCCAGAATTCTTAGTGAAATGATAGACCAATATTCTTGAAAAAAATTAACCATTATAAGTAGTATTAAGATGAATATTTCAAATAATAATGTCAGCAGAATTAGCTACCTCACAAAATACCTTTTATTTTATCTTTAAATAAAGAAATAATATAAGTAACCTGGAAGGGATAATGATACAAGATACAGCTTTGATCCTTCAAGTTAACATGAAATCACTAAAAACTAAAATGCAGTAGGCTAGCCACCTAGCTCAGCCCAACTCCCACCCACAAATCAGTCTCCTTTTTAATTCATGCAGTAGAAGGGCCAAGATTTGCATAGATCAAATCTCTTTGGGGTTATGTTAAGGTACATCATTTCAAAAGAACAGCATGTACTTGTGCAATCTAAGTCCATTCTTATAATAACATTCTGACCACGAAAACATTGAAGTCCACAGATATGTCAACTCAGCATTCTTTACCAAATCCATACAGGCAACAAAAAAAGAAAGAAGGGCACCTAACTCTGAGTTTATTGGACAAAGATTTAGCCAAATATTACTTATAACTAAAGTAGAGAGTTAGGAGCAAAGTATTAAGATCAAAAACTGTTCAGTCACAATGAGCTAAATTCACTGTCTGGCCTTCACACAGATGTGTAACTTTAAACAGTTTTTCTGTGTACCCCTCTTCCTTAGCTGTCACAAGGAATTAATATCAGACCATTGTGAGAATTACATGAGATAAGACATGCAACATTGCATGTGCTTAGAATTGTGATGGGAATGGGCTATAGGCACTGGCTGTACCTAGCTATAGCTTACTCTAAATGTGGCTAGTATTGTTACAGAAGCAGGGGAGTTCAAAAATCCCCAGTTTGTGGCTGGGGGATGGGGAGAAGGAAGCATCTTTCAGAATGCCTCCACACGCCAGAGGCTGGTGGCTAGTGTCTTTCTTATGCAAAATGGCTTTAATGCATCCAAAGCCTCAGGTAGATGGGAGGAGTCTTGAACCAGGGGACAGTATGGAAAATGGTCAGAACTGTTTGCAACACCCACTGCGTCCGTCAGGGATATATAAGCAGCTGTGGACATTTTAGCTCTCTCTCGCTCTCTCGCACTCTCTCTCTCTCTCTCTCTCTCTCTCTCTCTCACTCTCTCTCTCTCTCTCTCTCACTCTCTCTCTCTCTCTCGCTCTCTCTTGCTCTCTCGCTCTCTCTTGCTCTCTTGCCCCCTCCATGCGGCTTGGTCAAGGGGCCTTCTCCATGCAGAATAAAGAAGCTAAGGTCTCCATGTGGCTTGGAGAAGGGGTCTCCAGGCTGCTTTAAGAGGCTCTCGCTCTCGTGTGCTCCCTCCATGTGGCATGGAGAAGGAGTCTCCAGGCTGCTTTAAGAGGCTCTCACCATGCAGGAGAGGAGATCCATGTGGTTTGCAGGAAGAAGGCAGTTTGCAAGAAGGCTGAGAATCCAGGTGGTTCTGCATTGAGAGCTGGAGGGCACCACAGCACAGAAAGGACCTCCCCAATCAGAATTGAGTGTTTGGCAGCTGCTGGTAAAGCTGAACTGTGTTTGGAAAGTAGGGAAACGGTTTCTCTAACTTTTCTAAAACTAGCCTGGTTTGGTAGGGGGGAGGCAAGAATATGTGTTTATGGGTGTTTTAAAGAACATAAGACTTAACAACAGAAATCCGCAAATAACTAAATTTATATAACTGTTAAATAAACAATTCTTTTTCTTTTCACTAAACTCTGGTATTGAGAGTTATAATTCTGGCAGCGGGCAATCGGGCCCCTAACTAAAGAGCCCGTGGGTTTGTTTTCAATTGGAGCAGCCCAGGGGTTCTGTAACAGTATGAATTGGGATATACAATGTTCAACACACAACAGATTTCAAAGACTTATTACAAAAAAGTACATCAAATATTTTATTACTATTTTATCATGATTACATGCTGAAATGGTAATATTTTGGATATATAAAACTAAATGTATCTTTTTTCTCTTTTAACATGGATATACAAATTTTAAAATAATACTGCTATTTCTCATTATAATTCCGTTTAACAGTGTAAGCATGGAGCTTACATACTTAATTAGTAAATATGTTAAAATATAAGCTATAAATTTTGACCTTTTTTTCAAAAGTAAGGCAAAATTAAGCTTTGTGGAATAGGAGAGGTGTCATTTGCGCTTATTTGTCTTAAATATTTAGGATATAAACAGGCAAAAAATAAAGAAATATTAGTTTGACAATTGTCTTCAGCTTGTCCAAGTTCACATAAGTTTGAGATAGAACTTTTCTCTTTTAGGTAAATATAAAAGCAAAAACATTAATTGACCTACACAGTTTTGAAAAGCAAATGTGTCTGTGTATTTCTTAGCTGAATAAGTTTAGACAAGTAAGTTAGTTAGTTCACCAGTTAGCTATCTAGCTAGTTAGTTCATTTTTTGGAGCAGTTTAACAAAAATAATGTTTCTTCCCCAAGAAGGAAGACTTCAGGGAAGTCTAGAGCTGGAGGAAAAGCAGCTCCAGGGAGAAAGAGACTGACAAGGATAGCAGCCAGCACTTAAAAGAAGACTGAAATAGCAAAACACATCCATGAGGATAAAGAAGAAACAATGACTGTGATTTTTAAGGAAAATAATGATTGCTATTCAATTTAAGTCTCTACATGAGATGTGTTCTAAGACTATTCTCCAAATCATCATCAAAAATCTGTTTAACAGAAGAGCCTGTGTTACTACTCTATAAGGTAATGAAATGTGGGGGGTACCTTGAGGGTGAAGAATTTACAAAAATGACTAGAGATAGAGGACCAAGTGAATATAAATATCAGCTTGCACACACTGCGCATCTGTAATAAATAACATATAATTATCGGCAGCTGTCCGTCTCGAGAGACGATGGTGTAGCTTCTTAAGAGTCTATCTGCACCGCCGAGAATGGTTGTGCAGTCCGACTCGGGAGTGACACGGTATCTGTCTCCTCCCGTGTTGAATCGACATCTTGCGATGACGCTGGAGTGTCCTCTCCAGTGAAGCTGAAGTTACAGAGCCTGGGTAGGGTGATATGGAGGGTCTGCTGTTGCCCATGCAGCAGACCCCCCCTCTCTTCGCAGCTGAAGGATCCAAGGGAAAGACGGAGTCAATACAGCTTGGCTTCAGGTGCGCCGCAGGAGTTGCCGGTGTTGACTACAACGTCAAACCGCCTTAGGGACTCCGGCTCCGGATTTTCTGTCGGGGTTTACTCCCTTAGCCTTTCCCCTGAAGAGGTATGCCGCAAGGCAGCGGAGGTTTTTTGGAGTCAGAGTTTTCCTTCTCTGATAAATAACATATAATAACAGTAAAACATTAACATGATTCTTAATTAACACAGGAGAGATAATTAAGTAGATATTCTCATTAAAAGTGCTAAGAATACCAGAATAACATAAAATGTACTAAGTTAAAATATACAAATATTCTAATTCTTGGAATAAGCATTCTAGAAAAGTATGTCTTTGTTCTTTCTTAACTACATCAGTTTTCTTTATTTGACAGTAAGACATGATCCTATTCATTGGGTTTTTTACTCAGTCAAGTGCTGTGTGTCTCTTTTCCATGTATGGATAAAAACAGCCCTTCAGCAACATGTGTAATTTGTAGGAATGCAATAAATGCCTCCAAAAAATCACAGTCTGGACCATCACCACAAAATAAAAGCAGTGTAGCTAACTATGCACAAAACCCACTAAACTAAAAACAGCCCTTGCAAACAAACCATTCTTCTTTTTAAGCAATCAGTGCAAATTGCAAAAGCAACAAACATTTTAGCCACAGCTAAAGAAACTACAGACAGTCCACAAAAGTCTTATGTGAAATTAACCACATACTATAAGAACTAAAAGAAGCCATTAGGTGATGGGAAAAGGTGACTGACTATACCAGGAGATGCTAAGAGATACCTCGGACTCGAGTGCATGGGCATCTATAAAAGTTAACATTTTACTGGCACAACGATGCATTCCCATAAGGTGGGGGGACATGGCAGCATCTTTATATAATTTTGCACTATAATATTGAGAAGTGAATTTAAATATAATAAGAGAAAGCATGTTATAAAATAAATGTAAGTTATATATCAAGATTTATCTGAAATTTAGGGACAACCAAGTATGGAATTCATAAAAAAATTAGAAACAAAAATACTACTGACAAGTATACTGACAGTAAGATGAATAAAGCTCTCCAATCAATATATTCTGCTCTTGTTGGAAACAGAAGTTAAATGAATAACTACTATATTTAAGAGAGATACAGCACACATGCATCTTTTATACCACACTGACCTTGAAGATGTCAAGATGAGTAGAATTATATTTAAATTGTTTTTCCTCAAATATGTCTTTAAAATGTATTCTCAACAAGTACAATAGTTTGTAGTGAAATGTTTTCTGAGGGTTGCCTCTCTAAGGTAACGAAGAAAGCAAGCATCTTATGATGGTATCTTCACAGAAATAAGGCATGGCACAGTCTACATGGTGAATTATTTACTGTTAATATATTGTTTTATTTTAGTTACTATTAAGCTGCTTAATAAAAGAATTTAAGCATCAAGAGTTCTGATTGTCCATAATGATTATATCCAGAGGAATTTTGAGAAAACCTTGAGGTGTCCCTGTTTAAGATGAACTCTTACATAGAATGACAGAGGTATGCTAGGTATTAAGTAATGAGAGTTTCAAGGAATGTTTTTTACCTAGGAGGAGCTTTACAAACTCCCATAGTATGCGTTGAGTGGAAAGAAGTGAAGTATTTCTGTGCACTTGTTTATTACATGGCAAATGAAAACACTCTAATAAAGTAAAGGGCTTCCCAATTCTAAATTTGTAAGCCAGAGAATTCCAGGCTAGCTCTGGTATGCCCATATCTTAATCACCTAAAATGATGCCTCTTTCTAGCAACTGACTCCCCCACAGATGCAGATTTTACTGGCTGTGAGAGCAATATTTATTGTCATGAGCACAGACACATCTTATCTTTGAACACTCTGAATTATAGAGTAAGTAATTGCCATGAAATGAAGCTTCAACTTTCCCATTTCCACTGTTTTTAGAAGAACTAAGCAAAAGAAAAGAAAGATTTTGTGAGATGAGCCAAAGTTCTGTAGTCTTCTTATAAGATGCTTGTGTATTTGGTAAGTGAGAGAGACTCTGGGTCCCTCGCAGTGGATGAAGAAACTACTCAGACACTCTCCATCTGAGGAAGGAAGGGAGGGGTTTTCTCTAGTGGAAAATCGCCCCTGTTTCTTTATTAGCCAGGGTTTTTATCCACTTTCCACATGCGGAAATACTTAAGGAAAATATGTAGCACTTCCCCAAATGGTAGGGAATGAAAGGGAAGTGCAGATTAATACAGGGTTGAAACATCCAGGTGTTTTACACAAGGTCAAAAGCACTTCCTCTAACTTAATCATTCTGTTCTTCAGATTTTACTGACAAGGATTTGAGGTTTTACAGAGAAAAACAGAGCAGGTTCCCTTTTCCTTAAAAGCCACTTTGGATTTCTAGTCTATCTTTAAAATCCCCTGGAGGGTGGGATTCAGAGCAGGCCTGGGAGACAACCTGCCGGCTAAGGGCCCAGCTGGGGGCAGCTCTGCACAGCAGTCAGAGTCTCTTAAACCAAGCCTGTCTGCTTCCCACATCTCCCCATGTCTGTCTGTCCCCCACAGGTAAGCAGTTAAATGATAAGGAAAGAGCTGTGATTAGCAGAGTGTTTTATTATATCTAAGAACACATAACCAATTTTAACTTAATTTCTCTGAAAGTTCCTAACATGGACAGAGTTACAAGATGAGATGAAGAACAATAAACACGCTAACATTATACTGCAGCAACACCTTCATAACTTGCATATTACATTGGCTAAGCTATCACTGTTGAAATAGTTAGAGGAGGGGAAAAGGAGGAGAGGAAGGGATAGGGAAAGAGGAGGGAGAGAGGAGGAGGCAGAGGAGGGGGGAAGAAGAGGGGAAGATGAGAAAGCCAAGATCTCTCAAGTTATATAAAATGGAAAGACTGACAAGGATACACCAGGCTGAAGCACTGTAATTTCCAGAGCATACTTGACAAACTGCAGAACAAAGTGTTTATATCACAAACACCCTTTCCAGACAGGGTACATTCTTATCTGCAGGAGGGAGTCCACTTGGGTTTGATGGAATGATTTAAATTATTGAAAAATTCCTTTATTTACAGTTGTCATTAGAAAATAATCATTGTTGGACCTGAGAGTTTTATGGTAACTTTTTTCTTTTGCATAATGCTTAGTGATTGTTTACTTACTTTTCTTTAAATAGATTTCCTTTTATTCATTTTGTGTTTACAGGTCAGGAGGTGATCATATTCATCTGGGCTGTTCTTTATAGGGACTTCAAAGCTATTCATCCTCACAATGTGCAGCACACCATTCTAGAATGGATGCACCAAGGTCAAAAAAATGTTGGCCAATGTTATGTGAGTGATCTTGCTTTGAAATCTATCATGTTTTATTTCTCTGTTTTGATCTCTCTCTGTCTCTTTTTTTCTTTCTTTCCCATGAGGCTGTGCTCTAAGTCAGTACATAAGTGTTTGGTATAAACTTCAGGAGTAAGTCAAAAATTAAACTAAGATATATCAGTTTGAAAGGGATTGGCAACAACTTCATTTTTAAATGGGAACATTCCCGAAAAGCAATGCTAAACCAATGAAAAAGAGCCTGAGAGAGAGTGTCTGCAATATATACTAAAAATAAATTTTAAATATTCATGTAAAGTAAAGCAATAAGAAAAAACAAAAATAAAATAAGTTAGATAAAGGAAAAGGTATTTTAGAGAAAATGTACAAAAGATGATAATAAATATGTGGGAATAGGTTCAGTTTTGCTAAAATTCAAAATAGAAAATCAGAAACTAAAGCCTAAATATTTTTTATCTTAAATTAGGTCTGTAAAATTAGAATGATGGTGACCTCATATGTTATACTGATAGAGATATAAATGAGTACAATATTTTGGCAGAAAAATTAGCATGACTATTTGACTCAACACTTTTAGTTTAGGAATTTATCAAGTAAGGAAATTCCCATGATAGAAAAAAAAATTAAGCTATATTGCTGCTGCAAGATTGTTTATAATAGAAATACATTAGGAGTAAACTGAATACCTTATCAGAGAATTGATTAGATAAATTATGTCATGTTTATCTAGCTCAGGAGAAAAAAATGAGGTTCATACATATTTTCTTAAAAGTACAGGTATAAAAATAACTACTAAGTGAAAATAATATGGAAAATACTTTGTAAGATACAGGCCAATTTTATTATAATACTGAATATTCATATTTAATATTTGCACATACAGTTGGAGAGTTATATATCCATACAAATAGTTAAATGATGCAAACCAAATTCATAGTAGTGTCATTTCTAAAATGCAGTATTAAGAATATATAGAATACATTAGAAAGTTATAGTTATACACATATATTTTCATTAGTCATTAACCATTGATTTTTTAAAAATTTAATGGGCTATATAAAGAAACATTTTCTTAATAACCTTGCATGGGCAGTGTTTTCTATTTTGATGCTGTACAGAATACAATCAGAAACAGGAAATGAAAGAGCACCTTTCATCCAAGGTCCTCTTCTCTCTTTATTTTTTACTTTATAATAAGAACAGGAATAAAAAATATAACTCAAGAACAATTCAAAACAAAACAAAAATTGTGAAAGAAAAAAACTGTTTCAAAACTTCAAGTTACTTGTGACCAGATATAAATTCATAGGAAATAATGATAAAGTGAATAATGGCAAGAATATGGAATGATGTTACATGGGGGGAAATATGGGAGAATCAGAAAAAAGGCAAGTTTTAGAGATGTAAAATGATGACATTTAAACTTGATATGCTGTATGTTTCTGTTAAAATTGCATGCACAGAGATTATAAGCTCTGTCATTGATATGTCTTGTTGAAGAAATAGAAAAGAATCTTTGAACAAAAATATGTTAAAATCTAGATTAGAAATTAAATCAATATAACAAAAGGGAGAGATTTTGGAAAAGATATGGAAACCATGCAAAAAAAGCATACTTTTCTGATAGGAATGCAAAATGAACCCAGTTAAAAGTTTCCTTCTGCATTGTTTATAATATTGGCAAATTTTTTACATAGCACACACACATGCATACTGAAAATGGCATCATCAGTAGATAAAAATTACATTCATTAAGCTTTTAAAAATAATTTATGTCTCTGATTATCTGCCATGGCTTTGCTTTCCTTGAAATGCTCCCTCAAGAAAGTATGAGCAGGTCCTTGTGGATCTCAGAGTCTTGGGAAGCAGAAGGGTGAGCATGAAGGAGAGGGAAGAGAGAGATACCGCTTAGCGGTCTGCCATGGGGCTGTTTAGATTTGAACCTATGGTCCTAATCGCATATATATCATCCCTGTCATTTTTCAAATTACATTATGCAAGCCTACTATAAAATTACAGTTTTCAAAACATAATTTTATGATTTGCATAATTTAGAATTGCAGCTGGGAAAACTAAAAGGAACAACATGGTCACTGAGGAAAACCTAATTATCATGAACTGGTTATTCAAGTATTTCTACCTGTTTATGGAACTATGTCATTTAAAAATAGACAGTGGCTAAGGTTTTTGGTGGTTAAATATGAAAGAATAATAAAAAAGGGCTTTTTAAGTAGAGTTAGCAACACTCATAGCCTATCAGGCTGCTTTCCTACAGAAATGCAATTTAGCAAAATGAGTGCGGTTGCAAACTCCAGCCAGAATAACAACTGGTACTTTTTTCAGATCCACCCAAGACTTACAGAGTGGCCACTCTAATTAGCATAATAGTGCAAAGTTTCTTGGAAAGTGAGGTCTTTTGTTTTAACTATTTTATAATTAAAGAGGCCTGTTTGAAGTGGGATCTAATTTTAACTTTGTAATGACAAAATTTGACTTGAAGAGTCTGTTTTCATTTCAAGAAATATTGTATTTCTAAGTTGAGACAACTATGATCAAATATCCATATAACTCATATTTAAGACCAGAAAATGGAAGGACAGGGTATGAAGTAACTGGCTTAAAAAGCCAGGTCTCTGCTCAGATTCATTTTATTGAGTTGATCATTTGTTCTATTCACACTCCTCCTGTTAAAGGCCATGTACTAATAGGAATCCCCAAAGACATCATAAAATTACATGTAACTCATGAAAGGGAAATCTAGAATTTACTGCCAGTAAGTTTTTATACAAGCCAAAATGTATCCATGAACTCCAAGTGCAACAGTAGATTTTGTTGTTGTTTAAAAATTACTAGTACTAAAATCACTTTCTTTAAAAAGAATTGTACTCATAGCCCCACTACTTGTAAACTGAAACTGCTGCTTCCTTTCTATAAATGAAAAAGAGACAGCTATTCAGCAACTCTGCAAGTGAGAGTCAACAGTAAGTACCTAAGTCCCAGATGAAAGTAAACAAGTAAACAAGTCTTGTTTTCAGTTCACAGTGTGAATCACAGTGCTCCAGACAATCTTTAAAATGCTAGAATTTGGCCTAAATTTATATAAATGAGAGACCCTCAGGAAATAATTGTAGTAGACATTACAGAAAAAGCTTTCAAAATTTTGACCATTTATAAGGAAGCAGGATGGTATTTAACTTGTTTCTATAGGTGCAACATGATTAATAAAGCGATTCTTGATCATAACTGGCATGGTGGGCAGCCTCATGTATGACCCAAATAATCCTGCCCTTCTGATAGGCCTTTCTGGAATCTCCTCACCTCATGGAAAAGTTTGACTTTGTGACCTGCTTCTAGTGAACAAAAGGTGGCAAAGGTGATGGAATGTCATTTCTGCCATGTCCCTATAGAGACACCTGCATGACAAGGGAAAGGCCTCAGCCAACAATCAGAAAGCATTTGATTTGAAACCCTGAGTGTAACAACCCAAGAGGAACTGAATCCTGACATCAACTTTACTAGTCAGTTTGGAAGTAGACTTCCCTCAGTAATGCCTTTTGTTGTTTTTGTCATTGTTGTTAACATCAGGGCATTTGTAATACTAACGGTTTTTGAACAGACCTCTGCTGAGACCACAACCAGATGATAGCCTCCTTAGAAGCCTTTAGCCTAAGGAATCCAGCTGTCTTGCCCAGTTTCCTGAACCAGAGAAATCATGAGATAGTGACTATTTGCAATTTTAAGCTGCTAAATATGTGGTAATTTGTAAAACAGCAATAGGCAACTGATACAATGGCTCTTCTTTAGCTCTTTCTTCAGTCTCACTTGGGGAAGAAAGTTCAAGTCTGGAGGACACCTTGGTACATTAAAGATAAAACACAATGCTTTTAGGGGAACATATAGCACATCATAAATAATAGCACAATGAAGTCAAATGAGCAAGATTAGGTGGTTAAGTCCCAGCAAGGGGACAAAAATGCATTTACTGCTTCTATTGGCTAAAATATCTGAGATATGCAGCTCTGGAAGGAAGGTCCCCATGAACATATTATGGCATTAATTCTATTCCTAAAAATATTTCATTCTATTTATGAACCCAAGTAATTTAAAAGAAAAAAAACAAAAAACAGGAAGATGTTAAATAGAAAGGTGTCCCATATTAATACTATTTTAATACAATGCTATATTCTTCTTTTTATAACAGTGAATCTGGATTATGTTCTAATAATATTTTCACATAACAGTAATAAACATTCATTATCACTGTATTAAGTATGTTTTATTTATTAAATCAGTCAGCAATACTTCTAATAACTGTGGAAGATAAATACTATTACCATCTTAAATTTAAATAAGGGGAATTAAAGGTATAGAATAACAACTGATTTAACAGAGTTATCAGCTAGAATCTTATAGTCCTGGGACCTGAACTCAAGTCTGTTGTTAAAGTGCCAATCCATAACCACAACCCTATAGTTCCTTTCTATAGAGTAAAAATGTATCATTAGTACCACTTAGTTTTTAGTCTTAGTGACATACAGATTAACTGCATGTCACTGTTATAATTGGCTGATTGTTATAAGTTGAATAAGTCCTTTGTTACATACTCTAGTGAATTCAAGAGTAACATAAAAATGTCTTAAAAAATTTTCAGTCTACTTTGGGAAATATGAAAACAGTACAGTAAATTACGCCCATGTATTAGCAGTTGCTAAATCTTAAATATTTCATCCACCACCACGATTTCAAAACTTAGGGCAGTCATGAAGGGAATAATCTAGTCAAAATAGGCTTCTTATATATTGCATAATTTGATCCAGCATTTAATAGTGGTTATGTGTCTACTAAGATTCAGAAAAAGAAATAAATATCACTTATTATTTTCAGTTCCTTAGTGGAAGCCATAAGATATAACTTCTATATCTCTAATGATTTAAATCAGTCATTAAAGGCAAAATTTTCTTAAATGACCTAATTAGACATCAACCTAAAATCTACAGAAAAAATATAGAAACTCTGAGACCAATCATGATACCAATGTTCTGAAACAAATGTAAAATGAAATTTTTAAAAATATTTCAAATAAGCCGACACATAAAAGTTCTTTTATTATTCCTTTCATGAAAAATCTGCATTATCACCACAGAGGAAGTCGCTGAAGAATCCTTACTCCTTCTGTTGTCAAATCTCCAGCTCACTTTTTGCCAACACCAATATTGGCCTTTGCAGTCCCCCTGACTTTCTTCATTCTGTTCTTGTGTTCCTTTCTCTGTTTTCTTGAGATCTTCTTCTCATATAGGCCATGTCTTTCAAGTCTATGTTTGGGTTCATTTTTCTTTACATAATCCAAGGAATCATAAATCATGCCAAAGCCAGTTGTCTTGCCACCACCAAACGGTTTCTGAATCCAAACACAAATATGACATCTGGTGTGGTCTTACACATTCTGGCTAGTTTTTCCCAAATTTCTGTCTTGGGTACTGTTGCCTTGCCAGGATGAAGGACATCAATGACCATTTGTTTCCATTGATATAGTCTGTTGGTCATAAACTTCCTGGTCCAGATGGTCACTGTGTCATTCATGATGGTGGCTAATCTTCAAGCAGTAAGGTAGGGAAAGAGCTAAAATGAAATTTAAAGCAACACTTGAAGATTAACTTTTTTAAAAAGTTAGGTGTAGCATAGAAACATTGAACAGCCATCTGAAGAACAATGTTCTTTTGTAAGAATTACTCAGACATTTTCTAGGAAAATCCTCTGAGCTTGAAGATTGCAGTTCACATCTAGAAGAGACCCCTTGGGATGATTAAATAACTGATGGCAGAGAAAAAAACCTAACCGATCATGTGTGTCAGGACCCTTGCATTAAAAAGGACATACTTACTTGTTCATAACTTGAGATGCAGCCAAAGTCAAACACAACCACCTCTACCGACATTGAAGCTACCAGCACCCTTACCTTAGATTGAGTTCTTGGGAAACAAACTCAGAAATATTTGTATTTGGAAGGTTTATTGAGGAATGTTGTTGGCAGCTACACTGGTTAGGAAATGAGGAAGGTAGAAATGGAGGTAAAGAGGAAGAGTTTATGCTCACTATGGAGGGCTCAGCCAGTCATATGGAAAGTCTGGAATGATTTTTCAGAATTATCCTAAATGGAGACAGTGGGTCTCTATTCTATCATCAGCCAGTCAAGGGCATGACCATGGACAATACAGTCATCTGCTTCCCAGGGCAATGTCCAGTTAAGGATGCAGATGTGAGACCTCAAGAAGAGATTTACCCAGCATCTGGTGGGAAGCTGAGACAGGACCCTAGTCACTCTGATGATGTATGGTAACTTCCAGGTGAAGAGAGATTTAAAAAGTGGGGAAAAAAATCATATGGACGAAAGAGAAAGTGAGGGAGAATCGTGTTTCAGCAGCCCAGCTTCTCAGTTCTGTAGCTACCCACACAGCAGTGCCTTGTTTGGGAATATGAAAACATTATCACCTACTACATCTCCTATTCTTTGTAACCTTGTTCCCACCGCCAGTAATAATAGGTAATGCTTCTTCTCCTCCTTCCCTGGCCCACTGTGATAGGCAAGTCTTTATTTATCTTAACTGAATCTGATCCCAGGAGACATAAAGAGAAATTCTTTTCTTTTGTGCAGTAGGAGTCCACTTAGAAATGCATTAGAGCCCACTTCTATTCATTACAATTTTGACCCTGAATTTTTCTGGCCTAGTCCACCCTCAAGTCAGAAAAACCCATACTGTAGACAAGCCAGGAGTTCCTAAGAGTTTTAAAATAAAGATCTGAGACTTCAGGCCAAGATGGAGACGTAGGTAGACATGTTGTCTCCCTCCAAAACTAAGAAGGACTACAACTACCACAAAACTGAAGACAACCAGAAGTTTTAGAAAATCAAGCTTCATGGAAGTCCAACAAACAAAGATATAAAGAAGAAATACGCATATAGACAGGTAGGAGGGGTGGAGCCAGTGTGGAGGTAGCAGGGGCGGCAGCAACAGCGGCTGTGGTTGCACAACGGAAAGTGAGGTCATGCTTTTAAAAAAACATGGAGGGACACCTGGGGAGTACTCCAGTACCACACCAGACCACGCAGTTCACGATTCTGGCGCCAAGGGAAAATAAAGTCTCATTGCTTCTGACTGAAAACAAGTGGGGGTTGGGGAGGAAAAAGAAACTGCCCATCTCTCAGCACAATTCATTGTTTAGAAGGCCCCCACAGTCCTAGAATGTCCATAGACTCACCTACCCTGGGAACCAGAGCCAGGGCAACAGCTAGAGAAGCACGAGTCTCATATGGGAAGTGGAAAAAGTGCCTGGAAAAGGGCTGAGCACTGAGCAAGCAGCATTGTTTCCCCTCAGACCCCTCCCCCACATACAGCACCACAATGTGCTGAAACAGGTCACCAAGTACTGATGAGTAGCTAAGGCTCCACCCTTTACAATGTAACAGGTGTGACAGCTCTACCTAAGACACAGAGGCAAACACAGGAGTCTGTCAAGTTGATGAGACAGAGGAGTATGGCCTAAAAGAGGGAACAGATCAAGGTTCCAGTGGGAGAACTAAGTGACAAGGAGATAGCCAACCTAACAGATGAGGAGATAGGAAACCTAACAGACACAGAATTCAAAACACTGATAATAAAGATAATCATAGACTTGACAGATATGTTTGAGTATGGCAAATGCAGGAGGCAAGAAGCAAAGGCTAGGCTAAGTGAAGCAAAGGAAAATCCACATCAAACCAGTGGTTAAGAGAAGGAAACCAGAGTTCAAATCAATGATTTGGAGCATAAGGAAGAAATAAACAGTTAACCAATATGGAATGAAAAAACAAAAATTAAAAAAATGAGGAGAGGCTAAGGAACTTCTGGGACAACTTTAAACATGCCAACATCTCAATCATAGGGTTGCCAGAAGGAGAAGAGGAAGAGCAATAAATTGAAAACTTATGTAAAGAAGTAATGAAAGAAAACTTCCCAAATTTGGCCAAGGAAATAGTCATGCAAGTGCAGGAACACAGGGAGTTCAAAAACAAGCTAGACTCACAAAAGACCACACTAAGACACATCATAATTAAAATGACAAAGTTTAAAGATAAATAGAGAATCTTAAAAGCAGCAAGAGAGAAGAAGAGAGTTACCTACAAAGGGGTGCCTAAAAGACTATAAGCTGATTTCTCAAAAGAAACTTTGAAGGCAAGAAGGGACTGACGAGAAGTATTCAAAGCGATGTAAAGCAAGGGTCTACAACCAAGATTACTCTATCCAGCAAAGCTATCATTTAGAAATGAAGGGCAGATAACATGTTTCCCAGACAAGGTAAAGCTGAAAAATTTCAACACCATCAAGCCATTATTATAGGAAATTTTAAAGGGACTTATTTAAGAAAATGAAGATCAAAACTATGAACATTAAGATGACAACAAACTCACAAGTATCAGCAACAGAACCTAAAAAATAAAAATAAAACAAACTAAGCAAACAACCAGAATAAGAATAGAATTATAGGTATAGGAATCATTTAGAGGGTTATCAGATGGGAGTGGGAAGGCGGAGAAATAGAGAAATGGTGCAGGGATTAAGAAGCATAATTGGTAAGTACAAAATAGACAGGGGTAAGTTAAAAATAATATAGGAAAGGATAAAGCCAAAGAACTTACATTCAAACCCATGGACAGGAACTAAGTGTGGTGGGATTGCTTGAGGGAAGGGGGTTACTGGGTGTAGGGTAACAAAGGGAAAAGAAATTGTGACAACTGTAACAGCATAATCAATAAAATATACTTTAAAAAATAAAATAAAATATAGATTTTGTTTATGTCTATAATGTACTATGCTACCTTAAAGATGAAGCAAACAGCAACAATAAAATTAAGAGGATCTATGTCCATATTTGCTTCTGTAAATATTTTATCTAAGACAATTATTGGTGGAGTGTTTTTGTATATCTTTTATGCCAGTATGACAGAGTGGGTAAGTGCATGGAAAGAAAAGGCCCGTGATTTTTGGTGCAATGGCAACATAAAATAATGAAAACATTTCTAAATTGTATTTTTTTCTTTATAGGAAAACTACAGATAAATGTATCTTAGATTGATTCTTGTAGTAACCATAGTAACAGCAGAAGTAAACTACATTCATTTTAACACATATAATGTAATTTGAATGTCAAAAAATTCTGTGGAGCACTCCTAATTTCATTTTATCAGAATAATGTTTAGGAAAATACTTTTTTTTTTACTTTTTTTAAGAGTATTTTATTGATTATGTTGTTACGGTGCTCCAATTTTTTCCCCTTTGCTCCCCTCTGCCCAGTACCCCTCTTCCCTCCAGCAATCCCATCCCACCTAGTTCATGTCCATGGGTCATGCACATAAGTTCCTTGGCTTCACCCTTTCCTACACTATTCTCAACTTCCTCCTGTCTATTCTGCACCAACTGACCATGATTCTTAAGTCCTATACCACCTCCCCATTCTCCCCCTCCCCCCTCCCAGCTGGTAACCTTCCAAATGATCCCCATACCTATGATTCTGTTCCTATTCTGGTTTGCTTAGTTGGATTTTGTTTTTGTTTTTTTCGATTCAGTTGTTGATAGGTGTGAGTTTGTTTTCATTTTAGTGTTAATAGTTTTGATCTTCTTTATCTTAAGTAAGTCCCTTTGATATTTCATATAAAAATGACTTGGTGATGATTAACTCCCTTATCCCTACCTTGTCTGGGAAGCACTTTATCTGCCCTTCCATTCTAAATTATAGCTTTGCTGGATAGAGCAATCTTGGTTGTAGGCCCTTGCTTTTCATCACATTGAATACTGCTTGCCAGTCCCTCCTTGTCTGCAAAGTGACTTTTGAGAAATCAGCTGATAGTCTTATAGGCACCTCCTTGTACGTAACTCTCCGCTTCTCTCTTGCTGCTTTTAAGATTCTCTCTTTATCTTTCACCTTTGGCATTTTAATCATGATGTGTCTTGATGTGGTCCCCTCTGGGTCTAGCTCACCTGGGACTCTCCGTGCTTCCTGGGCTTGTATATCTATTTCCTTGGCAAAATTTGGGGAGTTTCCCTCCATTATTTTTTCACATAAGTTTTCAATTTCTTGCTTTTCCTCTTCTTCTGGCATCCCTATGATTCGGATGTTGGCACATTTAAAGTTGTCCCGGAGGTTCCTAAGCCTCTCCTCATTTTTCCAATTCTTGTTTCCTCATTCTGCACTTGTTGACTGTTTTATTTCTTCCTTATCTTCCAAATCATTGATTTGAACCCCAGTTCTCTTCCCTTCACCATTGGTTTTGTGTGGATTTTTCTTCATCTCACTTAGCATAGCCTTCACTTCTTCTCTCATACTTTTGCCTTACTTAAGCATATCTGTCAAGCCTGTGACCATCTTTATCACCAGTGTTTTGAATTCTGTGTCTGTTAGGTTGGCTATCTCCTAGCCACTTAGTTCTCCCACTGGAACCTTGATTCATTCCCCATTTTGGGCCATACCTCTCTGTCTCCTTACCTTGACAGTCTCCTGTGTTTGTTTGCCTCTGTGTCATAGGTAGAGCTGTCACTCCTTTATGTTGTAAGGAGCGAAGCCTTAAGAATTCATCAGTACAGGGTGACCTGTTTCACCACTGCTGTGGCACTGTATGTGAGGGAGGGGTCTGAGAGGGAAGAATGCCACTTGTTCATCACTTACCCCTTTTCTAGGCACCTCCCCCACTCCATATGGAACTGGTGCCTCTCTAGCTGTTGACCTGGCTGTCGTTCCCAGAGTGGATGGGTCTGCGGATATTCTAGGACTGTGTGGGCCCTTTAAACAAGTGGACTCTGCTGAGAGACAGGCAGTTTCTGCCTCTGCCCCAACCCCCACTTGTTTGCACAGTCAGAAGCAATGAGGCTTGATTTTCTCCAGGGCTGGGACCATAAGCTGTGCCATCTGGTAAGAAGCTGGGAAAGCTCCCAAGGTGTCCCTCCTGACTTTTTGAAATATGTAACTGTGCTTTCTGCTGGCCTGCCGCTGCCACTCTGCTGCCACCACCACACCATGTCCTCTCCGCCCCTCCTACCTGTCTGAATGAATATTTCTTCTTTATGTCTTTGTTTGTTGGACTTCCATGCAGTTTGATTTTCTGGAACTTCTGGTTGTTTCTAGTCTTGATGTAGTTGTGTTCTCTCTTAGTTGTAGAGGGAGACACAGCGTGTCTGTCTACGCCTCCCTCTTGGCCGGAAGTCCCTTTTTTTACTTTTTAATTGTATTTTTTCCATTACCGTTTATCCCCCTTATACCCACTTCCATGCCAATCCCCCACATGCACAATCACCACACTGTTTTCCATGTCCATGACTCTTTTTCTCTTTTGCCCAATCTTCCCATCCCTTAAGTCCCCTCCAGAGCTGTCATCCTGCTTTTTACCTAAGAGTCTGTCTCAATTTTGCTTGTTACTTTAGTTCAGTTTGTTCATTAGATTCCACATATGAGTTAAGTCATATGGTATTTGTGCTTTTCTACCTGGCTTATTTCACTTAGCATGATGTTCTCCATACTGTTACAAAGGGTACAATTTCATTAGGTTTTTTTATTTTACAGCCAAGTAGTATTCCATTTGGTTAATGTCCCATACTTGTTTTATCCACTCGTCTACTGATGGACACCTTGGCTGCTTCCACATTTTATCACCAGAAAAAAATAAACACGTAATCCCACTTTCATGTCTTGTTTTTTTTTTACATAATGTACCATGGAGGATTTTCTCTATCAATATGTAAAAAATTTTCTCATGCTTTAAAGTATATATAGCACTGCCTAGTATTCAACTGAGTACATATGTTCTAATTTAGCCAACCACATCTTATTGATAAATGTTTGGGTTTTCCCAATCTTTTTTAGTTACAAATAATAGTGTGTATATATAACCTCACCTTGCATACAAGGAAATTTGGGTAATATATTTACAGATTGCTGCATTAACAAGGAAATAACTTAGATCAATTATCTATTGAATATATATGAAAGTGAGTGTAGTTAACAAGATACTTTTTCTGCCTACCTTTGTTTTAGACTTTTGACTTTGCTAGTCTAGAAAAAATAATTTCCTGTGAGATCTAATTTAATCTATCTAAGGAATACTTCTGGATCTGCTGTTCAATGGCTTAGGTGGTAATGAAGTGCCATTTTATCTTGTCTAACACCTGTGCATCTAGTTCTCAGGATGAAAATCCAGATTCAGGGCAGAATTTGTATAATCCTGTACCCTGACCAAATACCATCACTAAATACAACTTTAACAGAATTTTCCTTCCTGATAACAAAGTAAACTTCTACTTGGAAAAACACCCACTTGTCAGTCATGTGAAACCTTTTGGACTGTCACCATGTTTGCTGGCACTCAATAATTATTCCAGTTGCATAGCTCTATACGGAATTGTAGTTGGAACATAATAAATAAACTATCTTTGTATCATAATTCAACCAAAATTGGAGTTTCCATTGTGGTAAGTTCTCTAGTGTCATGCTGCATTATATTATCCATTTATCTAGGTCATTCAAACAGGGAAGAATAAGAACTTTGTCACCCAGGAATCTCAAATTCCTTCCTTTCTGGAGGATGTTCATAGAGGAAGTCAAATTCAGTATGCCATTTTCCAGGAGGTAGAATGCTGCTTAGCATCCCTGAAGTTAGTATTAAAATGTATACATTTAGAAAGCGCTCATTAAGTCCATCAAATTAAAAAGAAATTTCTGTAGTGCAAGTGAAAATAGGTAATCAGAAAGTAACACTTCCAAATGTTGAGTATATTTTATTTACTTTATCCTTGCTCTATGTCTCAAAGGAAATTATGACAGTTTAATATTTATATTTACATGATTCATAAATGACAGAGTAGAGTCAAGCATAAAACCAAGGTTTTCCCCTTTGGGACCATTGCTATGAGTGAATTGCCAACTTTCAGTGTGATGGAAGAGTGTTGATCGACCTAGGGATAAGATCCAATCAAAAGGAATTCTGTCTTATCTGGATTCAATTTTAGCAAACTTTTGGCGATTTCCCCACAGTAAGTCAGCCAGCCAAATAAACAGATCCACTGAAAAGAACTTGCATAGTATTTCTTGAAGCAAAGCAAAAGCTCTGCAAGTCATCTACATGTAGATAGCTGAATAGAGTGTGCCTCCCAGAGCTGTGTGCATGTTAATATATAAATTTCTAATCCTGAGGGCATCCTATTATGCAAGAGCTACAATCTCTTGATGAGTCTTGGCTGAGAAACAGGAAACAAATAAAAAACAAACCCAAAAAACAATACCACATACATCTTTATAAATGCATTTTTACTGTAATTCCCTTTGGAAGGTGGTAGCTTCCCAACCAAAAGGCTGGGCCAGGGAGCAGAAAGTCTATGAAGAGCTCAAGAGGGTCAGGGAGACAGACCATTTCTAACTTTTAGGAGTACAATTGATGTGCTATGAAAGGACAAAAATCCCAACTGAAATTTATTCTAGATCTGATGACAGTTAAGATTCTGCTAGAGCTGATGGGCAGCAACTCTCTTCCACTGATCTTAGTTAAATTTTTAAAAAAGTGATGTAAGTTAGTCATATTGCCCTTTGTGAGCAGGATTTTTTACTTTTAAGAAAAGAGTTACAATTGCAGATTTCAAGCATGATGGCAATTTACCAGAAGTCGGAGATTAACTAGGAGGGTTAAACTGAACCAAAGAAGCTGAGAACAGCCTTTCACCAGGGAAGAAGGCCAAGGATTAAGGACTGGAAGTGGATGGCTAAAGCTTCAGGATAATATCATTTAAATCCTCAACAGAAAGCAAATTAAACTGAGAGCAATCTTGATTGCCAGATTTATATGGACTAAAGGATACAAAGTAAATTCAAAACTACTAAGGGTGCTTTATGTGTTGGGAATCAAAAATGTCATCAGAGTAAATATTGAAATCTCTGAGAATAAGCAATTTCAGGGACTTCAGGGTCACAGATCCAAACTAATAAAAGAATTCCAGAAAAGAGGATCAAGCAATCTCAAGAGCCAGAGAGACAAGTAAAGCTGCAAAGGATGGAACACTTAAAGGGACAGTATTACATGAAACTTAATAATACGTATTTTTAAATAATTTCTAGTAAATTTTATATTCAGATGAAAATAGATCTCAATCTGCTCTCTCCTTTTGCTTCTGGAATAGAATAGTTGTCTCTTGTATTTTTTACCTACACCTTTTTATGAGGAAACACAATAGCTTTGTTTATCTTTTACTTGTTCTTATTCTTCCCATAGAGGATTTCTGATGCTACATAGCTCTACCATTCAAATATTTATCATAGCTCAGTCCAAGAAGCCCCCAAAGTATTATAATTATTGCAAATAGTGGTTATTATTTTAAAGGTATAGAATTATTACTGACAGAAAACTAAATTTTTTTTTAGAAAGGATGTCTAGTATATAGTATGTAATCATCACTATCTGATGTTTGTAAGTAGGATATATTTGGTGACCAAAATACTTGGCAGATTTTCTTTTAAGTGTGAAATAAAAGCCTGATGTTCAAAAGAGCCATGAGGACTAATGGAAAATTGACTGATTTTTTTTAGATTGGAACAAAAGAGACCTGCAAGGCTGTCACCTTTTGCAGCACTCCAAGGAACACAGAAAAAGCCAGAACACTCTTAGGACAAGATTCAGAACAAGCTAAACATGTCACCTCAGGTTATCAGAATTTCCAGCAATGTTGCCAGTCCCTTTAAGGTGGAATGCGGCCTTGCCATCCTGTACAGGAATTGAGAGAGCTCTCACTAACAGGACAGTATACACCTGGCTCTAATTAATTAGTCCATCCAATTGAGATAGGCACATCCATAATCTAGTATGTATCAAAAAGATGTGGAAATTGAGATTAAAACATAAAAATGGCTTGAAGTTCCTCCTGCCTTGATCAACTTCATTTTATCCCAAAGAAGACACTTGAGGGAGCCTGTAAAATGCATGGAAGGGAAGAGTCTGGTCTTGCCTGGAGGATGGAGCATGACCCATAAAACTTTCTAATTTAATATTTTTCTACTACTAGCAATTTAAACAGGGTGAACTGATGAAGCACTAGAATACACAAATTAATGAGGTTCCTTGGGTGAGACAAAATGTGTTGTGTTTTTTTGTGTGTGTGTTTGTGTGTGGCATTTAAATTTCAAGCTGAAGCTGCTAGCAGGAGCATATCTGTTGTATATGTGCTGAAAAACCCACCAAATGGAACAAAATGTCAAAAGATGTCTGTGTGCGCAAATTCACAGACATACACACCCAAGCACACACACTCATGATGCTCAGATGTGCATTCAAGATGAACAAACAAACAAAAAAAAAAAGGAATATTTTTATAACCACCAATTATTTCACACTGTAAAAGGGAGTCATAGGGAGAAGTAAGAACAAATGTGCAGCAGCTTGTTCTCCACACTCCGAGTCCTTCTGCCACTCACAGCTCCTGAATAGTGGCAATAGGACCAGTACACACCCCTCCTATGATATGTTTCATATTCAGTTTAATCCCATATCACAGAGTGAGTCAAAACCTTGGCAAGGGTTAAATAAAAGCTCCGACTCCTTGCCAAGAGAGCACCAGGCCCCAAGAATCCACCAGGGGACTTGTACAGGGACCTCAAGTGCAGGGGCTACCAGTGGAATAGCATTACTTTCTGAAAGTCAAGGTCCTTGTTAGATACTCCCGTTATAATGGCAAGGACATATCAGACCAAATGAAAACCCAAACCATCTAAAGCTTTTGATGTTTTATGCAGAATTTACCATGAAATGCTCTCCGTTTTACCTTCCTTGTGTTCTTTAGGGTCCTATCCTTCCAATTATCAGCTCTCCTTGCCCTTGGGGTATTTTTGTTGATTGCAGTGACATCTACCGGTAGAAATATAGACTTTCCTAAGCAGGCTTCTCTTGCAAGAAACAAACTAAGTCTGAGTGGACATCAGGAAGGCTTCCTGCCTCCCCGTTTTACTTTTTAGCTAATATAATACGTAGTACCACTTTTAGGGGAGACTCATAAGACTTCTTTATAAAGATCCCAGAATTGGTTAATTTTGCACCATTTCTTTTTGTCATTATAATCTTTGCCACAAGAATGGCTACATTCTCAGAAATGTTCTGTCCTCAGAGCAGTCATTGTCATATGAATGAGCTATCATTCAGTCCTAATGCCTGAGATGTTTTATTCTTACTTCCATGACAAGTGAATTATAGTAACAAAGGCAAAAGCAAGAAAAATAAATTATACAAATTCTATTCAGGCTTTATCATTTTCAATTCTCATTTTGTGCTTTTTTCAAGTCTAGTTACTAAAAACTAGTTTTCCTCTAAAAAAGAAATAAAGAGGGAAAGAAGGAAAAGAAAAATAATGAGTTTATGAGACCAAACATCTGGTGTGCACTTCTTTTAATGGTTTACCTTCACATTTAATACACCAGGATATATTGCTACTGGAGACATCAAAGTCCAGAAGGTGAGCCAGAGTCATTTTTCCTAACAAACCTACAGCGAGAACAATGCTTTGTTAAAGATACGGTGTGATGTCAGATGCAACTGGCTGGCCCTGCAGAATGTATTACTGAATACAGCATGCATTATATTCAACATGATGTGAAAGCCAGGATGCCTCCTATTTTAACCATCTCCCACCCCCATATTTCTATTTCCTCAATATTCTTCAGCATATAAGACAATATTTCAAATCATTGAAAATTCCAGATGTTCAATTATACTGTTTTCTTTTCCCTCTCCTCCCAAAAGCATTTTTGTAGGTCTAGTAGGTTAGGGTTGTGGAGAGGGTAAAATAGAAAAACCTTTACATGAAACATGCTTAAAGTGAATATGCTTTTAAATAAAATTAAACCTAAGTTATAAAATATATGCATATGTTGCATTTGTATCACACAATGGGCATTGAAGTGTGTTATAAATACTTTTTCTTTGAAAGTGAAATATTTCAATAAAAATTTGTAAATATTTTAGGGATGTATTTTCATTGGCACTTGTTATTATCATCATGTGACTATGGTTTGAAATAAAATACTTTAGTTTCTGTGAATTTTTCTAAATTTTCCTTTGAATATAGAGAAATACTAAATGAATTAATATGTAATACAAATGAAGAAATCTTTTTTAAAAATAGAAAATCTACCTATAGGACTGTTATTTAAGAAAATAAATACCTCAGTAACAGATATGTCCAAATTCACTTATAAAGAAGAAATAAAGGCAAGAGCCTTTACTAATCATTAAACCTCATACTCAATATTTCTCTTATTAATAACTATTCCATGTGAAGAAGTTACATTTAAGAATCAAAATTTCTATTGTATAACATTTCAGAAAAGGAGAGGCTCTACATTTTGTAATCACATAATTAATACTGTTTGTGGCTAATTTTCCAGCTTTAATAATTACATGAACAGTGAGAGAGTACTTTAATTATAAAAGTTAGTTTGTTTTCTTAAAACAATGTTCTCATATTGAACTTTGTTATTGAGGTGAGAAACTAGATTGAAGGCAACAATGTTAATATGATGACTATCAACTAGGTTAGAATACATAAGTCAAAAAAATTTTAAAACAAAGTTAAATTTATGTGTTTTACTGGATCTTTAGTGTTAGTACATTGTGGACTTTGATCACATAGTGAATTACGGTCTGTACATCTCCATAAAGTTGTATATTACATCTCAGTTCAGTTTGAGCTTAACTTGCAGTTTCTTTAGGCTCTAGAAAACATAACATTTAGCAGGCAATTTTGTGGGTTTTGCAGTACACACATCAAGGGGTAAATTGTCATAGCATCTCAAATAAAACATCCTTATTTTTAATGTTGAATTTTGATGACTTTTCATTTTTTCCCATCCAAAACTATGGCTATGAAATAATTGCTCTTCAATAATCACTCTACTCAGTAACTGTTAAATGTTATTCAGCAAGCCCAATGTAAAGCATGTGTTAAAAGAATAATATTAAGATATTTTGGTATCTTTAGAGAAATGAAAAAAATTCAACTAACTGTCCTCTGTTTTCTCAATAAAGAAGCATATTTCATTTTGTTTTTGTATCATCTATAAAGAAATCACATTAGTCTCTATTTTCTGGGTGAAGAGACAGAAGTCAGCATTTTGTATAACTGCAGATTTAACTTTTAACACTAAAAATTCTCATTTTTTATTTTCAGAAGTCATAAAGTTTTAATATCAACAAACTGTCTCTGAAAGTAATATTTATTTTCCAACTCTATAGTTTGATAAGAAAAGCAGCATTTTTTAAGTTTTAAAATTGTATGTTGTTTAGGAATTGTTCACATTCTTTCTTCTGTAGTCTTCTCCCACTGTGTGTGTATGTGTGTTTCCTCTGTCAGACAGACTGTTTTCAGTTCCACAAAACACATGGACAGACAGATAGGTATAGGTGGATATAGATACAGATAGATGTAAACTTTTAAAAATACCTATATATTTAATTTCTCACTAAAAATGTTCTAATTATTGATTTCAATTTTTCACAATTAAGAATTTAAAAACTAAAAATTTGCAGTTAATATTTTAAAAAATTTATTTCTTTTCACCCACATACATGACTTTCCCTAGTTTGAGTCAGAATGAATAAATCCTTTCTATTTGTGTATGCCAACATTTATTTATTCATTTATTCATCGGTTTGTTTTGATAATTTATGTTAACAGAACAGCAAGGTACAGCAAAACCAGAATCATTAGAGCACAATATGGGGATGGTGCCTACTGTAGCAGGAGAGGATAAGAAAACAGAGCATCTGTCTCCCCCAAGCATGGATAATAATCCAAATGCCTGAAAATCAGTATTTCTAACCACAAAAGTAGTTTCCAGACTTCTCAAATTGTTGCATAGCATCAGGTAGTATTTTCAGTCTTGATGGCCTCAAATATATCATAGTTCATCAGCAACGCTGTAGCAAACATGCTGTTCTGTATTTGGAACAAAACACACAGTAAATCTCATGTGTTAATGAAGGCAGGAATTAATGCAGTACTCTCATTACAGGAGCAAGGATAGACAGTGATACTTCCCTTTTTCCTAAGGAACTGTTTCCTACATAATAATTCTCTGGCAGGCATAAAGTAGCATCACATGCTGGAATCAACTTAAATATTCTTCATCGAGGGGATTAGTCTTTACCCACATTCCCTCCCCAGTCCTGAGAAAGGCAGCATATCCACCAATACGGGGGGCGTAGCTTTGGTATGCATGCACAGAACATGTGGATTGGGTTACATCTCCCTGAGTCACACAAACAAAAGAAAAAAAAGCATAAATCAATTTCATCAAAGAGCAGTCTGAATTCAGTTTCTGAACTTTGTCACTGATATCATTTCTGTCCTCTAAATAAAAAGATAAGTTTCTCAAGGTAGTTATAGAGACAGAAACAAGATATATAGCAAATATTATAATTTTAAAACAATTGAGTATTCAGTGCATATCTAAAAAAACTAAGAATACTTTAATGTATCCAATGAAGTTCATCAGATAAAAACAACAAAATGGAAAATGAATACTCTTGTGCTAGTTTCAATGAAATGATACTTGAAATTATTTCCTTATTGTACTATCACTATGACTTACTAACTGGATGATAAGATATATAAGAGAAAAACTAGAAAAAATTAAAAATTGGAATGGTAAATGTGGAACACATCAGTGGAATCAGAAAGGGAATTAAAAAGTTAAAAAGGGCAGGGCGAGGAGGCTGAGTAAGGACCAAATAGAGAGTCAGAAAAAAATATATATATATATACATATATATATGTGTGTGTGTGTGTATATATATATATATATATATTTCTGCATATATCCATAAGAGAAAATACACATAAAAGGGAATCTAGTTCAAAAGAGAGAAGCAGCATAGGAGTAAGAAAAGAAATAAAAATTTAACTCAAGTAAGAAAAGAGCCAAGAAAAGAAAGACAAGAACTGAGAAACAAATATTAAAACAAAACAGAGTGGGCATACTAAGCAAACTGCTGGGGGGAAAAGTGACAGAGGAGAGTCCAGTGTGGTCTGGGCCTGGGGGATGCCTAGAGAAAAACAGAAACAAGAAAGTCAAATAACAGAGAGAAAGCATGGAGAGAGACACAAAGAAAAGACAGACAGAGGAAGAAGACAAGGACATGGTTAAGAATAAATGAGAGGCAGAAACAAAGCAAAGGTTAAGGAGAAAAAAATTCCACCACGTATTTATATAGTCTTATTACAAAGAACCCATGTGTATCCTTAGTGTATCCTCATGGCAGCAGAAGTTCTGATTTCTGTGAAATTACTTGAAAGTCTATTCTGAGTTCAGATTTGGAATATAAAAATGTAAGCCTTCTAAGGTTTTACTACATGGTCTTAAACAAGGCAACTGGAACATTTTATTCTTATTAAAACAGCAGACTTTGTAATGCTGTTTAAAATTGCCAAAATTTATGAAACATAATTTGGAGGTAAATGTAGATAGTATTTTGGTTGTGGTTTGACCTGAGTCTATTGTCTATAAGGAATTGGTCCTTTTACATGCTAAAATAAATTCAGAACGATTAACTTTAATGAAATATCAGTAACTGAGCAAGTCTTGTATTTTGGTTTTGACAAGCCTAAGGATTAAGCAAACCAAAAGTATACTGTATGAAATAATTTTGCTTTGAAAGTTTAAGTGAACATTAAATCATTTTGATAGGTATGGAAGATATATAATGTGTGTATAAGTGTGTATATGTACATATACATACAGACATTATAAATATTTTTTCATTTAAAAAATATTTAAAGGATACTTGTCTACATAATCAATTCAACCTACTTTTCCCAAAGGAAATTAAAATTTCATTTTATGATATTATAAAGAGATGAATATGTGTACCAGGAACAATTGTACAATTTTACTACATCTTTACAGATAAAATGGAGAAATATAAAAAGAGTAATAATTTGTGTCAATTTCTAGCTGTATCAAACTAAATGTATTGATACATAGGTGGTAGTCAGCCTAGACTGGTGTTTATTTCCCTCAGGGAAGTGTTATAGAGGAGGAGAAACTGAGCAAAAAAGAAACAAACTCATGGACATGGACAACAGCATGGTGACTGTTGGGGGAGGCGGGGGAGGTGAGATGCAGAAGGGTATAGGGGGATCCATGGTGACAGAGACTTGACCTGTAAAATTTTGTTAACTGGTGTCACCTCAATAAATTCAACAAAAAGACAAAAATTTTAATAATTTTTTGTAGAAAAAAATCTAATTAAACACAACCAATGCCATCATTATCTCTTATTTAAATTGTTACTGTAGCCTTTTAAATGATTTACCAATCATTAATTTTCCCCCACTTTTTTCTGTGCTTCAAACTATATATGTAAAACATGCTGAGGCTAAATAATATCTCCATAATCTAAAATATTTTTAGGTCACTATTCCCTATAAGTAAATATAATTGATTTCTTTCTTCTCTTATTTAGTAATTGAAACCCCTTCACCCTCTGAACCCTTTTATTCTCCCAATGTCATTTCCTCTAGAGCAACAGCAATGGCCCTTAAACCACACACATTCTAAACTTCACATCTTTTTTCATAGTCCATTCTCTGATGAGGACATTCATACCCTTAACTACTTCATATCACCATGCATTTATGCTGACCACATTTCTAAAATGACCTTCATGGACCTCCAGTAGAATAAGATGTGATAACCTTGTTTTACATTGTACAAGTCAGATCACTTCTAGAATATTGTGTTCAGTGATTGACACTGCACTGCTGTAGACAAATGAAAGTCCGATCAGTTGCAAGTTGTCCATGGCTGGTGAGGACATGCTTTTCTATGACTGCAGGGAGCAGGACTAGGATAAATGAATAGTTTCCTATAGCCAAAATCTACCAAGCAAATTAAAAGAGGTTAAAGAGGCAAAGGTAACTTCATTCAGGAATTTTTATCTACTTGATATCATTCAATCTTTAAAGGATCGAAAGGTTTTGGGTTAATTCCCAGTCAGGGCACATACCTAGGTTTTGGGTTTGATCCTTAGTCAAGGCCTGTATGGGAGGCAACTGATTGTGATTGATGTTTCTCTGTCACTCTCTCATATCAATGTTTCTCTCTCTCTCTCTCTCTCTCTCTCTCTCTCTCTCTCTCTCTCTCAAAAACATATCCTTGAGTGAGTTTTTTTAATAAAATTTTTAAAATAGATAACAAAAATACACAAATAACTACAACTAAAAATGGAAATTCAAATGTACTATGGTCCTACACAGATGTTGAAAGCTAGATTCTAAGAAACTAGAATCTGAGAGAGGGAGAAGTGGAGAGATAAGTGGGCTATAGGAGTGTAAAGAGATTATCTGCTTGTTCACTACTGTGTACCTAGAACCTATTAGAGTTCTCATGAATTTTAGAAATTTAGTCAGTATTTGTCAAATGAATATTGGAAAAGAGGCTGGATAACTACTTGTTAAAGAAATTTTTAAAATTAAGCATTATCTAGAGCATTAGAAAAACTGAAAATGTCACTAAGGTCCTAAAATTCTTTTGATGTCCAAATGTTTCATTTGAAAGACAGAATTTATTAAATATGGTGAACAATTAAACCTACAGAAAAAATACGTGTGTGTACAAAATCAATGTGTGCATATACATATATTTCAAACTGGCTATAAGAAAATCTATCAAAACAAAGCTACAGAAAAAATAACATACATATTCAAAGGGCACCTTTTTTTTTTCTGTGACCATTTAAGAAACACATGTAGGGGAGAACAAAGGTGTTAATTTTCAGGTAGCATATGTGAATTTAACTATTTGGTTCCTGGGCCAAGTTGATTTAGCATGTATCGTCTTTTCTATTGTACTTTCAAAACTTTCCAAAACATCAAATAAATAAATAAATAAATGGAAGACAATGCAGTGGAAGTCTTTTGAGATTTGTGAAGGATTTCTCTTTTTTTGACTTGGCACTCTTAAAACATTCAAAAATCAAAGAAAATAGCTTCAATGAAATATATATGTGTATACACAAACTGAATTCTTATACACTCTTTTCCATAAATTGAATACCACTTTGAAAAAAATGTTGATCACAGTCATAAAACTATGATAATTTTTGGCTATCTACTTGATATTATAGCTTAATATGTAAATAAATTTGAAAGATTTGTTATGAACTCAATTTGAAATAATACTCATAATAAAATTCTTATTTACTGAATGAATATTATACAGAATAAACCAATACTCCCCCCCTTATTTCAGAATATAAATTTTAAATAGAGAAAGAAAAAGGAAGAAAGAAAAAAATCAGAAGAAACTCATGGCACCCCACTGACAGTTTCTTGGTAATATTTTAGATCATTATAAATAATAATGTATATGCAATATTTCCACTGTACAGGGCATAACGGCTTTCCAATTAGAGGTTCATATATAAAAATGAAAATAGAGGTTACATAAGTTTATAGTGGAGAAAGTTATTATCAATCACCAGCTTCTGATTCTGTGTACTATTTAGAAACCTATTCTCTCTCATTTCTGTAGTTTAAGCGATTAGAAATTAACTTTCAGCTGTGTTCAGGTATAAAAAGATTTCTATTAGTGATGCATGTGTGGCATATGTTGCATATAAACAATGACAAAAAATTCTATAAGGATAACATAATTCAAGGTTCATTTTGGAATTAAACAAGTTTGCCACAGCCTAGGGTAATTTCTACTGTCAGAATAGAAGAATTGAACATTCGCATCATCACTGAGTTTTTATAAAATAACAGATATGGTTCACTGGAGGGAACAATAGTTAATTGAGCATATTTAGGCAAGAAACAGCTTTGATTTCTGAAACTAGAGTCACATTCTCCTAAAACCTTACCTACAGTTATAGTTTCACACTAACAAGAAAAATATTGAAGAAAAGAACGTAAAACTTTAATCTATAGACATTCGTATCAAGTTTATGAAAACTATTTCTATCAGTAGTGAGTAGAAACTAGAAAAGCAAGTTTCTGTTAATTTCTAACTGTGTTGGAGCTGATGTGAGTCTCCTGTGGGTAAATAAAATTAATTTCATGTGAAATTATTTTGACCTAAAAATTTTTTGAGTAGAAACAGACCTCAAATGATTTAAAGTGGAAAGGAATTCAAAATGGCACCTCAAAGATAAGTACTGAAATTTCATGCGTCCTCTAAAAACAGCCCCTCCAGGCTGTATCTGCATTACATTAAAATCTAAAATGCCTTTAGTTTTGTTACCTCTTTGTTTAAATTAACATTTTTTAATAAAAATGGTGCAACTTGTTGGAAATGAGCTCTTTTGCCCATTTACTAATAAGGTACACTACTTGAAATATCCTAATTAATTATCTGTTCTATGCAAACACAAAAATGTCTAGTACAGGAGAAATCCAATATTATGCAAGGCAATGAAATCAGATTTTCAGATGTTCATAGAAGATAAAAACTTTCTTCAAAGGGCTCTGAAAAATAGGGCTCAAAGTTAGTACAAATGAAAAATAAGGAATTATTTCCGAGACTAGTTACAGAGTACCTCTATTGAGCAGAAACCAAGGAGGTTTTATATACAGCTCTCTCCTCTCTGACAAATTGTATCCTGGCCTTACTGTTTTCTCCTGGTTAAAAACTGAATTCAGGAAGTCCTGTTAAACACAAAGAACTGGTTACCACAATCCATCACTAACTGTTCCTTCTCTTATAGAGGAACTATTGATACTCCTCCAATTGATTTTTTTTAATTCCACATGTCCAACTCCTTTATATGTTGTTTTGCACACTCACTTGACATATGTTTATTGTCTACTTCACAGAATGCCAGATTCAGAAAAACATACAACCCCAAGTCCCAGCCCAGCAGGCTCACTATCTAGAGAGGTTCAGCAGTAGCCACTAGCCAGGGAGCTATTCGAAATTAAATTATTTAAAATTAAACAACATTAGAAATTCATTTCCTCAGCATACCAGTCATATTTCAAGTGCTCACTGGCCAAAAGTGGTTAGTCATCACCATAGTCATTCAGATCATAGAACTTTTTCATCACTGCAGAAAGTTTTCTTGGACAGCCTCATTTAGAAAAAACAAAAAAACAGTCATTTAAGTAAATAGTAAAAGTTTACTCGGATAAACATTGTTAGGTGTACGTTCAAACTGTTGGGGAAGATGAAGCAGTTCCCGAACATTCCACTGCATGGTCCCTAACTAAAACCTTCTGGGCAGTGTTGAACATGAAGATCCTACTTCTTAATGTATTATAGTACAACATCTTATCATGTTCAATTACAATGTACATCTGCATGATGACTCCTAGCTACTTTTAGAAACTTTTGGTGATTCCACAAATTAAAAGAGGAGAGAATGATATCCTATAGACATGTTAGAGAAGAAATGGGACTGAAATGCCGTTGGCCTAATGATCAGTGTATGATAAAAGTCACAAGGTAAATTTGTTCACTAGTCTAACAAGGAAAATGACGGAAAACGAATGTGTAAAGAGAGAGAGGAAAAGTTTCCTGAGCTAATTTTCTAGCCATCTGTCAGCTTATTGTTCCTACTAAAAGAGACTGAAGAGAGTGGGAGTAAGTGTTATAATAAATATAAAGTAGCTTTAGCCACAGGAAATTCCATGGGGAAAGTCAAGGGGAGAATCAGGAAGAAGGAGGGTGAGGCGGAAGGGTGGGAAGAAAGATACAAAGTCACAATTCTGAAGGAAGAAGGACCACCACCCAGGTCAATAAACGTATTAAATGGTACAGTGAAATATGCTGTTTTCTAAAGGGTAATTCTATTTGTATCTTAATTTTCACATTACATTCCAAATAGATATGTGTTAAAATGTATGTGTGCATATGTGTGTATGCCCAGATTTAATATCAATAGATTAACAGAAGCTTATCTGCTTCATTGGGAAAGATTTCCTTTTAAAAAAGTCAGACAGAAAAAGTCAAGAACCAGCCCTGGCTGGTGTAACTCAATGGATTGAGCACCAGCCTGCAAGCCAAAAGGTCACTGGTTCGATTCTCAATCAGGGCACATACCTTGGTTGCAGGCCAGGTCCACAGTTGGGGGTGTGTGAGAGACAACCACACATTGATGTTTCTCTCCCTCTCTTTCTTTCTTCCTTCCCCTCTCTCTAAAAATAAATAAATAAAATATTTTTTTAAAAGTATGGTGCTTACCAGAGAGAATGGGGGGTGGGGTAGTAAAGGATAAAGGGGGTCAAATATAACGTGTGGCAATGGAGAAGGTTTAACTTTGGATGGTGAACACACAATACAATACACAAATAATTTATTATAGAATTGTACACCTGAAACCTATATAATCTTATTAACCAATTTCACCCCAATAAATTTAATAAAAAATATTTTCTTTGTTTATGTAGTGAATTGATAGGGAAGAGCAGAGAATCACTATTATTTACTAGCTCATTGTATATCTCTACCTGCCACAATTCCATGATGTGTGTAGTGGGCAGGTATATACAAATGTATTGTATTTGCCAAAGTCATTATTTTTATACATTAAAGTAATTTTCTACAGAAAGTATTTGAACAGAAAAACAAAACCTTCTATTGGTGTACGTATGTTGTTCATCAGATTTTTAAAACAAGGTCTTAGTGACAAGAATATGTTACAGAATCTGCCCTTAAATTAGCAAATTTATTGCTTGGGAAAGAGAAAATATATAGAGATTCAGGAAGAGCAGCTGTATCCACATAAAGATAAAATGTGAAAAAAATGTCTCTACACAAAGAAAAGTACATGAAAAAAATAACAATTTATGTTAAGCCTAATTTATTTTACCTGGCCACCATCTTTCTCTTGCCCACTTATTTTAAAATCACTATTTCTTCTTATGAATTTTGCATTTTGCATTTGCAAAAGCAGTCAGATGAGTACCAATAGTGTAATGCACCAGGTGGAATTATTAGCCAATTTTTAAAAGAGAATAAAGGAGTATAAATTATATAATTCTCTAAATTGTGTTTGTTGGATATATCCACTCTGTTTTTAGATAGACTGGACCAGCTAATATACCACCGCCCCCTTGGATGTAGTGTGTTATTTAATACGGGTTATTTTCCCACTTTATATTTAAAAAATAAAGACATGATTTCAAACCCATGCTAAATAATGAACAATTTTCAGAAATTTGTATTGACTCTAACATATTTACATTTTCTATTTTCCAACACACTTTCATGTGCATTTGTGAATGTAATTGGTTTTCTTGCCATGCATCTTATGAGATCAAGATTGATGCAGAATGCATAGCCATATTTTCAAATGTTATCCTCTTCTATCCAAATCCCCAAATCTAATATTCTACCATCTTTCAAACAGCTGATATTTATAATTATTGTGTTATTTTAAATTCCATAAAAATTAGCAGTACTTCTATTTGGAAAGAAAATACAATTCACAGATTTGTGCACTTGTGTATCAGTTCTGAATATCATACATATATTTGCGAAAATACATGCTTTAATAAATATTTCACTCAATTGAGAAACATGGACAAATTTAGTAACACAATAATTGATACTTAAGATATAAAAATATATAATAGGAAACATTTATTTTATATTGATGTATTTGGATTTATTTGACAATTTTAAGGTATGAATAGGTCTATGAGAAATCCCAATTGATTTCAATTACACAAGTGTTTAGTGAGCATGAATTATGTTCCAGGCACTGTGCCAGGTGCTAATGATATAATGGTCATTAGCAGCATTCTGTCTTACAAAAGGATGATCCAATATAATCAGATAAGATTCCAAAATGTATTAGTAACAATTTATAAATACCCAGGAACCATTTCATTCCATGCTTTCAAAAAGTTAAGGAAGCAACTGACCTATTCCCTCCATGTTCAACCTCAGGAATCCATCCCCTTAAAACTTCCTTCCTAGGAATTTTCTGAATAACTTAATTACTGATCAGATAAATTTCAACTTTCTATCTCAACCCTTCATCAAAGGTTTCAACAGACAAAACCTAAGTATGTTTTTCATAACTCAGTTTGGAATCACCACTTCCTTAGAAGCTGTGCCTCAGTTCAGTGTTTCCCTTCTTTATTCTCTTTGGCCTCACTCTAGAATCCTTTACCTCTAACTGCTTTGAATGCTTTGTATATGAATTTTATGCTTTTTACTTTAATACCTCACCAGTACTTGGCAAATGGAGTCTAGATTCTTGCTGAATAAATAGTTTGTATCCTGAAATCATTATTGATAAATTGTTGTCCAATAATGGTTGTCTCGTCTATGAATGTCAAGGTGACTTCCACATATATCATATGATATAGTACCTAGTTACTTACTGCTTTAAGATCTTTTGTCTACACTTTATCTCTCTCCCCAACTTCATCATATATGTCTCAAGGTTAGCAAATTTGCCTTCTAGATTTTGAAGTCTCACTAAATTTGAGTATAGAGGAAGTACTCAGTAAATATGTGTATTGGTTTATTGAACTTGTATTCATAGTAAAGTTTAATTGAAGAATAGTAATTTTCCAGAATAGTAAAAGCAGACACAATAGATTTGAGTTCAAATCCTAAATCTATTTTTCACTAATTTGGAAAATGTCTCAACCATTGTAAGCCTCACTTTCTTATATGTAATGCTGGGGATTATACAACTTCATTTAATTGATACTATACATCATATAATATACATAATGTATATAAATATAAATACCAGGGCAATTAACAGATAGCAAGGGCTCAGTAAATAGTAGCTAACTCATAAATACATGCATTTTTCTATTCAGTATTTATTGAGTACAGTATATATCGGGTATTCTGCTGATAACATTTCAAATGTACTGTGTGGAACACCATCAACTCCAAAGAAAAATGAAGAAACCCTCAAATTAAAAAAGAGAAAAACTAAAAAGAAATATAAACAATTTTTGATATACAGAAAATATTAATTTCTACTTCTCTGGATATCATAGTTGGAAAGAAAGCAGAGACCAACTCTAGTAGGTAAACCATAGTTTAACTATGAGGAGAAATGCCGACAGTGAAATAAAGCTGTAAACTTTCATGTCCCGGAAACTGCTAGATACTGAATATGATCTATGGATCTACAACAGGTATAAAGTAAAATCTAATATGATCGTAGTAGTCCAAGAAAAGTGACCTCTTGGAGAATATTTTAGATACAAAAGCCCATGAGGTCTTTATTCCATCAAATGGGCTTCCTGATTTTTCATAAACATTACTCCTTCTCTATAATGTGTGCCATATATGGGTTAATACATGCATAAATACATTTTGCATAATTCATGGGATTTTTTTTCCACCTGTCCTTTGGACCAAAAGTCTATCTGTGTCATATTCATAACACAGTGAGAAATTAATTAGGTAGGCTAAAAGTTGTTAGTGAAATATTATAAACCTTGAAGTTAGGCACTTATCAAATGTGAGGCTTATATCAAGCCAACTGAAATAACCAGCTCCAGACTCAAGTTTTTTGATGACCTATCCCCCACTTAAAGTTTTGTGATGGTGGTAGCCAATATCTCTGGTATTCATTATGATTGTCTCAGCTTACCGCCCTGAAAAGATGAGGGATACAAGAGGTGCTAATCCATGAAGCAAAAAATTCCCAATGATTTACACCAGAACTAAAGGAATAGCTTTTTTCCCTCTCCCTCCTACTGGATTCTCTGTAAGTAATTTTCTTGATGAAGTACAGCCCATATGTGGACAGGGAGATATGCTAGCAAATACAAGAACAAGCCTACAAATATTCTCTTAGTATGTTTTGGGTAATCCCAAATAAGGTAAAGGAACTCTGCTTCTATTCATTTATTGTTTGTTTGTTTGTGCATTTATTTACTCATGTAAAGAGATCAATATTTTGGATGATGCCCTTGGAGAAAAAATAATAAGTGATACAGTCATAATTACTGACTCAAGCATAATCATTAGCTGTCACACTGTGATTCCAGTAAGGAAGCTTATGGTTGGTTAGTTAACCTTCATGGAATTTCACATTTGAACAATGCCTGATTGCAAGAGGAAGTTACAAGGAATAGTTTCCTCGCTTTTTAGAAGGGTCAGTAACTGAAATATTTAACAAACCATACACTAGTGTGAAAATTGTTGACCAACATTCTTTCCCAGCAATATCTATTTACACCCTTTCTCTCACTACCACAATTAAAAAGTTAGTATCTTTTGTCTGTCTTCAAGGAAAACTACACAAATCCAGGACGGTGGCCCTGGCTTTGAGGGGGGAAAACAACATTTAAATGTTAGTATTCCTGTCTTGAGCTCTCTTTCTGTAGTTAGTAGAAACAGGGTAGCAACATTTAGGATGTTGTTCAGGGTACCCTGCTGTTCTTCCGCTGGGCATACATTTTGTTTTTCTGTACAACAGTGCCCCCTAGTGGGTAACAGAAATAACCTTGTTCTTCGGGGCCAAATAAGGGAGGCAATGAGGGCTCTCCGGTAGATTTTGCTCTTTGGAAAACCGTTCCAAACTGGCCTGATGCATTTCATTTTTACAGCGGTAAAAAGAGAAAAAAACAAAATCCCCATAAAGCGGAAATACGGCTGATTCCATCAATTATTTTTTAAATGTATTTTTTAAGGTTAATAACTGAATATTCACATTACTGTTTTGGAGGTATATTTGCTGAAAACTTGAGTATACTGAAAAAGCTATTCACAATAAAAAGGAAGCACAATTAATACATCACTTACTCAACTGCCTTTTTGGATTAAGACTATTGCAAATTTGCCATCTAGAAAATTGTACCAGTTACATTTTTATCAGGAAAGAATCAGAGTCTATTATTCTGTAAACTTGCCAACATATATTTTCATTTTTAAACTTTTTCAACAACCTCTTTTTTAACCATGGCCTGCTCTAATATAGTAGTAACTGTGCATGTGTGTGTGTGTACAGAACATTCTATGTCTATGTTTCCAAAACACATGGAGACAGAATATTCTGTACACAGAGAGAAACAGGTATTACATAACATATATATAGAAAAAAATAGGTATTACATAATAGGCATATATATCACACACATACAAACACAATAATATAATTTGTTAATTAAGTAACAATTTAGAATAGAAATCTTATTTTAGTACCTACATATATTAAAATCAATCTCCACCATGAATTCCATTTCAGGATAACTCCTAAAAGCTAAATACGTAATAGTTCTTTTTTGTTGTCTTGCTTTTTTTATTGCTTCTTTTGAACCATTAAGCAAACTCATTTTATCTCAAGGTTTTGTTTTTAACCTACTAAGTTTTAAATCGTTTTTAAAATACATATTTGGAATTAAAACATGTAAATGTGGAACTTGAGCAATATAGAGAAAAGGAAATGACCTTCTGAGAAGTCGTGCATAAAAAATTCAACAATTTACCTTTGGAAGAATATGGTGGAGGAAACATCATTGAATCTTCTTGTTTATAGGCTATGCTAGGGTAAGAATTAAATGTAATTTAGTGAACAATAAAATCTCAACTACTGTGATGTGTTAGGGATGGATTTGGTGATGATTAAATGAGTAAATCACACAGATCTGAAACATTTTTTTCTCCTTTCTTTCCTTTTTTTTTTTTACTCCTCCTTAGATGGCATCTTGATCTTGCCTGCACTGTGAACACAAAAGGCCTATAGGTCAGACCTGAAATTATAGCTCAACCCCAACTCCTGAGGTACACAGGCTGTTTATATCGATGGAAATTTATGATCTCTATACCTTAAATCCCTGGCCTCTCTTTTACATTGACTTCTTTACTATTTGCTGCTTTATTTTATGGTGATCCCTTACCCTCTATAAATATATCTTTGTTACTTAACCCCAGATCCCACTCCTAACCTTCACGACTTCAGAAAGGATCCATGTGTTACTTACTTCGCTACTGGGTCTTCCATAATCCTCCACATTAGCAGCTATTCTTTTATAGTAGTTAACATTTTCTAAATTTTCATTATCTCTTGACTTTTAGCCTTCTAACTGCATAATAATGCCAGTCTTAGAACTGCTGTTTAGAGAGAATGCTGAAGATTTTTTTTTCTTAAGCACATACAAGGACAGAAGTGTTTTCTAATAAATATTGGCAGAAAAATAAATAAATTTAATGGTAAAAAATTACATTTAGACATCCTTAATTGCCTTGTGTTACTGTATATAAAAATTTAAAAACCTGACCTAATCTTAAAAGCATGTCACTGAGTAATTAAAGTTTTGTATGGGTTAGATTCTAATAATTATCTTGCTTTGACTGAGTTCCTTAAGTGTCCAAAAAATAAAGCTAGAAAATAATAAGGGATTATAGATTTGCAAAAGCAATTGTCTGTTGTTAAAACTGTTAAGAAAATATGAGTCAGTATTATGCAAATTCTGACCTAATCCCAGCAGCAATCTGGAGGTAATTGTGTTTTTTCTTTAAAGGAGGACAGACCCTACAATAATTACATCTTGCTAGTGTCCGCATTGCTATATTTTTGATTTATGCATTTTTCTGGGAGTTGACAGATAACCAAGAAAAATTGACATATTATAAACTAATAAAAATAAATAATATCAGAATCTGCCTAGCAGCAGTCTACATTGGGAAGATAATACATTAATCATACAGATTTTTGAGCAAAACATAGTTTGTAAAAAGTATTTTTTAAATGACATGTATCAAATGGAACTAAATATTTAAATTGCTGTGTGTGTGTGTGTGTAATTGTTAAAGTAAATCATTATATACAGTACTTCAAAGCCATTTTTGTTTTATTTCCTTCTTGATTTTTTTAGGAAATCCAGACATCTGTCATCTCTCCCTACAGATTGCAATATGTAATACTCCTGTGAAATTTCATATTTCTAGTTTTTCTTCAAAGAATGTTCCTTAATGGGAAATTCCATTAGTGCACTCTTTTCAGGGTTTTGTTAAAAATTTTATTACTTAAAATGTTGCTCTTTGAACGCTCTGCATTATTTTCTATTAAATACCAGACAAGGCATAAAAAGACTGACAATAGTTACAGTTGACTGTTCAGCAAGAGTCATGCTCCATTGTACTAACTATTATCTATTGGCTGGACAATCAGACAAAAGAAAGATGGCATCTGTGAACCTAGGTTTTTGGTAGAATCTAGCAATTGACCCTGCAGAGCATGAATAATAAATACAAATGAATTATAAATGTTCTTTCTTTCAAGTTTATGCACTGTATAACATTATAACCTCATGTTATTTTTGTTTGTTTGTTTCTTTGCTTGGTTACTTGGTTGGTTGGTTGGTTGGTTGGTTGGGTTTTTTTTTTTTTTATATATATACCTATAGTTCCTTTAAATATAACCTGAGTTTGCAAACAAATGCTTCAGGAGCAATCAGCCTAACAGCATGATGATTGATTCAGCAATTTTAAACCTTTTTCATCTTATGGCAAACATAAATTAATTACTAAAATTCTGTGGCACACCCCAAAATATATTTTTTGCCAGTCTGACAAAAAATATGTATAATTTTGATTCATTTACCCTGGACAGATATTGTTGTATTGGCTGTTGAAATATTTTTATTTTACAATCTAAGGGAAAAGAGGTCAGTGTCCCCAACTAAATAGTCAGATATTGCATGTGTTAAAAATTCTTGTGGCACTCTAGTTAAAAAATCACTGGATTAGCTGATTATTGCTATTTCTATATTATTCTGATTAAAACTAAATATTTTCAATATTTTTTACTGCTAGCTTCAGCTAGAGTTTCTAACCAAGCTAGATAATCAGTTTTTATAAATATAGTGAAAGAGAGATAAGTTTTCACACCATTTTTATGGATATGACCAACATAATCTTAGAAAATATCACTTCTTTCAGCAAGGGATAGGAAAGGACCATGTGATATTTTCTCAGTTCTATGCATATCAGCCTGGAAAATGAATCTTCCCAAACATGTCGTCGGCAGCCGTCCGTCTCGAGAGACGATGGTGTAGCTTCTTAAGAGTCTATCTGCACCGCCGAGAATGGTTGTGCAGTCCGACTCGGGAGTGACACGGTATCTGTCTCCTCCCGTGTTGAATCGACATCTTGCGATGACGCTGGAGTGTCCTCTCCAGTGAAGCTGAAGCTACAGAGCCTGGGCAGGGTGATATGGAGGGTCCGCTGTTGCCCATGCAGCAGACCTCCCCTCTCTTCGCAGCTGAAGGGTCCAAGGGAAAGACGGAGTCAATACAGCTTGGCTTCAGGTGCGCCGCAGGAGTTGCCGGTGTTGACTACAACGTCAAACCGCCTTAGGGACTCCGGCTCCGGATTTTCTGTCGGGGTTTACTCCCCTAGCCTTTCCCCTGAAGAGGTATGCCGCAAGGCAGCGGAGGTTTTTTGGAGTCAGAGTTTTCCTTCTCTGATGTGCCCTGACTGGAAGATCGAACCAGCGACACTTAGCTCGCAGGCCGACGCTCAATCCACTGAGCCAAACCAGCCAGGGTATCCCAAACATGTATAAATGCTAAAATTTAACAAGCGAACCTCTGCATAACAGTCCATAAGCAATTAAGTGTCGTTGATGATGGCTTATAGATTCATTTCCTCTTAACAAACAATTTTACATGGTCATGTTTGAGACAACAGCTCAGTAAACTGCAAAGCATGCTAGACCACAAACACAGAAAAAAAGGTCTTCTGAAAAATAGCTCTAATTACAGAGGGTGTGTACATATTATTGAAGTCCTCAAAAAATTATTTTTTATACACATTCCTCTTCTAAGTACGTACTACATCGTCTTCTGAAATATATAGGTAAGAAGCAGTCTACCACATCAGCCAAGCAAGATAAATCATTAAAAGGTTAATTATGGTAAAATATCATACAATAATTAACATCAGGGTTATAGCAATCAGATTCAATAAGTTAACTAGGACCTTAAGAGAAGCATAATACTCGTATCCTATCTCAAGAAAATAGTAATCAGTGACTATGCCAAACAAAGTAAGAGAATCTACTGTGAACTTTTAGTTCCTACAAAGTATGCCATTGCTGCAATAACCAACTCTAGAAAATTCTGAAATTAACATGGAAAACCCCAATATTTACTAAACACACATACACACATTTTAGGTTATATATATATATGTGTGTGGGTGTGTGTGTATGTACATATGGTAAACTTGTACATATGTAATAGGTTATTTATATATGTGTGTGTATGTGTAATAGGTCTGCACATATATATTTAAATTTACGTTTCTGTGTTAGGTTTGAATATAGGAAACTTACTAGAAAATGTATATAGTAAGTTTCATATATATATATATATTTCTACCATAGGACCTTAAATATCTTAAATATTGTTTTTATTATCACCAACTAGCTCTTGCTGAGTAACCTTTTTTTGTTCATGTGCACAATCACCACTAGACAATTTCTAAACCCAAGCCTGTGATTCTAGCGTTTGAGAGAGAGAAGAGGTGAACTATTCCCTAAACTTGAAACACTCTTCCTTCAGTGATAATGGAAGAGAAAAATAATTGTATTTGAGTATGGTTTTGAAAGTATATGTGTGTGCCCATGTGTGTAATGATGTAGAGAAATGTACACACAGAAATGTAGCATTGGGTAGTAATTTCAGTAAGCATATTTGGCAGCATTTCTGAGCAACCATTCAGAATCACCCACTTTATATTATTATTTCATTTTATAATCCCAACTTCCAAGTAGGTGTTAATACAGTATCCCCATTTTACAGACAAAAGCTGATTATCAAAAAGTTAAATAACCTTCCCAGTACTCAAGGCAAGAATTTCAACCCCTTTCTATTAACTTGATTAGTATATCAATTAGAACTCTTTGGATTAAAAGCACTAGATATTATCTCTGGATAAATTAAGCAGTGATTTGGAAATGGAAATTAAGATCTCCCATAGTTGACTAAAACTTCCACCACAGGGACAAAGACTTGGAAGCAAGGACTGACACAGTTTCTCCCAAATGGAACCACAGAGATCATATGGCACTTGGAAGTGTCAGACTACAGACATTTTCAGTCTCTGACTTTCTGGTTTTAAGTTCCAAGAAGGAAGCATCCAAAGTAACCTTCTTTGTCTTCCATGTCCTTTCCTTGACAATGTCCCTAATTACAGACTGGTACCAAATGAGAAAAGGTAGATCCAATAATAAGAAATCAGATTTACAAAGAAATAAAAACGAAGCTTGGTCCATTAAAAGCAGAGAAGAAAAATAAAAACACTAACCAAACAAAAAGGCAAGACTAAATGTCTACATTTATGATATAAGATTTACATTCAGGAAGATGGCTCTACTCTGTGCAGCCTAACCATTCTGAGTGCTGGCTGCAGAGAAAATTCCACTAAAAATATAACAAACATAAGAGAATCTTCACCATTTTCTTCTTGTTTGCCTTTAAGCATTTCTTGAATGAATAATGAGTAGGAACAACAACAAAAAGAGGCTATGAAAAAGAATGTGGGATGTAGAGCTGACATAGAGGAAGACATGTTTCTGGATTATTACCCACAAATTATAATGTACAGGTCTAAGGCTTTAAAGAATGTATCTCTTCCACATGAACACAGCTAAATTAGGGGGACTGGGCTACTTAAATATTTGGTAAATATTACATATTTAAATAGACAGTTCAGCTTTATCTATACAGGATATCTCCTGTTTACTTTTCCAGTTCCACTTTCCACCACCTCTAACTTGGTCCCTGGTTCTAAAATTCATTTCATCAGAATGACTTTAGATCTTCCTTATATTCTTATATCCCTAAAATACTGTATTTAGATTTTACAACTTTTGTCTTCTCTAATGAACTTGTGGTATCTGTCATCCACATTCTATAACTAAGCTCCTAGGCAACAGAAAATGTCTTCTTTTTCTCTGAACTCCGTCTTGTGTTTGGCACAAGTTTAGCAAAGAATAAACCTTTTAGAAATGTTAAAACTTTTTGCTTAAATGGAATTTCATAAAGAATTCGCAACATCACAGAGACTTTCTGGGCTTAGACGCTCATTGCTGACAATAAATTCCTATTTTTTAAAATTTATTTTTATTGTATTTTTCCATTACCATTTATCCCCCTATACCCTCCTCGACCTGCAGCAATCACCACAGTCTTTTCCATGTCCATGAGTCTTTTTTGTTTGATCCCTCCACCCCTTAACCACCTCACCTCCAGAGCTGTCAGCCTGCTCCCTCTGTCCATGAGTCTGTCTGTATTTTGCTTGTTAGTTCAGTTAACCTGCCAAAGTCTCTTGTGCTGAATGGGAGTCCACTTTCTATAATTAGATTTTATTATAGAATTAAAATAAATTTTCACCACATTTTATAATCAGCTTTTTAGTATCTTTACTTAAAGATAAGAACCACATAAATAAGAAGTTTCAAGCAACCACCAAAATATTGGGAAAAATTAAATAAAGTGGAACTTTAGTGAACAAAGTTTGCATTGTAATATGAAAAATCACAATTCTGAGAAAAAAGAATATAACAGTAAACAGACTTAGTCTTTAATAGAGTCCCAGGAAAGTTTACATAATCAAAGGAATAATTTCTATTATATGTCATTTATGCTTTGAAAGTGAACAGATCAGAATTTTTACTATTTGCAAAACATGAATTGACCTTGAGGGCATTCTTCTAAGTAAAATAAATCATACAGATACACATGACTTCACTTTATATGTGGAATCTAAAAAACAAGCCAAGTAAATAAACAAAAAACTCAGAGAAAAACGAGGTGAAAGATGAGCAAAATGGGTAAAGGGAGTCAATTTTATGGTGACAGAGGGTAACTATATTTATTGTGGTGATCAATTTGTATTGTATAAGAGTATTGAATTATTGTGTTGAGCACCTACCTGAAGCTAATATAATCTTCTATATCAATTTTATCTCAATAAAAAACAATAAAAGTATATACATAGGTCACATTACAATCCTAATGAACTCAATCTAAATGAATGCATGGTACATCTTAAGTGCTTAAAAATAATTTAATATCAATACTTGAAGGAGCTTTGTTAGAATTTTTTAAAATTTCCTGTCCTTACTTCAGATTCCTCTGAAGATCAATGAAGGTATACTACAGAGAAATTCTCTCTGTTGAAAAACTTATAAACAAAGAAGCTTTGATTGGTAGAATCATCAGCATCTCAGCAAAATAACTCTATTTTGACAATTTTGGGGAAATTAAGGGAGAAAAGAAAAAAGACAAAAATTAAGAAATAAGGGTATCGACTAAAAGTTAAAAACAATGACATATAGTTTACATATCATATTTATTTTGTATATTTATTAAAGTAATCTGAATTAGAAAACCTTGATAATCACTGGAATAATTTGAAATATAGCAATACTTATAAAGTTTATTCTTATATGTTCTTTAAAAACAGACAATAACAACCAAAAAACTTTTTAAACATTAAAAAAAATGCAATATTGGGTAAAAACATGTGTATACTTGGGTAAAAGTGATTCTAAATTCAAGTAACAATTACTGATGTAATGCAACACAAAAGGTCATCTGTCTTTGTTGCAGATATGCCACATCATTCTTTTTATTATTTCCTGTAATGCTACTGGAGCACCTTATCTATATGCCTTCTATACCCCTACTGTTTTTAGTCTGGTGTATAGTAAGCTTCATAATGTTATTATAGCTTCCTTCTTGACTCAAAGCTCTTTCAGATAAGAATTGGTATTCATTGTTTCCTGTATCTGTTACTGAACTTAATACAGAGCCATAGGAATTAGAGATATTCACAAAAATGCATTAGATGAATGCATGAATCATTTTATTCTAACCTAAAATAATTTTTCTTCCTTAAATTTAACTAATTATCCTAAGTGTGAACAGCACTTCTAATCTTTCAACTACAATATAATCCTAAAACATTCATGATTTATCAATATCAACCAAATACACAATTCCAAAATGCTCTAGTTCACTTGATGTCAAGCATCAAGATCTGAAAGTATAATTATCATTCAAGGTTAAGTTACATTTTGTTTTGTTTTTCCTTTCTACATCCTCATCTTCCAGAGAAGTTGACCCATGCATCATTTAGGGTTGTAAGGTCTTTCTCTATTTTAACTCAACTGAGTTTTCCATTTCCGGGATATTGTTACATATGGTCTAATCTCCAAAAGGGATTTAATTAGGTTATATTTTTGATGGGTATTGTGCAAGCACAGTATTTGTACTGTAGTACTCATTCTAAAATACATATTCACGTGTCAGTCCATAATATCTTTGAAACAGCCATTACAGTCTGTCAAATAAATAATGCGCATTTTAAAGATGGTCTTTATGTGGGATGACTCTCTTGCATTTTCATGAGGCAGATTTTTCTTTTATTCTTTAGGAAAGAAAAGCACACAAAGGAAATGAACATGCTGAAAAATATGTTAAGGTAAAATTGACACAAACCAGAAAATGCAAGCATCCTTTAGTTTCCCATTCTTTCTCCTCTGCTCTACCATTTCCCCATTACATTTTATGGGGGCATGGGGGGAGACTTTTGGAGCTTACAGCACCTTTCTGTAATCTTTTATATGTGAGCATTTGGAAATAACAATGCCTTATTCTCTGTATTTTTGTAATGTTAACTGTAGTTTGCATTTAAAATGTAATTTTTTCTTCAAAATCATAAGTTTACTAGGCAAATGTGTCTAATAAAAGAACTGACATCTCAGTAGAGTTCATAAGTGATATCCTTGTCATTTTTAAATGGCAGATTGTTTTCTTTCTCTTGTCTTTGGCAAATACATATCTACATACATTGGTCTTGCAAGAAAGTTACCTCACTTCACAGGGAAAAAAATTATAACCCTCTCTCATGTTTTGATTTCCTACTGGGAGTTAAAGTGAATTCTGATAAAATAGATTTAAAGAAATGGCAAACAACACTTATTGCATGTCTACTTTGTGACAGGCATCATGCAATTTTATATATTTTCCAAGATAGTTCTGCAAGGTGGGAATAATTGTTATCAACATATGGGGAAAAGGTACTGATATGCAGTATTTGAGTCCATAGCCCAAGCTCAAATTAAACAAACTAAGAATATAATGTTTATTTAATTGTGTTATTGAATCTTTTATATATGAGATTGAGCATTACTTCCATACACATATTTTATAACATTGTAGAATGACAATATTTTCTTATAAAATGCTTTCCTGTATTGTATTACAATTATCCTTTGCTATTCAAATTTTTTCAATGACTTGGATAATAGTACTTATATAAGAAAACTATTAATGAAACTAGGGAAAGAGTTGGTTAGGCTTCTATATTAACAGTTACACATCTTTTAGTTTTATAAACTAGCTTTCTCCTATGATCCAACATTTCCCAAGTCAACACAAAAGGACTAATAAGAATTATCTATTAAATGGCTAATGTTTCACATTACAGTTTAAAATATCACAGAATTATATTTGCAAGGGACTTTGTTTGGCATCACATTGAATCTTCATGAGAAACATGCAACAGTGGAATGCTACATAGAACCCAAGTATACTGTGGGTCTTGGCAGCAAAAAAACCTAAACAATTTAGGTTAAAATCAAGGTTGTTCATTCACATTCAGAACATTGTGATAACTGAGAGCTTTGTAAGCAGAAACTACTTAATTTGTTAGAAAACATTATCTTTTACAATCAGCATGACAATCTTCAAAATGGCAGCCACTGAACACATACCATGATTTATATTTAAAGTTAATAAAATAAAAAAAAATTAAAAATCAGCTCCTCAGTCAAACTAGCCACATTTAAAGTACTCAAGACTTACATATGACTAATGGATACCACACAGATTATTGAACACTTCTAACATCACAGAAAGTTCTGTTGGGCAATGTTGCTCTGGTTAATTAACAAAGCCAATAATAATTCCTTTAGATTTCCATTAGTGAGTCAACAATTTTAAGAAACTATTGTGTTCTCTTTAAAAACATATATTAAGTTTCTATTACATGAAATAAAATAACCTACACAAGTAAAATTTTACAACTTATTTTTAAATTTGAATATTGGTATATATCAGGCAATTGCACTAATAACAATACTCTATCTCATTTGATATTCATCATCATGATGTAAAAGAGAAACTTTTTAATCAGTTTTTGTACTCCAAATTGGCTTCCTTCTGTGTCAATTGTTTACCTTCTCCATGTAAATCACATAAATTAGTGCATACTTATAGATAAAAGCAAAATAGAATCAAATTAAAGAATATTAACCACTAAAACTTCAATAAACTGCTTTTCCTTGTAACATATTTTTTCTTAATATTACTTAGTGTTTGTAAGACTGGAAAGCTCAAATGTGCATTTAGACAGATAATGTTATTGCCTTATTCCAGTTTCAGTGGAAGCAATTGGAGCTAGTAATCATTTTTGGCAAATTGAGACGGTAGCTTTAATAAATACATGTGATATTCACAATATATTTAGATAGTAGTAATTGACACACTCATTACATAGTGAGTTACTTGAGACATAACACTATGTATTAACTCATTTATTGATTCATTTATCCATCCATTTATTTAAGTCAAACAAAAATTTAATATCAAAAATTTACCAGCCACATATATTCTAGGCAATGAAAATAGACCAATAAACAACTTGCAATGTCTTTATCTCACATTATAGTGGAAATAAAGGACAATAAGCAAATAAATTAAAATAATGTCTGATATTAATATATCACAAAAATATAATGGGTTGGGGAGACAACATTAGAAAGACTAATTAGGTAATTCCTTACTGAGGAGGAGAAACTTGAAGAAAAAACAGATGACCATAAGGGGTCAGTGGAAGAAATGTGGTTCTGAAAAGAAAAAAAGTACAAAAGTTGTGAGAGAAAAACTGTCTTGACATATTAAGAAAAAAAAAATGAGGCCAGTGTTAACACTAAAGCATGGAAAACAAGGGGTAAAGCAATGAGATACTTCCTTCTCTTTTTTTTATTTGTAATGCATAAAATAGAGCGAGCTTAACAATCAGAGTACACATATAATGTGTTGAGATAGCAAAAATACCTAAGACCAGTTTAAAAAATTAAAACCTTTTTATTCTGAAATAAAGTGTGTAATATAATAATTATATTAGAATAATGAAGGTTTTAGGATTTCTTGTGATGTAAAGAGACTATGACAGGCTAAAGAGGAAGAAATGAGCATTTCCAATGTATTTAAAATAATTTTTGAAATTAAAGAACTGTAACAATTACACTGGGGAACACAATTTTTGTTGAGTTAGATCTGACACTTGTTTTTGACTAACTCTTAGCATCTGAATCCAAAAATGATGACAGTTTTTCCCTATCACGTCAACTTTTAAGGTACAGCATACCTCCTCTCTGTCCCAAAAATCATATAAAATATACATACAAAGGAAAATAAAGAAATAATTACCTGAATATACTGTTTATTTAGAGTTACTTGATTCAAATAAAGGCTAAATATTGTTATTGTAAGTCAAATTGTGTACCAGTAGTAAAGTTCTTCTACCAAACATACATATTAAGGTATTTTATATTGTCAAATGACTGGTTAGGAAATGCCAAAATGAGGTACTTGAAACAGCCTCCTTCAGTTGGCAAAGCTTTAACAAATTGCTTCATGAGACCCAGTTTTATGTGCAGAGGTGGGAATATAATGTTCTTTCGATCAACAAGTGGCCCATGTAGAATGTTTGGATCACCAGGTTTGAGGTTAGATCTTGGAGGCCAATTCAACTCCACCCAATGCTTCTCAGGAGCTCTGCTGTCCCACATACACAGAAAGCAGGGATACTTGGTGTATTGGTGTTGCTGACCAAGAAGGAAGCAGATCATTTGAAGGTCAACACAGATGATCCAATTGTGCTTGTGATTTTGCAGCAGATCAATGACTCTTTATGTCTTCACATTCTTCACAGAAACAAACTGAATGTCTAATTGGGACTGCACCAAATAAATTACCATTGTGGAGGAGGACACACTTCAAGCTCCACTTTGAGCTATCAATGAACAGTCTCCATTCAGTTGCATTATAGATTGGAATTCCCAATTCCTCCATTAAACCATGTATGTTACGGCAATACACAAAGCCACTGTCATTTCAAAAGCACTGCAGAAATGCACTTTCTTTTGATCGAAAGAAGGACATCTTCACTCCTTTTTCAAGCAAGTTTTTCTCATGCAGTCTTGATGCTGGGAGTTCTGAAGCCTTTTTGGATAGTCCCAAATCTCATGCCAAATCACTCAACTCATGCTGATCAAATCCCTTATGAACTGAGTCATCTTCAATTTCAAAATCTTCATTGTTGCTGTCACTTAGTTCTTCACCATACTCCTGTTTTTTGAAAGAGGGTAGTTCAGTGAAAACTGGCTCTGGGATTTTAGCTGAATGAGGTACTGGGCATATAGCTGATGGTAGACTAGGATACTCTTTTTTTACATTTATTTTTCTTGTTCTATCCTGACATTTTCACTATACAAAAGTAACAGTCACTTGAACGATATCTGGGCTCTCACCAAACCATAGGTATACCAAATGCCTATTTATCACATGTTCCCTTCATCCACATCCATAAACTCTTGACACACTGCTTGCGCACCTTGTGAGGGGCCCAAGACTTATCTTGATCACCGAGTTTTACTTTAAAATATGCAAAATAGGTTAGCCTGACAAATGTGCTGATACTTGTCCTTTGACTAGGAATGGTGAAACTGCCACCGATATAACAAAACAAATCAGGATTGTTTAGGCACTTACGATGAGAAATAGCAGAGGCAGACATGATCTGAAGGAAAAGAAATAAGTACATATATAAATAAAGAAATAAATTCTGCTAACTCCTTGTATACAGACAAGAACTTGGACTACACTTTGGAATATGATTCACTATATAGAGCAGCACACCACCTCTCACCACACTGTCTCATGTGTAACTGAATAGCCTAGACAAGTATGAACCTGTTGCTGGTCTCCAAGGTCACACCCCACTCCTCTCCACATGAGGGAGGTTTGCTCTCAGCCAAAAGGAGAGCACTAGTGCTTCCCTAGATCCAGGCTCCATCCAGCCTAGAGTGGTTGCATTAAGATAAGCTGTACAAAAAAAAAAAAACTTGACATGACAGGAGAAACTAACTGCAGTTTTGAAATCAGCATACCTATTTAAGCCTGAAACAGCTGAAGAATTGACTTCAACAGGAATTATGTTTGAAATTGTTCCCCTGTGTTATATAACCTATAGAACCCCCCCCAGATTCTCTGAGGATCCATTGTTCTTCTGCCATCAACTCCCCCTTTTCTCTCTCCATGTGAACAGTAGGTGCTGATTAGTGGATGCTGAAGACACCAGTCCTGTAGGCAACTGATCTAACAATGCCAAACAAAGGAAAAGTGGCATTCTTGTCCTTATCTCCCTTCTAAACAGGATATAAACACCAGCAGGATGACACTGATGAGGAAGGAAATGAATGTTTCCATAAAACAAAGCATTCATCCTGTTTTATTATGCGGTTGGTTACATTATCCTGAATCATGATTTTAATGACAGAAGTAGAATAAAATTAATACACATTCTATTAATACATTTTGCAAAGGCTGAAATACTGTCATTAATAGATTTCCTGTAAAAACCTTTCTTGTCCTAATGACAAAATAGAAATATTAGAATTGACTTGCTAGAACATATAACAATTCTAGCTAAATGTACTTAAGATCCAGAGAGGTCTTGTACAAGCTATTGGTTCATAATCCATTTCTGATATCAAAGTCATATGCAACATATACAATTACCCTATCTCTGTTCTGGTGCAGTGGTAAAAGCATCAATACCAATGCTATGTCCAGGTGGACAGGTCGTCGTCAGCAGCCGTCCGTCTCGAGAGACGATGGCGTAGCTTCTTGAGAGTCTATCTGCACCGCCGAGAATGGCTGTGCAGTCCGATTCGGGAGTGACAATCCCTGCCGCACTTGGTACAGGTGAAGGCAGATGGCTGTTGTTGCTGCTGCTGACGCTGCTTCCGCCTCGATCTTTTCTGGACCGCCTCCTCGTTGCGCGCAGCCTCCGCGCATGACGTACCTTGCCTGACCGCGAGCCTCCAGGCTAGGCGGTCGTCTGCTTGAACTTCCCATGTGTTGAGATTGATGGAGCATTGTGTCATGTCCTTTTTGCAGATGTCTTTGAACCGCAGTTTTGGGCGCCCTGTCATCCTCTTGCCTTCTGCTAGCTCGCCGTAGAGGAGGTCTTTGGGGATACGGCCTGCATCCATTCTTTTGACATGGCCGAGCCACCTGAGGCGTCTCTCGCTAAGAACTGCATGCAAACTGCTCATGTTGGCTCACTTCAGCACCTCGGTGTTGGGGACCTTATCCTGCCAGGCGACATGCAGGACGCGTCGCAGGCACCTCATGTGGAAGCTGTTGAGTTTCCTTTCGTGCCTTGCGTAGGTGGTCCACGTCTCGCTGCCATAGAGGAGAGTGCTGAGTACGCAGGCTTGGTAGATGCGCAGTCTGGTTTTCTCAGTGAGGCTGGAATTGTTCCACGCTCGCCGGTTCAGTCTGGCCATAACTGTGGCTGCCCTGGCGATTCTCCGGTTGACCTCCAAGTCGACTGACAGAGAGCTCGAGATGGTGGACCCGAGGTAAGTGAAGTTGTTGACAACCTCCAGGGTGTATCCGTCGATGGTGATGCATGGGGGAGTCCTCGTGCCTTGAGCCATAACATTCGTCTTCGTCAGGCTGATGGCTAGTCCGAACTCCTTGCATGCGTGGGAAAGGCGAGTGACTAGCTATTGGAGTCCCTCTTCGGAGTGTGATGTCAAAGCTGCGTCGTCGGCGAAGAGCATCTCACGGATGAGCACCTCTTTGACTTTGGTCTTGGCTCGTAGACGGGCCAGGTTGTAGAGCTTGCCATCGGATCTGGTGTGAATGAAGACACCCTCGCTGCAGTCCTTAAAGGCGTATTGGAGGAGCATGGAGAAGAAGATTACGAACAGCATAGGCGCGAGGACGCAGCCCTGCTTTACTCCGCTGCTGACTGGGAAGGCCTCAGAGGTTGCGCCGTTGTAGGACACCGTGCTGTGCATGTTGTCGTGAAAGGACATGACCACAGCAAGCAGATGTGGTGGACAGCCAATCTTCCGTAGCAAGCTGAAGAGTCCGCTTCGACTGACCAGATCAAACGCCTTCGTGAGGTCAATAAAGGCGAGGTAGAGTGGTTTATGCTGCTCGTGACACTTCTCCTGCAGCTGGCGTAGGGAGAAGATCATGTCCACTGTTGAGCGGCCAGCTCTGAAGCCACACTGGGACTCTGGGTAGACGCGGGAAGCAAGGGTCTGCAGGCGGGCAAGAGCGACCCGGGCGAATACTTTGCCGACGACGCTGAGGAGAGAGATGCCCCGGTAGTTGTTGCAGTCGCTGGGGTCTCCTTTGTTCTTGTACATGGTGATAATGTTGGCGTCTCTCATATCCTGGGGGATGTAACCCTCCTTCCAGCAGAGACAGAGTAGATGGTGGAGCGGCTGTAGCAGGACTGGTTTCCCGCTCTTTAGGATTTCTGGAGGGATTCCGTTGCTTCCTGGTGCTTTCCCGCAAGCGAGGCGGTCGATGGCTTTGCCGAGCTCTGCCGCAGTAGGTGGGGTGTCTAGCTCCTCCATGACTGGTAGGTCTGGGATGGCGTTAAGAGCAGTGTCTGTTACGGTGTTCTTCGTTGCGTACAGCTCAAGGTAGTGCTCGGTCCACCGCCGCATTTGCTGTTCCTGGTCAGTGATGACCTCACCTGTCTTGGACTTAAGGGGGGCGATCTTGGAGGGGATTGGGCCTGTTGCCTTCTTGATACCCTCATACATTCCTCGTGCGTTGCCTATATCAGCGGCTTCCTGAATGCTTCTGCACAGGTTTAGCCAATAGGTGTTGGCACAGTGGCGGGCGGTCTTCTGGACTTTGTTCCTGGCAGCCCGTAGAGCTTGAAGTGTACTGGGAGTGGGCGTGACCTTGTAAGCCAGTAGGGCCTTCCTCTTAGCCTCGATCACGGGTTCCATTTCTTCCCAGTGAGCCTCGTACCAGTCAGCGTTCTTCCGCTCTTTCTTCCCGTAAGCAATAATGGCGGAGTTGTATATGGCGTCGCGGAGACGTGGCCAATTGGATTCGATAATGTCATCTGCCGCCACTCCCTCGCCGAGTGCATCTTCCATCTTGTTGATGAATTGCTGGGTCTTAACTGGGTTGCTGGCACAACTGGTGTTGATGCGTGGGCGACCCTTCATCTTGGAGTGGTGCAACCTCTTCGGCATTATGCGCACCTTGCTTACCACGAGGGCATGGTCCGTGTCGCAGTCTGCACTGTGGTAGCTGCGGGTGAGGAGGGTGCTGCCAATATCCGTTCTTCTGGTGATGACGAGGTCAAGCTGGTGCCAATGACGGGAGCGGGGGTGCCTCCATGACACCTGGTGGATCTCTTTGCACTTGAAGAATGTGTTTGTCACGCACAGGCCGTGGTGACACAAAAGCTCAAGCAGTCGCTGACCATTCTCATTGATCTTTCCTCTCCCAAAGTTTCCAAGGCAGGTGGGCCAGGCCATGTGGTCGGCTCCTACTCTTGCGTTGAAGTCTCCAAGGAGATAGAGAGCGTTACTTTTGGGAATCTTGGATAACGCTTCGTCCAGTGCATGGTAGAACTGCTAAGGGAGTAAACCCCGACAGAAAATCCGGAGCCGGAGTCCCTAAGGCGGTTTGACATTGTAGTCAACACCGGCAACTCCTGCGGCGCACCTGAAGCCAAGCTGTATTGACTTTGTCTTTCCCTTGGACCCTTCAGCTGCGAAGAGAGGGGGGGTCTGCTGCATGGGCAACAGCAGACCCTCCATATCACCCTGCCCAGGCTCTGTAGCTTCAGTTTCACTTGAGAGGACACTCCAGCGTCATCGCAAGATGTCGACTCAACACGGGAGGAGACAGGTGGACAGGTATCATGTGCAATATTAAGACACATACAAATTTAGTTCTTATTTATCTTAGAATTTATTTTTAACAATTCTTATAAAGTTAATATAAACTCTGTTAGACAAAAGCTTAGAATTAGAAAGAGCTTGATAGTCAACTAGATAGAAAGTTATTAGGTGTTGAGAAAATCATGTATACCAATTTTTAGAAAATGTGCCCCCCCCCAATTTTCTTATACAATTTTGAATGTGAAAAACTAAAAAGTAGTCAAATCAGTAAAATGTCTTGAGAACCTCTAAAGAGTACTTATCTCTAGATATCTGACATCTAAAAAGCTACCACAATTTAGAATCCATAGTTTCAACTTGAGGGGATATGGTCATTTATCTGCTGCATATAAATTATTTCTTTAAAACTTGTTATCATGTAATTATTTTAAATTATTTCAGAAAAGAAAGCATCATGACTCTATGTAAACAAGAAACCAGAAGTTGAGATCCATGTTGAGGAGAACGTTCTTTTATAACATTGAAATTCTGGGCTACTAGTTATGTCACGTGAAAATATTTTGCAATTCATAGTCTGGCTCCTGTTACATTTACAGCAGCCCAAGAGGAGTTAAGCAATAAATTAATGTAATAGAATTATACCTGGTCAGAGGTTCATTCTGCATGTATGTGACTGGCATCATTTTTCTCAGAATAGATTTTAATTCTAAAAAGTGATGCATTGTTTCAGTCCTAAGTCTTTATTTTCTAGATAGGAAAAAAGATAATGGTTCTTTATTCAACTACTATAATGGATTTTAAATTAATAGTGACTGTTTCTCAAGCATCTTCAAGAAATAAACATGATAAGCTATTAAGTAATAATCAATTTCGTAATACATAAAACGTTTTTGGTATTAAATTAACCTATAACAGCATTTAAATAATAAAATAAGCCCTTAAATTAGTTTATCTATTATACATGACTAATATGTTTTGAATTCTGTAAATAATTTTTACATGTATAATGTATACTATGAGATTTTAATGACCAAATAGCATATTGTATTATGATCAATACTATTTACTGATGAGTAGACAAATAATATTGTATTTTAGTGGGTTAAACATTTACACTTCAACAAACATAGTCTCCAGATTTGGATTTTGAAAGACATTTAGTTCTAAAATATACCTTCAGGAAATGTTTGTATCTTTTGAAAGAATATTGAACTAAAATCAGGAATCTCCTTGAGCTTGAAGAATTAAAAGCTCAATTCAATTCAATATTACTTCATTAAATATTTACGTAGCAACCTCTTTTGTGCAAGGATGAGGAGACCAAAACATATTTGAAGGCAGAGGGGAGGAATCCAACATAGAACAAAAGATTAAGGGTGCTAACAAGGAGACTAATTGATGCAATAAGAATCTGAGACAAGAAAGATAAGAAAAAGAGTACAAATCTAGGGGTTATTCTCAGTGAAGAAAAGAAGCAGGTCTTTCTAAGAGATAGGAACAAATACAGAAATGTAAACTAAAAATAGAGAGATTTTGAGGTAGAGAGGAGGCAAAGTAAGAATGTCACATTTGGATGACTTTTGTCTCTGTAAAAAAGGTGTTAAAGTCATTTACTGAGGTCAAGTGCCACTTGGGATATTGAGAGAGTAAAGAAGGTCTGAGATGGTTACAGTAGAGAATACAATAAGTAGGTAAATCAGTTATTAAAAGTTGCCAAGAAACACTGAGGGCTCAGCATCAATTAAGTAATATGATTTTGGTCCCAATCAATAGAGTTTCATGGCTTTCTTCATCAAAACTAAAGTCAAAGCAACACATGGGACAGTCAGAAATTATATCTAGATGTTGAAGACACAAAATAAGAAAAAGAAAAATCAAAATATAGATGTCAATTTTTAGTGAGTTGTAGATACTTCATTTAGCAGTAAAATTATTGAAATGAAAAATGATAATGTCTAAACTAAGGAGAAAAATAAAATTGGAACTGGGAAAACAGCCTGGAATAATTAAAATATGACTATGGAAATACGCTTCATTAATAAAAATAGTGGGTGAGATTCAATGAAGTTAAGTACCCAGTGTTTGGTCACAGAGAGGTTTCAAGATTAAAAGTTTCATGAACTAAGGTATTTGGTTTAGAACAGCACATTTCAAACTTAGTATTTGAGTCAGCTCTCCAACATCACCACAATATCAATTCCGAGACCCTCCCACAAACCTAGTGAATCAGGATTGTGGGGAAAGAAACTGAACACTTTTATGGTTAAAAAACAACACAAGAAATTATGATGCATAATCAAGTTGTGTATTCCTGGTCTAGATGTAGTCCAGGCTTAGCATTCTTCAAATTTACTAAATGAAAACACAATAAAAATAACTCCTTTCACAGCATTGTAGCCAATAGAAATTAAAAAACTGGCAAGAAATCATTTATGAGGACTCTCTCAAACTGGGCAGGACTAAGGAGTCATAAAGTTTGTATTGGTGGGACAGTTTCCCCTTCCAATTAATCCTGCCACCACCATTAATTTATTTATTCAACTTATTTATAATCAGGGTATTTTATTTGTTATTGCAATGAACAAAAACTATTAAACAAAAGGGAAGGTTTTATTAATAGCGGTACAAAATTCAAGTCCAGAACTGAGGACAGTTTGGCCTTTAGAAGTTGGGGAATAGGGTAGGCAGGCCAGCAGTGCTCTTTGGAGCTCCACTGCAGGTGTCTGCTCTGTCATTTTACCTGTATTGCAGATTAGCTTCATCTGCTGCTCAATCATGTGAGAAAACATGGCTGCTGAGGCTCCTGGGTTTCTATAGTACATACTCAGCTATTTGGAAAGAAAAACCAATTTTTATAAAATAGATTTTATCTTTTAGAGCAGTTTCAGGTTCACATAAATACTGAAAGAAATATGTACTTATCCCATATACCCCCTAAATAACCAAATTTTTATGCTTCCTAATTATAGATGTCTTCCCAGGCTTATCTATCTGTACTTGACTGCAGTCATGGAAATAGTAACATACAAAATGATGGCACCATACCCCATTTTGAATGTGGGGAACAGCTGAATCCTAACATGCACTAGGCAGTACCCCATAATGGGTCTTTGTTGATAGCTAACACATAGAGCTCTACAATATGATAAAAATAAGAATGTAAATGTAATCTAACTGAAGAGCTACTCATGTGATGTTTATATTTCCTAGAATATTGGTTATGTTTATGCAATTATATGATGCACTACTAATTATAACAAGAGTTAACATATTCACTGAAATTTATAATTCTATTTTACTTAGCTAAATAGTGAACACAACTTTCAGAAAACAGAAACCAGTTGAGAGGGAGAATACATGATGAATAATGTGTACACTATGTTGTATACTAAAAGAAATTGACTTCATGACTTACTTCTATTTTTTTTTCAGGCACAATTTCAATAGACCTTTCCAAACTCAGAGCAGACTTGTTAGTTGGGTTTGGTTATTGCTGCAGCAGTCAGGACCATAACATCAGTAAAACAGAACAGAGCCTGACACAAAGGAAACAGAAGCAACATAAACTGGGGACAAAAGTCTCCCAAACCTCAGTCAATCCAAGTATATCACTGTGCTACAGCACAGCAAAATTACTATTACTAATCATTGTTTTTTCTCTTTGCTAAGTATTCTAAAACACTTCAAATGTATTATCCCACAGAATTCTATATTATATTATATGCAATATTATTAGTTCTGCTTTACAGCTGATGGAAACAGAGTCGTCGGCAGCCGTCCGTCTCGAGAGACGATGGTGTAGCTTCTTAAGAGTCTATCTGCACCGCCGAGAATGGCTGTGCAGTCCGACTCGGGAGTGACACGGTATCTGTCTCCTCCCGTGTTGAATTGACATCTTGCGATGACGCTGAAGTGTCCTCTCCAGTGAAGCTGAAGCTACAGAGCCTGGGCAGGGTGATATGGAGGGTCTGCTGTTGCCCATGCAGCAGACCCCCCCTCTCTTCGCAGCTGAAGGATCCAAGGGAAAGACGGAGTCAATACAGCTTGGCTTCAGGTGCGCCGCAGGAGTTGCCGGTGTTGACTACAACGTCAAACCGCCTTAGGGACTCCGGCTCCGGATTTTCTGTCGGGGTTTACTCCCTTAGCCTTTCCCCTGAAGAGGTATGCCGCAAGGCAGCGGAGGTTTTTTGGAGTCAGAGTTTTCCTTCTCTGATGTGCCCTGACTGGAAGATCGAACCAGCGACACTTAGCTCGCAGGCCGACGCTCAATCCACTGAGCCAAACCAGCCAGGGCTTGGAAACAGAGTATAAATAACCTAACAAATGCCTTGCCAAGTAAGCGAGTACACCCAAGAGTTTAGAACCCAGAAGAACTGATGCCAGACATTATGTTAACAGCTACCAGCTACTCTGAGGACATTTATATTGATGATCTAAGTTAGTTAAGAAAATATAATATTATGTTTAAAATCATAGACCAAACACAAAACTATAAGATCTCTAGAAGATAACATACAAGAAAACCTTAGTCCTGGATTTGGCAATGACTTTAAATACAACATCAAAAGCACAAATAAGAAAGAAAGAATTAATAAATTGGACTTCATTAAATTAAATTTTTTTTTCTACAAAAGACACTCTTGAAAGAATGAAAGCACAAAGAATAGAATAGGAGAAAATCTTTGCAAAACTCATATCTGATAAAGCACACTGTACAAAGAAATGTTAAACCTCAACAATAAGAAAACACACAACTGAATTAAAAAGTGGGCAAAAAAATGCTGGCAAAGATGTGAGAATGTAGAGCAACAGGCACTGTTCTTCATTGCTAATGGGCATGAAAAAGGGTGCAGGGGAAGTGGTGAATAGGTGCAGCACAGGAATTTTTAGGGAAGACTATTCTGTATGACACTGTGATGTTAGACACATTTACATTTGGCAAATCCCATGCAATTATACAGCACAAAGAGTAAACCCTAATGTAAACTGTAGCCTTTATTCAACAGCATTACTAATAATGCATCAATATTGGTTCATCGATTATATGTGCCACACCAATACAAGATGTTAATTACAGAGGAAACTTGGAGGAAGAGGGTTAATATAAACTCACCATACTTTCTGCTCAATTTTCCCATAAACCTAAACTTTCTCTAAAAACCGGTCTACTATTTTTTTAAAGTTACTTGGCACTCTTTTTTGTTAAATTTCTCATTGTGCCCTGACTAGAGTGGCTCAGTGGATTGAGTGCTGGCCTGTGAACCAAAGCATTGCTGGTTCAATTACCAGTCAGGGCACATACCTGGGTTATGGGCTAGGTCTCCAGTTCAGGGTGTGAAGAGGCAACCACACACTGATGTTTCTCTCTCTCTCTTTCTTCCTCCCTTCCTCTCTCTCTAAAAATAAATAAATAAAATATTTAATAAAAATAAAAAACAAATTTATCATTGTGCTGTAGGCTTAGAAATAATTGGCATTGAATAATTCTGTAAACAAGTCCACAATTTTAAACCAGGGGAAGTTTATAGGAAATTATATTTAATGTTTTTGATCCTCAAATTTATATCAATGAAATGGAAATAACAATAACTCTCATGCCTAATTCACTTACTTTTGTGAGAATCAGATATATATCGATGAGAACCTACTTTAAAAACTGTTATAACAAATGTATATTATTATTTAAGGCATAAATGTTTAAATATATGTACATGTATAACATGTATTGCTTATTAACTTTTTGTTAAAATTACAAAAAGGGGTATAGCACTATGATGATTACTGGCTCTAAACTCAACCTCAGTTATATGAGGGGAGTTAAGGAAGGGACTTTTTGTTTAATAATTAGTAACATTCCTGTTTAAAACCCTGTTAGGAAAAGCAGTTCAAAAACAGAACATCTTGCAGCCAAAATAGGCATTCAAAAAGAAAATATTTGCTTTTTATCCCATGACATATGGAAGGTGTACCTAGTGAACAGACATCACTTTCAAACCAAATAGTCTGAGCATCTTTACTAAATTTGATGAAATTGGTGTTGTATATTCCTTTGCCACAGCATGGGGAATTAACACAGGAGCTGCTAACAGGGATGGGTACTGCACCATCAAGATAAAGCAGAGGGCAGGACAGGAGGGATCACTACACTGATGAGGGCCAAGTGCACAGTGTTAATCTTGAATGTCTTTTAGGAACAGAGTAGGAGGATGGTCAGAATTAGAGATAAGGTGGGTTTGGATGAAAGGATGTTGATGCCCTGGAGGAGACTTGGTTGAACATTTTCATCATTAACTTTTGACCTGAGACTAAAGTCTTCCACAAGAACAATCTCAGATTCCCTCTAGCAACTCCATCTCCTGATAATAACATGAATTATGAGGTTGGAACCCTAGAACATCTTTTTTTCTTTCTCTTTCTTTTTTTTTTTTTTTCTTTCTTTCATTTCTTTTTCTCTCTCTTTTCCTTCCTTCCCTCCTTCCTTCCTTCTTTCCTTCCCCTCCTCTTTCCCTCTCTCTTTCCTTCTTTCCTTTTTTATTTTTTCTTCCATTCTTCTTTATTTTTTTCAAAGTCATTTATTAATCAAATGTCTTCTTTGTAACAGCCCAGCTAAATGCTGAATTTTAAGCCATTAGAGATACAAAGAAATACCAAGTGGTAAGTGATAAAGATATCCAGAGATGCAGAATGATTATAGGAGTTCATGAAAGAAACATAATACAGGGAGTAACTGAGTGTTGAAGAACAGATGGGTTATGTATGTGGAAGGAGGGGGAATAAAAATTGGGGGGAAAAAACTTCAAATAGAGAAATAAATGTATGCAACAATCAAAATAAGATCTAGTAAATATACATTTTTAGTATGGCTGGAGGATATCTGTGTGAAGTAGTGGGGGATAAAATCAGAGAAATATGTCAGAATCAAATAATAACATGCCTTATAATGAGAGAGAAAGATGTCAAATTCAAGTACAACTATTATAGAAGTGTTGTAGAAAGAATCAAAGCACTGTGAGAGTTCAAAAGAGATGATAATAACAGTGACAATTCAACTCAGGACTTACTCTGTTCAAGGCCCTATTCTTAACAATAATATACTCTATATGTAATTTAATCCTCAAAATAACATCATAAATAATAATCACCTTAATATTATCCCTTTTAAACAACGCAGGAGAAATTGAAGGGTCAGCTTTAATTTTCCCATGATTATAGTGTTAGTGGATTCAAACTTGGGTCTTCCTAAATCCTGAATCACAGCCATTAACTATTATATGAACAAGTTTGGAGATTTATACTTGAATACAAAATAAGCATATTTATATTCATTTCTAACTTTTTGATAAGTGTGTAAATATCCAACAATTGAAAGTTTAAAAAAAACTAGAGTGAAGACAAATATTTACAAAGCATAGATATGTTTGGATTATAAATCAGCACAACTGCTTAAAAATAACTTCAACATTTATAGAGCACAGGTATGAATTACTTAATGATAATAATTGTTAGTTTCCCACACTTTGGATTATAAAGATTTCTTTGAGTCTTGACTATTTTGTGAATCTTTTGACTATATTATAGATCCTCTATTTGTTTTCTTGAAAATCCTCTTACACATTTGAAATAAACTTATCATTTCCTAAATTATCATAGCCAATACTTCTTCAATCTTACTCTTTGCACCTTCATCCTTACTGAGATTTTTCTTACATCTACTTTGCCTCTCCTTCTTCTATCAGCATCACTAGTCAGTGATCCACAGGTCAACAGGGCAGCAAAATCACACATGTACTGAATACAACATATTTTTTTCTCCTTTGGGCCTTATTCTCTCATGCTTTGAAATCCATATATAGAAAAACAATTTGTTTGTTTATTCTCAAAACACAAAATTATTTTTATAATTATGAAATTATATACATACCACATAAAAACACCATATATGTTACAAAGTATTACCCCAATAATCATTAGTAACACTCTTCATGATGTTAATAGCAGTGCAGGACATAGATATACAAACATGCACATATGAATCCATATTTACATTTATTATTATTATGTTCAGTTGTATGAAGACACAGAACAAAGTCATTAAAGAAGTTAATTACTGGCATATATTTAGAGTGAATCCAGGCCTTCTCTGCTACAAACAATACTTTAATTAGCATATTTGTGTATGTACTTGTGTGAACTTGCATGATTTTCTTAGTCATTTCAGGCCGCTATAACAAAATACCATAGACTGGATGGCTTATAAACAATAGAACTTGATTTCTCACAGTTCTGGAAGCTGGGAATTGGAGGTCATGGTGGCAGCAGAGTTAGGTGCTTGTGAGGTCTCTCTTCAGGATTGTAGACTAACGACTTTTCCTTGTCCTTACATGGCAGAGAGACGGTGAGGGAGCTCTCTAGAATCTCATTATAAGGGCACTAATCTCATTTATGAGGGCTCCACTCTCATGACCTAATTACCTACCAAAGGCTACACCTCCTAATACTATTACATTGGGAGTTAGAATTTCAACATATTAATTCAGGGGGCACACACTTTTTAGAGATTACTACTCACCATCATTTTGAAAGGTTAGGAAGAAAATGGAATAAATACAAGATGAGTGGATCTGAGTAATACTTGAAGTGAATGGGGGCAGATGCTTTTAGCTATAAAAAATGGAAAATTAAAAAATGTACATCAGGAAAAACTCTGATAATATATAATTGAAAGGTAAATATCACAATAAAAATATTTTATTATATTTATCCATGTATAATATTTTTAATATAAAGGATTCTTATAAATATGTAAGAAGTCACACATTTTGATAGAAAAAGATACAATATTAATAGAAACTAATGAAAAGAAGAAATTTAAATCTCTGCCAAACATATTCAAAATATAAATAAATAAAAAGGTCAACTATATTAGTAAAAAAGACACTGAAATTAATCAGCAGATACTTTTATCTATTAAAATGGCAAAGTTTATTTTTTACCTTGATTTTATTGTTGTTCTTTTACAGTTCTCTCAATTTTTCCCATTGCTCTCCCCTGCCTTGCCCACCCCCCTTCCCATAGTCAATCCCCACCCTGTAGTCCATGTCCATGGGTCATTGATACATGTTCCTTGAACAGACCCTTTCCTTTCTTCCCCCCATTAACCACCTCCTCCTTCCCCTCAGGTCATAAAATGGAAAAGATTAAAAATGAAAATATATGTTGACAAGTATATAGAATAATAGACTCTGATTCTTTCCTGACAAAAATTTAATTGGTACAATTTTCCAGATGGCAATTTAGCAATAGTCTTAATCCAAAGTTAATGCTTTGCTACAACTACTCTTCCAAGAATTTATACCCCCAAATAAATATATATTTAAAAATTTACCTAATGGGGCACAAGCAGAAATGTACTGTGGTAAACTTGTGATTTATATATTTTCTTTGAAGATAAAGAGGAGATTCCTAGTTATCATTTTGATATCAATAACGGTAGACAAAACTCCTCTAATGGCAAAACCTCACTGAAACTATGACTGAGTTGGAATCAGAAATGTTCAATTTAAAAGTACCTGGAAGAAGACACAACTTGAAGAGAAAAGATCTTATAAGGGAATCTGGAAAAGTGCTTCTCAGGTGAATGCTGACAATTTCCCTTTTGGGAACTGTCTTAGGCATTTTGAAGTCTAATCACAATAAAATATAAATGAGATCAGATCATGTATTACAGGGAAGTTTAAACAATGACTAGCTAATGCCAATAGATTTCACTTTATGGAGACTTGTAAGGTTTAATTGGTCCTTGATGCATGAGATTTTCCTTCAAAGAATTAATCATCTGTTGAATGTGTAAGAACGAAGAAGCAAATTTGAGCTTTTCTAATTCACACCTAATTTCATGATAAAAATCACCATATAGCTAACATCTAAAAACCCACAAACTCAGAAATAGAGTTTGTATTAGGGTTTTAATTATTTTATGTCAAATTAATTTCATGCCTAAGCAAATAATAGAAAGCTTTTATTATATTTGCCAAACTGTCAAATTCTTTGACACTTTCTCTCATTCAACATATAATATTTATTGTGTGTGTACACTTCAAACAAATTGCAATTAAATTATTATTACTAGACTAAGCATATTATTTTGACTCACAGTTAATCTTTAAATTATTAAATACTTTGTTTCTAAACTGTACACATTTATATTTATAATTATATATATTTGAACAAATCAAAGGCATGGTAAACAGAATACTGTTAATATTCCTAGTAGGCACTTTTTTTCCCTATACATATCCTTTGTAAATATAAAGCATAATTTGTATTCTCTGCTTTCACAATTCATAATCTTAAGTAAACCAAAGTCTTATAGCCAAATGCCTTAATCAAATGTTAATTCACAACTGAGGGACATTTTTCAAGTGTTTTTTTTTTTTAATTAAATTTTTTTAAGTTACCGTAGATCTCTATTTCTGCGTAAAATATTCCACAGAAAATATTCTTTTAATGCAGAGCTTTTTAATGTATGGTTACCAGGTTTATGAACTGCATAAAAGGTCAGACCAAACAGGGCTCCAAGGGGCTGACATTTACCAAAACCTCTGCTAGGCTCAGTCACATGAGAAATACTGGGTCTACCCTGGAGTGAAAAATCTATGCAATGAGCCATGCATGCTAGAGTTGGTCTTCATTTAAGGCTTTTCTTTGCTTTACAGAATAATTTCAATACTACATAGAATTATTTCCTGAATCATTTTGAGAATAAGTTGCCAGCTGGATACACCATCACTTCCTAATACTTTACTGTCTATTTTCTACAAACAGGTACATTTTTGTACATAACCACTATATAAGCAGGAAATTAACATTGATACTTCACTACTAATTCTCAGACTTCTCTCAAGTTTCATTAACTGTTCCCAAAGCTTTCAGAATTGTACATTGTCTTTAGTTTTCAAGTCTCTTCTGTTTCCTTCAGTTTGGGAAATTCCCTCAGTCCTTCCTGATCTTTCAAGACCTTGACAGTCTTGAATATTCCAGCAAGTCAATTATGAAGGGTGTCTCCCAGTTTAGGTTGTCAGATTAGAATCAGGTTAATAATATCAGGACATCACAGGAGTTACAAGGTGTTCACTCACCTCTTGCATTTCTAAGGTAACATACAATCTTTATTTGGCTCATTGATGACAATTCATTTTGTTTATTTGATTAAGGTGATATCTGTGAGGCTTCTCAACTGTAAAGTTACTTTTTTCTTCTCTGTAATCTGTATACATTTTCTGAGGAGGTTGAGTTATGGAAATATCTGTTCCTCTTCAAGAGTTTATTTCTTAATTTTTATTGATAGAGACTCAAGTTCATATACTATTTTATTCAAAGAGTTGCAGTCCACTACCATTATTTATTTCGGGGTTCAGATTAACCCAGTTTGGACAAGATGGACTCCCCTCATGCTGGCCTCTGTGGACTGCTTTTATGTCCCTATTATTCTTATAATTGTCCTACTCCAACCCTTACTTAAAAGATTCAAGGGCGTATTGCTGTGGGAGTGTCATTGCTCATGGGCTCTCTCAGTGGACAGAGTCAGGGAGTATTCTTTCATCTATTTATATTTGCTGAACCATGTACACCACCACCATCAGGTCCAATTCATAGTTACAAGGCTAATTTTAATTTATTGCTTTCTTTTAATTATCTTTGACTTGTCTTTTAATTAACTTGCTGTATTTAATCAATCTACCCCCTGGCTGGTTTGGCTCAGTGGATTGAGCGTCGGCCTGCGAGCTAAGTGTCGCTGGTTCGATCTTCCAGTCAGGGCACATCAGAGAAGGAAAACTCTGACTCCAAAAAACCTCCGCTGCCTTGCGGCATACCTCTTCAGGGGAAAGGCTAAGGGAGTAAACCCCAACAGAAAATCCGGAGCCGGAGTCCCTAAGGCGGTTTGACGTTGTAGTCAACACCGGCAACTCCTGTGGCGCACCTGAAGCCAAGCTGTATTGACTCCGTCTTTCCCTTGGATCCTTCAGCTGCGAAGAGAGGGGGGGTCTGCTGCATGGGCAACAGCAGACCCTCCATATCACCCTGCCCAGGCTGTGTAGCTTCACTGGAGAGGACACTCCAGCGTCATCGCAAGATGTCGATTCAACACGGGAGGAGACAGATACCGTGTCACTCCCGAGTCGGACTGCACAGCCATTCTCGGCGGTGCAGATAGACTCTTAAGAAGCTACACCATTGTCTCTCGAGACGGACGGCTGCCGACGATTTAATCAATCTCCCATCGCCACCACCATCCCTTCCCTAAGAGAGTCGCCTTCACTTCAGTGAATTTGAGCACCTGTTGAGTCACCACTCACCCAGGAGACACCAGCATGTTGTGCTCTAGCTGTGATAACCTCACCAGGCCAAGCATTTATGTGAACACCTGCCCAGAGGCCTGACTTAAACCTCCCAGTCCTTCCCACTACTCCAGGCACAGATGCTAAGATGCTAACCTTGTCTTGTGTCACCTAGCAGCTTTAAGACTAACTTTTCCTGAAGGGAAAAGAAGGATAAAGAAAAAGAGGAATGGAAAGCTTGTGTTTGTTTAGGTTAGGTGCATAATGTTGCGTTAATTACACTCTTCATTGTATGATATATCATCATTTGTGATAGAAGCAAAGCTCAGATCTTGTCTTACTTATTTTTTAATGTGTTTCATCATTCATTGTATGTGTTAATTTGTTTACATTTTATTGTATGAAATGGTCATTTAAATTTAATTCCAAATTATATATTTCCTTTGTATTTCTGGTTTCTTTGAAATTTGTTTTACTATTTCCTGTGGCTTTTAAAAGTATTGTTTTATATTTTAATAAAATAATAATAACAATTTTAATGTTCTTAATATGCATTTCCCCTCTTTTAGCTTGGAAGTTTACTCATTTATTATTTTCTCATAGCAATGATTCTTAAACTATACATCAAAGTATAAAGTTGCATATTAACCTTCCTTTCATATAGTGCCTTAAAATGCTTTGAATTCTCCCTCCAAATTCATTTATCATTTTCCTTTAGTTCTATCAATATACCTCTTAGTACAAGTTTTGATTATAATGTTATTATTAACATTGTTTCTATACCAAAAGCATACATTTAGATTTACCCTTATATTTTAGGGATTTTTTTCTATTTCTTTTATTTTTATTTTTATTTATTTATTTTTTTTTTTGGTTTTTCAATTACAGTTGTCCCCTTTTCTCCCAATTTCTCTCCCCCACCTAACCCACCCCCTCTCCCGCAATCATATCCCTCCCCGTTGTCCATTCTTGCATTTCAAATTAGACTTGGAGGTCATTTTCCTTTGTCCTACATATGTTATTTAGAATCCCTTTAGTTCAGTTCCATTAAAAATTGCTCTTTTGGGATAATTTGTTTCCTTTTATGAAAGTGCATTTAGATAAACTGAATCTATGTTGCTGTTTTTTTTCTTTTTTTTCTTTCTCATAGGCCACATAAGATATGACACTTCTGTCTTCTAAACTGTTATGTATAGAAGTTGGCTGTGCTCTTTGTGTCACTGAACAAGCCAACTTTTTCTCTCAGGTTGGTTTATAATTTTCCATTTCCCTATCATGTCCTATAATCTAAATGGATCCAATCTCTAGATGTGTACTCGTATATGTAGATGTAGATTTTTTTTCTGCTTGGTATAAATGTTGAAAGAATATTTGGATAATACTTAGTCATTTGTTTAGCTTTTTCTTTTTAAGTCAGAGAGTAGGAATAAGGTAAAATTTCTTTACTTGATAAGGATTTTCTGCTTGTCCATTACACAAAAATTTTTGACCCAGCAATTCCACTGCTGGGAATATACCCTAAGAATCTCAAAATACTAATTTGAAAGAACTTATGCACCCCTATGTTCATAGCAGCACTATTTACAATAGTCAAGTGCTGGAAGTAGCCTCAGTGCCCATTAATAGATGAATAGATTTTAAAAACATGGTACATTTACACAATCAAATATATGAGGCAGAAAGAAAGAAAAGGAAATTCCTGGCCTTTGCAACAAACAGCATGAATGGACCTGGAGGATATTATGCTAAGTGAAATAAGCCAGTCAGTGAAAGACAAATACCATATAATCTCACTTATAACAGGAATCTAATGAACAAAATAAACTAACAAGCAAAAGAGAACTATAGACACAGAAACAGGGATCAGACTGACAACAGCCAGAGGAAAGGGGGCATGGGGGAAATTGGTGGCAAGAAGGGGAAGAGATTAGTCAAAGAACATGTACAAATGACCCATGGACATGGACAACATTGTGCAGATGGACTGTGGGATCAGGGGATGGGCTGGACAGAGGAGAGCAAAGGGGGAAATTTGAGACAACTATAATAGAATAAACAATAATAAAAAAATTTAAAAACACAGTAAACATCATATTAATGATGAATGTGAGAAGCATTCTACAGGCCAGCCAAAAGACAAGGACATCTGCTATCACCACATCTAATTCATATTATTTTGGAATTGCTCCACTATACAATAAATCAAGAAAACGTACTAAAATTAGAAAGATCAGAAAATTGCTGTAGTTTTCATTAACACAATTATCTATGATGAAAACTAAAAGAATTGCAGGAAATCTGTAGGAATTATTAATAAGTGGTTAGCATTTTCATGGATTCATGACCAATATTCAAAATACTAGGTTTCTTACACATCATTCAAAGCCATCAGACAAAATATAATGATGCAATTTATATATTTTACAATTGTAACAACAAAAATAAGATACTTAGAAATATATCTACTAGAACAGTGTAAAGCAATTGGGGAAAAACTGTAAAACCTGATCCTTAAAACTTTTAGATAAGACTAAAAGGATAAAAAAAAATTCTTATGAAGAAAAATAAAGAGATAAAAGTTGCATTTTCAAATATCAATTTCTAACCAATAATAATTTAAATGGTATGATCTCTTCACAGGTACACACCAATTTACCAAAGGGCTAGAATCCAGACTCCAAAAATGAACTACTAATCAGTACTAAACTGCATAGCATTAAGAAAAGTAATTAGATCCTCATTTCTGGCCACATACAAATAGATTATATTTAAGTTAAAGATATAAAAACAGGAAAAGCAAGTCTAAAATTTTGGAGAAAATATAAAAGAATATTTTTGTATGTTTGCATAGGAAAGAATGAGGAAGGATTTTATGCGGTTGTATAAGAAGTGTAGTGTAATATTGCCTGAACAAGCCACACAAAAAAATAAATGACGTCATGAGTTAATAATATACATTCTGTACAATAATAATCACTAAAGCAAAATTAAAAGATGATTCTCTTTTTGGTAAAATATATTTTAATGCCAATAACTGATGTAGAATTAGTCTCCACAGGAAGAACTTTTTACAAATAAATGAGAAAAATATAAATATTCCAATAAAATAAAAGCAAAACGTGTGACCAGGCAGATCACACAAGAGTAAAGTCGAAGGCAGGTAAACATAAAGCCTCTTAACCTTATCAAGAATCTGCTGAGTGAGGAGCTTTGGTTCTTAAACAAGACTTCCAAGTTCCAAAGATATTCAACCACTTACTAGCTATGTATATTTGGGCATGTTATTTCCATTTCTCAGGATCCTCTTGACCCAAAATAAGAATAATAATACTACCATTGACCTTACATATTTATTGTGAGAACTAAGTAGTTTAGTATATGCCTCAGACTAGATAGAACGGCACTTGGGACAAGAAGACAGCTCAATAAATGGTGCCAATTATTTCACCGTTAAGGAGGGAGGCCTTTGGGTAGGAACCACAAGAATGAAATCTTCAAAAATGTAAAGTATGCACTTAACCCAAAGTATGTTGAGGAGAATATAACACTTTGGGGAAGAAATGGAGAACTAGCTTGAAGGAAAATATTATAGAAAAAAACCTTAAAAACAATATATGAAAAAATCATTTATTTAAAATTTTTAAATATATAATACATTATGTTGTGTTAGAGCATGCATACCAACTTCAGGACAGCAGTTATCTCTGAAAAAGAGTGGAGGTGAATGGGTTAGGAAATGAACTTTAGTAGTGTATACAGCATTGTATTTCTTTAATAATAAAAATAAAAAGACTTGCGGTAAATAAGTCAAAATGTCAACATTTGTTAAATCCGTATGAGTGAAACACAGATGTTTATTGTCCATTGAAATATTCTGTGCATGTTTTAAATATTTCACAGTTTCAAAAAATTTTTTAATCAGTTGAAGGCAGAGCATTATTTTTACATGACAGTCAGAAATATTCGTGCTTTATTTTATAGTTATTTATATACATATTTTGACTCTGCTACTAACTATAATCCCCTGACAACACAGCAATTTCTTTTCTAAATTTTATCCCTTAACTATGAATACAGTGTTTGATACATAACAAGGATGCAACAAAAGTTTGATGAATGAATGAGTAATGTTTTACTGGGCACTCTGGCATTTAAAATTTTCAGTACAGACATCTGTAAATAATTCACAGAAACACCTACAAAGCACCTTACTTATTTATTCTAAACATAGGAAACAACCAAATAAATATTTTAATAATTAAATTTTACTTACAATATTGGAAAGAAGAAAATTGTGTATCTCAGAGTTCCTATGCTTTCTCTCCACCTGCTTTTTATTTTAAAAGAAAAACTAAACGTTTTTTTAATGTATTCATTAAACTCTGTATCATATTTTGTAAATTTCTGACTCCCACAAAATTATTCCTCATATTATAGATAAATGATAGTAATTCTCCAATCTTAACTGAATATCCACAAGTAATCAAAGGGAAACAAATTAGAGGCTGACAACAAGAAAATGAATTTTTAATTCTTTGGTGAATAATTTATGTCTTTCTCAGAACAGAAGCAAAGAATGTAGCATTTTACCCCCAGAATCAGGTAGTTAATTATTTTTTACTCAAAGATATTTGCTCATTATTGTATTTTACTATATGCTCATTTGTGCAGTTTTGAGGGGTGGTGTGCTCTCATGGTATAATCATGAAAAACTAATCAGAAGAAAAAAGATATTTTTAAATGAACCAAAGCAGGAGTAAGAACTATTCTTGGAAAAGAGATGTTCCATGTTGGCTAAACACACACACACACACGCACACACACTTAGTGTAATGAGAGACACAAAACAATTTGACTTGACCTAAAGAGTTGTTTAAGGATAAGGATCTAAGATCATTCCTTACTGTTTTAACCCAGAGTATATGTTCTCTTCCAAGTCTAAATAATATAATCATTCTAGCACTAAACATTTTACATGCAATCTTATTTTATCTTTTAATTTCTTCTTAACGTTTACATGAACTTCTGCTTTCTGTCAACTTCTTTCTTGCTATTTTCCTTTCTTTACTTGTTCTGCCATAATGTGTTTCTGTTGCTATTCTCCTTTATTTATGTTAGCATGACCTAAGTTATATTTCTTTTACCCCAAATTATCACTATTATTAAGAACATTAGATTTAATTAACACACTATTACTGATAACATCATAAGGTTTTTTTTTTTTTTAATGAAACAAACAATAATGTATGGGCACCCTCATCAAAAAACATAATAAAAGCAAAACTAGATTGGAATATTTTGAATAAAACTACAGGAAATATTCAAATAATGATTAAAAGATCAATCTTACAAAGATTAGATCTTACATGAAACTTTTCTTCATTCTTTAATAATAAATTACAAACTGCCAAAGGCAAATCTGAACTCAGGAAAGTGTGTTAAAAAATAATCTAATTTATTTTGTTTCTAATGTAATCATAAAATATATTCAGCTAATTTAAATTACCTATAGCTTATTTTACTTATGTAACTTCATTTATATTTTTACTCATTGAATAAATAGCATATGTATTTAGCAAATACGATGCACAAATCACTGTTACACAAGGAATAGGAAGAGTTCAACCCTGTCTCTCCTTCAAAGAAAGGACAAGCAAACAGAATCTAAGACTATAAACTTGAAGAGGGCAAGGACTGTGTGTGTCTTCTTCACTACTATGTATCCAGTGCCTACCATAATACCTGACACAGCTGGTGTAAATACTTGGTGAATTAAAAGAACAAAGCATCTAGTAAGATAATGCCAGCCAAAGCACTAATAGGGAGAAGAGAGTGATTAATTCTGTTTATAGTTGGAAAGAAGTGACATTAAACCAAGGGTGAGTTTCATCTCATAACTCACTTTGCAAAGACAGCTCATTTTTCTTTGCAAACAATCTCTATCATCCTTGCCATGTGATTTTATTGGATATACCAACAGTAAGAACTTGATAACTTTTTACACACATATCCAGCCACCCACAAATAGGCACTTATCCCAAAATCAGGTAAATCAAATCTATTTTGGCATGTTGACTATATGGAAGGCAGGTGAAACTGACATACAAAAAAATGATATTTTGACTTAAATAAATATTGGTTTTGATCAATTAAATTAGGGATACAGTAGCAGAGAAAAGACAGAAGCATCATTGGAAATTCTAAGAAGTCAGTTTTATCTCCCTATTTGATACTATCTCATAAGGAATTTTAATGTTAGGACCTTTTAATAAAACTTAATAAACTGATTTATGGGTTAAAATCCCTTTACATCTATTACTTCAAGGAAACTTTGAAAACATTTATTAAATATTTCTAATATCCTTAAAGATATGATCTCTGTTTTTCATTCAAGTGTCCTTGGCATGAGCTGTGGAAATAGTCCCCCTAACCAACTGCCTTCAGGATTCCAGTCCTGCCCTCCAAATGCTACCTCTTCAGCACTACCGAATCCCCAAATACAACTTATATAAAATTATTTAATGACTACTCATTGACTATAGGTAAAGTTCATATAATTTAGAATAAACATTATTTCCTAAAGTCCTACTGTAAAATTCAAGTTTCATATATTCTGAATTTTCACAAGCATATTATGTTTTTAAATTTTTAACTTCTCTACATTTTCATAGATTGTATTTTTTCTGCCTAGAACACTTACAATAACATTTGTCACAGGGCAGTGTAATCATTTATTCACTTGTTTAACTACAATACTAGATGAGACAGCTTGTGAAGAGCATGTTTTACCCCCTAATACCTGAATACAATGCGGTGTCCAACAAATACTTAGTGCCTTATACATGTTTATTGATTATGGCTCATTCTCCTTCCTGATGAGTTTCAGGGAGATTGACTTGTTCAAGTCTCCATAAATGAGATCAATATTAGAACACAAGCCTTATGATCCCTCCTTGAAACTTCACCTCCCACAAACAGGGGACCAGAGGGAGGCCACAGAAACTAATGCAAAGAGAACCAGGAGCAGCTTCTGAGGAGTTTGAGAGACAAGCCATTTGCCACCAAGGTGAGGAGAAAGATTGAAGAAGAAAAATGACCAAAGTTGTGGCTCTTTGTGTCATTAATTTCTGTCTAACATTTATATCAGTAAATTCATATTAATTATGAACAAATAAAGGTAAACTCAATTTTTTTCTAATTAGCTTTTAGTGTTGTAGATGAATATGAATGCCAAACAATGAAATTAACTTTATTTCTGCCCCAGCAACCAAGATTCACTATTTCTTCATTGCCTTTTTTTCTTATAAATAAGGTTTGGAGGTCTAAACAATTTAATTCATATGTCCTATATAATATCTGAATGCTGATATTAATTGCCAGAAAATGGCCTGAATTGAGTTTATATAGAAATACATCCCAATTATCTACAGATTCTTTGGATCAGGAGATCTTGATCTCCTTTGTCAGAATTATTTTTGTCCTTGGCAAATTTTGAGTCTAGTTTTCTTGGATATTATTTACCACATTGTCATTCTTAATTCAAATGCAAAATAAACAACCTTGAAAAAATAACTAAAAAGTATCTTAGTTTTAATTTTGTAATAACTCCTGAATGGTGAAAATTAAAATATATTCAATTTATTATTTGCCAACAACATGACTGATAAAGGTGTTCTAAGTTTAAACGTTTTAAGAAGTCTCTTCATTTTAAAGATCTTGATGGCATGATTATTAACAGAATCCAATATATGTTATGATGCACAAGAACATAATTCATTACTAAAATGAACAGGAAATAAGGCTGCTTTGGGGATTGTATTGACTATATTTCCTTTTTTTTTTTCTCCTGAAGAAAAAAATTTTATTTTATTTATTTATTTTATTTATTTTTATAATATGTTTTATTGATTATACTGTTTACAGTTGTCCCAATTTCCCTTCCCTCTGCTCCCCTTCACCCGGTGGCCCCCTCCCTCCAGTTGTCCCCTCCCTTTAGTCCATGTTCATTGGTTGTGCATATAGTTCTTCTCAACCTCTTCCTGTCTATTCCATTCCCTCCTACTATGCTTTATTCCTGTACTATCTCCCTTCCTCTCCCCCTTGCCCCTCCCTGCTGACCTCCCCCCAGTATGTTCCCCATACCTATAATTCTTTTTCCACTCTCATTGCCTACTTAGTTTGCCTTTGTTGCTATTCCCTAGCTTCTGTTGTTGGTTCTTGTGATGCAATTTTCATATTAATGTTCATAGTTCTGATCCTCCTTTTTCTAAACTAGTCCCTTTAACATCTCATATAATAGTGGTTTGGATCTAATGAACTCTTTTAGTTTTATTTTGTCCTTGAAGTACTTTCTCTGCTCTTCTATTCTGAATGACAATTTCACTGGATAGAGTATTCATGGCTGTAGGTTTTTGCTTTTCATTACTTTGAATATTTCTTTCCAGTCCCTTTTTGCCTGCAGCGTCTCCCTTGAGAAGTCAGTTGATAGTCTAATTGGGACCCCTTTGTACATGATTCTTTTCTTCTCTCTTGCTGCTTTTAAGATTCTCTCTTTATCTTTAAATTTTGACAATTTGATTATGTGTCTTGGAGTGGTTCTCCTTGGGTCCAGTTTTTCTGGAACTCTCTTTGCTTCCTGGATCTGTAAGTCTATTTCCTTCCCCAAGTTCAGGAAGTTCTGCTTCATTACATTTTCCCATAATTTTTCAATTTCTAGTTCTTCTTCTTCATCCTCTGGCAATCCTATAATCCATGTGTTCAATCTCTTATCGCTGTCCCATAGGTTTCTGATTCTCTCATCACTTTCTTTGCTTTCTGTTTTCTCTTTCCTCATTGGTTGATTGTTCCTTCCCTATGTTCCGGTTTGTTGATTTGATCTCTGGATTTTATTTCCTCACCGCTTGTCTCATATGTGTTTCCGTTCTTTTCAGTATGAGTGGCTTTCAATCCTTTCTCGTCTTGTTCCAAATCTTTCGTTAATTCTGTAAGCCACCTAATGACTATAGCTCTGAATTGAGCCTCTGTAAGGTTTCTTATTTGTTTGTCTGTCAGATTCTTCATCTGCTGCCTGGTGAGCTGTGTCACTGGGATTTCAAGAGTTGTCTGCCTCATTGTGACAGATTTGTATTTTGCTTTGCTTCTTGAGCAGGCTATAGGGGGCAGAGCCCATGTACTCGTCACAACCCAATGACTGGCGGTGATCTGCTATCTTTTTTGCCACGCTGTGGTGCTTTGTCATCACTACACAGCGACCTGTGGCGATCCGCAACCTTCTTCATGGTGCTGTGGCGCTTTGTGTGGGGGCAGGGGTCCAAGATGGATTCCTGCCATTATTCTCTGCAGGGAGACTGGGATCCATCCTCCTGCCCTCTGGGCCTTGCCGTCAGAGGCAATGCAGGGACTGCCTTTCCCAGCATTGGGGTTGCGAGCTTCCAGGGCTCGACTGCAGCCAGGATTGCTCCTCCTGCTGCTGTCCCTGGTGCTACTGCAAACAGTGCCACCCGGTTTTTTGCCCATCCAACCTGTCCGACGAGCACCACTGGTTTATAACTTCATACATTGGGCTTCCGTGTAGTTTTATTTTCTGGAATTTCTAGTTATCTTTTGTTTTGAGGTAGTTGTATTCCTTTCTAGTTGTAGAGGGAGACTGAGCGTGTCAGTCTAAGCCTCCATCTTGGCTGGAAGTTGACTGTATTTTATTTCTGTATTCTTGATGCTCTGGAATTTAAGACCTTGATCTTGGAGAGACTGCCTAGTTAATTTAGAGATAGCAAATTCCCTGCCAGAACGCTTGTGAAATACAAACCAACAACCCCATTTATAGCCCACATCCCAACTTTCTCATTTATTAAATTCTCACATACACCAAGCCAAAATTCCCCACCCTAAATTACCCCAGGATCAGTTATGAAACAACTATAGACCATCCCAAAGGTCTAGAGACCACTGAAACTATTAATCTACCAACTCTAAATATACTCACATATCTGCTCACTTTGCCTCCCCCATGTCCCCACAAAATACAGTAAAGGCTATGGGTCATGTTCTCTCTTCTCATACTTCTGACTACTAACCATGCCTGGTCCTTCCCCATGTGGCCCTGTGCAGTGAGCCATGTCTCCTGTTTCTAAGGATCTGTAAGCATAGACCTATTTCTTCATAATAATTATTTCTGTGTCAGTGTGTCTGGTCATACTGGATTTCAATTAATCCTGGGTACCTTTCTAAAACAAGAATGCTTATTAAAATGAATCAGAGGTGGACTTCTGGCCAAGATGGAGACCTAGACAGACGCACTGCACCTCCTTCCCTCTACAACTACCTCAAAACTAGAGACAACCAGAAGTTCTAGAAAATCAAGCTGCATGGAAGTCCAACAAACAAAGATATAAAGAAGAAAAACTCATCCAGACAGGTAGGAGGGGTGGAGCTGGGGCAGAGAGGATGCTGTGTGGTGGTGAAAGTAGCGCGGGCAGCAGTGGCAGTGGCAGGCAGTGGAAGGGCAGATAAAGTGCTTCCCAGACAAGGTAAAGCTAAATGAATTTGTCATCACCAAGCTATTATTATATAAAATGTTAAAGGAACTTAAAAACATTCAAATTATGAACATTAAAATGACAATAAACTCACAACTATCAACAACTGAATCTAAAAAATAAAAACAAAATCCATCTAAGCAAACCAGAATAGGAACAGAATCATAGGTACAGGGATCATTTAAAGGGTTATCAGCTGGGAGCGGGAAGGGGGAGAAATGGGGAAATGGTGTAGGGATTAAGAAGCATAATCAGTTGGTACAAAATAGACAGGGAAATGTTAAGAATAATATAGGAAAGGGTGAAGCCAAAGAACTTATAGGCATGACCCATGGACATGAACTAAGGGGCGTGGGATTGCTGGAGGGAAGGGGGTTACTGGGCAGAGGGGAGCAAATGGAAAAAAAGTTGGGACTATTGTAACAACATAATAAAATATGCTTAATAAATAAATGAATAAATAAACCTGAAGTATTTTATCCAGTACTTTAATAGGTGAGGAATGATATTTCTTTGTGGTTTTGATTTGCATTTTCCTGATATTAGAGATGATGATCATTTATTTCATTTACTTATTGCTGCTTGTATACCATCTTTGAAAAAAATGTGTATTCAAGTCCTTAACCTATTTTTAATAAAATTAATTATTATTGAATTATACAAATTCTTTCTGTATTTTGATAATTGACCCTGTATCAGTTATATGGTTTGCAAATATTTTCTCCCATTCTGTAGGTTGTCTTTTTACCCTGTTGATTGTGTCCTTTGCTGCACAGAAGCTTTTTAATTTGATATAGTTTTTTAGTTTGATATGGGCTTGGAGGAAAAGTGCTTGTGACCATTTGTTAGGGTGAAGCAGGGGAGGTTATTTTTGTAATCTACTCAACTCCAGTGATTTCCACAACATATTCTACCTCAAAGCTCCCTTACCAGTAATGTCAGTAGCAAATACTGCAGAGGGGCTCAGATGCCAAGATGCCCATCCCCTCAGCTCTTGTGGTCCCAGACAGGACCAGAATTCCTGAGCCAAGTCTCCCTCATCTCATGTTTTCTTTTCTTTGTTCTCCAAGGTGACACAAATACCATCATTTTCTATCATTTCTTTTGTAAAAAGGATTAAAAAAGGAAGCCTTTAGGGAAGAAGAGTCTTTGGGAGAAGAAAGCTGGTGTTTAACCTTAGTATGATTTTGTTGATAGTTTTACATTGAGGAACAATTGTTCACGTCTACTGTTGAAATGATTAAATTAATATTGTATCAATTAATAGAAGACCTAGGTTAATATTGTATCAGCTAACAGAAAACAAACATTATATGGTTCGGACATATAATGTTAAAACTGACAATGTATTCAGATTTTATCAGATATTTACTAAATATATCCCAAAATCAAGACAGCTTTCAATTTATAAATAGATATATCTGTTATGATCATGAGTGAAAATACTCTAAGAGCTTTTACTATTTTAGATGGCTTCATACAGTATTGTGCTACAACAAAGTGAGTCAAATTAGCATGTATACCTAAGCTGTTATTTGGAAATACAAGAGAGAAAGAAAGAGAGAGATAGTCTTCTCCAACCCAATTGTTTCTCATCCAAACACATCATAATATAAATCCACATAGTTTGGGGCACCATGCTCATGAAGATAAACATCTGACACTGGAGATATGTACCAAATAACTCATAAGCTGGGTTTAGGTCTCAAATTTTGATTTCAAGGACATTACAAAATGCATTTTATGAGATTCAGGTTAACCAAAAAAAAAAAAAAAAATACACAGTGGTTCTTGGATTCTGAAATAAACATACAATAGGCCAGACAGAAATTGTCAGCCTGTCATTATAATACTGGCTGTTAACAACCACAATTAAGGCAGACTGCATATCAATTATTATTTGTCTGGAACTTCAACTTTCCTAAGCATAAAAGGAAGCAAGGCAGCCTGCATTACTGTCTCCCCTCCAGCTGATTAGTACTATTTTTTAATGGCTTCATCTGTCCAGGATCAATTGTCTAATAAGGACAGGGCTCTGTCAGTTAATAAGGTGAGGAACTACAGAATGTTATTATGTCTGCCTCCAAAATAGTGCTTCAAACAACACTAAAGTAATCATATGAGAGAAGAAAGAGATGAATAGTCCCAAGCAGTATTTTCAGTCTAATTCTTGTACAGTGTTCCATCCAGTAACAGTCATAGAAAAAAATTTTTAAATGAGAAATACAGAAATGAAAAGATATTTAAAGACAAGCACAAGACCACACACATGTAAATATTCACACACACATATACACACACACACTCTCTCTCTCTAAAAACTTAGTTGAGAAAGCAGAAGTTTTATAAACTGGCATTTAATGAGTATTACCATAGGAAATGTTGACATGATGATGAACCTTATCTTCCAGAATGCTTTTTGTCAAGTAAATCATTCTGCAGCTGTGCTGATTGTAACCTAAACTATGTACATTTTCCAGTCACAAAATACAATTCAGTGAAGAAATGGGTGGTGATGGTATTTATTTGTACTTAATATGCTTTTAGCCCTGGCTGGTTTGGCTCAGTGGATTGAGCATCGGCCTGCGAGCTAAGTGTCGCTGGTTCGATCTTCCAGTCAGGGCACATCAGAGAAGGAAAACTCTGACTCCAAAAAACCTCCGCTGCCTTGCGGCATACCTCTTCAGGGGAAAGGCTAGGGGAGTAAACCCCGACAGAAAATCCGGAGCCGGAGTCCCTAAGGCGGTTTGACGTTGTAGTCAACACCGGCAACTCCTGCGGCGCACCTGAAGCCAAGCTGTATTGACTCGTCTTTTCCTTGGATCCTTCAGCTGCGAAGAGAGGGGGGGGTCTGCTGCATGGGCAACAGCAGACCCTCCATATCACCCTGCCCAGGCTCTGTAGCTTCAGCTTCACTGGAGAGGACACTTCAGCGTCATTGTAAGATGTCGATTCAACACGGGAGGAGACAGATACCGTGTCACTCCCGAGTCGGACTGCACAGCCATTCTCGGCGGTGCAGATAGACTCTTAAGAAGCTACACCATCGTCTCTCGAGACGGACGGCTGCCGCCAACGACGACGAATATGCTTTTAGCATCTATTAACAGACTTACATACCAACTCTCATTTTAGTTAATGTGCTAAACAATAGACTGCCTAATAAAGACATCTGTAAATATTGATTCACAGTATGCTTCTTACCTGACATAGGTTCGGCTCCCAGAACGAGATAAATGATGGAAAGCAGTCATTATCCTGAGAGATAGTGTGTGCAGTGGGTTAGGACATAAGCTCAGGGCTCAGATACCTGAGCTGAAATACCAACACCACCTCCTGCCAGCTTGCATAACTGGGGCGAGTTACTTTACTTTTTTGTCTTATTTCCTTATTTCTAGAATGGAGATGATCAGATATAGGACTTTTATGAAGATTAAATAAGTAACTCAGGAACTAAGAGCATAATCTGGCACAGTGAAAGCACTGTAGAGAGTTTAGCTATTTTTAGAATTATTAAAAACCTTATCTTGATTAATTAGTTGAACACAGTCTGGGACTAAAGTGTTTTCGGAGCTGATCACTGCCATCATGTCGCCTTTCTGCAGCTTACCAACAATGCAAAAAGGGTCTGATCGACTCTAAACATTTTACACCATGAAATATGACAATTTTTCAAAACTGTGGTTTTCAAAGTGTTATTCCCCAAACCAGAAGTATCATCATTACTTGTGAGCTTTTTATACATACAAATTACCAAGCCCCAACAAGGTCTTACTGAAGCAAAAACTGCAAGGGTGGAGGCTAGCAGTCTGCTTTCCTTCCATACGATTCTGATGCACACAAAGTATCTAGAATTACTGGGTTAATAAACCCCCAAACTCCAGATGTGTTCCTTCTTACTGAGAAATTGATTATTTCTAAACTACTGAAAACAGAGGTTTCTTATCAAGTGAATAATATACTATTGTTCAAAATAACTTAGATCTAACCATGAATTCACATTAATATCATATTATTTTAATTCTAAAAATAGTCTAAAGTTATTAACTGAAAACCATAGTTGCAGTTTGAAAAAATTAACATCATATAGAAAAGAAATTCTAGGAAAGGGGGAAGAGCTAATTCGATTATGAAGAAATAAGACAGTAAATGTGCAAATCAGATACAATTTCTTCTATTTTGAGAGCTTGCAAGATATAAAGTGTGCTACATAACTTGATCTAAATAATTCTTATATATAAGATTTTCTCAGCTTTCGTGAGTATATTTAACCAGGCTTTTAGAATGGTATGATATAATATACGCATGTCCATGACAGCCCAATATCTGTTGACCATATCTGCATTTGTTTTATTTAACCTGAAAACTGATTTGAAATCAAAATTTTTCTCATAAAAATTAGAAATTCCAGATTCACTTGAAAAACTATAAAATCTAGCAATATTGGTACTAAACTACTCTAGGGCTTTAGTAGCAACTACTCTCTTGGGTTTTGAGTTTGGTTACCTCTAGCTCAGCTGACTACAGTCATCTTACCTGTCCAGGCACTGCAAGCATCTGATGTTGCACATCATCCTAAAACAAGCCTGGCACAAAAACATCCTCAGTAAATTCCATATCTCTTCCCATGCCATTAATCTCTCCCATTTCTCCACTGATGAAATAGTAAAATCTACCACAACAGAATTCCAATGGCTATTTGGGGAACAAGAGGATGATGTGTGGGTAAATTTTAAAACCTATGTACTTTCAGTCCCATTACATATATAGTCAACTAGTGAAGCTATCCTATCTCTTTTGATAGCTTTGAGCCTCACAGAGAAGAGGGAATTGGTGCACAACCACAAGCCTCTTACTGGAGTTAATGTCAATGTGGGAATTTATGTTTTTCACAGTGAAGCCCCAGATTTGACACTTCAAAGTTACAACTTGAAAAATCAGGTCATTGAAAGAGATAAGCTGAATCTAAACATGTTAAGTATAATGTAAAGAATAGATTTTTGTCAAGACTTTTTAAAAAAAAAATAAACTGCTAGAAATCACAGTTTAGAAAGCTCTGGAAACTTTGGTTTTAATACTAGTCCAGCTGTGAGTCGCTCTGTGGATTTGAGGTAGTCATTTAACCTCTCAGGCCCTCAGAGTACTTTTCTATAAAATGAGGAGGCTGGGCTCAGGTACGTTCCAGCTCTTGAAGCCTATCCTGTGATTCTAGGATGTCAGGGGCAGACAATTCATTTCAGTTTTTTTTTTTTGTATAAATGACATCCAGTGTCAGAGCAGCAGTGGGGGCCTTTCTATCCTGAATTTGGTTTGAAGCCAGCAGATAGGGTTGCTTGAATTCATTTTCTTCCTTTGGTGAGGGGATAGGTTTGATGACCTAATAAGGCCTTTTCCATCTCTTGTATCTTTGATGAGGCTACTAGGTCTCTGCGTTGGGAACTGCGAGGAGTTACCATGGTGAATTCTCCTTTGTAGTGATTTTCTCTTTTTCATCATGTTTGACATTTTTGCAATTGTGCTTTGATTCAGATTATATCCACAATGTAGCTCAGTGTGCTAGTGAGCTGAGACCTTGCTAAGTTATAGATGCCCAAGTATAGAAATTAAATATGACAAGCCCCAGTATTGCTGCATGCTGTTTAGGTATACTATTTGAAGTAGCCAGTTGTGGTTCAGTGAAATTCCATAATGGTTATAAGGGCTTCATCAGAAAAATAATTATATATGTACATACTTTTTTCTGTAAAGTACTTTACTAATAAATTACTACAATACTTATTTCCATTTTTTCTTTTTCTTCTTTCAACAATTCCTGAGATTTATATTTCCTTACACTTCATTCCAGAAAATAAAAATGAATATTTTATGAAAATGGACTCTAGTTATAAAGATAATTTTACTTAAGGTGAAAGGAAAAGAAAGACATCCTTAATTCACTACTTCCAGGAAATAAATGTTCAGGAAGGAAGCAAACAAATTTGCTTTACACACTTTACTGTTAAACCTCATCTTCTACAGCATTCTAAATAGCAGAGATTGAGAAATACAACTAAGATGGGCAATTGTCCAGAAAGTAAAGTAGAGCTTCATAGAAAATTTCTGACATTATTAATTCTGAAAATTATACACATATCATGTAAGTTTGAATTTTACATATTGTTCTAAACTTTTTAATTTACAAAAACATTAAATTTCTGAGTCATTTCCAAAAAGAAAATGGCAATGCATAAAAGTGGAAGTAGAAAGAGGAAGGACACAGAAAAGAAAGCTTTAAAGAAGTAAGATTGGAGTCAAAATTATGAAAAAATCAAGGGATTAAACATCTCAAAAGATAATGCAGTGAAATTTCTTTTACCAACATTCTCCCTTAACACTAAAAATAATAAAAAACTTTAAATTTCTATAAAGTAAGTTTATGTTGGCCAGAAGAGATAAAATTTTGACTGTCATTCTCCTTTCTTTAAAACAAAGGTCTTCTTATTAGAAGCAGATTCACTAGAAAGTGAAAGTAGGACTTCCAGCCAAGATGAAGGCATAGGCAGACATGCTGCATCTCCCTCAAAAACTAAGTAGGAATACAACTACCTCAAATTTAGAGACAACCAGAAGTTCCAGAAAATCGAGTTGCATGGAAGTCCAACAAAGATATAAAGAATAAATACCGATCCAGACAGGTAGGAGGGGCAGGGTCAGGGCAAAGAGGAAGTAGTGTGGAGGAAGCAGCTGTGGGTCAGCAGAAAACACAGTCACACAATTTTAAAAAGTCAGGAGGGACACCTGGTGACCATTTTCAGCACCAGACCAGGCTGACCGCACAGCTCACAATTCCAGTTCTGGGGTAAATAAAGTCACATTTCTTTGACTGTAAAAAACATTGGGGGAGAAGAAGAAACTGTCAATCTCTCAGCAGAGTCCACTTGTTTAGAGGGCCCCCATGATCCTAGAACGTCCACAGATCCACCCACTCTGGGAACCACAGCCAGAGAAACAGCTAGAGATTTGCCAGTTTAATATGGGAAGTGGAAGAAGTGCCTGGAAAAGGGGCGAGTGCTGAGCAAAAAACATTGTTCCCTTCTAAGACCCATCCCACACATATAGTGCCACAACATGCTAAAGTGGGTCACCCCATACCGATTAAAACCTAAGGCTCTGCCCCTTAAAATGTAACAGATGCAACAGCTCTACCTAAGACACAGAGGCAAACACAGGAGCCTGTCAAGTTGAGGAGACAGAGAAGTATGGCTCAAAAGAAGGAACAGATCAAAGTTCCAGTGGGAGAACTAAATGATGAGGAGAAAGTCATTCTAACAGATGAGAAAATAGCTAACCTAACTGATGCAGAATTCAAGACACTGGTAATAAAGATGTTCACAGACTTGACAGTTATGCTTGAGCATGGCAAATGAGTAATGGAAGATGTAAAGGCTAAGCTAAATAAAATGAAAGAAAATCCATACAAAACCAATAGTGAAGGGAAGGAAACTGGGGTTCAAATCAATGATTTGGAACATAAGGAAGAAATAAAAAGTCAACCAGTACAGAATGAGGAAACACAGATTGAAAAAAAAAGAAAAAGGAGAGGCTTAGGAACTTCTGGGACAACTTTAAACATGCCAGCATCTAAATCATAGGGGTGCCAGATGAGAAGAACAGCAAGAAATTGAAAAGTTTTGCTAAAAAATAATGAAGAAAAAATTCCCTAATTTGGCAAAGGAAATAGACATACAAGTCCAGGAAGCACAGAGAATACCAAACAAGCTAGACCCAAGGAGGACCACACAAAGACACATTATAATCAAAATGTCAGAGGTGAAGGATAAAGAGAGTCTTAAAAGCAGCAAGAGAAAAGCAGAGTTACCTACAAAAGGGTGCCGATAAGATTCTCAGCTTATTTCTCAAAAGAAACTTTGTAGACAAGGAGGGACTAACATGAAGTATTCCAAGTGATGAAAAGCAAGGACCTTCAACCAAGATTACTCTATCCAGCAAAGGTAGCATTTAGAATGGAAAAGCAGATAAGGTGTTTTCCAGACAAAATAAAGCTAAAGGAGTTCACCATCACCAAGCCATTATTTTATGAAATGTTAAAGGGACTTATTGAAGAAAAAGTAGGTTAAAACAATGAGTATTAAAATGACAGTAAACTCACAACTATCATCAACAAAATCTAAGAAAAAAAAAACAAAACTAAGCAAGCAACCAGAATAGGAGCAGAATCATAAGTATGGGGATCATTTGGAGGGTTATCAGCTAAGAGGGGGAAGGAGGATAATAGAGAAAGAGTGCAGGGATTAAGAAGCATAATTGGTATGTACAAAATAGACAGAGGGAAGTTAAGAATAATATAGAAAAGGGTGAAGCCAAGGAACTTATATACACAACCCATGGACATTAACTAAATGGGGTGGGATTGTTGGAGGAAAGGGAGTTACTGGGCAGAGGGGAGAAAAGGGAAAAGAAATTGGAAAAACTGTAACACATTATCAATAAAATATACTAAAAAATAAAATAAAATAAAATGGTTAAAATGGCAAAGAAAGTGAAATTAGTCTAGAGAACGCTAACATTTAAAGTAGGCAAGGAATATATATCATACTTGACAAAGAAGTTTCCGTTGAGTTCCTTTCCCCCTAAACATTTCTCTAAATTAAAGTAAATGCTCAATAAAGAGAATTTTCATAGTGAATGAATATTCTAGTTCTTTTTTAAAGTATATTTTATTGATTATATTATTACAGTAGTCCCAATTTCTTTTCCCTTTGATCCTCTCTTCCCAGTACCACCTTCCATCCAGCAATCCCACCCTCCTTAGTTCATGTCCATGGGTCATACATATAAGTTCTTTGGCTTCACCCTTTCCTATATTATTCTTAACTTCCCCTTGTCTGTTCTATACATACCAATTATGCATCTTAATCCTTGCACCATTTCCCATTTCTCCTCCTTCCCCCTCCCAGCTGATAACCCTCCAACTGATCTCCATACTTATGATTCTGTTCCGATTCTGGTTTGCTTAGTTGGATTTTTTTATTTTTAGATTCAGTTGTTGATAGTTGTGAGTTTGTTGTCATTTTAGTGTTAATAATTTTGATTTTCTTTTTCTTAAACAAGTCCCTTTAACATTTCATATAATAATGGCTTGATGATGATGAACTCTTTTAGCTTTACCTTGTCTGGGAAGCATTTCATCTGCCCTTTCATTCTAAATGATAGTTTTGTTAGATAGACTAGTCTAGGTTGTAGGTCCTTGCTTTTCATCACTTGGAATACTTCTTGCCTGCAAAGTGACTTTTGAGAAATCAGCTTATAGTCTTATAGGCACCCCTTTGTAGGTAACTCTCTGCTTTTCTCTTGCTGCTTTTAAGATTCTCTCTTTATCCTCCACCTTTGGCATTTTAATTATGATGAGTCTTGGTATGGTCTTCTTTGGGTCTAGCTTGTTTGGGACTCTCTGTACTACCTGGACTTGTATGTCTATTTCCTTCCCCAAATTTGCGAAGTTTTTCTTCATTATTTTTTCACATAAGTTTTCAAATTCTTGCTCTTCCTCTTCTCCTTCTGGCATCCCTATAATTCAGATGTTGACACACTTAAAGTTGTCCCAGAGGTTTCTTAGCTTCTCTTCATTCTTTTTAATCCGTGTTTCCTCATTCTGTACTGGTCGACTGTTTATTTCTTCCTTGTGTTCCAAATCATTGATTTGAACCCTGATTTCCTTCCTTTCACCATTGGTTTTGTGTGGATTTTTCTTTGTTTCACTTAGCATAGCCTTCACTTCTTCCTTTATGCATTTGCTGTACTCAAGCATATCTGTCAAGCCTGTGAGCATCTTTATAACCAGTGTTTTGAACTCTTGGTCTGTTAGGTTGGCTATCTTCTCATTATTTAATTCTCCACTGGAACCTTGATCCATTCCCTCTTTTGGGCCAGAATTCCCTGTCTCCTCATCTTGACATGCTCCTGTGTTTGTCTCTGTGTCTTAGGTAAGCTGTCACTCTTGTTATATTGTAAGGGATGGAACCTTAGGTATTCATCAGTATGGGCAACCCATTTCACCATGCTGTGGCACTGTGTGTGGGGGAGTGGTCCAAGAGAGAACAAAGCAGCCTGCTCATCACTTGCCCCTCTTCCACGCACTTACCCCACCTCCATATGAGACTAGCACCTCTCTAGCTGTTGCCCAGGCCGTTGTTCCCAGAGTGGGTGGGTCTGCAGACATTCTAGGATTGTGGGGGCCCTTCAAACAAGCAGACTCTGCTAAGAGACCAGCTGTGTCCTCCGCCCCAACCTCCGGCCTGCACAGTCAGAAACAATGAGGCTCTATTTTCCCAAGCCCTGGTTCCGTAAGCTGCACGGTCTAGTCTGGGGCTGGAAACACTCCCCAGGTGTCCCTCCTGATTTTTAAAATGTGTGACCGCATTTTCCACTGGCCTGCTGCTGCTGCCACTGCCGCCGCTGCTGCATCTGCTGCCGCCACTATACTCTATTCTCTCTGCCCCGGCTTTGCCCCTTCTACCTGTCTGGATGAGTATTTCTTCTTTATACATTTGTTTGTTGGACTTCCATGCAGCTTTATTTTCTGGAACTTCTGGTTGTCTTTAGTTTTGAGGTAGTTGTATTTCTTCTTCTTTGTGAAGGGAGATGCAGTGTGTCTGTCTACACATTCATCTTGGCTGGAAGTTGATATTATAGTTATTTTATATGTATATATGCTTTATTGATTATGCTGCTACAGTTGTCTCAATTTATTTTCCGTTTGTTCCCCTCCACCCAGTGCCCCCCTCCCTCCAGTTGTCTCCCCCCTTAGACCATGCAATTGGTTGTGCATATAGTTCTTTTCAACATCTTTCTGTCTATTCCATTCCCTCCTACTATGCTTATTAATTCCTGTACCATCTCCCTCCCTTCCCCTTCTCTCCCTCCCTGCTGACCTCCCCCTATAATGTTCCCCATACCTATAATTCTTTCCCACTCTCATTGCCCACTTAGTTTGCCTTTGTTTCTATTCTCTAGCTTCTGTTGTTGGTTGTTGTGATACAGTTTTCATTTTAATGTTCATAGTTTTGATTCTCTTCCTCCTAAACAAGTCCCTTTAACATCTCATATAACAGTGGTTTGGATCTAATGAACTCCTTCATTTTTACTTCGTCCTGGAAGCACTTTCTCTGCCCTTCTATTCTGAATGATAGCTTCACTGTATAGAGTAATTGTGGTTGTAGGTTTTTGCTTTTCATTACTTTGAATATTTCTTGCCAGTCCCTTCTTGCCTGCAGAGTTTCTTTTGAGAAATCAGCTGAGAGTCTTATTGGGACTCCTTTGTACATAGTTCTCTTCTTCTCTCTTGCTGCTTTTAAGATTCTCTCTTTATCTTTAATTTTTGACATTTTTATTATAATGTATCTTAGTGTGGTTCTCCCTGGCTCCAGTTTTTTGGGGACTCTCTGTGTTTCCTGGACCTGTAAGTCTATTTCCTTATCCAAGTTAGGGAAGTTCTGCTTCATTATTTTTTCACATAAGTTTTCAGCTTCTAGTTCTTCTTCACCTTCTGGCAACCCTATCATTTGGATGTTAGCTTGCTTACAGCTGTCTCATGGGTTTCTGAGCCTCTTCTCATTTTCCTCACTCTTCATTTCCTTTTTCTGCACTGGATGACTGTTTGTTCCTTCTCTGTGTTCCGATTTGTTGATTTGATCATTAGTTTTCTTTCCCTCACCACTAGTTTCATACGTGTTTTTGTTCATTTCATCAGGACTAGCCTTCATTCTTTCCCTATCTGTTTAAGATCTGCAGTTAGGTCTGTAAGCATTTTTATAACCAAACCTCTGAACTGTGCCTCAGAAAGATTTCCTATCTGCTGCTTCTTTAAATTAAATATTTTCTGTCTGGTCAGCTGTGTCACTGGGATTTCTATCATGATCTGTGCCATCCTGACAGTTTTGTGTTTACCTTTGCTTCATGGGCGGGGCTGTCACTCATCCTATGCTATAGGGGACAGAGCCCCATGAACTCGTCACAGCTGGGTGACCATTCTCACCACACTGTGGTGTCTTTGCTGTCCTGTCACCATCACTGCTGCTGCCACCACTGCCTGCACAGCTTGACCTCTCCACCCCGGCTTCACCCCTAGTACACGTCCGGAGGAGCACCACTTCTTTATAACTTCATGTGTTGGACTTACATTTATTTTCTGGAACTTCTGGTTATTTCTGGTTTTGTGGTAGTTGTATTCCTTCTTAATTGTGGAGGGAGATGGAGCATGTCAGTCTAGGTCTCCATCTTGGCTGGAAGTCTCCAGTGTCGATATTCTAGTTCTTATTGTTAGTTGTTTATCCACTGGCCTCCTTGAGACTCTTTAACTTTTGCCAAGAGATTCTAATTTTTACACAAAGATATGCATAGAACAAGTCTTCACATTGATAGAAACTTTATATTAGAATTTTACCAGTCATCTTTATTTCACACCAAACAAATCACATTGCTCCAACAGTGTGAAGTTTCTTAAAAGCAACAATAAACCAAATTATACCTAAATAATTCTAAGTTTTAAATTCAAGCTCTTTTAAAATTTTATATACACTGTAGTACATATCATCAAAGTAACACTTTGGAATATACTAAAGCATATCAAATCAGAAATTCAAGAACTAATAAAAATGAAAAGGAGTAATAAAATGAGAGATAATTGAACTTGGGAAGGTAAAAGATGACAGAAGTAAAAATTAAATTCTAACTGACCCTAAAACCAATAGATTTGAAAGCAAACTTACTAAAGAGCATACAGTAAAAATGATAAAGGAATCAATATAATAAAAATAAAATAACGTCATCAAAGAGAAAATGGTTGAAATATAGGGTAACCCAAAAAAGAGGCAATGTATGTACAATTGAAGATATTGAAAAAGAAAAATAAAACAATGGAAGAGAATAATATTTTTAAACTATAATCCAAGTATATTTTTTTTAAATATATGAAAAAGTCAAATATTGAAAGGGCCATATTCGTTTATATGCCACATAATAAATTAACACAAAATTAGCAGCTTAACAACACATACTTATTGTCTCACAATTTCTCTGGTCAAGATTCCAAGCATGGCTTAGCCAGGCCTTGGGTCAGGGTCTCCCAAGGTTATAATGAAATCTGTACTGTATTCTTGTTGTTATGACAGTGTCCCAGCTTTTTCCCTGCTATCAGAGGGGGTCCACTCTAAGTTTTAGAGACCACTCACTGTTCCTGCCACATGATATTCCCACAAGCATTTCATAATATGGCAAGATCTACTAGCAAGATCAAGTCTTATATACCATAGCAAAATCATGGGAGTGACATGCCATCAAGTTTGCAATATTCAGCTCATTAGAAGAAAATCACAGATCCCATCAATACTTAATGAACATAAATATCAGAAGGCAGGGTCATATTAAGGGGGTCACCTTAGGGTCTATCTGTCACAAAGGCCAACTGGGTCTGAGAGATTCAATCAGTAACAATCTGAATTAAAAGAATATTTCTTTTTAACTTTGTCTTTATAACTCATAGTTTCTCCATAAGAGAAATGCAATTCAAATAACTATAAGGTATAAATAAATCAATAATTCAAAAGTGAAGTTAATTACAAAATTAAATAAAAGTTTTAAAAAATGTTAAAATTATATGTAACAGTATAAGAACATATAGGTAACAAGTTTTATCCTTCTTTTTTTTTTTCAGATTTAATGTGTTTTATTGATTAAAATATTACATTTGTGCCAATTTCCCTTCCCTCTGCTCCCCTCCACCCAGTGGCCCCCCTCCCTCCAGTTGTCCCCCCCTTTTAGATTATGACCATTAGTTGTGCATACAGTTCCTCCCAACCTCTCTCCGTCTATTCCATTCCCTCCTACCTTGATCCCCAATTCCTATATCATCTCCCTCCCTTTCCCCATTCCCCCTCCCTGTTGACCTCCCCCCAATATGCTTCCCGTACCCACAGTTCCTTTTCCACTCTCGTTGCCTATTTAGTTTGCCTTTGTTTCATCTCCCTAGCTTCTGTTTTTTTTAAACCAGTCCCTTTAACATCTCATATAACAGTGGTTTGGATCTAATGAACTCTTTCAGTTTTATTTTGTCCTGGAAACACTTTCTCTGTCCTTCTATTCTGAATGACAATTTCGCTGGGTAGAGTATTCGTGGTTGTAGGTTTTGGATTTTCATTACTTTGAATATTTCTTGCCAGTCTCTTCTTGCCTGTAGGGTTTCCCTTGAGAAGTCAGCTGATAGTCTAATTGGGGCCCCTTTGTACATAATTCTTTTCTTCTCTCTTGCTGCTTTTAAGATTCTCTCTTTATCTTTAATTTTTGACATTTTGATTATAATGTGTCTTGGAGTGGTTCTCCCTGGGTCCAGTCTCTTGGGAACTCTCCTTGCTTCCTGGACCTGCAAGTCTATTCCCTTCCCCAAGTCTGGGAAGTTCTCCTTTATTATATTTTCACTCAATTTTTCAAGTTCTAGTTCATCTTCCTCATTCTCTGGCAAACCAATGATTCTTATGTTGGGCCTTTTATAGCTGTCCCAGAGGTTTCTGATCCTCTCATTGTTGCTTCCCATTTCCTCTCGCTGCATTGGTTGACTGCTTGTTCCTTCTCCATATTCCAGTTTGTTGAAATGAACTCTGGATTTTATTTCCTTTCCTTCTGTCTCGTATGCGGTTTTGTTCCTTTCGTTATGAAAGTTTTTCGCTTCTTTCATATCTTTTTCCTGCTCTTTTGTGAATTCTGTAAGCCACCTGATAACAATGGCCCAGAACTGAGCCTCTGACAGGTTTCTTATCTGTTCATCTGTCAGGTTCTCTATCTGCTGTCTGGTGAGCTGCGCCACCAGGATTTCTATAGTTGTCTGCCTCATTTTGACAGATGCGTTTTGTTTTCTTGGGCTGGCTGTCGGGGGCAGTGCCTGTGTACGCGTCACAAATCAGCGACCGGCCGGCGCCTGCCTGTCCGCGACCTATTTCGCAGCCCTGTGGTGCTTTCTTTGGGGGCGGGGGTCCAAGATGGATTCACACAGTTATTCAGCTAGGAGACTGGGATCCGTCCTCCCACCCCCTGGGCCTCACTGTTCAAGGCGATGCGGCGGCCGCTCTCCCCAGCGCCGGAGTCGCGCACCGGCAGGGGCTTGGCCGCAGCTGGGATTCCTCGCCAGGGTTGCGCACCGCCAGGGGCTTGACGGATCCGGGATTCCTCGCCGCCCCGCCACTCCAGGTGCGACCGCAAACAGCACTGCCCTCTTTAACTCTTACCTGCCCAAATGGCACCGCTGGTTTATAACTTCATATGTTGGACTTCCGTGTAGTTTTATTTTCTGGAATTTCTAGTTATCCTTTGTTTTGAAGTAGTTGTATTCCTCTCTAGTTGTAGAGGGAGACCTAGCGTGTCCGTCTAAGCCTCCATCTTGGCCGGAAGTCTATCCTTCTTGTTATATCCAGTACTGTCATTCTTCTTTCCACCATATTTTCTACTTTCAGTTTTTTTATTACTTAAACAATACTTAAATAACATATATTTGCCATGAAACACTATGTAATGGGCACTGTACTAGGCATGACTTTATGATGAAGTTTTAAAAATACAATATCTCTATAGAGCTGGAACGCTCAATTTTTATCTGAAAGTACATTCAACACTTACATTTAAGTAAAAATAGAAATTTTAGGAAAACCAACTAACACTTAGCCCTTTGTCTCTGTTACGCTCGTGTTTTTTGCTTAGCTAGGTGATTTTGATGCCTGTTTACAATCTGCCCCACACTCCACTGCCTCACTATTTGACTCTCATTTTTCATCCTATAATTTCTATTTCTAATCCATCTTTTATCTTTGCTCTCTACTCTGGATTTTCCATATAGAGAGAGTCATCAGGGAGAAATTTTTCCATCCTTGAGTATATGAGACATCACTAGAATGGACGAGCCTCATCTTGGACTCCTAATGTAGGGGAAGGAAGATTAATTTTAGCCTGAGATGAAGCCAGCCTGAGCTTAAGCCAGCTTAACTTATCAACATCTCTAATGTATTCCTTTCTGCTTCAATCAAAATCACCTTCATTATTATTTCCCCATCAACCTCATCAATACCACTGAACATTTGTCATGCAATCCCAAATATCCATGTCAAATTAAATGCTAAGTACTTTGTGTACATTAAATTATCAAAATAATTAGATAATTTATCCAACTAATCAGATAATTATCTCTTGAGAATTTGTTATCATAATTTGAGAATAGTTGAACAATTTCAGTTACATAGAGATTGAATGACTTGTCCAGTATGTGGTTAGAGTTAGAGCTGGGTTTCAAATACCAGTCAGGCAGTTAACTACTGCACCAAATGATCTTCTATTATAAATGTTTATTGAGGATTTAGAACGTGTTACAAGCTTAAAAGTCTATTCTTTCCATGATATAGTTATAACAATCTACTGCAATTTAGATGTATATAAGGTTTGCCATATACATTATTGATTTAAGAACATTCCCCCCATTTTAGAAGAGAGCTGCTTTTTGAAAAATTTATAGTAACAATTCCATCTATAAAAGCTAAAGAGTCATAAGGTTGTAAATAACAGGAAAAATAAAATGTCATTGCCATCCTTATTGAAAAATGTTTAAATCAATATATAAAAATCTGGAAATACATGGTGGTAGAACCTGAAACTATTTCATTATTAAAAGTATCTGCTTTTCTGAAATTAAAGAAGATTGTGAAGTGGGCAAAATGATTTTAAAATGAATACAATTTGATATCATAAAAAAAATCTTGGCCTCTAAAATTATAAAGAGCAGAAATGAGAAAAATGTTTTAAAATTCAATTAAAGATTTCAACTCAGTGAATAATCAAATGAGAATAGCTGTGTCCCATACACATTACAAGTGAATAAGTCACTCTTTAATGATACTAGATCTTTGACTTGAGATAACCCTTGGCCAAAATAGTGGGTATCCCAGGACTAACAATGAAATAACTCAACATCTCGCTTGCAAAAGCAATTTGATAGTCCTGCAAAAGGATAAACAAAGAGAACCCCCAGATATTTAAATTATATAGGGCCACTTGCCCTAACAATTTATCAACATGACAGTCAATAAGAGATTTCTGCAGAGGCTAAAGCTTTACATATCACACACACAGACACACACAAAAAACACACAGGATTCAATATTCTATGATTCCTAGGCAGAGGAATATCCAATTCATATGTTAATTTTAGAATGTTAGATAGATTATATAAAATCATTGTTCAAGCCACTAATACTTAATATGAAGATATGTACAAATGCATTCTTAATACTAAGAGGCCAGTCTAAAAAATAAAGATAGGCCAAAGAGAAAAGGGGTATGGATTAAAGAAGCATATATAAGCAAGCAAACAAGTTAATGTGTACTCACTGGGTGACTCTTAGGCCCTGGAAAGTTACAGTGATGAAATAACAGGGTTCTGGACAATACTGCAGGTCAGGACAGATGATGAGCAATGAGGAAACAGGGAGTTTATGTGTTCTTCTAGTAGTCAGATAGTATGTTGAATATGCTATGTGATATAAGGCCTTGATTAGGTTCTGTAAATAAATACAAACCAATAGTAAAATGATAACTGAAATTATTTAATGATTGAGATTATGGGAAAATTTAGAGTGCAAATAGATATACTAATAGTCTGTTTTGTAGCTTCATTTCACAGCCTTCCTTCAGAGATAGATGGCTGGGTTTTCTAATTTTCTGTATCTCTTAGTAGAGTATAACTCAATTATAAGGGTATCTTTTTTTTTTTTTAATTTTAAACCCCTATTGTATAATGTAAAAACTAGCAAAAATAATCATTCCATAAATGTTTACTATAAATGATATTATGGCTTAACACATGATGAATAAGCAATATTAAGGTTTTGCTGTAGAACATCAGATCTTATTCACCAACACACAACTTCAACAGAGCTACATCAAACATTTATGAGGCTGCCTACATGCAGGAGTGCGGGACAGAAAGTGCCCTCTTGGCACATACTGGCTTAGAGGAGTGGTGCTTAGAACTGAGCTATCTATACCCATGTCTGCTCTGACTCACCAACACATTAGGTCATTCTTCCTTTCATGGGGAGGAATAGAGATTAGTAGAAAGGTAAATCACACATGTTACTCTAGCTAATGTTCTTCCATCATGGGAATATGAGGGGAGGAAAATGCAGGATTACCTTTAATCTTCACTATTAGATGTTGAGGCAAAGCCAGTAAATGAAGTGGGATCCTCTCTTTCTTCTGACCTCCTGACTCCATTGTGCATTGAATGGGATGGATTTTTTAAAAGATGCAGGAAATGGACTAAAAAGAGAGGTTAAAAAATGGAACTATATAAATGCATTCCAATTCCAATTTAGTGAATTCCATAACCTAAGAAACTACTGCTGAAACAACTGTAAATTATCACCATATTAATCCAGCCCCTGTCCACAGAAAGAAAGGCTTAAGTACCCTTTCATACAGCAAACAGCCTAAAGTCTGACATATATTAGAGCACAACGCTGGTGAACACATTTTTTGTTGAGTTATATCTGACACTTGTTTTTTTACTAACTTTTGGCATCTAAGTCCAAAAATGACCACAGTTTTTCTCTATCACATCAACTTTTTAAGGTACAGAATACCCTCCCTTTGTTCCAAAAATTATACAAAGGGTACATACAAAGGAAAATAAAGAAAAAATTACCTGAATATACTGTTTATTTAGAGTTATTTGACTCATATAAAGGCTATATGTTACTATAAGTCAAATTGTATACAAGTAGTAAAGTTCTGCAACCAAACATACATATTAAGGTATTTTATCTTTTCAAATGACAAACTAGGAAATGTCAAAATGAGGTACTTGAAACAGTCTCCTTCAGTTGGCAAAGCTTTAACAAATTGCTTCATGAGACCCAGTTTTATGTGCAGAGGTGGGAATATAATGTTCTTTCAGTCAACAAGTGGCTCATGTAGAATGTTTGGATCACCAGGTTTGAGGTTAGATCTTGGAAGCCAATTCAACTCCACCCAATGCTTCTCACAAGCTCTGCTGTCCCACATACACAGAAAGCAGGGATACTTGGTGTATTGGTGTTGCTGACCATGTTGCTGACCAAGATGGAAGCAGACCATTTGAAGGTCAACACAGATGATCCAATTGTGCTTGTGATTTTGCAGCAGATCAATGACTCTTTATGTCTTCACATTCTTCACAGAAACAAACTGAATGTCTAATTGGGACAGCACCAAATAAATTACCATTGTGGAGGAGGACACACTTCAAGCTCCACTTTGAGCTATCAATGAACAGTCTCCATTCAGTTGCATTATAGATTGGAATTCCCAATTCCTCCATAAACCATGTATGTTACGGCAATACACAAAGCCACTGTCATTTCAAAAGCACTGCAGAAATGCACTTTCTTTTGATCGAAAGAAGGACATCTTCACTCCTTTTTCAAGCAAGTTTTTCTCATGTAGTCTTGATGCTGGGAGTTCTGAAGCCTTTTTTGATAGTCCCAAAGCTCATGCCAAATCATTCAACTCATGCTGATCAAATCCCTTACAAACTGAGCCATCTTCACTTTCAAAATCTTCATTGTTGCTGTCACTTAGTTCTTCACCATACTCCTGTTTTTTGAAAGAGGGTAGTTCAGTGAAAACTGGCACTGAGATTTCAGCTGAATGAGGCACTGGGTGTATAGCTGATGGTAGACTAGGATACTCTTTTTTTACCTTTATTTTTCTTGTTCTATCCTGACATTTTCACTATACAAAAGTAACAGTCACTTGAACGATCTCCAGGCTCTTGCCAAACCATAGGTATACAAAATGGCAATTGATCACATGTTCCCTTCATCCACATCTGTAAACTCTCGACACACTGCTTGCACACCTTGTGAGGGGCCCAAGACTTATCTTGATCCCCAAGTTTTACTTTAAAATATGCAAAATAGTCTTGCCTGACAAATGCACTAATGTTTGTCCTTTGACTGGGAATGGTGAAACTGCCACAGGTATAACAAAACAAATCAGGGTTGTTTAGGCACTTACAATGAGAAATAGCAAAAGCAGACATAATCTGAAGGAAAGGAAATAAGTACATATGTAAATAAAAAAATTCTGCTAACTCCTTGTATACAGACAAGAACTCGGACTATACTTTGGAATACGATACACTATATAGAGCAGCACACAACCTCTCACCACACTCTCTCATGTGTAACTGAATAGCCTAGACAAGTATGAACCTGTCGCTGGTGTCTAAGGTCATCCCCTACTTCTCCCCACATGAGGGAGGTTTGCTCTCAGCCAATAGAGGAGCACTAGTGCTTCCCTCAATCCAGGCTTGATCCAGCCTAGAGTGTTCATATTAAGATAAGCTATACAGAAAAAACTTGATGTGATAGGAGAAAACTAACTGCAGTTTCGAAATCAGCATGCCTATTTAAGTCTAAAACAGCTAAAAAATCGAAATCAACAGGAATTATGTTAAAAATTGTTCCCCTGTGATATGTATTGGATGCTTAATAAACCGATCCCACAACAACTCAAGAGACTAAGAAACTGCTGCTCTTACCAGCACTAATATAGGTAGACATATAAACTCATGTCAAAAATAGAAATATGTCATCAAGCATCAATCACTACAATATAGAGGGGTGAGAGATGGGTGAAAAAAATAAAGGGAATTTAAAAGTACAAATTTTCAGTTATAAGTCATGGAGATTTAATGCACAGTATAGATAATATAGCTAATAATATTGTAATAACTTTTTTTTTTGTTATTTGCTGCTTTTCTCTTGCTGCTTTTAGGATTCTCTCTTTGTCTTGGAATGTTGCCATTTTAACTATGATGTGCCTTGGAGTGGGTTTTTGGGGGTTCCTCTTGATTGGAACTCTCAGTGCTTCTTGGGCTTGCATAGCTTTTTCTCTCATCAGGTTCGGAAAATTTTCTGTCACTATTTCTCCTATCAGATTTTCAATTCCATGTTGCTTTTCTTCTTCCTCTCGTATTCCGATGATCCTTAAATTATTTTTTCTAATGCTATCCTGTAATTCCCTTACATCTTGTTCATATTTTTTCAATCGTTTTTCATTTTGCTGTATTGTCTGGGAGTTTTTCTCTACGTTATCTTCTAACTCACTAATCTGTTCCTCTGCTTCATTTAGTCTGCTTTTGACTGATTCTACTGTGTTTTTCAGTTCAGAGATTGTATTCTTAAGTTCTTCCTGGTTCTTGTTAACAATTTCTATGTCTTTTTTTATGCTGGTGTAGTTCTCTGCAAGTTCCCTGTAATTTTCTTGGAGCTGTTGGTAACTTCCTTGAAGGTTGTCATAGTTGATTTTAAGGATGTCGAGTATATTGAGCTTCTTTACCACCATTGTTTTGAATTCCATGTCTGACATTTGGGCTATGTCTATTTCATCTATCTCTCTTTCTGAGGATTCCTCTTTTCTTTTCATTGAGGGGTTATTTTTGCGTCTTACCATGTTGGATTCTTTTTGTTTTTATTTATTTATTTATTTATTTATTTATTTATTTTTATTTTTATTTTTTGGTAATAACTTCTTATGGTGTCAAAAGGTTACCAGAATTGTCATGGTGATAATTTCAGAAGGTCAAATCATTATGTTGTACACTTGAAACAAATAAGATTGCATATAACTATAATTTAAAAAAGAATCAAAATTCTCATCTTACTAAGAATTGATGAAACTGATCACATCTAATTTTTTGAGGTTTTTGCAAATATTTGAGGATGGAGACAAAAAAGGATGGAAAAGATATATTTTGAACTCTAGGAGTATAATGGGGTGCAGAGCATGGTTCCCCTGAAAGTAGGGAAACAACCCCCACAGGAAGGATTAAGGGAAGAGAAGAGTGGAAGGTGCAGCGTTTAGGCACATTACACAACATAAGGCAAGTTAATAGCCATGCCTTCCTGAAAGGAAGATCTTGGAAGCTGCAGAATTATGTACAGGACTCTAAGAAGGTCAGTGCCTCATGACATAGCCAGAGGGGAAAGTCATACAGCACCTGCCAGGGGCAAGGGGCGTATGCTCACCCTGGATGCCCACGTGTCACTGAGAACTCCTGCCCTCTCTAAAGTGTTAGCCAAAAGAGGATAAAAGACACTGGGGAACTGATAAAACTGTCCAACATTAATGCACCATAAGAAGGGCCAAATATGAAAGCACAGATAAAGTTCCTATCCAAGCATTTTAATTAGGACTTACTGAAGTTTGGGTGCGGGGCAGGGGAGCCACGAGGTCTTCAGTGACAAAGAAGGTCTGCCAGGAAGGCTGCCAGGAGATCTGCTTAGAAGTTCTCATGGAGAAAATAGCAGTAGAGCTGGAGGTGCTGCAGGGCACCTGCCTAGCCACTCAGATTTGTAAGAGATGCTTGTAGCTGAACTGTGACCAGGAATACTGAGCTGCAGACTTGAGCTTTTCCGAAAGACAGTACCTCTAAATGGCATGTTCTGAAACTGGCCTGGTTCAATACAGAGAGACAAGACTATGTGGGGTTTTTTTGTTTTTTTTTTAAGGAAGTAGGACTTAATGACAGAAATATGCCATTATTATAAATCTGTATAACCTTTAAATAAACAACCCCTTTCCTTTTTCACCAAACTCTTTCACTGGGAGTCACACTTCTTGGCAGAGGGCAATCGAACCCAACAGCTGTTCCTGAACACCATTGGCTGGTTCTGGAGCAGGACTACAGTCCCTGACTCCAGTTCAAATAAGAGGTGGCATTCAAACTTACTCCCCACCCTGTCACTATGAACTGAAGACTTCAGTTCTAGCTAAAATACCCCTTAATCCAACTAATCAGGAAAGTCAAAAACTTATTTAAATAATAGAACATTGACAGAAGACAGATTTAGTTTCTTTTCGAAGTCTACCGGTAAAACATATAAGCCATAAACTCTATGAGAAACGATTGAGTAAAAGGCAGTAAATAATTTCTTGAGATAAAATGACCAAGGAAACAGTCACATACATTTCTCTTCAAATATTATACATTATGTAGTGTATATATAGTATATATTTATATTTGAAGACCAATGTACAAATATATATAGCATATATTTGAATATAGTATATATATTTTTTGATTGATTTGAAAGAGAGGGAGGAAGAGAAAGTGAGAGAGAGAGAGAGAGAGAGAGATCACATTGCTGTTCCACATATTTATACATTCATTGGTTGATTCGTTGATTCTTGTGTGTGCCCTGACTGGAGATCAAACCTGCAACCTTGATGCTCTGACCAACAGAGCTACACAGACAGGTTAGAACGTTATATTTTTAAGTCAGAAAAATTCACACCCACTTCTTTTGAAATCTTAGAGAAAGAACTTTTTCAATGAACCTCACTTGTAAGTTTCTTTCCTGAAATTAAATGTTTAGGAAAATAAACCTTACAAATTTGGAAACAGACAATTTAACTCAGTGCACTTACCCTTTCTGATAGAACAGACTAACATAAGTTCTCAAAATAATTTTTCCCTTGCTACTCCCCTCACTGTGGTTCAAAGGCACATAGGCTCCTTTCAATTTTCTAATAATCAAAAGCTAATATGGATGAAGAGAGAGAAAAAAGACTTTACTATTCTGTTGCATTTTTTCCTAATGAGTTCAACATTTCATAATATGCTGTTGATAAAGGAATATTGTATTGTTGTTGTTTAGAATAAAAGGACCTCTTTCCCTGCTGACTGTATGAATGGGTTTCTCTGAAGCATCATGTCAGAATGCCATCTTGGTCACCTAAGTTGGCCACATGAGTTCCGTCACCACCTACCATGGGTTTCTTCTCCTTCCTCAAGTCTTTCAAAGTCTCAGAATCAAATAGACTCTAAATCCACACTAAATTACCATACTTTGCTTTTCCAAACTGCAAAGATTCCTGAAAGGTGAAGGTAAAACCAGGTTACGTCTCAGTGAGGCTCCTTTCCACTCCTCAGAGCACGGTAAAAGAGGAGGAAACAAAGTAACTGAGGACATGATTTCTAGGCAGAAGGTGTAAGGATACCCTATTATTTTCTCTCCTATTGAGCTAGGTAACAATCCCGAGTGCTTTATTATGTACTGCTACTCAAATAAAAAATAATGAAGACAAGCACCCTGGTGAAATTTCCCTTACAAAAATGTAAGCCTCTCAAAAATAAAAAGAAGTAGACAAGCTTCTGCTTTTGTACTTGACTGTGAATTGAAGAGATTTTATTCATTCAGATTCCTTAAATATTCTTATTACTGGTTTACTTAAAGAACAATAAATTTCCATTCTTAAAACTAGATTTATCTTGCCTAATGAATATGAGTCATTAGAATGGTTTATATCTACAAAGAGTTTCTTTGACAATTTAAAAAACCACATAGGTAATTTACTATTATAATTATAATGCAATTCTCTTTAAAATTGGGAAATGTTATAAAATAGTAATAAATTCTTTATATAGAATTTGCAAGTCATTTGCATATCAATCCTGTGGGAACTGCATGGCAGTGTTAATGTGCTTATTTTGTGAAATTATGTGACCCTACAAGTAACAAAGATCAAAGCTGGTCTATATCCTGTGTCTTCCATTTGTAAATCTATCTTTTTGCCAAAAATTAATTTTGAGACCAGTTTAATACCAGAAAGTCTTATCAAATAAAATAGAAAATTCCTCTTTGAAGGGCTTTAAAATGGAATTGTCTCATTTATTATTAAGTTAAACATAAAGTGAACAGTGAGGAAAGGGGATGGGTGGGCGAGAATAAAAGATTAACTGAAGCTCATTTTTAGTCCAAAAAAGGTTTATCATTTTAACTATTTTCAAGTGGAGATAAAATTAAGTGGAGTTTATAAAAAATCAAACCAAATAATAGCAATAAAATTCTTAGTGAAGAAATGGAATGTGATCTTAATAACGTTGTTAAAAACAAAAACTAGAATGCCTTGTGTTTTGAAATGCAGTTAATATGGACAACCCTATTTTTGAAATCATGTTTATTTCAGTAAAATTGGGTATGACTTCCACAAACATTTGTAATATTTATTTAAAATTATTGAAAAAAATAAAAAATAGTCAGTACATCTTTACCTTCTTACTATTATTTACTGTTGTTGCAAAACATAGATGACATGCAAAATACTCTGTTTATAAACAATAATTACAATTTAGGGAAAAGGGTGCTTTTAAATGTAGCTTAAGCTGAAGGACATCTTTGAATGATTTTTGTCAGCCTTTATGAAGTTTTTAATTCCAATGGTGACATTGCCAAAAAACTTTAAGAAAATCATCATTTTCTAGGATGTTTATGATTTATTGGAAATTTTTTCCAAATGTTACCAACTTCATCAATATGATTACATTCATCAAAATATATTGAATATGAGCCATGGGCCAAACATTATGCTAAGAACTAGTGATTTAGAGAAGTGTCATTGAGAGTTACCACTGATGATTAATTAACAATTGTTTCATACCTAAAAGCCTTTGACATTATGTATATGTAATGATACCTTCTTTCCTCAATCACCTTAATTTCACAGAGTGAAAAAAGTGAGTTTGGAACCATGCCAACTGAGGCCCATGTACATAGTGCCATGGTGCATGACCCAAAAGTTAGTGTTGAGGGAAACAGGTTTTTATTTACAAGGTTCCAGACTTGGGGTGGAGGGAAGGTTGAGAGTATTCCTGCTCAGGGCCGTTTTCCCATGAGACCCAGCACTTACTTTGCTCCCCACCAGGCTATAAGCCAAAACCACCAAAACCCAAAGTTCCCCATATCCTTATCTGTTTTTAAGCCAGCTGTGCAAACAGTTCTCCATCCCCTCTGGAAAGTACATTCCTGAGTTTCAAAGTTGCCATCCTCTCACAGCAGCTCTCTCTTTCAGGATCTGGGGTATGTTGTCCTCAGCCTCCATGTAGTAGTCCAGGAAAACATGTGCCATGTTACACTGGATTATGGTGGAGTTCTGAGGAGGCACACATCCCAACAGAGTGACTTCTCCATATGTCCTGAGTCCCAAGACTCCATATAGAGTCTGGGTCTGTGAGGCAGCAGGTCAGCATCTTGCAAGGCAGAGTCCTTGGTGGCTTTGGAGTCAACTGGAGTAGGCATGATGAGAGCAGCAGCATTTAGCTCTCTCTTGGCTGCTGTTTCCTAACTACACCTGTAAACCTGACTATAAACTGCATAGTTGCTTTCTCTCTCATACCTCATGGCTGAAACCCTCATGGTTGCCCCTTCCTCACTTCAGCTCAGCATGGCTGCTACCTCTTTTTCTCGCTCCCATTGCGAACCAACTCCCTCTTTCTTACTAGCCCAGGTCACATGGTAGAATCCTCAGAGGAACAAATGTAACTCGTCCCTTCCTAGAGGCAGCATGGCAGAATCTCCTTCTCTTTCAGACCACCCTTATTTTAAATATTGACCCAGAGCTACTTATGTGACCTCATCTCTGGCTTCTCCCACAGTGTGCTACACTTACCACTACCCCCATATTTTCCACCTTCCTTCAGCCACCATCTTTAGTCAGGGCAAGAGTGACTCAGTGACACAGAGAGACCTCCACCTTCCCTGAAAGTCATGTAGTCCTTTTACCCTGGGGCAGCAGCCTGGTTTCTTTCAGCAAAGACTCCACTATCACCTTGCTATTGTTACAAAAAGTATCTTAAGCCATATCACCCACTTCTCCCCCTTCCCCCAACCATGGACTGGGGAGGATACCTTTTTTCTTTTTTCTTTTTTTAATTGTTGTTTTATCACAGTTGTCCCATTTTCCCCCCATTGCTCTCCTCTGCCCCACCTGCCTCCTCCTTCTCCCACAGTCAATGCTCACCCTGTTGTCCATATACATGGGTCATTTATATTAGTTCCTTGACTAGACCCTTCACCTTCTTTCCCCCCTTCTACCCCTCTCCACTCCCCTCTGGTCACTGTCAGTCTGTTCCTTGTTTCCACGCCTTTGGTTCTATTTTGCTCATTTGTTTGTTTTGTTCATTAGAATACCTTCTATTTTGAGGTTCCTCTTGCTTTGCACCCAATTTCAAGTTTGCAACCAAGATTCAGTTATTTTTAGAATATTATATAAATGAAATTATTTTGTGTTCTTTTATGCTTAATACTGATTATTAATTATAAAATAATTTTGCTACATAATGTTTTCAAAACAAGATTGATTCCAATGGAAAAATATATAAATGAACATAGTCTTTCTTGCATACCATGTTCTATTATTGAAACCTGTAAAAATTACATATCTCCATTAGTGTCAGTTTATTCATTTAGAGCACAGGTTGTCTGTTTTTGTGAAGAATATACACCAAGCTGAGTCAAATTTTTAAAATATATCTTCCTATGTGATAAGGAAAAAAAAAGTTTTATATTTGAAAATAGGGACAAAAATTGTCAGGATTAGGGACTGAGAAAATTGTCATGTGATCAGAGTTATCTCACAAGATAATGTGAGAAATGTTAGTAAGTGACCAGGAGTCACTTGGCATGATAGAAATACTGTCTAATATAGTACCAAGTAACCTTAGCGGCTACTGAGAACTTGAAATTTGGCTAGGTGTGCTGAATAACTAAATTTTTATTTTACTTAGTTTTGATAAATTTCATTAGAAATATGAAAACATCTGTTATTAGAAAACATTTAAGTATTAAAAAATTATCTTAGACATTTCAGTATTCCCTTCTCCCACTATTTCTGTTATGTCTATCACATCAACATTCTGGAGAAAAGACTATCAAGGTGTTGGAGCAGAAGTATTAGATAAAGAGAAAAGGTAGCAGGAGAGAGACATCTGTAAGTTTTCCTTCTAAGGTGTCCATATTTACATCCATGCCTCATTTATCAGTCCACTAAACCAATGCTGTGTTGCACTAGGTTACTATCTGCAAAACTTCTTCCATGTTGCACTCTGAGATTGATTTCTCTCAGTAATTTCTGTGACATTCATAAATATGCAGCACACTTTCTGAAGCTTATGGGCCACACTGGTTGTGAGAAATTCTATAGAACTCTCTCTCTGCCTATTTGCTACTTATACATATTACATACTTTTTTCTTCATTTCTATAAACCCGGGTATCTCTGTCTGCCTCACAACTGGGTTCAAACTCTGGCTTCACACTTACTAGCGTTGAGACTTTGACAGACTACCTAATCTCTCTGTACCTGTGCTTACTCATCTTTATAAAATATTAATAAAAATATAAACCTCATAGGTTGGTTTTGAGGATTAAAAAAGTTAAATACTTATAAAACTTTTAGAGTTTTGTCCTAGATATTGTAAACTCTCATTTGTAAATTCTCACATCTTGTTGCCAAGATCCTCAGTTATATAGAATAACAAGTAATTTGTGAGTGTTTGAGAGTCTCCATTCAGGTCTTTGTTGGTTTATGTAATCCCAGCATAGGAAGTATTGCTCAAATTTATCTACAATATCTAAGATAAAATAATTCTGCCTGTGATTACTTCAGGTCAAAATAAATGTTAGCCACTCTCACACTCACACACATTAGCAGCCACCTCCCCAACAGACATAAAATTACAGTTACAAGGACAAGATTTATTGTTCTTGAGCTTCCTGTGGAAAAATCTCTGTCATTCTATTATCTGCTTTACCTCAAGTAGCAGCCACTGTAAGTTAGTTGAATTCAGTTCTACTTCCAGCCCCTCTCTCCCTTGTCTATCTCCATTATAGAGATTGTAACAGTCAGAAATTCACCAGCTTTCCTTTCAGCAAGAGAATAAGCCATGTGACACAGTAGAGGACACAGCAATGCAAACAACACTCTTCTGGGTCTGTTTCTTCCTGGTCTTCAGTGTTCCAGTTGGGGAAAGAAACAAGTAGACGGTGCAGGATCAGCAACAATTCTAGGATGATAAAGAAAAAAAACTTCTGATTTCTCAGGAAATTTGTTTATGATGAGAAATTAGACTAAATTGGAAGAATACTCCATGGAGAAACATTAGTACATGTAATGGATATGAGGCAGATCAGTGATAAAAATAAAGACTTCCTAATCTCTAACCTCAAGAAAAGATAGACTGTTCTCAGAATAACGAACTAAATTGTGAACTATTAACCACCGGAATTTAGTTTAAATCTGTCCCAGTCTGTGACCATGCCTTTGTTTCAGTAACAATGTCTCTGAATACCAGCCAATCAGCAATAGGGTCGCTATTGTGAAAGTCAATCAGCAACAGCCTTTTTCCAGAGTTTACTTGTGCAACCCAATCAGCTGCAGCCTTATTCAGAAACCATGCTTCTGTTCCTGGGGGAGAACCAAGTCAGAGGACTCACCGTCTGTCTCAGTTCATGTTTTTCTCTCAAGAGATGACTTCAAGTGAGAGACAAACACAATAATGGAAATGAGATAGTAAGTTTATGAAACAAATACGAGCACAAAACTACAAGCAAGCACCTGGCTAGTCTGAGTGTCCCATATAGAGGAAATGAGGAAATAAAGTTGTTAGTAAGTTTATTAGTAAGTTTGTACTGTACACTTGAACTGAGGCTACAAGGGCACTCAGCTAATTTGAGTGTGCCAACTACTGGGGCTCGCGGGTTATATAGTTTAGCCAGTTTCTAGGTTACCCTCCTCCTTCCCCTTCTAAACCTTAGGAATACATACAGCTACAAAGGCTTTCTTTCTCAGCAAGTAAAGTCTCTTTATCTTAGTGAATGAAATTGCTACAGAGGCCCTCTTTCCCAGCACAGAGTCTCAAAGACTCCCCTCCTCTTATACTCTTCCTGCTTGTGACGGTGAGAATGCCTGGCAATCTTATCCAAGCAGGCTCAGGACTGCTGAGACAATGGGTGAGACATATCTCCCTCTGCCTCCCTGCTTTAGTTTACTACCTATACTACCTAACATTCCCTTCCTCAAGCATTATGAACCCAAATCTTTGGAGACTTTGGGGCGATGACCATTTTGGCTACTTCTTGCTTTAAACAGGGACATTGATATGTCTTTGGTTTCTGTCCACTTGCTAACTATTAGTCAGAGGAAGTGGAGGGAAGTGCTTGTCCATTGGTCCATGATAGATGTCTGGAGTCTGGGGTCCCAGAGTTTGACAGTAATTGTTGTATCCTGAGGTGACAAACTTGACAAGAAGGTTAGTGGAGTGGAGAACCTAGCATTTTATTTGATAAGAGTTAAATTCAACAGGGATAGAAAAATTCCTTTCTTAGGGAGGAAGTAGAGCATATTGACAGGTTGGTAGAAAGAGTGTCAGAAACATGAGAAAAACAATTGCATTAAGGCCTAGTTGCTGTGTTACTTATTTGTAAAAGGTTTTTGTTTTGAAAAGGAGTTTAAGGTTTTCTACCAGTTCACAGGTATAAGTAGTATTGTCCTACTGTTTTGAAAGTCCTAAAGGACTTGGCTCCTTCCATGGTTTGACTTAAAGTGATATATCCAGCTGGAGATGTCAGGGACCTTGATGGCTATCAGGGAAGACATAGGAACAGGGAGGGATCTTTTCTATGAGGGTTGTAGTTGAGAACCAGGGGAACCACCCTTTCTAACTTTTATTAAAACCTGGGCTCCTAGAGAACAGGAGGGCAGTTGTATCTTGACTAGATTTTTGCTGTAGGCCAAATTCCTCAAGAGTGGCTTGGACTTTGCCCATAGGCCTCTAGGGAGGAAGCCTCTGTGTCTAGCAGTTCTGAATATAGAAAAAGTCAGCCATATAACATAGTGTCTCAAAGGAACTGAATGTCAGGTGGGCTTTGGGGGCTACCCTTAAGCAATTAACAAAGCTTCTTTCCAGTTAAGAGAGGTTTCTTGTGTGACTTTTCTAATGGCGGTTTTTAGAAACTGATGGGCCCTTTCTACCTGTCCTGGTGACTAAGGGAGTCAGGCACAATGGAGAATGTAATCTATTTCCAGGGCCTTGGTGGAAATAAAGGCTGCCCCATTATTGCCTTGAAGTGAGCAGGGTAACCCAAATTTAGGAATAATTTCATGTAGGAGCTTTTTAGCTACTTCTTGAGCCCTATTAGTTTGGGTTGTAAAGGCCTCTATCCACCCTATTAAGGTGTTTACAAAGACTAACAGGTATTTATGTCCTTGTCTAGGGGGACATTTGGGTGAAATTTACTTGCCAATTCTTCCCTGGATAAGATTCCTTACATTGGGCAGGCTGGGCCACAATGGCTTAATTGTTCCCTGAAAGTTATTAAGAAGGCAAGTGAGACAGGAGGATACTACTTCACTGATGGTCTTTGACAGTCTTTTTCCCTGAAATACACTGTTAATAAGGGTGGTTAAAAATTGCTCCCCCAAGTGGGTTGATTTATGGAAGGACTTATAATTTTCCATTGTATATTTTGGGGTAGGATTAAAATAGTTCCTTAGCTAAGCCATTCTAAAGGGAGCAATTGGAACCCTTTCCATGTTGTCCAAGACTGTTCTTCTTTAGTATAGGATGGGGTTAGCAGGGATAACTCAGGGATGAGAGCTCCCATAGTGAATGAGCTACTGGTAGCTTGTATATCTTGAAGGGTCACCTACCTGGCAGTAGCATCTGCCAGATCATTGCCCTTGGCTATTTCAGAATTCCCCTTCTGATGTCCGTTAAAATGAATAACTGATATTCGCTGAGGTGTCTGAAGAGCCTCAAGGAGATTTAGGATTTGGGACCCATATTTGATAAGGCCGTTCCTTTCCTTTCAGATTGCTGCATAAACATGTAAGACTAAGTAAGCACATTTAGAATTTGTGAAAATATTTGCTCTTTTTCCCTCTGCCAGTATAAAAACTGGGCTTAAAGCTACTAATTCCACTAATTGAGCTGAGGAATTGGTGGGTAGTGACTGTGCCCCTATCATCTGGTGGAGAGAAACTACTACATACCCTGCCCCCCACCCCCCACCCCGTAGAACAAAACTGCTGCCATTTGGGAACCAAATAATATCTCTGTTGTCCAGAGGCTGATTGGAAAGATTGGGGCAAAGGTTAAAGGAGATAAAATTTCAGAGCAGGAATGGAATGATAAGTCCTCCACTGAGTTGGGAAGAAGAGTGATGGGATTTAAAGTACTGCAGACAAAGATAGTAGCATCAGGATTTTCTAAAAGTATGGCCTGGCATTTTAAAAGTCTGTTATCTGAAAGCCAGTAGTGGCCCTTACTTTGTAGGATTTCTGGGATTTGATGACTAGTATATGACTTAATTGGAACCCCAAGTGTTAATTTAAAGGCCTCTCCTAAAAGTAGAGGACACCTACAGCTTGAAAGCAGGCCACAGGCCAGAGTCTAACTTCTTAGATATCTGGGCCACAGGTTGATGGGTATTGCCTAATTTTTGGCAATATCCTCTCATGGGCATATAGTTGGAAAGGTTTGGAGGGGTTAGGGAGTCCTAGGGCTGGTGCCTGGGTCTTAAGTTGACTGAAAGCATTTTGTTGATTTTGTCCCCAAGTTTTTCTGGCCCTTGAGGTGATTGTAAAGGGGTTGTACAATGAGGCCATAATTGGGTATACAGATTCTGCAATACTCGGTTAGGCCAAGAAAGGACCTCAACAGTTTCTGGGTGCTAGGCTCAGGGAGCTGAGTGATGGCCTGAACTCTGAGGAAAGGAGGTGCTTCCTAGAAGTAAGGTCTAAACCTAAACAATGTACTTCCTGTTTGACTTGGAAAACTTATATCCCTGTGTAACTACAAAATTTAATGTCTGAACAGTGTGTAAGGCAGATAGTTTCTGATTTGGGGAGCAGATAAGTAAATAATTTACATACTGAAGGAGTGCCCCATATTCTAGCTGTAAGTTAGTAAGTCCTCAGCCAGGGCCTGACCAGATAAATGGGGGCTGTCCCTGAATCCTTAGGGTAAGACAGTCCAAGTTAGTTGTTGGGACCATCCTTCAGGGAATGTCTATTCAAAAGCAAATAGAAATTGGGACCTTATGTCTAATGGGATGCAAAAGAATACATCCTTTGGATTTAACACAGTAAGCTACGCAGACTTCACAGGAATTGTTCTCATAAGGGTATCTGGTCTGAAGACAAGGGTATAGCAGAACTACTGCTTCATTAATAATTCTTAGATCTTGGACTAGTCTATAGGAGTTGTCCTTTTCTCTGACTGCTAATATCAGAGTATTACAAGGGGAATTAGTGGGTTTGAGTACCTCATGAAAAAGGAATTTAACGATTATAGGCTGGAGTCCAGTATTTGCCTCAAGCCTGAGGAGGTATTGTTTCTGGTGGGGAAACTGTGAGGAATTTTTAAGATTAATGAGGACCAGGGTAGCATTTTCAGCCTTACCAGGGACCTGGTATATCAGACCTCTGGGTTAATTTGGCCCTTCTGTATAGGGATGGGAGGGTTCAACTGATCTTCTGCTTGCAGGACTCACATTTGGAGGGGTGGTCTCAAGATAGGAGTCTCTCCTATAAATATTTTGGCTCCTAATTGTAGAAGGTTCTTCCTGAGGAGAGAAATTGGGCATTTAGGGACTACAAGAAAGGAATAAATTTCACCCAAAGGAGTGAAATTCTTAGTGGTGGGATTTCCTGGTACTCCTAGGATGGTACATGATAGTGAGAGGTCTGGAGAAGGAAGTAAGGACAGAATAGGTTGTCCTAGTATCCAATAGGAAATTTATGGTCCTACCTGCCACATCCATGCTTATCCTAAACTGCCATCCAGTAAAGGTGACCTGTTTGAGTTGAGGAGGAGCTGAATGGGGCAGGCAGAGGGCTACAGTGATAGGGAACTTCTTCTGACAGGCCGGAGCTGGAGGCACGGTGGGTGGGCAGGGGGTGGCATTGTGGCTTCTAGTATGGGGAGGGGAAGCTCCTCCTGCACTTTGGGTCTAAGGCCCTGCCCTGCCTGGGCTGGATCAGGAAGAGCTGTGGTGGCAGTGGGAAACTCCTGCTGACAGGCCCACGCTGGTGAAGGTGGGTGGCTGCTACTGTGGCTTTCTGTGCAGGAGAGGGGCACAGGGCTCGCTGCCCAGCCATGTTTCCCATGCCTGCTGTCCTGAGCCACCTGCCCTCCTGTCCTACTGGCCTAGGGTCTGCTGTGCTCCAAGAAGACTCTGGGACCCTCAGGGAGGAGCCTTGGTAATATTCCTGTCTCCAAGGCCAGGGACCCCGAAACTCCAGGCCCCGGCAGCCAGGAAAGAGAGAAGCGCAGTGTTTCCATGTGCTTCTCCCTTTTAAAGCCTTCTTCCCACCCCCCAGGATCCTGTGTAAGACCAGTTCATCATCCTGGTTGCCTGTGGCTGCCTCTCATGCACTCTCCCTGGCACTTCCCAACCCCTCTCCTATTTCTGGGGCTTTGGGGTCTCCCGTTACAACTTCTCTTCCTCTGGGATCTGAGCATGGTCTTATGGGCAGGAGAACTTGCTAGCCCTGGGAGCTGGGGCAGCCTCAGGCACTGGGCCCACAAACAGAGCCCTTGCACAACCAACTGTTGTGTGTGGTTGATGGTGGTCCCAGGCCCGGGAGTGGGAAGCTGTAGTGTGGTGATGGCGTGCTGGCCCCACGAGTGCCAACACCATGGAGGGAGACTGAAGCTGGAGGAGAGCCGTTTGCTTGGCAAACAGCTACAGATAAGGATGGAATGGCATTTCTGGACACTTTCTGGTTCTGCGGGCAGTTGGGTTTTATTTGTGCGAATCTGGCCTGGATCTGGAAAGTCCTCTATTCCTCCTTAATTGTGCAACATTTTAATAAAGACCTTTTCCTCACCCATCAACCTTTGTCTTATGCCGGTGTTCAAGGATGAGCAGCCCTCCCATTACACAGCTACGGAGAAAAAGAGGAGACTTTACTGGGGAAGGGAGGAAGGGATGCTCTTTTTAATGGGAAACTCCCAATGTATGAAAAACAGATAATTTGCATTTTCAGTAAACTTTATTAACAATTACATAGTAGTAAATTCTCATAGAAATAATATTTAAAAATATATATTCCCTGAAAAGGTACTTTATAGACTCCATTTTAAACTGAAGCACACTTTGTGTACAATTAGCATTATAATCAGAGTAGCCAATTCTAGTTTTTGCATCTTAGTGCATTTTAAAGTTTTGTCAGCTTAGATTGTTGACGTTGAATTCATAATGATATATTTCTTCCTAAAGTTTTGCTTTTATTTCTTATTAACTGTTATTCCATTAACACTTATATTGAGAAAAGATTTCCATAGCAGGTGGCAGCTGCATTTAAATACACAGATTATTAGCATGGGGGTACCATAAAAAATTGTAAAGGGAACTTAAAAAGATAGACTTTTTTTTTCATTTCTTCTTGACAGCATTGTTCATTGGTCAATTGCCATTTTGTGTAAATGTAAGCTAGAGTAAATAATTGCTTTTGAGGCAAAATATAATTCCAACATAGTTCAAAGGTCATCTTAAAATAATGCCAAAAATCTACAAGGTTTTAGATAGTAACAGGAGAATTGATGACTGTATTAAATTAAGACCTGAAAAGAGAACAAAGAAACAATGTTCACTTGCATAACTAACTGGGAAGAAAGAGTCAGTAAAATTGAAGGCACACAAAAGGGCTTATCACATTTGCATGATCAAGAAATGCTTACTGCTTATCCAAGGTAATGAATGGAGGAAACAACAAATGTTGCTGATGCACCAAAGAGTAGCATTAGTTCAACTAGAGGTCATTGCAATGTGTGTGCCTTTTGAACATTTTGCTAAAGAATATCTAAAGTTGTCTTTCCAGTAAATATGCATTTCACACAAGGAAGGACAGCAAAAGCCCCTTATCCCACTGGCTTTGTTCCAGAGAAGTAAACAAGATCAACTGGGTGCTGGAAATACAGGGGAAAAAAGGATTTTATAACATTCTCAAGCCTTTTGGGCCTGTCAGAATTTAGAGATAAAATCGGATCATACCATTGAAGCTTCCTACTGGGCTGCCTGTCCTCATTGATAAACCTCAGGATCTGCCAGCAGGGCATGTTGCAACTGGGAGATTAGAGCAGAAAGCCTGATGGTTATCTGCTCTTGTCTCAGACCTGCTGCACTTTGTCTAACCCCACATAGAAGTGTGAAACCCTGAACTATGCCCTCAGTATTAACTGCTCTCTCATTTCCTAAGTTCATTAATAACAAAACCAATAGCTAACAGTTACTGTGTGTTACAAATTACACGGTTTTCTTACTATATATTTTCTCCATCATTTTCCTAAACAAATTAGGAGGTAGATATTAAAATTATTTCTTCCTATGAGGAGACTAAGCCAAAGAATAATTAAGTATATTTAAAGTTCACACAGATAGAAATATAATAGACCAGGTATTTAAACTAAGGCAGTGTAACTCCAGCATTCTTAAACTATAAACTTAGAAGGAATTGTTAGTTACACTATAGATAAAATTATTTTTATATATTATTTTATCTTGTAACAATGTTGCCTTTTCCATACTAAAATAATATTATTTTTCAAAGTTCTAATACTTTAGACTTAATTCCATATATGTTATTGTACATTTATTTTTACTCTTCTGATATTTTGTTTTGTTGAATTTATATAAATATTTTATTTCTTAGGATTTTACAAATAAACACCTATCTTCAGCCTTCATTTTTTGTTTCACCATTGCTATGCCAAACATTTTGGATTTTTTTTCTACTTTAATTTTTATGTTAAAATGTGTTTATTACATTTTCTATCTCTTTTTAACACCTAAGATAGTTTTTAAGATATTGACCTGTAAAAGATAGACAGCCAGATAGTTCTCTAGCAAAATGGATTTATTTGGGAACAACAAAGAATTGCAAGTTGGAACAGTAGTCTAATGGCAAACACAGCAAGCCCAGAGAAACAAAAGAGAGGAAGGCTTCTTTTTTTTTAATTTTTATTTATTGATTTTAGAGGGAGAAAGGTGGAAAGAGAGAGAAAGAGACATCAATTTGTTGTTCCACTTATTTATGCATTCATTGGTTGATTCTTATATGTACCCTCCCTAGGGATCCAATCCACAACCTTGATGTATCCAGACTATACTCTAACCAATTGAGCTCCCTAGCCAGGACCAGGAATGCTCTTTTATGAATTTGGGAGGAGGTCTTTGCTGTGAACAAAGTGTCCATTAGAGAAAACTAAAAGTTCAAAGTATAGTGACTTCTCATTGGCTGAGCTATTAGTAGGCAGAGAGGACTCTTTCCTTTCTCTGGCTGGAATAGTAAGGTAGTATCACTCTCTGCCAAAGATGCAGGAACCTCGCTTCCTGTCTGGGTTAATAGTGTGTGCTGAGTGACACAGGGGGTGAGGGTTCTCTTTTAGCCTCCCCACTGTGTTTTAAGTGAAGTTTTTGTTATTTTGATTTTTATAATAATTGTGTTTTTTCCAATATAGCAAACTAACTATCTGAGACTTCTTTGTAACAATAAAAATAAAATGGAGAAAACATCTTTTAAACTGATTATATTTTTTATGTTACAAATAAAAAATATAACTTTCCATTTATAATAAAAGTATTTGAATCAGCAGCCGTCCGTCTCGAGAGACGATGGCGTAGCTTCTTGAGAGTCTATCTGCACCGCCGAGAATGGCTGTGCAGTCCGACTCGGGAGTGACAATCCCTGCCACACTTGTTACAGGTGAAGGCAGATGGCTGTTGTTGCTGCTGTTGACGCTGCTTCCGCCTCGATCTTTTCTGGACCGCCTCCTCGTTGCGCGCAGCCTCTGCGCGTGACGTACCTTGCCTGACCGCGAGCCTCCAGGCTAGGCGGTCGTCTGCTTGAACTTCCCATGTGTTGAGATTGATGGAGCATTGTGTCATGTCCTTTTTGCAGATGTCTTTGAACCGCAGTTTTGGGCGCCCTGTCATCCTCTTGCCTTCTGCTAGCTCGCCGTAGAGGAGGTCTTTGGGAATACGGCCTGCATCCATTCTTTTGACATGGCCGAGGCACCTGAGGCGTCTCTCACTAAGAACTGCATGAAAACTGCTCATGTTGGCTCACTTCAGCACCTCGGTGTTGGGAACCTTATCCTGCCAGGCGACATGCAGGACTCGTCGCAGGCACCTCATGTGGAAGCTGTTGAGTGTCCTTTCGTGCCTTGCGTAGGTGGTCCACGTCTTGCTGCCACAGAGGAGAGTGCTGAGTACGCAGGCTTGGTAGATGCGCAGTCTGGTTTTCTCAGTGAGGCTGGAATTGTTCCACACTCGCCGGTTCAGTCTGGCCATAACTGTGGCTGCCCTGGCGATTCTCCGGTTGACCTCCAAGTCGACTGACAGAGAGCTCGAGATGGTGGACCCGAGGTAAGTGAAATCGTTGAAAACCTCCAGGGTGTATCCATCGATGGTGATGCATGGGGGAGTCCCCGTGCCTTGAGCCATAACATTCGTCTTCGTCAGGCTGATGGCTAGTCCGAACTCCTTGCATGCGTGGGAAAGGCAAGTGACTAGCTGCTGGAGTCCCTCTTCAGAGTGTGATGTCAAGGCTGCGTCGTCGGCGAAGAGCATCTCACGGATGAGCACCTCTTTGACTTTGGTTTTGGCTCGTAGACGGGCCAGGTTGTAGAGCTTGCCATCGGATCTGGTGTGAATGAAGACACCCTCGCTGCAGTCCTTAAAGGCGTATTGGAGGAGCATGGAGAAGAAGATTCCGAACAGCGTAGGCGCGAGGACGCAGCCCTGCTTTACTCCGCTGCTGACTGGAAAGGCCTCAGAGGTTGCGCCGTTGTAGGACACCGTGCTGTGCATGTTGTTGTGAAAGGACATGACCACAGCAAGCAGATGTGGTGGACAGCCAATCTTCTGTAGCAAGCTGAAGAGTCCGCTTCGACTGACCAGATCAAACGCCTTCGTGAGGTCGATAAAGGCGAGGTAGAGTGGTTTATGCTGCTCGTGACACTTCTCCTGCAGCTGGCATAGGGAGAAGATCATGTCCACTGTTGATCGGCCAGCTCTGAAGCCACACTGGGACTCTGGGTAGACGCGGGAAGCAAGGGTCTGCAGGCGGGCAAGAGCGACCCAGGCGAATACTTTGCCGACGACGCTGAGGAGAGAGATGCCCCGGTAGTTGTTGCAGTCGCTGCGGTCTCCTTTGTTCTTGTACATGGTGATAATGTTGGCGTCTCTCATATCCTGGGGGATGTAACCCTCCTTCCAGCAGAGACAGAGTAGATGGTGGAGCGGCTGTAGCAGGACTGGTTTCCTGCTCTTTAGGATTTCTGGAGGGATTCCGTCGCTTCCTGGTGCTTTCCCGCAAGCGAGGCGGTCGATGGCTTTGCCGAGCTCTGCCGTAGTAGGTGGGGTGTCTAGCTCCTCCATGACTGGTAGGTCTGGGATGGCGTTAAGAGCAGTGTCTGTTACGGTGTTCCTCGTCGCGTACAGCTCGAGGTAGTGCTCGGTCCACCGCCGCATTTGCTGTTCCTGGTCAGTGATGACCTCACCTGTCTTGGACTTAAGGGGGGCGATCTTGGAGGGGATTGGGCCTGTTGCCTTCTTGATACCCTCATACATTCCTCGTGCGTTGCCTATATCGGCGGCTTCCTGAATGCTTCTGCACAGGTTTAGCCAATAGGTGTTGGCACAGTGGCGGGCGGTCTTCTGGACTTTGTTCCTGGCAGCCCGTAGAGCTTGAAGTGTACTGGGAGTGGGCGTGGCCTTGTAAGCCAGTAGGGCCTTCCTCTTAGCCTCGATCATGGGTTCCATTTCTTCCCAGTGAGCCTCGTACCAGTCAGCGTTCTTCCGCTCTTTCTTCCCGTTAGCAATAATGGCGGAGTTGTATATGGCGTCGCGGAGACGTGACCAATTGGATTCGATAATGTCGTCTGCCGCCATTCCCTCGCCGAGTGCATCTTCCATCCTGTTGATGAATTGCTGGGTCTTAACTGGGTTGCTGGCACAACTGGTGTTGATGCGTGGGCGACCCTTCATCTTGGAGTGGTGCAACCTCTTCGGCATTATGCGCACCTTGCTTACCACGAGGGCATGGTCCGTGTCGCAGTCTGCACTGTGGTAGCTGCGGGTGAGGAGGGTGCTGCCAATATCCGTTCTTCTGGTGATGACGAGGTCAAGCTGGTGCCAGTGGCGGGAGCGGGGGTGCCTCCATGACACCTGGTGGATCTCTTTGCACTTGAAGAATGTGTTTGTCACGCACAGGCCGTGGTGACACAAAAGCTCAAGCAGTCGCTGACCATTCTCATTGATCTTTCCTCTCCCAAAGTTTCCAAGGCAGGTGGGCCAGGCCATGTGGTCGGCTCCTACTCTTGCGTTGAAGTCTCCAAGGAGATAAAGAGTGTTACTTCTGGGGATCTTGGATAACGCTTCGCCCAGTGCATGGTAGAACTGTTCTTTCTCTTCAGTGGTGGCGCAGAGGGTTGGGGCATACGCGCTAAGAATGCTGACTGGGCCGAAAGTTGTTGACAATCGGAGGGTAAGTAACCTCTCTGTGCCTCCTGTGGGTGGCTCTATGGAGTTAACAAGCATGTTCTTCACAGCGAACCCAACACTGTGCTGTCTTGGTTGGTCCGGAGACTTCCCTTGCCAGTAGAAGGTGTAGTTGGTTTCTCTGATAGTTCCATTGTCGGCCAACCGGGTCTCCTGTAGAGCCGCAATGTTGATGTTTAGTCGTGCCAGTTCCCTGTCAATGACGGCGGTTTTCCTGGCACCATTGATCTACGGAAGTTCTGCAGTAAGTCCGGGACACATGGTCCTGATGTTCCAGCTAGCGAGGCGAAGAGCTGGAGGCTTCTTTCTTGTTGTTTGCTTGGAATTGCCTGGTGCGAGTGTTTTGTGGCTCACTTTTCAAGAGACGCCTCTCTGATCCCCACGCACCCAGTGGGGCAGGTGAGCCATGGCGAGACGGCACCTAATTGGCTGGGGGCTGCCCAGCTTGAGGCGGGCGGTAGCTGTCCAGTGAGGTGCGATGACCTCTGCCACCGTCAGAGGAGACCCCTGGCACTCGTTTCCTTCGCCAATCGGATGAGCTTATAACCGGTAACTGTCTCCTCCCGTGTTAAGTCGACATCTTGCGATGACGCTGGAGTGTCCTCTCCAGTGAAGCTACAAAGCCTGGGCAGGGTGATATGGAGGGCCAGCTGTTGCCCATGCAGCAGACCCCCCCTCTCTTCGCAGCTGAAGGATCCAAGGGGAAAGACAGAGTCAATACAGCTTCGCTTCAGGTGCGCCGCAGGAGTTGCCGGTGTTGACTACAACGTCAAACCGCTTTAGGGACTCCGGCTCCGGATTTTCTGTCGGGGTTTACTCCCTTAGCCTTTCCCCTGAGGAGGTATGCCACAAGGCAGCGGAGGTTTGGAGTCAGAGTTTCCCTTCTCCTTAGCCTTTCCCCTGAAGAGGTATGCCGCAAGGCAGCGGAGGTTTTTTGGAATCAGAGTTTTCCTTCTCTGATGTGCCCTGACTGGAAGATCGAACCAGCGACACTTAGCTCGCAGGCCGATGCTCAATCCACTGAGCCAAACCAGCCAGGGGGTAAAGTATTTGAATAATAAATAAATAAATAAATGGCATTTGCTAAACTGGCATAAAAATACAGAAAATCCCGTGGGGATAGAAAAATGAAGAGGAAACAGAAACAAGGTGTCAAACTGAGATCCTAACTATGTGTTTCCTGGGGATAGAATATTTGATTACTGAAACCAAAGAGATTCAACATTAAAAAGCATAGTAGACAGTCTCAGGCTTATTCCATATATGCAATAAAAATGTGGACTCACCTTGACTGGCTTGGCTTAGTGGATTAAGCATTAGCCTGCAAATCAAAGAGTTGCTGGTTCAATTCCCAGTCAGGGCACAAGCCTGGGTTGCAGGCCAGGTCCCCAGCTGGGGGTACGCAAGAGACAAACACACTGATGTTTTTCTTTTTCTCTTTTTTCCTTTTTTCCCCTTTCTCTAAAAATAACTAAGTTTTTTAAAATTTGGACTTAATGGGGGACTCAAATGTCAGAAAATTTTAGTTTCAGGTAACAGCTAATAAACTTAGTAATCAATGTATGTAGAAAGCTATTGTTTCAGGAACTGGGGGTATGACCCACCTTGATTCCAGGAGACCATAAGCAGTTCCACCCTTGTGCCTCAGGAGGACTGCAAGCAGTCAAGATGGTACCTGAGCCATTGTACTCCAGGGTGAGATGACCACTGTCCAGAACACAAAGACCACCACCCAAGGCACAAGGACCACCACCCAGGATGCAGATGAAAGAATGCTAAAGCTTTTATCTGATTAACCTTTTCCCTGAATTCCAGACCCCTTACCTACACTTTTTTTCTCCTAATAAAAAGGGCTCATTAAAATGAAATTTAAGACAGTCTGTTAGGGTACAAACCCACTGCCTTCTCAGATCGCATACCATCTGAATACAGTGCCCATGAAGATTCAATCCTTGTCGCTGCTTACTGGGTCTGGTAGATGACAGGCAGCACAAGCACCGGCTTTTCTGATTTTAGATTCACACACAGTCTGAACCCTCTGAGAAGCAGGAACTAGACCTTCAACAACTGCCTTTGCTTTGCAACAAGGCCATATAACATACTACCAGTGTGACTAAAGAAACTCTAAAATAAAAAAAAAAATTAATTTGTTTCAGGTTAGTAAATCTTTACTAGAGGGACACACACTAGTGTAGATCTCCTAATATGCCCACAGATTATATCCCCTCCCTGCAATGAGTTTATAATTCAAAATTACAAACCCTCAAGAAAACAAAGCAGTATAAGCAAGGGTCAGCAAATTAATAGTCAACATGACTTCCACAACAACAACTTCAGATATTCTTTTGTTGAATAAATAATATATGTATATGTCTAAAATGCATAGAAAGTAAAACATACTAATAAAAACAGAATCAAAGAAAAAATACTTTTCACCCTTGACCTCCTATAATCTACTCTGAACACAGACTTTTCAACCATCATTTTATTACATATAAGATGTGGTGATTCCTCTGCCTGAGCCCTGGGATGGCTCCTATCTCACTCAGAATAAAGCTCAAGTCCTCATAGCGGCTCACGAGGCTTGACATGATCCCGATGTGATCTCAGCAGCATTCTCTCCCCGCTCTTCTCTTCCTCCTCTTGTACATGCTCCAGTCAGATCTGTCTCCTTATTTTCTTTGAGCTCATTTTAGTAACTTTGCATTGGCTTACACTTTTGCTTGGAACCAACTGTCTTCTTCCATATATCTACATCCTTCACCTCCTCACAATTTGAGAATCTTGCTCAAATATCACATTTTAATGATGGCTTCCTTAACCACCCTTCTTAAAATGGTAACCAACTTCCAACCTCAACACTGTCAATATCCCATAATATGTTCAAGCTCCATCATCCATTTTCTTTACATTAAAAATTCTTGATACCAGTAGACTTACTTATTACTGTATGTCCAGTTTTTACTCCTTGACTTCTCCTACTAGGTTTCCCATGGACAAAGATCTTGTTATTGTTTGTTTTTATTTTCCATTAAAATATCCCAAGTTCCTAAGAAGTACCTGGCATATTAGGCAAAATTGTTGAATGAATACTATCAAATAAAGATCAAGCAACTTTGAATAAGAACCAACATATACTTCTAGAACCTAAAAATGTAATTAATGAAATTAAAATCTTCACAGGTTAGATGGCAAATTGTGTAAAACATAACAGAAAATTACTGAACAAGAAGCACAATTTAAGCATAATAAAATTAAAGAAATTGCAAAGACTAACAATGAACCGGTAGTGAACATTAAAATAAAATAATTTTTAAAATGCTTAATTCAAAATAAGGAAGAGAAGGCAAAAATTAACAAAGAACAAATAGAAGATATAGAAAATAATAAGATGATAAATTCAAATAGAACCATAGGAATAATGTATAATATGTAAAGGTTGAAACACCCTGATTTACAACCAGAGATTGCCATATCAAGAGCCAACTTTTTGCAAATTACAAGAAATGCAATGTAAATATGAAGATGTAAGTACAATAACTGTAGAAGAAAAAATAGGTATGAAACCAGGGAAGTAAACATTTGTGTCTCCTGTGACTACTTGAACCAATAAGTAGAGACAAGTATTGGATCTTTGTGGGCACTTTATTCTGATGCTGGTGATGATAAGACAGCAGGTTATGTACCCTAAAATCCATCTTAACATCTCATCTCAAACTGAACTTTTTATAAGGAGAAGGAAAGGGTAGGTAAGAGGTTTGGAAAAAGGTTAATCAATTAAGAGTTGTAGTCCAGAGGTGATTTTCCTGGTATTTCTTTATCTGTTTGTTAAGCAGCAGTTAGAATGAAAAGTGAGAGGCAGAAGGAAGGGGGGCACCACCATTATTGACCCAAGGCAAATAGTTGAAATAGTTTCAGTTAACCACCCTTGTTGAGAAATAGCAAAATTCCCATTGTGGTTTTATTTCTGCCCCAACTCTGTGGGCAGTGAAGGAAAATTATGGGAAAGGGCATGCACAGAAGAGACTAAAGTTATATGACCAAAGTATCATGCATGTACATAAGGCAGCATATTCAGGAGACTCCCGCTTTTCTCACCTCTCACAGCAGGCTCATTCTCACCCTTGAGGACATACTAATAAAACTCTTAATTCTTACTCATCCACTTTTGTCTTGCTGATCTGTAATTTTTTAATGTATCAGTAAGAAGAACCAAGCTCCAGTAACATCTTTTGGTACTGTGACTCAGATCACTGGATAGGGCAAGTCTCCTCCACCACAATTTTCCTTTCACCGTGTCAGCATGAATCCTTGATCTTTCAGTCTTTCATGTTTCCTGGGCTCTGTTCATGGTCATATAACGTGTCTACCATTTTTGGTTTCGCTGAGGATATCTTGCTATCTTCCTCTCAGGAAATTGCTGCACCCTGCAGGCATGGATCAAACATTTAAAAGCCAAGAGTCTTGCTGACAGAAGACTCCAATAAAAGGATAAGCTGATCACGGACTAGGGAAGGGACTCTAGATACTCTGCAAGCCACAAGCAAACACTCATGCAACAGGGAACTTTGTAAAAGCAGTCACACACTCTCACTCCTTCAGCGCTTCCCCTATTTAGGCTTAATTCTGAAGAGGAGGCAAGTATTTAACCTTCAGCAGAAAATTATGGCTATTCTATGCCCTTTATAACCATGCCTTCTCATTCAATTAGTCTTGATCATAAGTTTTCATATTTCCTTTTATATCTAGTTTCTCCTGCAGCCTTTTGGCCACACTATATACACCTCTACCCTCTCTGCTTATCCTGCAGGCAAGGCAGCTGTTCTGCTCTCTTGCCAGTCCATGGCCACACCTTGGGCTGTGTGTTTTACCTCCTCAGGGGCCTCCTGCATGCTTTTTCAAATCAGAAATCAGGTCCATTTCCTAAAGTATGTTGAAAGGGCAGACAAGTTGGCACAATCTTGTTCTTTGTGTGACCTTGAGAGTCATAGGGGACAAATTTGCAATCTGCCCCTCTGGTTCTTTGCTGAGATAGAGATCCCCCTCTTCCTTGGACACATCTGTTACAGAACCCCAGTCTATGCTGTTCTAAAACAGCTGTGGAGTCTAACTGCCCACCGCCAAGAAGCCTGACTTCCAATACAAAAATTTGGTGGAAAAGGAAAGAGATTTTATTTTAAAGTTTTACAAATTCAGAATAATGGCAGATCTCTACTGTTGTGTTCCACTCCCTTTGAAACACCCCTGGTTTGGCAGGGACTGCCTTTCCCTGCCAAACCAGGCCAGTTTCAGAATACACCAGTCAGAGGTAGCATCTTTCAGAAAAACAGTAGTCCATGGTTCAGTATTCCTGGTACGGTTCAGCATCTCAGGCATCTCTGATTAATCCATGCTTGGTTAGGCAGGTACCCACAATTCTAGCCTCATCAGCCGTGCTGCTGGGTCTCCTCTTTCTTAATCCAGGCCTCTTGGCAGACTGTCTCCAAACAACGTGGCTTCCCTCTTACACACTAGACTTCCAATCTATACCCTTTTAGACCTTAGACCGTGTGGTTTCTCTTCTTTTTATGGCTTCCTACCCTTATTAAAAATGTTGACCCAGGGCACCATACATCATTGTTATGAAAAGTATCTTAAGCTGATTATCCACCCTTTTACCTGAGGGCAGCATTAAAGTATCTTAAGGCTATCATCACCCTTTTGCCCTGGGATGCAGCACAGCTATTATTTAGTTACCAACTTGCCATAGATATGCTTAAAAGTACTGTAAAAGCTGTATTATCTCCTTTCCCTATCTCCAAAACCATGAGCTGTGGGGACTTTGGGCACCCCCTGCTCTGTTACATACTCTTTGCTTAAGGCCTGAGGACCCACAAGACTGAGCCAGTCCAGAACATTGGTCTTGGAGGGTATTACTCCATTCTGAGAGTCATTGTTACTGGATTAGTCAGTTCAGTTTAGGTCTACAATCTTAACAGAACATGTGGTTAATGACTCACTTAGTCCCAGAATTACAGCTTTTAGCAGGAATTTAGCTCATGAAATCCTTCCAGCAAGCAGGTCAAATTCAATGGGACCAATGTTTTTGCCTCCACTATGCTCATACCTAGGCTCTACATGACTCCACTCTTCTTATTTTCCCTTTAGCCCTCTATCATTTTCTCCTCAATCCCTGGTTGAGCCTCTTTGGCTCCCAACCCTGGTCAAGGTGTTACAGAAACAGGGGAGTCCAAAAACAAACCCCAGAGTTTGCAGCTGGGAGATAGGGAAAAGGAAGCAGCTTTCAGGATGCCCTTGCATGCTTGGGGCTAGTGGCTGAAAACATTGTTGCACAAAGATCCGCTTTACTTCCAAGGCTCAGGAAGATGGGAGGGATCTTAGACTGTGGGATGATACGGAAGAAGCCTACAGAGCCTACATAGGGTTCTGTGAATGGTCAGAACTGCTTGGAGCACCCACTGGGTCAGAGGACACAGTCAGGTAGAGAAACAGCTGTGGACATTTTAGCTCTCACTCTGGCTCTCTGGGGCTCTCTCTCTCTCTCCTCTCTCTCTCTCTCTCTCTCTCTCTCTCTCTCTCTCGCTCTCGTGGGCTCCCTCCATGTGGTTTGGAGAAGGGGTCTCCAGGCTGCTTAAAGAAGAAGCTCTCGCCATGCAGTTTTGAGAAGGAGAGGATATCCATGTGGTTGGCAGGAAGAAGGCAGTTTACAAGGAGGCTGAGAATCAAGGCAGTTCTGCATTGAGAGTTGGAGGGCACCACAACACAGAAAGGACCTCCCCAATCAGATTTGAGTGATTGGCAGCTACTGGTAAAGCTGAACTGTGCCTCGGAAGTAGGGAAACAGTGTTTCTGACTTTCCTAAGACTGGCCAGGTCTGGGAGGGGAAGGCAGGACTATGTGTAAATAAACAATTCTTTTTCTTTTCACCAAACTCTGGTATTGAGAGTTATAATTCTGGCGGAGGGCAATCGAGCCTCTAACTAAGCAGCCCATGGGTTCTGTTTCAATTGGAGCAGCCCAGGGGTTCTGTTACAAAGGCTTTTCAGCTCCCAGAAGAATGTCATCATTCCTACTGCTTCCTTACTCACCAAAAATGGCTTATTGTCAATGCAGACCCTCCTTTCAACTCAACCACTTTCTTTCACAGGAAACAGACCCTGTAACACTCTCTTTTCAAATTCCCCAGTAGCTATACACTTTGGGTCAAAAGGGGTTCTATCTTTACTGAATTCATAAACAATACCCAATTCCACAACCCTACCATCAGTCTTCTAGTAGCAGCCTTTCTAGCAGTTCAAAGGGTCCAGTAGTGGGGAACCAAATCTTCAAAAATCCAACAACTAGTTAATGGCAAATATACCTCTGAAACCAGCCAGTTAAACTTGTTGACAATAACCTGGCAACAGAACTACCCACTCCAATAGGGGAAAACTGCATTTGTGGGAATAAGGCTTATTTGACCTTCCCTTCACAGTGAAGGGAAATTTGCCCCCTTGGGTACATCCTTCCTGATGTCTCCACAGCCTGGGAGAATGTCACTCTCCCATTCCCATTAAGGGCACAGGACATTTAATCAAGAGGGCTGGTGCCCTCGCTCCCCTGATATTACTTATAGGCATCCTCTTGGCTATGGGAAGGGTAGTAGAGAGAGCCTCCATAGGCACCCACCATTGCCTATCCTAGGATACAACCAAAGCACTAACTAAAATAGGGGAGACTTTAGCATTCCTTCAGGAACAGATAGACTCTCTAGTAGGGGTTGCCCTCCGGAATTGAAGGGTATTAGATCTCCTCACTGCTTTGGAAGGAGGCATGTGTTTATATCTCAAAGAGCAGTGTTGCTTCTATATCAACAAATCAGGACAAATACAACAGAACATTCAAGGTACCCTTGAATCTGCATCCAAAATTAAAACTTCAGCTTCATTTTGGGACTCAGAGTCATGGCTCACATCTCTATTCCTCCCTTTATTTGGCTCCCTTACTAGTAAACCTAATATACTAATATTTGAGCCAATGATAACTAACTTATTAACTAAATTTATTTCTTCCATAATAAAAACCATAAAATTACAAGTTATTGTTACAGAGGGATATCAGCCTCTAGGACCACAGTCCTTGATCATCTATAATAGACTGTCAGATGGATACCTCCCTTCGCCTCTTTTCACCAAAAGTTTGCAAGCATGGGAACCCAAGATTACTATGACACCCCTCTCCAGCAGAAAGAAGTCAGAGCAGTCATCACCCCAGTAGTCCACAAAGATTTGGGTTCCTATTTCTTGAAGGAAGAACATTAGGCAACAGTTAAGAATAAGCAGTGGGAGTAAGGAGTAAGGAGGGGACCACTGCCATTGTTGACCCAAGGCAAATAGTTGAAATAGTTTCAGCTAACTGACTGTGTTGTGAAATAGCAAAGTATCATTGCTGTTTACCCCCTACCCTGGTGTGGATAGTCAAGGAGAATTACAGGAAAGGGCATGCACAGAAGAGAATAAAGTTATGTGACCAAAGTTATCTGTCAATTAATATAGAACCCCCGCTTTATGCTAATACAATCACACATGTACTTAAAGCAGCAGATCCAGGAGGTTCGCACCTTTCTCACCACTCTCGGCAGACCTCTTCTTTCCCTTGATGTACTAATAAAACTCTTACTTCTTACTCATCCACTTTTGTCTTGATGATCTGTAATTCTTTACTGCCTCGGTATGTAGAACTGAGTTCCAGGAACATGCTAATCAACAATTCTTTATCTGAGTCACTGACATTTCTTTCCTGGAACACAATGGCTAGATACAATCTCAATTGCTTGCAGACCCTCTGAGATACAAAGGTTGAATTGCTTGCCCACCTCCTGGAGTCACATAAGTCATACATTTCAGTTCCTGAAATAACAGCTTTCCACATGCATTAATTGTGTAAGCCTATTAATTACAATTGAAACTAAAATCTTTAACTCTTGAGTTCTCCTATCAGGTACACTAAAAGACATGCCAAAAATATATAGCTAGAGTTGCTCCCTGGCTATATTTATATGACATAATATACTTTAAAATCATAAATGCTGCCAGATATAAAATGGATATTACAAAATGACAAAAGGGATAAAGTCAATCAAAAACATAATTATACTAACTGAGTATGGGCCTACCAAAAGAGCTCTAAAATGTATAAAACAAAAAATGATAGCTCTAAAAGGAAAATCCATAATATTAGGAGGAAAACTTACCACTCTTAGTAATTGATGCTCAAAATACATAAAATCAGTAAGAGTTGAAAGATGTGAACACTGCAATTAACCGAATTGACCCAATTGACATTTATAAGGCAACCACCCAAGAAAAAAATAATATACCCTTATACATGGAACATTGACTGAGATAGATTATATTTGTGGACAAAAAGGGGCCACATGTGAAACCTGACAAGTTTAGGGGTGGCCTGCATGACACCCTTACAAACTCAAAGGATGGTATAAAATTAAAATGTATTAACTAAAAGCAGGTCATGGGGGACAGTCATTGCCCTAGGCTAGACTCTTCCTTGACAAAGTCAATCTTTACCTTAATTGAGCCTGTCTATTGTCTTTTTGCATCTATCATAACATATCTTTGGAATGTCAGGTAACATCATTTTTTTCCAAACCCCTGGGGCACAAACACTACACCAGAGTAGAGACCACAAATCCCCCCTGTTATTATTATCATGATAATTGTTGACTGTTAACTATTTTGTACCCACTTATGTAAAAGAAGTATGTGTCTATCATTTTACCTTTTTAATCAGTCCCAAAGGTTTCCCTGCTTTTTCTCCCACCATAAAATAAAATAAAATGCTCTTAAAATAAATTTTAATTGATGAACCCCTAGACAGATTGACAAAGAGAGATGTATAAGATAAGATGCTGTTTACCAGTATCAGGAAAGTGGGGGATCTAGAATGATCCCATAGATATTACAAAGTAAATACCTGTGAACAACTCTGTGTGTCTAAGTTCAACAACTTAAGTCAACACATTTTTTCTGCAATGGGCCAGGTGGTAATATTTTAGGTTTGTGGAGTCCCTGTTGCAACAACACTACTCTGAAGTTGTAGCATTAAAGCAGCTGTAATCAATACAATTTATTTACAGGTAAACAAGCAAATGTCTATCCCCTGAGATCAGCAAAAAGGCAAATGATGTCCACTTTACCATACCTGTTAACCATTTTATTACATAGGTCCTATACAGTGCAATAAATAAGAAAAAGGTAAATATAATGGGCAGAGGAATTGGAAAGAAAGAAATAGAACTGCCTTTATTCAAATGTGATGTTATCATCTACATAAAAAATCCCAAATAATCTATAAAAACAGCTACTAGAATTACTAAGTGGTTTAGAAAGTAACAGAATATTAGGTCAGAGAAGATGGCGGAGGAGTGAGGGGAGGCTGCGCTTTCTGGCTCCCGAGACTCGTCTATAGTTTGGACTAATTGCAGACAGAACATCTCAGTGAGCAGCTGGACACTGGCAGTAGTCGAGCCTTGGCACTGCTGGTTTAGAGAAAACCATTTGGGAATGACCTGTTTGGTGAGGATAGCGGAGGAAAGAGAGACAAGATGGGGTTTCTGACTGGATTGGCTCCCTGAACTGCAGCTGGAAGTACACAAAGGCTTTTTGGGGACCACAGGCTTCCCCAGAGAGGAATTGGGAGGAGAGCGAATCTCTGCCTGTGGCAGAGCCAGGACTGAGCCAGGTGGCATCTGGCACTGAAAGACAAGAAAAAGCATACTGTTGTACATATGAGAAGGTGATTTTTCTTTATATTTTTCTCTTGTGAATGGCAGAAAGGGGAGGAAAGGTTGGGGGTGATAGGACATTCTTGAGGAGCGCAGGCGCAAAAGTGTGCTTGCTCACTGCCCAACCTTCCCCTTGGGTCGCCAAGCACACACAGGGAGGTACCCTCATTCACTGGCCCAGGTGCGCAGGGCCGCGCATCCAGGTCCCCCTCGGACACACTCCAACAGACATAAGATCAGTGCCTCAACAGGTGCAGGGAGGGCCCGCTGGGCACGCAGAAGACCGTGAGCAGACACCCCTGGCCAGCTCCAGTGGGCTCCAGGCCGGAGTGAAGACCACTTGCGCGGGCTCTGCTTGTGCCCACCCAGGCGGGTGCGGGAACTGCGGGCGGCTGTGGCAGCTCAGGAACAGCGGGCGGCGGCGACTCAAAGATGTTCACTTCCACTGTGCACAAGTGCCAGGGGCCCCGCCCCAAGGGGCAAGAGACCAATTCCCGTGGTGTGGCTTAGCAGGCCTGAGGCTAGTGCGAAGGCCAACAGGCATGCTCACATGCTCACATGCAAAAGCACCACGGCTGTCCACAACAGGAGCCAAAGAAACTCCGGCCACTGAGGGCACACACCGCTGCTGCAAGGAACAGAAACCTCTGGCCTGTTTCATTAGACCAGCGGTGGATCCAGAAAAAGAAGGCGGCAAACAAAGGATGAACAGAGTAAAAATTTTCCTTATATAATATATTTTAAATTTGTATTGCTATTTTAGTTTTTTTATTTGTATTTATTTTATTTTCTTAAAATTTCTTATTTTTAATTTTAATTTTTACTTTTATTTTTATTTTTTTAAAAACTATATCTTTAATTTGTTTCATACCATCTCTCCTTCTCATCTTTCCTCTTTAATTTTTGTTTGTCTGTCTAGTTTAGCCTCCCTTTCACACTAAATAAATAGAATATAACTACTATATGAATCTAATACTATACAATTCCACTTTCTTACTATATTCTGCATTTTTCTCTTTTTTTCTTTTATAATTATTAACATACAATGTAAATATTACCTACTGTCTTGCATAGTCTCGACACTACTTGCTACTATTATTAATCTATAATCTCCTCTCTGAAAAATCTTACTTTTCCTCCTTAAAAACAACTCTTTTATCTATTCTTCCTATAGTATAAAAGTCCTAATCTCTCTACATTTATATTAATACTAGCTCATTTGCTGACAGTAGAGGGAAAGAGGGTGGGGGATACTTTCGAGGGTGTGGGTTTCCTGCCTGGGTTGTGTGTTTGTTTTTAACAGCATCACCACAGAAGAACTCAAGATGAAGTGGACACAGTGACTCTCAATCAACTAGTCAGAGGGAAGATTCTACAAAAGAGCATCTGAAATATAACCAGACATCATAAACAAACGACATAAATGGTATCCCAAGAACATCAGACTCTAGAGATCAAAGAGACTGTACCACTGAAAACCCTAGATCTCCTATAAAGAATCTCATACCACAAAGGTGGGAAGTCAAAGCAGGCAAACCCAAAAAAGAAAAACAAACAAGAAGAATCCAACATGGTAAGAAGCAGAACAACCTCTCAATGAAAAGAAAAGAGGAATCCCAAGAAAGAGAGGTAGATGGAATAGACAGAGCCCAAATGTCAGACATGAAATTCAAAACAATGGTGGTGAAGAAGCTCAGTATACTCGAAAACCTCAAAAACAACTATGACAACCTCCAAGGAAGTTACTCACAACTCCAAGAAAATTACAGGAAACTTACAGAGAACTACACCAGCATAAAAAAGGACATAGAAACTATTAACAAGAACCAGGAAGAAATGAAAAATATAATCTGAACTGAAAAACACAGTAAAGTCAATCAAAAGTAGGCTAAAAGAAGCAGAGGATCGGATCAGTGAGTTAGAGGACAATGTAGAAAAAAATTCCCGGACAATATAACAAAACGAAAAAAGATTGAAAAGTATGAAGAAGATATAAGGGAATTACAGGATAGCATGAGGAAGAACAACATCCGAGTCATCAGAATTAAAGAGGGAGAAGAAGAGGAACGAGGAATAGAAAGGCTGATAGGAGAAGTAATGACAGAAAAATTTCCCAAACTGATGAGAGAAAAAGTTATGCAAGTTTAAAAAGCACAGAAAGTCCCAATGAAAAGGAACCCCCAAAAACCCACTCCAAGGCACATCATAATTAAAATGGCAACATTCAAAGATAAAGAGAGAATCCTGAAAGCAGCAAGAGAAAAACAGCAAATAACATACAAGGGAGCTCCGATAAAGTTATTGACCAATTTCTCAACAGAAACACTATAAGCCAGAAGGGAATGGTCAAAATTGTTTCAAGCAATGAAAAACAAAGGCCTACAACCAAGAATACTCTACCCAGCAAGGATCTCACTCAAAACGAAAGGTGAAATAAGGAGTATCTCAGACTAAGAAAGACTAAAAGAATACATCTCCACCAAACCAGCATTGCAAGAGATGCTAAATGAATGTCCTAACAAAAAAAAGAAGAAAAAATGGGGAGAGGAACACAGGTACAAAGGGAACTGAATAAAAACATGTCAGTAATAACCTTAAATGTAAGTGGATTAAATACTCCAATTAAAAGACATAGGGTAGCAGAATGGATAAGAAAACAGGACCCACATTTTTGCTGCCTACAAGAAACACACCTCAAAAACAAAAGATTTACACAGACTATAAGTAAAGGGATACAAATAAGTATTCCAAGCAAACAGACATGAATAAAAAGCCTGGGTTGCAGTACTCATATCACACAAAACGGATTTCAAAGCAAGGGTAATAAAAAGAGACAAAGAACGACATTTCATAATACTTAAGGGAACAATCCATCAAGAAGATATAACACTGATAAACATATATGTACCCAACATAGGAGCAACCAAATACATAAAGAAAATACTAGAAGACCACGAGAAGGATATTAACAGCAACACACTCATGGTAGGGTACTTTAACGCTCCATTATAAACAATAGACAAATCTTTGAAACTAAGAAACACCAAGGGTATACAGGTGTTGAACAACACACTAAACCACATGATCTTAACTGATATATATACAACTTTTCACCCCAAAGAAGCAAAATACACATTCTTTTCAAATGCACATGAGACATTTTCAAAGATAGATCACATGTCAGGACACAAAACAAGTCTCAACAAATTCAAGAAAATTGAAATCATATTGAGCATCTTTTCAGATCACAATTTGTTGTAACTAAAAATCAATCTCAGAGAAAAAATATCAAAGACACCCAAACTCATGGACAATGAATAACATGCTATTAAATAATAAATGGGTTAACAATGACATCAAAGAAGAAATCAAGAAATTTCTGGAAACTAACGATAATGAACACACAGCACCCCAAAACCTATGGAACACAGCAAAAGCAGTCCTAACAGGGAAGTTGATAGCAATACAAGCATATCCAAAAGATAGAAGAATCTCAAATAAAAAATCTAACCCTAAATCTACAAGAACTAGAACAAAAACAAACAAAGCCTAGATCAAGAAGAAGGAAGAAAATCATCAAGATCAGAGCAGAATTAAATGACATAGAGACCAAACAAACAACTCAAAAGATCAACAAAATTAGGAGCTGGTTCTTCAAAAAAAATAAATAAATAAACAAAATCAACAAACCTCTAGCCAGACTCAGAAAGAAAAAAAGAGAGAAGACCCAAATTTTAAAATATCAGAAATGAAAGAGGAGAAATCACGACTGATACCACAGAAATACAAATGATTTTAAGAAATTACTACAAACAACTGTATGGCAAGAAATTTGACAACCTACAAAAAATGGAAAAATTTCTAGAAACATATAACCTTCCAAAACTGAATCAAGAAGAAGTAGAAAGTTTCATCAAACCAATAACAAAGAAGAAAATTGAAATGTAATAAAAAATCTCCCCGCACACGAAAGCCCTGGACCAGATGGTTTTACAGGTGAATTTTACAAAATATTTAGGGAAGAACTAACTCCTACCCTCCTCAAACTACTCAAAAAATCCAAGAGGAGGTAAAAATCCCAAACTCTTTCTATGAAACCAGTATTACCTTAATTCCAAAACCAGGTAAAGATACAACAAAGAAAGAAAGCTACAGGCCAATATCACTGATAATCATAGATTCTAAAATCCTGAACAAAATATTGGCAAACAGGATCCAGTAGTACATCAAAAAGATCATACACCATGATCAAGTGGAACTCATCCCAAGATGCAAGGGTGGTTTAATATACACAAATCAATAAATATAATACATCACCTAAAGTAAATGAAAGACAAAAAACACATGATCATATCAATAGATGCAGAAAAAGCATTTGATAAAGTACAACACCCATTTATGATGAAAACACTCAGAAAATGGGAATAGAGGAAGCATACCTTAACATAATAAGGCTATATATGAGAAACCTGAAGCCAACATCATACTCAATAGACAAAAACTGAAAACATTCCCCCTGAAATCAGGAAAAGACAAGGCTGCCCACTCTCTCCACTCCTTTTCAACATAGTGTTGGAAGTCCTAGCCACAGCAATCAGACAAGAAAAAAAAAAAAAAAAGACATCCACATTGGGGAAAAAAAGTAAAACTATCATTATATGCAAATGACTTGATAGTGTACATAGAAAACCCTATAAACTCCACTAAAAGACTACTCGATATAATAAGTGAATCTGGCAAAATAGCAGGGTATAAAATAAGTGTACAGAGATCTAAGGCATTTCTGTACACCAACAATAAAATATCAGAGACAGAGACAAAAAAAATGCCATTTACTATAGCAACAAGAAAAATAAAGTACCTAGGAATAAACTTACCTGAAGAGATAAAAGACCTGTAGTCTGAAAATTACATAACACTGAAGAAAGAAATTAAGGAAGATACAAATAAATGGAAGCAAATACCATGTTCATGGATGAGAAGAATCAACTTCATCAAAATGGCCATACTACCCAAAGCAATTTACAGATTCAATGCAATCCCTATTAAAATACCAATGACATATTTCACAGACCTAGAACCAATACTCCAAAAATTCATATGGAACCAAAAAAGACCCCGAATAGACAAAGCAATCTTGAGACAGAAGAACACAGCAGGAGGAATCACAACACCAGACATCAAACAATACTACAAAGCCACTGTGATCAAAACGGTCTGGTACTGGCACAAGAACAGACATATAGATCAGGGGAACAGAATAGAGAGCCCAGAAATAAATCCAGACCTCTATGGTCAACTAATATTTGGTAAAAAGAAAGGAACATAGAATGAAGTGAGAAGAGCCTCTTTAACAAATGGTGCTGGGAGAACTGGACAGGGATGTGCAGAACAATGAAACTAGACCACCAATTTACACCACACATGAGAATAAACTCAAGATGGATCAAAGACTTAAATGTAAGCCATGACCCATAAAAGTCCTAGAGGGAAACATAGGCAGGAAAATTTCAGATATCCCACGTAACAATATCTTCACGGATACATCTCCTAAGGCAAGAGAAATGAAGGAAAAAATAAACAAATGGGACTACATCAAACTAAAGAGTTTCTGCTCAGCAAAAGAAAACATCAGCAAGATGAAAAGGAAACCAATCATGTGGAAAAACATATTTGCCAATGATATCTCAGACAGGGGACTGATCTCCAAAATATAGAAAGAGCTTATATGACTCAACAGCAAGAAAACAGACAACCTAATTAAAAAATGGGCAAAGGAACTGAACAGATACTTCTCCGAAGAGGACATACAGAAGGTCCATAGACACATGAAAGAATGTTCAACATCACTAGCCATCAGAGAGATGCAAATAAAAACCACAATGAGATACCAGTTTACACCAGTCAGAATGACCATCATCAACAAATCAACAAACAACAAGTGCTGATGAGGATATGGAGAAACGGGAACCTTACTGCATTGTTGGTGGCAATGTAGAAACTGTTGCAGCCACTATGGAGAACAGTATGGAATTACCTCAAAAAACTAAAAATGGAACTGCCTTTTGAACCGGTGATTCCACTACTACGATTATACCCTGAAAAGCTTAAAACCCTAATTCAAAAGAACTTATGCACCCCTATGTTCACAGCAGCCTTGATTACAATAGCTAAGTGCTGGGAACAGCCTAAGTGCCTATCTGTAGATGAGTGGATCAAAAAACGGTGGTACATTTACACAATGGAATACTATGTAGCAGAAAGAAAGAAGGAACTCCTGCCATTTGCAACAACATGGAAAGAACTAGAGAGAATTATGATTAGTGAAATAAGTCAGGCAAAGAAATCAAAATACCATATGATATCACCTAATACAGGAAACTAAAGAACAACATAAACGAACTGAATAGCACAATGGGCAAAATAGCAGTCAATAGGGGGGAGGGGGGAGGGAGAGAAGGGGGATAAGTAAGGGAAGTGTATATTCAGGAACATGTATAAATGTCTCATGGACATGGATCACGGGGAGAGATATTATTGTGGGAGAAGTGGTGGGCTGGGTGGGGGGAGAGCAATGGGGGAAAAATGGGACAACTATAATTGAAAAACCAAAAAATAAAAAATAAAAAAATAAGAAAGAATATTACGTCAATATACACAAAAAACCCTCTGTATATCTATACCCTGACTATTAAAAATTTGTAATTTCGACTAAAAATACCATGAATTCAAATAAATGTTAATTAAAGTCCCATATAATATTTTTTGTAGAAATTGATAAGGTGATATTAAAATATATTTATTAAATGAAGAGATCTTCAATAGGCAAAATAATTTTTAAAGAGAACAGAGTTTGTCCTGGAGCGTGGCTCATTGGATTAAGCTCTGGCCTGTGAACCAAAAGGTCATTGGTTTGATTCCCTGCCAGGGCACAGGCCTGGGTTGCAGGCTATGTCCCCCAGTAGGGGGTGTGTGAGAGGCAACCTATCGATGTTTCTCTTCATCACTCTCCCTTTCTTCCCCTCTCACTAAAAATAAATAAAATCTTTTTAAAAAGATAGAGAACAGAGTTGGAGGACACACAATGGTTGATCTCAAGTCTTGCTATGCAATTACAATAATCAAGAAAGTGCAGACTTCTGGCCACGATGGAGGCTTATACTAATGCACTCTGTCTCCTTCCACAACTAAGAAGGACTACAACTACTGCAAAACCAGAAATAACCAGAAGTTCCAGAAAATAAAACTACTTGGAAGTCCAACGTATGAAGTTATAAACAAGTGGTGCTCATCCCGATGGGTAGGAGGGGTGAAGCCAGGGTGGAGAGATCAAGCTGTGCTGGTGGCTGAGTGACAGACCGTGGTAAGCACAGACACCCATATTTAAAGGGAGGAGAAAAGCTCCTGGGAACCACCCCTGTCTGCAGATTGAACCCATCAGCTCCCAATTTCAATGCCAGGGATGGCAGACCCCCATTGCCTTGGACTGTGAAGCCCGGAGGGCATGGAGATGGAGGAGGAAGCTGGCAGTCTCTCAGTGGAGAGTAATGGCAGAAATCCATTTTAGACCCCTGCCCCCACACAAAGTGCTCCAGTGTGATGAGAAGGGTCACCTGGTAGTGACTAGTGCACAGGGATCCGCCCCATTTAGCATAGCAGGTGTGACAGCCCCGCCCAAGAAAGTAAGATAAACGAAAATGGTCAGAATGGCAGGAATCATGATTGAAATACCAATCATGCAGCTAAACAAAAAGCAAATATGAGAATTAACCAATGAGCAAACAGAAAATCTTTCTGAGTCTAGTTCAGAGCTATTGTCATAAGGCAGCTTACAGAATTAATAAAAGATATTGAACAAGATGGGGAAGGAATGAAGGTTAGTCATGCTGAAATGAACAAAAACACATACAAGACAAGTGGTGAGAAAGGGAAAACTAGGGATCAAATCCACAAATCGGAACATAGGGAAGGTACAAACAGTCGACCAGTGCAGAAAGAGGAAACAAAAAGTGAGGAATATGAGGAGAGGCTCAGAAGCCTCTGGAACAGCTATAAGTGAATGGACATCGAATTATAGGGTTGCCAGAAGGTGAAGAAGAAGAACTAGAAATTAAAAAATTATGTAAAAAAATAGTGAAGCAGAACTTCCCTAACTTGGAGAAGGAAATAGACTTACAGGTCCAGGAAACACAAAGAGTTCCAGAAAAACTGGACCCAGGGAGAACTACTCCAAGACACATTATAATGAAAATGTCAAATATTAAAGATAAAGAGAGAATCTTAAAAGCAGCAAGAGAGAAGAAAATAATTATGTACAAAGGTGTCCCAATTAGACTATCAGCTGATTTCTCAAAGGAGACTCTGCAGGTAAGAAGGGACTGGCAAGAAGTATTCAAAGTAATGAAAAGCAAAAATCTACAGCCACGATTTTTCTATCCAGCGAAGCTATCATTCAGAATAGAAGGACAGAGAAAGTGCTTCCAGGACAAAGTAAAACTGAAGGAGTTCATTAGATCCAAACCACTGTTATATGAGATGTTAAAGGGACTTGTTTAGAAGAAGGAGGATCAAAACTATGAACATTAAAATGAAAACTGTATCACAACAACCAACAACAGAAGCTAGGGAACCAAAACAAAGGCAAACTAAGTAGGCAACGAGAGTGGGAAAAGAATTATAGGTATGGGGAACATATTGGGGGGAGGTCAGCCGAGAGGGGGGAGCGGGAAAAGGGAGGGAGATGATGCAGCAATTAAGAAGCATAGTAGGAGGGAATGGAGTAGACAGGAAGATGTTGAGAAGAACTATATGCACAACCAATGGATGTGGACTAAAAGGGGGGGACAACTGGAGGGAGGGGCGTCACTGGGTGAAGGAGAGCAGAGGGAAAAAATTGGGGCAACTGTCACAGCATAATCAATAAAACATTTAAAAAAATGCAGTAAGGTAGATTTTCCATATATATATCTCAATGGAACACAATCAAATATTTAAGTAGACCCACACATATATAATCAATTGATTTTGACAAAGGTATCAACATAATTGAACAGAACAGGGATGATCTTTTCAACAAATAGTGCTGGAACAATTGGACACCCATATGTAAAAAAAACCTGTCAACCCTTACCTTTCACCATATAAAAGTTAACTTGAAATAGATCATAGACTTAATAATAAATGATAAAAATATATATAAGTATACAATTTTTATAATGAGAAATTTTCAATAGACATTTTACAAAAGAAGAAAAATATGAACAGTTGCTTGCAAGTCTGGTATTCATTAAGAAATATGATTTCACTTACACATGAAATCTAATGAACAAAATAAACTAACAAAGTAGAAACAGATTCACAGGTACAGAAAACAGACTGACAGCTGTCAGAGGGAGGGGATTGCAGGGCTGGGTGAAAAAGGCAAGGGATTAAACAAATAAAAAACAAAAGAGACAACAGTATGTTGATTACCAGGTGGAAAGGGGGGTGGGAGGATGTAGAAGAGTGTAAAGGGGAGATAAATAGGGAGAGAAGAAGACTTGACTTGGGGTGTTCCACAATATACTATAATATAGAACAATATACAGATAATGTGTTATAGAACTGTATGCTTGAAACCTAAATAATTTCATTAACCAATGTCACCCCAATAAATTCAATCAAAAACAATAAATAAATAAATGCTCAATTAAAAAAAAAAGAAAGAAAATGTCCATTGAAACCACAATGAAATGCTACTACATCGTTCCTGGAATGACATAAGATCAAGCAAAAATAAATAAATGATACAAAGAGCTTGCAAAGGTGCAGTACAGCTGGAACTGATATGCATATCCAGTGGGAATGCAAAATGTTACAGCACTTTGGCAAACAGTTTAGCAGTTTCTTCTAAAGTTAGGCATATAGGCCTAGGTATTGACACAATAGAACTGAAAACACTGGCCCACACAAAAACTTCTACACAAATGTTTATAGCATATTTATCCATAATAGACAAAAGCTAAAAAGAAACCAGACATCTATCAACAGGTAAATGATCAAAAAACCATGATACATTCATATAAGGAGATTCTCAGCAATGAGGTAACTGAGTAATAAATAAAGCTTAACTACTGTCCCCTGTAGTAAGTGAGAGAAGCCAGATACAAAAATATCTACATATGATGTAATTTTGTTTTATGACATTTTACAAAAGCCAAACTAAGGGACTAAAATTAGGTAAGTGTTCCCAGGAACTGGAGTTGGGGGAGTCATTCAGCTTTGCCTGAAGTGATGTGGCCTATCTCTTTTTAGGTCTGGCTTCTTTTGGCCAGCATTACATTTGTGAACTTCATATGTCTGTATAGAGGTAGTTTGTTCATTTTTATTGCTGTATAGTATTCCAATGAATAATTATGTCACAAGTTGCTTAGCAAATTGACTGCTATGTCACACTCACATATTAAGAATATAACATAATATTTTAATTCACTAAAATTCTTATGTAATTCTTACTTAAATCTTAGTTAAGCCTTACAATATCAAAATGAAATTTTTGTTACCTAATCATCACTTAGACATTAAAATTCAATACATCTCTATAAAATGCATCAACTTTTTTAATGAAAATTTTCCTTTATCATTTGGTCAGTTTGAGCTCATCTCCAAACATTTCTACATCTAGTTTGCCACTCCTGCTTTTGTTTCCTATGAAATTTTCTTTTTTCAATGCATTTTCTAATTTATAGCTGAAGATACTTTCACCTGGCCCACCTAGGACAGTCTACAATTTCAGAGAATTCACCTCCTAGATTATGGTAGCCTTGGCATCCTCTTCAAACAACAGAAAGATATTCTCTGAAAGAAACATAAAAGGCAGTGATGACTGAGCTCAGTCACAATTTGAAATCTGAGGGATTCTGCCCGAAACAAAAACCATAGTAAAGCAGGGTATTTGGGATATAAGGCAAAATTCTTGAGAGCATTAACTTAAATTACTCTAGTATATAGAGCCATGCAGAGGTGACACCACTTGAGAGAGAGAAGTTCTGGCACAAGTGTGATGAGACATTATTTAGGACCACTCTACAGTGAATGCTTCTGAGTGTCAGAAACCTGCACATATCAAGGGAACAAAGTTAGGTTTAAACTTGATTGATTATTGAGTTTTTGCATTTTATTGCTGCAGTGAAAATCATGTCATGAATACTTCATTTATTCCTTCATATAAGGATGTCCTAATTAATCTCTTATTCAAAAGCCACCAGTATTATGTTAGTAACTGCATTATTTTGTGACAGTAATGACAACCCAGAAACAGTTTCCTGTGGCCTAGTTTTTTTAAAGCCTTTTCCTCAGCAGGATGATGCCTACCTGGATCTTTGAATGAAAGCATATTAATAAAGCTGCAATGCAAATGATTATATTGAAAGTGATGAAGAATTTATTAGGAAGAAAGCCATCATGGACTGTGCAGTATATGAGGCATAAAACTGCTGTAAGTAATGACAGAATGGAGTTCAGGCAAGTAATAGGCAGCAAAGCTCTAAATCGAGAGCATGGAGATATATTATTTAGCAATAAAGTTTCCATAAAATTTGAAATATGAGGTGAAAAGATTAACATGGTCATACAAGTCATCTTTAATGTTCGTAGCCAAGTTCTGCCTTTTAGAAAATATAAACTGAATTTATGCCTGCGACAACATGTAAGTCAAGAGTCTTATTTATATATTACATGCAAATGACTACACCTTTGGTTTGCAGTTACCAAAGTAATATTTAATAGCATTTAGATTTATTACATTAACATTGGATCATAAGCTGTATTTCTCTACCTGTCAAATGACTAATGTTTGCAAGTCCTGTCATCAATAAATAGACTGTGGTTTATAGACCCCTGCACTGATAGTCCCAAATCTATGAACAAAAGATTTTGCATCTTTTCTTACCTTAAACTGAATATAGATATGTTCTCATTTATTCCATAATAATATTATACTATAATTAATTGCCACACACCATTTGGTCCCATGGCACGTTGCTTCCACAGAGGGAATGCATAAGTGCTCTAATTAAAAGTAAGGCTTCTGATGGCAGTAACCTAAACAAAAACCTTGATGGCCAGTCACCAGCAGGGTGACCTTGGTCAAATGACTTAACTACTCTGGTCCCGGTTTTTACATCTATAAGACAGACATAATAATACCAAATGCATGGGATTGTTATACCAAAGTATATAAAGTGTTTCTGGTCTGTGGTAACCAAATAAGTTATTATAAGTATAATTATTATTATCATACATTATGAGTATTTCCATATGGATAGCAACCTCAACAATCTTTGAGCAGAGGCAAAGCACAGTTTATTCCTCAGATATTCTCATTTTGGCTTTATTTCTAAAGTTAAATGCCTGAAGGTTAACTTGTATCTAACAATGTATGCAATTAATATGATATCCATTTGTATTTAACATAAATGTTTTATGAAAAATATTGTCTTCTATGATTTTTCAGAATTGGATATAAAATTGAATATAGTAGGAAATTAAATTGAATCTTAAGAGAGGAAACATCCGATGTCGAACATGGCGGAGGAGTGAGAGGAAGCTGCGCTTTCTGGCTCCCGAAACTCGTCTGTAGTTTGGACTAATTGCAGACAGAACATCTCAGTGAGCAGCTGGACACTGGCAGGAGTTGAGCCCTGGCACTGCTGGATTAGAGGAAACCATCTGGGAATGACCTGTTTGGTGAGGATAGCGGAGGAAAAAGAGATGAGACAGGATTACTAACTGGGGTGGTTCCCCGAGCTGCAGCTAGAAGAACACAAAGGCTTTTTGGGGACCACAGGCTTCCCTAGAGAGTAATTGAAAGGAGAGAGGGTCTCTGCCTGCTGGCAGAGACAGGACTGCACCAGGTGGCATTGGCGCTGAAAGACAAGAAACTGCGTACTGCTGTGCATGTGAGAACGTAATTTTATCTTTATATTTTTCTCTTGTGAACTGCGGAGAGGGGAGGAAAGGTTGGGGGTGATAGGACATTCTTGAGAAGTGCAGGCGCAGAAGTGCGCTCGCCCACTCCCCAACCCTCCCCTTGGGTCACGCAGGAAGTGCCCTCATTCACTGGCCCAGGTGTGCAGGGCCTCGCGTCCAGGTGCCCCTCGGACACACCCCAACAGACATAAGATCAGTGCCCCAATGGGTGCAGGGAGAGACTGCTGGGCATGCAGAAGACCGTGCACAGAAACCCCTGACCAGACCCAGTGGGTGCCAGGCCAGAGCGAAGACCACTTGTGCAGGCTCTGCTTGTGCCCGCCGAGGCGGGTGCAGGAACGGCAGGTGGCGGTAACTCACAGATGCTCACTTCCACTGTGAACAAGTGTCCAGGGCCCCGACCCAAGGGGCGAGAGACCAACCAACTCCTGGGGTGCATCTTGGCAGACCTGAGGCTAGCGCGAGCACAAGCACCCCGGCTGGCTCTAAACAGACACCAAACTTGCAAAAATCAGGAACCTCTGGTCTGCCTCATTAGACCAGCTGTGGATCCAGAAAAAGAAGACAACACACAAAGGCTGAACTGAGTAAAGACTATCCTTTTGTATATATATATTTTTAAATTTTTATTTCAATTTTCGGTTTTCTTATTTGTATTTTATTTTAATTTTTTAATTTTTTTATTTCTTTATTTTAATTTTAATTTTTACTTCTATTTAAAAATATTTTAAACTATCTTTTTAATTTGTTTTATATCATCTCTCCTTCTCATCCTTCCTCCTTAATTTTTGTTATTTGTCTAGTTTAGCCTCCCTTTCACTCTAAATAGATAGAGAATAACTATTATGTAAATTTAATACTATACAATTCCACTTTCTGACTATATTCTGCATTCTTCCCTCTTTTTCTTTTATTATTATTAACAATGTAAATATTACCTACTGTCTTGCATAGTCTCAACAATACTTGCTAGTATTAGTAATCTATCATCACCTCTCTCAAAAAATCCTATTATTCCTCTTTAAAAATAACCCTTGTCTACTATTCCTATAGTATAAAAGCCCTAATCTCTCTACATTTATATTAATACTGGCTCATTTGCTGATGATAGCGGGATAGAGGGTGGAAGATACTTTCAAGCGTGTGGGTTTCCTGCCTGGGCTGTGTGTTTATGTTTTTAACAGCATCTCCACAAAAGAACTCAAGATGAAGTGGACAGAGTGACTCTCAGTGAACTAGCCAGAGGGAAAATCCTTCCAAAGAGCATCTAAAATATAACCAGACACCACAAACAAATGACATAAAGGGTATCCCAAGAACATCAGGCTCAGGAGATCAAAGAGACTGCACCACTGAAAACCCCAGATCTCCTATAAAGAATCTCATACCACAAAGGTGGGAAGTCAAAGCAGACAAACCCAAAAAACAAAAATAAACAAGAAGAATCCAACATGGTAAGACGGAGAAACAACCTCTCAATGAAAAGAAAAGAGGAATCCCCAGAAAGATAGGTAGATGTAACAGACATAGCCCCAATGTCAGACATGGAATTCAAAACAATGATGGTGAAGAAGCTCAATAAACTCATCGTCGGCAGCCGTCCGTCTCGAGAGACGATGGTGTAGCTTCTTAAGAGTCTATCTGCACCGCCGAGAATGGCTGTGCAGTCCAACTCGGGAGCGACACGGTATCTGTCTCCTCCCGTGTTGAATCGACATCTTGTGATGATGCTGGAGTGTCCTCTCCAGTGAAGCTGAAGCTACAGAGCCTGGGAAGGGTGATATGGAGGGTCTGCTGTTGCCCATGCAGCAGACCCCCCCTCTCTTCGCAGCTGAAGGGTCCAAGGGAAAGACGGAGTCAATACAGCTTGGCTTCAGGTGCGCCGCAGGAGTTGCCGGTGTTGACTACAACGTCGAACCGCCTTAGGGACAAAAAACCCAACAACCTCATAAACAACTACGACAACCTCCAAGGAAGTTACCAACAGCTCCAAGAAAATTACAGGGAATTTACGGATAACTACATCAGCATAAAAAAGGACATAGGAACTATTAAAAAGAACGAAGAAGAAATAAATAATACAATCTCTGAACTAAAAAACACAGTAGAATCAATCAAAAGCAGGCTAAAAGAAACAGAGGATCGGATCAGTGAGTTAGAGGACAATGTAGAAAAAAATTCCCAGGTAATACAAAAAAATGAAAAAAGATTGAAAAAGTATGAAGAAGATGTAAGGGAATTACAGGATAGCATGAGGAAGAACAACATCTGAGTCATCGGAATTAAAGAGGGAGAAGAAGAGGAACGAGGAATAGAAAGGCTGATAGGAGAAGTAATGACAGAAAATTTTCCCAAACTGATGAGAGAAAAAGTTATGCAAGTTTAAAAAGCACAGAAAGTCCCAATGAAAAGGAACCCCCAAAAACCCACTCCAAGGCACATCATAATTAAAATGGCAATATTCAAAGACATGATAGTGTACATAGAAAACCCTATAAACTCCACTAAAAGACTACTCGATATAATAAGTGAATCTGGCAAAATAGCAGTGTACAAAATAACTATACAGAAATCTAAGGCATTTCTGTACACAAACAATAAAATATCAGGGACAGAGACAAAAAAGAAAATGCCATTTACTATAGCAACAAGAAAAATAAAGTACCTAAAAATAAACTTAACCAAAGAGATAGAAGACCTGTACTCTGAAAATTACATAACACTGAAGAAAGAAATTAAGGAAGATACAAATAAATGGGAGCAAATACCATGTTCATGGATGGGAAGAATCAACTTCATCAAAATGGCCATACTACCCAAAGCAATTTACAGATTCAATGCAATCCTTACTAAAATACCAATGACATATTTCACAGACCTAGAACCAATACTCCAAAAATTCATATGGAACCAAAAAGGATCCCGAATAGACAAAGCAATCTTCAGACAGAAGAACACAGCAGGAGGAATCACAACACCAGACATCAAACAATACTACAAAGCCACTGTGATCAAAACGGTCTGGTACTGGCACAAGAACAGACATACAGATCAGGGGAACAGAATAGAGAGCCCAGAAATAAATCCAGGACTATACGGTCAACTAATATTTGGTAAAAAAGAAAGGAACATAGAATGAAGTGAGAAGAGCCTCTTTAACAAATGGTGCTGGGAGAACTGGACAGGGATGTGCAAAACAATGAAACTAGACCACCAATTTACACCACACACGAGAATAAACTCAAGATGGATCAAAGACTTAAATGTAAGCCATGACACCATTAAAGTCCTAGAGGGAAACATAGGCAGGAAAATTTCAGATATCCCACGTAACAATATCTTCACGGATACATATCCTAAGGCAAGAGAAATGAAGGAAAAAATAAACAAATGGGACTACATCAAACTAAAGAGTTTCTGCTCAGCAAAAGAAAACATCAGCAAGATGAAAAGGAAACCAATCATGTGGAAAAACATATTTGCCAATGATATCTCAGACAGGGGACTGATCTCCAAAATATATAAAGAGCTTATATGACTCAACAGCAAGAAAACAGACAACCTAATTAAAAAATGGGCAAAGGAACTGAACAGACACTTCTCCGAAGAGGACATACAGAAGGTCCATAGACACATGAAAGAATGTTCAACATCACTAGCCATCAGAGAGAAGCAAATAAAAACCACAATGAAAAGCAGGTTGCAATTACAGTGCTTCATTTTGTGGAAGTACTGCTATTATCCTGCTGAAACAAAATCTTGTGTTGATCATTTTTGATTTTGCCTTCATGTGGGTGAAAATCATGATGAACTGACAAGGACAATTAAAAAGAAACAACAAAACCTCAATGAGATACCAGTTTACACCAGTCAGAATGACCATCATCAACAAATCAACAAACAACAAGTGCTGACGAGGATGTGGAGAAACGGGAACCTTACTGCAGTGTTGGTGGCAATGTAGACTGTTGCAGCCACTATGGAGAACAGTATGGAATTACCTCAAAAAACTAAAAATGGAACTGCCTTTTCAAACAGTGATTCCACTGCTACGATTATACCCCGAAAAGCCTAAAACCCTAATTCAAAAGAACTTATGCACCCCTATGTTCATAGCAGCCTTGTTCACAATAGCTAAGTGCTGGGAACAGCCTAAGTGCCTATCTGTAGAGGAGTGGATCAAAAAACTGTGGTACATTTACACAATGGAATACTCTGTAGCAGAAAGAAAGAAGGAACTCCTGCCATTTGCAACAACATGGAAGGGACTAGAGAGAATTATGATTAGTGAAATAAGTCAGGCAAAGAAATCAAAATACCATATGATATCACCTAATACAGGAAACTAAAGAACAACATAAACAAAAGAATTAAATAGGACAATGAGCAGAATAGCAGTCAATAGGGGAGAGGAGGGAGGGAGAGAAGGGGGATAAGTATGGGAAGGGTTTAGTCAAAGAACATGTCTAAATGACTCATGGACATGGACAACGGGGAGGGATATCATTGTGGGAGAAGCTGGGTGGGGGGGATCAATGGGGGAAAAATTAAACAAAATTTAAAAAAATTAAAAAAAATAAAAAAACACAAAACAAGAGAATGCCAATCAAACCCTCTAATTAAAAAAAGAGAGAGAGAAAAATCCCTATTTACAAAACATTTTATTCTGACATTGAAATCCTTTCTATTCAATCACATAGAGAATAGAAGATTGCAATTTTTAAACAATATAATCACAGAGGCCTTAAAGAGAAAATGATATCTGAGTAAATTCCTGAAAGAAGTAAGGATACAAGCCATCTGAGACTCAATAAACGGAACAGTTTGTGCATGCTCCCTAGGATGGAAAGGCAGCAAAGGAGGGAGTGGTCAGTAGGAGTTGCTCACCAGGGATGCAGGCAATGAGGCATGCATTGTCCAGAAAAAAAATATCAAAACAACAGTAAAACCAATTATAATTTTATTATTACCCTGCATTAACAAGTATAGACAGTATCAGTGATAAAATATTTCTCCCAGAAAATATTATCTATTGACCTAAGTTCTAAAGAATTACTGTGTTTTCTACTGAGCCTGGTGGACTGCTGCCACCAGCCCACCTTCTGTTTGCCACTCTGTGGGAGCATACCAGGAAGGAGCAGCAGAGGGCAAGTGTGTTTGGATCAGGTTCAATGAGAACAAGAATAATAGGTGTGGGGTCAAAAACAATAGCATGAGTAAAACATTGGGGCTTTGTAAGCTCTGTTTGGACTTGGGCTTTGACTCTACATCGGTTAGGAAGCCACCAGATGGATGATAGCAGAGGACTTTCAATATATTATTTCAACACATGGATTGCAGTGTTGAGAAAAGACTTTGGGGGTGAGGAAAGTTGTAGCAGAGAAAAGATACATAGATGGTGATTGTTGTGACTGGTGAAGGATGAATTCTCTCTCTCAATAGTATGAAATGGCTAATGCATGACACTCAACATAGGACAGATGAGACTGATGGCAGTTATTAGTCACACATACATACAGCCCAATAGAGGAGGACACCGCACTCCTGGCAGGGCCACACAAGTGTTGCACTTTGGGACAAGAATAAACCAGAAGAGGCTGTCAAAGGCAGGCTTTATAGTGATGAGAGTAGTGTGCCCTCTGGATCACATCTTGAGGATGTGATTGGTTTATTTGGATAATTTTAAAGCTTTCAGGGAAGTAAAACACATTGAGATCCATCCAACATCTGATCGAGCTGTGTGTTGGGGGGCTCTCAGGTGGTATATTAAATTAAGAATATGAAGACTATGACCTGCTTAATGAGGCACAAGCCACCTTCAGTGGGGTCAACAGGTAGCTCCCTTACCTTCCAAGCTCCCACTTTGGGGAAGTGGAAATCCTGGGATCATATTGATTGAAGGGGAAGTTTTTAGAATTGTCAGTTATAGACTCCAACAGAAGAATTGTCAACAGAAAAGAATTACCAATCTCAGGCCTCAACAGAAAAAGAGGTATATTGCATCTTCTACAAGAAATCAACACCCAGCAGCTCAGCCAATGACAAAAGTCATCTCCATTAATTCTCACTTTTCTCCAATGAAGCTCCATTCAAAACAATCTCTCTTTGCCCTGGCTGGGTGGACCAGTTGGTTGGAGAATCATCCCATGCACCAAAAAGATTGCAGTTTCAATCCCCAGTCTGGTGGTGATGGGGGTGGTGAAAGGGTGGGGGTCTCATTGGAGGAAACAAATTTTTCTCTCTCTCTCTCTCTCTCTCTCTCTCTCTCTCTCTCTCTCTCTCTCTCTTCTGTTTTTCTCCTTTCTCTTTAAAATCAGTACAATATATCCTCTAGTGAGGATTGAAAAAAAAGAAATCCTCTCACCTTCTTTTTTCTCCATAAAATGACACTTCTCTCCTTTGTTGATCTTGTCTATGGCTTTTGCTATAGCTACAGGTAGAGAGTCACTGTTCTATTTATTCTTCCATCTGAAAACAATTGTGGAGGATCTGAGATTTTGCCCTATCTTCTGTCTAACAATTTAGCCTGCCACAGTTTCATGGATGTTGGCAGAAGATATAAGGTTCCTGGTTCAAAGACATTGATCTCTATTACTCACTGCACAGAAAGAATCATAAGCTCACATTCACATCAACCATCCCTTCCACTCAAATGCCACTAGAACAATGCAATGTGGCCCAGGTAGATGCTGTGCACAGGGTAAATTTGCAGCTCAAAAACCCCAAGATAAGAAACCTCAAGATTAAGAACTTAAATCTTTACAATGGGCTGCAAGCAAATCTACTCTTTGCCCTAAAAGGAATCATTACTTTTTTTATACAACAAACTTCCCCTTTGTCTGGAGGGAGATGTATCTGTGTAGTTTTTCAGGCTATTTACTATACAAACATTCATGAGAAGATAATCTGAAATAAAACCTATCAATATCTCCACTTGCAAAATATGCAGAAACACCAAAAAAGCCATGAAGAATTATTGCCCAACATTATCCCAGGCCTAAAGCTGTACCTGACACATTGTAGTCATGCAATTAACCTTTGTTGATAAAACCTCCAAGACTCTCTATTTTTATCAATATATTCTATTTTCACAAATGAAAATATTTTTAAAAACCTTAATATGAGGAAATTCTTGAATAATGTCTTAGTTTGGGCTGCTATAGCAAAGTATCATAGCCTGAGTTGTTTACAAACAACAGAAACTTACTACTTAAGTTCTGAAGGCTGGAAGTTCAGGATCACAGAGGTTCCTGGTGATTCATTCCTCTTCTGGGTTGCACACTGTCAACTTCCCTGTTCATCTCACATGGAAAGAGAGATTTAGTTAGCTCTCTGACCTCTTCTAAGGGCGCTAACTCCATTCATGAGAGTTTCATCATCGTGAACTAATTACCTCTCAAAGTCCGCACCTCCAAATACACTGGGGATTAAATTTCAACATAAGAATTTGGGGGTGAAGGAAAAACAAACATTAAAACCATAAGAACATAAGAATAAAAACCAGTGCAGAGATATGTGTAGAGTGGCAAATAGAAATTATAAAGCTCTATTGGCTTTCTCATTTGTAAATAGAAATGACAAATCTACCTCTTGACTTCTTGAAGAAACTCAGTCTTCTCTTTTATTGCTTTCTTGCCTCACTCTGAAGTATTTGATCAAGGAAAGAACATTTAGTTAAACCACATAGCTAAGGTTTTAGTATGCCTGTCTTTTGTAATTTTCAGCTTCTAAAAAAACAGAGAAGTAAGAAAGCATGTGATACATTTCTTTGTGGGCAAATAGGTAAATATCCAGCTCACACACTCTCTCTCTCTTCCCTACCCCCTCCAACACACATACATGTACACACACATCAGTACACACAAATATACTGTTCTTTCATTGTACTTTTCTGTGTCTAGAAACACACTGACAGTACTTCAACTTTTAAAATAGTAATATTCAAAATTACGTTTTTAGCCTTTGAGGTATAAGTAGGCACAGTGAACCTTTGGCTATCCTTTTTCTAGTCTCTTTATTTCAAAATTCTCTAAACAAAAAAAAAGGTCCACATACCAGACCAGTCATGTTCACTAGCATTCTTTACTAGGACTTTGAGCTCTAGGAAAGAAAAGTGATTTTATTGTACCCTTCTGGGTTCTAGGCGGAGACACTCCTGAAATTAAAAAATAAATAAATAAATAAAAGGAAAAACAGATTAACGAGAGATAAACATACATACATGAGAGACACCCAGGAAAACTGAGCAACTCCCAAAATTGGCCCATGCCATTATCCTAAATGACATCTTCAGCTAAAGACAAAAGATGTTTCAATTGCAGGGAGAAATCCAGTTGTGCATGGTTACAAGGAAAAGCACAGTAAACAGAGTAAGGTTTTCAGAAAGATTTAAGTCATTGCCTTCTGCATTGATATGAGCTTCTAGAGACTGAGACATCCTTCTCTTTCTGGTACAGAGAGGGAGGCACTCTTACAAATAGATGTTTCCTTTACAAATACAAATGTTTTTAATAAAGGGTAACTTCCACTCAGTTTTTAGAGCTTCATCTGTGTCTGCTGTTTCTTAAAAATAACCAACTTAAAGTAATGAACATTCCAAAAATGCATATTCTGAGGTATTATGTTCTGTTCCCCATTCAGGGCCACATTCCTACACGAGTGTAAAATCTCCCTTGGCCCTGCTTTGTCCTTTGAAAAGAGTAGCTAGTTAAGAACAGAATCTGATTTTCTGGAACTCCAAATTCTGTACAATACCCACTACATACTAACAAGTACAGAAGAGATTGCTTTTCTATCTGCAGTCATTTTATATTCTACCTCATAAACTTTAAAACAAATAGAACAGTTTTGAGAGTTATTTGCATAATGTAGTCACACACCAAACATAACATTGTCTTTTTTTATATCTACATAGTTTTATCTTCAAGAGTATTATGCCATTTTCAGTTACAAATTGTTATATATACCATGCCTTTCCTTGGTATGTTTGAAATGCATATAATTTCAGTTGTTTACTTTGCTTTTGTTATTGAACTGGATCCATTATGTGTTATTCTCAGAAATATACTTAACTTGTATATCATTTATATGCCTCCATATTAGCTAGCTATTTAGATGTTTAAACAGTTTGTTTCATTTATTTTTTTAATCATAAGTGTTTGAATTACTTTAACTCTTATTGAGACTTTTTATTTTCCCTTGAGAATAATTTTTCCAGTTCAGTAATATTCTTTGGGCACTTTTAATCTCATAGCTAAAAATATAATTCCTTTAGAATTGAACACATTTTTCATATTTCACACAAACCAATTGTTAATCACATATATTCATGTTTATAATTAATTTTAAATTCCCTGCTTCTTGCCTTAAAAGAGATAATGACTACTTATAATGCTCAAAGTATCAACATAATCATTGTAATATATCACAATATTTTTTTATATTTTATAGTTTTATTCCTCCTCCATTTGATCTTTTTTTCACTCAAGCTCCTTAACCAAATCTTGAACCAAAATAAAGTGTTAATGATAATATAAATAATTAAAAATAAAAAAGAGAGATTTTGCTTCTACTCTTCTTTTGTGGTGATTTTTTCCCCCTTATTCCAGAGAAAATTAAAATATTTTAACAAGTGTTTACCTGTCTCTACTTAGAAAAGCACTTTTTTGCGTTTAATTCTGAATTTAATTTCTTATTTTAATAACTCAAAAACACAATTCCCATATTAATAATAGCCCTGAAAAATATTAAAGAAGCTATTGCTTTATCAGTTAGACCAGGTATTGGGCTGCAGATACTGTATATCATTTTCTGTAATTTTCATATGAGTTTTATATTACAATTACCCCTATTTTTCAGATGAAGAAATTGAGACTCAGACTGTAACACTGTGATAGCTAAGCCAGAAATTAAACCCAAGTCTTTCCATTTATAAAGCCTATGCTCTATCATTGTACCATGCCACGAACTCGTGTATCTCAGTCTGGACCAAAGTCAAAAGAACCCTTGAAAAATTGTTTATGATACTGAAAGCTTGTTTTGGTTTTGAAATTATGTAGATTTTTCTATTTTTTTAACTTCAGTTGTCTTTTTAACTTTTAAAAGTTACTAAAGAGAACAGAGGAGGAAAAACTGGAAAAGGGACATTACTTTAAAAACTTCTCCAAATAAAAGCATTATTTGTAGCTTACAGTGTATTTTGTAGCAACAGACACTATGTCATCTTTTTATGCACAGAGTGTTGCTTTTCTTTAGTCTCAAACCTTTTTGCATTTTACCCACAAGCAAAATCACAATGAAATTGTGATGGGGACCATGATCATGACTCCTTTTACCTTAAACCAAACCAGTAATTTCTTTTCAAAATGTGTTATTAGATGAGAGATAAAATTTCACTTTTCAGATCAAAAAAAATTCTACGAAGGAGCCATCTCTGGGGTGGTCTTCTTTTTTTCTTTTTCTTTTATTTTTTGGATTTTCATTACAGTTGTCCCATTTTTCCCCCATTACTCTCCTCCACCGAGCACACCCTTCTCCCACAAAAATATCCCTCCCTTTTGCCCATGTCCATGAGTCCTCCATACATGTTCCTTGACTAAACCCTTCCCTTACTTATCCCCCTTCTCTCCCTCCCCTCTCCCCCCTATTGACTGCTATTCTGCTCATTGTCCTATTTAGTTCATTTGTTTACGTTGTTCTTTAGTTTCCTGTATTAGGTGATAACATATGGTATTTTTCTTCCTTTGCCTGACTTATTTCACTAAGCATAATTCTCTCTAGTTCCATCCATGTTGTTCCAAATGGCAGGAGTTCCTTCTTTCTTTCTGCTACATAGTATTCCATTGTGTAAATGTACCACAGTTTTTTGATCCACTCATCTATAGATAGGCACTTAGGCTGTTCCCAGCACTTAGCTATTGTAAACAGGGCTGCTATGAACATAGGGGTGCATAAGTTCTTTTGAGTTAGGGTTTTAGGCTTTTCGGGGTATAATCGTAGCAGTGGAATCACTGTTTCAAAAGGCAGTTCCATTTTTAGTTTTTTGAGGTAATTCCATACTGTTCTCCATAGTGGCTGTACCAGTCTGCATTCCCACCAACAATGCAGTAAGGTTCCCGTTTCTCCATATCCTCGTCAGCACTTGTTGTTTGTTGATTTGTTGATGATGGCCAATCTGACTGGTGTAAACTGGTATCTCATTGTGGTTTTTATTTGCTTCTCTCTGATGGCTAGTGATGTTGAGCATTCTTTCATGTGTCTATGGACCTTCTGTATGTCCTCTTCGGAGAAGTGTCTGTTCAGTTCCTTTGCCCATTTTTTAATTAGGTTGTCTGTTTTCTTGCTGTTGAGTCATATAAGCTCTTTATATATTTGGAGATCAGTCCCCTGTCTGAGATATCATTGGCAAATATGTTTTTCCACATGATTGGTTTCCTTTTCATCTTGCTGATGTTTTCTTTTGCTGAGCAGAAACTCTTTAGTTTGATGTAGTCTCATTTGTTTATTTTTTCCTTCATTTCTCTTGCCTTAGGATATGTATCCGTGAAGGTATTGTTACGTGGGATATCTGAAATTTTCCTGCCTAGGACTTTTATGGTGTCATACCTTACATTTAAGTCTCTGATCCATCTTGAGTTTATTCTCATGTGTGGTGTAAATTGGTGGTCTAGTTTCATTGTTTTGCACATCCCTGTCCAGTTCTCCCAGCACCATTTGTTAAAGAGGCTCTTCTCACTTCATTCTATGTTCCTTTCTTTTTTACCAAATATTAGTTGACCGTATAGTCCTGGATTTATTTCTGGGCTCTCTATTCTGTTCCCCTGATCTATATGTCTGTTCTTGTGCCAGTACCAGACCGTTTTGATCACAGTGGCTTTGTAGTATTGTTTGATGTCTGGTGTTGTGATTCCTCCTGCTGTGTTCTTCTGTCTGAAGATTGCTTTGTCTATTCGGGATCTTTTTTGGTTCCATATGAATTTTTTGGAGTATTGGTTCTAGGTCTGTGAAATATGTCATTGGTATTTTAGTAGGGATTGCATTGAATCTGTAAATTGCTTTGGGTAGTATGGCCATTTTGATGAAGTTGATTCTTCCCATCCATGAACATGGTATTTGCTCCCATTTATTTGTATCTTCCTTAATTTCTTTCTTCAGTGTTATGTAATTTTCAGAGTACAGGTCTTCTATCTCTTTGGTTAAGTTTATTTTTAGGTACTTTATTTTTCTTGTTGCTATAGTAAATGGCATTTTCTTTTTTGTCTCTGTCCCTGATATTTTATTGTTTGTGTACAGAAATGCCTTAGATTTCTGTATATTTATTTGGTACCCTTCTGTTTTGCCAAATTCACTTATTATACCGAGTAGTCTTTTAGTGGAGTTTATAGAGTTTTCTAGGTATACTATTATGTCACCTGCATATAATGATAGTTTTACTTCTTTTTCCCAATTTGGACGCCTTTTATTACTTTTTCTTGACTGATTGCTGTAGCTAGGACTTCCAACACTATGTTGAATAGAAGTAGAGAGAGTGGACAGCCTTGTCCACTTCCTAATTTCAGGGGGAATGCTTTCAGTTTTTGTCCATTGAGTATGATGAAAAGGTTTCTCATATATAGCCTTAATTATGTTAAAGTATTCTCCGTCGATTCCCATTTTGCTGAGTGCTTTCATCGTAAATGGTGTTGTACTTTATCAAATGCTTTTTCTGCATCTATTGATATGATCATGTGATTTTTGTCTTTCATTCTGTTTAGGTGATGTATTATATTTATTCATTTGCGAATATTAAACCATCCTTGCATCCCTGGGATGAAATCCACTTGATCGTGGTGTATGATCTTTTTGATGTATTGCTGAATCCTGTTTGCCAATATTTTATTGAGGATTTGAGCATCTATGTTCATCAGTGATATTGGCCTGCAGTTTTCTTTCTTTGTTGTGTCTTGACCTGGTTTTGGGATTAGGGTAATATTGGCTTCATTGAAAGAGTTTGGGATTTTCCCCTCTTCTTGGATTTTTTGGAATAATTTGTGGAGGGCAGGAGTTAGTTCTTCCCTAAATGTTTTGTAAAATTTGCCTGTGAAGCCATCCGGTCCAGGGCTTTTGTGTACAGGGAGATTTTTGATTACTGTTTCAATTTCCTTCTTTGTTATTGGACTGTTGAGAATTTCTACTTCTTCTTGATTCAGTTTTGGAAGGTTTTATGTTTCTAGAAATTTGTCCACTTCTTCTAGGTTGTCAAATTTCTTGCCATACAGTTGTTTGTAGTAATTTCTTAAAATCGTTTGTATTTCTGTGGTATCAGTCGTGATTTCTTCTCTTTCATTTCTGATTTTGTTTATTTGGGTCTTCTCTCTTTTTTTTCTTGATGAACCTGGCTAGAGGCTTGTCGATTTTGTTTATTTTTTTGAAGAACCAGCTCCTAATTGTGTTGATCTTTTGAATTGTTTGTTTGGTCTCTATGTCATTTAATTCTGCTCTGATTGTGATGATTTCCTTCCTTCTTCTTGCCCTAGGCTTTGTTTGTTGTTGTTCTAGTTCTTGTAGCTTCAGGGTTAGATATTTTATATGAGCTTCTTCTATTCCTTTCAGATATGCCTGTATTGCTATGAACTTTCCTCTTAGGACTGCTTTTGTTGTGTCCCATAGGTTTTGACTGTTGTATGTTCATTATCATTAGCTTCTAGAAATTTCTTGATTACTTCTTTGATGTCATTGTTAACCCATTCATTATTTAATAGCATGTTATTCATTCTCCATGAGTTTGGGTGTCTTTTATATTTTTTTCTCTGAGGTTTATTATTAGTTTCAACAAATTGTGATCTGAAAAGATGCTTGGCATAATTTCAGTTTTCTTGAATTTGTTGAGGCTTGTTTTGTGTCCTGACATGTGGTCTATCTATGAAACGTCTGATGTGCATTTGGAAAGAATGTATATTTTGCTTCTTTGGGGTGGAAAGTTCTATATATATATCAGTTAAGTCCATGTGTTTTAGTGTGTTATTCAATGCCTGTATATCCTTGCTATTTCTTTGCTTCGATGATCTGTCTCTTGTTGATAATGCAGTGTTGAAGTCCCCTACTGTGAGTGTGGTGTTGTTAATATCCTTATTGTCGTCTTCTAGTATTTTCTTTATGTATTTGGTTGCTACTATGTTGGGTTCTTATATCTTTATCATTGTTATATCTTCTTGATGGATTGTTCCCTTAAGTATTATGAAATGTCCTTCTTCGACTTTTTTTATTGCCCTTGCTTTGAAATCCATTTTGTCTGATATGAGGAATGCTACGCCACCTTTTTTTTCATGTCCATTTGCTTGGATATTTTTTAACATACCTTTACTGTCAGTCTATGTAAATCTTTTGTTTTGAGGTGTGTTTCTTGTAGACAGCAGATATGTCGGTCCTGTTTTCTTATCCATTCCGTTACCCTATGTCTTTTAATTGGAGCATTTAATCCACTTACATTTAAGGTTATTATTGCCATGTATTTATTCATTTCCCTTTGTACCTGTGTTCCTCTCCTCTTTTTTTTCATCTTTTTTCTTAGGACATTCCCTTTAGCATCTCTTGCAATGCTGGTTTGGTGGAGATATATTCTTTTAGTCTTCCTTTGTCTGAGAAACTCCTTATTTCACTTTCCATTTTGAATGAGAGCCTTGCTGGGTAGAGTATTCTTGGTTGTAGGCCTTTGTTTTTCATTGCTTGAAATATTTTTTACCATTCTCTTCTGGCTTGTAATGTTTCTGTTGAGAAATCAGTTGATAGCCTTATTGGAGCTCCCTTGTATGTTATTTGCTGTTTTTCTCTTGTTGCTTTCAGGATTTTCTCTTTGACTTTGAATGTTGCCATTCTAATTATGATGTTCCTTGGAGTGGGTTTTTTGTGGTTCCTCTTCATTGGAAGTCTCTGTGCTTCCTGAACTTGCATAACTTTTTCTTTCATCAGATGATTGGGAAATTTTTCTGTCGCTATTTCTCCTATCAGTTTTTCTATTCCTTGTTCCTCTTCTCCCTCTTTAATTCCAATGACCCTGATGTTGTTTTTCCTTATGCTATCCTGTAATTCCATTACTTCTTATTCATACTTTTTCAACCTTTTTTCATTTTGTTGTATTGTCTGGGAATTTTTTTCTACATTATCTTCAAGCTCACTAATCCGATCCTCTGCTATGTTTAGTCTGCTTTTGATGGATTCTATACTGTGTTTTTCAGTTCAGAGATTGAATTCTTCATTTCTTCCTGGTTCTTGTTAATAGTTTCTATGTCTTTTTTTATGCTGGTATAGTTCTCTGTAAGTTCCCTGTGATTTTCTTGGAGCTGTTGGTAACTTCATTGGAGGTTGTCGTAGTTGTTTATGAGGTTGTCGAGTATATTGAGCTTATTCACCACCATAGTTTTGAATTTCGTGTCTGACATTGGGGATATATCTATTCCATCTACCTCTCTTCCCGGGGATTTCTATTTTCTTTTGATTGAGAGGTTGTTTCTGCATCTTACCATGTTGGATTCTTCATGTTTGTTTTTGTTTTTTGGAGTTGTTTGCTTTGACTTCCCACGTTTGTAGTATGAGATTCTTTATAGGAGGTCTGGGGGTTTCAGTGGTGCAGTCTCTTTTGTCTCCTGAGCCTGATGTTCTTGGGGTACCCTTTATGTCATTTGTGTATGCTGTCTGGTTATATTTCAGATGCTCTTTGGTGGGATCTTCCCTCTGGCTAATTGATTGAGAGTCACTCTGTCCACTTCATCTTGAGTTCTTTTGTGGAGATACTGTTAAAACATAAACACATGGCCAAGCAGGAGACCCACACCCTCAAAATTTTCCCCCACCCTCTATCCAGCTATCATCAGCCAACGAGCCAATATTAATATAAATGTAGAGAGAGTAGAGCTTTTATACTATAGGAAGAACAGATAAGAGTTGTTATTAGGGAGGGAAAATATAATTTTTGAGAGACGGGATGATAGATTAATAATAGTTGAGACTATGCAAGACAATAATATTTACATTGTATGTTAATAATGATAGAAGAAAAGGACGGAAGAATGCAGAATATAGTAAGAAAGTGGGATTGTATAGTATTGGATTTATATAGTAGTTATATTCTATCTATTTAGAGTGAAAGGGAGGCTAAACTAGACACACAAACAAATAAACAAATATTAAAGAGGAAGGATTAGAAGGAGAAATTGTATGAAACAAATTAAAGATATAGTTTTTTAAGGAAAAAATGTAAGAATTATAATTAAAATTAAATTTAGAATTAAAAATTAAGAATTAAATAATTTAAAGTAAAATAAATTACCAATAAAAAAACTAAGAAATAAAAATTTAAAAACTATATAAAAGGAATGTTTTTACTCAGTTCAGCCTTTGTGTGTCGTCTTCTTTTTCTGCATCCACAGCTGGTCTAATGAGGTGGGCCAGAGGTTCCTGTTTCTTGCAGCAGCAGTGTGCGCCTGTGGTGGCCAGCAGGGTGTGTTCCTTTCGTGCCTGTTGGAGCCGGCCAGCCGAGGTGCTTTTGCACCTGCACCCCTGAGTGCACAAGGCGGCCAAAGAGCTAGCCTCAGTCCTGCTGAGGTGCACTCCGGGAGTTGGTCTCTCACCTCTTAGGGGGGGGGGCCCTGGACACTTGTCCACAGTGGAAGTGAGCGTCTATTAGTCACTGCTGCCCGCTGTTCCTGCACCCTCCTGGGCGGGCATGAGCAGAGTCTGAGCAAGTGGTCTGCGCTCTGGCCTGGTGCCCATTGGAGCCTGCCAGGGGTGTCTGCACATGGTCTTCTGCATGTCCAGCTGGCCCTCCCTGTGCCCGTTGGGGCACTGATCTTATGTCTGTTGGGGTGTGTCCGAGGGGCACCTGGACGCACAACTCTGCACACCTGGGCCAGTGAATGAGGGCACTTCCCTATGCGCACCTGTGTGACCTAAGGGGAGGATTGGGGAGTGGGTGAAGGCACTTCTGCGCCTGCGTTCCTCAAGAATGTCCTATCACATCCAAACTTTCCTCCCCTCTCCGCAGTTCACAAGAGAAAATTATACATGAAAATTACATTCTCACATGCACAGCAGTACGCTGTTTCTTGTCTTTCAGCGCCAATGCCACTTGGTGCAGTCCTGTCTCTGCCAGTGGCCAGAGATCCGCTCTCCTCCTGTTTCCTCTCTGGGGAAGCCTGTGGTCGCCAAAAAGCCTTTGTGTACTTCCAGCGAAAGCTTGGGGAGCCACCCCAGTCAGATATCCTGTCTCGTCCCTTTTTCCTCCACTATCCTCACTAAACAGGTGGTTCCCAGATGGTTTTTCTCTAGTCCAGCAGTGCCAAGGCTTGACTCCTGCCAGTGTCCAGCTGCTCACTGAGATGTTCTGTCTGCAATTAGTCCAAACTACAGACGGGTCTCGGGAGCCTGAAAGTGCAGCCTCCCCTCACTCCTCCACCATCTTCTCCTTGTTCTGGAGTGTTTTATTGAACATCTAAACCTTTTGAGTTTTCCCGCCACATGCTTTGTGTCTTTCTATACATTTCCTTGTATTTCAAATTTTCTTCCTAGTACTTTTATACTTTGTAATCTTTCCCAGGATCAGGTTTAAATGACAGGCTTCATGTGTATTTTCTTAAGTTTTAAGAGAGAAAGAAGAATTTTTTTCCAAAGGAAAGAAGTATTTACTTAGAGAAATTCTCTAAAGGACATATCTACCACAGTATTCTACTTTTTATTATTCCTTCACCTCTATTTGTGTAGACCTACCAGGCCATATTCAGTGGTGAAAGGAGACAGTGGGAAAAAGCAAAGGAGTTGAGGAGATTGATCTTATAACGGAGAATAAAATGTAAAAACTACATGAAAGCAGTATGACATCCTTGTTAGATATAAAAAAGAGACCCCAACTCACTAAGCAGAATATAGATGTTAATAACAGGGACCTTAGGTGCTTCAGCCTTCAGGCACAAAACCCTCTAGTAGGAAAAACATTCAAAGACAAATATGCTTTATTTTAAAGAAAGAAGCTTTCTTTTAAAATATAGATCCTCCCCAGAATAAAATATGATCAAAAATTATCTGATTAAGCTACCAAGTGTGGTATGAGTCTATAAATTTTCCCAAAATGTTAAGTTTATTCTAATTATCATGTAAGGTGAATCTAACATGAGGGAAGTGGTGCTAGTTATTCAGGTACTTTGTTAGTAATTTTATAAATGTAAAAAAAACAAAGTCCTTCTGTAATCCTGAGACTATTTTCTGGTAAAATAAATTGAAGCAAAATAGAAACATGGTTTTTAAAAAGTCAAGAGAGTAGTGGAAGGAGTCCAAGAGGGTGGCCTAGAAAGACCCTGTGCTCAGTGCCTTCCACAGACCAACAAAAACTATATCTACATATGGAGACCATTTCCCTCTAAAAAAGATCTAAAAACGAGAGGAGTTGCTCTTCCACAACACAAGGTAAAAAGGACCACATTGAGACAGGTAAGAGCAGCAGAGACATGCTGTCTTAAAAAACAAACAAAGAAACAAACAAGCAAAAAAGAACCCTATCCCTGCACACAATAGGGAGGAATCTCAGCAGTTCAGTCTTTTTCCCAGAAGAGTAAGGGGTTTGTGCCCCACAGTAAGCATCCAACCCTTGGCATCTGCACTGGAGAGATAAGCCCCTCAGCCACCTGACTTAGAAAACCCGTGGGGCTGACATCCATGGGCCTCTAGGGAAATAAAATTTTTCTTTTAGAGGGCTCATCTGTAGTCTCACTTGCCTTGGGACCCAACACAAAACCAGAAGTTTAAAAAGCACCTACCCCATATGTAAATGAGAGTCCGTTGTTAATTTTAAAGCATCTGCTGGAGGGGCAGAACACAGTTGAAACTCTCCTCAGAGATGGAGGCTCTGGCAAGCACCTTTTTTTAAATTTGCTGACTGCCCTCCTAGCACAGGTGGCAAGCTCAATGTGTCCTCCTCCTGCTGCTTTTCTGGGACAGGTGGAGTCAAGCAGCTATGGCACTGTCCCACTGCGATGCTGAAACTGAGAGTGTGGGTCAATGCAGCATTGCCCTGCTCCCTGGCTGAGGCAGGCAAATGCAAATGCTCACAGCACTCTCCAGTTTTCTCTCTAAAGCCAGTGCATGCGCATGCAGACATAAGTCCCTCTCCCGAATGAAATGCATCGCTGAAGACTGAAGGTGTGCATGGTAAAGGCATTTTCCTGCTGCCTTACTGAAAATGACAAGAATGCCCTACTCCTACCACTCCAACTGCCTCAGTAAAACCAGCAGGCATGCACAATCCACACAAGGGATGTTCCTGGATCACCTAGCCCTGGTAGCCAAGGAAGCTGGCACTCCTGGGTTCCAAAGACAGGCATTGGCAGACTACCACCATCAGGGCACTGCAGAAACACAAACTGAAACACAACTACAGACTTCCTGTTTAAAAAATTCCCTATTTACTTATCCTGGAGCACCAGCCTGAGGGACAGACTTCAGGCTTCTCACATCATACACCTAGAGACTATGAAGGTACTCCCAAAGAAGGTAAACAGGGAGACTCCACCTTTGCCTTGTTACAGCTCAAGGAAACCTCTCAGAAAGATGTTTATACATTAAGCTGGAGCCCTCATTTTTGCAACTGTTAACCATGAGAACTTCCAGATTTTCTTGTCTAGATACCAGCAAGGTTTTAAATGGTGACCACATTGGACTTTGTATATTTGCATACTTTCAATGTTGCTGCTTGAGAGTCTGACTACCAATCAGCCTAATACTAGGTGCTAAATGAAATTTTTCCCCTTGGAACACTGACAGATTATGGCACACCATCAGCAGTTGGGATCTATTAAGAATAAATCAGGTTGTTTAGATAATCACGAAATTAGAGAGACAGTCAAAAGCTTGGGCAAAGTTGAATGAATCTCCTAACTAAGACTACTCCTTCAAGACTGAGAGAAGTAACTGTCTCACCTAATACATAGAAACTAACAGAGTCAAGCAAAATAAAAAAACAAGAAAATATATTCTAAAAAAAGAAAAACTCAGAAAAAAATATCTTAATGAAATGGAGATAAGTAATCTACCTGATAAAGAATTCAAAATAATGGTAATAAAGATCTTCACCAAACTTAGGGGGAGAATGAATGAAAACAATAACTTCAACAAATAGAAATGCAAAAACATACCAAATAGAAGTCACAGAGCTGAGCAATGCAATAACTGAATAAAAAGTACACTAATGGGATTCCATATCACACTGAATGAAACAGAACAATGGATCAGCTAGCTGGAATACAAAGCAATAAAACTCAGAAACAGAGCAGCAAAAAGAAATTTTATAAAAATAAAGATTACTAAAGGGACCTATGAGACAACATCAAGTTGAATAAAATTTGCACATAGGGGTCCCAGAAAAAGAGAGAGAGAAAGGAAGAAAACTTATTTGAAGAAATACTAAATGAAAACTTCCCTAATCTGGGGAAGGAAACAGATATACATTTCCAGGAAGCCTGAGAGTTCCAAATAAGATGATACCAAAGAGATCTACACTAAGACACATTATAATTAAAATGGTAAAGAATGAACAGAAAATCTTAAAATCAGCAAGAGGAAAATTTCTTGTTACATACAAGAGAAACCACATAATGCTATCAGCAGATTTTCAGCAAAAACAATGCTCAGGAAATAAATTAACCCTGTGTCCAGCATACCCATAACTGTACACACAATACAATAAGATATCTTGAAAAGGAGAGACCATATTCACTAACTTTTATTAATGTATAGTTAAAATTGTTCTGTTTTATTATTTATTTTTGTTAATCTCTCACTTTGCCTAATTATAAATCAAACTTTATCACTGGTATGTATGATAAAGGAAAAACCCAAGTATTTATAGGGTGTGGGGTTACCCACAGTTTCAGGCACTTACTGGAGTTTTAGAATGTATCTTCCAGGGATAAGAGGAACTACTGTATTTTGAAATTTAAATGATCAGAATGCATTAACCAAGAAATGAATAGTTAAAAAATGATCCAAATTGATGGCATAGCCTGGAGAAAGATCAGAGATAAGAGAGGACTTTTTAAAAATTAAAACTATCAAGTATTGCTAAAAATTTATGAAAGAAGGTAAGGATAGAGGGATCAAATGAGGGTGGAATAGTAGGCAGGAACACAGTACTTGAGGGTGCTTTCCCAAAATTAAGGAGAAACTATCACAGACCTCTAAGCAGTAGAGTGAAATTAAGGTTGCAATGTTGAGAATGAATGAGAGAAATAATACTGGAGTCAGGGAGAAAGCTAATGGGGCTGTTATATCTGAATTAGAAATGTAGAGGCTATGACAATAGAGATAGAGAAGAGTAAACATGTATATATTTATACACACACATACATATTAGCCTGTCTGGAAAAAGTCCAGATATTGTTAACATAATGAGAACAGTTTGCACAACATTGATGTAACCTGGCAGCCAAGAAGAGTAGATTGGAATGTGCATGTGTGAACAATGATGACTTCACTGTTCTAATCAGTGAGGGTGGTAGACATCGTTCAGTGAGGATGTGTACTGTGTGACTGTTGCACTCATAATGATTGAGTAGCACAACGAATCTGCATCAAATTTTGCATTAAGCTTGCACATTCCTCCATGGAAACTATCCAGATGATTCAGAGGGCCACAGCTATGGGCAACTGGGGACTGGCATCTTCATCGTGACAATGTGTCCACTCATGCCTCATGTCTTGTGCAGATTTTTTTGGCAAAACATCAGTCACCCAGGTGACTCAGCTCCCAGTCCCTCTTACTGCCCAGTTTTGGTCCTTGAAACTTCTGGCTTTTCCCAAATCTAAAATCACCTTTGAAAGGGAAGAGATTTCAGACCGCCCATGAAATTCAGGAAAATACAATGGGGCAGCTGATGGCTATTGGAAGAACTGTGTGAGGTCCCAAGGTGCCTACTTTGAAGGGGACTGAGGTATCATTTTCCTATGTACAATGTATCTTGTATCTTCTTCAATAAATGTCTCTATTTTTCATAGTACATGGCTGGATACCTTCTGGACAGACCTCATATATATACATATATACAAACACGCATATATGTATGTGTGTATATATGCACATATATGGTGTATATATGTATGCATATGGTGTACAGTAGTCCCTCTCTATATCGCGGTTCACTTATCATGGCCTCACTGTATCGCAGGATTCTTAAAAATATTATATTTAATTATTTATCGTGGATTTTTTACTATATCACAGGATTTTGTGGTACTGTATATGTATGTTGTTAAAGTTACATAGGTTTAAGAGTGTAGAATATGTTTAAGAACATAAGTAGTGTTTATAAAAGTGTGGAAAAGGTTAATAAGGGAGTGGGAAAGGTTAATAAGGGACTGGGAATGGTTTATAAGTGTGTGGGAAGGATTTATAAAGCTTTAATATATATATAAATACTAAAATAAATATAAAGTCCCTACTTCGTGGATTTTCACCTATCACAGGGGGGGGGGCGGTGTCTAGAATGTAATACCCATGATAAGTGAGGGAATACTGTATATATGTATATATATAGTATAATTATGACACATTATAGGGATGGTTACATTCAGAGTTTAAGCAAGGAGAGAAGAGTGAAGAAAAACCCTCAAGTTATTGTTTGGTTAATTGGGGTTATTGTAATGCCACTGCTGAAATAGGAAACACTGGGAAATAATTGGCCTGAGGGGAAACATTATGAGTTTGACTTATTCTTTATGTTGATTTGAGGTACATGGGAGGATCCAAGAGAAAGTATTCAGTAGGCAATTTTATATTTAGATCTAGAGTGCAAAAAAAGTTGGATATAGATTTGGTAATAGCATGTGGTTAATAATTCAAGTTTTGAGAGAAAATAAGATCTTCTGAAAGACTGAATGATCTTTTTCTGTTTTTGTACTTACTACAAATTTCTATTGCTTATCTTTATATCACAGTTAGCACACTCAATTATTATCCTCTTCTTTTTTGTCTAATGACAAGGATAATGTTTTGTTCATTTCTGTGCCATCATAATTTAGTACTATGCCTAAAACATATTAGACTTTAAAGAAATATTAAATAGGTAGGTGAATAGTTCATTGAATAACTTAATGGATAAATAAAAATAACTTTAATTGGAACTTGAAATCTCTTTGAATTCCAAAATCTTTTATCCACACTTAGGATCTGAATTACCAGGAACATTTTCCCAATCCCCATCCATGGTACTCAGGATCCCTCTGCATTACTGGCAGAATATAGAAGTATGGTTTTCACTTGTAGCTGCTTACTAGAATCACTAGAGTGTCGTCCTGTTTAATATATATATTCTTGGATATCTCCTCATTCCTGCTGACTCAAAATCTGTGAGGGTTAAGTTTAAAAAGTTACTCAGGTGACTTTTTTTTAACTATATTTTATTGATTATGCTACTACAGTTGTCCTTATTTTTACCCCTTTGCTCCCCTCCACGCAGCAACCCTGAATCCCTGACTATCCCTCACCATTGTTCATGTTCATGGGTCATGCATATAAGTTCTTTGGCTGCTCCATTTCCTATACTGTATTTTACATCCCCATGGCTATTCTGTAAATACCTACTTGTATTTCTTAATCCTCTCATCTCTTCACCAATTTCCCAACAGCCCCCTGCCATCTGGCAACCATCAAACTCTCTATATTCATGATTCTGTCTCTGTTTTGGTTTACTTAATTTGTTTTTTAGATTGAATTGTTGATAGATATGTATTTTTGCCATTTTAGTGTTCATAGTTTTGACTTTCTTAAGTAAGTCCCTTTAGCATTTCATATAATAATGTTTGGTGATAATGAACTCCTTAAGCTTTTTCTTATCTGGGAAGCTCTTTATCTGACCTTCAATTCTAAACAATAGCTTTGCTGGGTAGAACAATTTTTACTGTAGGTCCCTGTTGTTCATGACTTTGAATATTTCTTGCTAATCCCTTCTAGTCTGCAAAGTTTCTTTTGAGAAATCAGCTGACAGTTTTATGGGAACTTCCCTGCAAGTAACTAACTGCTTTTCTCTCACTGCTTTTAAGATTCTCTCTTTATCTATAACTATTGGCACTTTAATTATGATATGTTATGGAATGAGCCTCTTTTCAGCCATCTTGTTTGGGACTCTGTGCTTCCTAGATTTGCATGTCTATTTCCTTCAACAAACTAGGGAAGTTTTCTTTTATTGTTTTTTCAAATAAATTTTCAATTTCTTGCTCTTTCTCTTCTCCTGATGGCTACCCTATGATGTAAATGATGGAATGCTTGAAGTTTTCCCAGAGGCTGCTTATACTATCCTAATTTTGCGTTTTTGTTTTTTTTTTTTGCTTCTTTTTCCTTCTTGTTGTTTTGATTGATTGTTTTTTGCTTCCTTATGTTCTATGTCATTGATTTGTATCTCAGCTTCATCCACTTTACTGTCGTTTCACTTTAAATTGTGCTTTATTTCAATTAGTGTTTCCTTTGTTTCAGAATGGATCTTTTTATACTATTGAGGTCCTTACTAAGTTCCTTGAGAAACCTTATAACCAGTGTTTTGAACTCTGCATCTGATAGATTGCTTATCTCCATTTCATTTAGCTCTTTTTCTAGAGTTTTGATTTTTGCTTTCATTTGGGTCACATTTCCTTGTTACTTCATTTTGGCATCCTCCCTGTGTTTGTTTCTATGTATTCAGTAGAGCTGCTTTGACTCTGTGTCTTGGTAGTGTGGCCTATTGTAGTAGGTGTCCTGCAGGGTCCAGTAGCACAGCCTCCCCTATCACCCAACCTGGGTACTCAAGGTGCACCCTTCACATGGGCTGAGTACACTTTTCTTTGTAGTTAAGCCTTGGTTGCTGTTGGAAGATTGATGGGAGTTATTTACCCAGACCAGTCAGGTGCAAGGATTGGCTGTGACCACTTACCTCCAACCTCCTCCCTCTGTGGAGAATCAGCTGTGCAGGGGCAGGGTGGTAGTCCTCTGATGTAGTCTGTAGCTATCTACTGGGTGCACTACTCCTGGCATTTCCCAGGTGGTCCAGGCCAAGGTCAATACCCACCCGTGTTTGCCTGGGGCCACTTTTTCTGAGTTATAAAGCAATCTGAGTTGGCTGCTACTTGTATGGGGCTTGGAGGTTCCCAGGTGAAGCCAAGCTATGGATCTAGGTTGGCTGCTTCTAGTGCTGGGTCTGGGACTCACTGAGGCCAGCTGTCATTTGTTTGAGATGATTTAAGAAGTAGTAAAGCAAGAACCAAGACCAGCCATTCATATGGAAAAGTAGCTTGGGTGGGCCCATAAGTTGGGTGGGGTGGAGTCTCTGGGAATCACCAAGGAGGATCAAGAAATCTTAGCCATATTGATGGAGTCTCAGATATGGCACCAGCTTGCCAGCTCTGGAGGGAGGGGAGGGTTAAGAAAAGGGAAAATGGCCTCTGCTCACCTCGACTTCAGATACTTCAGTTTCTCCCAGTATGCCACTGGTGACTTTCAAGCTGCTAACCCAGTGCTGGAGCTCACAGGGAGTGAGTCGTGAGTCTGAGTAGGTGAGTTTGTGTGTGGGTTATTTAAAAGAAACTGCTTGGGGCTCCAGCAATTTCTTCTACTGACTCAATCCCCACTGGTTTTTGCAGCCAGAAGTTGTGAGGACTTATCTTCCTGGCACTGAACCCTGAAATAGATGGCCTTATGTGGGGCTGGGATTCCTCACTTCCAAGATAGACCTCCTGAATTTTTATCCACCACATATGGGTAAAGGACCAACCTGTTCTGCATCTGCACCCCTCCTACTAGCCCAAATGGATGTGATTTCAGACTTCAATTCAACTCAACTTCTGAAAGTCCTGAGTGATGTTCCTTCTGTTTTAGTTGTAATTTTGATGTGATTGGGTGAAGAGGTGAGCCATGTCTGCCTATGCCATCATCTTGACAGGAAGAAATTGACTCAGTTGATTCTTATGCAATGAATGTTAAGTTAATTGATCTGTGTGAATGACCAACATGAGAGTGAAATCATTATAGCTCTCAGAATTAGAGAAGACTTGCTGATTATCTCCATTTTGTCAATGGAAGAATATAAACAGGTACTTGAAACATCCAAAATTTATAATAATTAGACTTTGCAATTTAAATAGATAGAGTTAAGGCAAAATTCTGAGGTTAAAATGGATCACACATCTTCACCCGATGGCTTAGGAAAAATAAATAAAAAATTGTAAGTGTCTAAACTGGAAAAAAATAGAAAAGATTTCATCAGTCAGCCATGTGCTCAATACAACTCTAATTTTGTGTTTTTCAGCTTTACACAATAGTCTTTATTTTAAAACATTTATAAATAACCCATTTTGTAAGAAAACACCTATATTTCTTCATAGATAATAAAAGACATTTTATACTTTTATTTCAACCTACCTTTTACACTTTGGCATCTTACACCCTATGCTCTAGTCAAATGTATATGTAATCTTTTACAATTCCTTAAAACATGCTGTCTCTGTCTCATGTTCAGAGTGGTGTTCCTCTTGCCTTGTATGCCCTTGACATTTTCCTCATCTGGAAAATCCCTAATATTCAAAGCCCAGTTAATAGGCCTCCTCATTTTGAACTCCTTTTCAATATCCCCAAGGAGGGTTATTTACTCCAAGTTCTGTTGTGCAAAGTTATATTTTATAATTATTTACTAGCATAGCCCTTCTCGATTATAATGAGTTATTTATGTATCTCTTTTTCTATCTTTTTAATTCCTCTGGGTTTAATCTTTCTTTTATCTCTAGCCCATAAATACAGTGTTTACTACTTAGTAGGTGCTCAACAAACGTAGGGAAGTGAATAAAGATACCTTCTAGAATCAATATTTTATTAATCCTTCATTTAAAATGAATTCAGTTTACTCTTTCTTTCCTAACTTAATTTCTATAACTTAATTCCTAGTACTGTAGAGTATGCACTCAAAACATGATCAGTGGTCTACAAAGTTAGTGTTCTTGCTGAACCTCATGCATACACAGTCACTCCCCTTATAATTCTACCTGGCATACAATTGCAGGACACATTCTTTAAAAAAAAAAAATCAGAAGCACCCATGGTATACCTGCCCTGGCATGAAACTGGCCTGCCTTCAGGCTTCATACCTAGCGCTCAACCATTCCCATACCCCAGTGCACCCAGGCCAGCATGGAGAAGCATTGGTGATCCACCCAACAGGTCTTCAAACAGCCAGCCCGCAGCCCGCCAGCTTCCGACCTGCAAAAGGGAACGCACTCACTCCTGGCTGAGGCCAAAAGGAGGGTAAAGTGAAGTAAAGGCACTTTTTTTTTTTTTAAGTTTTGGGCTCTGGCTCTGGAAAAAGAGCTGAGAGAGCTGCGGACTAGATCCCAGTGCAGAATCATCCTCAGTGCTATGGGGGAAATCTCTTAAGCAGACTACTGTCCTCCAAGTGGCATCAGCCAGAGGCAGCAGCTCAACAACTGTATACAAGAAGCTCACACCAAAAGGGCAGGAAATAAAACCAGATCAATCTAAGAACAGAAACAAATAAGAAGAGCCACCTAAAATGGGGAGAAAGAGAAACAACACCCCATCAAAAGGAAAGGAGGAATTCCCAGAAGGAGGGATAGATGATATAGAGGCAAGCAAACTATCAGACATAGAATTCAAAACAATGGTAATAAGAACTGCAGGGAAGCTACAAGGAACTTACTGAGAACTATACCAGCATGAAAAGGACATAGAAACTATCAATAAGAACCGGGAAGAAATGAAGACTATAATTTCTGAAATGAAGAACATAGTAGAAGGAATCAAAAGCAGGCTAAATAAAACAGAGGAAAGGATCAGTGATCTAGAGGGCAATGTAGAAAAAAACTTGCAGACAGTGCAACAAAATGAAAGACTGAAAAAAAATGAAGAGGGTTTAGAAGAACTTCAGGACAACATGAAATGCAACAATATCCATATCATAAGGATACCAGAAAGAGAAGAGGAGCAAGGGATACAAAATCTGATTGAGAAAGAAATGACAAAAAATTTTCATGGACATGAGGAGAGCAACAGTCTCACAAATACAGGAAGCACAGAGGGTCCCAACAAAGATGAACCCAATCAGGCCCACTCAAAGGCTTATCATAATTACAATGGCAATATTAAAAGACAAAGAGAGAATCCTAAAGGCAGCAAGAGAAAAACAGCAAAAAACATATAAGGGGGCTCCGATGAGGCTATCATCTGATTTCTCAACAGAGACACTACAAGCCAGAGGAAATTGTAAAAAATATTTCAAGCGATGAAAAACAAAGGCCTACAACCAAGACTACTCTACTCAGCAAGGCTCTCATTCAAAATGGAAGGTGAAATCCAAGATGGCGGAGGAGTAAGTGGAAGTTACACTAATGTCCTCCCAGGATCAATCTGGACTTACAACTTAATTGTGGAGAAATCATCTGGAATAACCAAGGAACACTAGCTAGAGAGAAGTCTTACAACCATAGAGAAACAGAAAAGGTTGCTTCATCACAATATGACCAGTAAGAAGTGCAGAGACGCAAAAGGGCTGGCTAGGCTCCCACAGGTGGCAGCTGAAGGGACTGGGAAACAACTCAGCAGCCAAGGGTTCCCCCTGAGAAGAGCAGGGTCTAAATCCCCAGCTGGGCTTCTCAGCCTACAGAGCAAAAAGTAAAATAGCATCCAGCTGTGGAAAATGAAAAGCCACAGGGTTTTTTGCTGACCCGAAAGAAACAGCTGGAGAAGAAGAGCTCTTAAGTGGATCACATACAAAAATATTTTACACCCACTTACCCTGGGCTCAAGCAGAGGGAGAACAGAGAGGACTAGCGATGCTTGGGAAGAATTGGGGGGCGGGCTTTGAGGTGAGAACTTAGGGAGCAGCTGAATGGGTCTCAGTGCTGATTCATTCCCCATACTGCAGGATGACCATTCCCTTCCGAGTGGCATCAGCCTGAGGGGAAGCAAAAGCCCTGCCTACAGGAATTAATCTGCCCCACCCTTGATGCTTAAGCCTGACAGCTGATCACAGATTGAATAGAGTAACAATTAAAGGAGACAGACAAAGGCAGTAGATCTCTGGTAGTCTCCAACAGGTTGCCTAGGCCCAGACTGGTACATGGTTGACTCCACCAGGGGTAGACCCAGGAAGCGCAGATCAATCTAAGAAAAAGCAACAAACAAGAAAAGATACAAATGTGGGGAGACAGAGAAACAACCCTCCATCGAAAGGAAAGGAGGGATCCTCAGGAAGAGTGCTAAATTAAATAAAGGAAAGGAAACTATCAGACATGAAACTCAAAACACAAATTATAGAGAAGCTCAATGGGCTCAGCAAGCTCAAAGAAAACTACAAAGAACACCAGGAAAACTACAAGGAACTCCAGGGAAATTATAAGAAACTTACTGAGAATTACACCTGCATGAAAAAGGACATAGAATCTGTCAGTAAGAGCTAGGAGGAAATGAAGAATACAATTTCTTAATTGAAGAACACAGTAGAAGAAATTAGGAGCAGGCTAGAGGAAGCAGAAGATCAGATCAGTGAGCTGAAGGACAATGTAGAAAAAAATTCCCAGACAGTGCAATAAAATTTTTAAAAAAGACTGAAAAAGAATAAAGAGGTTTTAAGAGAGCTGCAGGACAACATGAAACGTAATATCTGTATCATAGGAATACAAGAAGGAGAAGAAGAAGAACAAGGGATAAAAAACCTGTTTGAAAAACTAATGACAGAAAACTGCACTAACTTGATGAGAGAAAAAGAAATGCAAGGCTGGGAAGTAAAGGGACCCAATGAAGATGAGCCCAAACAGGCCCACCAAAGACGCCTCATAATTAAAATGGCAGAACTCAAAGACAAAGAGAATCCTAAAAGCAGCAAAAGAGAAACAGCTATTAACATACAAAGGGGCTCCAAAAGGGCTATCATCAGGTTTGTTGACAAAAACACTACAAGCCAGAAGGGAATGGCAAAAATATTCCAAGCAATGAGAAACAAAGACCTACAATCAAGAATACTCTACCCAGCAAGGCTCTCTTTCAAAATGAAAGGAAAAATAAGAAGTTTCCCAGACAAAAGAAGGCTAAGAGAATACATCTCCACCAAACCAGCATTGCAAGAGATGTTAAAGTGTCTACTTTAAGAAGATGAAGAAACAGAGAGACAGAGAGAAACACAGACACAAAGAGGAAAACTGACAATGAATAAGTACTTATCATTAATAACTTTAAATTTAAATGGATTAAATACTCTAATCAAAAGACATAGGGTAGCAGAATGGATATGAAAATGTGACCCACATATATGCTGCCTACAAGACACACACCTCAAACAAAAGATCTACACAGACCGAAAGTGAAGGGATGGAAAAAAGTATTCCAAGCTAATGAACATGAAAAAAAAAAAGCTGGGGTAGCAATACTTATATCAGACAAAACAGATTTCACAGAAAAGGCCATAAAAAGAGACAAAGGACATTTTGTAATACTTAAGGGAGCAATCCATGAAGAAGATGTAACCCTGGTAAACATATATGCACCCAACATAGGAACACAGAAATATATAAGAAAAGTCTTGGAAGACTACAGAAGGATATTGACAGCAGCACACTCATAGTAGACTTTAACACCCAATTGTCAACAATGGACAGATCTCAGAAGCAAGGAAACACAAAGGATATTGAGGCATTGAACAACACTCTAGATCAAAGGGACTTAGTTGATATATATAGAACTTTTCACCCCAAAGAAGCAAAATATACATTCTTTTCAAGTGCACATGGAATATTTTGAAAGATAGACCACATGGTAGGACACAAAACAAGCCTCAGCAAATTCAAGAAAACTGAAATTATATCAAGCATCTTTTCAGATCACAATGCCTTGAAACTGGGAATCAACCTCAAGGAAAAAACTCAAAGACATTCAAACTCATGGAGAATGAATAACATGCTATTAAATAATAAATGGGTTAACAGTAACATCAAGGAAGCAATCAAAAAATTTATGAAAAAAAGTGATAATAATCACAAAACCTATGGGACACAACAAAAGCAGTCCTGAGAGGAAAGGTTATAGCAATACAGGCCTACCTAAAAAAGATAGAACAGTATCAAATAAAAAATCTAACCCTACAGCTACAAGAACTAAAAGAACAACAAAAAACAAAGCCAAAAGTGAGTAGAAGGAAGAAAATCATCAAGATCAGAGCAGAATTAAATGACATAAAGACTAAACAAACAATTCAAAAGATCAATAAAACTAGGAACAGGTTCTTTGAAAAGATAAACAAAATAAACAAGCCTTTAGCCAGGCTCATCAAGAAAATAAGAGAGAGGACACAAATAAAAAAATCAGAAATGAAAGAAGAGAAATCACAACCGATATTACAGAAATACAAAGGATTGTAAAAAGTTACTACAAACAATTGTACGGCAAAAAATTTGACAACCTAAATGTCATGGACATATTTCTAGAAACATATAATCTTCCAAAATTGAATCAAGAAGAAGCAGAGAGCTTGAATAGGCTGATAACTACTAATAAAATTTAAGCAGTAATAAAAGAAAACTCCTGGCACTCAAAAGCCCTGGACGGGATGGCTTCACGGGTGGGTTTTACAGAACATTTAGGGAAGAACTAACGCCTATCCTTCTCAAATTATTCCAAAAAATCCAAGGCAAGGGAAATCTCCCAAACTCTTTCTATGAAGGCAGTATTACCCTAATTCCAAAATCAGGTCAAGACACAACAAAGAAAAAAAAAACTACAGGCCAATATCGCTGATGAATATAAATGCTAAAATCCTCATTAATATATTGGCCAAGCAGATCCAGGAACACATTAAAAAGATCATACACCACGATCAAGTGCGATTCATCTCAGAGATGCAAGGATGGCTTAATATTTGCAAATCAATAAAAGTAATATACCACATAAACAAAATGAAAGACAAAAATCACATGAAGGTATCAATAGATGCTGAAGACTCATTTGATAAAGTACAACACCCATTTATGATGGAAAAACTCATAAAAATGGCAACAGAGGTAGCACACCTCAACACAATAAAGGCCATATACAAGAAACCTGAAGCCAACATCATACTCAATGGACGAAAATTGAAAGCATTCCCCCTGAGATCAGGAACAAGACAAGGATGTCCATTGTCTCCACTTCTATTCAACATAGTCTAGGAAGTTCTAGCCATAGCAATCAGACAAGAAAAAGAAATAAAAGACATCCAAATTGGAAAAGAGGAAATAAAACTCATTATTTGCAGATGACATGGTAGTGTACATAGAAAACCTTATAGACTCTCCAAAAAACTACTCCACCAAATAAGTAAATTTATTACAAAATTAATTTGTAATACAAACCCACTGTAATCAAATCAGTCTGGTACTGACTTAAGAACAGATATATAGATCAATGGAACAGAATAGAGGGCCCAGAAATAGTCTCTGGTCTACATAGTCAATAAATATTTGAGAAAGGAGAAAGAACATCAAATGAAATGAAAGAGCCTCTTCAAAAAATGGAGCTGGGAGAACTGGACAGATGTCTAAAAATAATGAAACTAAACCACCAACTTACACCCTACAAAAGAATAAATTCAAAATGAATCAAAGACGTAAATGTGAGCATGACACCATAGAAATCCTAGACAAAAACATAAGCAGGATAATTTCAGATATCCCACATAGCAGTATTTTCACCAATATATCTCCTAAGGCAAGGGAAATAAAGAAAAGAATAAACAAATGGGACTACATCAAACTAAAGAGTTTCTTCTCAGCAAAAGAAAACATCAGCAAGATGTAAAGGGAACCAACCATATGGGAAAACATATTTGCCAATGCAATCTCAGACAAGGAATTGATCTCCAAAATATATATGTCTCAAAACCAAGAAGACAGACAACCCAAGTAAAAACTGGGCAAAGGACCTGAACACTTCTCCAAAGAAGACATACGGAGGGTCCATGGACATATGAAAGAATTATCAACATCACTACCCATCAGAGAGATGCAAATAAAAACCACAATGATATAGCACCTCACACAAATCAGAATGACCATCATCAACAAATTAACAAACAGTGCTGGTGAAGATGTAGAGAAAAGAGAACCCTAGTGCACTGTTGGTGAGAATGCAGACTGGTGCAGCCACTATGGAAAATAGTATGGAATTTCCTCAAAAATCTAAAATAGAACTGCTTTTTGAACCAGCAATTCCATTGCCTGGATTATACCCAAAGAATCTTGAAATATCAATTCAAAAGACCCTATGAACCCCTATGTTTATAGCAGCACTATTTACAATAGCCAAGTGTTGGCAACAGCCTAAGTGCTCATCTTTAGTTGAGTGGATTAAAAAATGGTGGTACATTTACAGAATGGAATACTATGCAGCAGAAAGAAAGAAGTAACTTCTATTATTTGTGACAACATGGATGGAACTAGAGAGAATTTTGGTTAGCAAAATAATCCAGGCAATGAAAAACAGATACCAAATTATATCACCTAATACAGAAAACTAATGAACAATACAAACAAAAGAGCAAAACAAAAGAGGCATGTAAACAAGGAGCAGACTAACAGTTACCAGGGGAGGGGAGAGTGGAGAAGAGAGAGAAGAGGGCAAGTAAGGGAAGAGTCTAGTGAAGGAACTAGTATAAATGACCCATGGACGTGGACAATGGGGTGGGGATGGACTGTGGGAGAAGGGGTGGAATGATGGGGGGAGCAATGGAGAAAAAAGTAAGACAACTCTAATAGAAAAACAATAATTTTTTTAAAAGTCATCATTATATAACTTAAAAAAAATCAACCTCTCACTTACTGAAAACATTCCCCAAAGGCTTCCATTCCTTACTGTACCACGTTCAGTCTTTTTTATCTGATTTTTTCAAATACCCTCTACCCTACCACATCTCTTCAGAACTATCTTTTATACTTCTTGACTCTCATCTTCAATTGTATTCATATCATAGTACCTGAGCATATTCCAGTGTCTCATGCTTGTTCCTCACTAGAAGTCAAGGAGCAAGGACTATCATGTTAAATATTAAATTAATGGAAAAAGAACAGGACTTGGTTCCATGAAGCTAGAATAATTGCTACTTGGGAAAAAAATAATTCTGGGAAATGAAGTTATCAGCTCCATCATCTTTGTTTACTACAGACTCAAAATTTATGTCTTTTATTTTTAACCTGGTTACATTTAGAAAAAAAGTACATAAATACAATGAATAAGAAGGGCTACTCTTTGTGATGTGTCTGAGCTCTCAGTAACTGAAGGAGAAGTAAGCCTTGGTCAATGTTTACTGATTGATGATTTGATAGATCTGGTTAAGTCTCACCATCAGAAGTCTAGGGCTTCCAGCCAAGATGAAGGCATAGATAGACGTGCTTCACCACTCTCCAGAGCACCACAACAATAAGAAAAAGATACATCTCAAAACCAAAACAAAACAAACAAACAAACAAAAAAAAACCCAGAAAATTGAACTGCAAGGAAGTCCAACAAACAAAGATATAAAAATGCAATACTCATCCAGACAGGTAGGAGGGGCGGAGAAGGGCCAAGAGAATGTGGTGTGGCAGTGGAGGTAGTAAGGCAGTGGCTGTGACCCTGGCAGGCCAGTGGAAAAAGTAGGCACGCATTAAAAAGTCAGGAGGGATGCTTGGGGAGCAATCCCAGCCTGAGGCCAGACCATATAGCTCATGGCTCCAGTGCTGGGGAAAATAAAGTCTCATTACTTTTGACTGAAAACAAGTGAGGGTTGGGGTGGTGGAAGAAACTGCTGCTTTCTCAGCAGAGTCCATTTGTTTAGAGCGCCCCCAGGGTCCTAAAACATTTGTAAACGCACCCACTCTGGGAAGAACAATGCGAGCAACAGACAGAGAGGTGCCACTCCCATACAGGAAGGGGGAGAAGTGCCTGGTAAAAGGGTGAGTACTGAGCAAGCAGCATTGTTCTCTCTCAGACCCCTCCCCCACATACAGTGCCACAACGTGCTGAAACAGGTCGACCCGTACTGATGAATACCTAAGGCTCCACCCTTGACAACATCACAGGTGTGACAGCTCTACCTAAGACACAGAGGCAAACACAGGAGCATGTCAAGTTGAGGAAGCATAGAAGAGGAAGCATATCTAGGTTCCAGTTTGAGAACTAAGCTACAAGGAAATAGCCAACATAACAGATGTTGAGTTCAAAACACTGGTGATAACAATGCTCACAGACCTGACAGACAGTATTAAGTATGACAAACACACAAGGGAAGAAATTAAAGCTATGCTAAGTGAAATGAAGGAAAATCCACATGAAACCAATGGTGAGGGAAAGGAAACCAGGGTTCAGATCAATAGTTTGTAACATAAGGAAGAAATAAACAGTCAACCAGTACAGAATGGGGAAACAATAATTAAAAAAATAATGATGAGATGCTTAGGAATCTCTGGGACAACTTTAAACATGCCAACATCTGAATCATAGGGATGCCAGAAGGAGAAGAAAAAGAGCAAGAAATTGAAAAATCATGTGAAAAAATAATGAAGGAAAACTTCCCTAATTTGGTGAAGGAAATAGACATACAAGTCCAGGAAGCACAGAGAGTCCCAAACAAGCTAGACCTAAAGAGGACCATACCAAGACACATCATAATTAAAATGCCAAAGGTTAAAGATAAAGAGAGAATCTTAAAAGCAGCAAGAGAAAAGAAGAGATTTACCTATAAAGGCATCCCTATAAGACTATCAACTGGTTTCTCAAAAGAAACTTTGCAGGCAAGAAGGGACTGGCAAGAAGTATTCAAAGGAATGAAAAGCAAGAACCTACACCAGGATTACTCTATACAGCAAAGCTAGCATTTAGAATGTAAGGGCAGATAAAGTGCTTTCCAGACATGGTAAAGCTAAGGGAGTTTATCATCACCAAGCCATTATTATATGAAATGTTAAAAGGACTTATTGAAGAAAATGGAGAGAATCAAAACCATGAACATTAAAATGACAACAAATTCAGACCAATCAGCAACAGAATCTAAGAAATAAAAACAAAAATAAACTAAGCAGACAACCAGAATAGGGACGGAATCATAGGTATGGGGATCATTTGGAGTGTTATCAGCTGGGAGGAGGAAGAGAAAGAAATGGGGACATGGTGCAGGGATTAAGAAGCATAATTGGTAAGTATGAGATAGACAGGGGGATATTAATAGTACAGGAAAGGGAGAAGCCAAAGAACATACAGACATGACCCATGGACATGAACTAAGTGGAATGGGACTGCTGGAGGGAAGGGGGGTACTAGGTGGAGGGGAGCAAAGAAAAAATAAATTGATGCAACTATAACAGCATAATCAATAAAATACACTTTAAAAAAGAAGTCCAGTTTTTTTTTTAACAAGCTTCTCAAAGTTTTCATTTCCAGAAGAGGAACTAAAGAAAACCAGATGAAATAAATTTCAAGTTGTTAAATGTTCTGATTGTCAAATGTAGATAGGGATATCCTGTGCAATGCAGAGGCTGGCTGGTGTCAATTTCAGATTGTGTTCTTGGTATCTAGACAAAGTCTGTTGTGCCAATGAGCTGACAGGTAGTAAGCACTTCAGGTTCCACAGGCACACAAACTCTCTTTTACAGTGTTCCTGCATCACATAAGGGAAGGACTAGATTCACAATGGAAAAAATTATAATTAATCATCAACAGAGAGATTCTTTCATTTCCTGGTACCTATATTAGACTTTGGTATCAACACTTCCTCAAATATATGACATCTACCCAGAAAGTATTCAGCCATGTACTATGGAAAATAGAGACATTTATTGAAGAAGATACAAGATACAGGAAACCTTGTACATAGGACAATGGTGCCTCAGTCCCCTTCAAAGTAGGCACCGTGGGACCTCACACAGTTCTCCCAATTGCCATCAGATTCCCCATTGTATTTTCCTGAATCTCATCAACAGTCTGCAATCTCTTCCCTTTCAAAGTTGATTTTAGTTTTGGAAAAAGCCAGAAGTAACAGAGCACCTAATCTGGTCTTTAGGGGGCTGAGTCATCTGGGTGATTTGATGTTTCACCAGAAAAACTCTGCATGAGACATGAAACATGAGGCATGAGTGGGCCCAATGTCATAATGAAGCTGCCAATCCCCAGTTGCTCATAGCTGTGGCCTTCTGAATCACCTGGATAGTTTCCACGGAGGGATGTTCAGGCTTAATGCAAAATTTGATGCAGATTTGTTGTTCTAGTTGCTCAGTCATCTTGAATGTGATGGCCACACAGTACACTTGCTCACTCAAAGATGTCAACCACCCCCACTGACTAGTACAGTGATGTCATCATTGTCTAAGAATGTGTACTCCAGTACACTCTCCATGACTGCCAGGTTACATCAATGTCCAATGTCCTGCAAACCTTCTTTGTTATATTAACAATGGTTGGACTTTTTCTGGACATACCTTGTACATTATGTATTGAAATGAGAAAACTATCACCTAATTTGGCCAGAGAGATTAGGGAAGTTGGCCCAGCTGACCACAGGAGATATCTTTAATTCAACCCTAAACCATGAACTTACTGTTTGTGATCACAGAGCTTCACAGCACATACAGGATTCAAAAAGCATTTGAATCCACCTCCAGCAACACTGCCAATTTCAAAGAATGAATAACCATCTCTCCCACTTGATTCAACCTGGCACATATATTCTGCCACTCTAAATGCTAGCAGACTCTGTGCTTATGGCTTCTGTTAGGTAGCATTCAATATCCATGACTTTTGAGACCATAAACATTTCAGATGGAAAAAGAGAAAAAGAAAGGTGGCAAAAGTGAAAGTAACTAAATTAAAAAAAGAAAGTTCCCCCCAAATATAAGCATGTTGATTCAAAACAGGTAATTTAAAGGTGATTTAAGTGATATGAGAGGAGCATTTGTTCTGTTTCTGTTTTAAGTGACACACTCTGTTCTATTTTCAGGTGTTGTACTTGTTTATTATCTAATGTATGTTCAAAAGCAACTGGAATTTTCATTTTGTATCTCAGAACCTCACTGGGTGAACAGCACAAGCAAGGGGCGATCATGAGTACAGTGGACCTCACAAAGGCTCTGGAATCTGTCTCTTACATATGGTCTTTCAGCATTGCTTTCCTCCTATATGTAGTATTCATAAAACAAGATATAACACTGCAGATGCAGCTGGTACTCAACATTGTAAATTATTAAAAAGTAGGTATTCAGTATTGCTTTTCAAACATTTTCCTTAGGAAAACAAATGTATTTTATTACAATAAGGCATTCTCATACATTCTACCCTTCTAAAGAAGAATATATTTAGTGGTCAGTTTACTTGTTTGCCTCACTGTCTCACTTTACTGCCAATACTCAGGTGTTTTATCTCAAGCAGTTACTTGCATGAAATTTGCATTTCAGTCCTTGCTAGACACATGTTTTCCTGATCTTATTTTCCACCCATCCCCACTCTAACTCAACAGCTGTGATCCTCTGTGAATGTACCAAGACCCCTGGAAAAATAAAAACCCCAATGATCATGGTTGCCAACTCTGCTGTGAACCTATCAGAGGCTAAACTGTACATAATGAAACAAGGCTTGAAAACATCTGTCTGACTTCAGAAATCAAAAGTCTTGTCCTGGCCTGCAGCTGCATGGGAATGCAGGCCACAGCCAAGGGCGGAGAGGAGGCTACTGGTTCAAAGGGGCCAATAAACAGAGGGCAGTATTTATTTATTTAATAATCAGTAAAAGAGTGATTGTTGGTTTTCACAGAACACAATATAAGATAGTGTTCAAATAAAATCTTCCTGTGACACAACAACATAGTGCAATCCTCATGAGCTGCAGCCCTTTCTAGGCCACAACGTCCCATTCCCATGCTGCTTGGGAAGTCTGCATTACACTGACATTAGACAATGATCTAGTTTTAATGAAGTTTTATCTCATGGGGTGAAGTTTCCCCTAAAGAATGTGAGCTCTTTTCTCAAGAAATGTCGCTATGAAATAGTCAAGGAGCAAAGAATGATGGTATTGATTTTTCTACATGATGGAATTTATTCTGCACAAAGATGTATAAATCTAAAAACGCAGTGACGAGTAATTACCTAACCAGACTGTTTCAGAAGTATCTTTAACAGTACTTTCAGATGAACTCATTGCTAGGGAAAGCTTAAAAAGGTTTTTTCATTTGGAGGAAATCTGTGTCAGCCCCTGAAACCAAGACGTATTTTATCACAATAATAAGGTCAAGTAGACAACTATCCAAGAGTCACTTCTTCCTCAACTGGCCACCATACAGTTATTCCTGAAACCAAGAAGAAACAATGTGTCTTTAGGAAACTAGTATGAAAGAAAAAGTCAACTGACCTTTTGATCTCAAGTTGTGCATTTCCCAAAAATGGAACTGTATTTTGCCTCTAGAAAATACTCTTTGCAACACTGTATTGAAAATCTCCTATCTTTTGTTCCTTATTGTAAACATTGAATATGTTATTAGAAGACCGATAAAATGTTGGGATTGACTAAAATTATTTTTCTAGTAGTGAAATTGGAGAGAATATAACTTGTATTTTATTATATTTCTACAGAAAGAGGAGGTTCTTTTCTGCAAAGACTTGTATCAATGTTAACTCTGCAGAGGAATACTTGTACTTGTCCTATGGCTTAGTTGTGACAGACTGACAGTTTTCACCTGCCTCTTTGTTGGAACAGGGGCACACTTTGGGTCCATAATCTATGCTATGGCAGGAAAAAAAAAACACACCTAATTAACAGTATGCTTTAAAAAATTGTTTTTTATTTATTGATTGATTTTCTATTACAGTTGTCCCACTTTTTCCCCCATTTCCACCTCCCACCCAGACCACCCCTTCTCTCACAGTCAACCACCACCTCATGATATATGTCCATAGGTTATTTATACTAGTTCCTTTTCTAAACCCTTCCCCTACATACCCCACTTCTCTCTCTCTCCCCCTTCCTCCCCCTTGGTAACTGTTAGTTGGTTACTTGTTTACATGCCTCTGTTTCAATTTTGCTCTTTTGTTTGTGTTGTTCATTAGTTTCTTGTATTAGGTGATATCATATGATATTTGTCTTTTATTGCCTGGCTTATTTCACTCAGCATAATTCTCTCTAGTTCTATCCATGTTATTGCAAATGGTAGGGGTTCCTTCTTTCTTTCTGCTGCACAGTATTCCATTGTGTAAATGTACCACAATTTTTTGATCCACTCATCTAAAGATGGGCACTTAGGCTGTTTCCAGCACCTGGCTATTGTAAATAGCACTGCTATTAACATAGGGGTGCATAAGTTCTTTTGAATTGGTGTTTCAGGATTCTTCAGATATAATCCAGACAATGGAATCGCTGGTGCAAAAGGAAGTTCCAGTTTTAGTTTTCTGAGGAAATTCCATACTGTTTTTCATAGTAGCTGCACCAGTCTGCATTCCCACCAACAGTGCACTAGGTCTCCCTTTTCTCCACATCTTAGCCAGCATTTGTTGTTTGTTGATGATGGGCATTCTGAGGTAGTATCTTATTGTGGTTTTTATTTGCATCTCTCTGATGGCTGGTGATGTTGAGCATTCTTTCATATGCCTATGGACACTCTGTATGTTTTCTTTGGAGAAGTGTTTGTTCAGGTCCTTTGCCCAGTTTTTAATTTGGGTTGTTTGTCTTCTCAATGTTGAGATGTATAAATTGTTTACATATTTTGGAGATTAATCCCTTGTCTGACATTGCATTGGCAAATATGTTTTCCCATATGGTTTGCTCCCTTTCATCTTGCTGATGTTTTCTTTTGCTGAAATCTTTAGTTTGAGGTAGTCCCATTTGTTTATTTTTTCCTTTATTTTCTTTGCCTTAGAAGATATATTGGTGAAAATATTGCTATTTGGGTTATCTGAAATTTTCATGCCTATGTTTTTGTCTAGGACTTTTATGGTGTCATGGCTTACATTTAAGTCTTTGATCCATCTTGGGTTTATTCTGGTATACGGTGTAAGTTGGTGGTCTAGTTTCATTTTTTTTTGCACGTTCCTGTCCAATTTTTCCAGCACCACTTGTTGAAAGAGGCTCTTCTCACTCCATTTTATGTTCCTTCTTATTTTGTTGGCTATTAGTTGACCATATAGATCTGAGTTTATTTCTGTATTCTGTTCCATTGATTTATATGTCTGTTTTTATGTTGGTACCAGACTTTTTTTATTACAGTGGCTTTGTAATATAGTTTGATATCAGATATTGTGACTCCTCCTACTGTGTTATTCTGTCTCAAGATTGCTGTCACTATTCTGGTCTTTTTTTGTTTGTTTGTTCCATGTAAATTCTTGAAGTATTTGTTCCAGGTCTGTGAAATATGTCATTGGTATTTTAATAGGGATTGTGTTGAAACTATAAATTGCTTTGAGTAGTATGGCCATTTTGATGATGTTGATTCTTCCCATCCATGAACATGGTATTGCTTCCATTTATTTGTATCTTCCTTAATTTCTTTCTTCAGTGTTATGTAGTTTTCTGAGTGCAGGTATTTTATCTCTTTGGTTAAGTTTATTCCTAGGTACTTTATTTTTCTTGTTGCTACAGTAAATGAGATTTTTTTCTAGTTTCTTTCTCTGATATTTTATTGTTGGTGTACAGAAATGCCTTTAATTTCTGAATGTTTACTTTGTACCCTGCTATTGTGCCAAATTTACTTATTAGGTTGAGTAGTTTTTTGGTGGAGTCTATAGGGTTTTCTATGTACACTATCATGTCATTTGTAAATAATGACAGTTATACTTCCTCTTTTCCAATTTGGATGCTTTTTACTTCTTTTTTCTTGTCTGATTGCCGTGGCTAGGACTTCCAACACTATGTTGAATAGAAGTGAAGAGAGTGGACATCCTTGTCTTGTTCCTGATCTCAGGGGGAATGCTTTCAATTTTTGTCCATTGAGTATGATGTTGGCTTCAGGTTTCTCATATATGGCCTTTATTATGTCGAGGTATGCTTCCTCTATTCCCAGTTTGCTGACTGTTTAACAAACAGTTTGCTGGGTGTTTAACAAATACTTTTTGAACATCTATTTATATGATCATGTGATTTTTGTCTTTCATTTTGTGTATGTGGTGTATTATGTTTATTGATTTGTGACAATTAAACCATCCTTGCATCCCTGGGATGAATCCCACTTGATCATGGTGTATGATCTTTTTAATGTGATGCTGGATTTTCTATGCCAATTATTCATTGAGGATTTTAGCATCTATGTTCATCAGCAATATTGGCTGGTAGTTTTCTTTCTTTGTTATGTCTTGACCTAGTTTTGGAATTAGGGTAATACTGGCCTCATGGAAAAAGTTTGGGAGTTTTCCCTCTTCTTGGATTTTTTTGGAGTGTTTAGAGAAGAATAGGAGTTAATTCTTCCCTAAAGGTTTTGTAAAATCCGCCTGTGAAGTCATCCCACTCAGGGCTTTTGTGTGTCGGGAATTTTTTTATTACTGCTTCAATTCCATTGGTTTTTGTCTATCTTTTCAGGCTTTCTGCTTTTTCTTGATTCAGTTTTGGAAGACTATATGTCTACAGAAATTTGTTCATTTCATCTAGGTCGTCAAATTTCTTGTTATATAGTTGTTTGTAGTAATTTCTTATAATCCTTTGTATTTCTGTAATATCGGTTGTGATTTCTCTTCTTTCATTCCTGATTTTGTTTATTTATGTCCTCTCTCTTTTTTTCTTGATGAGCCTGGCTAAAAGCTTGTTTATTTTGTTTATCTTTTCAAAGAAACAGCTACTAGTTTTATTGATCTTTTGAATTGTTTGGTTCATCTCTATGTCATTTAATTCTGGTCTGATATTGATGATTTCCTTCCTTTTACTCACTCTTGGCTTTGCTTATTGTTGTTCTAGTTCTTGTAGCTGTAGGGTTAGATTTTTATTTGAGATTCTTCTGTCCCTTTTAGGTAGGCCTGTATTGCTATGAACTTTCCTCTCAGGACTGTTTTTGCTGTGTCACATAGGTTTTGAGCTGTTGTGTGTTCATTATTATTTGTTTCCAGAAACTTTTTGATTTTTTTCCTTAATGTCATTGTTAACCCATTCATTATTTAATAGCATGTTATTCATCCTCCATGAGTTTGAATGTCTTTGAGTTTTTTCCTTGAGGTTGATTTCCAGTATGAAGGCATTGTGATCTGAGAAGAGGCTTGATATAATTTCAGTTTTCTTGAATTTGTTGAGGCTTGTTTTGTTTTCTACCATGTGGTCCATCTTTGAAAATATTTTATGTGCACTTGAAAAGAATGTATATTTTGCTTTTTGGGGGTGAAAAGTTCTATATATATATATCAATTAAGTCCCTTTGATCTAGATTGTTGTCCAGTGCCTCAATATCTTTGGTGTTTCCTTGCTTCCAAGATCTTTCCATTGTTGACAATGGGGTGTTAAAGTCCTCTACTATGAGTGTGTTGCTGTTGATATCCTTCTTGTTGTCTTCCAATATTTTCCTTATATATTTGGTTGTTCCTATGTTGGGTGCATATATGTTTACCAGGGTTAAATCTTCTTGATGGATTGTTCTCTTAAGTATTATGAAATGTCCTTTTTTGTCTCTCTTTATGGCCTTTTCTGTGAAATATGGTTTGTCTGATACAAGTATTGCTACCCCAACTTTTTTTTTCATGTTCATTAGCTTGGAATACTTTTTTCCATCCCTTTACTGTCAGTCTGTGTAGATCTTTTGTTTTGAGGTGTGTGTCTTATAGGCAGCATATATGTGGGTCACGTTTTCATATCCATTCTGCTACCCTATGTCTTTTGATTAGAGCATTTAATCCATTTACATTTAAAGTTATTATTGACAGGTATTTATTCATTTCTTTTTGTATCTGTGTTCATGTCCCTCTTTTTTTTTTTTTCTTAAAGTAGGCCTTGCTGATTTGTTGGAGATGTATTGTTTTAGTCTTCCTTTTTCTGAGAAACTGCTTATTTCACCTTCTATTTTGAATGAGAGCCTTGTTGGATAGCATAGTCTTGGTTGTAGGTCTTCGTTTTTCATTGCTTGAAATATTTTTTGCCATTTCCACTGGCTTGTAGTGTTTCTGTTGAGAAGTCAGTTGATAGCCTTATCGGAGCTCCCTTGTATGTTATTTGCTGTTTTTCTCTTGCTGCCTTTAGGATTCTCTCTTTGTCTTTGAATGTTGACATTTTAATTATGATTTGTCTTGGAGTGGACCTTCTTGGGTCCATCTTCATGGAACCCTCTGTGCTTCCTGTACTTGTGAGGCATTTTCTCTCCTCACGTTCTGGAAGTTTTCTTTCTTTACTTTTTCAGTCAGGTTTTCTATTCCTTGCTCCTCTTCTTCTCATTCTGGTAGCCCTATGCTACTAATAGTATTGTGCAGGCCAGTAGCGTTCTCCTGCTCTGGTGGGTGGGTGCACTGGGGGCATTCCCCTGTACCATGTGTAGGCGTGCGGCACTGGGCAGGGGCGATGGGGGGACCTAGCATGCCCCTGTGAGCGGGCTCATGCATGTGTGTTTCTCAAGGATATTTCCCCACCCCTAGCCTTTCCTCCTTCATTCACAAAAAAAAATCAATAAATTAAAAAAAAAAGTGTGTGTGCGCACGCGCGCGCGCGCGCACACACACACACACACACACAAAAGAATGCTGCTCCCAGACTCCCAGAGCCAGATGCTACCTGGCCAACTCTGGCTCTGCCTGCAGGCACATCCTGGATCTCCACCTCCGACTGCTCTCAGAGGAGACCTAGGGGCATTGATAAAACTCTGTGATCCACAAGCTGCTGTCTGAGGAGCCAAGCCAGCCAGAACTTGCGTCTCCCCTGTGTCTCCTCCATGAACCTCACCAGACAGGTCACTCAGAGCTGGCCTCATCTGCTATCAGCAGCACCAAGGTTCAACTTTCACCAGTATCCAGATGTTAACTGAAATGCTCTGTTCACATTTAGCTGCAACTATAGACCAGTCTTGGGAGCAAGCAAGGGCAGCCTCTCCTCACTCATCTGCCATCTTTCTCCTCTGCAGGGAAGACCAGAAGGTGGTGCCAGTTTCCGTCCCTGCTGCTGTCCTTGGATGGACCCGTTTGAAGGCTCACATGTCCTCTCGCCACCTCTGTTCTTGGAGGGGCAGCCTGCAACACAAAAGAGGTGTGTGGGTGTGGATCTGTGGGAGATTTTCCAGGGCCACCAGCTGGTCCCATCTGGCTCTCCCCACCCTACACACTCCCCTTCGGGTCGCTGAGTCACCCTCTCAGCTGAGCACCACCTTGGGTGGGGGGGAGTTGCAGGGCTGCAGCCTCACGTTGCCACTGCTAAGTACTGCTGGCTGCTGCCACTGCTGGAGGAGGTGAAAAGACACTGGGGCCAGTACGCAGTCTAGAGCATCCCCAAAACTGTAGCTTCTCCAGGAATCCAACAATGTGCTTTAACCAGCTCAGCTAATGGGCTTTAGGCATTCTAAACAGCAGCAATGAAAAAATAACTTGAAATTTTATACAATTTTACCAGTAAGATATGTTAACCTTAATTTTTATGGTTGGGGCAGATACAGAGTTAGATTAATCTCTGTCGAAGCATAAATCAACCTCTTACAAGGATTAAATGTTAATTAAGAAGAATAGAATAAGCATATTGCTTTCTTTCCTGCACCCTTGGGATGAACAAACTCTCACCACAGTTTCCAGAGTTGCCAACAATGCTCCCTAAGAATGCCAATGAAGTGCCTGTCCAATTAGAGGGTGCAGAGACAGGTCAGAGTACTGATACATTCCACAGAGAAGGTGGGTGAGCAAGTGAATGCAATTAGAGAATGTCATTTCTGTCCTGTGGGCTTTACAAAACAGTATCTTCTCACAACTCCTCTATTCCTTCTTTGCCTTATTTGCCTTATACTACTGAATGTAAATTTTACAAGTCTCTAATAAGAAAAACTGAAAATGCCCAAGAAAAAGGTAACAGAAGGTCACCTGTTCCAGATGATGAGGACCTAACATTACCAGGGAATATAAAGTTCCTGAAATACCTATATGAAACAGATGCTCCTGAAATTTTCCCAAGTTCTTATTGACCAGGATAGAAGTAGTTTTAATTGCTATTTTTTAATATTATAGTAGATAAAACATCTCAGTTGTATGCTAAAAATCTTTAACACCTGTTTATCTTTTCTGTTTATAACCTTCCTTGTCCCAGGTTCCAGCCAACAGTAGCAGAAACAGAAATCCAGAACTTAAGTGGCATTGCATATGGTAAAGAAGAATGAATAATAGCTTTTACATGTTCAAAAAGTGAATCAGCCTCAAACAAAGGAATAAGCTTCTCCAAGAATAGGTTGACAGTAAACAGTTGCTCCTACTAATGATTTCAAGAAACAACTCTGAGGTTGTCAGTGTTCACTGCTTCTAAGGTAACCGATAGCTTAGTAACTGTTATTTTACTTATATTAGATAAATTTATACTAGAGTAATTTACAATAGAGTTAATTAATGCAATCCTTCACAAATGTTAAGCAGATCAGTGTTCATGTGTCTTTAAATGAAATGCTTTCCAAAGATCCGTATTAGTGTTTTTATATTGTTAAACCCTGAAATTGTTGTGGAATATCTGGAAAACTTGATAGGAAACCCCAGATGTCATCAATGTGCTGCATCAGATTGAAAGTGACTATTAACATTCATCACAAGCAATATTGGTGGCTGAGTCATGGGTGCTTCTACCTGTCACATTCTCCCAGGGCAATGTGAGTGAAGGTCAGATGGCACATACATGTGGATCTCTATTCATAGATTCCATGGGTAAAAAATGGCCTAAATCACCACTTTTTATAAAAGAAAATAACCTTTTAAGGATCAGCAGGAATCTTATTTTAAATTTTAGAGGAGGAGGAATATTACTTAAACTTTGATGATGTGATTCTTAATATCCCTTACTTCTAATGGGCATATAGGTTTTTGCCTAGTGAGAAACTGAACAGGTTTTATACAGGAGATTCTTTTCTGTGGGGCAGCAATTAGGAAGGGGTCATAATTTATTTGAAAAACTAAACTAAACAGTTTATAGAGAGAAAGTTGTGACTCCTTCTAAGAATATGCTGCTGAGTTGAAGGAACATTGAAATTGAAGAGATGGAATAAGCATGATGGATTTCCCTGATGTTCAACTGGGACCTTTCTTCTGGTGTCTGAACATGGTTGTATAACTACTTTCATTGCAGTAGATTTCCCAAAAACACCAGAATCTTCAAACTTTGGTAACATTAATTTTTTAAAATATTTTATTTATTTGTTTCAGAGAGGGGAAGGGAGAGAAAGAGAAGGAGAGAAACAGCAATGTGTTACTTCTCATAGTACCCCTACCAGGGCCTGAACTCTGAACCAAGTCGCTGTCTGTCCTGTAATCGAACCAGCAACTTTTCACTTTGCAGAAGGATGCCCAACCGAGTCACACTGGTCAGGGTGTTACCTTGATTATTGTCCCTTGACCCCATACCAACTCTTCCACACATGTTTATTTTTCATCAGCTGTCATTAGAGGTGCAACTTAATATAATTACTGTAGTAGGCTATTAGACCATTTTCCCCAATGCCTGTTTCCTGGCCATGTGTACTTCCATCCCTTCCACATTGACCTGGGGTGATCATGTGACTGGCTTTTGTCCAATAGTATATCAGGCACTGTGGCTTGTAAAGTATTGTACAAACAACACTTGTGCATCAGGGAAACCTGCCACATGGAGGCACAAAGAAGCCTGGCTGGTCTACTGGAGACACCTGGCCGAGCTACAGCCAGCACCAATGGCCAGACATAAAAGCAACCAACCCCAGTTCAATAGCCTGATGAGGACATAAATTGTGAGGAGATAAAATGTTGTCCTTTTAAACTACCAAATTTAGGAGTGGTTCATTACATACCAATAAATACAACTATCTTCACTGTTGCATTATCTTTCCATTTTATACTATATTTACCATTAATTGATCCCAAAAAAAGAAATAACAAGAATCTTAACAACTTAAGAGTCTTAACAGTTTTTTTATTTTTTTATTTTTTATTTTTATTTTTTTAAGTATATTTTATCGATTATATTGTTACAATAGTTCCAATTTTTTCCCCTTTGCTCCCCTCCGCCCAGCACCCCACCTCCCCAACAATCCCCTCCCCAAGTCCATACCCATGGGTCGTACATACAAGCTCTCCTGCCTCACCCTTTCATATATTCTTCTTCTTTTATTAAAAATAATTAATTAATTAGTTAAATATTTTAACAATAAAAAATAACAATCCCTCCCTCTCAGACTTAAGACCCTTTACAATCTTATAAAGGACAATGGACGAAGGTCTTGAGCTCCTCTAGCTGCTTCAAGCTGGACATGGTCGTCGTCCTACCTACCCTTGGGTCAAGAAATGCCTAATAAGAGTGGGGGTGTGGAGGGGAGGGTGGCCTTCCCACAAGGGGAAGGATCGTGCAGACTCCAGGTTGGTTGGCTGTCTCTGGACAACGGCATGCTTGGTTTAACAGGCTGGCATCCTTGTTGTATTCTGGGGGCAACAGGGTTAAAGGACATCATTCAATCTGTAACCACTAGATGACAAAAGACAGGTATTAATTTTTCAATGTCCCACATTAGGGAAAAGAAGGGCTTCTTTGGAGGAAGGTATGCCAGGTACATCTCACCTGTCTAAAACCCTTTTGCCCATTATACTTAGTTTGGACTGAGGGAAATATTTTAGGTTTCCCCCCCCTCTCAGGACTCTGGGCTCTTTCTGTCCAAGCCATTAGAATAGAAAAGAGAAACCAGTTTAAAAGTGAAGCCCACAGACCACCCCATTCTTCACCAACCCAGCCACTTAGTTCAGCCAAACCATTGAATCTCAGGAGGCAGCAATGCAGACAGGATTAAGTGAGGCCTATACGTACAGACAATCACTCAGGTAATGAGATCGTAGGCTTATGCTCTTTGAAAACAGAAAACACATGTTAATTTATGTAACATAACCCACATACAAGTCTCTAAATCTGTAGGACTGTCTTATCGGAAAGACATCCAGTTGCAAGGCATTTGACAGTCTTCTTGCCTGTAAATTAAACATCTTTGATAATGCCACAGACATAGTTTAACTTTCAAATGAAAACAAATTTTAAATGAAAAGAAACTTTAAAGACAGTTAGCTGCACTACTGTATAGTCTACCACTGGGCATTGTGATCTTCCTTGAATAACGATTTTTCTCCCTAAGATTACCCTCCTTGTCATTAAAGGGATTGTATTAAGTTCATTTTTAATTTATCCTGTTCATTTGCATAAACACAACAAGAGCAGCATATGATCACTTATGATCTTTAGTTCTGCTTTGCTGGAACTTACACAAAGAACATTTAGGGTGACATTCAGTCCGCCCTTCAGGGCACAGAAGCTGAGCCACATACCTGGCATTCAGCCTTGCCTGTACACACCTGTCTTTTCCAGGTCCTCCTGGTTTTCCATTGTGCCTTAGGTCCCTTCTAGCCATCTTTCAGGAAAACAACCTTCATTCCTTCCCTGGAAAGATTGCTATGGACCGCTCATCCATCCAAGGTACCAGGCCTTTTACCTCGTGGGCTTTTATTACCTTTGAAAATCAGTCCCAGTTGCTCAGGGCTTTTTGGTAACAACCAAAGCCCAAGCATGTCTCCTTTAGGCATGACATTCCATTCAAAGTCTTAGTTAAAAAAAAACAACCCTCTATTAACAACTGGTCTTATTAGTTTTATGCAAAGAAACTTAGGTCATTACTTACTTCTTTAGAATGCCAAATTCTGGAGGGATCAGATAGGGAGAAAATATATACAGTGTGAAGGAAAATCCTTGTCTTTCTAATATTCACTGAACTTGCATTTCTATTCTTTATATTTTTATTTTTCCCCCCACTAAAAACTTCTCTGTTTGTTTGTTTTTCCATTACAGTTGTCTCACTTTTTTCCCCCTCTTGCTTCCCTGCACCCTGCCTCCCCTTCTTCCACATTCAGTCTCCACCCAGTTGTCCATGTCCATGGGTCATTTATACATGTTCTTTGACTAGACCCTTCCCCTTCTTACCACTTCTATCCCTCCCATCTCCCCTTTTGTTACTGTTAGTTTATTCCTTCTTTACATACCTCTGGTTCAATATTGCTCATTTGTTTGTGTTGTTCATTAGTTTCCTTTAACAGGTGATAGCATAAGGTAATTTTCTTTTGTGGCCTGGCTTATATCGCTAAGCATAATTCTCTCTAGTTCCAATCATGTTGTTGCAAATGGTAGAAGTTCCTTCTTTCTTTCAGTACTTATTCATTGTCATTTCCCCCCTTTGTACTCGTGTTATTCTCTGTCTCTCTCTGTTTCTTCATCTTCTTAAAGCAGACCCTTTAGCATCTCTTGCAATGCTGGTTTGGTGGAGATGTATTCTTTTAGCCTTCTTTTGTCTTGGAAGCTCCTTATTTCACCTTCCATTTTGAATGAGAGCCTTGCTGGGTAGAGTATTCTTGGTTGTAGGCATTTGTTTTTCATTGCTTGGAATATATTTTGCCATTCCCTTGTGGCTTGTAGTGTTTCTGCTGAGAAATCTGATGATAGCCTTATTGGAGCTCCCTTGTATGTTATTAGTTGTTTCTCTCTTGCTGCTTTTGGGATTCTCTCTTTGTCTTTGAATGTTGGCATTTTAATTATGATGTGTCTTGAAGTGGGCCTGTTGGGGTTCATCTTCATTGGGACCCTCTGTGCTTCCTGGACTTGCATGATTCTTTCTCTCTTCATGTTAGGGAAGTTTTCTGTCATTAGTTTTTCAAAGAGGTTTTCTATTCCTTGCTCTTCTTCTTCTCCTTCTGGAATTCCTATGATACGGATATTATTACATTTCATGTTGTCCTGCAGCTGTCTTAGAGCCTCTTCAGTCTTGTTCAGTCTTTTTTTGTTTTGTTGCACTGTCTGTGAGTTTTTGTCTACATTGTCCTCCAGCTCGCTGATCCGATCTTCTGCTTACTCTAGCCTGTTTTTAATTCCTTCTACTGTGTTCTTCAATTCAGAGATCGTATTCTTCATTTCCTCCTGGCTCTTATTGATAGCTTCCATGTCCTTTTCGATGCTGGTATAATTCTCAGTAAGTTCCTTATAGTTCTTCTGGAGTTCACTGTAGTTTTTCTAGAGTTCTTTGTAGTTTCCGCTGAGCTCATTGAGCTTCTCCATAATCCATGCTTTCAATTCCATATCTGATAGTTTGCTCCCCTCTATTTCACTTAGCACTCTTTCTGGGGATTCTACCTTTCCTTTCGATGGGGGGTTGTTTCTCTGTCTCCCCACTTTTGTGACTCCTATTGTTTGTTGGTGCTTCTTAGAATGTTCTGCACTTCCTGGATCTGCCCCTGGTGGCATCAGATCCTGTACCAGTCTGGGCCTAGGCAGCCTGTTGGAGACTTCCAGGGATCTACTGCCTTTGTCTGTCTCCTTTAGTTGTTAATCTATTCAATCTGTGATTAGCCGTCAGGCTTAAGGACCGTGGGTGTGGCAGCTTAATTCCTGTAGGCAGGGCTTTTGCTTCCCCTCAGACTGAAGCCACTTGGCCGGGAATGGTCTGCCTGCAGCACTGGGGATGAGTCAGCACTGGGACCTGGCCGGCCGCTTCCCCAGCTCTCCCCTCAAAGCCACCACACCAAACTCTTCCCAAGCATTTCCTATCCTCTCCGTCTTCCCTCTGCTTGTGCCCAGGGTAAGTGGGGGCAGAATATTTTCATATGTGATCCACTTAAGAGCTCTTTTTTTCCAGCTGTTTCTCTCTGGCTAGCAAGAAACCCTGTGGCTTTTCACTTTTCTCAGCTGGATACTATTTTACTTTCCACTCTGTTGCTGTAGGCTGGGAAGCTCAGCTGGGGGTTTAGACCTTTCCCTTCTCAGGGGGAATCCCCAGCTGCCGAGCTGTTTCTCAGTCCCTTCAGCTGCTACCCGTGTGACGCCAGCCAGCCCTTCCACGTCTCCGCACTCCCTACCGGTCATGTTGTGATGTAGCGGCCTTTTCTGTCTCTCCGCACTCCCTACCAGTCATGTTGTGATGTAGCGGCCTTTTCTGTCTCTCCGTGGTTATAAGACCTCTCCAGCTGGTGTTCGGTTGGTTATTCCAGATGATTTCTCCAAAATTACGTTGTAAATCCAGACTAGTTCTGGGAGGAAGTTAGTGTAGCTTCCACTTACTCCTCTGCCATCTTGTTTCTCTTAACAGTTTTTTTAAATGTACATGTGAATATATTTCAAAATAACTCGTCGTCGTCGTCGGCAGCCGTCCGTCTCGAGAGACGATGGTGTAGCTTCTTAAGAGTCTATCTGCACCGCTGAGAATGGTTGTGCAGTCCGACTCGGGAGTGACACGGTATCTGTCTCCTCCCGTGTTGAATCGACATCTTGCGATGATGCTGGGGTGTCCTCTCCAGTGAAGCTGAAGCTACAGAGCCTGGGCAGGGTGATATGGAGGGTCTGCTGTTGCCCATGCAGCAGACCCCCCCTCTCTTCGCAGCTGAAGGGTCCAAGGGAAAGACGGAGTCAATACAGCTTGGCTTCAGGTGCGCCGCAGGAGTTGCCGGTGTTGACTACAACGTCAAACCGCCTTAGGGACTCCGGCTCCGGATTTTCTGTCGGGGTCTACTCCCTTAGCCTTTCCCCTGAAGAGGTATGCCGCAAGGCAGCGGAGGTTTTTTGGAGTCAGAGTTTTCCTTCTCTGATGTGCCCTGACTGGAAGATCGAACCAGCGACACTTAGCTCGCAGGCCGACGCTCAAATAACTATACTTAATAAAATCAATTTTTTTTTCAGTTACCTTAAAAAGAATGCAGAATTGTACTAAGTTGTAAATTTGGAAGTTCTATAATGTTTTTGATCCTTGGACTGAAGTCTTAATGTTCTGTATGTTGGCATTCACCTTTACAATATAATTCTAGAATATTTGAGACTTAATTTTAAAACTTTGGCCTAAAGTTTCTTAGGACATTTTACTTCAGAAATGTAATGCACTAATCCACTTTAAGCCATTAGGCCCATAGTCTCCTTTATTTTATAAATTTCCTATCAGTGAAGGAGACTTCGTATAGAGTACAAAAGTGCCTTGGATAGGAGGAAGTAGCACAAAAGAGTCCCCAAATTAAGTATTGCCCAATTGTCCCATATGCTGAAGTGGGAGCTATTGGTAGCTCGATATCTGGAAAAGGAGACAGACGCATGCAATAATGATTAGGGTAGTGACTCTTACAATTTTGTTTTAAATGGCAGAGAAGTCTAGGAAAATTGTGACAGCTACAGAAGTTTTTATCTCTGAAAAACCCACCCCAACCAAAGACACACACCACTCACACACCACACACACACATGGAAAAGCATTTAGGATAGCAAGCCCCAAAACTCATAGACATACATCTATAAAAGATGTCCAGATGAACTACACATACAACTAGTAAGGGACAAATCAACAAGAGCAAAAAGACTTATACATGGTATCTAAGTGTATGTGGGAGGAAGTCAAGGGAAGGAAAGGTGACTTGATCTTTCAGGAGAGCCAGAGATTCCTATGACTGGCATCAAAACTCACAAAGAGCAGCAGACACGGAGGGTGCACACTGCAGTCTCCAATTCACAGATGAGTCCAAGAACTTAGAGGTGCTCTGAGGCTGTCATGCTCTGAGTCTATGAAACCCTGACAACTATCAAGTCAAATGACCCTTCCAGAACAAATCCCCATTCTCAGCAGGAACAAGAGAGATGAGGTCCCAAAAAGTGGAAGCGAGAAGGCAGAGGAACATTGAAGTTGTGAAGCTAGAAAACATATTCTGATATACACTTCCCACCTAAAAGAAAAGCTCATCTCATTTAAACATCAGCAACTTGAAACTATTCCTGCCAAATGTTATAGAAATTTAGTAGGAAAATAAAGAATGAGAAGAGAATCCTAGATGATCCTGAAAACCTGATAGAAAAATATGCTCACAAAACAAATGAAATCCATTGCCTGATATTTAAAAAGAAAAGTAAAAGGAATTTTAAAAGTGATAAAAACTTTTATTAAATAAAAGATAATTTTAAAAACTCAAGTGAAATGATTAAAGAATGAGATTTGAAAAGGCGAAAAAAACCTCAGGAAATAATTTGTTTTAAAAATTGTTGATTGAATAAAGGTTAAACAAGAAGGAACACCAGATTGGAAACACAATGGATACTGTGTCTTTGGAGAAATGGCTGATTTCAGATCCAGGATAAGAAGTGAGCATGATGTTCCTGTTCCATCTTGTCATACCAGAGAGCTGGGAAGACTATCAAAGACCTCTACTATATGTCAAAAAGATTCAGGATCCAACTTTAAAAAGATTCATGGAAAGCCCTGGCTGCTGTGGCTCAGTGGATTGAGCGTCGGCCTGCGAGCCAAGTGTCCTGGTTCGATTCCCAGTCAGGGCACATGACTAGGTTGCATGTCAGGTCCCCAGTTGGGGGTGCGAGTGAGAGGCAACCACACAGTGATGTTTCTCTCCCTCTCTTTCTCCTTTCCCCTCTCTCTAAAAATAAATAAATAAACAAAACAAATAAATAAATAAATAATTTTTTTTAAGTATATTTTATTGATTATATTGTTACAATAGTTCCAATTTTTTTCCCCTTTGCTCCCCTCCGCCCAGCACCCCCCTTCCCCAACAATCCCCTCTCCAAGTCCATGCCCATGGGTCGTACATACAAGCTCTCCCGCCTCACCCTTTCATATGTTCTTCTTCTTCTTTTTTTAAAATTAATTAATTAATTAGTTAAATATTTTAACAATAAAAAATAACAATTCCTCCCTCTCAGACTTAAGACCCTTTACAATCTTATAAAGGACAATGGATGAAGGTCTCGGGCTCCTCTAGCTGCTTCAAGCTGGACATGGTCGTCGTCCTACCTACCCGTGGGTCAAGAAATCCCTAATAAGAGTGGGGATGTGGAGGGGAGGGTGGCCTTCCCACAAGGGGAAGGATCGTGCAGACTCCAGGTTGGTTGGCTGTCTCTGGACAACGGCATGCTTGGTTTGACAGGCTGGCATCCTTGTTGTATTCTGGGGGCAACAGGGTTAAAGGACATCATTTAATCCGTAACCACTAGATGACAAAAGACAGGTATTAATTTTTCAATGTCCCACATTAGGGAAAAGAAGGGCTTCTTTGGAGGAAGGTGTGCCAGGTACATCTCACCTGTCCAAAACCCTTTTGCCCATTATACTTATTTTGGACTGAGGGAAATATTTTAGGTTTCCCCCATCTCAGGTCTCTGGGCTTTTTCTGTCCAAGCCATTAGGATAGAAAAGAGAAACCAGTTTTAAAGTGAAGCCCACAGACCACCCCGTTCTTCACCAACCCAGCCACTTAGTTCAGCCAAACCATTGAGTCTCAGGAGGCAGCAATGCAGACAGGATTAAGTGAGGCCTATGCATACAGATAATCACTCAGGTAATGAGATTGTAGGCTTATGCCCTTTGAAAACAGAAAACACATGTTAATTTATGTAACATAACCCACATACAAGTCTCTAAATCTGTAGGACTGTCTTATCGGAAGGAAAATCCTTGTCCTTCTAATATTCACTGAACTTGCATTTCTATTCTTTATATTTTTATTCCCCCCCCACTAAAAAATTTTCTGTTTGTTTGTTTTTCCACTACAGTTGTCTCACTTTTTTTCCCCCTCTTGCTTCCCTGCACCCTGCCCCCCCCACCCACAGTCAGTCCCCACCCAGTTGTCCATGTCCATGGGTCATTCATACATGTTCTTTGACTAGACCCTTCCCCTTCTTACCCCTTCTCTCCCTCCCATCTCCCCCTTTGTTACTGTTAGTTTATTCCTTGTTTACATACCTCTGGTTCAATTTTGCTCATTTGTTTGTGTTGTTCATTAGTTTCCTGTAACAGGTGACAGCATAAGGTAATTTTCTTTTGTTGCCTGGCTTATTTCGCTAAGCATAATTCTCTCTAGTTCCAATCATGTTGTTGCAAATGGTAGAAGTTCCTTCTTTCTTTCAGTACTTATTCATTGTCATTTTCCCCCTTTGTACTCGTGTTCCTCTCTGTCTCTCTGTTTCTTCATCTTCTTAAAGCAGACCCTTTAGCATCTCTTGCAATGCTGGTTTGGTGGAGATGTATTCTTTTAGCCTTCTTTTGTCTTGGAAACTCCTTATTTCACCTTCCATTTTGAATGAAAGCCTTGCTGGGTAGAGTATTCTTGGTTGTAGGCCTTTGTTTTTCATTGCTTGGAATATTTTTTGCCATTCCCTTCTGGCTTGTAGTGTTTCTGCTGAGAAATCTGATGATAGCCTTATTGGAGCTCCCTTGTATGTTATTAGTTGTTTCTCTCTTGCTGCTTTTAGGATTCTCTCTTTGTCTTTGAATGTTGGCATTTTAATTATGATGTGTCTTGAAGTGGGCCTGTTGGGGTTCATCTTCATTGGGACCCTCTGTGCTTCCTGGACTTGCGTGACTCTTTCTCTCGTCATGTTAGGAAAGTTTTCTGTCATTAGTTTTTCAAAGAGGTTTTCTATCCCTTGCTCTTCTTCTTCTCCTTCTGGAATTCCTATGATACGGATATTATTACGTTTCATGTTGTCCTGCAGCTGTCTTAGAACCTCTTCAGTCTTGTTCAGTCTTTTTTCATTTTGTTGCATTGTCTGGGAGTTTTTGTGTAGGTTGTCCTCCAGCTCGCTGATCCGATCTTCTGCTTCCTCTAGCCTGCTTTTAATTCCTTCTACTGTGTTCTTCAATTCAGAGATCGTATTTTTCATTTCCTCCTGGCTCTTATTGATAGCTTCTATGTCCTTTTTCATGCTCACATAATTTTCTGTGAGTTCCTTGTAGTTTTTCTGGAGTTCTTTGAAGTTTCCGCTGAGCTCATTCAGCTTCTCCATAATCCATGTTTTGAATTCCATATCTGATAGTTCGCTCCCCTCTATTTCATTTAGCACTCTTTCTGGGGATTCTACCTTTCCTTTTGATGGGAGGTTGTTTCTCTGTCTCCCCATTTTTTTGACTCCTATTGTTTGTTGGTGCTTCTTGGAATGATCTGCACTTCCTGGATCTGCCTCTGGTGGCGTCAGATCATGTACCAGTCTGGGCCTAGGCAGCCTGTTGGAGACTTCCAGGGATCTACTGCTGTTGTCTGTCTTCTTTGATTGTTAATCTATTCAATCTGTGATTAGCTGTCAGGCTTAAGGACTGTGGGTGTGACAGCTTAATTCCTGTAGGCAGGGCTTTTGCTCCCCCTCAGGCTGATGCCACTTGGAGGGGAATGGTCTACCCGCAGTACTGGGGATGAGTCAGCACTGGGACCCAGTCAGCTGCTCCTCCAGTTCTCCCCTCAAAGCCACCGTGCCAAATTCTCCCCAAGTGTCTCCAGTCCTCTCTGCCTTCCCTCTGCTTGAGCCCAGGGTAAGTGGTGGCCAAAATATTTTCGTATGTGATCCACTTAAGAGCTCTTTTTCTCCTGCTGTTTCTCTCCGGCTAGCAAGAAAGCCTGTGGCTTTTCGCTTTTCACAGCTGATACTATTTTACTTTCCACTCTGTCGCTGTAGGCTGGGAAGCCCAGCTGGGGGTTTAGACCCTGCCCTTCTCAGGGGGAATCCCCGGCTGCTGAGCTGTTTCTCAGCCCCTTCAGCTGCCACCCGTGGGAGCCCAGCCAGCCCTTCCACGTCTCCGCACTCCCTACCGGTCACGTTGTGGTGTAGCGGCCTTTTCTGTCTCTCCGTGGTTATAAGACTTCTCTCCAGCTGGTGTTCGGTTCGTTATTCCAGATGATTTCTCCAAAATTACATTGTAAATCCAGACTAGTTCTAGGAGGAAGTTAGTGTAGCTTCCACTTACTCCTCCGCCATCTTGTTTCCCAATAAATAATTTTTTTAAAAAGGATCCATGGACTTGAGAGGGGACAATCTGTGTACTAATAAATGGAGTAACCCCACTGAAAACAACAACAAATAAAATACATAACTGATCATCTTGGGAAGATACTCTCAAGTTTTCTTTTTCCATCATGCCCCACAAACTGGTAAATAAAAGATGCATTTATTTTGCCTTTCCTAATTAGGAAACTCAGGGCAACCAAATAGTTAGTGAGAGGAATATTCCAGCTAATAAATGAAGAATAAAAATACAATTAGTAGGATATCACTACTTGGCACCTGTAATACATCAATGGGTGTAGACACTGATCAGTAATGGATGCAACATCACAATAAGATCAGCAGACACTTTATAACTCCTTTTGGAATTAATCAAGATTACCTACAAAGTAGATGTAAAAAAAAATCAAACCTAAATTTTGTCAGTCCTCTACATCTATCTACCAATGACAATAAATACATGGGTCAAAGGGTCATGATAAAAGTATAAGCACAAAGGGAATGTAATAAGCATAACACAGACAGTTGCGAACCCTACAGGAAAAATGCTTTGGATTTAATGGCAAATAATTGTAAAAAAATAAGAACACATGGAATCTTTTAAACTTTTAGTTTAAAATAAATTGTGTTAGGATCATTACTAAAATAAATAATAGTTATTAAAATAAAAGTACATTTATAGGACAAACAAGGAAATGTGAACTGCCTGGATATTTATTGATAGTAAGAAATTACTGTTACTTTGGGATGTGTGATGATGACTCTACAGTTGGGTTTAAAGGGTAGTTCTCACATTTTAGAAATATACATACTAATTTTTTTTTATGGACAAAAAGAAATCTTGAATTTGCTTCAGAATTGCTGGGAGTTGTTGTGGTTGGCATGGAAGAGGGTATAGAGAAAATATATTGGCCAGTAACTGATATTTGATGAGACCAACTGATGAAGATTTCTACTTTCTGAGATGTTTGAAATTTTCTGTACTAAAACATTGTTCTATAAAGTAGATGAATTGAAATGTGCTCTTCTGTGCACTCAAAAGTGAGAAAGCCATTCTAAGTCAGGAGCCTTCCTCTCTGGTCAAACAATTTTAATCACAATTCTGTTCCTCTTTCCAAGTCTAGAACTCAGGCACCCAGATTGCTCTGAGACCTTTAGTGGTAGAATCAACAGAAATAATAAAAAACTCATCATTGTTTTGAGACAAACACAACAAAGAGCCAACTCTGATCCTAGGTCTAGAGCAGTTGCTGTAATGTTAATAGAAGACAAAAAAACTGTTATTTTCTCCAAAAACTAGTTGTTACTATTGTGAATACTATTACAGCAAATTTCTTTTTGTTTGCATTTTCATATATTTATTATTTAGTTAGTTTCTGAATTATATACTCAAAGCCTAGAAGTAATCGTCCAGGCAGAAATGATATTTAATCTGTTTGGACCATGGAAGTGTGCTCTCCAGTCTTGTTTGCTTTCTATACTGTCATGAAAAGCTATAAGCAGATCTATGAATCATTAATGCCAGGATTTTAAACGGGTTCCTTGTCGTTTGCTTCCTCCATACACCCCAAACTCTCAGGCACCTATGCTCTAGCCATGTTTATTTATTTAATCCCCTACTTATTGTATATGTCACTCCTTTCCAACTAGTTCACAACCTCCTTTAAGGGTGGCAACCAGAATTATCAACACTGAATTTAATTTTGGTCTCCCTGTCTCCAACACAGTTGCTTTCAAAATTTATGTTGCCTAGTGTATGTTTGACTATAAGAAATTATAGAAAAAAACTCTATCCTAACTAAATAATGATAATAATAAAGATACTAACATTACTACTACTAATAATAAAAATGTGAAAGAGAGTATAAATAGGAGAATAGAGATAGCACTGGAAATCCCAGACTATAAAATGAATTATCTCAAAGCCATTGCCCAATCCATTGATTCTAAACAGGTACTTTTAAACTTGTCACTATTTAAATTCATAATTGAATGAAGGGTTAAAATTTTTTATTACAAAAAGAATATTTTAGAGGAAAAGAGACTTCTAGCCAAGATGGAGGCATAGACAGACACGCTGCGTCTCCCTCCACAACTAAGAAGAAATACAACTACCTCAAAACTGGAAACATTCAGAAGTTCCAGAAAATTAAACTGCATGGTAGTCCAGCAAACAAAGATATAAAGAAGAAATACTCATCCAGACAGGTAGGAGGGGCGGGGCTGGGGCAGAGAGGACACAGTGTGGTGGCAGCATCAGTGGCAGGCTGGTGGAAAGCACAGCCACACATTTTAAAAAGTTAGGAGGGACACCTAGGGAGTGTTCCCAGCTTGTTACCAGACCTCACAGCTCACCATCTCAGCACTGGAGAAAATGAAGCCTCATTGCTTCTGACTATGCAGAGCAGTGGGGGTTGGGGTTGAGGAAGAAACTGCAGGTCTCTCAGCAGAGCCCACTTGTTTAAAGAACCTCCATGATCCTAGAACGTTCATAGACCCACCCACTCTGGGAACAACGGCCAGGGCAACAGCTAGAGGGACGCCAATCTGGTGTGGAAGTGGGCAAGGTGCCTGGAAAAGGGACAAGTGCTGGGGAGATGGCATTGCTCCCTCTCGGACCCCTCCCCCTCATACAGCGCCACAACGTGGTGAAACAGGTCACCCTGTAGTAACAAATCCCTAAGGCTCTGCCCCTTACAACATAACAGGAGCAACAGCTCTACCTGGGACATGGAGACAAACAAACACAGAAGCCTGTCAGAATGAGGAGACAGAGAAGTATGGCTCAAAAATGGGAAAGGATCAAGGTTCCAATGGGAGAACTGAGCGATGAGGAGATAGCCAACCTAACAGATGCAGAATTCAAAACATTGGTGATAAAGATGCTCACAGGCTTGACAGATATGTTGAGTAAGGCAAATCCATAAGAGAAGAAGTGAAGGCTGTGTTAAGTGAAACAAAGGAAAATCCACACAAAACCAATGATGAAGGGAAGGAAACCGGGATTCAAATCAATGATTCAGAACATAAGGAAGAAAGAAACAGTCAACCAGTGCAGAATGAGGAAGCAAAATTGAAAAACAAAATGAGAAAAATTTCCTAAATTTTGCAAAGGAGATGGACATACAGGTCCAGAAAGCATGGAGGGTCCCGGGTGAGCTGGACCCAGAGGAGACCACGCCAGGATGCATCATGATTGAGATGCCAAAGGTGAAAGATAAAGACAGAGTCCTGGGGGCAGCAAGAGAGAGGCAGAGAATTGCCTACAAGGGGGTGCCTATAGGACTATCAGCTGATTTTTCAGAGGACAGTTTGCAGGCAGGAAGGGACTGGCAAGCAGTATTCAATGTGGTGAAAGGCAACCTGCAACCAGGATTACTCTATCCTGCAAAGCTATCATTTTCATTGGAAGGGTAGATAAAGTGCTTCCTAGACAAGATAAAGCTAAAGGAGTTCATCATCACCAAGCCATTATTATATAAAATGTCAAAGGGACTTGTTTAAGAAAAAGAAGATCAAAACTGTGAACACTAAAATGACAACAAACTCACAACTATCAACAACTGAATATAAAAATAAAAACAAAATCCAACTAAGCAAACCAGAATAGGAACAGAATCATAGGTATAGGGATCTTTTGGAGGGTTACCAGCTGGGAGTGGGGAGGGGGAGAAATGGGGATGTGGTGCAGGGATTAAGCATAATCAGTTGGTCCAAAATAGACAGGGGGATGTTAAGAATAATATAGGAAAAGGTGAAGCCAAAGAACTTATATGCATGACCCATGGACATGAACTAAGTGGGGTGGGATTGCTGGAGGGAAGGGGGCTACTAGGCACAGGGGAGCAAAGGGGAAATGAATTGGAACTACTGTAACAACATAATCAATAAAATATACTTTTTTAAAAAGTCAGGAAAAAGAGGTTCCAGGCAGAGAAAGAGTCAAGCCAAAAGCTCTGAGGTAAAAAAAAAAAGAAAAAGAAAAAAGCCTGCCAAGTTCCCAAAGAGGTAGGACTGCCCCTCCACTATGGCTGGAGTATAATGAAGAAAGAGTAGAATGCAGATGAGTTTTAAAAAGCCAATGGAAAACAAACCATGTACAGTACTGGAGGCCAAGGTAAAAATTTAGATTTGCTTTTAAGCTATTAAAAATTTTCACCCAGGGAGTGACATGATGTTGTCTACACTTCTAAAAGTTCACTGTAGCCAGTGAATAGAGAATGGACCAAAGTAGGCTAAAATAAGAAGCAAGGAGGCCATTTATGAGGCTCTTGTACAGGAGAAGAGAAGTGACCTAAATTGTGATCGTAGCAGTGGAGATGGAAAAGTTTATGGATTCCAGTATATTGTGATGACAGATGGAGCCATACTTGACAAACAAATTAGGTCCCTAATTTGAGCAACCAATGGATGACTTGAGGGTGGAGAATATTCAAGTACATACTGGACCTACATCAGCCTCAAATGTTCACATGTGATCACACATCCTTATTTCTAAGTTTAAATACAACTGTAACTACCCAACCTGCCATTTCCAGATACACCTTTTCTGATTCTTTAGTATTTGTATCTTGACTCCGATGCACAATTTGTAGTTTAACCTGTCCTGTCCCCATCTTTTCCACAAAGGTGGTGCCTATGCTCCTTGCACCATGGCACCCCAAATGGACTCTTTATCAAAGGAGGAGTGGTGACCATGTGGGAAGATCTGAACAAAGGCTGAGAAGAAAAACTTCTGAGGCCAATGGAACCAGAGAAACTTCCTAAGACTTCTGTACCTACAAGGAGTCATTAGTTCTTCAAGAATCATCAGAATCACTGGCTTTAGGAACAGGATGAAATCATAGTACTCCAAGGCCCAGAAAGTGTGGGCAGAAGCATTTTATCATATCACTCATCAACTGTAGGACCATATCAAAAATTATTTTTCTGCCCTCTTGTTTTTTGAGATTTTTTTCTGGGTCACTAGCTGTCCATTGTTTCCTCTCCACCTCTATATACCATACTTACTGAACTTGCACTGTCTGTTCACAAAATTTGTTTCCCCAAGGTCTACTGAGTGAGCAGTGGTCCTGGACCCTATGTCCCTTTGACCACAGCTGACTGAGTAAGAGCTGAACACACTGGGCTAAAAGCCCTGTCCAGATATATGACTCCAGTCAGTTACCAAGTGCTGACCCACTAACAGGAAACATTTATTCCAACAAAGGTAACCATTTGAGTCATATGTACTGGCACAATCGAGACAAACAAGACTGTAAAATAATGTCATAAAATGAAATAGATTTTCAAGAAGCAGAGACTAAGCACTGTGCTTGTGGGGCAACAAAAGAAAGAGAATAAAGAAAGTGGCTGTGGTGATTTTTACTGACTTTCTAATTCCCAATTCCAATCTCTCGTGGGATCAATGAACTTTTGGCCTTCAAGTCCTATAACACGACCTTTCAGGCTAGTTCATGTGATGTCCTGTTTCCTCCAAACAATCAATACCTGGATAAAATACCAACTAAAGTCCATTTGTCATATTCCTACCTTTTATCACTCAATTAAATTGTCCACAATTTTAAAAAGTCAGATTGCCCCAGAGGCTGAAAGCAGAAGAGAATAAGAGCACTCCTGGTTTTGTACATATGTTAAAGAGAAAAAAATTAAAAAGTCAAATTGCTATGCTCTTTACCAGGACATTATTATTCAGTGGATTTTGCAAGAGATCCAAGTTTATATATTTTTTAACAAACATCCTTGCTCATTCTGAGGAAGGTTGATCCAGGGACTACATTTTAAGAAATGTTCTAATGCCTGCTCCAATATTGCTACAAAGATTTGTGTACTTTCAAGTTCCTTTATAAGAAAAATTATATTCATCAAGTGCCAACATTCAAAAGTAGCAATTGCTGTTGGAAAGACTTTTTATTTGAAACCCTAATAGAAGTAAGTATTGTTTATATTATTCTTTATGCATGTACATGGTATTTGCATTTCATTTCACATTAAATAGGATTTTGTAAAATGGCTTGGGGGGTGCCTAAATGTAATTTATGATGTTTCTTCATATGAAAATAAATTTAAATTTCCAAAGTGCTTAAAAAAAAGAATATTTTATAACTAAATGCTTTTTAGCTTACCTAACCTGTAGTTTTAATTGAGATAGTATTCATTCATATTCCTAAATGATCCACTCCATTTTTCTTTATGAAACATTCAATTAAGATTATTATAATTTGTTAAGAATTAACCAATCTCTCCTTTTATTTTTCATAGTTTTGTATTATGACAAAATCAAGTCCTTTTTATAGGGAACTCGCGAATTAAAGGTTTTAACCTCAGTTGATAGGTTTAAGTGATTAATGCATGTGGAAGGCTGTTATGACAGGAACTGGAATGCATGACCATGTGACTCCAGGAGGTCAACAAGCAATTCAACCTTTGTACCCCAGGGGTCTGCAAGTGATGAAAATGGTATCTGAGCTGTTGTGTTCCAGGGAGGGAACATCAGTGACTCAGATAAAGAATTACTAGGAAAATTGCCACTGGATTGCAACTCTTACCCAATTAACCTTGTTTCCAAAATCCTTACTTACCCTTTCTTCTCCTTATAAAATGGTCACATTGAAATGAAATGTTAAGACAGGCTTTGAGGGTATGAAACCTGCTGTCTTCTCAAATCACCAGTCATTCGAATAAAGCACCCATAAAGATTCAATCCTTGTCTCTACTTATTGGTTCTGGTAGTGACAGGCAGCATGAGAAAAAACTTTTCCAATTTCACTTTAGCACAACTTAACAATTTTGAAATCCCTCATTAAAGTTACTTCACTAAGACAAAATAAGATTAAAATTATAAAATCACTACTAAATGCTAAGAAATGACCCTTTAGTGACTCGCTCAATCTGGACTGGGATTCAGACTGCACCATAACTGGAATTAGAACTCCAAAGTGGATCAGACAACCACAGACTTTCTTTTCTCTTTAAAGCCACTAAAAATAAATTTGCCATCAAACCTTTGAGATTCTGCAAAGAGACCCTACCTAATTAGATCCTTTTTCTTCTTCAATTTCCCAAGCACCCCCTACGCTTTCTCTAATTTCCGGAACAGTGATTCTCAGATAAGCATAATGAGTGCAAACAGTGAGGTTAAAAGAAGGATTTGGTCTATTCTTGAAGTGAAATTATAGAACAAACAAGCTGGTGTACACAATAGTTAGTTACTTTAAGGACTTTTTTCAGAGTGGGTCTCAGCTTAAGCAAACAAACTTGTCAGTAATTTGAATAAGTCTGTGGACATCAAATTGCATGTATATATGTGAAAAGTGTCTACAAAACCTTTCATTCAAACTTGGATACACAATTTTACTACTTCTTTAGGCTTGGAAAAATATATCCAGGTAAAACAAGGAAAAGGATCATGCCCTTTTCACCCCTTAGCAATTTATTTTCCCTTTATTTCATCAAAAGAAGGTAGAGTCTACAAGAAAGATTTTTTTAAATATTAGAACAAATATTAAGTATACTAAATCTTTATATTTATTCAAGTTCCTCAAACATAGTTACCTTTCTATCACTTCTGAAAGAGCAAAAGATAGTTTTATTTTTTTCTTAAATCTCAAGGTTTATGAATATTAACATTAAATATTAACTATTAACATTAATTTATATTGAAATCTAGGCTAATTTTTAGGGGCCTTTTGAGATATTTTAAGCTATTTATTCCCATACTAAATGAAACATTTCTTCTCTGCTTTCTGCTTGTAATTTTTCTGCTGCAATTACACCTTGCGGAGGCTGCTAAATGTCATTGTTTGATTTCAGATTCTGAAGGTAAGATTATATATTCTCTCTTCCACAGAATAATAAAAATGGAATTATAATGACTGTTTGTCTTCAGAGGTCTCCTTTGCCACTCATACCTCTTTATATCTATGGTGCAATGCCTGAAATAGATGAGTACACTCTGTCTTAGCCATATATGAATCAATTATTTATTTGATGCATATTCAAAGCAGGTACTCCCAAAATATGGCCTTTTTGCCTGTGGGGAGCAATCTAATATACAGCCAGCAACTACTCTTCCTCAGAGATTTTTCTCCATGGTAACATCAGCCAGATCTTGTTTGTTGTTTCTTAGCCACTTGTAAGAACTGACTGAATTTCTATTATTATAGTGTCCATCCATGGATGAATGAGTGGATAAATCAAATGTAATATATATAATAGAATATTATTTAGTCATAAAAAAGAAGTAAGTTCTGCCACTTGTGACAATATGGGTAAAATTTGAGGGTATTATGCTGAGTGAGACAAACACAAATACTGTATGATCTTTTTTGTATGTGACATCTCATGTAACATAAACTAAAAAAAAAAAAAAAAAAAAAGAGTAGAATGGCAGATGCTGGAGCCTGGAGGGTAGAGGAAATGGGGAGATGTTGGTCAAAATATACAAACTTCCAATTATAAGTGGAGTAAGTTCTGAGGAGTTAATGTACAACATGGTGACTTTAGTATAATTGAATGTCACTAAGATGGTATTTAGATGTTCTCACCATGCACACAGAAAAGGTAATTACATGAGGTGATGGATGTGTTAACTACATTTTGCTTATCATTTTGCATTATATACATGCATCAAGTAATCACACTGTGCACCTAAAATTATAAAATTTCATATGTCAATTATGTATCTGTAAAGCTGGAGAAAACAGATTCAAGTTCAGCAGGGTGAAGCTAGTAGAAAAAAGCACTGCCCTGAGTGGCACCCAGATGGGCAGAAAATGTGGAATGAGTCATCCCTGCTGGGCCACTTTGTCCTGTCTTTAAGGATGGGGTGGGTTGGCACATCTGTGAGCCTTGTGGCAGATTCTGGGCAGCCTCTGGGCAGCTCTTCCAAGTTAGATGCTACAAAACAATAGATAACATTGGCACAAATGCTTTTATTCAACTTCTGCTCCTCTTGGCAACTTTTTTCCATCTAAGTGCTACTCTCTACAGTACTCAGATCAGAAAAGTGAACATGGTCCAGGACCATGAATGCCTTAACTGTTCATCATCACCAACCTCTGCACCAAAAGAAAAGTGGAAATTGTATGACTGCTATAAATGAAGCATCTTTGAAACTTTTAATATTTATAAAGAGAAGAATGAACAATTAGTTACCCACCCTGTGCCAGGGGAGAATAAAAATTGGACATGGGCTTTTAACATAGACTTTGTTCCAGTATTATTCTTTCTTTTGACGTCAGGATAAGAGCTGTTTGGTGTCTATAAGGGAATAAGCAGACCATGACTGAACCCAGGATATCTCTTCCCACATTTTGTATCTATAAGGTTGGTCCAAGAATTGCTCAATAACTTTTCTGATTTGAGGGGACATTAAAGGGCCTACCAGTCCTAAAGTATCTCTGTCATATGGAGGCTGGAGGTGTCATACAGTTGACTCAAAATACTGTTTGTTTGTTTGTTTAAACAGTTAAAGGTGGTTTCTACACGATATGGCATAAGTAGGTTTACAGTTGTGAGTATGCAAAATACAGAATTTATTCTTGTATTATTACTTATTAATTATTGTATTATATAGATTTTCACCAAAGCATCTACTCTACTACATGGCTCAGAGGAAAACTCTGAAGCAAAAGAAAACAACATGGGCAAAATTACAAGGTTCCATCCCCATCACATGGAATAGTGATGGGCTTGTAAGATTTACAGAGATACATATAGGGAAACTGGGCATTTAGTAAATAGATTAATAAAGGATGGTAGAAAATAAAATGACCCCCAGGATAAAGGGTAAATTAAGTAGGTTAAGTTTGTCTTTTATACTCTTCCCCTCTTGTACTTCACTGCTCTTTCCTGTCCAGGGTCTCTTCTATAGCCTTAGTGGGCCTACATGTACATGCATGTGCACACACATGCACAAAGGCACTCACATATGCATGCCACATACATAGAGTGTCTAGTTTTCTCTGTTGAAATTCATCTTATACTAAGGAAGCATATAATACCCTATCTTTTACAGACTTTGAAAATATTTGCATTTTAATAGACAACTTTTAATGATCCAAAACCCTTTCGGACAAAGGAAGGTATTTCTAATACTGGAGGCTGACAGCTGACAGAGAAAACTGGGGAGCACAGAGGTGAGACTGACCTCTATCTACCTACCATCATTCACACACCTTAGGAAAATACATCAACACACTGGCAGCAATACCTTCTGCTCAGTCCAGATCAAGATTTACCAGCATTACAATGGCACATATTATTCCCCAACTGATGTTAGGTCCTCAGTTTGTACTTTATGTATTGATGAGGGAAAGAATATATGAATTAGGGTGTCTTCTGAAACTACATTTAAGTCAACATAGATACTTAAATTTAAGGTGAAATTGTTAATAAATTAAAATTCGAAATTATTTGTGGAGGTTTTTTTTAACAAGAATATTTTGGAGAGTCCAACCACTATTTTTAAGGGAAAGTATTTTGTATAATTGAAGAAAATCTTAAATTATTGTTTTCTTATTCCAAAGAAAGCAAGGAGTTATATGCTTTTTTCATGAAATATGATTATTTGACCAAAAAAGAGAATAAATATATCTTTGAAAACTCTAACAGTCAAGTTATTGATTTCCATATCATTTCAATGAATCTCAGTGTTTTCCATCATCTGCACTGAGAAGTTGAGTATCTACTAAGCTTCCTGAAAATATGCCATCAGACCTCTAAGTATGTCCTTCAAAGTGCCCACCAGCAGAGGGCAATAAAGAAGTTAAATCGGGAAGCTTTACTACTATGACATTAGTGGGAATTTCAATAAAAGCAACATTTCACAGTATGTTTTTCTGACCAAAGTTATACACTATAACAATGACTTATATGTACATGGATTTTGAAAAGTCAACAACACACATCACTGATCAATTTCTATGACAAAGGGAGTGTAGTTTGAAAGTAGAAAAACTGTATACTTACATCTTAAAATTACACACTCACAGAATCAATGCACTATAAAAAAATTGTAGGAATAATAACTTTCTGTGACTCAATGACCAGGCTACCATTATCAATAGTAGAACTTATTTTCCAATGGTGCTCATATGCACAGGAAAAATGCATATCTGGGAGAATGGATAAACTCTTGAGTAACATATGAAAATAAATAATTGTTCAAATAGAAAATGTGTGCTAGCTAGAAGAAACAGTTTGCTCTATACTTGTATGGATATAAGCATAAAAGTCTCTAAGAAACATAAAAGTCACTTCTAGAAAGTAATTGTAGGTGGAAGAGAATTAACATGGATAAAGAAAAAAAATAATTGGTTTTTAAAATACTTTCATTTGTTTGTTTTTACTTGCTTTTATGTTTGGGATGTAAGGAAATAGTGGCTTTCAAACCAGTATCCCAGTGTAAGAAAGGACCTGAAGAATCAGAAAAGCACTTCTCTAATTCCTCCCTGTAGTCTTTTTATACCCTGTCCTGGAACTTGTAGTATTGTTATCTCTTGAATTGGCTTCCCAATTTGCTCCATGTCTTGTTTATCTGTTTTTTTTTATTTTTTATTTTTATTTCTTCATAGGTTTTCCAATTAATATTCCAGGTATAATTTTATTTTCTGTTACTTTTCCAGTGTGTTTATGATGTTTTATAAAGAAGCCTAAGGGTTGAAACAGGAATGCTCAGAAACACTAGAGTAATGGGCAAGGAGCTGAGCCCTGCAAGAGACATTTATCTTTGTTCTTTAGATTCCATGAAAAGTGCTTAGCACACAACAGGATCTCAATAAATAAATGTTTGTGGAATAGATAGATAAATAAATAATAAAGCCTGGGTTTGGATCCAACTTATATTTCTTTCCCACATCATCATTGGCATAGCATGTCCTCTCTTCGTCTCAGTTTTTAACTTACAATTTCAGGCATTTTCTCTCTGCCACAGGCAGCTCTAACTTTATTTGATTATAGCAACATAATTAATCTGCATTTTTGATTAAGGCACACTCTTTTACTCCCTGTTACTGTCCTCTAATCACAAATATAATTTACACAAACACACATCAATTTTAGCTAACTAAAAACTTTAAATTATCCCATCTACAGAACTTACTATACAGGGAGAGAGAGATGTAGAAGTGTATGCTTGATTTAGAAGAGGTATACTTGAAATCCACTAAAAATCCATCCAAATTTATTATGGTTTCAGAGAACCTTAACTATTTACTTTTAATAAATAAGCAGAAAAATTAGCTTTACTGCAATTGGTAAACTGAGTTTTTGAATAAATTTCAAAGTGGTTAATTATATCATGTATAGGAGATCTAGTTATTCAAATTAGTTCACTAAAATGTAAAGTTTTGCCCTGGCTGCTGTGGCTCAGTGGATTGAGCATTGGCATGTGAGCCAAGTGTCGCTGGTTCGATTCCCAGTCAGGGCACATTACTAAGTTGCACGTCAGGTCCCCAGTTAGGGGCATGAGTGAGAGGCAACCACACAGTGATGTTTCTCTCCCTCTCTTTCTCCTTTCCCTTATCTCTAAAAATAAAATAAAAAAACAAACCAATTATTTTTTAAAAATGTAGTTTTATACAATAATCCTCATTATGTAAGGGCCACATGAAGAATTTTATTGTGATGTGGAACAGTGCAAAAGTTTTACGTATCTTGATCTGATTAAAGGGAAGCTATCAGGCCTTGTCATACAGTTATTTTATATTTTTAAAAAAATAGCTTAAAAGTAAGTCTTCCAAGGTCTAGATATATATGCCTTTAAATCAGTCATACTACAGCCAGATCTTTAAAACCCTGACTTTGTTTGCCAATCAGAAGGTTAAAATTTTGCATTCCATTCCCCTTTTTAAATAAAACCAGCCTTGTCTGCACTGATTTCATCATCTCCATTGAAAATGTTTATCTGCCAAATGAAAAAAAGAGTACAAATTAGAAACACTGATATATCTTCTGACATTATTCATTTAGAAGTGAGTTCTCAAGTTGTCATTATATTTACCACATGAAAATTAGAAATGATTTGTTTGGAGACCTACAGCTATTTCTAGACTCAAGATATTTGGACAACTGTATATAAAGTTTCATTACCAGACCGAACTAAATATGCTGTAATTATATCTAAATCAGGATGATTTTTGCTCTATGAACTTAAGTTATTAATCTACTCAAGTCCAGAATCCAGGATACCATCATTTTATAAAAGTATACAAGTGTGTTTCCCAGCCAAGAAAGTGATATTTGAAAATTAAGATCAAGGATTGGTTGGACAATGCTTATGTTTCTACCATCTGATTGCTTCCATCCTTCCTCCAAGCCATGAAATCCAGGCTAGACATGTACTTCTACAAAACCTGTTTCCCCATTTATTTGCACTCAACATCCTTGAACTTATTAGTTAGATGTCTATTTCCTCCAATAAGCACTAGGTTCACTAGGTCAGGGGCCTCTGCTGTCTTATTTTCTTCTGTATGTCTAATGCTACCATATTATGGATCAATATTTGTTGAATAACTTAATTATTTAATAATAAATAAAGGAGAGAAAACCTAACTAATCAGGCTGATAACTGAATTAGGAAATGAAAGCTGAAGAATTTGAATTGACCTTATGTTTCCCAAAAATTTTGCCTGGTGATTGTTTGTTTAAAATTTGGTATAAAAATGTTATATGAAAGAAGTTAGCAAATAGTAAAGAATGATAGCATAGGTAGCTGAAGAAGTAAATTTCAAGTTACCTGAGTCCTAGTGTTGCAGATGGAGACAGGGTCCAGGTTCTTAGTGGTTATGAACAAAGAACTGGACTGACCACACAGATCTTATAAAGCAAGGCAAGTAGAAAATTTATTAAGGAACATATACTTCCCCAGAAATGGGAGCATGCCATCTCTGGCCATAGAATGGTTCTGTTCTATTAAAGGATTATAGGGCTTTATAGGGTTTTTACTTAAACTTTTAAACGTGATTTCCCACAATCTTCTTTGATTGCCCACTCCGGGAGGAAACCACAATGCTAATTATGATCAGGTATCACAAGGCAATTCTCAGAAATCAGGATTCTGACTGATGACAGCTGCAGTGTCTCAGGGTCTCCTATTCTATCTCCCACCTCACTAGAAGAAGCAAGGAACTAAAATAAAATTAATATTCTGAACTTAAGTATTTAGAAAATAGGATATAAGCATTAATTAGTGAACTGAATTTTATGATTTCTACACTAATTAGCATCATAATTCAGTCAAATTACATACGAGATGCAGACCTTAGAATGTGCACCATGTTAATTAAATAAAAATGGCACTAAAATTCAAGTTTTTTCCAGTATATCAGAAGTTTATACTGAAGATGAAATTGACATTTTTGAAAACTTAATTTTTAAATAAAAACATTTTTGCTAATTTTTCATTCATGTTCTTCTTAAAGCAATTTCTGTGGTTTTTATATTTTAAGACATTTTGTTTATAAAAATGTAGTGCTTCCCTGTGGGCATACAAACATGACTAGAATGCTGCAGAGCAGTGTTTTAGATATAATCTAAAAAATTTTTCATGTGTGACAGCAGAGACCAATGATTCATGAAATTGTTCAGTATTGGGCTCATTCCTTCTTCTAGAATTAATAGTTTATACAAGAAATTTTGCTTCAAACTTAGAAATTAAAATATAAACTCTACTTAGTATGTCAGCATTTACATTAAAATAAAATTCTTCTACCCAGCAAGGCTCTCATTCAAAATGGAAGGTGAAATAAGGAGTTTCTCAGACAAGGGAAGACAAAGAGAATACATCTTCACCAAACCAGCATTGCAAGAGGTGCTAAAGAGAATGCTGTAAGAAAAAGGAGAAAACAAGAGAAGGAGAGGAACACAAGTACAAAAGAAAATGAATAAATATCCATCAATAATAACCCTAAATGTAAACAAATTAAATGCTCCAATTAAAAGACATTGGGTAGCAGAATGGATATGAAAACAGGACCCACATATCTGCTGTCTACAGGAGACACACCTCAAAACAAAAGATTTCCACAGACTGAAAGTGAAGGGATGGAAAAAGTTTATCAAGCAAATGGACATTAAATAAAAAATCTGGGGTAGCAATACTTGTATCAGACAAAACAGACGTCAAAGCAAAGGCCATAAAAAGAGAAAAAAAGGACATTACATAATACTTAAAGGAAACATCAATCAACAAGATATAATTCTTATAAACATATATGCACTCAATATAGGAGCACCCAAATATGTAAAGAAAATTTTTAAAGACTTCAGGAATGATATAGACAATGACACATTCATAGTAGGAGACTTTAACACACCATTTTCAACAATAGACAGATCTTTGAAGCAAAGAAACACCAAAGACATTGAGGCATTAAACAACACCCTGGACCAAATGGACTTAGTTGACATATAAAGAACATTTCACCCCAAGGAAACAAAATATACATTTTTTTGAAGTGCAAATGGAACATTTTCAACGATAGGCCACATTATAGGACACAAAACAAACTACAACAAATTCAAGAAAACTGAAATTATATCAAGCATCTTCTCAGATCACAACGGCTTAAAATTAAAAATCAACTTTAAGGAAAAACTCAAAAACATTCAAACTCATGGAGAATTAATAACATGCTATTAAATAATGAATGGGTTGACAACGACATCAAGGAAGAAATCAAAAAGTTTCTGGAAAAAAAATGGTAACAAATACACAACAACCCAAAACCTATGCGGTACAGCGAAAGCAGTCCTGAGAGAAAAGTTTATAGCAATATAGGCCTACCTAAAAAGAACAGAAAAATCTCTAATAAAAAATATAACCTTACAGCTACAAGAACTAGAAAAAGAACAACAAGTAAAGCCCAGAGTAAATAGAAGGAAGGAAATCATCAACATTAGAGCAGAATTAAATGACACAGAGACTAAACTAACAATTCAAAAGATCAACAAAAGTAGAAGCTGGTTCTTTGAAAAGATAAACAAAATCGACAAGCCTTTCACCAGGCTCATCAAGAAAAAAAGAGAGAGGACCCGAATAAATAAAATCAGAAATGAAAGAGGAGAAATCACAACTGATACCATAGAAATAGAAACAATTTTAAGCTATTATGAACAACTGTAGCACAAGAAATGTGACAACCTAGATGAAATGGACAAATTTTTGGAAACATTTAATCTGCCAAAACTGAATCAAAAAGAAGCAGAAAGCCTGAATAGACCAATAACAACCAGCGAAATTGAAACAGTATTCAAAAAAATCCTAGCACACAAAAGCCCTGGACCGGATGGCTTCACAGGTGAATTTTACAAAACATTTAGGAAAGAAATAACTTCTATCCTTCTCAGACTATTTCAAAAAATCCAAAAAGTGCGAAAACTCTCAAACTCATTCTATGAAGCCAATATTACTCTAATTCCAAAACCAGGTCAAGACACAACAAAGAAAGAAAACTACCGGCCAATATCGCTGATGAATATTGACGCTAAAATCCTCAACAAAATATTAGCAAACCAGACCAACAACACATTAAAAGGATTATACACCACGATCAAGTGGGATTCATCCCAGGGGTGCAAGAATGGTTTAATATGCTCAAATCAATAAATGTAACACACCACATAAACAAAATGAAAGAAAAAACCACATGGTAATATCAATAGATGCCGAAAAAGCATTTGACAAAGTACAACACCCATTTATTATAACAACACTCAGAAAAATGAGAATAAAGGGAGCATACCTCAACATAATAAAGGCCATATATGAGAAACCTGAAGCCAACACCATACTCAATGGCCAAAAACTGAAAGCATTCCCCCTGAGATCAGGAACAAGACAAGGATGTCCACACTCACCACTCCTATTCAACATAGTCTTAGAAGTTCTAGCCACAGCAATCAGAAAAGAAAGAGAAATAAAAGGCATCCAAATTGGAAAAGAGGAAGTAAAATTGTCATTATTTGCAGACAACATAATAGAGTACATAGAAAACCCTATAAACTCCACACACACAAAAAAAACACTACTCGACCTAATAAGTGAATTCAGCAAAATAGCAGGGTATAAAGTTAATGTTCAGAAATCGAAGGCATTTTTGTACACCAACAAGAAAACATCAGAGATAGAAACTAAAAGGAAAATCCCATTTACCATAGCAACAAGAAAAATAAAGTACCTAGGAATAAACTTAACCAAGGAGGTAAAAGACCTTTACCCACAAAACAACATAACACTGAAAAAAGAAATTAAGGAAGATATAAATAAATGGAAACATATACCATGTTCATGGATGGAAAGAATCAACATCATTAAAATGGCCATACTACCCAAAGAAATTTATAGATTCAATGCAATCCCTATTAAAATACCAGCAACATATTTCACAGACCTAGAACAAATACTTCAAAAATTTATATGGAACCAAAAAGGAGCCAGAATAGCCACAGCAACCTTGAGGAAGAAGAACACAGTAGGAGGTATCACAATATCTGATATCAAACTATACTACAAGGCCACGGTAATCAAAACAGTCTGGTACTGGCATAAGAATAGACATAGAGACCAATGGAACAGGATAGAGAGCCCAGAAATAAACTCAGGTCTATATGGTCAACTAATATTCGACAAAGGGGGTAGGAACATAAAATGGAGTGAGAAGAGCCTCTTCAACAAATGGTGCTGCGAAAACTGGACAGGGACATGCAAAAAAATGAAACTAGACCACCAACTTATATCATATACCAGAATAAACTCAAGATGGATCAAAGACTTAAATGTAAGTCGTAACACCATAAAAGTCCTAGAAGAAAACATAGGCAGGAAAATTCCAGATATCCCACGTAGCAATATTTTCACTGATATATCTCCTAAGGCAAGGGAAATAAAGGAAAAAATAAACAAATGGGACTACATCAAACTAAAGAGTTTCTGCTCATCAAAAAAAAAAAAAAAAAAAAAAAAAACATCAGCAAGATGAAAAGGGAACCAACCCTATGAAAAAATATATTTGCCAATGATAACTTGGACAAGGGATTGATCTCCAAAATATATAAAGAACTTATATGACTCAACACCAAGAAGACAGACAACCCAATAAAAAAATGGGCAAAGGACCTGAACAAACATTTCTCCAAAGAGGATATACAAAAGGTTCATAGACATATGAAAGGATGATCAACATCACTAGCCATCAGGGATATGCAAATAAAAACCACAATGAGATACCACCTCACAGCAGTCAGAATGGCCATCATCTACAAATCAACAAACAATGTGTGCTGGTGAGGATGCGGAGAGAAGGGAACCCTGGTGCATTGCTGATGGGAATGCAGACTGGTGCAGCCACAATGGAAAACAGTTTGGAACTTCCTAAAAAAACTAAAAATGGAACTGCCTTTTGAACCAACAATTCCATTGCTAGGACTATATCCAAAAAATCCTGAAACACCAATCCAAAAGAGTCTATGCACTCCTATGTTCATAGCAGCACAATTCACAATAGCCAAGTACTGGAAACAACCCAAGTGCCCGTCTGTAGATGAATGGATCAAAAAACTGTGGTACATTTACACAATGGAGCACTACATAGCAGAAAGAAAGAAGAAATTCCTACCATTTGCAACAACATGGATGAAACTGGAGAGAATTATGCTTAGCGAAATAAGCCAGGAAATGATAGAAAAATACCTTATGCTATTACCTATTACGGGAAACTAATGAACAACACAAACGAATGAGCAAAATTGAAATAGAGGTATGTGAACAAGGTGTAGACTAACAATGACAAGGGGTAAGAGGGGAGGGAGAGAAGGGGAAAAGAAGGGGAAGGATCTAGTCAAAGAACATGTATAAATGACCCATGGATATGGACAACTGGGTGGGGACTGACTGTGGGATAAGGGAGTGGGGAAGCAATAGAAAAAAAAACGTGGGACAAATTTAATAGATAAACAAGCAATTTTTTTCTTCTTTCTTTCCTCTTTCCCTCTCTAGTGGTGGGAGGAGGGAGGAAGGAGAAAAAAAGAAAAGAAAATATAAAGAATGGAAACGCAACTCCATTGAAAATTAGGACAAAGATTTTCCTTCATGCTGTATATTTTTCTCCCTACCTGATCCCTCCAGAAATTGGTACCCTGAAGAAGCAAGCAATGACATAAGGTTCTTTGCATGAAAACAGTAAGACCAGTGGTTAGTAGAGGTATTGTCAACCAAGACTTTGACTAAAATGTCATGCCAAAAAAAGACATGCGTGGGCTCTGGTTGTTACCAAAAGCCCTACGGAACCAAGGGTGACCTTAGAAGGTAATAAAAGCCCATGAGGAAAAAGGCCTTGTACCTAGGCTGGATGTGCGGTCCATGGCAATCTTTCCAGGGAAGGAATGAAGGTTGCTTTCCTGAGAGATGGCCAAAAGGGACCTTAAAGCACAACGGAAAACCTGAAGGACTTGGAAAAGACAGGTGTCTACAGACAAGGCTAAATGGCAGGTACATGGCCCAACTTCGGCGCCCTGAAGGGCAGACTGAAGGTCACCCTAAGTATTCCATGTGTAAGTTCCAGCAAAGCAGACTTAAAGATCAGAAGTGATCATTTGCTGCTCTTGTTGAGTTCATGCAAATGAACAGGATAAATTAAAAATGGACATAATACAGTCCCTTTAATGACAAGGGGGTTAAGCTGAGGGAAGAGAATTGTGACCCAAGGAAAATCACAATGCCCATTGGTAGACTAGAAAGTAATACAGCTAACTGTCATTAAAGTCTGTTCATTTAAAGTTATCTAGCATTTGTAAATCAAACTAGATCTGTGACATCATCAAAGATGATTAATTTACAGGCAAGAAGAATGTCAAATGCCTTGCAACTGGATGTCTTCCCATTGAGACAGGCTTACAGAACTAGAGAATGTTTTGTGGGTTATACTACATAAATTAACATGTGATTTCTGTTTTCAAAGGGTATAAGCCTAGGATATCACTACCTGAGTGATTGTCTGTACATATAGGCCTCACTTAATCCTGTCTGCATCACTGCCTCCGGAGACTGAATAGTTTCGCTGTACCAAGTGGCTGGGTTGGTGAAGAATGGGATGGTCTGTGGGCTGCACCTTAAGACAGGTTTCTCTTTTCTATTCCAATGGCTTGGACAGAAAAGATCCAGAGGTCTAAGAGGAGGAAAACCTAAAATATTTCCTTCAGCCCAAGCTAAATATAATGGACAAAAGGGTTCTGGATGGATATGATGTGCCTGGCACACCTTCCTCCAAAGAAACCCCCCTTCCCCCCCCCCTAATTGGGGACACTGAAAAATTAATCTATGATGCCTTCTAACCCTGTTGCCATATCTGTTGCCCCCAGAATACAACAAGGACACCAGCCTGTTAAACCAAGCATGCCGTTGTCTGGGACAGTCAGCTGACCTGGATCTGCACGACCCTTTCCCATGTAGGAAGGCCACCCTCCGCTCACACCCCCACACTTATTAGAGATTTCTGGACCCAAGGATAGGTAGGACAATGACCACGCCCAGCTTGAAGCAGCTAGAAGAGCAGGAGACCATCGCCCACTCTCCTCTATAAGATTACAAAGGGTCTAAAGTCTAAGGGGGGGAATGATATTTTTTATTGTTATTAAAAAAAATCAATTAATGAAGTAATTCTAAAATAATGGTAACATAGGAAAGGGAGAAACTGGAGATATTGCATGCAGGAACCATGGACATGGACTGGGGAAGGAAGGGATTGCTGGGGGAGGGGAGTGCTGGGCGGGGGGGGGAAACAAAGGGGAAAAAATGGAACTATTGTGAAAATATAATCTATAAAATGTAATAAAAATATTTAAAAATGAAAAATAAATAAATAAATAAAATTCTTACTCATAGGGAAAGCTTTAATTAGTGTATTTAGAAGCTTGGATTTCAGTAGCACATCATGGTAAAAATTTACATATTTCTCTCCTTAGTCTCTTTTAGTCCCTGAGTTGGACTAAAATGCAAAAAAGGGGGCAGTCTTTATTTTGCTTATGAACAGAACTACTAACGTATTTGCATCTGTCCTACACACTCAGCATCCCTCTTCTGGAATGAAGGGAATACCAGTGCCAACCCAAGGCTGTGGCTGTCTCAGAGCTCAGGATTCCATCCCAGTTTTCTACTCAGGATTTCACTTGAAAGTATCCTCTTTTAGCCTCATCAAATTCTTCCTTTACACTTGATTGTTCTCCAAAATGTATAAGTACACCTTAGTACATCTCATTCTATTTTAATAATATATACTACTAGTCATTCTCATTCTGACTAAAAAGGTTCCTTAATTTAAAATCTCCATCCATAAACTGTCCGTGTCTCTTGTATCACTATTTTCATATATCTTTAGATGAAGTTTTTCTTGAGTATTCAAGGTAAGAACATGTCATTACATTTTATCATGCCTCATTGTTAAGTTCCTTTATTTTACCAATTACAATCTGAACTTAACTGTATTCACTTATTTTGTGAACTTGTTTATTTAATCTTTCTCCTCCAAACAGCATGTAGGCTCCTTGAGACAGATCCATTAATTCTCTTGTTCATCACTGTCTTGAGCTGCAAGACGTACTCAGAATATAGTAGCTACATGATACGTATTTATTAAATGAAAGAAACACTTATACAGTTCCTTTGAAAAAATTAACAATGTCTGTTCTAAGTAATGTTGCAAATGAAGAAAAATGTCTTATTGCTACTCATATTTCTTCATCCTTCCACTCTTCTTTCTTCCAGATACCCAGTGCCCATTTGCTCTTTCATTGCAACATTCTGCCCAGTATTTTGTCTTTTAGAGAGACACCATTCTCCAAAATAATCACTCGTTTTAATAATCACTTATTTCAAGTAATCCATGTGCCTTTGAATGAATACTAAGAGAAAAACCAGCAATTTAATTCAATGAGTTCATATTAAGGCAAAAAATAAGATTTGTGTTTTCTTTCCTCCCTGCTTCTCAAATGTATCTTAAAATCTTCAAAGAAGCAATGGTAGTTATGTTTGGCAACATCTTGCTGTGTCTGCATTAAGAAAGGAAAAGACTGTATTGTCTCTTATTTCTACCATAATTGCTGAGCAAAGAAACTGAGGCTTGGGGTGGGGGCAGGTGCAAATCTAGTAAAATTATACGGTGTCCATGATCCCAAGCAACACTAAATCTACCTTGCTGTCTCTCTACTACCTCTGCTCTTGGATCCTCTGGTCCCTATGATGACACAGACTCCTATAAAGTCTTCCAACATATTTTTTAATATGCTTTATTGATTTTGCTGTTACAGTTGTCCCAATTTCTTTTCCTTTCTTCCCCTCCACCCAGTGAACCTCTCCGTCCAGTTGCCCCTCCCTTTAGTCCATGCCCATTAGTTGTGCATATAGTTCTTCTCAACATCTTCTTATCTACTCTGCACCCTCCTACTATGCTTTCTAATTCCAGTACCATCTTCCTCCCTTTACCTCCTTCCCCTCCCTGCTGACCTTCCCCCATAATGTTTCCCATATCTATAATTCTTTTCCCACTCTCGTTACCTACTTAGTTTGCCTTTGTTTCAGTTCCCCATCTTCTGTTGTTGGTTGTTGTGATACAGTTTTCATTTTAATGTTCATAGTTTTGATCCTCTTTCTCCTATACAAGTCCCTTTAACATTTCATATAACAGTGGTTTGGATCTGATGAACTCCTTGAGTTTTACTTTGTTCTGGAAGCACTTTCTCTGCCCTTCTATTCTGAATTATAGCTTCAGTGGATAGAGTAATTGTGATTGTAGGTTTTTGCTTTTCATTATTTTGAATATTTCTTTCCAGTCCCTTCTTGCCTACAGAGTTTCTTTTGAGAAATCAGCTGATAGTCTTACTGGGACTCCTTTGTATGCAATTCTCTTCTCTCTAGCTGCTTTTAAGGTTCTCTCTTTATCCTTAATTTTTGACATTTTGATTATAATGTGTCTTTTTTTTTCAGATTTAATGTGTTTTATTGATTAAAATATTACATTTGTGCCAATTTCCCTTCCCTCTGCTCCCCTCCACCCAGTGGCCCCCCTCCCTCCAGTTGTCCCCCCCTTTTAGATTATGTCCATTAGTTGTGCATACAGTTCCTCCCAACCTCTCTCCATCTATCCCATTCCCTCCTACCATGATCCCCAATTCCTATATCATCTCCCTCCCTCTCCCCACTCCCCCTCCCTGTTGACCTCCCCCCAATATGCTTCCCGTACCCACAGTTCCTTTTCCACTCTCGTTGCCTGTTTAGTTTGCCTTTGTTTCATCTCCCTAGCTTCTGTTTTTTAAACCAGTCCCTTTAACATCTCATATAACAGTGGTTTGGATCTAATGAACTCTTTCAGTTTTATTTTGTCCTGGAAACACTTTCTCTGTCCTTCTATTCTGAATGACAATTTCGCTGGATAGAGTATTCGTGGTTGTAGGTTTTGGATTTTCATTACTTTGAATATTTCTTGCCAGTCCCTTCTTGCCTATAGGGTCTCCCTTGAGAAGTCAGCTGATAGTCTAATTGGGACCCCTTTGTACATAATTCTTTTCTTCTCTCTTGCTGCTTTTAAGATTCTCTCTTTATCTTTAATTTTTGACATTTTGATTATAATGTGTCTTGGAGTGGTTCTCCCTGGGTCCAGTCTCTTGGGAACTCTCCTTGCTTCCTGGACCTGCAAGTCTATTCCCTTCCCCAAGTCTGGGAAGTTCTCCTTTATTATATTTTCACTCAATTTTTCAAGTTCTAGTTCATCTTCCTCATTCTCTGGCAAATCAATGATTCTTATGTTGGGCCTTTTATAGCTGTCCCAGAGGTTTCTGATCCTCTCATTGTTGCTTCCCATTTCCTCTCGCTGCATTGGTTGACTGCTTGTTCCTTCTCCATATTCCAGTTTGTTGAAATGAACTCTGGATTTTTTTTCCTCACCATCTGTCTCGTATGCGGTTTTGTTCCTTTCGTTATGAATGTTTTTCGCTTCTTTCATATCTTTTTCCTGCTCTTTTGTGAATTCTGTAAGCCACCTGATAACAATGGCCCAGAACTGCGCATCTGACAGGTTTCTTATCTGTTCATCTGTCAGGTTCTCTATCTGTTGCCTGGTGAGCTGTGCCACTGGGATTTCTATAGTTGTCTGCCTCATTTTGACAGATGCGTTTTGTTTTCTTGGGCCGGCTGTAGGGGGCAGTGCCTGTGTACGCGTCACAATTCAGCGACCGGCGCCTGTCTGCGACCTATTTCGCAGCCCTGTGGTGCTTTCTTTGGGGGCGGGGGTCCAAGATGGATTCACACAGTTATTCAGCTAGGAGACCGGGATCCGTCCTCCCGCCCCCCTGGGCCTCACTGTTCAAGGCGATGCGGTGGCTGCTTTCCCCAGCGCTGGGGTTGCGCACTGCCAGGGGCTTGACTGCAGCCGGGATTTTTCGCCTCCCCGCCGCTGTCCCAGGTGTGACCGCAAACAGCGCTGCCCTCTTTAACTCTTACCTGCCCAAATGGCACCGCTGGTTTATAACTTCATATGTTGGGCTTCCGTGTAGTTTTATTTTCTGGAATTTCTAGTTATCCTTTGTTTTGAAGTAGTTGTATTCCTCTCTAGTTGTAGAGGGAGACCTAGCGTGTCCGTCTAAGCCTCCATCTTGGCCAGAAGTCCGATTATAGTGTGTCTTGTTGTGGTTCTCCCTCGGCCCAGTTTTTTGGAACTCTCTGTGCTTCCTGGACCTATAAGTCTATTTCCTTCCCCAAGTTAGGGAAGTTCTGCTTCATTATTTTTTCACATAATTTTTCAATTTCTAGTTCTTCTTCTTCACCTTCTGGCAACCTGTGATTCAGATGTTGGCCTACTTCTAGTTGTCTCATAGGTTTCTGAGCCTCTCCTCATTTTCCTCACTTTTCATTTCCTCTTTCTCCACTGGTTGACTGTTCCTTCCCTACATTTTGATTTGTTGATTTGATCCCTGTTTTTATTTTTCCCTCACCACTTGTTTCATATGTGTTTTCATTCATTTCAGCAAGATTAGCCTTCATTTATTCCTTGTATTGTTTAAGATCTGCTGTTAGGTCTGTAAACATTCTTACAACCAAAGCTCTGAACTGTGCCTCAGAGATTTCCTATCTGCTGAGCCATTAGATTAAATATTTGCTAGCTGGCCAGCTGCGTCACCAGGATCTCTATCATGATCTGTGCCATCCTGACAGTTTTGTGTTTACTTTTGCTTCCTGGGCAGGTCTGTCACACCTCCTCTGCTATAGGGGGTGGAGCCCCGTGCACTTGTCACACCAAGGCAACCCATCTCACCACACTGTGGTGTTTTCTGTGGTTGTGGTGGTCCAAGATGGATTCCTCTGTTGACTCTCTGCTGAGAGACTGGGAGCATCCTTCTTTATTCCCACCCTCTTTAGGCCTCACAGTCCAAGGCAATGGGGTCTGTCTTCCCTGGCATTGGTATCGCAAGCTGATGGGTCTGGTCTGCAGCTGGCGGTACTCCCCAGGTGCTTCTCCCCTCCCCTTAAATACGAGTGTCTATGCTTACTGCCTTCCCACTGCCATCACCGCTGCTGCCACTGCCAGCACAACTTGACCTCTCCACCCTGGCTTCACTCCTCCTACCCATCCAGAAGAGCACCACTTCTTTATAACTTCATATGTTGGACTTCCATTTATTTTCTGGAACTTCTGGTTATTTCTGGTTTTGTGGTAGTTGTTTTCCTTCTTAGTTGTTGGGAGTGATGGAGCATGTCAGTCTAGGCTGCCATGTTGGCCAGTAGTCTCCTGTGTGTGTTTGCCTCTGTGTCTTAGGTTCCCAACATAATTTTGATCATTGACTGCAATTATAGGACTCTTTCAAATGCTTTGGGCTATACATGATAATGTTCAAAAAGGAAAAATGTTGTGGGAGGTTGCTAGCTACTTCTCTCCCAATGCTGTCTATCAACAGTTTAATGTCTTTTTGTGAGAACTCAAATCTATGCAATTTTCTTTCCAATTCTCAGAAGAAAACGTTAATTTGTATGAACCAAAGCATGAAATTTATTTCAGTTGTGACTATGAGAAAGTTTGGCAATGAATTAAAGGCTCCTTACTGCAGTGCATTAATGAAGGCATCCCAAGGGCTTCAGTGGCTCAAGTCACCCATGGTAGTTACTCAGACTGCATGTAGACTCAGAAACTGCTTCTGCTTCAAGTGAAGATCAAAGGAGGTTGTCATCGGTGGCGGCAGCCGCCTGTCTCGAGAGACGATGGTGTAGCTTCTTAAGAGTCTATCTGCACCGCCGAGAATGGCTGTGCAGTCCAACTCGGGAGTGACACGGTATCTGTCTCCTCCCATGTTGAATCGACATCTTGTGATGACGCTGGAGTGTCCTCTCCAGTGAAGCTGAAGCTACAGAGCCTGGGCAGGGTGATATGGAGAGTCTGCTGTTGCCCATGCAGCAGACCCCCCCTCTCTTCGCAGCTGAAGGGTCCAAGGGAAAGACGGAGTCAATACAGCTTGGCTTCAGGTGCGCCGCAGGAGTTGCCAGTGTTGACTACAACGTCAAACCGCCTTAGGGACTCCGGCTCCGGATTTTCTGTCGGGGTTTACTCCCTTAGCCTTTCCCCTGAAGAGGTATGCCGCAAGGCAGCGGAGGTTTTTTGGAGTCAGAGTTTTCCTTCTCTGATCAAAGGAGGTACTGAAATATAATAGAACATGGTCATTATAAGTCAGATTTGGTTAATTCTTTAATATCTAACATAAAGTACAACTCTAAATATTTTTTTCTTTTTCTCCCTAAGGCATAAAATGTTAGAAAATAATTTAGACATTTCTTATCTAAAAAAAGCAAACACAGCTGAACATATGCAAAGGTAAAAAAAGTTATCATACAGATTTTTTGCTGTTATTGATTACAAATCAATAATAAAACAGTGCAATAAATCTAACACAGGATCTAAATTAATAATTTGTTTTCTTTGTTCCCTCTTTGCTTAATATGACTGCCCACATTCCAATAAATTAAAATTATAGTAGATTATTATAATATTTAATCATGAACGAGAAATTTGATTATATTCAGGGAGTTCTGACTAAATATATAGTTTAAACAATGTCATTCAATTTTATTCAGTTCAACCTCACAATTTTAGATCTTGAAAAAATTGTGGTTATGTTATTTCAATAACCCAATCCTGGTGTAAGTATTCCTCTTGTCATAAAGGGTTTGGTCAATAAATTAATAAGCTTTGTACTCAAAATTTTAGTCCACAAATAGAGAACTAATAAATTTTTTTTAAAAATTTAATGATAGCTAAAACTTTTGAAGTTTTTATATATGAGGGTGGAGAAAAGTATGTTTACAGTTCTGAGTGACATTCTTTTGAGTTAATAAAGCTATCGTAATAATAATAATTTGCATGTCTTTCCACATAGAAAAACTGTAAACCTACTTTTTCCCATCTTTATATATATGCCTGTTAAGCATTTATCTCTTTGAAGTCAAATTATGAGCTTCACTCAGTATGTCAGTATTTATATTAAAATGAAATTTTTACTCCAGGGAAAAACTTTATTTAGTATATTTCAAAGTTTGGAACCATCAGCACATCATAATGAACAAATTGAAAACATTTCTCTCCCTACTTGTGTGGGAGTATAACAGGAAATGTAGGAGGAAAAACAAAACAAAGAGGAGTGAGATCCTCCTTTGCCTATCAACCAAACTATTATTTTATCTGCATCTATACCAGTATACTCAGCATCCTTCCTCTGGAATAAAATAAACCCCCCTTGGTATAGGATCCTTTTATGTATTGTATTCAGTTTGCTAATATTTTGTTGGGAATTTTTGCATCTATGTTCACCATGGATATTGGCCTGTAATTCTCTTTTCCTTTGGCACCAGGGCCAGACAAAATATTTTGGAAGCATTTCCTCCTCTTCTATTTTTGGAAAGACTTTGAAAAGGATTGGTATTAATTCTTCTTTGAATGGTAGAATTCATCAGAAAAGCTGTCTGGTCCTGACTTATTTGTTGGGAGGTTTTTGAATACTGATTCAGTCTCTCTAATATTAATGTTTATTTAGACTTTCTCTTTCATCATTATTCATGTTTCTAGGAATTACCCATTTTTTTCTAGGTTGTCCAATTTGTTGGTATATAATTGCTTATAGTTGTCTCTTACAATTATTTGTATTTCTGGGGTATCATTTGCAACATATCTTTTTTCATTTCTGATTTTTTTGAGTCCTTTCTCTTTTTTTCTAAGTCTAGGTAAAGGTTTGTCAATTTTGTTTATCTTTAAAAAAAAAAACAGATCTTAGTTTCATCGGTCTTTTCTATTGTCCTTTTAGACTCACCTTTATTTTTACTATTTCCTTTCTTCTACTACATTTGGGCTTCATTTTTTTATTCTTTTTGTAGTTAGTTGAGATGTAAAGTTAGGTTATTTGAGACTTTTCTTGTTGCTTGAGATAGGTATTTATCATTATGATCTTTCTTTCAGAACTAATTTTGAGCATTCCATAAATTTTGGTATGTTACACTTCCATTATCATTGTACCAAGGTATTTTTATTTGTTTTTATTTCTTTTTTGATCTGTTGATTGTTCAGTAGTATATTGTTTATTCTCCACAGATTTGTGAATTTTCCAGTTTACTTTATATAATTAATTTAATATTATTGTATTTAATGTATGTGGAAAGATGCCTGATCTCTTAATCTTCTTAACTTTATTGAGACTTGTTTTGTGGCCTAACATATAATCTACATTGGAAAATTTTCCATGGGTACCTGAGAAGTGTATTCCTTTGCTTTGGAATGAATGTTCTGTAAGTATGTCCATATGGTCTAATGTGTCATTTAAGTCCAATGTTTCCTTATTGATTTTCTGTCTAGGTAATCTATTCATTGATGGAGGTGGGTATTGTAGTTCCCCACTGTTATTCTAATTCTCGTCTACTTCTATTTTCAGGTTTGTTAATATTTGTTGTACATACTTAGGTGCTCCAATTTTGGCTGCATAAATATTTATAAACAGTATATCTTCTTGCTGGATTGACCCTTTTACCATTATGGAATGCCCTTGTCTCTATTATAGTCTGTTTTAGAATCTATTTAGTCTGATGTAAGTGTAGCTACTACAGCCTTCTTTTGGCTTTCATTTACATGAAAGGGGTAACTTTTTCTATCCCTTTTTTAGTCTGTGTGTATTTACATGTGAAATGGGTCTATTGTAGGCAGTATATAGATGGGCCTTGTTTTTGTATTCTAACCAGCCATTCTATGTCTTTTTTATTGGAGAATTTAGTCCATTTACATTTGAAGTAATTTTTGATAGGTATGGTATGTGCTTCACTGGCTTCTTTATTGTTATGTGTCATTAAATTAAGGGCACCAAAAATATCACAGCAACTGCAAACTTAAGTACATTCAGTCCAATGTGAGATGTACTGGCAAGCCACATTCACTGAGTAACAGTGGATCTGAGGTCCTTCCATACAACCGCACCCATGGCCCAGGTGGATTCTCTCATCAGGGTGCCTTTTCCCTCACAGTTCCACATTTACATAATTCAACACATTCCAAGATACATGAGGTCATGTATATAATGTCCCACCATAACCAACATTACTTTTCTGATGCCACGTTTATACTCAACTTGAGTGTAAGCATCCTGAGGGCAGAAATGGGGACTACTCTGTGCATGTTCACTGTTCCATATCCATTGCCTAATACAGTGCCAGCACATGGAAAGTATGAAATAAAGGTTTGTTGAATGAACACATGAAAATGTGAGTACTGTTGTAGTTGGTAACATTATTCTTTTCCAGCACCAATAATATCATTTCAATAAAATAATAAAAACAGGGAATCAAGAGGTCCTTAATAAATATTTAATGTTCTACTCAAGTAAAAATCTTAGCAACAGCAACTTAGTATATGTCAGTGCTATGCTGAGTGCTATGCATACAGTGGAAATTTTAATATCAATACAGAAGTTTATATGATTAATTTCCTTTTACAAATGGGAAAATGATGCTTATAAAGTTCAAGACACATGTGAATGGTCCACAGCTAACAAGTGGTAAAGACCAGATTCTAAGCGATCTTGGAAAAGTTCATATATTATAGCAAGTCAAATTAAGTTTGGCTAAGAATAACAGAAAACTTTGTAATGATAGTAGCTTAAACCCAAGGCTACAAAAAAGCTGTGCTTTACCAGGTTTTCAGGAAACGGGATCACTGCTCTAATGCACCTCTGCAGTGACCTTTATCCTCACACTCTAAGGCAATATCTCTCTTACAAAGAGCACGATGGAAGAATAATAAGAATACATAAAGACTGTGTCTTAAGGAAGGCACTGAGAGCTGCCATATTTGCTGACTTCTCAATAGGGCTTTAGAAACCAGTGTATTTCATCTCCCTAAGAGAAGTTTGAAATGGTCTTTCAGAGTTTCTCTTCCTCTCTTTCTCCTGTGGAGATGTACCCTGCAGGGGGTTCTTGAGCCTGTCCTGTTCTGCAGAGCTTCCCCGCTGAATAGGGTGCTTGCAATCCCACAGGAGGTGGGGGCGGTTATGTCCTTCCCAGAGGTTTGAACCCTGCCAGGAAAGGGGGTTCTGCCTGTCTGTAAGTAATCTCAGGTGCTCAACTTTTTCCTGTCTAATTCCCAGGCCACTGCCCTTGTGGTATACAAAGTCCTAAACTCTCCATTTTGTGTAGCCTCAGGCTTGCTATCCACACTGGGCTGGAGCCCAGAAATCCCTTTGCTGTGCAAACTTCTGTATGCAGTGGGAGCAAGCTGCACTTTTAATCTCATCCCCTTGCTGGCAAGGCAGCTGCACACGGGGTCCCTGCCCAGTACACTTCAGCTCACCTTTTATAAAGGTTCTCTTTGGTACCCCCACTGCAGTACAATACCAAGTCAGTATCTGGTTCTCCATGCACACCACCTTTTCAAAAACCAAGTGTTTCTCATGGTCACTGCTGGCCACAGCCTGCCTCCACTGGACCCAGGTGTAACCCCTGATTGTTTTGGGAGACAGAGTCCTTCTCTTTCTCTGGCACTGTCCCAGTTGGTGTTTGGAGCTGCAGCCATGGACATTCTGTTCACTGTGTGTGTGTAGTTTGGATCTCCCCAACTCCATATATCCTCCCACGTCACTTCCAGCAACGGTCTGGGGGTTCCATGCATGGGACTGGGCCCTCTGCCCTGGGAAGGGAAGGAGCCACAAAGCTGTGATCTCTGACTAGTCTCTGCTGCTGCAGATGCCACCCATGAGACACTTGCCTTTCAACTTATAAAATATCCTTACCGCCAGTTGTGAAACATTCACTGCGCTCCTTTGCTTCAAATCTTCATTATCAGCTAAGATTCCTTTAATTGTTCAGGTTATTTGTCAGAAGATGAGCCAAGAATCTTAGTTGGGGGCAAGAGCGGGTGAATTCAGCTTCTACCTACTCAACTGTCATCTTCAACTCATTGCTGCCAAAGGAAAGGTTTACTTGCATGTTGCTAGGACAAGTTGAATAATTAAGACACATATTACTAAGTAATTCTACAACTTTATAAATTTAGAAAGCCATTCTCTTTAGATGTAGCTGAGATCTAAATAAATGCAAAGCATCCATTTCACAACTTGAAAGAAACAATATGAGGATCGGTGAACTTACTCATAAGGGCTAGAGAAAGAAAACCAGGATCTCCCACTGTGAAATCTTTGATCATTTTATATTTATGAATCAATAACTGGGTTTAATTCAGCAACTGACCCATGAAACACCACAATTCTTAACATTAATAATTATTATAATATCTCCCCATAGTATTGCAGAACCTAGTGAAAGCAATTTGAAATTCAATTACCTCAATAAGTAGCTAAAACATTATTAAAGATTTAAGCTAATAAAAAGAAGAAAATGTTTAGTCTAAAGAGAGCATTTGTGAGGCAAAGAGAAAGTATTCTCATGAGGATTGTTGGACAGTGTGACTTTAAGAAAGGCAACCTCTTGGAAGACCTTTTCTTGAGGGTGGTAGAGTTAAATGGTGATAGTACTTTCAGTAAGAGGAGGAGAGGGGAGAACAATAAAAAGGTACTTAGCAAAATGGATGTGATAAGTAACCTGTTCTAACAATTTAAATTAATTTAAATGTTTGTAAAGCAAGGAAGAAGAGAGCACAAAAACAAGAACATTGGAAGTACACAGCATTTTTTAAAAAGATTTTATTTACTTATTTTTAGAGAGAGGGGGAGGGAGGGAGAAAAACATCAATATGTGGTTGCCTCTTTTTCACCCCCCAAACAGGGACCTGGCCAACAGCCCAAGTATATGCCCTGACTGAGAATTGAACCAGTGACCCTCTGGTTTGCAGGCCAGTGCTCAATCCACTGTGCCAAACAAGCCAGGGCATACCTAGCAATTTCAGAGCTCTATACAAGAGATTCATTTTCAGCAGAAAATCATTTTATGAGAAGAACTTTCAAATTTTAAAATTATTATAAATGTTTTTATTCATAAAATGTAAAGAAACCAAGAAAAGTGAAAAAGGAATTCTCGGAGAAGATGGTGGAAGAGTGAGGGGAGGCTGCGCTTTCTGGCTCCCGAGACCTGTCTGTGGTTTGGACTAGTTCCAGACAGAACATCTCAGTGAGCAGCTGGACACTGGTGGGAGTCAAGTCTTGGCACTGCTGGATTAGAGAAAAACCATCTGTGAACAACCTGTTTAGTGAGGATAGTGAAGGAAAAAGGGACAAGACAAGATTCCTGACTGGGGTGGCTGCCTGAGCTGTGCTGTCAATGCACAAAGGCTTTTTGGCGACCACAGGCATCCTCAGGGAGGAGTTGGGAGGAGAGCAGATCTCTGCCCACTGGCAGAGACAGAACTCAACCAGGCGGCATTGACGCTGAAAGACAAGAAACAGCGTACTGCTGTACAAGTGAGAACGTAATTTTCTTTTATATTTTTCTCTTGTGAACTGCGGAGAGGGGTGGAAAGTTTGGGGGTGATAGGACATTCTTGAGGAGCGCAAGCACAGAAGTGCACTTGCCCACTCCCCAACCCTCCCCTTGGGTCGTGCGGGTGCGCATAGGGAAGTGCCCTCATTCACTGGCTAAGGTGCATGGGGCACGAGTCCAGGTGCCCTTCAGACACACCACAACAGATATAAGATCAGTGCCCAACAGGCGCAGGGAGGGCACACTGGACACACAGAAGACTGTGTGCAGACCCCACTGGTCAGCTCCAGTGGGCGCCAGGCCAGAGTGCAAACGACTTGCTCAGGCTCTGCTCATGTCTGCCCAGGCAGGTGAGGGAAAAGCAGGTGGCTGCAGTGCGGGAACAGCTGGTGGCAGTAACTCACAGATGCTCACTTCCAATGTGCATAAGTATCCGGGGCCCCACCCTAAGAGGTGAAAGACCAACTCCTGAAGCACAGCTCAGCAGGCCTGAGGCTAGCTCTCCAGCAAATGCACGTGCACTGGTGTGCAAGTACAAAAGCACCTCGGCGGGCTGAAATAGGCGCCATTTGCTCACTTCATCTGTGCCCAAGGGTCTGGGGCCCCGCCCTAAGAGGGGAGAGACCAACTCCCAGAATGCAGCTTGGCAGGCCTAAGGCAAGCTCTCGGGCTGCCTTGCACGCACAGGGGCACATGCACAAAAGCACCTCGGCTGCCTCCAACAGGCGCCAAAGGAAAGCACCATGCAGGCCACCGCGGGTACACACCGCTGCTGCAAGGAATAGGAACCTCTGACCCGCCTCATTAGACCAGCTGTGGACGCAGAAAAAGATGACAAACAAATGCATAACTGAGTATAAACATTCCTTTTATATACTTTTTAAATTTCTATTTCTATCTTAGTTTTATATTTGTATTTTATTTTACTTTAAATTTATTTTCATTTATATTTAATTCTAAATTTAATTTTAATTATAATTCTCTTTTCTTTTTCTTTCCTAAGAGGGGGAAAAAAGAACTATATCTCTAATTTGTTTCATACAATCTCTCCTTCTCAACCTTACTCTTTAATTTTTGTTTATTTGTTTGTGTGTCTAGTTTGGCGTCCCTTTCACTCTAAATAAATATAATATAACTACTATATAAATCCAATACTATAAAATCACACTCTCTTACTATATTCTGCATTCTTCCCTCCTTTTATTCTATCATTATTAACATACAATGTAAATATTACCCACTGTCTTGCATAGTCTTAACTATTATTAATCTATCAACTCCTCTCTCAAGAACCATATTTTTCCTCCCTAAGAACAACTCTTACCTATTCTTCCTATAGTATAAAAGCTCTAATCTTTTACATTTATATTAATAATGGCTCATGGCTTACGATAGCGGGATAGAGGGTGGGGGATAATTTTGAGGGTGTGGGTCTCCTGTCTGGGCAGTGTGTTTATGTTTTCAACAGCATCTCCACAAAAGAACTCAAGATGAAGTGGACAGAGTGACTCTCAATCAACTAGCCAGAGGAAAGATTCAACCAAAGAGCATCTGACATATAACCAAACACCATAAACGAACGACATAAAGGGTACAGCAAGAACATCAGACTCAGGAGATCAGAGAGACTGCACCACTGAAACGCCCAGATCTCCCATAAAGAATCTCATACCACAAAGGTGGGAAGTCAAAGCGGACAAACGCAAAAATAAAAAAATAAAAAAAACAAGAAGTATCCAACATGGTAAGACGCAGAAACAACCTCTCAATCAAAAGAAAAGAGGAATCCTCAAAAAGAGAGGTAGATGAAATAGACATAGCCCAAATGTCAGACACAGAATTAAAAACAATGGTGGTGAAGAAGCTCATTATACTCCACAACATTAAAAACAACTATGACAACCTCCAAGGAAATTACCAACAGCTCCAAGAAAATTACAGGGAACTTGCAGAGAACTACACCAGTATAAAAGAGACATAGAAACTATTAACAAGAACCAAGAAGAAATGAAGAATTCAATCTCTGAACTGAAAAACACAGTAGAATCAGTCAAAAGCAGACTAAATGAAGCAGAGGATCGGATTAGTGAGTTAGAAGATAATGTAGAGAAAAATTTCCAGACAATACAGAAAAATGAAAAAAGATTTAAAAAGTACTAAGAAGAAGAAAGGGAATTAGAGGGAAAAAAAATAACAGAATCATTAGAATTAAAAAGGGATCAGAAGACCAAGGAATAGAAAACCTGATAGAAGAAATAGTGACAGAAAATTTTCCCAACCCAATTAGAGAAAGAGTTATGCAAGTCCAGGAAGCACAGAGAGTTCCAATGAAAAAGAACCAAAAAAAAAAAAAAAAAAAAAAAGAAAAAGAAACCCACTCCAAGGCACATCATAATTAAAATGGCAACATCTCAAATCAAAGAGAGAATCTTAAAAGCAGCAAGAGAAAAACAACAAATAACATACAAGGGAGCTCCGATAATGCTAGCGACAGATTTCTCAACAGAAACACTACAAACCAGAAGGGAATGGTCAAAAATATTTCAAGCAGTGAGAAACAAAGGCCTACAACCAAGAATACTCTACCCAGCAAGGCTCTCATTCAAAATGGAAGGTGAAATAAGGAGTTTCCAAGACAAAGGAAGACTAAAAGAATACATCTCCACCAAACCAGCATTGCAAGAGATGCTAAAGGGAATGTTCTAAAAAAAAAAAAAAGAAAAAAAAAAAGAGTAGAGGAACAGAGGTACAAAGGAAAATGAATAAATACATGCCAATAATAACCTTAAATGTAAATGGATTAAACGCTCCAATTAAAAGACATAGGGTAATGGAATGGATATTTGCTTTCTACAAGAAACACACCTCAAAACAAAAAATTTAGGTAGACTGAGAGTAAAGAGATATGAAAAAATATTCCAAGCAAACGGACCTGAAAAAAAAGCTGTGGTAGCAGTCCTCATATCAGACAAAACGGATTTCAAAGCGAGGGCAATAAAAAAAGACAAAGAAAGGCATTTCATAATACTTAAAGGAACACTCCATCAAGAAGATATAACACTGATAAACATATACACCCAACATAGGAGCACCCAAATACATAAAGCAAATACTATAAGACCACAAGAAGGATATTAACAACAACACACTCATAGTAGGGGACTTCAACACTCTATTATCAACAATAGACAGATCATCGAAGCAAAGAAACACCAAGGATATACAGGCATTGAACAACACACTAAACCACATGGACTTAACTGATATATATACAATTTTACACCCCAAAGAAGCAAAATATACATTCTTTTCAAATGCACGTGGGACATCTTCAAAGATAGATAACATGATAGGACATAAAACAAGCCTCAACAAATTCAAGAAAATTGAAATTATACCAAGCATCTTTTCAGACTACAATGCCTTGAAACTAAAAATCAGCCTCAGAGAAAAAAATCAGAGACACCCAAACTCATAAAGTACAAATAACATGCTATTAAATAATGAATGAGTTAACGATGAATTCAAAGAAGAAATCAAGACCTTTCTAGAAACTAACGATAATGAACACACAGCAGCCCAAAACCTATGGGACACAACAAAGGCAGTCCTAAGAAGGAAGTTCATAGCAATACAGGCATATCTGAAAAGAATAGAAGAAGCTCATATAAAAAATCTAATCTTAAAGCTACAAGAACTAGAAACTACAACAACAACAAACAAAGCCTAGGGCAAGAAGAAGGAAGGAAATCATCAAGATCAGAACAGAATTAAATGACATAGAGACCAAACAAACAACTCAAAAGATCAACAAAACTAGGAGCTGGTTCTTCAAAAAAATAAACAAAATCGACAAGCCTCTAGCCAGGGTCATCAAGAAAAAAAGAGAGAAGACCCAAATAAACAAAATCAGAAATGAAAGAGAAGAAAGCACGACTAATACCACAGAAATACAAACAATTGTAAGAAATTACTACAAACAACTGTATGGCAAGAAATTTGACAACCTAGAAGAAATGGACAAATTTCTAGAAACATATAACCTTCCAAAACTGAATGAAGAAGAAGTGGAAAGTCTTAACAGACCAATAACAAAGAAGGAAATTGAAACAGTAATCCAAAATCTCCCTGCACACAAAAGCCCTGGACTAAATGGCTTCACAGGCGAATTTTACAAAACATTTAGGGAAGAACTAACTTCTACCCTCCTCAAACTATTACAAAAAATCCAAGAGGGCAGAAAAATCACAAACTCTTTCTATGAAGCCAGTATTAACCTAATCCCAAAACCGAGTCAAGACACAACAAAGAAAGAAAACTACAGGCCAATATCACTGATGAACATAGATGCTCAAATCCTCAATAAAATATTAGCAAACAGGATCTAGCAATACATCAAAAAGATCATACACCATGATCAAGTGAGATTCATCCCAGGGATGCAAGGATAGTTTAATATTCGCAAATCAATAAATATAATACATCACCTAAACAAAATGAAAGACAAAAATCACATGATCATATCAATAGATGCAGAAAAAGCATTTGATAAAGTACAACACTCATTTATGATGAAAACACTCAGCAAAATGGGAATAGACAGAGCATACCTTACCATAATTAAGGCTATGTATGAGAAGCCTGAAGCCAACATCATACTCAATGGACAAAAACTGAAAGCATTCCCCCTGAAATCAGGAACCAGGCAAGGCTGTCCACTCTCTCCACTCCTATTCAACATAGTCTTCGAAGTCCTAGCCCCAGCAATCAGACAAGAAAAATTAAAAAAAGACATCCAAATTGGGAAAGAAGAAGTAAAACTATCATTATATGCAGATGACATCATAGTATACCGAGAAAACTCTATAAACTCCACTAAAAGACTACTCAGTATAATAAGTAAATTTGACAAAATAGCAGGGTACAAAATAAATATACAGAAATCTAAGGCATTTCTGTACACAAACAATAAAATATCAGGGACAGAGACAAAAAAGAAAATACCATTTACTACAGCAACAAGGAAAATAAAGTACCTAGAAATAAACTTAACCAAAGAGATAAAAGACCTGTACACTGAAAATTATGCAACATTGAAGAAAGAAATTAAGGAAGATACAAATAAATGGAAGCAATACCATGTTCTTGGATGGGAAGAATCAACATCATCAAAATGGCCATACTACCCAAAGCAATTTACAGATTCAATGCAATCCCTATTAAAATACCAATGACATATTTCACTGACCTAGAACAAATACTCCAAAAATTCATATGGAACCAAAATAGACCTCAGATAGCCAAAGAAATCTTGAAACAGAAGTACACAGCAGGAGGAATCACGACACCAGGCATCAAAGAATACTACAAAGCCACTGTGATCAAAACAGTCTGATACTGGCATAAGAACAGACATATAGATCAGTGGAACAGAATAGAGAGTCCAGAAATAAACCCAGGCCTCTATGGTCAACTAATATTTGATAAAGGAGGAAGGAACATAAAATGAACTGAGAAGAGCCTCTTTAACAAATGGTGCTGGGAGAACTGGACAAGGACGTGCAAAAAAATGAAACTAGACCACCAACTTACACCACACACGAGAATAAATTCAAGAGGCATCAAAGACTTAAATGTAAGCCGTGACACCATAAAAGTCCTAGAGGAAAACATAGGCAGGAAAATTTCAGATATCACACGTAACAATATCTTCACGGATACATCTCCTATGGCAAGAGAAATAAAGAAAAAAGTAAACAAATGGGACTACATCAAACTAAAGAGCTTCTGCTCAGCAAAAGAAAACATCAGCAAGATGAAAAGGAAACCAACCGTATGGGAAAACATATTTGCCAATGATATCTCAGACAGGGGACTGATCTCCAAAATATATAAAAATCTTATATGACTCAACATCAAGAACACAAACAACCCAATTAAAAAATGGGCAAAGGACCTGAATAAACATTTCTCCAAAGAGGACATACAGAAGGTCCATAGGCACATGAAAAAATGCTCAACATCATTGGCCATCAGAGAGATGAAAGTAAGAACCACAATGAGATACCACTTTACACCTCTCAGAATGGCCATCATCAACAAATCAACAAACAACAAATGCTTGTGAGGATGTGGAGAAACAGGAACCCTATTGCACTGTTGGTGGGAATGCAGACTGGTGCAGCAACTATGGAAAACAGTATGGAATTACCTCAAAAAACTAAAAATGGAACTGCCTTTTGAACCAGCAATTCCACTGCTAGGATTATACCTGAAAAATCCTAAAACCCTAATTCAAAAAAAGCTATGCATCCCTATGTTCATAGCAGCACTGATTACAATAGCTAAGTACTGGAAACAGCCTAAATGCCCATCTGTAGGTGAGTGGGTCAAAACACTGTGGTACATTTACACAGTGGGATACTATGTAGCAGAAAGAAAGAAGGAACTCCTGCCATTTGGGACAACATGGATGGAACTAGAGCGAATTATGCTTAGTGAAATAAGCCAGGCAAAGAAATCAAAATACCATAAGATATCACCTAACACAGGAAACTAAAGAACAACATAAGCAAACGAACTAAATAGGACAAAGAGCAGAATAGCAGTCAATAGGGGGGAGTGGGGAGGGAGAGAGGGGTTTAAGTAAGGGAAGGATTTAGTCAAGGAAAGTGTATAAAAGACTCGTGGACATGGACAACGGGGAGAGATATGATTGTGGGAGAACGGGTGGGCTGGGTGGGGGAGAGCAATGGAGGAAAAATGGGATAACTGTAATTGAAATACCAAAAAATAAAAGAAAAAGAAAAAGGAATTTTCTTCTCCAAATTTTATTAAAAAATCCGTTTTAAAATACCTAAGAAGGAGAGGGAAGGGGAGGGATTGGGGATGAGAGGTGAGGATAGAAAAGTCTCGGAGCAGAACACTGCCACCAATCAATGTTTTAAAAGCCAGTAACTGAACAGAAGTGGGAATCAGTGGCTAAAGAAATGAGGTTAATGGAGAAGAGAAGTTCAAAGGACAGAGTTCAACTGTGACATTTAATGTAAAAATTGTAGTGAGTCTAGTGATGTATTAACTAAAGAAGTCAGTGGTGTCTCAGTAAGGAAGGTTTGGTGAAATAGAACAGAAAAGAATGAGAAGACAGAAAACAGAGCAGGAAGAGTAGTCTCTTCTTTCCAAGAACTTGATTTTGAAGGAAAGTATAAAGATGGGTAGTGTCTTGGGAAGAGAGTTCAGTCAGAAGGGTTGCTGTAAGGATAACTTGGGTTGTGTATGTGTTTATTTTAAGGTTCTTCATCCATCCATCACCACAGCTGTTTTAATCCCTTACCCCCTTCTCATGCCCCTATCCTCCCTCAGATGCAGCAAAAAAACTCACTCACTTCATGAAACAGGTAGGAACCATCAGGTAAGAAGTTTCTCAACTTCTCAAAATAACCTCCCTCCCACATTCAACCCCACAAAATGTCTTACCTTTTGCCTTGCTATCACAGTGGACGTGATAAACCTCCCCCTCCCCCAAATAAAAAATAAACAAATGAGACTATATCAACCTAAAAAGCTTCTGTACAGCAAAAGAAACCATCAACAAAGTGAACAGATAGCTTATCAATGGGGAAAAAATACAAACCATAGATCTGATAAAGGGCTAAAATCCAACTTATACAAAGAACTCATATAACTAGATAGAAAATATATACAATAAAATATCACAATTAAAAAGTGGACAAAGAACCTAAACAGACATTTCTCCAGAGAAGATACTTATGATGGGTATTACATTCTAGACCCCCCCCCATGAAGTAGGAACCTTACATTTATTCTACACTCTTAAACCTACATAACTTTAACAACATATATATACAGTACCACAAAATCCCATGATATAGTGAAAAATCCATGATAAATAATTAAATATAATATATATTTTTAAATCCCGCGATACAGTGAGTCCACGATAAGTGAACTATGATATAGAGAGGGACTACTTGTATATGAAAGGACAACCGTACATGAAAAGATGTTCAACATCAATAGTCATTACAGAAGCATACAGTTAAAGTACAATGAAATATTATCTCATACCTGTGAGAATTACCTTCATCAAAAATACAAGAAATAACAAATACTGGTAAGAATGTGGAGAAAGGGAATCCTTCTGCACTGTTGGTGAGATGATAAGTCAGTACAGCCACTATGGAGGATCCTCAAAAAATAAAAATAGAACTATATATACACAAACTTAGAGAGGTGTCAAGATGGTGGTATAGGTAAACACAGCTGTCTCTTTGTACAATCACATAAAAATTACAACTGAACTATAGAACAACCATCATCCAGAACCATCAGAAACTGAGCTTAATGGAAGTTCTTCAAATATGGAATTAAAGAAGAAACTACACCATGACTGGTAGATGGGGAGGAGATGTGGAACAGGCTAGTCCCACACCCATGCATGGCAGATAAAAATCAAGAGGGAAAATAAGGAGGAAAGGGTCCCAGCACCACACCAGGCCCCTCAACCCAGATTTCCAATGCCAGGAAGAGAAGTCTTCATAACTTCTGGCTGTAAAAACCAGCAGGGATTGAGGCTGTGGAGGACAGAAACTGCTGGACTCCCTGGCAGTTCCTCTTAAAAGACCTGCACACATCCTTACTCAGACTCAATACCTCTAAGCTCCATCATGAGGCAGCAATTAAAAGGCATTAGAGACATACAGGGAGGATCTGAATTGTCCAACATCAGGGTGAGAACTGGGGTGAGGCGCAGCGTTCTCACAGACAGAAGTGCTGGCAGAGGCCACTGTTCCTTTTCCAAACTCTCTGCCCACAGAGACACAGAGCTGGCAAGCGGGCACCACATCTGAAATTCCATGAACATGGTTCACACTGTTTGCCCCACTCAGGTGATTCCCTGAGATGCTTTTCCATATGAATGGCTTATCTTGGCCTATGCTTTAGATTTTCCTAAATTATCTGAAACAAGGAGCATCTGGCATCAGTGAACCCTATACCTCTCATTAAGTTGCCCCACACCTGGTACTAGCAGCAGCTGGCCTTGGTTCACAACTTGGCCTCACCTGGGCACCTCCAAGCCCAGGACAAGTAACAACTATCTGCAAATCACTTTTTTAGCTTATGCTGTGATACCCAAGACAGAAAACTGGTGGCGGCTGATTATGGATGTGCCAACAGCAAGCAAGGCTTAACTAACTATAAGAGGAAGGTGTACACAGCCCACACCATGAGAGCACCTAGAGTACCCAGTTTGGGTAATATGGGAAGCTGTTTCACTGGACCCTACAGGACACCTGCTACATTAGGACACTCTACAAACTCTGGGAGACATAGCAGCTCTACCTAATACATAGAAACAAACACAGGGAGGCTGCCAAAATAAGATGACAAAGAAACATGACCCAAATGAAAGAATAGAGCAAAACTCCAGAAAAAGAACTAAACAAAACAGACAAGCAAGCTACTAGATGCAGAGTTCAAAACATTGATTATGCTCAGAGTTTTTAGTGAGAACTTCAGCAACATGAAAGAAGACATGGAAACCATAAAAAAGTCCCAGTCAGAAATGAAGAATAGACTAATTAAAATAAATGACTATTTATAGGTAATCAACAGTCAATGCATGAAGTCGAGAACCAAATCTGTGATTTGGAATATAAGAGATAAAATAACACCTAGTCAGAACAGCAAGAATAAAAAAAAGAATAAAAAAAAATGAAGATAGTGTAAAGAGCCTCTGGGACAACTCCAAGCATGTGAACAATTGCATCATAGGGTGGGGGTGGGGGTCCAGAAGGAGAAGGGAAAGAGAAAGAAATTGGAAGCCTATTTGAAAAAATAGTGACAGAAAACTTCCCTAATCTGGTAAAAGAAATAGACATATAAGTCCAGGAAGTACAGAGTTACAAACAGTATGGACACAAAGAAGTCCATGGCAAGGCACATCATAATTAAAATGCCAAAAGTTAAATACAAAGAGAAAAATCTTAAAAGCAGCAAGAGAAAAGCAGTTAATTACCTACAAGGGAGCCCTCATCTGTCACCTGATTTCTCAAGAGGAACTTTGCAGACCAGAAGGGATTGGCAACAAATATTCAAAGTTATGAAAAGCAAGGACCTACACCAAAATTACTCTATGGAACACAGCTATCATTTAAAATGGAGGGATAAAGAGCTTCCCAGACAAGAAAAAAACTAAAGGAGTACATCACCACCAAACCAACATTAGCTGAAATGTTAAATGATCTTCTTTATAGAAAAGATAAAAAATATAAACAATAAAATGTCAGCAAATACGTGTCTATCAACAATTGAATCTAAAAAACAAAATAAACAAGCAGAACAGAAATAGGATCATAGATACAGAGAACATTTTGATGGTTGCCAGATGGAAGGGGCATTGGAGGGATGGGCAAAAAAGGTGAAAGATTAAGAAGTACAAATTAGTAGTTACAGAATAGTCATGAGGATATAAATTGCAGTATAAGAAATAGAGTAGCCAAAGAACACATATGCATGACCCATGAACATGGACAGCAGTGTAGGGATTGACTGAGGGAGTGGTGGGGGCTGGGTGGAGGGGAGCAAAGAGGAAAACTTGGGGCAACTGTAATAGCGTAATCAATAAAATATAATTTAAAAAATTAATTATACAAACTTAAAATTAAGTAAATTATACTAAAAATAAGTAATATTCAAAACTCAAAAAAATTAAAAGAACTTCATATGGCCCAACAATTACATTTCTGGAACTACATCCAAAGGAATAAAAATGTTAACTTGAAAAGTTATCTATACTCCTATGTCATAGCAACATTATTTATAATAACCAAGACATGAGAACAACCTAATTATCCATTAGTGGATGAATAGGTAAAGAAGTTGGGTGATAAAATATTATTTAGCCATAAAGGGGGGGGAATTCCACATTTATAACAACATGAATGGACCTTGAAAGCATTATGCTAAGTAGAATAAGTCAGACAGAGGAGAGCAAATACTATATGATCTCACTTATATGTGGAATTTAAAAAACAAAAACCCAAACTCAGAAAAAGAGATCAGAATTGTGGTTACTATAGGTTCGGTGCCTACATGGTTGAGGGAGAAAATTAAAGAAAGGTCAAGATATAAATTTCCAGTTCTGAGATAAAAATAAGTGTAAGTTATGTAATGTACAATATGATGACTACAGCTAACACTGCTGTGTGATAAGTTAAGAGGGCAGCATCTCTGTGCTGTACTTAATTTACCTTATTATTAACATACACATGGTATTATATGATCATTAATTCATAATCTATCTTTTAGCCTATGATTTATCTTTCCTGCTAAGTCTTATATTTAACCCATCAAATGAGGTTTTTGGTTTTAAAAATTACATTTTTTCTATTCCAGGAATGTAGAGGAGGAATATATTCTGTGTTTCCATATATTTCTCAGCCCACATGATGTGAGTCACTTCCAAGAAGAATCTCAGCTATCCCTTAGCCTTAGTCAAAAAAAGGACCTTATGTTGAGATAGCAGAGCAGGCATTTAATCAGAATGGATATCTAATATAAGTTGCTACATTGAAGACAGTTACCATAGAGAGTCACTGATTCTTGGCAATTTTAAGGGAGTAAAAGAAACATTTTTTGTCAGGGTTGCATTTTGCTATGGCACAGCCCAGTCAAATAGAAATTATTAGTCTCCTGACTAATACAAATTTCCAATTCATTCTTTTCCAGCTCTATTTGATTTTTTATATCTTCTTATCCTTTGGTCACTTTTAAATATATATATATTTTATCCTTTCTTAGTTTATATTCTATAAGAAATTATTTCAATACCTGATATCCTTGGGGTTTAAATTTGCTTGTTTTCTACTGAATGTATTTGACTTTTTTGAGTTGTATGCTTGTATTTGGTTGAATTTAGTATATGGAAGAACATGAGGGGCCTGGGTTAAGGATGACTCCCTCCAGAGAGGAATTTTATAGGCTACTGCCACAGACAAGACATCTCAACAAGTTGAGAATGCTGCGACTTAACCTCTCAGCTTCAAGATTCCCTGACCACCGAGGTAATATAAAGCAGAAGCCAGGGCTGAAGGTGATGTGAGACAATCCTATGGCACACATCCAAGGATCCACTTTACTTCCATATCAATCGCTGTGGTGGCTGAAACATTTTCATGTGTTTCCATATCTGGCCAGCAGATTTTTCCATCCTTCCCTTTTACTGAGGGTATATCCCTTTGGATAACTAAGATTTTATGAAAATTCTACTGACTTTCCCCATTTCTACAGGCCGAAGACCTAATATCTTGACTCCCATTTAGCTACTATTCGCTGAAATTCCAGTTGAGAGCATCATCAGGCAATCCCTCAACATGCCCCCCCAAATGCTTCAGATTTCATATTGGCTTGCAATTTTAACTTCACTTTTAAATTCTCTGTGTTTTAAGGGAAAGGGGCAGAATTTGAAGATGCCCTTTCCTCTCTTGAGAACTCAGCTATGAGTTTTTAAATATTTTTGTTTTAGTTTGGTTGACACCAATGTGTTTTTCAGAGGAAAAACTTGAAGGAAACAAATCTGTGTATGCTTTTACACATAGCTATATTCCCACCACTTAGTACTGTATGAACACAAAGATATTTATTTAATAAATACTATAGAACTGTTCATATTTTTTTTCACATTTCTTTTTCTTTTATTTTTTGGTTTTTCAATTAGTTGTACCATTTTTTCCCCAATTACACCCCCCAACACACCCCTTCTCCTGCAATCATATCCCTCCCTGTTGTCCATGTCCATGAGTCATTTATACACGTTCCTTGACTAGACCTTTCCCTTACTTATCCCCCTTCTCTCCCTCCCCGCTACCCCTATTGACTACTACTCTACTCTTTGCCCTATTTAGTTCATTTGTTTGTGTTGTTCTTTAGTTTCCTGTATTAGGCGATATCATACGGTATTTTGATTTCTTTGCCTGGCTTATTTCACTAAGCATAATTCTCTCTAGTTCCATCCATGTTGTCCCAAATGGCAGGAGTTCCTTCTTTCTTTCTGCTACATAGTATTCCATTGTGTAAATGTACCACAGTTTTTTGATCCACTCATCTACAGATGGGTACTTAGGCTGTTCCCAGTACTTAGCTATTGTAAATAGGGCTGCTATGAACATAGGGGTGCATAAGTTTTTTTGAATTAGGGTTTTAGGCTTTTTCAGGTATAAACCTAGCAGTGGAATCTCTGGTTCAAAAGGCAGTTCCATTTTCAGTTTTTTGAGGTAATTCCATACTGTATTCCATAGTGGCTGCACTAGTCTGCATTCCCAAAAACAGTGCAGTAGGGTTCCCATTTCTCCACATCCTTGCCAGCATTTGTTGTTTGTTGATTTGTTGATGATGGTCATTCTGACTGGTGTAAACTGGTATCTCTTTGTGGTTTTTATTTCCATCTCTATGATGGCCAATGATGTTGAGCATTTTTTGATGTGTCTATGGACCTTCTGTATGTCCTCTTTGGAGAAATGTTTGTTCAGGTCTTTTGCCCATTTCTTAATTGGGTTGTTTGTTTTCTTGATGTTGAGTCAAATAAGATCTCCGTATATTTTGGAGATCAGTCCTCTGTCTGAGATATCATTGGCAAATATGTTTTCCCATATGGTGGTTTCCTTTTCATCTTGCTGATGTTTTCTTTTGCTGAGCAGAAACTCTTTAGTTTGATGTAGTCCCATTTGTTTACTTTTTCCTTTATTTCTCTTGCCTTAGATGTATCCATGAACATATTGTTACGTGGGATATCTGAAATTTTCCTGCCTATGTTTTCCTCTAGGACTTTTATGGTGTCATGGCTTACATTTAAGTCTTTGATCCATCTTGAGTTTATTCTCGTGTGTGGTGTAAGTTGGTGGTCTAGTTTCATTTTTTTGCACGTCCTTGTCCTGTTCTCCCAGCACCATTAGTTAAAGAGGCTCTTCTCACTCCATTTTATGTTCCTTCCTCCTTTATCAAATATTAGTTGACCATAGAGGCCTGGGTTTATTTCTGGACTCTCTATTCTGTTCCACTGATCTATATGTCTGTTCTTATGCCAGTACCAGACTGTTTTGATCACAGTGGCCTTGTAGTATTCTTTGATGCCTGGTATCATGATTCCTCCTGCTGTGTTCTTCTGTTTCAAGATTTCTTTGGCTATTCGAGGTCTATTTTGGTTCCATATGAAATTTTGGAGTATTTGTTCTAGGTCAGTGAAATATGTCATTGGTATTTTAATAGGGATTGCATTGAATCTGTAAATTGCTTTGGGTAGTATGGCCATTTTGATGATGTTGATTCTTCCCATCCAAGGACATTGTATTTGCTCTCATTTATTTGTATCTTCCTTAATTTCTTTCTTCAATGTTGCATAATTTTAAGTGTACAGGTCTTTTATATCTTCACTTAAGTCTATTCCTAGGTTCTTTATTTATCTTGTTGCTATAGTAAATGGTATTTTCTTTTTTGTCTCTGTCTCCGATCATTTATTGTTTGTGTACAGAAATGCCTTAGATTTCTGTATATTTATTTTGTACCCTGCTATTTTGCCAAATTCACTTATTATACCGAGCAGTCTTTTAGTGGAGTTTATAGGGTTTTCTAGGTATACTATCATGTCATCTGCATATAGTGATAGTTTTATTTCTTCTTTCCCAATTTACATGCCTTTTATTTCTTTTTCTTGTCTGATTGTTGTGGCTAGGACTTCCAAGACTATGTTGAATAGGAGTGGAGAGAGTGGACAGCCTTGTCTAGTTCCTGATTTCAGGGGGAATACTTTCAGTTTTTGTCCATTGAGTATGATGTTGGCTTCAGGCTTCTCATGTTAAGGTATTCTCCCTCTATTCCCATTTTGCTGAGTGTTTTCATTATAAATGGTTGTTGTACTTTATCAAGTGCTTTTTCTGCATCTGTTGATATGATCATGTGATTTTTGTCTTTCATTTTGTTTAGGTGATTATTATATTCATTGATTTGCGAATATTAAACCATCTTTGCACCCCTGGGATGAATCCCTCTTGATCGTGATGTATGGTCTTTTTGATGTATTGCTGGATCGTGTTTGCCAATATTTTATTGAGGATTTGAGCATCTATGTTCATCAGTGATATTGGCCTGTAGTTTTCTTTCTTTGTTGTGTCTTGACCTGGTTTTGGGATTAGGGTAATACTGGCTTCATAGAAAGAGTTTGGGATTTTTCCCTCTTCTTGGGTTTTTTGGAATAGTTTGAGGAGGGTAGAAGTTAGTTCTTCCCTAAATGTTTTGTAAAATTCACCTATGAACCCATCCAGTCCAGGGCTTTTGTGTGCAGGGAGATTTTGGATTACTGTTTCAATTTCCTTCTTTGTTATTGGTCTGTTAAGACTTTCCACTTCTTCTTGATTCAGTTTTGGAAGGTTATATGTTTCCAGAAATTTGTCCATTTCTTCTAGGTTGTCAAATTTCTTGCCATACAATTGTTTGTAGTAATCTCTTACTATCATTTGTATTTTTGTGGTATCAGTCGTGATTTCTCCTCTTTCATTCCTGATTTTGTTTATTTGGATCTTCTCTCTTTTTTTCTTGATGAGCCTGCCTAGAAGCTTGTCGATTTTCTTTATTTATTTATTTTTTTTTTGAAGAATCAGCTCCTAGTTTTGTTGATGTTTTGGATTGTTTGTTTGTCTCCATATCATTTCATTCTGCTCTGATCTTGATGATTTCCTTCCTTATTTTTGCCCTAGGCTTTGTTTGTTGTTGTTGTTCTAGTTGTTGTAGCTTTAGAATTAGATATTTTATTTGAGCTTCTTCTATTCTTTTCAGATATGCCTGTATTACTATGAACTCCCCTCTTAGGACTGCTTTTGCTGTGTCCCATAGGTTTTGGGCTGTTGTGTGTTCATTGTCATTAGTTTCTAGAAATTTATTGATTTCTTCTTTGATGTCACTGTTAACCCATTCATTGTTTAATAGCGTGTTATTCATTCTCCATGAGTTTGCGTGTCTTTGATTTTTTTCTCTGAGGTTGATTTCCAGTTTCAAGGCATTGTGGTCTGAAAAGATGCTTGATATAATTTCAAGTTTCTTGAATTTGTTGAGGCTTGTTTTGTATCCTATCATGTGATCTATCTTTGAAAATGTCCCATGTGCATTTGAAAAGAATGTATATTTTGCTTCTCTGGGGTGAAAAGTTTGATATATATGAGTTAAGTCCATGTGTTTTAGTGTGTCGTTCAGTGCCTGTATATCCTTGCTGTTTCTTTGCTTCGATGATCTGTCTATTGTTGATAATGGTGAGTTGAAGTCCCCTACTATGAGTGTGTTGTTGTTAATGTCCTTCTTGTTGTCTTCTAGTATTTGCTTTATGTATTTGGGTGCTCCTATGTTGGGTGCATATATGTTTATCAGTGTTATATCTTCTTGATGGATTGTTTCTTTAAGTATTATGAGATGTCCTTCTTTGTCTCTTTTTATTGCCCTCGCTTTGAAATCTGTTTTTTCTGATATGAGGACTGCTACCCCAGCTTTTTCTTTTTTCATGTCTGTTTGCTTGGAATATTTTTTTATATCCCTTTACTTTCACTTTATGTAAATCTTTTGTTTTGAGGTGTGTTTCTTGTAGACAGCAGATATGTGGGTTCGGTTTTCTTATCCATTCTGTTACCCTATGTCTTTTAATTGGAGCATTTAATTCATTTACATTTAAAGTTATTATTGGCATGTATTTATTCATTTTCCTTTGTACCTCTGTTCCTCTACTCTTTTTTCTTTTTTGTTTTTTCTTAGAACATTCCCTTTAGCATCTCTTGCAATGCTGGTTTGGTGGAGATGTATTCTTTTAGTCTTCCTTTGTCTGAGAAACTCCTTATTTCACCTTCCATTTTGGACGAGAGCCTTGCTGGGTAGAGTATTCTTGGTTGTAGGCCTTTGTTTTTCATTGCTTGAAATATTTTTGACAATTCCCTTCTGGCTTGTAGTGTTTCTGATGAGAAATCGGTCGCTAGCCTTATCGGAGCTCCCTTGTATGTTACTTGCTGTTTTTCTCTTGCTGCTTTTAGAATTCTCTTTTTGTCTTGGAATGTTGCCATTTTAACTATGATGTGCCTTGGAGTGGGTTTTTTTCGGTTCTTCTTTATTGGAACTCTCTGTGCTTCCTGGACTTGCATAATTTTTTCTCTCATAAGGTTCGGAAATTTTTCTGTCACTATTTCTCTTATCAGTTTTTCTATTCCTTGTTCTTCTGATACCTCTTTAATTCAAATGACTCATATTGTTCTCCCTTATGCTATCCTGTAATTCCCTTACCTCTTATTCATACTTTTTCAATCTTTTTTTATTTTCTATATCGTCTGAGAATTTTTTTCTACATTATCTTCTAACTCACTAATCCGATCTTCTGCTTCATTTAGTCTGCTTTTGACTGATTCCACTGTGTTTTTCAGTTCAGAGTTTGCATTCTTCGTTTCTTCCTGGTTCTTGCTGATAATTTCTATGTCTTTTATTATGCTGCTGTAGTTCTCTGCAAGTTCCCTGTAATTTTCTTGGAGCTGTTGATAACTTCCTTGGAAGTTGTCATAGTTGTTTTTAAGGTTGTCGAGTATATTGAGCTTCTTCACCACCATTGTTTTGAATTCCATGTCTGACATTGGGGCTATGTCTATTCCATCTACCTCTCTTTCTGGGGATTCTTCTTTTCTTTTCATTGAGAGATTGTTTCTGCATCTTACCATGTTGGATTCTTCTTGTTTATGTTTGTTTTTTGTGTTTGTCTGCTTTGACTTACCACCGTTGTGGTATGAGATTCTTTATGGGAGATCTGGGGGATTCAGTGGTGCAGTCTCTTTGATCTCCTGAGCCTGATGTTCTTGTGTTATCCTTTATGTCATTTGTTTATGCTGTCTTGTTATATTTCAGATGCTCTTTGGTAGGATCTTCCTTCTGGCTAGTTGATTGAGAGTCACTCTATACACTTTGTCTTGAGTTCTTTTGTGGAGATGGTGTTGAAAACATAAACACACAGCCCAGGCAGGAGACCTGCGCCCTCAAAAATATCTCCCACCCTCTATCCTGCTATCGTCAGCCAACGAGCCAGTATTAATATAAATGTAGAGAGATTAGAGGTTTTATGCTATAGGAAGAATAGATGAGGTTTTTTTAGGGAGGAAAAATAGTATTTTTGAGAGATGGGATAATAGATTAATAATAGCTTAGAGTGTACAAGACAGTAGGTAATATTTACATTGTATGTTAATAACTATAGAAGAAAAAAAGGGAAGAGTGCAGAATATAGTAGGAAAGTAGAATTGTATAGTATTGGATTTATATAGTAGTTATATTCTATTTATTTAGAGTGAAAGTGAGGCTAAACTAGATTCACAAACAAACAACAATTAAAGAGGAAGGATGAAAAGGAGAGATTGTATGAAATAAATTAGAGATATGATGGTTTTTTTTTTCCTTTCAGCTAAAATAAAGGAAAAGGAGAAAAAAAAAGAAATGTTTTTACTCAGTTCAGCCTTTGTGTGTCCTCTTCTTTTTCTGCATCCATAGCTGGTCTAATGTGGCAGGTCAGAGGTTCCTATTTCTTGCAGCAGGAGTGTGCGCACGATGACCGGCAAGGTGCGTTCCTTTGGCGCGCGTTGGAGCTAGCTGAGGTGCCCCTGTGTGCAAGGCTCCCGAGAGCCCACCTCAGGCCTGCCAAGCCACTCCCCTGGAGTTGGTCTCTTACCTCCTAGGGCTGGGACCCAGACACTCGTGCACAGTGGAAGTGAGCAATTGTCACTTATTGAAGCAGGCGAGTTGCTTTTGCGCTCGCCCGCCGATGCGCACCCGTATGTGCCCAAGGCTACTTGAGAGCTTGCCTCAGGCCTGCTGCACCGCATTTTGGGAGTTGGTCTCTCTCCTCTTAGGGCAGGGCCCCAGACACTTGTGCTCAGTAGAAGTAAGTGTCTGTGAGTCGCTGCTGCCCGCTGTTACCACACCACAGCCACCCACCATTCCTGTGCACACCTGGGCGGGCATGAGCAGAGCCTGAGCAAGTGTTCTGCACTCCAGCCTGGCGCCCACTGGAGCTGGCCAGGGGCGACTGCTCACAGTCTTCTGCTTGTCCAATGGGCCCTCCCTGCACCCATTGTGGCACTGATCTTATGTCTGTTGGGGTGTGTCTGAGGGACACCTGGATGCGCAGCCCTGTGCACCTGGGCCAGTGAATGAGGGCACTTCCCTATGTGTGCCCGTGAGAGCCTAGGGGAGAGTTGGGGAGTGGGTGAGTGCACTTCTGTGCCTGCGCTCCTCAAGAATGTCCTATCATCCCCAAACTTTCCCTCCCCTCCACAGTTCACAAGAGGAAAATAAAAAGGAAATATTGTGTTTTCACTTACACAACAGTACGCTGTCTCCCGTCTTCCAGCATCAATGCCACCTGGTTGAGTCCCATCTCTGCCAGTGGGCAGAGATCCGCTTTCCTCCTGACTCCCTCTGGGGAAGCCTGTGGTTGCCAAAAAGCCTTTGTGTCCTTCCAGCCACAGCTCAGGCAGCCACCCCAGTCAGGAATCCTGTTTCATCCCTTTTTCTTCCACTATCCTCACTAAATAGGTTGTTCCCAGATAGTTTTTCTCTAATCCAGCAGTGCCAAGGCTCGACTCCTGCCAGTGTCCAGCTGCTCACTGAGATGTTCTGTCTGCAATTAGTTCAAACTACAGATGGGTCTCATGAGCCTGAGAGCGCAGCCTCCTCTCACTCTTCCGCCATCTTCCTCTCTCATTGTTCATATTTTTAAAACTAACAATACAAAACAAAGACATAATAAATATTTTTTTAGATTTCTAAATACTTTAAAAATATAGAAAAATAAAGAGGATAATATATATATAAATATCAAGTTCTGATCACCCAGATATTATAAATTTTGACATTCCTCTAAATGTGTTTCAATCTTCTCTCAGAGTTATACAATGTTATCAAAACAAATAACTTACAATTATAACTAATTAAAGAGTAGAGAATGTATTTACTTATTCTTTTAATTATCATACATTGATTCAAAATTAAATATTATATTATATACAAGGCTTAGCACTGTAGATTTAAATCACTTATGTTTTAGATCATACTGGAACTATGCCTAATAAAATAAAATTTTACTGTGACTGTTTTATTGAAGATTTAATCTATTTCCAAAAACATCTATTGAGCACCTAGAAAAAATATAGCAGTGAAAATAAAGGGGAAGAAAATGCTCTAATTATGAGAAAACGTCTTTATTACTTACTGAAACTGTATACTTAAAAAAATATACTCATCTATGTATGTTATTCCTTGCCTTTTACCTCTATTTATATTATTAATCTTTAACAAAAAGATCAATATATTGTGAATTCATTTCTATACACTCAATATCATTGAGATAAAATATAATTATGAAAGTAGTATTACATAAAGAAGTACCAGATAGAACTATTATATATATTTAGAGATGAACTATGTATCTCTCATTTCCTGTACATTACTGCATAAGTAGGTATAATACTATTTCTTCCATTATGAATTAAGATATTCTTAAATTTGTTGTAGAATTTTAATAAAGCCAATGAAAAGAATGATTAATCCCCTTGGATAGCAGTGGGAAATGCACTGTAATTGGTAGGCTTTGTATCAGTTTTTGGAATTTCTCCAACTGCATTAGCAATTGATCATCTTAATTACATGGTCCATTAGCTGAAACCTGCATCCCAAAACCGCCGTGCACAATTCTTTACAACTCTGACCTATTCATTGTAAGGTCAAAATTTCCTTGCTCATTGCAAAATGAAACTAGATATATTAAGTCAAAGTACTTCAAGCTCGTTAAATATGCAAACTCAAGTTAGTCACCATATCACATACAGAAGATAACAGCAATTGTAGAGACAATGTCTCTAAAACTTCTAGCTTTTTATGATGTAAGGTGGCTCTGCAAGAGACCTGGGCACATTCAAAATATTTTAAAAGAGAATAACAATCATTGAGTTTCTGCTTTCTGTGCTTATAGATATAACTACCTGCAATGTTGATACAAATGTCTCAGTCCAACTGATAATAATCATTAGCGTGCTTCAAAATAAAAAGTAGATTGAGTCAACCTAATCACTGTCAGCAATTATTTAACCCTTAACCAAAGCCACCTTGCAAGGTTTCTTTTAGCACAGCATCTATTCAGAAATGCTCAGATAGCCCTGGCCGGTGTGGCTCAGTTAGTTGGAGTGTTATCCCATAGAACAAAAGGTTGCAGGTTTGATTCCCATTCAGGGCACATAACCAAGTTGCATGTTCGGTGTTTCTCACACTGATGTCTCTCTCTCTCTCTTTCTCTCTCTCTCTCTCTCAGCAATGAAAAATGTCCTCAAGTGAGGATTTTAAAAAAATAATAAACAAAAATGCTCAGATAACCGACCAATAGTGAATAAATCTTTTCAATATTTATTACTTTATTCAGTCAGATATTAACATTTTTGGAGCATATATTGTGTGCTCCAGGGTTATGTATCAAGGTAAATAAAAGATACTCACTGTCCTCAAGACAATTGTGACCCAGTCCATTCTATGTAAATTTTTCAAGAAAGTACATATTTATCATGTTATTTCCTGTCACTGAGCCATCATTTCTCCATTTTCTTCCAAAGACTATAATGAGAGACTCACTCAAATTTCTTAACATCCAAAGACTATATCTATAGATTTATTGAATGGCATCTACCTAAATTATCTAGATCAGTGATTCTCAACCACCCTAATGCCAGACCCTTTAATACAGTTCCTCATGTTGTGGTGACCCCCAACCATAAAATTACTTTCATTGCTACTTCATAACTGTAATTTTGCTACTATTATGAATTGTAATGTAAATATCTGATATGCAGGATGTATTTTCATTGTTACAAATTGAACATAATTAAAGCATAGTGATTAATCACAAAACAATATGTAATTATATATGTGTTTTCCGATGGTCTTAGGTGACCCCTGTGAAAGGGTTGTTCGACCCCCAAAGGAGTCAAGACCCACAGGTTGAGAACCGCTGATCTAGATGTTGAGGCTAACCTAAAATACAGCATATGATTAATTCAGGCAAGCATTGTTCTAAATTTTAATATTCCTGGAAGTGACCTATATGATAAGCCATCCTATAATTTTACCCAGCACTGAAGCCACGCTATTGATTTATATGTTGTAGCCTCAAGCTTTCCCTTGAAAATGGGGACAGTAGATGCCCATTTCCTCTCTTTCCATATTTCTTTTTAGTTCCTCAGAGATCACTGAGAAAACTTCAAGTGCATATGCAAGTTTTTATAGTAGTTGAGCTTCAACTGTTTAGTCTCTTAGTTGAAAGATCTTCTAAGAAGTCTCTTAACAGTCTTTTCGCTCAATCATGATTTGATATTTCTTATTCTAATATATGTTTTTTTAATTTTTATTTTTAGAGAGAGGGAAGGAAGGACAAAATAGAGGGAGAGAAACAATGATGTGAGAGAGAAACATCTACTGGTTGCCTTTCTGCAAGCTCCCTAACTAGAGATGAAGCATGGAGTCCTCAACCCAGGCATGTGCCCTGACCAGTAATTGAACTGGTGACCTACTGGCAACCTTTCAGCTTCCAGGATAACACCCAGCCAACCAGGGCTAAAATTTCTTATTCTAAACTTCCTCATCTAAAACCTATCCCCTTTGATATGAAAAAAAAGAAAAAAGTCGAGCATATCTACTTTCTTCAATACAGCATCCCATCTCTGGTTTCACTGCATAGTCAAGCTTGAGCAAAATAACAAAAACAGAAAATTAAAAAAGCCTTTTTGGTGTCCATACATTTGTTCTACACCTTTTTTGTTGTCTACACATTTTTCTTATTGTAATTCTCATGGTGCATCTTATATTGTTCTATGTTACTGTAGCATACATCCTAATGTTACTTTAATGTACATCCTTAGCTCAATGTCATTCAGTCCATCTTCCTATCAATTCTTTTAAAATTATGTCTTAGTAAATTGTTTTCTGTTCAGCTATGTCTGTTTCTATATATTAACTTCCTCACTTTCTTTTTCATTTGGATCAGTTGCAATTGTAGAGTCTGAAATTATTTCTGGGAGGCTCCCAGCCTTCTTAACTCATCCTCCCTTTTAGTAGGTCAAGCAGTGGGATCAAATCTTGTAGCGTGGAAGTTTAGAGATGATATGACTTAAGTGAAATAATCTTATGAAACTCTGACTGTCTGGAAACAGGAATAAAGCATTTTCCTGGAATAAACTGTGTAGATAGGATGAGCTCTGTGGTATTCAGTCTAGTTTCTAATCCTATTAGTCCTAGGGGAGATAAATAAAAGGACCATTAAAATGATACAGACATGTACTAGCCTTGTGATTGCACTCCAATCTCTGACAATGGCTACCTCCTTCTGGTAAGCAAAGAGGCTTTTAATGCCAGAGAATTTCAGCAAAGGTGATCTTTGATGGTGGCAAAGATGAAAGGAAAAAAAAAACTTTGTGCATTTATTAAACTGTAGCCACTATGTCACACAGTATAATTAAAATAATCTAGACAGAATTAGAACAACCTTCTATTATCCCAAAATCCAAGAAACAAGTCAGAGTTTGGAGAGGTGATCATTTAAAAGACATTGCCAAAATGGAATGGCATGATGATAATGATGGTACCATGACAATTTCCCCAGCTTATGTTGCCTTAGAACTACCTCACTTTGAAGAAATTGAACTCTCTTTTTATAGTATTATACTTCAGGCACATCTGATTATAACCAGAATTTCCATTCACTAGCAACTGGGAACTTTAAGATCACAAGGTCTCCAATATTCTCATATTAAAAAACAATTTCCTCTGTTTTAACAGTTAGCTTGACAGTAGGTCCCATTGATCTCTTTACCTACTCACTGTTTAGACATGAATAAAAATTTTACCAACTAAGTGAAGAGATGAAGTTTCAGGAAAAATAAACTATTTGAACATCTGCTTTGTTCTAAGCACTCATGTTTTGTATTTTCATGTATGTTAACATATTTAATCTTCTAGTGTCTCCGATTTTACATTTTAGGCACACTGTTCCTCATAGGGTTTGAATGATGAACCAGAGCTCTGTGGCTTTCTCCCCTGCACTACTGAGCATTGTCCTTGCTCTGGCCTGCCTAGGTGACAGTTTCTCCTCCTTATCTTGCTACACTGGTATTTTGCCACAGTGACAAAACACTTATTTTCTTCCTTGTTATTTTCACCTATATTCCTTTCTAACACTAAGATAGTTGCATCCTATAGGAAGTTTCTGTTCTTTCCCCCATGACCAGGACTCAGCTTTTCCCCTAAGTCCCCACAATTTCAAGTAACCTCTATTATATTCCTTTGAGGAATGAGTATTTTATTAAATATTCATAAAAGAATTAATATAATATCTTTCTGTAACTCAGGGCATAAAAATTAAGTTCAAAATCCTATGTTTTCCTTACAAGTTAGGTCCACAGCATCCAGCTCCTCTCTCTTTTAATGTCTCTCCCTGAAGCTCCTCATCCCATTTCCCCTAACATGCTGTTCTTTCACCTTGGGCCATTTCTGTCTTTCTTTTTTTCAAATGTGGATTAATTTATCTCTTCTACTATATTATATCCCACAGTCATCATTTATATTGTCTACAAGTTGATGAAAAGGTAGAAAATAAAATATCCTCCCACTTGTCATGTGAGTCCACCCTCCTTACAAAGTGTTATGAAATGATCATACCACATTTTTTTCTACTATATATTTAACAGTTTTCAAGTGCCTTTTCCATGCATGACTCTGTGTGAAGTGTTAGGAAGATAGAAGTGATACCCAATCACTAAAAAATTGTGCTGCACCTATAAAAGGAACTTACAGATAAATATATAATCAGGTGAATAGGACATAGGAGGGTGTAATATATTCAGGTGATACAAAAGGGTAATAACTAGTTAAAAGATGGGAGATGAGAGAAGTCAAGTAAGACTCCAGAGAGCTGCAGAGTTGAATGTTTGGTCAGCAATGTTGCCTCACTTCTAAGTCGGAATAATTCTTGAAGTCTTAAGATCAGAAAACATGCCTAATGGAAGGAGACGATGCTGAGTTTTGCATCATCAAGCCAATGACGATTCCTATAAAGTGTTCCTTGTGTTCTGCCATAGTGCTCAACACAACTTTGCTTGGCTTCTTAGCTGTGCTTTGCATGCCCATATTCCTCAGCTCCACTGCCCATGACCCATTTGTAAATATGTCATCCTTGTTACTTCTTCCATTTTTATCCTGTTATCATGCCATTCCCAAAGTTGTCCATAAAAATGTTTTTTAAATTTTTCCCCTCTCTGGCTCTTTTAAAATATGTATTTTTTTAAAATTAAGATCTGTGTCTGATTCAGTTTTACCGTCACTGCTCATAGCTAGAAACTAGAAGAGTACAGTATGTTCTATAGAACAAATATTCAAATATGTGTTAATTAGTGTGAATGAAACAAACTACCTCTTAATTACACATTTCTAAGCTCCTTTCTGTGTGAATAAAACATGGGAAAGTAATTTTGGGACCCAATTAATTTTTCTATAAATAAATGCCACCAGGTTTTATGTCTTTAATCCTGATGGTTTATATTATTTTTAGAGTGAACATTTTGAAAAAACTAATGGACACAGCATTATTCAAAGAAAAATTTTGAAAGAAAGGAAATCATGAGGATTAATGTCCTTAATATTCATTTCTGACAGCCTATGTTCAAGTTTAGGTTGTCTGGTCAACATTTGGGTCTGACTCTTAGTTTCCAAATCACAGTTGTCGTGTTCTAAATCAATTCCCTTGGAGAGATTTAGGGACAGCTTTTCCACAGGTTTTCTCAATTAAAGATGCATCTAGTTTTTGCCCACATCACCCACATCTGCTCATGAAAAAAATGAATAATGGGACACATATGTGCTGACTTGTGATTCATTTTAGCCTCTTGCAGGTGCAAATGCAAGTTTTAAGGTGCAAAGTGGAGCCACAAGCATTGTGGGCTTGTCCAGCTGAAATTCTAACCTTTAATCATATCTAAATAACTTCTCAGGTGATGCAATCACAGGACTTTGCTCACAAAAAGGGTGTAATAAATATTGTAGATTGAGATGGTGTATATTAACAGATGAGGTTACATTATTTAGAGAAAATGAAATCCAGCTAATTTTCACCAATCTTATATTTGCTAATGCATTCTCTTTATATATTAACCCCAAATTCACCTTGAGTATATTTCAAGGCAACTTTGACCAAATAGAATAAAGAAATAAAATACTTTTATTTGTATACATATCTGATTCAGGGATTTACATTGACATATAACCTAAATCTATCATAATTACTAAATATCCTTGCAGCTGGGTTAAGCTTCTAGCAGACAAATTAAGTCAACCCTCATTTACAAGAAATAAAAAAACTCACTGTTGCAGATAATCCTCAACAGCACAAAATCTCCAAATCATTTCTTTTCAGCTTGGATATGCATTTATAAGTTTTGTTTTGTTTTCTTCCCCAGCAGACATCCATTCCTAATTTCATTTTTCTTAGGTAAAGATTCTGTTAATATACACCTTACTAGTAATTAAATTGTCACATACCTTTCATTAGCCAACATATACAAGAGTGTGTCTCTTGCCAGTTAAGGTCATTTGAGCAACAGAGTTATATGAGGATGGAGAGTAGAGTTTTTTTTCCTGAGGGGATAAATGTCTCCATAGCCACAGTTGGTGGCCTGATTTTCATGAAATTTATTACACATAGTATGCTCTGCCTCTTTTGATGCCCAGCTGTACCTGAATTGTTATTTTGTTGGTGCAGGGACCAATACCTTTCTCCCTACTCTGACAGAAGAAAAGAGCCCAGTTTCTTTATGAACTAAAGAAACCCAAGTTTTGAAAAACAGCACACACACATACACACTTACTTGTTCTCACTTTGACATTGTAAATACAAAAATAGTATCATAATTATGGAAATATGTTATTTTGTAAGCAACAGATATGAATATATCAGTATCCAAGGGAGCATAACAGAAAGGAGATGTTTCCAGGGAACCTGGTTTTGACATCCACAGTGATTGTGAAAGAGCATTCAGAAGTCACAGAAAGAGGCAAAAGAGCTTTCCATTTTTGCTTATATTTATCTCCTCTTATCAACTCCAAGACAGAGAAAGATGAAAGTTAAATTCTGCCTTTCCATTTTACTCCTGTTATAACACCTCTCAACCCACCTTCCTTGCTCTTTTTATCCAAATCCTGCCCATTTTTCAAAGCGCAGCTCAAACCTTCCCTCCTGTGAAGCATTCCCTGACCATTTCATCTGGAAGCAATCTTTCCATCTTCCAAACTTCCACAAGACCTATTTTCCATACCAATCAGTTAGCAGTTATTATTTACTGACTGGTAGACATGAAATATTTTCAGAAATGTTGCAGCCATGGTGGAAACATTTTTATAGTTTTGTGTAGAAAGTAAATGTATATTTTTGAAAGCACAATAGGCCTATGTGTTTTTATTGTTTTTCATGGGTCTGAAATCATGATTGAAAAAAAGGTATCATGTATATAATGCTTACAATATGCCAGATATTGTTTTGAGAACCTTAGAAATATTATAAGTTCTAAATATACATGTCCCATTGCTAATTTAGCATGTGTGTTTTTTTTTTAGTGTGCCTTATCATATATATGCATGTGTGTATGTATATATGTGTTTATATATACTCATATATATATATACATATTTTGCTCTTATATATATATCATGTTGGAAAATTGAAGTAAAATAGTATTCTGGCACTTATAAATGCATCAATAAATTGCTAATAAATATACATTTATTATTAATTTTTTGCTATTTTTCACTTCTATAATAAAGATGCAGGCTGCTAAATAATAAAAATACACAGTCTATCTTGGTATTTTTCATCGTTTAGGAAGAAATAAAGATTTTAGAAGAAAAATTTATTACTTAAAGTAGTACAAAGTGAGGTTTTATGTTTCTGAACTCAAGGCCCTCCTTCTTTTTATCCAGCAAATAAAAATGTTAGTTTCATTTTTCTGCAGAAAAAAATGTGGACAAAAACAAAAAATACTCAATAATTATCTAAAAATTTAAAGTCAAAGGGTACCTATTCAATCAATATTATTGTTTCAGTTTCAAATTTCAAAATCCATGTATGATTTTGTCCATCTAGAAGACAGTCTATTCAAATGAATTTTAAGAACCTGTCTATCAGTTTCTATAATACAATTATGTACCTTAATTTTAATGTAATCCCAGCAAAACCTTTCTATTTTCAGAAGCTGATAAAGATGAAAGTGACTAAAAGAAAATTGTAGGAATCTTATATCTATACCTGCATTACCCTTTTATGGGTTTAAATATTTCTTGAATTGGCATGATTGTAAGCACACTGTGGATGATAGAAGTCATTTAAAGCAGACAAGTAGACAAGGTCACTCAAAATCCTTGCCTCAGGTCTGGGCGTATCCTTTTAAAACTTCCAGGATTATTCTACTCTCATGAAAACACTACCTTTTTTTAGGTGCCTTTTCAACATCTAACACAGACTGTATTGCTTGCTATGCAATTCAGTCTAATGTAATCACATGTATACCACTGTTATTCCACGTTTATGAATTGTGAGGGTTTTGAATTTAATATTTGTTAAAAACATGTTATGAAATAAGTATTTGACAAGAATATATCGCCATGCCTATATCAAAACTCAGCCCTCTATAAAGAATTCTTAAAAAAAAAATTTAACATTTATTTTAAAATAAGTGACCTTAAAAATATATATATATTTTCAATGTGTGAAGTTGTTCTGTGTTGTGTTACCTTACTAATAACCTGAAACTATAGGTTATTTCCAATGAAACAGAAAAGCCAGAGTAAGGTTTAAGCTAGATGAATACACTAAGAATAATATATAAGAATATACATATACATATATGTGTGTGTGTGTGTGTGTCTGGCAGGCTGATCCCACTAATAATTTATTTTAAAGAGAATGCTAATAGTCTTAATAAGCATGGTAATTTAGATACCAAGAGCTAACACATAAAAACCTCTAAAACAAATGTATCTAGACTATTGAGGAACAAAGTCCATCCATTAGCTATCTAAGCACAGTACTCAATAGGGAAGAAACTTCTCTTAAAAAAGAAAAGCTAAAAGACCAGTTCAGTCCAAGACAGTGACTTAAGCCATGCTTCTCAAATTGCCCAACCTCAAGGATCTCAGGGATTTTAGGAGGAGAAAGTATGTAAGTTTTCAAATGCAACATTTAATAGGAAAACAGGAGCAATGTCAATAATGCATGTTTTGTTTACTGCAGAGACTGTGAAAAGACAGATACTCATTACATAAAAGCAGTGAACACCACCTGAGCTAGCTGGCCTGCTAACTGGCCTGGGGGTCTTTGTGGAAGCACGAAAGTACTTCTCACCAGAGTTGGTTTTAGGGAAAAGAGAGACTATGATGGAAGGTAAAAGAAGATACCAGCAATCACTGTGCACAACATGGTGTCAGGGTCCTAGATCCCAAAGAGAATAGAAAAAAAGATTGGATGTTATACAAAAATTATTTTTATAGTGCTTGTACCACACTAAAAGATGATGATAACTGAAGAAACGAAAATGAATAAAAAATATTCATATTCCATAGATTGAGAAAGGCTATGTAACCAAACATAATTTACTCAAGTTAAAGATGTGTTTTTGTTTTACATTTGAGAAAAAAATCCATTATATAACATTTTAACTTTTGTTTAAAATCAGAAGCCATCTTGTACTATTTTTTTAAGTATATTTGATTGATCATGTTGTTACAGTAGTCCCATTTTTTTCTTTTCTTCGTTCTTCTCTGCCCAGCACCCCCCTTCCCTTCAGCAATCCCACTCCCCTTAGTTCATGTCCATGGGTCATGCATATAAGTTCCCTGGCTTCACCCTTTCCTATATTACTCTTAACTTCTCCTTGTCTTTTGTACCAGACAATTATGCTTCTTAATCCCTGCACCATTTCCCCATTTCTTTCTCTTCCCTCTCCCACCTGATAACCCTCCAAATGATCCCCGTGCCTATGATTCTGTTTCTATTCTGGTTTGTTTACTTAAATATTGTTTTTCTTTTTTAAATTCAGTTGTTGATAGTTGTGAGCTTGTTGTCATTTTAGTGATCATAGTTTTGATCTTCTTTTTCTTAAGTTAGTCCCTTTAACATTTCATATAATAATGGCTTGGTGATAATGAACTCTTTTAGCTTTACCTTGTTTGGGAAGTACTTTATCTGCCCTTGCATTCTAAATGATAGCTTTGCTGGATAGTGTAAAATTGGTTGTGAGTCCTTGCTTTTCATCACTTTGAATACTTTTTATCATTCCCTTCTTGCATGTAAAGTTTCTCTTGATAAATCAGCTGACAATCTTATAGGTACCCCTTTGTAGGTAACTCTCTGCTTTTCTCTTGCTGCTTTTAAGATTCTCTCTTTATCTTGAATCTTTGACATTTTAATGATGATGTGTCTTGGTATAGTCCTTTTTGGGTCTAGCTTGTTTGATACTTCTGTGCTTCCTGCACTTGTATGTCTATTTCCTTCCCCAAATTTGGAGAGTTTTCCTTCATTATTTTCTCACATAAGTTTTAAATGTCTTGCTCTTCCTCTCCTCTTTCTGGCACCCCTATGGTTCAGATGTAGGCACATTTAAAGTTGCCCCAGAGGTTCCTAAGCCTCTCCTCATTTCTTTCAATTCTTGTTTCCTCATTCTGTACTGATTGAATGTTTTTTTCTTCCTTATGTTCCAAATCATTGATTTGAACCCCGGCTTCCTTCTCTTCACCATTGGTTTTGTGTAGCTTTCCCTTCATTTCATTTAGCATAGCCTTCACTTCTCTTATGCGTTTGCCATACTTAAACATATCTGTGAAGTCTGTGGACTTCTTTATCACCAGTATTTTGAACTCTACATCTGTTAGGTTTGCCATCTCCTCATCGCTTAGTTCCCTCACTGGAACTTTTATCTAATCCCTCTTTTAGGCCATACTTCTCTGTCTCCTCATCTTGACAGGCTCTTGTTTTTGTTTGCCTCTGTGTCTTAGGTAGAGCTGTTGCACCTGTGATGTTGTAAGAAATGGAGCCTTTGGTATTTGCCAGTATAGGGAAACCGGTATCACCACATTGTGGTGCTGTATGTGGGGGAGGGATCTGAGAGGGGACAATGCCACTTGCTCAGCACTTGCACATTTTCCAGGCACTTCTCCCACTTCTGGATGGGACTGGTGCCTCTATGGCTGTTGCCTTGGTCTTCGTTCACAGAATGAGTGGGTCTGCGGATTTTTTAGGACTGTGGGGGCCCTTTAAACAACCAGACTCTACTGAGAGACCAGCAGTTTCTTCCTCCACCCAAATCCACACTGATTTGCACAGTCAGAAGCAATGAGGCTTGATTTTCCCTAGTGCTGGAACTATGAGGTGCACAGCCTGGTCTGGTGCTAGGAGCGCTCCCCAGGAGTCCCTCCCTACTTTTAAAAATGTATGACTGTGCTTTCAGCTGGCCTGCTGCTGCTGCTGCTGATGATGATGATGCTGTCATCACACCATGTCCTCCCCCTACTGGTTCTGCCCCTCCCACCTGTTTGGATGAGTATTTCGTCTTTATATTTTTGTTTGTTAGACTTCCATGGAGCTTGATTTTCTGGAACTTATGGTTATCTCCAGTTTTGAGGTAGTTGTATTCCTTCTTAGTTGTGGAGGGAGATGCAGCATGTCTATCTAGGCCTCCGTCCTGGCTGAAGTCCCATCTTATACTGTTTTTATTTCCAACTATTCAAGATCTTCCAATTGTTAGCAACTTTTATTAATAGTTATTTTCAAGATGCACATATTTTCTCACTGGAGCTGGGTTACAAGCATCTTTGAAGGGAAAATGAATACATCTTATACTTATTTCATTCCTTCTCAATATTAACAGAAATCTAGAGCTCAGGTGTAATATATGGAGAAGGACACAGAGGACAGACATTATCCACATCTCATCTACCAATGAGAGATGACAACAGCCAAGATTGATGCCATTAAGCTTAAGTAAGATTTATTATGGTGTCAGATTAGATTATAAACTTTGATTCTCTAAGAAATTAGCAAATGAGTAAGGGGTCACCAGAAAAGGCATTCTGTTATATTCTATGAAGTATATTTCCTTTCACGTTAGCCTCCTTATTGGCCATCTGCTAATTGTGTATCTTTCAAAGTTATTCAGACACATTTATTGTTATGATTAAATCAAGCACACAAAAAATGTGTTTTTTGTGTTTTGTGTTTGTTTGCTTTGTTTTTGTCATCATCACCAGTTCCTTGCTGCCGCAGAGGAAATGAATTGGGAGAAGGGATTATGGAAAGGGGACAAAATAATTGAGAAAAAAGAGAAAGTATCTAGGAGGGAACTGTAACCATCTACACCAAAAGAGACATATGCAAAACTGTACCAATCCCTCTAACCTTTTTTATAGGAAAGGCTTAGAAAACTTAGCTGTCCTTTACTCATTTTATTTATTTATTGTTTCAATTTAGTAAGTAAACGGGAATTCAAAAATTATTTCCTACTCTTTGGTGCCATCATGAGGCCAGAATAACAAAGGACCAGGGAAAGCAGATTTCCAGGGTAATCCAGGGTTTTGATATTTTATTTTCATTCAAAATCTAATTATCTGGAGAATGAAAGTTTATCTCATAATAAAATATAATTATCTTTACTATAATTGAAACTCTTCAACCACCAACTCATAGCTCATATATCTACATGATTAGTTTATTGACTAAAATAAGATGTATCTTAAATTTTTCAGCAACTGTGAAGTTACAGTTTGGTGAATTTGGAGTCAGTAAAATATTCAAGTTCTGAAGTTACAAAGCCATAAAGTAAAGCTTTTAGAGTATTTTAAAGCAATCATAGCAACATCTTAGCTTTACTTATTTTTTTACTCTAGGGTGTCATAAGGTAGCAGGTAAGATACTACAACAAAGTGCCTCAGAGGTCCCAAGCTATGTTAAGGTATCTCAAGAAGAGAATATGCTGTTTTAGCTATGGAACAAGAACAAATGACAATGCACTGGAAATACTAGCTAAGGAATATGTAAGGTCTTCATACCCAGATTAAATCGAAGTACAAATCCATCTCAGGTGATTCAGTACTTGAAATCATCATCACAAAGTACATCTAAAAATTGCAAGGAGATGTTTTATTGAAACTTCCAACCAAATTTATGTTGTCCTTCTATTTGTGCTATATTTGTATATTATCCCTAAGCTCATATTATGTTCATTTTAGCCTTCTTTTTACAAATATATCAATGAAGGTACAAAATGTTCATTAGTCATCTACTTTCTCAGTCCTTTAATTTTTCATCTGAATTATTAAAGGTTTCTAATGTGATGAAGATGTGGCCCCTCAGTGTTGCCTGCTGATGTCTAAATCTGATTTTTTCCCACTTGCCTCAAAATTCTGCCCAATTCTCTTTCACTTTCCTCCATGGTGTAAACCAAAGAACCCCACAAATTTCATATCAGGTATGGGATGAAAAGTTACCTATGCATAGGTCATGCTTATTGTAGTTTTTCTTATTTACTGCAAAAACCACAGGCAGGGGAAAATGAAACAACTGAACTGGTTTTTAACTGCCTTTGTTCTTAGAGTGTTCTCTTCCCATCCTGCCCACACTGAGCATCTGTATGTAGCATGTCTATACCTTCAGAATTATGAAAGATAGAAGCACCATCATCAACTTCAGTTCTAATAAAGGGGCCTGAATTGCTTTCTTATCTTAAAGAGATATTTTAAAAAATTATTTTCCATTACAAAAGGAATTTTATTTAGTTATATAACATATATTTTGTTATGATGAGGTCAAGAAGAAAATTGTAAGTTTTCTTTTTTTATGAGGTATAATTAAAATACATTATTTTAGTTTCAGTTATACAAGATAATGATTCAATATTTGTACATACTGCAAAATGATCACCACAATAAGTCTAGTTAACATTTTTCTCTATACAAAGTTACTGAGTTTTTTCTTGTGATGAAAACTTTTAAGATTTACTCTTTTTGCAACATTCAAGTGTGCAATACAGTATTGTTACCCATAGTCACCATGCTGTACATGATATTCCAAGGGTTTATTTATTTTTTAACTAGAAGTTCATGCCTTTTGAGCCCCTTTACCCATTACACCCATCCATCTTCAACCTCCAGCTCTGGCAACCACCAATCTGTTCTCTGTACCTATGAAACCAAGTGTATAGATTAAGAGGCATATCTTATATGTGGAAAGAGCAATAATTTATTCTCATTTAAAGTCAGTGGCATCTCCTTTGGTGACCCGGCTTCCAGCATTCTTTCAGTAGCATCACAGTGCTAACCCCAACTTAGTTTTAGATATAAGCTGCCCTCATTTGGCCCCTGAAAAGATGCTCAAGATACGATAATTATCTCTAATATTATCCCAGGGAAAATGAGTCCTTAAGCCTCCCTCACTGTAATAGCATCGAAGACCCATAATACTGAGGGCAGTTGCCAAAAGACATGTCTTCTGCCCTGATAAAATTCTCAAAAGCCCTGTGTGAGGGAAGAATCTTGAGAGCCAGTGTGATTGGAGATGAAAAGGATTTTACTGGGGCCACCTTTAAATTCCTTCAGGCAGGACAAGGCTATTTCTATGTCAGATGCTGTACAATACTCAAATATTAAAATGCCATCTTATCATAATTCTATTCATCTCACATGCTAAGATGGTTTCTCCATTCCAACATCATCATTATCATCTCATGATTTTACTTGATTATGTAGTTTTGTGGAATTGAAAGAAATTTATGAGAGAACTGAGTATGTGAGTTTCATATTCAGTCAAGATCTAAGAAAGGAGTCCAATGATTCTAACTCTAAGTATTTAATCCATAAAATTCATTACACATGTTATGAAATGGAACATGAAAAAAATCAGAGATTGTCAGTAGCAAGGAGCCAGTACAATTCCCTAGATAGAGACACAAATGTGTGAGACAGTGTGAAGAAGCCAGGGATGGTGTCACTGGACAGAGGGTGGAACCATGTCATTCCTATCCAGGAGGAATTGGAGCAATGTGGGCTCCAGACAGAAATAGGACACCTGAGGCTTCTCTTTCATTTCTTTTTCCTCCTGGCTGCCTTCCAATTTCTGGCAAATGACTCTCCCTGTACCAACCTATTAGAGCCCCTTGATTCAAGAGCCTGAGTTACATACACCACCACCTGAAGGAATTTGTCTCCCAAAACAATGTCATACTGACCCAGGACTGGGGCATAACACTAAGTAGGAAAAAAGTGTTGTTGGGTATTTGTTGGAAGGAAAAGAGCAAAATACAAAAGGCTATAAATGCTTAGTTAACACTTCCTTTAGGAAATGAACATATTTCCTTTTTCTATTGTTTTAAAACAACCCGTAGTTGGTCCTTCAAAATCAAAAGAACTTATTTTTCAATTTAAAAAAAAGACACATAAATATTTTTATTTCTTTGACACATTGCAAATTAAGAATTGTGTATATTTTCCTATTAATTTTTCTTTTTAAAAGATAAACTATTCTTTCTCTCTGTTTAAAATGGAGTTGTAAAAATAATTTTCACTAAATTAGTTTTCCATTTTATTCCCTGCTGCTAGTAATGAAAACACAACTCCCAGTTGTGATGAAAGCTTAATTTCTAATGGTTCAAAACAAAGAGAGTTCATTGTTTGATAAACTGAGGACAGTCAAGAGCAAAATCACAACTATTTTATTTCATTTGACTGCCTCTTTAAACGACATTATTCAAAAACATCTTGTCCCATCTCAGTGAGCAGCTGGACACTGGCAGGAGTTGAGCCTTGACACTGCTGAATTAAAGAAAACCATCTGGGAATGACCTGTTTGGTGAGGATAGTGGAGAAAAAAGGGACAAGATGGGATTTCTAACTGGGTTGGATCCCCAAGCTGAGGCTGGAAGTACACAAAGACTTTTTAGTGACCACAGGCTTCCTTAAAGAGGAATTGGGAGGAGAGTAGATCTCTGCCCTCTGGCAGAGCCAGGAGTGGGCCAGGTGGCATCTGGCACTGAAATACAAGAAACAGTGCACTGCTGTGCATGTGAGAACTTGATTTGCCTTTATATTTTTCTCTTGTGTACTTCAGAGAGGGGAGGAAAGGTTGGGGGTGATAGGACATTCTTGAGGAGCACAGGCGCAGAAGTGTGCTTGCTCACTCCCCAACCCTCCCCATGGGTCACGTGGGTGCTCACAGGAAAGAGCCCTCATCCACTGGCCCAGGCACGCAGCTGGGTGGCTGGCCACGCGTCTGGGTGCCCCTCAGACACACCCAAGAGACATAAGATCAGTGCCCCAACGGGTGCAGGGAGGGTCTGCTGCACATGCATAGGACTGTGCACAGACACCCCTGGCCAGCCCAATGGGTGACAGACTGGAGCACAGTCTACTTGCACAAGCTCTGCTCATGCCCGCCCAGGTGGGTGCAGGAACTGCAGGTGGCTGTGGCGCGGGAACAGCGGGTGACTACAACTCACAGATGCTCACTTCCACCATGCACAAGTGTCCGGGGCCCCACCCAAGGGTCGAGAGACCGACTCCCGCGGTGCACAGCTCATCAGGCCTGAGGCTAGCGCGCAGGCCAGTTTGCGCGTGCACGTGCACACACAAAAGCACTCTGGCCAGCTTCAACAGGCACCAAACGAATACACCAGCCACTGCGGACGCGTGGGAGTTAACCTGTCCGCATGACCAGCACTACACGCAGGCACACACCGCTGCTGCAAGGATCAGGAACTTCTGGCCAACCTCATTAGACTAGCTGTGGATCCAGAAAAAGAAGACAACGCACAAAGGCTGAACTGCGTAAAAACTCTCCTTTTGTATATTTTTAAATTTTTATTTATATTTTAGTATTTTTATTTCTATTTTATTTTATTCTAATTTTTTATGTATTATTTTTAATTTTAATTTTATTTTTAATTTTTATTTTAATTTAAAAAAAATTTTAAACTATCTCTTTAATTTGTCTTATACCATCTCTCCTTCTCATCCTTCCTCTTTAATTTTTGTTTGTTTGTCTAATTTAGCCTCCCTTTCACACTAAATAGAATATAACTACTATATAAATCCAGTACTAACAATTCCACTTTCTTACTATATTCCGTATTCTTCCCTCTTTTACTTTTATTATTAACATACAATGTAAATATTACCTACTGTCTTGCACAGTCTTGACACTACTTGCTACTATTACAAATCTGTCATCCCCTCTCTCAAAAATCATATTTTTCCTCTTTAAAAAAATCTTATCAATTCTTCCTATAGTATAAAAGCCCTAACCTCTCTACATTTATATTAAAACTGGCTCATTTGCAGACGATGGAGGGATAGAGGGTGGGGGATACTTTTGAGGGTGTGGGTTTCCTGCCTAGGCTGTGTGTTTATGTTTTTAACAGCATCTCCACAAAAGAACTCAAGAAAAAGTGGACAGAGTGACTCACAATCAACTAGCCAGAGAAAAGATCCCACCAAAGAGCATCTTAAATATAACCAGACAGCATAAACAAATGACATAAAGGGTACCCCAAAAACACCAGGCTCAGGAGATCAAAGAGACTGCACCACTGAAACCCCAAGATCTCTTATAAAGAATCTCATACCACAAAGGTGGGAAGTTAAAGCAGACAAACCCAAGAAACAAAAACAAACAAGAAGAATCCAACTCAGAAACAACCTCCCAATAAAAAGATAAAAGGAATCCCCAGAGAGGTAGATGGAATAGACATAGCCCAAATGTCAGACATGGAATTCAAAACAATGGTGCTGAAGAAGCTCAATATACTTGACAACCTTCAACACAACTACAACAACCTCCAAGGAAGTTATCAGCAGCTCCAAGAAAATTACAGGGACCTTGCAGAGAACTACACCAGCATAAAAAAAGACATAGAAACTATTAACAAGAACCAGGAAGAAATGAAGAATGCAATCTCTGAACTGAAAAACACAGTAGAATCAGTCAAAAACAGACTAAACGAAGCAGAGGATCATATTAGTGAGTTAGAGGATAACGTAGGAAATAATTCTCAAACGATACAGCAAAATGAAAAAAGATTGAAAAAATATGAACAAGATGTAAGGGAATTACAGGATAGCATGAGAAGAAATAATATCAGAATAATCAGAATAAGAGAGGGAGAAGAAAAGGAGCATGGAATTGAAAAACTGATAGAAGAAATAGTGACAGAAAATTTTCCAAACCTGATGAGAGAAAAAGTTATGCAAGTCCAGGAAGCACAGAGAGTTCCAATGAAGAGGAACCTCCCAAAACCCACGCCAAGGCACATCATAGTTAAAATGGCAACATTCCAAGACAAAGAGAGAATCCTAAAAGCAGCAAGGGAAAAACAGCAAATAACTTACAAGGGAGCTCCAATAAGGCTATCAACTGATTTCTCAACAGAAACATTACAAGCCAGAAGGGAATGGTCAAAAATATTTCAAGCAATGAAAAACAAAGGCCTACAACCAAGAATACTCTACCCAGCAAGGCTCTCATTCAAAATAGAAGGTGAAATAAGGAGTTTCTCAGACAAAGGAAGACTAAAAGAACACATCTCCACCAAACCAGCATTGCAAGAAATGCTAAAGGGAATATTCTAAGACAAAGGAAGAGAAAAAAACAAAAAAAGAGTAGAGGAACAGATATACAAAGGGAAATGAGTAAATACATGGCAGTAATAACCTTAAATGTAAATGGATTAAATGCTCCCATTAAAAGACATAGGGTAACGGAATGGATAAGAAAACAGGACCCACATATTTGCTGTCTACAAGAAACACACCTCAAAAAAAAATTTACATAAAACCGGGAGGTAAGATGGCGGAGGAGTGAGGAGAGGTTGCGGTTTTAGGCTCCGGAGACCCGTCTACAGTTTGGTCTAATTGCAGACAGAACATCTCAGTGAGCAGCTGGACATTGGCGGGAGTTGAGCCAAGGCACTGCTGGATTAGAGAAAATCCATCTGGGAACAACCTGTTTAGTGAGGATAGCGGAGAAAAAGGGGACGAAACGGGATTCCTGACTGGGGCGGCTGCCCGAGCTGTGGCGGGAAGCACACAAAGGATTTTTGGCGACCACAGGCTACCCCAGAGAGGAGTCAGGCGGAGAGCGGATCTCTGCCCGCTGGCAGAGACGGGACTCGACCAAGTGGCATCGGCGCTGAAGGACAGGAGACAGCGTGCTGCCGGGCAAGTGAGAACATAATTCTCCTTTATATTTTTCTCTAGTGGATGGTGGAGACGGGAGGAAAGTTTGGGTGTGGTAGGCCGTTCTGGAGGAGCCCAGGCGCAGGGATGCGCTAATCCACTCCTCAACCCTACCATTGGGTCGCGGGGGCGCACATAGGGAAGTGCTCTCATTCACTGGCCCAGGTGCGCGGGGCCGTGAGTCCAGGCGTCCCTCGGACATTCCCCAACGGACATAAGATCAGTGCCCCAACGGGCACAGGGAGGGCCCACTGAACACGCAGAGGACTGTGCACAGACACCCCTAGACAGCTCCCGTGGGCGCAGGGCCCCAGGCCGGAAAGCAGACCACTAGCGCAGGCTCTGTTTGTGCCCGCCCAGACGGGTGAGGGAAGGCGGGCGGCTGCAGCACGGGAACGGCGGCGACCCACGGACGCTCGATTCCACTGAGCGCAAGTGTCCCTGGCCCTGCCCTAAGAGGCGAGAGACCAACTCCCGGAGCTCGGCTCAGCGGGACTGAGGGCACGGGGCAGCGTGCGAGCGTGAAAGCACCTCAGCCCGGGGTCAGTGGGAGCTCTCGGGCCACCTGTGCGGGCAGGGTCACCTTGGCGCAAACGGGGAACTGCCGCGGCCCAGCGAAAGAAGGAGCCAATCCCGGGGAAAGCGCTCGGGCCGTCCGCGCGGGCAGGGTCACCTCGGCGCGAACGGGGAACTGCCGCGCCCCAGCGAAAGAAGGAGCCAATCCTGGGGAAAGCGCTCGGGCCGCCCGCGCGGTCAGAGACACCTTGGCACGAACGGGGAACCACCGCGGCCCGGCAGCAGTGGGCTCCAACCGCGGGGCAAACTCTCGGGCCGTCAGAGCGCGCAGGGGCTTGCGCGCAAGGGCACCTCAACTGGCTACAGCGGGCAGCAAGGTAGCGCGCCGTGCCGGCAACCGCGGGCGCGCATCATAGCGGCAACCGGGTGCGCACACCAGTCCGGCAAAAGAACAAGAACCTCTGACCTGCCACACTAGACCAGCTGCGGACCCAGAAAAAGAAGGCAACACACCAAGGCTAAAACGGAGTAAAAACATCGTTTTTTTTTTTTTTTTTTTTTTTTCTCCAAATTTTTTCTCCCTTGTTCTTTCTTTCTTCTTAATAATTTCTTTTCTTTCCTTCTTTCTTTATTCTTTTCCTGGGGTTTTTTTTGGGGGGGTTTTGGGGGGTATATATATATATATTTTTATTTTTTTGGTTCAATTTTTTTTTTCTCTCTCTTTTTTCTTTCTTCTGTATTCTTTCTTTTCTATCTTTCTTTGTTCCTTTCTTGCTAACCTTTTGGGGTTTTTTGGGGGGGGTTGTGGTAAATTTTTTATTTTCTTCTCTTTCTCTCTTTCTTCTTTTCTTTCTTCTATTTTCTTGGGGATTTTTTGGGGGAGTGTTTTTCCTCCACCTCTTCCAATAATAACAAACTTTATCTCTAACGTGTTGCATATAACCTCTCCTTCTCATCCTTTCTCTTTAATAGTGGTTTATTCGTTTGTGTGTCTAGCTTAGCCCCCCTATTACTTTAAATAATACAATATAATTACTATATAAACCCAAATACAATACAATCCCACTTTCTTACTATACTAAGTATTTTTCTATCCTTTTCTTCTATTTTTCTTAACATACAATGTAAATATTACTAACTGGCTTGCACAGTCTCAACTATTATTAATCTATCAACCCCTCTATCAAAAATTATATTTTTCCTCCCCAAAAACAACTCGTATCTATTCTTCTTATAGTATAAAATCTCAAATCTCTTTACATTTATATTAATACGGGCTAGTTGTCTAACGATAGCAGGATAGAGTGGGGGATACTTTCTGAGGGTGTGGGTCTCCTGCCTGGGCTGTGTGTTTATGTCTTTAACAGCATATCCACAAAAGAACTCAAGACAAAGCAGATAGAGTGACTCTCAACCAAGTAGCCAGAAGGAAGATCCTATCAAAGAACATCTGAAATATAACCGAACAGCATAAACAAACGACATAAAGGGTAACTCAAGACCATCAGGCTCAGGATATCAAAGAGACTGCACCACTGAAACTCCCAGACCTTCGATAAAGAATATTACACCACAAAGGAGGGAAGTCAAAGCAGACTACCCCCCCAATAAATAAATAAATAAATAAATAAATAAATAAATAAATAAATAAATAAATAAAAACAAAAAGAATCCAACATGGTAAGACGCAAAAATAACCCCTCAATGAAAAGAAAAGAGGAATCCTCAGAAAGAGAGATAGACGAAATAGACATAGCCCAAATGTCAGACATGGAATTCAAAACAATGGTGGTAAAGAAGCTCAATATACTCGACATCCTTAAAATCAACTATGACAACCTTCAAGGAAGTTACCAGCAGCTCCAAGAAAATTACAGGGAACTGGCAGAGAACTACACCAGCATAAAAAAAGACATAGAAATCGTTAACAAGAACCAGGAAGAACTTAAGAATACAATCTCTGAACTGAAAAACACAGTAGAATCAGTCAAAAGCAGACTAAAGGAAGCAGAAGATCGGATTAGTGAGTTAGAAGATAATGTAGAGAAAAACTCCCAGACAATACAGCAAAATGAAAAACGATTGAAAAAATATGAACAAGATGTAAGGGAATTACAGGATAGCATTAGGAAAAATAATTTAAGGATCATCGGAATACGAGAGGAAGAAGAAAAGGAACATGGAATTGAAAATCTGACAGGAGAAATAGTGACAGAAAATTTTCCGAACCTTATGAGAGGAAAAGCTATGCAAGTCCAAGAAGCACTGAGAGTTCCAATCAAGAGGAACCCCCAAAAACCCACTCCAAGGCACATCATAGTTAAAATGGCAACATTCCAAGACAAAGAGAGAATCCTAAAAGCAGCAAGAGAAAAGCAGCAAATAACATACAAGGGAGCTCCGATAAGGCTATCAACTGATTTCTCAACAGAAACATTACAAGCCAGAAGGGAATGGTCAAAAATATTTCAAGCAATGAAAAACAAAGGCCTACAACCAAGAATACTCTACCCAGCAAGGCTCTCATTCAAAATAGAAGGTGAAATAAGGAGTTTCTCAGACAAAGGAAGACTGAAAGAATACATCTCCACCAAACCAGCATTGCAAGAGATGCTAAAGGGACTGTTCTAGGAAAAAACAAGAGAGGAGAGGAACAGAGGTACAAAGGGAAATGAATAAATACACGTCAATAATAACCTTAAATGTAAATGGATTAAATGCTCCAATTAAAAGACATAGGGTAACGGAATGGATAAGAAAACAGGACCCACATATTTGCTGTCTACAAGAAACACACCTCAAAACAAAAGATTTACACAGACTGAAAGTAAAGGGATATAAAAAAATATTCCAAGCAAACGGACCGGAAAAAAAAGCCGGGTTAGCAGTTCTCATATCAGACAAAATGGATTTCAAAGCAAGGACAATAAAAAGAGACAAAGAAGGACATTTCATAATACTTAAAGGAACAATCCATCAAGAAGATATGACTTTGATAAACATATATGCACCCAACATAGGAGCACCCAAATACATAAAGCAAATACTAGAAGACCACAAAAAGGATATCAACAACAACACACTCATAGTAGGGACTTCAACACTCCATTATCAACAATAGACAGATCATCAAAGCAAAGAAACACCAAGGATATACAGGCATTGAACAACACACTAAACCACATGGATCTAACTGATATATATAGAACTTTTCACCCCACAGAAGCAAAATATACATTCTTTTCAAGTGCACATGGGACATTTTCAAAGATAGACCACATGATAGGTCACAAAACAAGCCTCAACAAATTCAAGAAAATTGAAATCATATCAAGCATCTTTTCAGATCACAATGCCTTGAAACTAGAAATCAACCTCAGAGGAAAAAATCAAAGACACCCAAACTCATGGAGATTGAATAACATGCTATTAAATAATGAATGGGTTAACAATGACATCAAAGAAGCAATCAAGAAATTTCTAGAAACTAATGATAATGAGCACACAACAACCCAAAACCTGTGGGACACAGCAAAAGCAGTCCTGAGAGGGAAGTTTATAGCAATACAGGCATATCTGAAAAGGCTAGAAGAATCTCAAATAAAAAACCTAACCACAATGCTACAAGAACTAGAACAACAACAACAAACAAAGCCTAGGGCAAGAAGAAGGAATGAAATCATCAAGATCAGAGCAGAACTAAATGACATAGAGACTAAACAAACAATCCAAAAGATCAACGAAACTAGGAGCTGGTTCTTCGAAAAAATCAACAAAATTGACAAGCCTCTAGCCAGTCTAATCAAGAAAAAAAGAGAGAAGACACAAATAAACAAAATCAGAAATGAAAGAGGAGAAATCACGACTGATACCTCAGAAATACAAATGATAGTTAGAAATTACTTCAGACAACTGTATGACAAGAAATTTGACAATCTAGAAGAAATGGACAAATTTCTAGAAACATACAACCTTCCAAAACTGAATCAAGAAGAAGTGGAAAGTCTCAACAGACCAATAACAAAGAAGGAAATTGAAACAGTAATCCAAAATCTCCCGGCACACAAAAGCCCTGGACCGGATGGCTTCACAGGCGAATTCTACAAAACATTCAGGGAAGAACTAACTCCTATCCTCCTCAAACTGTTCCAAAAAATCCAAGAAGAAGGGAAAATCCCAAACTCTTTCTATGAAGCCAGTATTATCCTAATCCCCAAACCAGGTCAAGACACAACAAAGAAAGAAAACTACAGGCCAATATCACTGATGAACATCGATGCTAAAATCCTCAATAAAATATTGGCAAACAGGATCCAGCAACACATCAAAAAGATCATACATCATGATCAAGTGGGCTTCATTCCAGGGATGCAAGGATGGTTTAATATTCGCAAATCAATAAATATAATACATCACCTAAACAGAATGAAAGACAAAAATCACATGATCATATCAATAGATGCAGAAAAAGCATTTGATAAAGTTCAACACCCATTTATGATGAAAACACTCAGCAAAATGGGAATAAAGGGAGCATATCTTAACATAATTAAGGCTATATATGAGAAGCCTGAGGCCAACATCATACTCAATGGACAAAAACTGAAAGCATTCCCCCTGAACTCAGGAACGAGACAAGGTTGTCCACTCTCTCCACTCCTTTTCAACATAGTGTTGGAAGTCCTAGCCACAGCAATCAGACAAGAAAAAGAAATAAAAGGAATCCAAATTGGGAAAGAGGAAGTGAAACTTTCATTATATGCAGATGATATGATAGTATACCTAGAAAATCCTATAAACTCCACTAAAAGACTACTCAATATAATAAGTGAATTTGGCAAAATCGCAGGGTACAAAATAAATATACAGAAATCCAAGGCATTTCTGTACACCAACAATAAAATAGCAGAGACAGAGACAAAAAAGAAAATACCATTTACTATAGCAACAAGAAAAATAAAGTACCTAGGAGTAAACTTAACCAAAGAGATAAAAGACCTGTACTCTGAAAATTACATAACATTGAAGAAAGAAATTAAGGAAGAAACAAATAAATGGAAGCAAATACCATGTTCTTGGATGGGAAGAATCAACATCATCAAAATGGCCATACTACCCAAAGCAATTTACAAATTCAATGCAATCCCTATTAAAATACCAATGACATATTTCACAGACCTAGAACAAATACTCCATAAATTCATATGGAACCAAAAAAGACCGCGAATAGCAAAAGCAATCTTGAGACAGAAGAACACAGCAGGAGGAATCACAACACCAGATATCAAACAATACTACAAAGCCACTGTGATCAAAACAGTCTGGTACTGGCATAAGAACAGACATATAGATCAGTGGAACAGAATAGAGAGTCCAGAAATAAATCCAGGCCTCTATGGTCAACTAATCTTTGATAAAGGAGGAAGGAACATAAAATGGAGTGAGAAGAGCCTCTTTAACAAATGGTGCTGGGAGAACTGGATAGGGACCTGCAAAAAAATGAAACTAGACCACCAACTTACACCACACACGAGAATAAACTCAAGATGGATCAAAGACTTAAATGTAAGCCGTGACACCATAAAAGTCCTAGAGGAAAACATAGGCAAGAAAATATCAGATATCTCACGTAACAATCTCTTCACGGATACATCTCCTAAAGCAAGAGAAATAAAGGAAAAAATAAATAAATGGGATTACATCAAACTGAAGAGTTTCTGCTCAGCAAAAGAAAACAACAGCAAATTGAAAAGGAAACCAACCATATGGGAAAACATATTTGCCAATGACATCACAGACAGGGGACTGATTTCCAAAATATATAAAGAGCTGATACGACTCAACATCAAGAAAACAAACAACCCAATTAAAAAATGGGCAAGGGACCTGAACAAACACTTCTCCGAAGAGGACATACAGAATGTCCATAGACACATGAAAAAATGCTCAACATCATTAGCCATCAGGGAGATGCAAATAAAAACCACAATGAGATACCACCTTACACCAGTCAGAATGGCCATCATCAACAAATCAACAAGCAACAAGTGCTGGCGAGGATGTGGAGAAACGGGAACCCTACTGCACTGTTGGTGGGAATGCAGACTGGTGCAGCCACTATGGAGAACAGTATGGAATTACCTCAAAAGATTAAAAATGGAACTGCCTTTTGAACCAGCGACTCCACTACTAGGATTATACCAGAAGAATCTTGAAACACCAATTCAAAAGAACTTATGCACCCCTATGTTCATAGCAGCACTGTTTACAATAGCTAAGTGCTGGAAACAACCTAAGTGCCCATCTGTAGATGAGTGGATCAAAAAACTGTGGTACATTTACACAATGGAATACTATGTAGCAGAAAGAAAGAAGGAACTCCTACCATTTGCAACAACATGGATGGAACTAGAGAGAATTATGCTTAGTGAAATAAGCCAGGCAAAGAAAGAAAAATACCATATGATATCACCTAATACAGGAAACTATAGAACAACACAAACAAAGGAACTAAATAGAACAAAGAGCAGAATAGCAGTCAATAGGGGGGAGGGGAGAGGGAGAGAAGGGGGATAAGTAAGGGAAGGGTTTAATTAAAGAGCCTGTATAAAAGACTCATGGACATAGACAACAGGGAGGGATATGATTGCGGGAGAGGGGGTGGGCTGGGTGGGGGAGAGAAATTGGGGGAAAAGGGGACAACTGTAATTGAAAAACCAAAATAAAAAAAATAAAAAAATAAAAAAATTTACATAGACTGAAAGTAAAGGGATATAAAAAAATATTCCAAGCAAATGGACATGAAAAAAAAGCTGAGGTAGCAGTCCTAATATCAGACAAAACGGATTTCAAAGCAAGGGCAATAAAAAGAGACAAAGAAGGACATTTCATAATACTTAAAGGAACAATCCATGAAGAAGATATAACACTGATAAGAATATATGCACCCAATAGAGGAGCACCCAAATACATAAAGCAAATACTAGAAGACCACAAGAAGGATATTAACAACAACTCACTCATAGTAGGGGACTTCAACACCTCATTATCAACAATAGACAGATCATCCAAGCAAAGAAACAGCAAGGATATACAGGCATTAAACAACACACTAAACCACATGGACTTAACTGATATATATAGAACTTTTCCACCCAAAGAAGCAAAATATACATTCTTTTCAAATGCACATGGGACATTTTCAAAGATAGACCACATGATAGGACACAAAACAATCCTCAACAAATTCAAGAAAATTGAAATCATATCAAGCATCTTTTCAGACCACAATGCCTTGAAACTAAAAATCAACCTCAGGAAAAAAATATCAAAGACACCCAAACTCATGGAGAATGAATAACATGCTATTAAATAATGAATGGGTTAACAATGTCATCAAAGAGGAAATCAAGAGATTTCTAGAAACTAATGACAATGAACACAGAACAGCCCAAAACCTATGGGACACAGCAAAAGCAGTCCTGAGAGGGAAGTTCATAGCAATACAGGCATTAAAAAAAAAAAAAAAAAAAAAAGAAGTAGAAAGCCTCAACAGACCAACAACAAAGAAGGAATTGAACAGTAATAAAAAATCTCCTGGCACACAAAAGCCCTAGACTGGATGGCTTCACAGGAGAATTTTACAAAACATTTAGGGAAGAACTAACTCCTACCATCCTCAAACTATTCCAAAATATCCAAGAAGAGGGAAAAATCCCAAACTCTTCCTATGAAGCCAGTATTACTCTAATTCCAAAACCAGGTCAAGACACAACAAAGAAAGAAAACTATAGGCCAATATCACTGATGAACATTGATGCTAAAATCCTCAATAAAATATTGGCAAATAGGATCCAGTAATACATCAAAAAGATCATACACCACGATCAACTGGGATTCACCCCAGGAATGCAAGGATAGTTTAATATTCGCAAATCAATAAATGTAATATACCACCTAAACAAAATGAAAGACAAAACTCACATGATCATATAAAGAGATGCAGAAAAAGCATTTGATAAAGTACAACACCCATTTATGATGAAAACACTCAGCAAAATGGGAATAGAGGGAGCATACCTTAACATAATTAAGGCTACATATGAGAAGCCTGAAGCCAACATCACACTCAATGGACAAAAACTGAAAGTGTTCTCCCTAAAATCAGGAACTAGACAATGCTGTCCACTCTCTCCACTTCTATTCTACATAGTGTTGGAAGTCCTAGCCACAGCAATCATACAAGAAAAAGAAATAAAAGGCATCCAAATTGGGTAAAAAGAAATAAAACTATCACTATTTGCAGATGACATGATAGTATACATAGAAAACCCTATAAATTCCACTAAAAGACTACTTGATATAATAAGTGAATTTGGCAAAATAGCAGGGTACAAAATAAATATACAAATATCTAAGGCATTTCTGTACACAAACAATAAAATATCGGAGACAGAGACAAAAAAGAAAATACCATTTACTATAGCAATAAGAAAAATAAAGTACTTAGGAATAAACTTAACCAAAGAGATAAAAGTCCTGTACTCTGAAAATTATGTAACACTGAAGAAAGAAATTAAGGAAGATACAAATAAATGGAAGCAAATACCATTTTCATGGATGGGAAGAATCAAGTCATCAAAATGGCCATACTACCCAAAGCAATTTACAGATTCAATGCAATCCCTATTAAAATACCAATGACATATTTCACATACCTAGAACCAATACTCCAAAAATTCATATGGAACCAAAAAAGACCCCAAATAGCAAAAACAATCTTGATACAGAAGAACATAGCAGGCGAAATCACAATACCAGACATCAAACAATACTACAAAGCCATTGTGATCAAAACAGTCTGGTACTGGCATAAGAACAGACATATAGATCAGTGGAACAGAATAGAGTCCACAAATAAATCCAGGACTATACAGTCAACTAATATTTGATAAAGGAGGAAGGAACATAACATGGAGTGAGAAGAGCCTGTTCAACAAATGGTGCTCGGAGAACTGGACAGGGATGTGCAAAAAAATGATACTAGACCACCAAGTTACACCACACTTGAGAATAAATCAAGATGGATCAAAGACTTAAATGTAAGCTGTGATATCATAATAGTACTAGAGGAAAACATAGGCATGAAAATTTCAGATATCCCACATAACAATATTTTTATGGGTACATCTCCTAAGGTAAGAGAAATAAAGGAAAAAATAAACAAATGGAACTACATCAAACTAAAGAGTTTCTGCTCAACAAAAGAAAACATCAGCAAGATGAAAAGGAAACCAACCCTATGGGAAAACTTATTTGCCAATGATATCTCAGACAGGTGACTGATCTCCAAAATATATAAAAATCTTATATGACTCAACATCAAGAAAACAAACAACCCAATTAAAAAATGGGCAAAGGATCTGAACAAACACTTCTCCAAAGAGGACATACAGAAGGTCCATAGACACATAAAAGAATGCTCAACATCACTAGCCATCAGAGATGCAAATAAAAACCACAATGAGATACCACCTCACACCAGTCAAAATGGCTATCATCAACAAATCAACAAACAACAAGTACTGGTGAGGATGTGGAGAAATGGGAACCCTACTACACTGTTGGTGGGAATGTAGACTGGTGCAGCCACTGTGAAAAACAGTATGGAATTACCTCAAAAAACTAAAAATGGAACTGCCTTTTGAACCAGCGATTCCACTGCTAGAGAATCCTGAAGAATTCTGAAACTCCAATTCAAAAGAACTTATGCACTCCTATGTTCATATCAACACTGTTTACAATAGCTAAGTGCTGGAAACAGCCTAATTGCCCACCTGTAGATGAGTGGATCAAAAAACTATGGTACATTTACACAATGGAATACTATGTAGCAGAAAGAAAGAAGGAACTCCTGCCATTTGCAACAACATGGATGGAACTAGAGAGAATTATGCTTAGTGAAATAAGCCATGCAAAGAAAGAAAAATATGATATGCTATCACCTAATTCTGGAAACTAAAGAACAACATAAGCAAATGAACTAAATAGGACAAAGAGCAGAATATCAGTCAATGGGGGGAGGGTGAAGGGGAGGGAGAGAAGGGGGATAAGGGAAGGGTTTAGTCAAGGAACATGTATAAATAACTCATGGACATGGACAATGGGGAGGGATACAATTGTAGGAGAAGGGGTGGGCTGGGTGGCAGGGACCAATGGGGAAAAATGGGACAACTGTAATTGAAAAACCAAAAAATAAAATAAAAAGAAAGAAAAACATTTTGTCCCACTCATACTATGATTTTTAAGACTTTTTAATTATTAAATTCAGAAAATTTTTACCTCAGAAAACAGATTTATATTTCTACAATACTATTTCTATAACGAATTAATTTTATAAAATATTCTGCTTTATTTCTACTGTCAAAATAGTCACTGATGTTCTCTATTATCTTTTGAAGGATTAATATGGCACAAAATGCATATAGACATATTAAACATATAACTTAAATATAGTCAATTTCAATTTCCTACGCTGCTTTTTTATTCAGGAATTTTTAAATAATACTTATAAAGTTTAAACTTAATCTAAAGATTATATGAATTTGGTAGTAATCTGTCAGAAAATATAAATTGGAATATAGTAAGCTGATCATTTATATTAAAAATTCATTAAATAGAAACCATAACCAAAGTGTTTGCTTCCATTTTCACAGTAATGAGTGGAATATCTGCTTTCTTTTCCCATGAAAAAAAAATCTATAATTTGGGTGCTCTGATATTCATCCTCCTGTATATTGCTCTATATGTCATATGTCCCTTTTCTATGCCTAAATTATCTCTAACCCAACCTGAGGATAATTAAGGAAGTGTGTTATGTTCTATTTTGACACTAGCCAGGGTAGTTAATATTGTTATATTATAGTTCACAAATTATATTCTCTGACCTCAGTGCATGGTGACTGGGGATCTACCTTCCTCCCTTCTTCAAGCAGCCATTCTTTTCTTGTTCTGAACAGTATCCTTGCTTTTCCACAGAGCTTCTTCATTGTTACCTAACTTGCCAATCTCCTTGTTCTTGATCATTACAATCTTGATGATGATGTAATTTTGAAGACTTCATTGGTTCCACAATCTGTTAGCAAAGCAAGTTTAATCTTATTAATACAATATACAAAACTCCTATCAGCTTCACCTCCCACTGTTTCCCTTTCACATTTTTACTGTAATGTTTTCAAATTGCATACAACCCTCAAAACATGCCATATTATTTTGAACATTTTTTTCTATCTGGAATGACTTTATCTGTCCTAGTTCTTTGGTATAACTTACTCTTCTAACCCATTTAAATTACTGTTTCCCCTGGGAAGTCTTCTCTACACAGTCCAGTCATACCTCCTTGGACCTGCTGATAAGTATGATGATTTCTCAGTCAATGGAAAACTTTCCTGTGAACAGTGCAGAGGCACAGCACATGTGCTTATCATGTGCCTGCAAGTGACAGGTGCTCAACATGCTGATGAAGTAACTGTGATAGCTCCTAAACCACTGTGCATTTTAATTGAAAAAGACTTAACACCTATTAAATATATTTTACAATGATTTTGGTATATCTGATTTTGAAAATTTACCAAAAAAAAAAAAAAATAATCAGTAGTCTAGAAAGGAAATGGAATTACCAATTTTCAGCAATTTAACACTAAATACTGACAGCCTCGGTTCCCATGCCCTCCTCCCACCCACGTGCAGCTGCCTGGGAGAAAGCAATATTTTGGGCTGGGAGTTCCCCACAATAGCAGGGTGCATCAAGCCAAGCCACATTTGGCCTTCATCGACCCATCATGCTTGCAAGTGCAAGATAACCAAACTAAATTCAATAGTTCCTTTTTTCTTCCCATTATAAAACAAACCCCTTCTTACCTAGGAGTTCGGAGTCAGAGCCACTCATGGTATGGCTCCCATACGGCTCCCTCCCTGCTTGCTAATTCCCTTAATAAACTTCTTTTTCCTGCTCACTGTGTCTTGATGGCTCTCTGAGTGACTTCGTTCTTACAAATACCTAAAACAAACATAAGCTGTCACCTTTGGGCCTATTAATTTTTGTACTATTTTCCTACATAAAACATGAAGCATGTGTCATTTTTAAAAGACCAGTAAGTAGGCAAGGAAAGCCTAACTAACTTTCATCTGAAACCTGGAATTATTAAGCTGGTAGGTATCTGAGGAACACATAATTCCCCCAAAATCAAGGAATCTTTATCATTGTGACAGATCTTCATGGACCCTCATTCCTGCAGCAGTCAGCTCATTCCTTTGCTGGTCAGGTCTAGTTAGGACAGACATTTCTTCCTTTTACATACCCAAGTTCTTCTCCTATGAAATTCCACAGCTGCTCTGTCCCACAGTAACTACACAGAGGTCAGTGCTTTTCAGCCAGTTATTCAAAGTTTTGAAGTTGGCTGCAAGTGCTCTTGTTTCCAAAAGAAGATCCTCATCTTCCCAATTGGCTTTCAGGCTCATTTTGTGGCCAGTCCTTTTCTAGACAGAGGCAGTTCACACATCATCACTGTTTTTTTGTAAGTAATTAAGTCACAGTTTTTGAACACCTAATAATCTGAGTAACACTCTTTCCCACACCCAAGATCCACACAAAATACATAGTAAGCAAATGATCATCCTCAAATAATATATGATGTTAGAGTAGCATCAACATGCTAAAAAAATGAGGAAATTCTGCTAGATAAATGTCCAAGGGACTAAAATGAACATTGATTTTGATGCATTTTGCTTTGTAATTTTTAAGGAATTACAATACATCCACCACCTCGATTGTCAGAACATGGCGATCTGGTCAGTGCGACCAGCGAGAGGGAGTGCAGCTTCTACTGCCGGTGTGCTAGCTCTGCACACGGTGACTCATCTTGTCCCAAAGCCTCCTCCTTCCAGCCCAGTTCCTCCGGGGCATCTGTGCTGCCTATACTTTCTGTTCTTTCAATGTCAAAACTAGGCAGCAGCTGGACCGCCCATCTGGACTTTTGACACATGCAAATAAACAATACGCAAATTACCCTGATTCCAGCTTCTCCCATAAGAAACAAAAATGGACTTTGCTCATTCCCAGAAGAAATGTTGATGGACCTAACACAACATATTGACTGGGGAAAAGTGGGGAGATGTAAATAATCTGTTGAATGTGTCGATGGGTAAACTCACCTTAACTGAAATGTATGTTCGGAAAATTGTGCAGTCAGTGCCTGCAGAGTCATAGGTAGAAGCCTTCAATGGGCTTTTGAAGTGCATAGGGAGTTTTTCTTTCTCACTTACCTTGCTCCTACAGGTTCTCAAGTTGGACTGGGAATGTTCCTGTTATTTCTAACCCTTTTCCCTTGCTTTCTTCAATTAACCTGGTGTAAAATCCTAGACTTTTCTCTGGGTGATTTCTATAGCAAAAGCAGCCTGACATCAACTTCATGTAAATCTGAAAAGATTGTCACTCAGGGGACTTCATTTTCCAGTGCCAGAGCTACATAAGTGGCCTAACTTAGGTCAGTGAGACTGACTCACCAAAAACTATTAAATTATTGATGAAAATGTGATTTTAGACCTTAAGAAGAAAACTATAACAAAGTAAATCTGATAAGTGAATAAACAAAAATGGTATATCCATAAAATGGAATAGCATTCAGCTATTAAAAAACAGTATGAAATAGTGACAATATGCTAAAACATGGATGACCCCTGACCAGTGTGGCTCAGTTGATTGGGTGTCATCCTGCAAATCAAAAGGTTGCTAGTTCAATTCCGAGTCAGGCACATGCCTGGACTGTGGGTTCATTCCTTGGAAGGGATGAATATGAGAGGCAGTTGATTGATGTTTTTCTCTCACATCAGTGTTTCTCTTCTCTTTCTCCGTCCCTTCCCCCTCTCTAAAAATAAAGTCTTTAAAAAAATGGATGAGCCTTGAGCATATTATCTTAAATGATAGTATCCAGACACGAAAGGCCACATATTGGATGATTTTATTTGTAATAAATGTACAAAACAGGCCAAGTTATAGAGACAGAAAACACTTTAGGGGTTGGCAGAAGTGATGGGGAGAGGATGAGATGCTTAGTGGGTAAGAGTTTCCTTTTGGAATGATGTTTCAAACTAGGTAATGGTGACGGTTGCAAAACGGTGCAAATGTCACTAGGTGTGTACTCTAAAATGGTCAAAAGTACAAATTTCATGTTTTATGTCTTTACCACATTAAAACAGTTATCAAGAAAAAACAGATAACCATTAATTCCTGGTTCTGACACAAAACCTTGGTTGCTGTCTTTCCTAAGACTTGGTTATTTGGCCTTTCTTCCTGTTTTATAAATTACTCAGTAATTTTCTAATAAAGTCATTTCTGCCTATGTTGTCTATAATCTTTTTGTTGTTGTTTTCAAACAAACAAAAAAATACCACTTAATTCTTACATCTGTTATTAAGAGTTGGGGAGATCAGTTTGATAACATTTAGTAAAAGTTACAGTACGCAATATAGCTATAGCTAAACATATATTAGCAAGAGTAGAAAAAAATCAGTAGGGGTGTAGTCATACAAAAAGATATTATTCTATGTTCAAATGAAAGAACTAGAGCTAAATATATTAATCTGGATCAATCTTAAATATATTTAAATACATCATTTACAAAATATCTTAAAACACAAAAAATCAATATAGTTTTACTTCTTCATGCATATATAGTAAAAAAAATTCAATACATGAAATTTCAAATATTAAAACCAAAGTAGTGATATCATGACATATTGTATATTTCAATAATGACCACCATAATACCTCCCATCCCACATATTCTTCTTACAATGTGACCTTGTCATTTCTCTCATTGACAGTTGGGTCTATGTTCCCTCACCATGAACCCAGGTGGACCTTTGTGGCTATCTCAACCAACAGAGTACAGTAGACCAGACTCTATTTGACCTCTGAGGTTAGATCATAAAAGCACCATGTGTTTCTACCTGTGCTTTGAGGATATTTGCTCTTGAATCCTAGTCACAATCCTATAAAGGACCCCAAATAATTACTTGGAGAAACCTCATGTGTCATAGAGCCCCAGCTGAGGTCTCAGTTGACAGCCAGCATCAACCCTCAGACATGTGAGCAAACAAGCTTTCAAAAAAGTTCAGCTTCCAGCCATCAGGTCACCTCCAGACTTCAAGTCTTCCAAGCTGAGGCTCCAGATTTTATAAATGGAGGTTAGCCATCCCCACTGAGCCCTTTCCCAATGTCTGATACACAGATTCTATAAACAATATAAAAGAGTTTTTGTTCATACCACTAAGATTAGTCTGGCTTGTTATTCAACAATAGTAGCAGCAATAGGAAAAGAAATTAGAGAGTGACATGAGGAATGAGAGCCTGGCTTGTGTGGCTCAGTTGGTTGCAGTGTTGTTTTGTAAACTGAAGGGTTGCTGGTTCAATCCCCGATCAGGGCACATGCCTAGGTTGTGAGTTTGAACCCCAGTCAGGGTGCATGAAGAAGGCAACCAATCAATGTTTCTCTAGTTTTTCTCTCAAATTGATCTCTCTCTCTCTCTCTCTCTCTCTCTCTCTCTCTCTCTCTCTCTCAAAAGCAATGAGAAAAAAATGTCCTTGGGTAGGATAAAAAATAAAATAAAATTAGAAATGAGACCTAGAAGAGTCTTAATAAATTAAGATTTATAATAGACATTCAAATATTATTTGGACTGTCTCTTACAGTTTAATCTTTAGTCTTTAAATATTTTATAATAAATATAGAAAAAAGCATGCATATCCTAGAAACTGTTGTCAGTATATTTGAATATTAAATTATGACAAAGTAGGCTTTATGAATTAATGAGTAATTACATAATTAAAGCCATGATTGAGGAAAAGGAAGCTAGTTACATTGGGGCAAATCAATTTAATCCTCTCTTTATTCCATGTGCTAAAATGAACTAGAGATGAAACTGTATAGACAGATGGAAAATCCTGATGAACATTTTTAGAAGGACTACAAAAGTAGGTAATGATGATCTACTCTAAGGATAGAAGGTTTTCTAATATTATAATCTATTAAAATCACATAGAATATGTCAATAACTATTTCTACTCAACGTCAAAAATGTCAAAATTTAAGAAATAAACAAGCACTCTGTTTTTTTCTTCAGATTTTACTGAGAAAATAAGTGTGATCAACCTTAAACATTCCCTCCCCCTTCTATGCATCTACATATCTGTATCATCTCATTTTCCTTATTTTCTATATTATCCACTTTAAAATTCTACCTATGCCTATGTCTATATCCTTTCATCCATATTTTTCTCCATAAATAACTAGCTATAAATTCGTTGTCTAATAATTCACTCCTGCTGTTTTTCCACTTTCATTAACGTGCATATTAAACTCTCTGTTTTTCTTTAAAATAATTATCTCTGTGTTTATTTGTAGCTACCATCTCCTCACTCCTCTTTTCTTTTCACTGAAATGTTTTGATATTACTCCACAAGTCCTATATCCACCTCACCTCCCATTCACTATGTATGTCTCTGATAATTTTGTTTAGAGGCAATATAAGGTAGTTGTTAGAGCAAAGTCTCCTTGGCTTAATCGAGTTAGCCTCTTAGTTGCTACATAACTTTAAACAAATTATTTTAGCTCTCTATGCATCAGAGCCTTTATCTATAAAACTGGGTGACAATACTATTTCTATTATCATACTGCTATAATCACAATAATTGCCAGATGTCAATAACATCTTTTACTGACATTCATAACTGAGTTTGAACTGTTGCTGTTTCTTAAAACTTGACTCCCAAACTATCTACTAACTTGAATTTAGTCATTCACTATTCACCTACCTCTGTGACTTTATCCATATCCTGTGACAAGTACTTGCTAGAGTCTGTTAGAACAGCAGTGATTAAAAAGAAGCATGGTCTCTGTCTCATGAAGATTTCAAGACAGGTGAGAGACATACATTAACTCATTAATCACCCCTCAAATGTAAATTTAAAACTGTTTTCCCTAAATTCAGATCATCATTCAAGACCGTCCTTTGGAGTAACTGCCTATAAATCCCTAGATGACCTGGCTCTTGTTTAATTCTCTAAGATTCTTTTCTGCTCTCAAGTAAAAGGAATTATCCTCTCTGCGCACATATACCATATGTAACCACTAGAGGGCAGTAAAACACTTGCACTAACTGCTGTTTGTCTTACCCTGTTCTCCATGAAAATTGAGGTTAAGAAGTCAGCTTTGTTTAAGTTTTATATCTAAACAACCAGTTTTCCATTTACATATTCCATTAAAAAGAAATTCTCCACAAGTCTCCTCAATGCTGGCTACATTCAACCCTTTCCTGCTCTAATGTAGTCCTATACTTTGTCTCCCTTATCTTAATGAAGCAGCAATTATGACCACACACACACACACACACACACACACACACACACACACACATACACACACACAACACACACTCTACCTATTTTCAATATTTTTGAGATAAATATTTAGTATATAAGATGCAGATGATTATATAAAACATTTATTGTTTATATTTAAGAGGAGATTAATATTGATATATCTACTTTAGGAAGATCAATCTAGCAAGAGTAGAAAGGGAGAGGCTGAAAAATAACAATATTTAATATTTACTTAGGATGTGCCATATCCTGCAAACTTTTCCACCAAAAAGAGGAAAACCTCTATCCTATGTCCTTTATCTCATTGGCCAGTGTTGGCCTACATGTGTGCCCCTCCGTGTGACCCCTGAGGAGAGCAGATTCCCATGCCATGAGCTATGACATTTCATCAGATCAAGGAAGTAGTGTGAAAGGTATAATGTATGTCCTGCATTTTTTTCAAAGTACATTCAAACATATTTCCTCATTTGTGTATTTTATTTTACTTTCCATTTTATTTTTAAAAGGATTTTAAAATTTTATAAAATGAAACAAAAAGGCATTGTTTGATAAATCATGAACCTGAATGTCTTTTTTGAGTGAGTCAGTGATTGGTTTGTGTAACTTCCCCCTGACACACACAGACTCCAGTGAGTCATAAGAGAAGAAGCCAGCTCGCTGCTCCCACTTGCATTTTTTAAATCTGGAGTGAGAAGAAAAACAACTGTATCTTAGTTTGAACTTTCATTGTTAAGAGTTTTCCATGCTGCCTTCAAAATGCCTGGAGGAGTTTGTGGAGAAGGGGGTCAGCAGATCCCAAGCAGTCTTTATTTTTGTTTGTGGTGTGAAAAGCGGAGGAGCCAAGATGGCAGTGCAGCCCACTCATCAGATTCATCACGTCTGTCGTGGATTCTTATTTCAGAGGAGCTCCTACTTGCTCCTTCCCCCACTTTGCCCCACCACCTGCCAAAAAGAAATCCTTATCATCTCCCACCTGGCTCAATGCCAGTATCTTTTACCCCTCCTTTAGCTCTTCTCGCCCACTCTCCTGCTAATTTTTTTTTCAGAATTGCTATTCCTTACATTTAAAAAGTCTAGATTCCTTAAAAACTTGCTATTATTGTCCCCATCTTACCTCCCACTCTCTATTTTATAAATCTCCCCTCCAGTTAATAAATCAGGGGACTCTTCACTGTTTCCTCTAAAACACAGGTTATTAACACATTTATTGCACCATTCCAGAAGTCAAATTATGCCATCTACCCTTGCTGTAGTATCGTAGTTAAGAAACTAGACTTTTAGGACTTCTGGCCAAGATGGAGGCTTAGACAGACATGCTGCATCTCCCTCCATATCTAAGAAGGAATACAGCTGCCTCAAAACTAGAAACAACCAGAAGTTCCAGAAAATAAAAGTACATGGACGTCCAGCAAACAAAGATATAAAGAAGAAATACTCATCCAGACAGGTAGGAGGGGCGGAGCCGGGGTAGAGAGAACATGGTGTGGTGGTGGCAGCAGCAGCAACAGCATAAGGTCGGCGGAAAGTGCAGTTACACATTTTAAAAAGTGAGGAGGGACACCTGGGGAGCGTTCCCAGATCCTCACCAGACTGCGTAGCTCAGTGTCCCAGCACTGGAGAAAATCAAGCCTCATTGTTTTTAACTGTGCAAACCAGGGGGGGTTAGGACGGAGGTATAAACTGCCAGTCTCTCAGCAGAGTCCGCTTGTTTAAAGGGCCCCCACAGACCTAGAACATTTGCAGACCCACCCACTCTGGGAACGACAGCCAGGGCAGCAACTAGAGGGGCGCCAGTCCAATGAGAAAGTGGGAAAAGTGCTTGGAAAATGGGTGAGTGCCGGGCAGGTGGCATTGTTCCTTCTCAGACCCCTCCCATTCATACAGCATCACAACATGGTGAAACAGGTCTCCCACTACTGATGAATACCTAAGGCTCCGCCCTTTACAACATAGTAGGAGCAACAGCTCTTCCTGGTACATGGAAGCAAACAAACACAGGAAACTTCTGGCCAAGATAAAGGCCTAGATTGACAAAGGTTAACACAAAATGGTCAGGATGGCACAAATCATGATAGAGATCCCAGTGACACAGCTGACCAGACAGCAAATATCTAATCTAATGGCTCAGCAGATAGGAAATCTTCCTGAGGCTCAGTTCAGAGCTTTGGTTATAAAAATGCTTACAGACCTAACAGCAGATCTTAAACAAGACGGGGAAGAAATGAAGGCTAATCCTGCTGAAATGAACAAAAACACATATGAAAGTAGTGGTGAGGGAAAGAAATCCAGGGATCAAATTAACAAATTGGAACATAGAGAAGAAACAAACAGTCAACCAGTGCAGAAAGAGGAAACAAAAAGTGAGGAAAATGAGGAGAGGATCAGAAACTTATCAGACAGCTATAAGCAGGCCAACATCCAAATCATAGGGTTACCAGAAAGTGAAGAAGAAAAACTAGAAATTGAAAAATTATGTGAAAAAATAATGAAGCAGAACTTCCCTAACTTGGGGAAGGAAATAGACTTACAGGTCCAGGAAGCACAGAGAGTTCCAAATAAACTGGACCCAGGGGGAACCACACCAGCACACGTTATAATCAAAATGTCAGAAATTAAGGATAAAGAGAGAATCTTAAAAGCAACAAGAGAGAAGAAGAGAATTAAGTACAAAAGGGTCCCAATAAAACTCTCAGCTGATTTCTCAAAGGAGACTCTGCAGGCAAGAAATATTCAAAGTTATGAAAAGCAAAAACTTAAAACCACAATTACTCTATCCAGCGAAGCTGTCATTCAGAATAGAAGGGCAGAGAAAGTGCTTCCAGGACAAAGTAAAACTCAAGGAGTTCATCAGACCCAAACCACTGTTATATGAAATGTTAAAGGGATTTGTTTAGGAGAAAGAGGATTAAAACTATGAACATTAAAATGAAAACTGTATCACAACAACCAACAACAGAAGTTAGGTAGTAGAAACAAAGGCAAACTAGGTAGGCAATGAGAATGGAAAAAGAGTTATAGGTATGGGGAACATATTGGGGGGATGTCAGTGGGGAGGGGGAAGGGGGAAATGGAGGGAGATGATGCAGGAATTAAGAAGCATAGTAGGAGGGAGTGGAGTAGACAGAAAGATGTTGAGAAGAACTATATGCATAACCAATGGGCATGGACTAAGGTGGGGGCAACTGGAAGGGACGTCACTGGGTGGAGGGGAGCAGAGGGAAAAGAAACTGGGACGACTGTAACAGCGTAATCAATAAAAGATTTTTTTACAAAAAAAATAAATGACTTTAAAAGAGTTAGGATTAAAGAATGAAATCTAAAGAAAGCTAGAGTACTGAGAGAAAAATCTGATCCATAAATAATCTGAGTCATTAGTTAATTGTGAGTTTTTCTGAGACCATCTATGTAGGCATTAATAGTCAATGGTCGTTTGTAAACCTGGGGCAGAACAGTCATCATCTTCAATCTACTCATTCCTAATGAAGAAAAACAAAAAAACAAGAACTTTTCCTTTGAAAGTGACAAATAACGTACTAACTTAGACCATCTGGTATCTGGACAGAATCAATTTCAAATACTAATCAAGCTCAGTTCAGCCTGGACCATTAATACAGATGGGCTTATTGCCCAAAAGTTATCGTTTCAGGAATCAAATGAAAATGGGACTCTTCCAACGTTACAAGTGGACCAAGTTTTGAAAATATGCTACTAAAAGTTATTCAAATAAAATGCTTTAATAGTAAGCATATGGCTTTATTTACTATTACTCTTTCATCCCTAAATAATTATCTTCAATATTCATTTTGAAATTGGTGTGAAGCCATGACAAAGAGGACTAAGTATTTGGAAGCACAAAGTTGTACAATTTATCAATATTTGGTAAAGCAGAAACAGCATTTATGAAGACCAGATGGTCTCTGTATATGAGATTTTAAAGAATGGATATCATTTAATCATGAGGTATAAGGTCAAAATCGAGGTATATAGAACTTCTTAGCAGGAGAGTGATTTTCTATTTAATCTTCTGTTCCTTACTTACTAGGTTATAAATAATCTTAAGTTGTTTTTATGTAAAAATACAAGAATAGATCATAAAAATTCCTACAGAAGTATAGGTGATAGAGATACAATGGATATTAAAGATTATCTGATTTCCCAGTCTTATGGATTATGAAATTGAAGTTGAGAAAATTTAAATGATTGAATTGCCCAATTGTGGGTATGTGGACTCCAAGAGGTCAGCTTATCCTTTCAAGAACCTTGCCACATCATATTTCTTCTTCAAATAAAATGTTATAGGTTAGCCTAGTATTAATGATCACTAAGTAAAGTGAATTGATTAAGTACGAAACCAAAGAAATATATACAGAAATACATATACACAATCATCTTGGTACATAGTGTAAACAGGATAGAAAACAGTGAAATAGGAGAGACACTTCCATGTTTGCCTCTAGCAAGAGAGCAACTCGAGCAATGGCAGCTAGGTGATGTTGTTCCTTATTGTTTAAGTCAGTGACACTTCTGACAAATACTCTGAAAGTAAGACAAAGGTTTTAGGAACAGATAGCATCATCTCTTTATAATTGTCAGGATGGAGCTTAATATTGGCAATGATCTAAAACTTTCACACACAAACATGAATAAATTATATTTTACTTGTTAGAATACCGATAATTACATAAATCTATCTGAAGTTACAATACAATTCTATTTAGGATTTGAAACATCAGATCCAACTTGCATGACTCTATAAAATAAATTTGAGCATAATTCATCCAAAGAGTATTCATAATCTGATTCCTAATGTAACTAAAGAATCCAAGCCACAACTAACAAAATAACTTTGCTTTGAATTCCTACAGAAGGAATTTAAACTTGACTGAATATGTTCAAAACTATGTTTCTATGAAAGACAAATAAAAACTCTCATTTAAGTCATTGATATCAAAACATTATACAGATGCCAATTCACTTCCAAGTTCAAAATATAATAAAGGTAAAGCAAATTTAGTTTTGAAGTTGAAACATTCTATGTATTAAAATGAAAGGAAAATTATAGGTTAATAATGTAAAATACACAATAAATGTAAAAACAAAGACAATATACTCCCCCTATTTCAAATAAGTACATAATATATATTGTATATCTATTTTCATTAATAAAATAATTTTTGAAATCTTGGAGATTTTCACACAGTGGTGTTTAAAGAATGATGTCTTCATTCTCTTAATCTGTGCCAATTAAAAACATTAGAAGTAAAAAATAAAAATAAAAGACCAAATTAACCCTCCAGCATAATGTTTGAATAATTGCTGGCAAAAACAGTGCAACTAATTTCAAATAGAAAGAAGGTGCCAAGAACATAGACAGATCTCTGCCCAATTCATTGAAAGGTAAACTTGTCTGAAATTGGAGGCACTGCCTTTAATTACTTTAACCCCCAGATGAGCAGAAAAACATACATGAGAAATGGGGCTCACACACTACTTAAGCCTGCTATACCTAGCTGAAAGCCTTTAGATATTACTTGGAACTTGGATATAACTTTGATAAAACTTAGGTAGACTTGAAATAGAAAGCACTAGTGATGTGGCAGGCCACAAAGGAATTTCTGAAGTGCATTTCCCATGACAGTGGGTTCACAGAGGAAAGGTGGATGATTTAAGAAGGAAGAAGAAGAAACTTTAAGGCATTCCAGCATTGCAAGAAGAATAAAAAGTAGAAATCTAGAAGTAAGAATATTTTAAGGACTCGCTTGGTAGGAGTTTATTAATGTCTATTGAATAAAAATAGATTATAAATCATCCCACAAGAGATTGTAAAGGAGCCCTCATGCTTATCTCAACTAAAACATAAATATATTTCACTTAGCATGATATTCTCAAAATCTATCCATGTTGTTGCAAATGGCAGTATTTCATCTTTTCTCATGGCTGAGTAGTATTCCATTGTATATATGTACCACAGAAATAAGTCAGACAGAAAAAGTCAAGAACCATAAGATTTTACTCAGACCTTGTATAGAAAGCTGAAAACAATAAATGAACAAACAAGATGAACAAACAGAAATTCATAGACACAGACAACAGTATGGTGGTTACCAGAGGGAAAGGGGGTGTAGTGGAGATAGTAAAGGGTGAAACGGGTCAAACACCCAGTGACAGAAGGAGATTTAATTTGGGGTGATAAACACACAATACGATATAAAAATGATGTATCATAGAATTGCACACTTGAAACATATAATTTTATTAACCAATAAATTTAATTATAAAAAGTAAATGTGAAACAAAAAGCAAAGATGTGGCCTCTCAGGCAAAAGACAAAGACAATGTTATCCTAATTGCCTCAGCCATAGCCAACGGATATTACTTCTCCTCAATGTTCTGTTTTCCCAAAATGAGTTAAATATAACAACAAAAAATGATATGATGATTGTAGTAAAAGCAAACAGGCTCTCCTAAATTTGGTTTCTTAGAATTCTGAGATTCACGTGCAGTAGCTTATTGAGGAGTACTCTCTGAATCACCAGTGATGAGACAAAACGACACAATGTGTCTTCCAATATATTTTGTGTTTTTTTTTAAATATCTATGACTGCACTGTAAAAGGACATAAGATTACCTATGTAGAATTATTGATAAACATATATAACCTGAATCTAGTAATGAGGGAAATGTTAGACAAATAGATATTTAGGGATAATTGTTGTAAAACAACTGACTTGCACTCTATAAAAATATATAACTCACCTGCACTCTATGAAAATATGTGCTTTAAAGGTTAACTATGACAACCCTCGCTGCTGTGGCTCAGTGGATTGAGCGTCGGTCTGCAAATCAAGTGTCGCTGGTTCGATTCCCAGTCAGGGCACATTACTAGGTTCACGTCAGGTCCCCAGTTGGGGGCACGAGTGAGAGGCAACCACACAGTGATGTTTCTTTCCCTCTCTTTCTCCTTTCCTCTCTCTCTAAAAATAAAATAAACAAATAAATAATTTTTTAAAAAGTTAACTATGACAACAACAAAAAATGTTGCAAAACTATTCCAGAATATAGAAGACTAAATTGACATAACATCTAAATGCAAAACCCCTTGATTATATTTTCAGTAAAAGAAATTATATAAGGACATTAATGGAGAAAAAAAAATGAACTATATATTAAATAGAAGATTGCATCAATTTGCAACTACCGGAATGTGATGTAGAAGAATATTCTTATTCTGAGAATATATGTGCTGAAATATTTGATGATAAAGTCTCATATTATCTTAACATGTATTAATTTTTAGGAATAACTTTTATATGTTTTGGCAAAATAATAATGAAAATATTTTTGATATATAGAATGGAAAAGAAAGATAAAACAAATGTGGCGAAATGTTAAGAATTACTGAATCTAGATGAAGAGTATGTAGTTGTCCCTTGTATCATACTATCCTGGCAAATTCTGTATTGCTTAAAATGTTTTCAAATAAAAATATTAATGAAAGAAAATCCAATTGGATTTTAGAAAAGGACAAGGGAATTAAATAATAAATCTTTACTTTCTTAATAGAATGCAAATAATAATATCAATTTTAAGAAGCTTTAGAAGAAAACCAGTGGAAAAAAATTTAATTACCTATATTTCTAGCACTAGAGACAGCTACTACTAATATTTTATCACCTTTGTAAAAATATAATTATTATAATACAACCAGCATTTCTTTAAAGGTGCAATGTGACAAGTTTTGACATACGGATACAGTTGTGAAATTATTACAACAATCCAGGTAAGGAGTGTCAGTCAGCCAGAGAAGTTTTCTCACAGCCCTTTGTAACTCCCCTTCCCTCCCTTCACTACCTCTGGATGAGGATCTCCAAGCAAACAATAATTTCTTCCTGTCAATATCAATTGGGTTTTATCTTCTGACATTTTATTAGCTTTTTTTGGTCTCAATTCTTCCATTCATCATTATTATTTTGTGATTATTATTATTATTATTATTATTATTTTGTGATATCCACATGAGTTTTGTATCTATAGTTTCTTTTTATTGCCATCAGTAGTATTTCATCTTACGGACATACCACAATCTGTTTATCCTTTCACTTATTAAAAATTTGGGTAAGTGCATATGTGTAGAATGAATGCAGCTGCATGGTCATTATTTATGAACTTTGTAAGAAACTGACAAACTGTTTTCCAAGGTGGGTGCACCAGTTCACATTTTCACAACAGTATATGAAAGTTTTAGAAGCTCCATGTTCTTGCCAACACTTCGAATGACCACACATTTTTATTTTAGATGTTCAAAAGGTGTGTTGTGGTAATTCATCGTAGTTTTAATTTGTATTTCCTAATGAATAATGATACTGATCATCTTTCACAAGCATTTTGCCATGTGTATATCTTCTTTGGTGAAGTCTCCTTCAATCTTTGACCATTTTTTAAATCAGGTTGTTTTTCTTACTATTGAGTTTTGCATAGGGATGGGTAGGTAAATGATAGGTAGATAGATGGAGAGAATTGATCCTCATTGTTTGTAGATTCCATATTTGTGAATTCACATGCTCACATAAATTGATTTGTAACCTCAAAATCAATATTCAGTACTCTTTCTCAGTCAGTTATGGACATGTACAGATGAGCAAAAAATTTGAGTCCTCTAATATGCATATTTCTAGCAAAGGTCAAATAAGGGTTAAGTTCTCATACTGAAAACAAGTGTCCCTTCCACAGTCTATTGATTGTTGTGCTTTTCACATTTTGGGGCTTTTCCTTGGTAATATGCTAATTGAAATGACCCCTAAGGATAGTGCTCAAGAGCTGTCTGTTGCTTTTCTGTGCAAGAAGGCTGTGATGTGCCTTACAGTATGTTAGATAATTTGCACTTGGACATCAGTTCAACATTAATAAATAAACAACATGTATTAAATAAAATATTTTTAATAGAAACTTACTGAAAACAAGGTTTGTTTTTATCGGTTGATGAATATATTTGTGATTGGAGGCTCGTAAGAACCTAATCCTGTATTTCAACTCGGGGCAATGGCACAGAATTCACTAACTCAGTGTTTACAGCAATATAATATTACAGACTTTAGCTAGCATGAATAACAAGGCCACATATATGATAAAGTTATTTTTAATAATATATATAATTTAAAATATTTTCTTCTAGGATGTGGTTAACTTTCTATGTTTTTAAAAGTATCTTTCAAAGAAAAAAGTCTTAATTTTATGAAGTTTGCATAGTTTTTCTTTTATGGATTATGTTTTTGGTGTCTTATCTAAGAAATCTTTGCCTAACCTAAGGTTACTTTCTCCTATATTTAGTTCTAGAAGTTTTACGAGTTTTACTTTTACTTTGGATCCATGATCCATCTGGAGTTGATTTTTGCATACATTCAAGATATTAATCAAAGTTCATTGCATATGGATATACATTTGCTGAAGCATTTTTTGAAAAAAAATGTATCCTTTCTCTATAGCATTGTCTTTGAAATTTCATTACACATCATTTGGCCATATATGTTCAGGTCTATTTTTGGACTCTCTATTCTGTTTCACTAGTCTATTTGTCTAACTTGATGTTAATACTTTCCTGTCTTGTTTGTTGTAACTTAGGTTTTGAAGTCAGTTGCATGGTTCTCTCTTTGCCCTGTCAAAGGTGCATGGATCTCTCTCTCTCTAAAAACCGCAAGGTACTCCCTCTACTTCCTTCAAAAAATGTCTGCCACTTTATTTTTAAGTCCCTGACCATGATCGTGTAGCAACACAGTGGGCATGGTAACTGGTTCTAACCAATCTGCAGGCCCCATATGCTGTTTCCTCAACATTCCATGGTCAAAACCCCTCTCATCTCCTTATGGCCTTGGAAGAACCAAAGCTATTTGCATAACCAAGACATTAGCTATCAGCCATAGATATGGAAAGGCATCTTGAAAGCTTCCCCCTTTGTCCATCCCCCAACCACAGGCTCTGGAAATTTTGGAGGACCCACACTCTGTAACAATTCCCCGCTCTCATACTTAAGACCCTTTATAATCTTAAAAAGGACAATGGGCAAAGGTCTCATGCTCCTCTAGCATGGTCATCATCTTACCTACTCTTGGGTCCAGAAATCCCTAATAACATTGGGGGTGTGGAGAGGAGAATGGCCTTCCCACATGGGGAAGGATTTTGCAAAGTTCAGGTCAGTTGGCTGCTTCTGGGCAATGGCATGCTTGGTTTAACAAGCTGGCATTCTTGTTGCATTTTCTGGGGGCAATAGATATGGCAACAGGATTAAAAGGCATCGTTAAAACCATAACCACTAGATGACAAAAGGCAGGGGTTAATTTTTCAATGTTCCACATTAGGAAAAAATAAAGCTTCTTTGGAGGAAGGTGTGCAAGGCACATCACACTTGTCCAAAGCCCTTTAGCCCACTATACTTAGTTTGGGCTGGGGGAATATTTTGGGTTTCCCCCCTCTCAGACTGCTGGACTCTTTCTGTCCAAGCCGTTAGGAAAGAAAAGAGAAATTAGTTTTTAAAATGAAGCCCACAGACGACCCGTGCTTCACCAACCCAACCACTTAGTTCAGCCAAACTGTTGAGTCTCAGGAGGTGGTGATGTAGACAGGATTAAGTGATGCCTATAGGTACAGACAATCACTCAGGTAATGAGACCATAGGCTTATGCCCTATGAAAATAGAGCACACATGTTAATTTACACAATGTAACCCACAAACCAGTCTCTAAATCTGCAAGACTGTCTTATAGGGAAGACATCCAGTTGTAAAGCATTTGACATTCTTCTTGCCTGTAAATTGAGCATCTTTGATGATGTCACAGACATAGTTTAACTTTCAAATGAAAATAAACTTTACACATTTAGTTGCAGTAGTTTATAGTCTACCGCTGAGCATTATAATTTTCCTTGAATCGTGATTTTTCTCCTTAAGATTACCCTTCTTGTTATTAAAGAGACTGCATTAAGTCCAGTTTTAATTTATCCTGTTCATTTGCATAAACACAAGAGCAGGAAATGATTACAATGATCTTTAAGTCTGCTTTGCTGGAACTTACACAAGGAACTTTAGGGTGACCTTCAGTCTGCTCTTCAGGGCACAGAAGCTGAGCCACACACCTGCCATTCAGCCTTGCCTGTAAACACCACATTTTCCAAGTCCTTCAGGTTTTCTCTTGTGCCTTAAGGTCCCTTCTAGCCATCTTTCAGGAAAGTAACTTTTTTTCCTTCCCTGAGAAGATTGACATGAACCGCACAATCCTAGTTCCTCAGGACATTTTGGTAACAACCAGAGTCCAGGCATACCTCGTTTAGGCATGCTATTCCAGTCAAAGTGTTGGTTAGCAAATATTCTATTAATAACTGGTCTTATTAATATTATGCAAAGAACTTTATGTAATTACTACTTCAGAATATCAATTCTGGAGGGATCAAGAAGGGAGAAAAATATACAATGTGAAGAAAAATCTTTGTCCTTCTAATATTCACTAAAATTTCATCTCCATGCTTTATACTTCCTTTTGTTTCTTTTGTTCACTTTCTAGTGTGAAGTTTTGTTTTCTTTTTCTTTTTCTTCTTTTTTTTGTGGGAGGGGTTGCAGTTTGCTGGCTCCTTTATTTATTTGTTTGTTTATTTATTTATTTGTTTGTTTGTCTTTTTTCCCTACTAAAAATTTTTTTTGTTTCTTTTTCTATTACAGTTGTCCCACTTTTTTCTTCAGTGCTTCCCCCACCCTGCCCACCCCTCCTCCCACAGTCAGTTCCCATTGTTCATGGACCATTTATACATGTTCTTTCACTAGATTCTTCCCCTTCTTATCCCCCTCTTCTCTTCTCCCTTTCCCCTCTCCCTTTGTCACTGTTAGTCTGCTCCTTATTTACATGCCTCTGGTTCAATTTTGCTCATTTGTCTGTGTCGTTCATTAGTTTCCAGTATTAGGTGATATTATATGGTATATGTCTTTTGTTGCCTGGCTTATTTTGCTAAGCATAATTCTTTCTAGTTCCATCCATGTGGTCGCAAATAGTAAGAGTTCCTTCTTTCTTTCTGTTACATAGTATTCCATCGTGTAAATGTACCAAAGATTTTTGATCCACTCATCTACAGATGGGTACTTAGGTTGTTTCTAGAACTTGGCTATTGTAAATAGTGCTGCTATGAACATAGGGGTGCATAAGTTCTTTTGAATTGGGGTTTCAGAATTGTTCGGGTATAATCCTAGCAGTGGAAAGACTGGATCAAAAGGCAATTCCATTATTAGTTTTTTAAGGAAATTTTATACTGTTTTCCATATTGGCTGCATCAGTTTGCATTTCAAGCAGCAGTGCAGTAGGGATCTCTTTTCTCTGTATCCTCGCCAGCACTTGTTGTTTGTTGATTTGTTGATGATGGCCATTATGACTGGTGTGAGGTGGTGTCTCATTGTGGTTTTTATTTGTATCTCTCTGATGGCTAGTGATATTGAGCATTCTTTCATATGTCTATGAACACTCTGTATGTCCTCTTTGGAAAATTGTTTTTTCAGGTCCTTTGCCCATTTTTTAATTGGGTTGTTTGTCTTCTTGGTGTTAAGACATATAAGTTCTTCATATATTTAGAAGATCAGTCCCTTGTCCGAGGTTGCATTGGCAAATGTTTTCCATATGGTTAGTTCCCTCCTCATCTTTCTGATTATTTCTTTTGCTGAGCAGAAAATCTTTAGTTTTATATAGTCCCATATGTTTATTCTTTCCTTTATTTCATTTGCCTTAGGAGATGTCAGCAAAAATATTGCAATGTGGAATATCTGAAATTTTCCTGCCTATGTTTTCCTCTAGGACTTTTATGAAGTCATGGCTTACATTTAAGTTTTTGATTCATCTTGATTTTATTCTGATGTATGGTATAAGTTGGCAGAGGTGGATTAAGGTCTGATGAGACCCAGGGTGCAGAAGAAAATATTTGGCCCAATAAAAATAAGAGAGAGACAGGGAAAATAAAAATACCTGTTAACCATATTTTATGCAGCATAGTAATGAAACTAAACTTGGTGTCATTAGAGAAAAGTGCAAAGTTGGGGTTTTGTGGGGACCTTCACATGTCAGGGCCCAGGGCACGTGCCTGGTGTGTCCGTCAATAAATCCGCCTCTTAACTGACAACTTAAAGTTGGTGGTCTAGTTTCATTTTTTTGCATGTCCCTGTCCAGTTCTGCCAGCACCATTTGTTGAAAAGGCCCTTCTCACTCCATTTTATGTTCCTTCCCCCTTTGTCGAATATTAGTTGACCATATAGATCTGGGTTTATTTCTGGGCTCTCTATTCTGTTCCAGGGATCTATATGTCTGTTGTTATGCCAATAACAGACTTCTTTGATTACAGTGGCCTTGTTGTGTAGTTTGGTATCAGGCATTGTGATTCCTCCTACTGTGTTCTTATTTCTCAAGATTGCTGAGGCTATTCGGGGTCTTTTTTGGTTCCATATAAGTTTTTGAAGTATTTGTTCTAGGTCTGTGAAATATGTCACTTGTTTTTTTTAATATGAATTGCATCAAATCTATAAATCACTTTGGGTAGTATAAACATTTTAATGATGCTGGTTATTCCCATACAAGAACATGGTATATGCTTCCACTTATTGTATCTTCCTTAATTTCTTTTTGTACTGTTAGATAGTTTTCCGAGTACAGGTCTTTTACCCCCTTGGTTAAGTTTATTCCTAGGTACTATATTTTTCTTGTTGCATTAGTAAATGGGATTTTTTTTCTAGTTTTTTTTAAGTATATTTTATTGATTATGTTGTTACACTAGTTCCAATTGTTTTCCCCTTTGCTCCCCTCTGCCCAGTATCCCCCTTCTCTCCAGAAATCTCACCACCCTTAATTCATGTCCATGGGTCGTGTATATAAGTTCTTTGGCTTCACCCTTTCCTATATTATTCTTAACTTTCTCCTGTCTATTTTGTACCAATCAATTATGTTTCTTAATCTCTGCACCATTTCTCACTTTCTCCCCCTACCCATTCCCAGATGATAACCCTCTAAATGATCCTATTACCTATGATTCTGTTCCTATTCTGGTTTGCTTAGTTGGATTTTGTTTTTATTTTTTAGATTCAGTTGTTGATAGTTGTGAGTTTGTTGTCATTTTAGTGTTCATAGCTTTGATTTTCTTTTTCTTAAGCAAGCCCCTTTAACATTTTATATAATAATGGCTTGGTGATGATGAACTCCTTTAACTTTACTTTGTCTGTAAAGCACTTCATCTGCCCTTCCATTCAAAATAATAGTTTTGTTGGATAGAGCAGTCCTGTTTGCAGGTTGCCTTTCATCACATTGAATACTGCTTGCCAGTCCCTTCCTGCTTGCAAAGTGTCCTCTGAGGAATCAGCTGATAGTCCTATAGGAAGCCCCTGTAAGCAACTTTCCGCCTCTCTCTTGCTGCCCCCAAGACTCTGTCTTTATCTTTCACCCTTTTCATCTCAATCATGATGCGCCTGGTGTAATCCCCTCTGGGTCCAGCTCATCAGGGACCGTCTATGCTTCCAAGTCCTGTATGTCTATGTCCTTCACAAAATATGGGAAGTTTTCAAATTTTTTTCAATTCTTGCTTTCTCATTCTGCACTGGTTGACTGTTTTTTTCTTCCTTATGTTCCAAATCATTCATTTGAACCCTGGTTTCCTTCCCTTCACCATTGGTTTTGTGTGGATTTTTCTTCCTTTCACTTAGCATAGCCTTCATTTTCTCTCTTATACGTCTTCCATACTCAAGCATATCTGTCAAGCCTGTGAGCATCTTAATCACCAGTGTTTTGAATTCTGTGTCTGTTAGGTTGTTTATCTCCTCATCTATTAGGTTGGCTATCTCCTCATTGCTTAATTCTCCCACTGGAACCTTGATCTGTTCCCCCTTTAGGGCCATACTTCTCTGTCTCCTCATTCTCACAGGCCCCTCTATTTGTTTGCCTCCGTGTCAAATAGGTAGAGCTATTGCTTCTGTTATGTTGTAAGGGGTGGAGCCTTAGGGATTCTTTAGTATAGGGCAATCTGTTTCACCACGTTGTGGCACCTTATGTGGGTGAGGGGTCCAAGAGAGAACAATGCCACCTGCCCAGCACTCATCCCTCTTCCAGGCACCTTTCCCACTTCCACACTGGACTGGTGCCCCTCTAGCTGTTGCCCTGGCCATCGTTCCCAGAGTGGGGGGGTCTGTGGGCGTTCTAGAACTGTAGGGGCCCTTTAAACAAGTGGACTCTGCTGAGAGACTGGTAGTTTCTGCCTCCACCCCAATCCCCACTGGTCTGCACAGTCAGAAGCAATAAGGCTTGATTTTCCCAGGTACTGGGACCATTAGCTGCTAGGTCTGGTGAGGAGCTGGGAATGCTCCCCAGGTGTCCCTCTTGACTTTAAAAAGTGTGACTGCGCTTTCTGTTCCCCTGCTGCTGCCGCCGATGGTACTGCCACCTCACCATGTCTTCTCTGCCCCTGCTCTACCCCTGCTCTGCCCCTCCTACGTGTCTGGATGAGTGTTTCTTCTTTATATCTTGTTGCTGGACTTCCATGCAGTTTGATTTTCTGGAATTTCTGGTTTTCTCTAGTTTTGAGGTGGTTATATTCCTTCTTAGTTGTGGAGGGCGATGCAGCGTGTCTGTCTACGCTGCCATATTGGCCAAAGTCTCTATTTTTATAGTTTTTATCTCTGATATTTTATTGTTGATATACAGAAATGCTTCGATTTCTCAATATTGACTTTTTATCCTGCTATTTTTCCAAATTGACTTATCAGGTCGAGGAGTTTTTTCGTGGTGTATATAGAGTGTTCTATGTACACTATCATGTCATCTGCAAATAATGATAGTTTTACTTCCTCTTTTCCAATTTTGATTCCTTTTGTTTGTTTTTCTTGTGAAATTGCTGTGGCTAGGACTTCCAAGACTATGTTGAATAGTAGTGGAGAGATTGAACATCCTTGCCTTCTTCCTGATCTCAGGGGAAATGCTTTCAATTTTTGTCCATTGAGTATGATGTTGGCTTCAGGTTTCTCATATATATGGCCTTTATTATGTTGAGGTATGCTCCCTCTATTCCCATTTTCTGAGTGTTTTCGTCATGAATGAGTATTGTACTTTGTCAAATGCTTTTTCAACATCTTGATATAATCATGTGCTTTTTGTCTTTCATTCTGTTTATGTGGTATATTATGTTTACTGATTTGCAAATATTAAACCATCCTTACAACCCTGGGATGAATCCCACTTGATCGTGGTGTATGATATTTCTAATTTGCTGCAGGATTCAGATTGCCGATATTTTGTTGAAAATTTTGGCATCTATGTTCATCAACATTATTGGCCTGTAGTTTTTTTTTCTTTGCTGTGTCTTGACCTGGTTTTTGAATTAGGGCAATACTGGCTTCATAAAAAGAGTTTGTAAGTCTTCTTGAATTTTTTGAAATAGTTTGAGAAGGATGGGAGTTAGTTCTTTCCTAAATGTTTTGTAAAATTTACCTGAGAAGCCATCCAGTCCATGGCTTTTGTGTGCCGGGAGTTTTTTGATTACTGCTTCAATTTCACTAGCTGTTATTGGTCTGTTCATGTGTTCTACTTCTTCTTGATTCAGTTTTGGAAGATTATATATTGCCAGAAATTTGTCTATTTCATCTACGTTGTCAAATTTCTTGTTATACCATCGTTCACAGTAATTTCTTACAATACTTTGTATTTTTGTGGTATCGGTTGTGATTTCTCTTGTTTCATTTCTGATTTTGTTTATTTGGGTTCTCTATTTCTCTTGATGATTCTGGTTAAAGGCTTGTCGATGTTGCTTATCTTTTCAAAGAACCAGCTCCTGGTTTTATTCATCTTTTGAATTGTTTGTGTAGTCTCTATTTCATTTAATTCTGCTCTGATATTGATGATTTCCATCCTTCAACTCGCTCTGGGTGTTCTTTATTGTTGTTCCTCTACTTCTTGTAGCTGTACGGTTTGATTTTCAATTTGAGATTCTTCTATCCCTTTTAGGTAAGCCTGTATTGCTGTGAACTTTCAGGACTGTTTTGCTGTGCTCCATAGGTTTTGGGCTGTTGTGTGTTTATTATCATTTGTATGCAGAAACTTTTTTATTTCTTCCTTGATGTCATTATTAACCCATTCATTATTTAATAGCATGTATTTCATTCTCCATGAGTTTGAATGTCTTGAGTTTTTTCCTTGAGGTTGATTTCCAGTTTCAAGCCATTGTGATCTGAGGAGATGCTTGATATAATTTCAATTTTCTTGAATTTGTTGAGGCTTGTTTTGTGTCCTACCTTGTGGTCTACCTTTGAAAATGTTCCATGTGCACTTTAAAAGTATGTGTATATTGCTTCTTTGGGGTGAAAAGTTCTATCTATATCAACTAAGTCCATTTGATCTAGAGTGTTGTTCAATGCTTCAATATCCTTGGTGTTTCTTTGCTTTGAAGATATGTCTATTGTTGACAATGAGGTGTTAAAGTCAATTACTATATGTTGCTGTCTATATCCTTCTTGAAGTTCTTGAAGTTTTTTCATATATTTGGGTGCTGTTATATTGGTTGCCTATATGTTATATCATCTTAATGGATTTTTCTCTTAAGTATTATGAAATATCCTTTGTCTCTTTTTATGGCCTTTTTTGTGAAATCTGTTTTGTCTGATATAAGTATTGCTAACCCAGCTTTTTATTTTATGTCCGTTTGCTTGAAATATTTTTTTTCATCCCTTAACTTTCTGTCTGTGTGGATCTTTTGTTATGATGTGTGTTGCAGTAGTTTGTGGAACGGAGATGCGGAAGTAATATTTAGTAGACAGAATGAGTGATCAACAACAAATGGAGGGCTGTAGCTCACTCAGGCTATCAGCCAAGACTGGCAGTCCAACCGTTCCTTTTATTGGGTTACAAAAGTTACTAAAAATAGAATCAATAAGATATATATGTATGCCTACATTTTATCTAAAAACTACAAAGCAAGGTAATAAGTAACAAGGGTCTGTTTCACCTCAGATGTTATCACTATAGGAAAGGAGACACTGTCCCTTAGGACTCCTTTGTTCTCAGGAGCCTGTGACCTGGCCACCAGGAGCCACATGCAGCTGCTGGCATCAGCAAGACTTGTTTGCAAGTCTTTGCAGGCTGAGCCACAGACCACCTGGAAGGTGGGGCTTGTATGCAAGCCCCCCTGTGGATGCCATTCGGATTTCCTTTTCATCTCCCTCCTTTTGTTTTACAGACATCTTTGTGGAACATGACCAAAAAAAATAGCAGAAGTAGTAGAATTAACCTTTTCTCTTTTCCTAATGCGTACACAAATTAAGATTAACAGAATAAAGAAAAGAATTAACAAAATTAACAATCCAATGTACAATTCTATGACTCCCTCAATATAATTAATAGGATTAATATGCTCAATACCTTCCATTACATCTTCAAAAACATCTTGGCCAGATAATTGTTCTAAATGCTTTTCAAAAGTACTATGTGTTTTAGTCTGCAGAGTAATAATATACTGAGTTAAATTATCATTGTTTAACAAATATTTTTTAACCTTATTCCAAGGGAATTTAGTTTCATTGTAAGGAACAGGAGTAATACAATAAGTGGATTGATTCCAATCACATTTTAACAATAATTGTTTTCTTACACTTTGTAATTGATCACCTAACAATATAACAGCTTGATTTAAATCAGCTAACTCAGATTGCATTTCAGCATTAATTTGACATTGAGAAGTCCACAATTGTACAGAATTATGGTGCCAGGTCTTAACGAAATCAGCCATCTGTACAGAATGGTGGAGAGCAACTCCAGCTGTGGCCGCCGTAGCCATTATAGCTATTAGTTCCATGATGATGGCAATAAGGAGACCAAGAAAACGCTTACTTCTGCATATGAGTCGCTCAGTCATTTTCTGAAAAAAGTCCAGAGGCAGTGCTGTCCTGCCAGAGTTGATTTAGTTGAACAGGAATCCAAACTCTGGTCCTGGCTCTAAGGATATATATATATACTTTCCCTAGTGGTTAAAGTTGTAGTATGGTTAATACAGGTATGTAAGGTACAATTATAGCATGATATTTCTCCACTATTAGGTTTCCAAGTTATTTGTCCCTTTAAAAACAGATAAGGAATACGAACACAAGCTTGAACATAGCAGGTAAAATTTCTAGTTAAAGTTAAATTATGAATATTATTATATTGTTGGAGTTGACCGGTCCACACATTAATAGGATTAAGAGCAGCACTTAATTTCCACAAATGATGTTGAGTATAAGATCCTTTTAAATAAGGCTCAGGTGGTGCAAATTCACTCCCATACCACATGATGGTTTCATTGGCCAGAATAGACATAGCGTTGTTATGTCTGGTCCACCTTAAATTTCTTTTTGTTCTTGCCGTACGAGCAGAGCCATAAGGACTCCAATTAATTACACTTCCATAGGAACTAGTAGCAAAAAACTCGTGCTTCTTCTCCCCTGCGTCGAGTCCAATGGACCCAATCAGTTACTGAGAGAAAGGTTGGCATAGAGCACCATGGCGTATTTGGAGGAATGTAATATTTGCTATCATTTGGTATAAAACTCTCAAAACTTGAGGCAGTTAATAAGATTAACATTTTACTATAAAGACCTGTTTTATTTTGCTGCATAGTTAACCAAGATTGAGTATTATACATTAAACAATGATATCCATAACCAATACAAATAGGAAGACCTGAGACACATGTAACATACTGTTGCATCATAGTTCCTTCTTCTTCAGGTTTGAGCGGGCCTCTTCCATCCAAAGGACCTGGTAACCATCCTGTTTCATTATGATAGACTGGAACAGTGGGGTCCCACCAAGAGACTCCCCTCATTAAAGGCGGGTTAGCAATATAGGCCCAATAAGTATAATTTTCAGCATTACAATGAGATGCTTGCATGGCTAAAATAGCAATCATAGAAAGAAACATGGTATCATAGGTAAGAGGAACATTGTGAGTGTGAACTAATTTTTCTCCCTCTTGAGCTAATTTTTTCAGCTGGTCCCAAGTAGGGGTTTTTGCACTTTGAATAAGGCAAAGCGAATGAGGAGGCGGTTTTTCCTTCTTGTTATTCAACTTCATTCTTGCCATTTTGCCGGGCAGATGTTGCCAGCTCTCCTCGTCCTCTTGGTCTCTCTTCCGGGGGGACATCTCTCAGCTTGATGCGTTTATCAGGGATCCAGAACTGCTGCATGCCTGTGGAAATATAAGCATAGCCTCGGCCCCATTAAACAACTGTTGCTGGAAGCCAATTGGAGGTTAAAACATCATAATAAAAAATAGGTTGGTCTAAATGTGTGACTGTTTTCATAGACCAATGTCTTTGAGCAGGTGACAGGGAATCATTCCCTAATGTCAAATAATTTAGGGTAAATAATGCATTTAAAATTCTTTTTTGGGGAGAATCCATACTATATCCCCCCCTTCTGTTTTTCAAGAAGTTCTTTTAATGTACAGTTGTGACGTTCAATATGGGCTTGGCCTGTACTACTATATGGAATGCCAGTAATATGTTTAATATTATGCTGAAAGAAAAATTTCTGACATTTCCTAGAAAGATAAGCTGGAGCATTATTTGTTTTAATAGTTTTTGGTTTTCCAAGAACAGCAAAATTTTCCAGGAGGTGTGTGATAACACATCCCGCACGTTCAGAGGACATTGCTGTAGCCCAGGAGAATTTAGAGCAAGTATCAATAGAATAATGAGCAAATTTAAGTTTTCCAAAACTAGATACAATAGTAACATCCATTTGCCAGATTTGATTAGGTAATAAACCTTTAGGATTAACACCCATTGGTAAAGATGGTTGATTAATTATTTGACATGTAGGACAGTCCCGAACTATTTGACGTGCTTGACACCGGGTAAGGTCATGTCTGTGTCTAAGCGATCGAGCACTAGTATGATGAAGTTGATGCTCGGTTTGAGCATTAATAACAGAGCCAATGAGCATATCAATATACTTGTTGCCTGCAGCTAAAGGTCCTGGTAAACCTGTATGGGATCAAATATGGGTTATATAAACTGAATGATGATGAGCTCGAAGGAGAAACTGCAACTGTAAAAAGAGAGTATTAAGTTCAGAACCATTCTGAGGTATGGTTACAGTTTCCAAGGCTTGAACAGTATGGTCAGCATATTATGAGTCTGTAATGATATTCAAAGGAACTGAAAATACATCAGTTAAGAGCATAACAATAGCAAACAACTTGGCCTTTTGCACAGAAGTATAAGGGCCTTGAATAGTTTTACTGTTTTTCAAATTACTATAGCCAGCAACACCAAGTTTATTAGCATCAGTAAAATATGTCTCTGCTTCAGAAAGGGTTGCAAGGCAACGCATTTTGGAAGTATCCATTGAGTCCACTTTAGAAACTGAAACCTTTTGGAGGTAGGATATGAATTATGAATTTTGCCTAAATAATCAGAAAAAGCATTTTTCCATTCCTCACACAATATCCAGTGATTAGCAATCTCCTTGTTAGTAAAAGGAACAATAATTTCATTAGGATCTTGACCACAAAGTTGTCTAAAATGTAATCTACCATGAATTATAATTTGAACAATTTTATTAAGATAAGTTTCCAACCTTTTGGTTGATTTGTGCGGTAAGAATAGCCATTCAATAATATTTTCCTCTTGACACAGTACTCCAGTAGGGGAATGAGCACTATGAATAACAATAAGTTTTAGATTAGTTAATTGCTGAATACGATCTAATTGACGGTCTTGGAAATATTGTTCAATTAACTCAAGCTCCTTTTCAGCCTCTTTAGTTAATGATTTGGGGCTGTTAAATCAGAGTCACCTTAAAAGGTGTGAAAAAGATTTTCAAGAGCATACGTAGGAATTCCTAAATAAGGTCAGAGCCAATTAATATCACCTAACAACTTTTGAAAATTGTTTAATGTTTGGAGAGAATCTTTACAAATTTTAACATTTTGAGGTATTATATGACTTTTAGTTATTTGATATCCTAAATAATTCCATGGCTCTCCCTTTTGTATTTTTTCTGGAGCAATTTGAAAGCCATACTTAGCACACAAATTAGAAGTTAATTCAAACATTTGTAATAATTGTGCCTCAGAAGGATGAGCTAATAAGATATCATTCATATAATGTATACACATTCCTTCTGGAAATTGACTTTGGAGTTCTTTTAGAGGCTGATTAACAAAATATTGGCACATTGTAGGGCTATTCAGCATTCCTTGAAGAAGTACTTTCCACTGATATCTTTGACTAGGCTGTTGATTATTCAAAGAAGATACAGTAAAAGCAAACTTCTCACAATCCTCTGGTTGTAAAGGAATAGTAAAGAAACGGTCTTTCAAATTAATTATAATAATATACCAATGTTTTGGAATTAAGGCAGGATTAGGCAGTCCTGGCTGTAAAGGTCCCATAGGCTGAATTACTTCGTTAATTTTTCATAAATCAGTTAATATTCTCCATTTTCCAGATTTTTTCTTTAATACAAAGACAGGAGAATTCCATTGGCTGGTGCTTGTCTTTATATGCCCTTGTTCTAACTGTTCTTGTATTAATTGATAAAGCACTTCTAATTTAACACTTGTCAGAGGCCACTGTTCTACCCAAACCAGCTTGTTTGTTAACCATTTTAAAGGAAGGGCGAAGTGCTTAACAGTGGCCCTTAAAATAAATTTGTATCAGAAGAGGGATGTCCTAAGCCTCGACAATCCTGTCCTGCCCTGGTGTCAAGTTCTGGTAACTGCGGTTGAAGAAGAACTGGATTATAGCCCATATTGAGCATAATATTTTTAGTCATGGGAGAGATTGTGGGTATTGATAACATAGCACCCCATTGCTGTAATAAATCTCTTCCCCATAGGGTCACAGATATTGGGGCCATATAAGGCTGCAAAACTGCCATTTGACCCTCAGACCCATAGCAAGAATAAGGCTTGGTGCTTTGATGTATTTTGTTAAGAGTGCCCAAGCCTACAAAGGTAGCCTCTATAATATTAGTGTCCCAATGTTTAGGCCAATGTTCTAGAGGTATGACAGACACATTAGCTCCAGTATCTGCTAATCCAGTAATAGAAGTTCCATCTTCAAACCGCACAGTTAGTTGAGGCCTCTGATCATTAATCAGAGTGTGCCAAAAGACTTGTTTATCAGTGCTTCCAAATCCCCCAGTGTGTTTGGCAGGCACTGATTTTCCAGGGATATAAGGAAGAATTAGTAACTGAGCAATGCGCTGGCCCTGCTCAAAGGAAATAGGCTTGTCTGTTGTCATCATAACCTCAATTTCTCTTGTAAAATCAGCATCAGTTACTCCTAGATGAACTATAACTCCTTTACTACTAAGACTGCTTCTTCCTATTAATAAACAAACACTGCCAGCTGGCAGAGGGCCATGAATACCAGTGGGAATTCTCTGAATTCCTTTGTCAGGAGACAAAGAAAATGTGGCAGGAGCCAGTATATCTAAAGCTGTGCTGGAATTAGTAGCATGGTATAACTCAAAAACTAATAACTTGGATTTCGGTTTGAATTCAACTGCTGATGGGTTTGTCCCGAGCTGACAGGGAACTGAGTAATTAGGCTCGTATTGTTTTTGTCAGGCCTGAGCTGGGCCCAACTGCCAGTTTCTGGACCCAGGAGTAGGGAGGGATGGCAGGGGGTTGCCCTGTTTATCCTTCTTTGAACGGCATTCATTAGTCCAATGCTGTCCCTTATAACACCTTTGGCAAACACTTGGAGGCAAAGAAGGCTGCTTCTCCTTTTTTGCATTCTTTTCTCATATGTCCAATTTTTCCACAATTGTAACATTTAAGTTTAGAATTCTGAAAACCTCCCTTCAAAACCTAAGCTAAAAGGTTAATGCTATAGGACTGAGAGCTGACCTCCCTGAACGCCCTAATATAATCCTCAATTGTTCCACCTTGTTGTTTTACGGGAGCTGATGCCCGTTTGCAATCTTCATTTGCATTCTCATACCCAAGCATTAGAAGTAATAGATTTTGGGCATCAATACCACTAGTGGCTTTACGGATGGCATCATGAAGCTTAGCAAGGAACTCGATATAAGGCTCATTAGCCCCTCGAAAAAATCTTTACAAAGGATTTAGCAACCTCTCCGGGATTTTGGAGTTTTTGCCAAGCAAAAAGGCAGATTTTCTTTATTTGAATAATAGCTTCATTAGACAAATGACAATGATTGTTAGCAGTAGGAAACATGCCAGTGCCTGTTAACTGTTCAAAAGTGGCTCCTGGTGGCTGAAGAGCTGTGTTAACTCGACTGACTCTTCCAGCTTCCTCGTGCCACCATGATTAAATTGCAAATATTGGGTGGGTTCTAAAGAGGATTTAGAAAGAACTTCCCAATCAACTGGAATCAACAAATTGTCATTAATAAATGAAAAAATCAAGCTGAAAACATAAGGAGAATTAGGTCCATAACTGCTAACAGATGATTTTAGTAATTTTAGAAAATGAAACTCAATATTGTGATGGGCAACCGTAATAAGCCCTTGCGGATTTTGTGGGTCTGGAGGATGATGAGTCCAAATAATGGAAAATAGAAAATTGAAAGCATTTTCAACATGTACTCCACTAGGGAGGGTTTCATCCTCCGCTTCAAGCATTACATTAGTTAAATTTAGTAGTTTCAAAAAGCCAACAACTGATGGGGTACTATAAGCAGAAGGATTGCTGGTAGTAAACGACACTATAGTAGGAACTGAAGGCACGGCTGTGTGTGCCGGTGGCGGAGATCCTTGTGCAACAAAAATAGCAGGGGTCCCGGACTTCGCGGAATTAACGGGACCCGAGGGACTTTTAGTCTCAGTATCTACCAATAATTTTTCAAGGATTTTGTTAAGGGTAGCTAAAATTTGAGTATCTTTGTCAGGAATTTTATTGGGAAATTTTAAAGTAGGATATAAATGTTGAACTTCATTTTCAGTTTTAAAATCAAGAAGCGAGACAGAGCTGTCGTCCTGATTTCCCTCTAGAGTGAGAGAAGAAGCTGCTGCCGTATCCTGTTCTTATTTACTCTTTACTACGGGCTGATCATAAATTTGGGGGAGGGGCGATCATCCTTGTCTACCTCCAAGCCAGCCTCAGAGTCCGACTGGAGATGTTGTAAGGCAAGAATGACTAAGTTAAATGCAGCCCAAGTATCAGCCAAAATAGGGTTTCCAGTTTGATGAACTTGCCGGAGCACTTTCCCAACTTGCTTCCACACCTTTCAATTAAGTTGATTATTTTTCTCGGGAGTAAACCAATAACAATGCTTCCCAACCTGCAGGAGCAAACCTTTCAGCGTATTTTCCTTCACTTGTAAACCCGAACTTTTAAGCAAGGATTTTAAAAGGGTTACGTATTGTTCAATTACTGAGGAAGAATTCCCCATGACTCTGTTGCGTTTTCCTGAAAGGTTTGCGAACTACTGCGCAGCCAATCTCTTTTCGGTTATGCCCATTCCTGGTTCTTACCTTCAGGTCCCGAGTTCAGGCGCCATGATGTTGCAGTGGTTTGTGGAACGAAGATGTGGAAGTAATATCCAGCAGACAGAATGAGTGATCGACAACGAATGGAGGGCTGTGGCTCACTCAGACTATCAGCCAAGACTAGCAGTCCAACCGTTCCTTTTATTGGGTTACAAAAGTTACTAAAAATAGAATCAATAGAATATATATGTATGCCTACATTTTATCTAAAAACTACAAAGCAAGGTAATAAGTGACAAGGGTGTGTTCCACATCAAATGTTATCACTATAGGAAAGGAGACACCATCCCTTAGGACTCCTTTGTTCTTAGGAGCCTGTGATCTGGCCACCAGGAGCCGCATGCAGCTGCTGGCGTTGACAAGATTTGTTTGCAAGTCTTTGCAGGCTGAGTCATAGACCATCTGGAAGGTGGGGCTTGTATGAAAGCCCCCCTGTGGAGGCCATTTGGCTTTCCTCTTCAGATGTGGCTTTCTTGTAGACAGCATATATGTGGGTAATGCTTTCTAATCCATTCAGCTACCTTATATCCTTTGATCAGTGCATTTAATCTATTTACATTTAAGGTTGTTATTACTATTTTTTAAATATGCTTTATTGATTATACTGTTAAAGTTGTCCCAATATTTTTCCCCTTTGTTCCTGTCTACCCAGTGGTCCCCCTCCCTCCAGTTGTCCCTCCCTTAGTCCATGCCCATTGGTTGTGCATATAGTTCTTCTCAACATCTTCCTATCTACTCTGGACCCTCGTACTTTGCTTCTTCATTCCTGTATCATCTCCCTCCCTTTTCCCTCTTCACCCTCCCAGCTGATATCCCCCCAATATGTTCCCCATACCCATAATTCTCTTGCCACACTCGTTGCTTACTTAGTTTGCCTTTGTTTTGATTCCCTGTCTTCTGTTGTTGGTTGTTGCGATACTGTTTTCATCTTAATGTTCATAGTTTTGGTCCTCTTTCTCCTAAACAAGTCAGTTTAACATTTTATATAATAGTGGTTTGGATCTGATGAACTCCTTGAGTTTTACTTTGTCCTGGAGGCACTTTCTCTGCCCTTCTGTTCTGAATGACAGCTTCGCTGGGTAGAGTAAACGTGGTTGTAGGTTTTTGCATTTCATTAATTTGAATATTTCTTGCCAGTCCCTTCTTGCCTGCAGAGTCTCCTTTGAGAAATCAGCTGATAGTCTTATTGAGACCCCTTTGTACTTAATTCTCTTCTTCTCTCTTGCTACTTTTAATACTCTCTCTTTATACTTAATTTTGGACATTTTGATTATAATGTGCCTTGGTGTGCTTCTCCCTGGATCAAGTTCTTTTGGAACTCTCTGTGCTTCCTGGACCTGTAAGTCTATTTTCTTCCCCAAGTGAGGGAAGTTCTGCTTTGTTATTTTTTCGCTTAATTTTTCAATTTCTAGTTCTTCTTCACCTTCTGGCAACCCTATGATTTAGATGTTGGCCTGCTTATAGCTGTTTTATAGGTTTCTGATCTTCTCCTTATATTCCTTATTTTTTATTTCTTCTTTCTGCACTGGTTGACTGTTCCTTCCCTATGTTCCTATTTGTTGATTTGATCCCTGGCTTTCTTTCCCTCACCACTTGTTTCATATGTGTTTTCATTCATTTCAGCAGGATTAGCCTTCATTTATTCCTTGTATTGTTTAAGATCTGCTGTTAGGTCTGTAAACATTCTTACAACCAAAGCTCTGAACTATGCCTCAAAAAGATTTCCTATCTGCTAAGCCATTATATTAGATATTTGATGGCTAGCCAGCTGCATCACCGGGATCTCTATCATGATCTGTGCCATCCTGACAGTTTTGTGTTTACCTTTACTTCCTGGGTGGGGCTGTCACACTTCCTAAGCTATAGGGGGCGGAGTCCTGTGCACTTGTCACAACCGGGCCACCCTTCTCACCACACTGTGGCATTTTCTGTGGAGGAAGGGGTCCAAGATGGATTCCTGCCATTCACTCCACTGAGAGACCATGAGCCTCCTCCGTCCGCATGCCCGCTGGTTCTCACAGTCTGAGGCAGTGGGAGTCTGCCTTCCTCGGCATTGGAATCATGAGCTGACAGATTTGGTCTGCAGCCGTGTGCTCTCCAGGTGCTTCTTGCCTCCCTTTAAATACAAGTGTCTGTTATTACTGCTGTCTTGCCACTGTTTCCACAGCTGGTGCTGCCAGCTCAACTTGACCTCTCCACCCCAGCTTTTCCCCTCCTATCCATCCAGACAAACACCGCTTGTTTATATCTTCATACGTTGGACATCCATGTAGCTTTATTTTCTGGAACTTCTGGTTATTTCTGGTTTTGCGGTAGATTATTCCTTCTTAGTTTTGGAGGGCGATGGAACATGTCAGTCTAGTCCTCCATCTTGTCCAGAAGCCCCAAGATGGATTCTTGTTGTTTACTCTCCACTGAGAGACCAGGAGCTTCTTCCTCCATCCCCACCCTTTCCGGATTTAATAGTCTGAGGAAATGGGGGTCTGCCTTCCCCAGTGTTGGAATCACGAGCCGACGGGTCTGATCTGCAGCCGGGTGTGCTCCTCGGGTGATTCTTGGCTTTTTATAAAATACGGATGTCTGTGCTTACCGCTGTCCCACCGCCGTCACTGCAGCAGCTGCTGCTAACATAGATTGATCTCTCTACTCCTGTATCACCCCTCCTACCTGTCCAGATGAGCACCACTTCTTTATAACTTCACATGTTGGACTTCCATGTAGCTTTATTTTCTGGGACTTCTGGTTATTTCTGGTTTTGCGGTAGATGTATTCCTTCTTAGTTGTGGAGGGAGATGGAGCATATTGGTCTAGTCCTCCATCTTGGCCAAAGTCCACTGTGAAAAGATTTTGTTGTCTATCCAACACAAAGCCCTTCTAGGGTTATTATTGCAGGTACTTATACATTGTCATTTTCCCGTATTTTCTGTATTTGTGTTTTTATCTGTCTCTCTGTTTCTTCATCTTCTTAAAACAGACCCTTTAATATCTGTTGTAATGCTGGTTTGGTGGAGATGTATTTTTTTAGCCTTTGTTTTTCATTGCTTGGAATATTTTTGCCATCCCCTTCTGGCTTGTAGTGTTTCTATTGAGAAATCAGCTGCTGGCCTTATCGGAGCTCCCTTGTATATTATTAGCTGTTTCTCTTATGCTGCTTTTAGGATTCTCTCTTTGCCTTTGAGTTTTGCCTTTTTAATTATGATATGTCTTGGAGTGGGCCTGTTTGTGTTCATCTTCATTGGGGCATCCTTGGTGCTTCATGAACTTTTGTAACTTTTTCTCTCATCAAGTCAGGAAAGTTTTCTGTCATTACTTTTCAAACAGGTTTTCTATCCCTTGCTACTCTTCTTCTCCCTCTGGTAGTCCTATGATACAGATATTATTATGTTTCATGTCATCCTGCAGCTCTCTTAAAACCTCTTCATTCTTTTTCAGTCTTTTCTCATTTTGTTGCACTGTGTGGAAATTTTTTTCTACATTGTCCTCCAGCTCACTAATCCGATCTTCCGCTTCCTCTAGCCTGCTTTTAATTTCTTCTACTGTGTTCTTCAATTCAGAAATTGTATTTTTCATTCCCTCCTGGCTCTTATTGGTAGCTTCTATGTCCTTTTTCATGCTGGTGTAATTCTCAGTAAGTTCCTTGTCATTTCCCTGGTGTTCTTTGAGGTTATTTTGAGCTTGCTGAGCAGATGGAGCTTCCCTATAATCCATATTTTGAGTTTCATGTCTGATAGTTTGCTTTCCTCTGTTTCATTTAGCACTCTTTCTGGGGATTCCTCCTTTCCTTTTGATGGGGGGTTGTTTCTCTGTCTCTCCATTTTTTGTGACTCTTCTTCTTTGTTTCTGCTCCTTAGATTGATATGCTTTGACTTCCTATCGTTGTGTTGTGACCTCTGTGGTAGGAGACCTATGGATTCAGTGGTGCAGCCTACTTGATCTCCTGAACTCGATGCTCTTAATATGCCCTTATTTGGGCTGTCTGGTTATACTTGGTTTTTTTGTTGTTGTTGTATTGCTCTTTGGCGTGTTCTTTCCTCCAGCTAGCTGACTGAGAGTCACTCTTTCCACCACATCTTTTATACTATTGTAGAGGTGCATTTTCTTTACTTCCTGGATCTTCCTCTGGTGATGTCAGATCATGTCCTAGTCTGGGCCTAGGCAACCTGTTTGAAACTACCAGAGATCTACTGTCTTTGTCTACTTCAGTTGTTAATTTATATTTATATAAATTTTAAGTTGTTTACATGCTTATTTTCTTATAATAGAACTTTGATTAGTTTTATTCAAAATCTGAAAATTAAGGAACAAAAAAATGGAATAAAAAAAACACTCAATATGGCTTTCTAGGCCAAAATTCACATATTCTTTTTCAAATTATAAATAACACATAAGGTACTTGAGGAAAAAAGTCTATATTTCACAAGGCACATACTATCATTACTATATGTTAGGACAATAAATGATTATAAATATGATGATGAACAATTTTAAATGAAATGATTTTTATCATACATCTTAAAACCAAGAAGTCATACTTTATTATAAATATGTTTATTTATTTATTTATTTATTTATCATTTTTTAAGTATATTTTATTGATTATATTGTTACAATAGTTCCAATTTTTTCCCCTTTGCTCCCCTCCGCCCAGCACCCCCCTTCCCCAACAATCCGCTCTCCAAGTCCATGCCCATGGGTCGTATATACAAGCTCTCCCGCCTCACCCTTTCATATATTCTTCTTCTTCTTTTTTAAAAATAATTAATTAGTTAAATATTTTAACAATAAAAAATAACAATCCCTCCCTCTCAGACTTAAGACCCTTTACAATCTTATAAAGGACAATGGATGAAGGTCTCGAGCTCCTCTAGCTGCTTCAAGCTGGACATGGTCGTCGTCCTACCTACCCGTGGGTCAAGAAATCCCTAATAAGAGTGCGGGTGTGGAGGGGAGGGTGGCCTTCCCACAAGGGGAAGGATCGTGCAGACTCCAGGTTGGTTGCCTGTCTCTGGACAATGGCATGCTTGGTTTAACAGGCTGGCATCCTTGTCGTATTCTGGGGGCAACAGGGTTAAAGGACATCATTCAATCCGTAACCACTAGATGACAAAAGACAGGTATTATTTTTCAATGTCCCACATTAGGGAAAATAAGGGCTTCTTTGGAGGAAGGTGTGCCAGGTACATCTCACCTATCCAAAACCCTTTTGCCCATTATACTTAGTTTGGACTGAGGGAAATATTTTAGGTTTCCTCCCTCTCAGGCCTCTGGGCTCTTTCTGTCCCAGCCATTAGGATAGAAAAGAGAAACCAGTTTTAAAGTGAAGCCCACAGACCACCCCGTTCTTCACCAACCCAGCCACTTAGTTCAGCCAAACCATTGAGTCTCAGGAGGCAGCAATGCAGACAAGATTAAGTGAGGCCTATACATACAGACAATCACTCAGGTAATGAGATCGTAGGCTTATGCCCTTTGAAAACAGAAAACACATGTTAATTTATGTAACATAACCCACATACAAATCTCTAAATCTGTAGGACTGTCTTATCGGAAGGAAAATCCTTGTCCTTCTAATATTCACTGAACTTGCATTTCTATTCTTTATATTTTAATTTTTTTCCCACCACTAAAAAATTTTCTGTTTGTTTGTTTTTCCATTACAGTTGTCTCACTTTTTTTCCCCCTCTTGCTTCCCTGCACCCTGACCCCACTTCTTCCACATTCAGTCTCCACCCAGTTGTCCATGTCCATGGGTCATTTATACATGTTCTTTGACTAGACCCTTCCCCTTCTTACCCCTTCTCTCCCTTCCATCTCCCCCTTTGTTACTCTTAGTTTATTCCTTCTTTACATACCTCTGGTTCAATTTTGCTCATTTGTTTGTGTTGTTAATTAGTTTCCTTTAACAGGTGATAGCATAAGGTAATTTTCTTTTGTTGCCTGGCTTATTTCGCTAAGCATAATTCTCTCTAGTTCCAATCATGTTGTTGCAAATGGTAGAAGTTCCTTCTTTCTTTCAGTACTTATTCATTGTCATTTTCCCCCTTTGTACTCGTGTTCCTCTCTGTCTCTCTCTGTTTCTTCATCTTCTTAAAGCAGACCCTTTAGCATCTCTTGCAGTGCTGGTTTGGTGGAGATGTATTCTTTTAGCCTTCCTTTGTCTTGGAAACTCCCTATTTCACCTTCCATTTTGAATGAGAGCCTTGCTGGGTAGAGTATTCTTGGTTGTAGGCCTTTGTTTTTCATTGCTTGGAATATTTTTTGCCATTCCCTTCTGGCTTGTAGTGTTTCTGCTGAGAAATCTGATGATAGCCTTATTGGAGCTCCCTTGTATGTTATTAGTTGTTTCTCTCTTGCTGCTTTTAGGATTCTCTCTTTGTCTTTGAATGTTGCCATTTTAATTATGATGTGCCTTGAAGTGGGCCTGTTGGGGTTCATCTTCATTGGGAACTCTGTGCTTCCTGGATTTGCATGAATCTTTCTCTCCTCATGTTAGGGAAGTTTTCTGTCAGTTTTCAAAGAGGTTTTCTATCCCTTGCTCTTTTTCTTCTCCTTCTGGAATTCCTATGATATGGATATTATTACGTTTCATGTTGTCCTGCAGCTGTCTTAGAGACTCTTCAGTCTTGTTCAGTCTTTTTTCATTTTGTTGCACTGTCTGTGAGTTTTTGCCTACAGTATCCTCCAGCTCGCTGATCCGATCTTCTCCTTCCTCTAGCCTGTTTTTAATTCCTTCTACAGTCTTCTTCAATTCAGAGATCGTATTTTTCATTTCCTCCTGCCTCTTATTGATAGCTTCCATGTCCTTTTTGATGCTGGTATAATTCTCAGTAAGTTCCTTATAGTTCTTCTGGAGTTCACTGTAGTTTTTCTGGAGTTCTTTGTAGTTTCCGCTGAGCTCATTCAGATTCTCCATAATCCCTGTTTTGAATTCCATATCTGATAGTTGGCTCCCCTCTATTTCATTTAGCACTCTTTCTGGGGACTCTACCTTTCCTTTTGATGGGGGGTTGTTTCTCTGTCTCCCCATTTTTGTGACTCCTATTGTTTGTTGGTACTTCTTAGAATGATCTGCACTTCCTGGATCTGCCCCTGGTGGCGTCAGATCCTGTACCAGTCTGGGCCTAGGCAGCCTGTTGGAGACTTCCAGGGATCTACTGCCTTTGTCTGACTTCTTTAGTTGTTAATCTATTCAATCTGTGATTAGCTGTCAGACTTTAGGACCGTGGGTGTGGCAGCTTAATTCCTGTAGGCAGGGCCTTTGCTTCCCCTCAGGCTGATGCCATTTGGCCGAGAATGATCTGCCTGCAGTGTGGGGATGAGTCAGCACTGGGACCCGGCCGGCCGCTTCCCCAGCTCTCCCCTCAAAGCCACCACACCAAACTCTCCCTAAGCATCTCCAGTCCTCTCTGTCTTCCCTCTGCTTGTGCCCAGGGTAAGTGGGGGCAGAATATTTTCATATGTGATCCACTTAAGAGCTCTTTTTCTTCAGCTGTTTCTCTCCGGCTAGCAAGAAACCCTGTGGCTTTTCGCTTTTCTCGCCTGGATACTATTTTACTTTCCAGTCTGTTGCTGTTGGCTGGGAAGCTCAGCTGGGGGTTTAGACCCTGCCCTTCTCAGGGGGAACCCCCGGCTGCTGAGCTGTTTCTCAGTCCCTTTAGCTGCCATCCGTGTGAGCCCAGCCAGCCCTTCTGCATCTCCGCACTCCCTACCGGTCACGTTGTGATGTAGCAGCCTTTTCTGTCTCTCCGTGGTTATAAGACTTCTCTCCAGCTGGTGTTCGGTTGGTTATTCCAGATGATTTCTCCAAAATTACATTTTAAATCCATACTAGTTCTAGGAGGAAGTTACTGTAGCTTCCACTTACTCCTCCGCCATCTTGTTTCTCCCTATTTATTTATTTATTTATTCCAAGAGAGAGGGGAAGGGAGGCAGAAAGACCAGGAGGGAAACATCAGGGCATGGGTACCTCTCACACACCCCCAACAGAGGACCTGGACCGCAACTCAGGCATGTGTCCTGACTGATAATCGAACCAGTGACCTTATGGTTCATAGGCTGGTGCTCAGTCCACTAAGCCACACCAGCCAGGGCTGTATAATTGTTTTAAAGAGCATTGTCTACCACTACCTCTGAAGTTAATTAAAATAGATCGTAAATGTTCATTAGATTTAGTACTTGCATATACTTGTAACAGAGTAAACCCAATAACCAATTTCTTCAAATCTCTCTTCCTTTCAGTCTCATCAAACTTCCCTGCTTCAAGATCCTTGAAGCACCTAGATTGGATGGCTCTAAATGCTGTCCCAAATTTAGAAATAGTTCTAGAATCCAAAGGTTTTACCTAATGTAGAGCTCTTACATGCTAAGTGCTATTTAAAGCCATTTATTATACTTCCACTCTTTTTGAGAGATAGATTAATAGGAATCTGTTTCATCTCATATAATTTCTCAAAGGCACCTTTAAAAAAGCATTAGTCCTCTCCTTCCTGAGTAAAATACCACGTCTTCATTTAGTTTTAACCCAAGAAACTATTTCTCTCTAAGTCATTTTTCCTCCTTCATGACTCAGCTTTAGTATCACCTACATTAAATTTTATTCTCCCACTTTAACCCTAATGCAGAATTCCATTTTATGAACTTTATAATACTATTCTTTTTCATGTTGCTATTTAATAAGACATATATCTTTTTTCCTTTTATTTTTATTTTATTTCTTTGTTTTTCAATTACTGTTGTCTCATTTTCACCCCATTGCTTCCTTTTATTTATTTATTTATTTTTTCTTTTATTTTTTGCTTTTTCAATTATAGTTGTCCCATTTTTCCCTCATTGCTCCCCCAACCCAGCCCACCCCTTCTCCCACAATCATATCCCTCCCTGCTGTCCATGTCCATGAGTCATTTATACACGTTCTTTGACTAGACCCTTCCCCTACTTATCCCCCTTCTCTCCCTCCCCCCTCCCCCCCTACTGACTACTATTCTACTCTTTGTCTTATTTAGTTCGTTTGTTCGAGTTCCTCCTTAGTTTCCTGTATTAGGTGATATCATATGGTATTTTGTTTTCTTTGCCTGGCTTATTTCACTAAGCATAATTCTCTCTAGTTCCATCCATGTTGTCGCAAATGGCAGGAGTTCCTTCTTTCTTTCTGCTACATCGTATTCCATTGTGTAAATGTACCACAGTTTTTTGATCCCCTCACATACACATGGGCACTTAGGTGGTTTCCAGCACTTAGCTATTGTAAACAGGGCTGCTATGAATATAGGGCTGCATAGATTTTTTTGAATTTGGCTTTTAGGATTTTTTGGGTATAATCCTAGCAGTGGAATCACTGGTTCAAAAGGCAGTTCCATTTTTAGTTTTTTGAGGTAATTCCATACTGTTTTCCATAGTGGCTGCACTAGTCTGCATTCCCACCAACAGTGCAGTAGGGTTCCTGCTTCTCCACATCCTCGCCAGCATTTTTGTTTGTTGATTTGTTGATGATGGCCATTCTGACAGGTGTAAAGTGGTATCTCATTGTGGTTTTTATTTGCATCTCTCTGATGACCAATGATGTTGTGCATTTTTTCATGTGCTATGGACCTTATGTATGTCCTCTTCAGAGAAGTGTTTGTTCAGGTCCTTTGCCCAATTTTTAATTGGGTTGTTTGTGTTCTTGATGTTGAGTCAAATAAGATCTTTATATGTTTTGGAGATCAGTCCCCCGTCTGTGATATCATTGGCAAATATGTTTTCCCATACGGTTGGTTTCTTTTTCATCTTGCTGATGGTTTTTTTTGCTGAGCAGAAACTCTTTAGTTTGATGTCGTCCCATTTGTTTATTTTTTCCTTTATTTCTCTTGTCTTAGGAGATGTATCCATGAAGATATTGTTACGTGGGATATCTGAAAATTTCCTGCCTATGTTTTCCTCTAGGATTTTAATGGTGTCACAGCTTACATTTAAGTCTTTGATCCATCTTGACTTTATTCTTGTGTGTGGTGTAAGTTGGTGGTCTTTTTAAATTTTTTTGCATGTCCCTGTTCAGTTCTCCCAGCACCATTTGTTAAAGAGGCTCTTCTCACTCCATTTTATGTTCCTTCCTCCTTTATCAAATATAAGTTGACCATAGGGGCCTGGGTTTATTTCTGGGCTCTCTATTCTGTTCCACTGATCTATATGTCTGTTTTTATGCCAGTACCAGACTGTTTTGATCACAGTGACTTTGCAGTATTCTTTGATGTCTGGTATTGTGATTCCTCCTACTGTGTACTTCTGTTTCAAGATTTCTTTGGCTATTCGGAGTCTTTTTTGTTTCCATATGAATTTTTGGAGTATTTGTTCTAGGTCAGTGAAATATGTCATTGGGGACCAAGATGGCCACGGAGTAGGGACAGTGTTCTCAGCTCGCTCCTGTTAAGGACAGAATCCAGGAACAAATGCGGAGAGGAGTGAGTGACTGAATGAGTGTGGATATCTGATAACGTGAATGGGAAGGAGACCCGGGGAGGAGATCGTGGGAGCAGCGTGGAGGGGGATGGAGGGGTTTATCACAAACGGCAGGCTGAGTCATTCCGAGACTCCGTGCGTTTGCAGTATCAAGCCGGAGAGCTCACTAGCCCAGAGTGAATTCCTGTAGGGAGTTAGGGAGAGGATTTGGCCGAAAAAGCCAGAGGAGGGAGAGAACAGTGAACAACCAGGACTGGAAGAAACTGGGATCTGAGTCTAGAGCGAAACATCCTCAGCTGCAACCTCCGACAGAAAGCTCAGCACTCCAGGCAAGCCCAGCACTAGCGCTAGGCCCTACAGAACAAAGGAACAGTTCTGGGGCAAGGAGAACGGCAGCACAGAAAAGCTACTGCGGAACTCTGGACCGGGGGAGAACTGCTTTCTTGAAACCAGTGTTTGCTCTTTAGTCACGCTAGAATCCCACAGAACAAAAGGCCGGTCTGGGGCTAGGAGGGAAATAGGATGGGCAGGGTGTGTAAGTAGGGAAGAGAGCGGAGGCGGAGGTTCTGGAGGGGCGACGGTTTTAGGGCAGGGAGAAGGGGCCGCAGGGAAGGGCTGCTGCAGAGCTCCAGACTGGCGGAGAGCCCCTGGGTAGGAGAGTGCTGCACTGACCGACCACACTAGAATCCCACAGAACAAAGGGACGGTGCTGTGGCGGGAAGAAAGATAGAGTGTGCAGGCCGATAGACAGGGAAGCCAGCGGAAGCTGTAGCTCAGAATAGAGAAAGTTTTGGGGCAAGGAGAAGAGCACACACAGGAAAGCCACTGCAAAGCTCCAGACTAGGGGAGAGGCCCTGGGCAGGAAAGGGCCACTGGGCCCGACGCTTTGACCGACTATGCCAGAGTCCTGCAGAACAAAAGGACCATCTTGAGAAAGGGAGAGAGATAGGGTGCGCAGGCATATAGACAGGGAAGAGAGCAGAAACTGTAGCCTGGGAATAGAGACAGGACTGGAGGCAGGAAGGGGATTGCTGGCAGGCACAGGCTGGACCAACAGAGGGAAGGAGTAACTGGACAAGCCTGAGGAGGGCTGAGGCGGCCTCAGGAGGGGACAGCTAAATGCAGCTCACAGCAGAGCGGTGGTAGGCCCACGAAAAAAAGACTAGCAATCCCAGAATCAAGCAGAACCCTCCCACAGCCAGCCAACCAACCAGAAAAGATTTGAAACTCATGGAATTTTGAATAGGAGCGGACTCAGGAAGGAAGCAAGGAAAAACCAAAAAACAAACAAACCAAAAATACCCAGAGACTCTGCATAAAAGTTGAATTGAGTTAAAATCCTCATTCATTTATCTCTCACTCTCTCTCTAACTACCCCTACCGTCAGTCCCTTCTTATTCTCTCTCCTTTTCTCCCCTCCCCTTCCCTCCCTTCTCTCCCCTTAACATGTCTCCCCTTCATCCTATTCTCAGCTAATTTTATAATTTTAAGTTCTCTCCCTTTCTCACCCTCTCCTTTCTCTGCGCTACGCACCTTCAACCTTATTAAATTTCTTTCTTTATTTTGTCCCCCTTCAGTCTATATTATTTTTTCTTTCATCTCTTGTCCTTATTTTCCTTCGCTCCCTATACATATTCTCTCTCTCTCCCTATTCCACTTTATATTCTAATCTCTTAATATTCAAATTATAATTCTAATCTATCCCCCTCTCCCTTTATTCTCCCATTCTTACCCCTTCTCTTTTTCTACCCCATCCCCTCACTGCTTTTCTACCTCTTGTATTTCTCTCCTTCATCCTATCTTTTGTCAGCTCTTCAATTTCAATCCTCCCCTCCCTAATATCTCCTCTTCCTCCTGATTTCCTTCCCTCCTCTGAGCTCTTTTCCTCCCAAACCCTCTTGCTTTCCTATCTCCTATACCTCTCTCTCTATATTCACCCTTTCTCTCTATCTTGCAACTTTATATCATGTTTTAATCTCCTAATCTTTTTTATAATATATAATTTTTTTAAAAAAAGAATTTTAATCTAGTCCCCTCTCTTCTACCTCCCCTTCTTCTTTCGTTCTCTCTCCTACCCTTCTCTTCTCTACTTTCTCTCTCTCCTTCCTCTCTCCCTTCCTGTCTTGCTATTTTCTACTCTGTATTATTTTTCTTAAAAAATTCTCTCTCAATCTGTTTCCGACCTTCTAACCTCCCCAGCCCTCTCTTTCAAATTCTGGCTGTCTGTCTACCTGGATGTCTGTTGTGTCTACCCTACCTTCCACGCTAATCATATAATATATACCGATTATATAATCCTAATACTATACACTTCCACTTTCTCTCTCCACACTGTAACCCTCCCCTCCTTTTCAAACATACAGTGTAAGTGTTAATTGATCTCTTACATAACCTTGATCCCAATTGCTAATATTAATACTCCATCAAATTCCAGCTCAAAAATTACCCTTCTTTCATTTAAAACAACTCCTTTCTGTTTCTCCTACAAAATAAGAGTCCCAGTATCTCCACAAGTATATTAACACGGGCTCATTTGCAGCCCATAGTGGGGTTGTATTTGGGGGAGACATTGGAGGGTGTGGGTTTCTTGCCTGGGTTGTGTGATTATGTTTCAGCAGCACCTTCACAAAAGATCTCAAGACAAGGTGGGCAGAGTGACTCTCAATCAACTAACCAGAGAAAAAGATCCACCAAAAAGTAGCTGAAATACAACCAGACAGATTAAAGAAATATCATCAAGGACAATGCAGACGGAGATCCAGGAGGGCGAAGGAGTAAGTGGAAGCCACACTAACCCCCTCCCAGGACCAGCCAGTGCTGACTCAGCCCCAGTACAGCAGACAGACCATTCCCCTCCAAGTGACATCATACTAACGGGAAATAAAAGCCCTGCATACAGGAATTAAGTTGCCACACCCACCGTCCTTAAGACTGACGGCCAACCAGAGATTGAGTATAGTAACAACTAAAGAAGAGAGACAAAGGCAGTAGATCACTGGAAGTCTCCAATAGACTGCCTAGGGCCAGTCTGATACATAATCTGATGTTACCAGAGGCAGATCCAGGAAGTGCAGATCATTCTAAGACGCACCAACAAACAAAAGGAATCACAAAAATGGGGAGACAAAGAAACAACCCCCCATCAAAAGGAATGGTAGAGTCCCCAGAAAGAGTGCTAAATGAAATAGAGGGGAGCAAAATATCAGATACGGAATTTAAAACATGGATTATGGAGAAGCTAAATGAGCTCAGCGGAAACTACAAAGAACTCCAGGGAAACTACAAGGAACTCCAGAAGAACTATAAGGAACTTACTGAGAATTATACCAGCATCAAAAAAAAAACATGGAAGCTATCAATAAGAGCCAGGAGGAAATGAAGAATACGATCTCTGAATTGAAGAACACAGTAGAAGGAATTAAAAACAGGCTAGAGGAAGCAGAAGATCGGATCAGCGAGCTGGAGGACAACGTACACAAAAACTCCCAGACAATGCAACAATATGAAAAAAGACTGAACAAGACTGAAGAGTCTCTAAGACAGCTGCAGGACAACATGAAACGTAATAATATCCGTATCATAGGAATTCCAGAAGGAGAAGAAAAAGAGCAAGGGATAGAAAACCTCTTTGAAAAACTAATGACAGAAAACTTCCCTCACATGAGAAGAGAAAGAGTCATGCAAATCCAGGAAGCACAGAGGGTCCCAATGAAAATGAACCCCAACATGCCTACCTCAAGACACATCATAATTAAAATGGCAACATTCAAAGACAAAGAGAGAATTCTAAAAGCAGCAAGAGAGAAACAACTAATAACATACAAGGAAGCTCCAATAAGGCTATCCCCAGATTTCTCAGCAGAAACACTACAAGGCAGAAGGGAATGGCAAAAAATATTCCAAGCAATGAAAAACAAAGGCCTACAACCAAGTATACTCTACCCAGCAAGGCTCTCATTCAAAATGGAAGGCGAAATAAGGAGTTTCTCAGATAAAGGAAGACTAAAAGAATACGTCTCCACCAAACCGGCAATGCAAGAGATGCTAAAGGGTCTGCTCTAAGAAGATAAAGAAACAGAGAGAGACAGAGAAGAACACGAGTACAAAGGGGAAAAATGACAATGAATAAGTACTTATCAGTAATAACCTTAAATGTAAATGGATTAAACGCTCCAATTAAAAGACATAAGGTAGCTGAATGGATTAGAAAGAATGACCCACATATATGCTGTCTACAAGAGACCCACCTTAGCACAAAAGATCTACACAGACTGAAAGTAAAGGGATGGAAAAAAGTATTTCAAGCAAATGGATATGAAAAAAAAGCCGGGGTAGCAATACTTATATCAGACAAAACAGATTTCACAGCAAAGTCCATAAAAAGAAACAAAGAAGGGCTTTTCATAATACTTAAGGGAAAAATCCATCAAGAAGATATAACCCTTATAAATATATATGCACCCAACTTAGGAGCACCCAAATATATAAGGAAAATTTTGAAAGACTCCAAGAAAGATATAGACAGCAACACACTCATCGTAGGGCATTTTAACACCCCATTGTCAACACTGGACAGATCTTCGAAGCAAAGAAACACCAAAGATATTGAGGCACTGAACAACACTCTAGATCAAATGGACTTAGTTAATATATATAGAAGTTTTCACCCCAAAGAAGGAAAATATACATACTTCTCAAGTGCACATGAAACATTTTCAAAGATAGAACACATGGTAGGACACAAAACAAGCCTCAATAAATTCAAGAAAATTGAAATTATATCAAGCATCTTCTCAGATCACAATGGCTTAAAATTGGAAGTCAACCTCAAGGGAAAAACTCAAAAACATTCAAACTCATGGAGAATGAATAACATGCTATTAAATATTGAATGGGTCAACAATGACATCAAGGAAGAAATCAAAAAGTTCCTGGAAACCAATGATAATGAACACACAAAAACCCAAAACGTATGGGATACAGCGAAAGCAGTCTAAAGAGGACAGTTCATAGCAATACAAGCCTACCTAAAAAAGCTAGAAGAATCTCCAATAAAAAATTTAACCCTACAGCTACAAGAACTAGAGGAAGAACAACAAGCAAAACCCAGATCAAGTAGAAGGAAGGAAATCACCAAGATCAGAGCAGAATTAAATGACATAGAGTCTAAAGTAACAATTCAAAAGATCAACAAAATAGGAGCTGGTTCTTTGAAAAGATAAACAAAATTGACAAGCCTTTAACCAGGGTCATCAAGAAAAAAAGAGAGAGGACCCAAATAAATAAAATCAGAAACGAAAGAGGAGAAATCACAACTGATACCACAGAAATACAAAGAATTATAAGAAATTATTATGAACAACTGTATGGCAAGAAATTTGACAACCTAGAGGAAATGGACAGATTCCTGGAAAACTATAGTCTTCCCAAACTGAATCAAGAAGAAGCAGAAAGTCTGAATAGACCAATAACAGCTAGTGAAATTGAAGCAGTAATCAAAAAACTCCCTGCACACAAAATCCCAGGACCGGATGGCTTCACAAGTGAATTCTACAAAACATTTAGGAAAGAACTAACTCCTATACTCCTCAGACTATTCCAAAAGATACAAGAAGAGGAAAGACTCGCAAACTCGTTCTATGAAGCCAGTATAACCCTAATTCCAAAACCAGGTCAAGACACAACAAAGAAAGAAAACTACAGACCAATATCGCTGATGAACATAGATGCTAAAATCCTCAACAAAATATTGGCAAACCGGATCCAGCAACACATTAGAAAGATCATACACCACGATCAAGTAGGATTCATCCCAGGGATGCAAGGATGGTTTAATATTCGCAAATCAATAAACGTGATACACCACATAAACAAAATGAAAGACAAAAACCACATGATCATATAAATAGATGCGGAAAAAGCATTTGATACAGTACAACACCCATTTATGATAAAAACTCTCAGCAAAATGGGAATAGAGGGAGCATACCTCAACATAATAAAGGCCATATATGAGAAACCTGAAGCCAACATCATACTCAATGGGCAAAAACTGAGAGCATTTCCCCTAAGATCAGGAACAAGACAAGGATGTCCGCTCTCTCCACTCCTATTCAACATAGTCTTGGAAGTTCTAGCCTCAGCAATCAGACAAGAAAGAGAAATAAAAGGCATCCAAATTGGAAAAGAGGAAGTAAAACTGTCATTATTTGCAGATGACATGATAGTGTACATGGAAAATCCTTTAGACTCCACAAAAAAACTACTCAACTTAATAAGTGAATTCGGCAAAATAGCAGCATACAAAGTCAACATTAAAAAATCGAAGGCATTTTTATACACCAACAATAAAAACTCAGAGATAGAAACTGAAAGAAAAATTCAATTTACCATAGCAACAAGAAAAATAAAATACCTAGGAATAAACTTAACCAAAGAGGTAAAAGACCTGTACACAGAAAACTACATAATGCTGAAGAAAGAAATTAAAGAAGATACAAATAAATGGAGCACATACCATGCTCATGGATGGGAAGAATCAACATCATTAAAATGTCCATACTACCCAAAGCAATTTATAGATTCAATGCAATCCCTATTAAAATACCAGCAACATATTTCACAGACCTAGAACAAATACTCCAAAAATTTATATGGAACCAAAAAAGAGACCGAATAGCCACAGCAATTTTGAGGAAGAAGAACACAGTAGGAGGAATCACAGTACCTGGTATCAAACTATACTACAAGGCAACGGTAATCAAAACAGTCTGGTACTGGCATAAAAACAGACATATAGATCAATGGAACAGAATAGAGAGCCCAGAAATAAACCCAGGTTCTTATGGTCAACTAATATTTGACAAAGGGGGAAAGAACATCAAATGGAGTGTAAAGAGCCTCTTCAACAAATGGTGTTGGGAGAACTGGACAGGGACATGCAAAGAAATGAAACTAGACCACCAGCTCACAGCATACACCAGAATAAACTCAAAATGGATCAAAGACTTAAATGTAAGCTGTGATACCATAAAAGTCCTAGAGGAAAAAATAGGCAGGAAAATTTCAGATATCCCACGTAGCAACATTTTCACTGATATATCTCCTAAGGCAAGGGAAATAAAGGAAAGAATAAACAAATGAGACTACATCAAACTAAAAAGTTTCTGCTCAGCTAAAGAAAACATCAGCAAGATGAAAAGGAAACCAACCATATGGGAAAATATATTCGCCAATGACATCTCAGACAAGGGATTGATCTCCAAAATATATAAAGAACTCATATGACTCAACACCAAGAAGACAGACAACCCAATTAAAAAATGGGCAAAAGACCTGAACAAACACTTCTCCAAAGAAGACATACAGAGGGCCCTTAGACATATGAAAGTATGCTCAACATCACTAGCCATGAGAGAGATCCAAATAAAAACCACAATGAGATACCACGTCACACCAGTCAGAATGGCCATCATCAACAAATCAACAAACAACTTGTGCTGGAGAGGATGCGGAGAAACGGGAACCCTAGTGCATTGCTGGTGGGAATGCAGACTGGTGCAGCCACTGTGGAAAACAGTTTGGAATTTCCTAAAAAAACTAAAAATGGAACTGCCTTTTGAACCAGCAATTCCATTGCTAGGATTATATCCAAAAAATCCTGAAACACCAATACAAAAGAACCTATGCACTCCAATGTTCATAGCAGCAGTATTTACAATAGCCAAGTGCTGGAAACAACCTAAATGCCCATCTGTAGATGAGTGGATCAAAAAACTGTGGTACATTTACACAATGGAATTCTATGTAGCAGAAAGAAAGAAGGAACTTCTACCATTTGCAACAACATGGGTGGAACTAGAGAAAATTATACTAAGCGAAATAAGCCAAGCAACAAAAGAAAAATACCCTATGCTGTCACCTATTACAGGAAACTAATTAACAACACAAACAAATGAGCAAAATTGAACCAGAGGTATGTAAACAAGAAGTAGACTAACAGTAACAAGGGGGGCGGGGGGGAGGAAGAGAAGGGTGTAAGAAGGGGAAGGGTCAAGTAAAAAATATATATATATGAATGACCCACGGACATGGGCTACTGAGTGGAGACTAAATGTGGGGGAAGGGAGGGACAGAGTGCAGGGAAGCAAGAGGGATAAAAAAGTGATACAACTGTAATGGAAAAACAAACAAAAAAAATTTCTTTAGTGGGGGAAAAATGAAAATATGAAGAATGGAAATGCCAGTTCAGTGAATATTAGGACAAAGATTTTCCTTCACGTTGTATATTTTTATCCCTATCTGATCCCTCCAGAGTTTGGCATTCTAAACAAGTAAGTAATGACATAAGTTTCTTTGCATGGAACTAATAAGACCAGATGTTAATAGAGGTTCCTTTTTACTTTTATTTTTATTATTTATTTATTTATTTATTTATTTTTTTTAGACCAAGTCTTTGACTGGAATGTCAAGCCTAAAGGAAACATACTTGGGCTCAGAATGTTACCACAAAGCCCTGAGGAACTGGGAATGACTTTCAAGGGTAATAAAAGCCCGTGAGATAAAAGGCCTGGTACCGTGGTTGGTTGTGCGGTCCACAGCAATCTTTCCAGGGAAGGAACGAAGGTTGTTTTCCTGAAAGATGGCTAGAAGGGACCTTAAGACACAATGAAAAACCAGAAAGACTTGGAAAAAACAGGTGTGTACAGGCAAGGATGAATGCCAGATATGTGGCTCAGCTTCTGTGCCCTGAAGAACAGACTGAGGGTCACCCCAAATAATCCTTGGGTACGTTCCAGCAAAGCAGAACTAAAGATCATAAGTGATCATTTGCTGTTCTTGTTATGTTTATGCAAACTAACAGGATAAATTAAAAATGGACTTAATGTAGTCCCTTTAAAGACAGGGAGGGTAACCTTAGGGAGAAAAATTATTATTCAAGGAAAATCACAATGATCAGTAGTAGACTATAAAATAGGGCAACTAACTGTCTTAAAAGTTTCTTCTCATTTAAAATATGGTTTCACTTGAAAATTAAACCATGTCTGTGATATCATCAAAGATATTGAAGTTGCAGGCAAATAGAATTTCAAGTGCCTTGCAACTGGATGTCTTCCCAATAAGACAGTCTTACAGATTTAGAGACTTGTTTGTGGGTTATGTTACATAAATTAACACGTGTTTTCTGTTTTCAAAGGACATAAGGCTATGATCGCATTACCTGAGTGATTGTCTGTATGCATAAGCCTCACTTAATCTTCTCCGCGGCGCTGCCTCCTGAGACTCAATGGTTTGGCTGAACTAAGTGGCTGGGTTGGTGAAGAATGGGGTGGTCTGTGGGCTTCACTTTAAAACTGGTTTCTCTTTTCTATCCTAATGGCTTGGACAGAAAAGGCCTAGATGTCTGAGAGGGGGAAAATCTAAACTATTTACCTCAGCCCAAACTAAGTATAATGGGCAAAAGGGTTTTGGACAGGTGAGATGTGCCTAGCACACCTTCTTACAAAGAAGCCCCTTTTTTTTTTCTTCCTAATATGGAACATTGAAAAATTAATCTCTGCCTTTTGTCATCTACTGGTTGTGTAGTAAATGATGTCTTTTAACCCTTTTCACCAAATCTGTTTCCCCCAGAACACAACAAGGACACCAGCCTGTTAAACCAAGAACGCCGTTGACTGGAAACAGCCAACTGACCTGGAGTCTGCACGATCCTTCCCCATGTGGGAAGGCCACCCTCCCCTCCACACTCCCACTCTTATTAGGGTTTTCTGGACCCAAGGGTAGGTAGAACGACGACCATGTCCAGCTTGAAGCAGCTAGAGGAGCTTGAGACCTTCGCCCATTGTCCATTACAAAATTACAAAGGGTCCTAATATTTGAGAGGGGGGGGATAGTTAATTTTTACGAAACAGGGGTATGGATTTAGGGGGATTGCTGGGGCAGGGGGGTGCTGGGTAGAGGGGAGCAAGGGGGAGAAAATTGGAACTGTTGTAACAATATACAGAGAAGAAAAACTCTGATTCCAAAAAACCTCCGCTGCCTTGCGGCATACCTCTTCAGGGGAAAGGCTAAGGAGAAGGGAAACTCTGACTCCAAACAGCCGCTGCCTTGCGGCATACCTCCTCAGGGGAAAGGCTAAGGGAGTAAACCCCGACAGAAAATCCGGAGCCGGAGTCCCTAAAGCAGTTTGACGTTGTAGTCAACACCGGCAACTCCTGCGGCGCACCTGAAGCGAAGCTGTATTGACTCTGTCTTTCCCCTTGGATCCTTCAGCTGCGAAGAGAGGGGGGGGTCTGCTGCATGGGCAACAGCTGGCCCTCCATATCACCCTGCCCAGGCTTTGTAGCTTCACTGGAGAGGACACTCCAGCGTCATCGCAAGATGTCGACTTAACACGGGAGGAGACAGTTACCGGTTATAAGCTCATCCGATTGGCGAAGGAAACAAGTGCCAGGGGTCTCCTCTGACGGTGGGAGAGGTCATCGCACCTCACTGGACAGCTACCGCCCGCCTCAAGCTGGGCAGCCCCCAGCCAATTAGGTGCCGTCTCGCCATGGCTCACCTGCCCCACTGGGTGCGTGGGGATCAGAGAGGCGTCTCTTGAAAAGTGGGCCACAAAACACTCGCACCAGGCAATTCCAAGCAAACAACAAGAAAGAAGCCTCCAGCTCTTTGCCTCGCTAGCTGGAACATCAGGACCATGTGTCCCGGACTTACTGCAGACCTTCCGTGGATCAATGGTGCCAGGAAAACCGCCGTCATCGACAGGGAACTGGCACGACTAAACATCGACATTGCGGCTCTACAGGAGACCCGGTTGGCCGACAACGGAACTATCAGAGAAACCAACTACACCTTCTACTGGCAAGGGAAGTCTCCGGACCAACAAGACAACACGGTGTTGGGTTTGCTGTGAAGAACACGCTTGTTAACTCCATAGAGCCACCCACAGGAGGCACAGAGAGATTACTTACCCTCCGATTGTCAACAACTTTCGGCCCAGTCAGCATTCTTAGCGCGTATGCCCCAACCCTCTGCGCCACCACTGAAGAGAAAGAACAGTTCTACCATGCACTGGACGAAGCGTTATCCAAGATCCCCAGAAGTAACGCTCTTTATCTCCTTGGAGACTTCAACGCAAGAGTAGGAGCCGACCACATGGCCTGGCCCACCTGCCTCGGAAACTTTGGGAGAGGAAAGATCAATGAGAGTGGTCAGCGACTGCTCGAGCTTTTGTGTCACCACGGCCTGTGCGTGACAAACACATTCTTCAAGTGCAAAGAGATCCACCAGGTGTCATGGAGGCACCCCCGCTCCCGCCACTGGCACCAGCTTGACCTCGTCATCACCAGAAGAACGGATATTGGCAGCACCCTCCTCACCCGCAGCTACCACAGTGCAGACTGCGACACGGACCATGCCCTCGTGGTAAGCAAGGTGCGCATAATGCCGAAGAGGTTGCACCACTCCAAGATGAAGGGTCGCCCACGCATCAACACCAGTTGTGCCAGCAACCCAGTTAAGACCCAGCAATTCATCAACAAGATGGAAGATGCACTCGGCGAGGGAATGGCGGCAGATGACATTATCGAATCCAATTGGCCACGTCTCCGCGACGCCATATACAACTCCGCCATTATTGCTTACGGGAAGAAAGAGCGGAAGAACGCTGACTGGTACGAGGCTCACTGGGAAGAAATGGAACCCGTGATCGAGGCTAAGAGGAAGGCCCTACTGGCTTACAAGGCCACGCCCACTCCCAGTACACTTCAAGCTCTACGGGCTGCCAGGAACAAAGTCCAGAAGACCGCCCGCCACTGTGCCAACACCTATTGGCTAAACCTGTGCAGAAGCATTCAGGAAGCCGCCGATATAGGCAACGCACGAGGAATGTATGAGGGTATCAAGAAGGCAACAGGCCCAATCCCCTCCAAGATCACCCCCCTTAAGTCCAAGACAGGTGAGGTCATCACTGACCAGGAACAGCAAATGCGGCGGTGGACCGAGCACTACCTCGAACTGTACACGACGAGGAACACCGTAACAGACACTGCTCTTAACGCCATCCCAGACCTACCAGTCATGGAGGAGCTAGACACCCCACCTACTGCGGCAGAGCTCGGCAAAGCCATCAACCGCCTCGCTTGGGGGAAAGCACCAGGAAGCGACGGAATCCCTCCAGAAATCCTAAAGAGCGGGAAACCAGTCCTGCTACAGCCGCTCCACCATCTACTCTGTCTCTGCTGGAAGGAGGGTTACATCCCCCAGGATATGAGAGACGCCAACATTATCACCATGTACAAGAACAAAGGAGACCGCAGTGACTGCAACAACTACCGGGGCATCTCTGTCCTCAGCGTCGTCGGCAAAGTATTCGCCCGGGTCGCTCTTGCCCGCCTGCAGACCCTTGCTTCCCGCGTCTACCCAGAGTCCCAGTGTGGCTTCAGAGCTGGCCGATCAACAGTGGACATGATCTTCTCTCTACATCAGCTGCAGGAGAAGTGTCACGAGCAGCATAAACCACTCTACCTCGCCTTTATCGACCTCACGAAGGCGTTTGATCTGGTCAGTCGAAGCGGACTCTTCAGCTTGCTACAGAAGATTGGCTGTCCACCACATCTGCTTGCTGTGGTCATGTCCTTTCACGACAACATGCACAGCACGGTGTCCTACAACGGCGCAACCTCTGAGGCCTTCCCAGTCAGCAGCGGAGTAAAGCAGGGCTGCGTCCTCGCGCCTACGCTGTTCGGAATCTTCTTCTCCATGCTCCTCCAATACGCCTTTAAGGACTGCAGCGAGGGTGTCTTCATTCACACCAGATCCGATGGCAAGCTCTACAACCTGGCCCGTCTACGAGCCAAGACCAAAGTCAAAGAGGTGCTCATCCGTGAGATGCTCTTCGCCAACGACGCAGCCTTGACATCACACTCCGAAGAGTGACTCCAGCAGCTAGTCACTTGCCTTTCCCACGCATGCAAGGAGTTCGGACTAGCCATCAGCCTGACGAAGACGAATGTTATGGCTCAAGGCACGGGGACTCCCCCATGCATCACCATCGACGGATACACCCTGGAGGTTGTCAACGACTTCACTTACCTCGGGTCCACCATCTTGAGCTCTCTGTCAGTTGACTTGGAGGTCAACCGGAGAATCGCCAGGGCAGCCAGTTATGGCCAGACTGAACCGGCGAGTGTGGAACAATTCCAGCCTCACTGAGAAAACCAGACTGCGCATCTACCAAGCCTGCGTACTCAGCACTCTCCTCTATGGCAGCGAGACGTGGACCACCTACGCAAGGCATGAAAGGAAACTCAACAGCTTCCACATGAGGTGCCTGCGACGCGTCCTGCATGTCGCCTGGCAGGATAAGGTTCCCAACACTGAGGTGCTGAAGCGAGCCAACATGAGCAGTTTGCATGCAGTTCTTAGTGAGAGACGCCTCAGGTGGCTCGGCCATGTCAAAAGAATGGATGCAGGCCGTATTCCCAAGGACCTCCTCTATGGCGAGCTAGCAGAAGGCCAGAGGATGACAGGGCGCCCAAAACTGCGGTTCAAAGACATCTGCAAAAAGGATATGACACAGTGCTCCATCAATCTCAACACATGGGAAGTTCAAGCAGACGACCGCCTAGCCCGGAGGCTCACGGTCAGGCAAGGTACGTCACGTGCAGAGGCTGCGTGCAACGAGGAGGCGGTCCAGAAAAGATCGAGGCGGAAGCAGTGTCAACAGCAGCAACAACAGCCATCTGCCTTCACCTGTAACAAGTGCGGCAGGGATTGTCACTCCCGAGTCGGACTGCACAGCCATTCTCGGTGGTGCAGATAGACTCTCAAGAAGCTACGCCATCGTCTCTCGAGACGGACGGCTGCCGATGATGACGATGACGATGATGATGTAACAATATAATCAATAATAAAAAAAATGAAAAACTGAAACAAGGAATCAAATTTGAATCTGTTTCCCAAAAATATTTCAGAAACCTTTAATAAAGAAACTAGAATAACTCCAAATAATACATGAGCAAATAATTTAAACCTCTACTGTGTATTACACACCATGTATATACTATATACTTTATGTGAGGACAAGAATTTTCTTTAATCTTGTGTTAGATTAATTTCAGGTAAATAAATACATTATCTCATGATAGATATATTGACTGAGTGCCTTGTTCAAGAAATTTAAAGAATATTTTTAGCTGCTTTAGAGGTAGATTATTAGGTGATTAACAAAAGATGTATTATAATATATGATTACTAAGGAGATTACTTGTGAACAAAGAATATGCTAAATAGGAGCGATTAAATTTTAATTATAGCTGAAAAAAAAAGAAATATGTCACTGGTATTTTAATAGGGATTGCATTGAATCTGTAAATTGCTTTGGGTAGTATGGCCATTTTGATGATGTTGATTCTTCCCATCCAAGAACATGGTATTTGCTTCCACTTATTTGTATCTTTCTTAATTTCTTTCTTCATTGTTGCATAATTTTCAGGGTACAGGTCTTTTATCTCTTTGGTTAAGTTTATTCCTATGTACTTTATTTTTCTTGTTGCTATAGTAAATGGTATTTTCTTTTTTGTCTCTGTCTCCGATATCTTGTTGGTGTACAGAAATGCCTTAGATTTCTGTATATTTATTTTGTACCCTGCTGTTTTGCCAAATTCACTTATTATATCGAGTAGTCTTTTAGTGGAGTTTATAGGGTTTTCTATGTATACTATCATGCCATCTGCAAATAGTGATAGTTTTATTTCTTTTTACCTAATTTGGATGCCTTTTATTTCTTTTTCTTGTATGATTGCTGTGGCTAGGACTTCCAACACTATGTAGAATAGAAGTGGAGAGCGTGGACAGCATTTTCTAGTTCCTGATTTCAGGGAGAACACTTTCAGTTTTTGTCCATTGAGTGTGATGTTGGCTTCAGGCATCTCATATATAGCCTTAATTATGTTAAGGTATGCTCCCTCTATTCCCATTTTGCTGAGTGTTTTCATCATAAATGGGTGTTGTACTTTATCAAATGCTTTTTCTGCATCTCTTTATATGATCATGTGAGTTTTGTCTTTCGTTTTGTTTAGGTGGTATATTACATTTATTGATTTGCGAATATTAAACTATCCTTGCATTCCTGGGGTGAATCCCACTTGATCGTGATATATGATCTTTCTAATGTATTGCTGAATCCTGTTTCCCAATATTTTATTGAGGATTTTAGCATCTATGTTCATCAATGATATTGGCCTGTAGTTTTCTTTCTTTGTTGCGTCTTGACCTGGTCTTGGGATTAGGGTAATACTGGCTTCATAGAAAGAGTTTGGGATTTTCCCCTCTTCTTGCATTTTTTGGAATAGTTTGAGGATGGTAGGAGTTAGTTCTTCCCTAAATGTTTGGTAGAATTCGCCTGTGAAGCCATCCAGTCTAGGGCTTTTGTGTGCAGGGAGATTTTTGATTACTGTTTCAATTTCCTTCTTTGTTATTGGTCTGTTGAGACTTTCTACTTCTTCTTGATTCAGTTTTGGAAGGTTATATGTTTCTAGAAATTGGTCCATTTCTTCTAGGTTGTCAAATTACTTACCATACAGTTGTGTGTAGTAATTTCTTACAATTGTTTTTATTTCTGTGGTATCAGTCATGATTTCTCCTCTTTCATTTTTGATTTTGTTTATTTGGTTCTACTCTCTTTTTTTCTTGATGAGCCTGGCTAGAGGCTTGTCGATTTTCTTTATTTTTTCAAAGAACCAGCTCCTAGTTTTGTTGATTTTTTGGATTGTTTTTTTAGTCTCTATGTCATTTAATTCTGCTTTGATCATGATGATTTCCTTTCTTTTTCTTGCTGTGGCTTTGTTTGTTGTTGTTGTTCTACTTCTTGTAGCTTTTGGATTAGATATTTTTGAGATACTTCTGTCCTTTTCAGATATGCCTGTATTGCTATGAACTTCCCGCTCAGGACTGCTTTTGCTGTGTCCCATAGGTTTTGGGCTGTTGTGTGCTCATTGTCATTAGTTTCTAGAAATTTCTTGATTTTCTCTTTGATGTCATTGTTAACCCATTCATTATTTAATAGCGTGTTATTCATTCTCCATGAGTTTGAGTGTCTTTGATTTTTTTCTCTGAGGTTGATTTTTAGTTTCAAGGCAGTGTGGTCTCAAAAGATGCTTGATATGATTTCAGTTTTCTTGAATTTGTTTAGGCTTGTTTTGTGTCCTTTTATGTGGTCTATCTTTGAAAATGTCCCATGTGCATTTGAAAGAATGTATATTTTTCTTCTTTGGGGTGAAAAGTTTTATATGTATCAGTTAAGTCCATGTGGTTTAGTGTGTTGTTCAATGCTTGTATATCCTTGGTGTTTCTTTGCTTGGATGATCTGTCTATTATTGATAATGGAGTGTTGAAGTCCCCTACTATGAGTGTGTTGTTGTTAATATCCTTCTTGTGGTCTTCTAGTATTTGCTTTATATATTTGGGTGCTCCTACATTGGGTGCATATATGTTTATCAGTGTTATATCTTCTTGATGGATTGTTCTTTTAAGTATTATGAAATGTACTTCTTTGTCTCTTTTTTATTGCCCTTGCTTTGAAATTGGTTTTGTCTGATATGAGGACTGCTACCCCAGCTTTTTTTTCAGGTCCATTTGATTGAAATATTTTTTTATATCCCTTTACTTTCAGTCTATGTAAATCTTTTGTTTTGAAGTCTGTTTCTTGTAGAAAGCTAATATGTGGGTCCTATTTTCTTATCCATTCCGTTACCCTATGTCTTTTAACTGGAGCATTTAATCCATTTACATTTAATGTTATTATTGACATATATTTATTCATTTCATTCATTTCCCTTTGTATCTCTGTTTGTCTACTCTTTTTTGTTTTTTTCTCTTCCTTTTTCTCAGAATATTCCCTTTAGCATCTCTTGCAGTGCTGGTTTGGTGAAGATGTAATCTTTTAGTCTTCCTTTGATAAACTCCTTATTTCACTTTCCATTTTGAATGAGAGCCTTGCTGGGTAGAGTATTCTTGGTTGTAGGCCTCTGTTTTTTATTGCTTGAAATATTTTTGACCATTCCCTTCTGGCTTGTAGTGTTTCTGTTGAGAAATCAGTTGAGAGCCTTATTGGAGCTCCCTTGTAAGTTATTTGCTGTTTTTCTCTTGCTGCTTTTAGGATTCTCTCTTTGTCTTGTAATGTTGCCATTTTAACTATGATGTGCCTTGGAGTGGGTTTTTGGTGGTTCCTCTTTATTGCAACTCTCTGTGCTTCCTGGACTTGCATAACTTTTTCTCTCATCAGGTTGGGAAAATTTTCTGTCAATATTTCTCCTATCAGTTTATCTATTCCTTGTCCTTCTGATCCCTCTTTAATTCTGATTACTCTTGTATTGTTCTTTCTTATGTTATCTTGTTACTCCCTTACCTCTTCTTCAGATTTTTCAATCTTTTTTCATTTAGCTGTATCGTCTAAGAATTTTTTCCTACATTATCCTCTCACTCACTAATACAATCCTCTGCTTTGTTTAGTCTGCTTTTGACTGATTCTACTGTGTTTTTCAGTTCAGAGATTGCATTCTTCATTTCTTCCTGGTTCTTGTTGATAGTTTCTATGTCTTTTTTTAATGCTGCTGTAGTTCTCTGCAAGTTCCCTGTAATTTTCTTGTAGCTGCTGGTAGCTTTCTTGGAGGTTGTCATAGTTGTTTTTAAGGTTGTCGAGTATATTGAGCTTCTTCACCACCATTGTTTTGAATTCCATGTCTGACATTAGGGCTATGACTATTCCATCTACCTCTCTTTCTGGGGATTCCTCTTTTTTTTTTTTTCATTTAGAGGTTGTTTCTGCGTCTTACCATGTTGGATTCTTCTTGTTTGTTTTTGTTATTTGGATTTGTCTGCTTTGCCTTCCCACCTTTGTAGTATGAGATTCTTTATGGTAGATCTGGGGGTTTCAGTGGTGCAGTCTCTTTGATCTCCTGAGCCTGATGTTTTTGGGGTACCCTTTACGTTGTTTGTTTATGCTGTCTGGTTATATTTCAGATGTTTTTTGTAAGGATCTTCCTTCTGACTGGTTGACTGATAGTCACTCTATCCACTTTATCTTGAATATTTTTGTGGAGATGTCAGTTCAGCCTTTGTGTGTTGTCTTGTTTTTCTGTATCCACAGCTGGTCTAATGAGGTGGGTCAGAGGTTCCTGTTCCTTGCAGCAGTGGGCCCCACTCTGGGCGTTCCTTCGGTGCCTGTTGGAGCTAGCCAAGGTGTCCTTGCAGGCATGCCTGTGAGCGAGTAAGGCGGCCTGAGAGCTTGCCTCAGGCCTGCTGTGCAGCGCTCAGGTAGTTTCCCAAGGTGGCCAGGGAGCTAGCCTCAGGCCTGCCGCACTGTGTTCTTGGAGTTGGTCTCTCGCCTGCCAGTGCTGGGCCCCAGATACTCGTGCACAGTGGAAGTGAGCGATTGGTGCCTATTGATGTTGGCAAGGTGTTTTTGTGCTCACGCGCCTGTGCTCATTCAAGGTAGCTGGGGAGCTAGCCTGCATAAGCGCTCCGGGAGTTGGTCTCTTGCCTCTTAGGTTGGGGCCCAGAACACTTGTGTTTAGTAGAAGTGAGTGTCTGTGAGTCGCTGTTGCCTGCTGTTCTGGCGCCGCAGCCGCCCACCATTCCGACACCCGCCTGGGTGGGCACAAGCAGAGCCTGAGCAAATGCTTTGCGCTCCGGCCTGGCACTTGGGACCGGCGCTCACTGAAGCTGGCCTGGGGCAAGTGCGCACAGTCTTCTGCATATCCAGTGGGCCCTCCCTGCGACCGTTGGGGCACTGATCTTATGTCTGTTGGGGTGTGTCCGAGGGGCACCTGGACTCACGGCCCTGTACACCTGGGCCAGTAAAGGAGGGCACTTCCCTATGCACACCCGTGACCCAAGGGGAGGGTTGGGGAGTGGGCGAGCGCACTTCTGTGCCTGCGCTCCTCAAGAATGTCCTATCACCCCCAAACTTCCCCCCCCCTCTCCACAGTTCACAAGAGAAAAATACAAAGGAAAAATTACAATTTTACATTCTCAGCAGCAGGCTGTCTCCCATCTTCCAGTGCCAATGCCGCCTGGTCGAGTCCAGTCTCTGCCAGTGGGCAGAGATCTGCTTTCCTCCTGACTCCTTTCTGGAGAAGCCCGTGGTCGCCAAAAAGCCTTTGTGTCCTTTCAGCTGCATCTCGGTCAGCCACCCCAGTCAGGAATCCCTTTTGTCCCTTTTTCTTCCACTATCCTCACTAAACACGTTGTTCCCAGATGGTTTTTCTCTAATCCAGCAGTGCCAAGGCTCAACTCCCGCCAGTGTCCAGCTGCTCACTGAGATGTTCTGTCTGCAATTAGTCCAAACTGCTGACAGGTCTCAGGAGCCTGAGAATGCAGCCTCCCCTCACTCCTCCACCATCTTCCCTAAGACATATATCTTTAAGGAAGAGGAAGATAGTCATTTAGGTTTTCTATATTCCCCTCAACAAACAGAGGCATAGAAAGTATATAGCAGAGATTAAATATTTGTTAAATTAAATGAAGAGAAATCCAAACAACTGAAAGTCTTTCATACATACTGGAATAATCATGACTCCAATTTCATCCACACAAATCCCCCTCTTTCTTCATTACCACCCTGTCCTGCACCCACAAACCAAGCCCTATTTATTTAGTAAAGATTTTCTAATCTTTCAAGGCTGCACTGGGTTACCTAAAAACCAGTTCAGGAGATGAAATGGAGAGACAGTGTATAGTATTGGAATAAGCAAAAACTTTGAGTTAAGTAGACAGTGTCCAAATCCTGACTCTACTATTTCAGAGATATATAATTTTAGATTATTCACATCATAGACTAAATTATCAGTGAAAGGCGGATATGAACACTAACTCATCAGCATCATGACTTTAATAGTTTTGAATATTTACACTGATAATTCTCCCAATACCTTTATATGTATAATCTTACTTAACTCTCAGAATAACCTTGTGACATAAGTGCTAGTATTATCCTAATTTTATATATTAATAAGTTAATGCACGAAGGGCATAAATTATTTCACAAATTTGATGAGTATTAAACAAATATATGAAATACTCAGTACATAGTAAAATTTCTAGTTCCATCCTTATTATACATATGATAGTTTGTCAAGGAATTCAAAACAAAAGGCATCAGTATAACAAGGGAAGAACTGCTGTGACTGTCATACTTTGCCAAATCAAAATATTATATCCAGAAATACAAATTTGTATTTTCTTAAAGACTTCATAAATGAACTTATCACATCATATTATTAGTTTCAAGCAAAATGATAATTTAGCAAAAAGAAATATTTGAGTTTTTCTCCCATTTTCCCACTTTAAACCAGAACAGTGTCAATGCCTATCAGTTTAAGGGTGTTGACTAGCACAGTTCTTCCTAATGTCAAAAGCCTTTAGAAACTATTCATATCAACATGAGAATATCTCTACTTTGTTTGAGGGCTTAAATGCTTCCATAATGATTCAAAACCGAAATACACTTATGATTGTCGAAATTAAAAGAAGAGATAGGAAGAGACATTTGCTTGATATTAGAAATGTTTTTTCAAAACATTCTTAAATTCAGGGCAATAATTTTATGTCTAAGTAGTTGTCCACCTCAATTTCTTTTCTTCAAATTCAGGGTCAGTTCTTATATATTTATATAAGTGTTTTCAGTATGGTAGATAAGATATAAGGTTCATAAATTAAATTAAAATGTCTTGATCTTGGCTGCATACAAAATCTCTAAGTACCTTTCAAAAACGCTCATGTCTGGGCCTCACTCATGACCAATTGATTTAAAATATCTAGGGGAGACTAAACTAAGTGTTAAAAAAATTTAATTAAAAAATTAAATATCTGCAGGTGAAGTCTGGACATAAGTATTTTGTAAAAACTTTTTAATTGACTTATGTGTAATGATGAATGGAAATGTTCAGAGTCAGCAGCACACACAAACACTAATATCCATGACAAAGTATTTTTTGGCTTATGCATAGCCCTAAAGCTTGGCTTAATTGATGGATGATATGATGCACATATATGTGTATTCAGCAAAATGACTACCACAAGGTTAGTTAACACCTTTATTCCTTCACATTATTTCCATTATGTGTATGTTTTGCGGGTGGTGGTGATAGCATTTATGATTGACTCTCAACAACTTTCAAGTATATAATGCAGTACTGTTAATTATAGTCATCATGTTGTAATTACAGCCCCAGAACTTATTTATCTAATACCTGAAATTTTGTATCTTTAACCAACATCTCTCCATTTCCGCTACATACCTCCAGTGCCTGACAACCACTATTACACCCTCTACTTCTGATTTTGGCTTTTTTAGATTCTGCATATAAGTGGGATAACGCAGTATTTGTCTTTCTCTGTCTTATTTCACTTCACATGATGCTCTCAAGGTCATCCATGTTGTTGCAAAAGGTAGAATTGCCTTCTTTTTACAGATGAAATATATTTCAGTGTGTGTGTGTGTGTGTATTTTCTTCATCTGTTCATCACTGGTGGACACTTACATAGTTTCCATGGTTGGCTATTGTAAATAATGCTGCAGTGAACATAGGAATACAAATGTCTTTTTGAGATAGTGTTTTCATGTTATCATTTCCTTCAGATAAATACCCAGAAGTAGGATTGGTGAATCATAGGGTGCGAGTCAGCCTGATACTATGAAGGTAAGCTTTGGCGTTCCTGGTGAAGTTGGCACTCACTTCACTCTCTTTCTGGGCTTCTGGGACTTGGAAGGGGATAACATGTATGTAGTGTCAATGGACCTGCCATCCTCAGTGCATTCTTTCTCATTTCAGTCCTTCACACAGGTGCTGTAGTTATTTACCTGGAATCTTGACCATGTGAAAGTATTTTCCTGAGCAGATAATTATTCATATAGATATTTATTGTGGAAGGTTTCAAAGAGGCAATCCATAAAATTTCCAGTGCTGTGTTTTCAGTCTTCATCCTGAAAGCTGAAAACTAAAGTGGAAGCTAGGACACAAGCTACTTCCTATGGCCTAATCAAACTCCAGGTCCTCCTTCTGGAAATGCAAATGGTGCTCAAAGCTCTTCCAGTGTGTTTAAGTTTTCTCACAAGACAGCATCACTTATTCTGCTTTCTTTGGACATATTATTGTTTTCCTACTGATCCAATACTGCAACCACCAAATCTCATTTCTCCCAAGTTCTGTTGGTTCCTCATTGTTTATCCTGTTCCTTTAATACATTCCAGACCCACATTTTCTGTGTTCTCAGAATGTGCAGTAACAGCTTGAATTCCAGTCACCAAGACCATAGCAAACCTTCAAAGGACAAAGAGAAAACCCCCAATTTTGTCTTGTTACTGAGTCCCTGCTTTGAACTAACTCTGTAGGTGATGTTCTTAATACTTCTATTGTATATAATATTGAGTTTTAAGGTCACTGCATACTATGATTGACCCTAGATAAACTGAACCAGATGTGAACTTTGCTTTTCTTGTCTTTTCAACCTGTTTTCTTTATCTGCATTGTATTTTTCTGAACCATGGCCAACTAAGCATTGTCCTCCCTTCTGTATCTCCCTGGGTCAGAGGACCCTCACCATAAGACACCATTGAGTTTTTACCTATGGCCAGTGACATGACTGTGACATAAGATTTGGCAATATGCACCTAATATTAAAAGTTACTTGCTGTGCCTCTGAATAAAACAAGTCAAATAAATTAGACCAATGAAATCAAGCTTATCTAAAGGTTATTGAGTTATCTTCCCAGACTAAGTTTTAATTTTAAGAGTAGCTATTTAAAAATATAACCCAGTCACCTATCTAGAAATTTAAACTGCCTTATTGTTGTCCCTAAAGGTTATATCAGAAGGGGAAGAGATGATAGTCTTTGGTACTGGGATTTGGAAACAGAAGCTAGAAATTTGCCTTATTCTTATCGATTCTAAAATTATATAACTACCACTATGGTGTAGATGTGAGTGGGGAGCTGGGTAGTAAAAGTTGTACAAAATCACTAATAAAAAACAGACTCAATAAGTTAAGTCTAGAAAGCAGATTCACACTTCAGGAAATGAGAAGTTGTGTGTAAGGACCTGCTAAGTATGCCATTATTTTTAGAAAAATGAATAATTTAAAGCTATGTTAATGGAAGTAAATTGGTCTTCAATATAGATGCATTGGTGAAGAAGACATTAGTTATGATTTAGAAGAAAGCAATTATAGGGAATACAACAGAATTTTCTAGTATTCTGATGATACTGTGAAATTTTATTGAGCTATACTTTATAATTTGTGTTTATATTATAATACGTGTGTGGGTGTGTTTATACACACACATATACATATATATGTGTGTATGTACACACACATATATATGTATATATATGCAATTTCAAGTTTTTTTAATGTGGAAAGAATTTTGAGGTGAGTGCTAGCTTTTTGCATTTTAAAATTAAGTTTTTCTCTTTTCCATTAAGTTTTGGCTTACTCATTCTAACTTTGTATTACTTTTAGTTTCTTTTCAACCTGTGATTTTTTCTAGTTCATCCAATTCTGAGTGGGCAATAACTTCATTTAGTGGGTTTACTGAATAGAAAAATCAATAAAATATGCAGTAGTAAATTTGTCCAGACAGGATAAGTTCATAAACAAGCACAGCCTCTATGGCCCATGAGGCAGCCTCAACATGGATCAGTGATAAGAACCACTTATACCTAAAAGCAGTAAAAAAACCTTTTTACTGACCCTAAATAGCTCAAGGTCTTTCTACTTCTTCCAAAATAAGTGGGAGGGAAACCCAAGTGTTGACGTATTTATAGGAATCGAGAATTCCAACACATTTTAGAAATCATTCATTCCAACCCTTTCCTTTCATAAATAAACAATAACCAAGAAATTAAGCAACTTACTTAGTTCTGCTACATAATTAGTGATAGAAATGGAATCAGATCTTATATCTCTCACTTTTCAAGCCAGCATATTTTACTTCTTTGGTCTTCCTTTCCACAAAAACTTCCTTTATAATAAATTGATATGTGTTTCTTGGCCTGTGGTTTTTTCATGTATTCTCAACAGATTCCTCTTCAATAATAAAAAGCTTCACTTGCCATGGGATTATCTTATTATTTTCTTTCAAATAACTCCTCTAATATTGCTTTAGAGCCATTTCTGCTATAAGGATATGTATACCTCTGACTATTAAATAGTTGTTTTAATTCATTTATTTGACATTATTGAGAACCTATTCCACACTGCACACTACAGTTGGTGCCGGGCGTTCAGATGTAAGCAAAATAGTGTCATTGTAGTACTGTAGGTCAAGTGAGGAAAACAGATAGATTTTAAAATAAGTATAATGAAAATAAATACATGTAATAAAGAGCCTGACTGGATTTATTTTTTGTTGCTGACAGCTTCCAAAAATTACCACTTCCTCTTTTCTTTGTGCCCCACTTCTGGGCAAGTGGGTTAAAGAAAACCCAGTGGGTAAGAAAGCCATATATACACACACACACACATATATATATATATATACATATATATACACACATATGTATACATACATTCACACACAAATATATATGATACACATAAGAAAATGTCAACAAGAAAAAGTTTATTTGAGACTTCCGGCCAAGATGGAGGCTTAGACGGACATGCTTGGTCTCCCTCTACAACTAGAGAGGAATACAACTACTTCAAAACAAAAGATAACTAGAAATTCCAGAAAATAAAACTACACAGAAGCCCAACGTACAAAGTTATAGACCAGCGGCACTCTTTGGGCAGGTAAGAGTGAAAGTGGGTGGTGCTGTTTGCGGTAGCATCTGGGACAGCGGCAGGGAGAGCAATCCCAGCTGCAGTCAAACTCCAGCAGATCACGACCCCAACGCTCAGAAAAGCAGCCACTACATCACCTCCAACAGTGAGACCCAGAGGGTGGGAGGATGGATCCCGGTCTCCTAGCGGAATAACTGCAGGGATCCATCTTGGACCCCCGCCCCCACACAAAGCACAACAGCGCTGCGAAATAGGTTGTGGATTGCCACCGGTCTCTGGGTTGTGACGAGTACACAGGCACTGCCCCCTATAGCTGGCCCAAGAAAACAAAACACATCTGTCAAAATGAGGCAGACAACTATAGAAATCCCAGTGGCGCAGCTCACCAGGCAACAGATGAAGAATCTGACAGATGAACAAATAAGAAACCTGTCAGAGGCTCAGTTCAGGGCCATTGTTATCAGGTGGTTTACAGAATTAACAAAAGATCTGGAAAAAGATGAGAAAGAATTGAAAAACACTCATACTGACAGGAACAAAACTACATACGAGACAGATGGTGAGGAAATAAAATCCAGAGTTCAAATCAACAAACCAGAACATAGAGAAGGAGCAAACAGTCAACCAGTGCAGAGAGAGGAAACAGAAAGCAAAGAAAATGAAGAGAGGATCAGAAACCTCTGGGACAGCTATAAGAGACCCAATATAAGAATCATTGGTTTACCAGAGGGTGAAGAAGAAGAACTAGAAATTGAAAAATTAAGTGAAAATATAATAAAGCAGAACTTCCCAAACTTGGGGAAGGGAATAGACGTACAGGTCCAGGAAGCACAGAGAGTTCCAGAAAAACTGGACCCAGGGAGAACCACGCCAAGACACATTATAATCAAAATGTCAAAAGTTAAAGATAAAGAGAGAATCTTAAAAGCAGCAAGAGAGAAGAAAAGAATCATGTACAAAGGGGTGCCAATTAGACTATCAGCTGACTTCTCAAGGGAGACCCTGCAGACAAGAACGGACTGGCAAGAAATATTCAAAGTAATGAAAAGCAAAAACCTACAGCCATGAATACTCTATCCAGCGAAACTGTCATTCAGAATAGAAGGACAGAGAAAGTGTTTCCAGGACAAAATAAAACTGAAAGAGTTCATCAGATCCAAACCACTATTATATGAGATGTTAAAGGGACTGGTTTAGAAAAAGGAGGATCAAAACTATGAACACTAAAATGAAAACTGCATCACAAGAAACAACAACAGAAGCTAGGGAATTGAAACAAAGGCAAACTAAATAGGCTCAAGAGTGGAAAAAGAACTATAGGTATGGGGAGCATATTGGGGGGACGTCAGCAGAGAGGGGGAAGGGGGAGAGGGAGGGAGATGGTATAGGAATTGAGAAGCATAGTAAGATGGAATGGAATAGACAGAGAGAGGTTGAGAAGAACTATATACACAAACAATGGACATGGACTAAAAGGGGGGGACAACTGGAGGGAGGGGGACCACCAGGTGGAGGGGAGCAGAGGGAAGGGAAATTGGGAAAAATGTAACACTATAATCGATAAAATACATTTAAAAAAAGAAAAAGTTTATTTTTAGCAATCACCTAATTGTTTTAGAATATTTGAGTACCTTCTATGTGCTGGAGACAGTATTGGCAGCTAAACAGGAAACAAGATGGAGATTATGCTTGTATAAATTAGAAAACTCAGATAGTTCTTTTTTTAAGTATATATTATTGATTATATTGTTCTATTGTCTCAAATTCTTTTCCTTTTCTCCCCTCTGACCAGTACCCCCTTCCCTCCAGCAATCCCTTTTCCCTTAGTTCATGTCCATGGGCCATGCATATAACTTCTCTGGCTTCACCTTTTCCTATATTATTCTTAACTTTCTCCTGTCTATTTTGTACCAACAAATTACACTTCTTAATTCCTGTACCATTTTCCCACTTCTCCCCTTTCACCCTCCCAGATGATAACCCTCCAAATGATCCCCATACCTATGTTTCTGTTCCTATTCTGGTTTGCTTAGTTGGATTTTGTTTTTATTTTTTTTAGATTCAGTTGTTGGTAATTGTGTTTGTTGTCATTTTAGAGTTCATAGTTTTGATTTTCTTTTTTTTAAGTAAGTCCCTTAACATTTCATATAATAATGGCTTGGTGGTGATGAATTCCCTTAGCCCTACCCTGTCTGGGAAGCACTTCATCTGCCCTTCCATTCTAAATGAAGCTTTGCTGGATAATCTTGGTTGTAGGTCCTTGCTTTTCATCACATTGAATATTTCTTGCCAGTACCTTCTTGCCTGCAGTTTCTTTTGAGAAATCAGCTGATAGTCTTAGGACACCTCTTTGCAGGTAATTCTCTTCTTTTCTCTTGCTGCTTTTAAGAATCTCTTTCAAATAAAAACCACAATGAGATACCACTTCACACAGGTCACAATGGCAATCATCAACAAATCAACAAACAACAAGTGCTGGCTAGGAAGTGGAGAAAAGGGAACCCTAGTGCTCTTTTGGTAGAAATGCAGACTGGTGCAGCCACTATGGAAAACAGTATGGAATTTCCTTAAAAATATGAAAATGGAACTGCCTTTTGATCCAGCCATTCCACTGCTAGAGTTATACATGAAGAACCCTGAAACATCAATTTAAAAGAACCTATGCACCCCTATGTGTATAGCAGTGCTATTTACAATAGCCAAGTGCTGGAAACAACCTAAGTGCCCATCTGTAGATGAGTAGATCAAGAAACTGTGGTATATTTACACAATGGAACAGTATGAAGCAGAAAGAAAGAAGAAACTCCTACCATTTGAAAGAACATGGATGGAACTAGAGAGAATTATACTTAGTGAAATAAGCCAGGCAACAAAGGACAGATACCATATGATATCACCTAATACAGGAAACTAATAAACAATGCAAACAAATGAGCAAAATTGAACCAGAGGCAAGGAAACAAGGAACAGACTAACAGTGACCAAGGAGAGAGGAGGCGTAGGACGGGGAGGAGAGAAGTAAGAAGGGGAAGGGTCTAGTTAAGAAATGAATATAAATGACCTATGGACATGAACAATGGGGTGAAGACTGTTTGAGAAGGGTTGGGTGGGTTTGGGGCGAGGCAATGGGAGAAAAATGGGACAATTGTAATATAAAAATAATTAAAACAAAATTTTGAGAAGGTTATCTCTTTATCTTTAACATTTGACACTTTAATTATGATGTGTCTTGGTGTGATCCTCTTTGGGTCCAACTTGTTTGGAACTCTCTGTGCTTCCTGGACTTGTATGTCTATTTTCTTCACCAAATTTAGAAAGTTTTCCTTCATTATTTTTTCACATAAACTTTCAATTTCTTGTTCTTCATCTTCTCCTTCTGGCACCCTTATGATTCGGATATTAGCACATTTAAAGTTGTCCCACAGATTCCTAAGCCTCTCTTCATTTTTTAAAATTCTTGTTTTATCATTCTGTACTGGGTGATTGTTTTTGTCTTTATTATGTTCCAAATCATTGATCTGAACCCCAGTTTCCTTCCCTTCACCATTGGTTTTGTGTGGATTTTTCTTCATTTCATTTAGCATAGCTTCACTTCTTCCCTTATTCTTTTGCCATACTTAAGCATATCTGTCAAGTCTGTGAGCATCTTTAACACCAGTGTTTGGACTGTTATGTCTGTTAGGTTGGCTATGTCATTGTTGCTTAGTTCTATCACTGAAACCTTGATTCATTCCTTCTTTTGGGCAATGTTTCTTTCTCCTCATCTTGACAGGCTCCCGTGTTTGAATGCCTCTGCATCTTATGTAGAGCTGTCACAACTGTTATGTTGAAAGGGGCAAAGCCTTAGGTACTCATCAGTGCAGAGTGACCTGTTTCACCATGTCATGGTACTGTATGTGGGGGAGGGGTCTGAGAGGGAGCAATGCTGTTTTCTCAGCACTCACCCCTTTTCCAGGCACTTCTCCTGCTTCCTGAATAGGACTGGCATGCTTCTAGCTGTTGCCCTGACCTTTATTCCCAGAGTGGGTGACTCTGTGTACATTCTAGGACCATGGGGGACCTTTAAACAAGTGGACTCTGCTAAGAGACAAGAGTTTCTTCCACCCCCCCCAACCCCCACTTGTTTTCACAGTCAGAAGCAATGTGTCTTTATTTTCCTGAGTGCTGGAACTGTGAGCTGTGCAGTCTGGTCTGGTGCTATGAGTGCTCCCCAGGTGTCCCTCCCTACTTTTTAAAATGTGCGACTGCGCTTTCCACTGACTTGTCCTGCTGCTGCTTCTGCCACTGCCACACTGCTTCCTCTCTGCCCTAGCTCCATCTCTCTTGCCTGTTTGGCTGAGTATTTCTTTATATCTTTGTTTGTTGGACTTCCATGTAGCTTGATTTTTTGGAACTTCTGGTTGTATTTAGTTTTGAGGCAGTTGTGGAGGGAGATGCAACATGTCTATTTAGGCCTCCATTTTGGCCAGAAGTCCTCTCAGATAGTTCTGTTGGTGTGTAGCTCACTTCTTCATAAATCACACTTTGTAACTCACCTTAAAATTCTGTGGGACTCGAGTCTAGAAAAGGTTGAGAAGCAAAGACAGGTGATGAGGGTGGATTGTGAGGAACATACTCATGAGTTTCATAGCAATGGTCTCAATAGAAGCCATTACTCTTTCCTCCAGCAATGCAAATATACCCCTCAGAAGGAAATGGAAAGATCCCTACCCCTGGGGATGGGGAGAACTCTTAAACTGGCAAGGAAGACTCATTATAATCTAGGACGCAATGGCCTCCCATACATAACCAATGCTACTTAAAGAATCCCTTTTCCCCCATCAATGCACTCAGGTTAACATAGAACCCTAAGAGGTTGGGATCTCAACTTGTAATTCAGCCAATCACAGGATTAGATACTGCATTGGATTTTCTGAAGTGTCAGCCCTGTGGTTACAATTGAAAAGGGTGTCACTCTGAGTACACAGGGAAGCTCCTAGGTTATCTCTGTGGCTTGACCTGGGAATTCAAATAGCTGAATTCATCCTTATTTTATCACTTTGTCCAGAGGCTTTAGGAGTCACAACCAAAGTCATTATATTTCTTAGTTTTCCAAAATGTTCAGAAGTGTCATATATAGAGTTAATTAGCACCATGCTAAGTGTTGTTGAAGAATAACCAATGCAGATATTTTAATATCTCTATAATATTTCAAGCCATAGGCTATCAGGGCTCTCTTTACTACTGGAGATAGAATCATTAGCATCTTTAAATCTAATTAGATCAGACAGTCAATTCCAGAAACTCCAAAACCAATTCAGAAAATTCATTCATAAATTTGTGATCCTCTAGAACCACTCTTGGTACCAAAAAGATATTAGTTAGGGTTCCCTGAGGTTTAGAACCAATGAGATATTGAATAAGATATATATATGTAAAGAGATTTTTTTATAATGGGTTGACTCAAATTATTATGGAGTCTGAGATATTCTGGGTTTGGCTGTCTGTGACTGAAGACCCAGGAGAGCTGAGGGTAGCTCCTGTCCAAACCTGAAGGCCCAAGAATCAGAAAATCAATGGTGTTAGTCAGTCTGAGTCCAAAGGCCTGAGAACAGGAACACAAATGTCTGAGAGCCCGAGAAGATGAATATCCCAGCTCAAGAAAAGAGCAAAATTGTACTTTCCCTGCACTTTAGTTTTGTTTGGGCCCTTAATGGACTGGCTGATGCCCATTTGTAAGGATGAGGGCAATCTTTTTTACTCTATCAACTTAAAGGATAATCTCATTGGAAACAGCTTCACAGACATATCCAGAAATAATTTTTTACCAGCTACTTGGGCATACCTTATACCAGTCAAGTTAACTATTATATATAATACTTGAAGAATTGCAAAATATATAACAAATAGAGCTGTCTTTTCAATGGAGTTTGACAGCCTAATAGCTGAAAAGCATCTAGGTTTCTGAGGACTTTAACAATGATAAAGTCTTAAGGTTGTCAACACACTAAAAGTAGTTTTTCTAAGGCTTAGTATTGTTTTTCCTCTTAAAAATAGCATTAATATCCAGATATTCATTGTGAAATAATAAGTAAAAACTATAATCATATGAATCCCTCAAACACTTCAAAAATTATGCTTGGCCAAATTTTTCCCATAAAATGGAACTTATAAGAAATTCACAAATTTAGGTAACATTTCTTCTTTTATAATGAATTATAAATAACTATTGATTGCTATATTTTCCATATACTAAAATTTGAAGTGTAATTTATATTTAATATATTTGTGAATTATACACATTTTAAATATTACTCTTGAAAATCTTGTAGCTAATCATTATATGCAATGTATCTTTAAACTGCAGTATATTGTATTTGTGACTATAAAGTCTGTCCAGAATGTATCCAGCCATGTGATATGAAAAACTGAGACACTTATTGAAGAAGATACAAGATACAAAAATATTGTACATAGGACAATGACGCCTCAGTCCCCTTCAAAGTAGGCACCTTGGGATCTCACACAGTTCTCCCATTTGCCATTACCTGCCCCATAACACTTTCCTGAATCTCATTAGACAATCTGAAATCTCTTTCAAAGGTGATTTTAGTTTTGGGAAAGGCCAGAAGTCACAGGGCACCAAATCTGGGCTGTCCCGGGGCTGAGTCACCTGGGTGATTTGATGTTTAACCAGAACACTCTGCATCAGACATGATGCATGAGCAGGTGTGATGTCACGATGAAGCTGTCAATCACCACTTGCCCAAAACTGCGGCCTTCTGAATCATTTCAGTAGTTTCTGCAGAGGAATGTTCAAGCTTAATGCAAAATTTGATGTTGATGAGCTGCTCTATTCGCTCAGTCCTTTTGAATGTGACAGCCACACAGTAAACATGATCATTCAATGGTATCTACTGCTCCCACTGACAAATACAGTGAAGTTATCATTGTTCACACATGAGCATTCCAGTCCACTCTTGTTGGCTGCCAGGTTACATAAATGTCGTGCAAACGTGACATTAACGATGGCTGGACTTTTTCCAGACGGACCTCATATTACTTTCCTCTATGTCTTAAAAAGACTCTTATTTATAATAGAAGCAATAAAACTTTGAAAACCTATTTCAAAAAGTCATTAAGAAGTATTTAAATTATGATAATACTATTGACAATCAAAGGGCATAATAAGAAGTTTCATAACAAATTTTAAATCTATTTTCATTTGAATGAACCAAGGTTTGTGCAATTGTCTGTTATAGTTTTTTACTTTGTTGGTCCAGTGAATTTGTCAGATAAAGGATGCACAGGAGATTTTATGCATCTATTTTTCAAGACAGTAATGAGCTCCCTTACTGCTTCAGAATGTAACGCATATGTTACATCCTGAAAGATACACTGACACTCTTGTGTTCTATTGACAAACTTTCAAACATAAGGTAAGGAATAGTCTCTAAAATTTATACTTTGACTTGACAAGAAAAAAATGTTACATTAGGTTAAATTTAAATTTACTTTCAATGTGCTTAAAGTAAGAGAACCTATCAATCTAAACATTATTGTGGCCTCTCATTAGAATAAGTAGAAGTAAAACATAATGTATTAAGTTATTTACAATTAAATAAAATATATATTTATATAGGTAAGCATATTTTGAAACAGCATAATAAAGGAAAGATAGATGAAAGATGGCAAAGATTAGTTTTCTACAATAATACTATGAGATTTACTTCCTTTTAAAGGTTTCATATTGAATAGAGACATGTTTTAGTGCTTTTTAAAAAGCAAGTCAATATAAGGAGGCAATTCTAATATAAAACCCAAGTATGGTAATATAAATAATAAACATAAAATTATAATATAAAGCATGACATAAACTTCATGTAAATTTAACACTATATAATCACGTAAAGTTTTCTCAGTATGAAAAAATAAAAAAATTATTGAAAATTAAATAAACATTAATTTGAATCCATCATGTTCATGTTGTTGTGGGGTGACTGATAAACTTGCCTTAACTTCTTTCATTATCCATACAATGGTTATAATCATTCCAACCTTAAACAATTAGTGGCTAAAATACATGATGTGCATAAAATACATAACTGATAGTAGCCAACTAATGGGAGTTTATGTTTTCATTCCATTAATGAAGACAGAGCATGACTCATTTCATGTATTTTCATTGTCCCTCATTCTTTTTATCATTCATTCACATATTTATTTATTAAATCACAGATGTTTGTAGAGTTTCTGATAAATGTCAAATCTTATTAAAGATACTGTGGAAATTGCAGTGTAGAAATTCATTCAATATAAAATTTGTTGATACTTCCTAGAGTTTTCTAAAAATCACATTGCAGTACCCATCTAGAAGTGGAAAGAAGGAGAGGCAAGATAATAAAACTCTTCAAATAGATAAAATTTATATAATGTGTTTTTAAAAAAATATTTGTCTCCAAAAGATAGCTGAACTCCTTAAACTACAACAATACAAATAATATTAAAAGTATAGAAAATGTTAATCAGCTGAAAATATTATGGAAACTATGTGTGCAACATAACCTGATATATTTTAATATATTTCTATTTAAATTTAGTATAGTTTTAGCTACAAATGACAGAAACCTCAAATTATCTTAAATAAGAAGGAAATTATTTTACTTAAGAGGAAATCCTAAATATGGCAGGCTTCCAATTTGATGACATATTGGGCTAACAGTGTGATTTAAAAATGTAGTCATTTCAATTTTTTTTATTCTGAGATACAGATACTGGTCTGTTGACTCTCAGCTCCATTGTCACCACTGTCTTGTCCTCTCTGTCACAAGGGCTCAAAACTTCAAATGACATTTCTCAGGTACCCATGTCAATGGAGACCCTGGTGAGAAATTGGGAGATGGGAAGAGAAAGAAAGGTTTTTGTTTTTATTTCTGATAATGCTTTCTGCTGCAGAACATTTGTGGGGGACATTGAAAGACAGCACCTCATGCAGAAAGTCTAAGGCTTTGTTGTCATTCGAGGGCTTTTCAGCAGCAAGGCCAGTACCGCAGGTTCTTGAGTTTGCTTTGTGGCATCAGCACTGCCTTCAGTGAAAAGCCGGCAGATTCAGAATCAAGGGCTTCAGCCCAAGGGTGGGAGAAGCCTTCTGATATGTGCTGACACTCTATTCTTCCCTTTGCTCCCAGCCTTGCCCTTTTGTTCCTGCCATCCCCAATCAATGACTTTGTAATTAATTACCTGCATTTAAATCCTCCTCTGTCTGAACATCAAGGGTTCTTTCCATTTTCCTAACTGAACACTGATTGATAAAGTCAATTTCAATGATGACTTTGTCCTTAGGCTGGAGCAAGATGACAACAGCAGTTCCAGGCATCAGTCCAGATTCAATCTAGATATGACAATGTTCATGGGGGTAGCTTTTCCTTCAGCACTTTCTGAGCAGTGAAAATTTGTTCCCCAGAAAACTCATACCAGATAGCTTTTCACATCACACTGGGAAATTCTGAGTCTTCAGCTGCGTTAGAAAATTAAGCTGCATGGAACAGACCCAAATAATATTGCTTCTAAAGACAGACATTTTTTAAATCTCTAATTTAGCCATTTCAAAGGAGACATTTCAAGGCTAGTACAGTGTGGTTCAAGGTATGATCTAGTTCAGCTTTTTATTCCATTGTGCCTAAGAAACTGCATGTGTTACTTAGATCAGGACCTCTGCATGAAGAGAAGGGTCTATGTATAGAAAAGGATGACTAACCAATATAGGAGACCCAGATGAACTGATTAGTTGTTCAGAGAAAATCTAGGAGATGATGGTGTCATGAGAGGGAGAAACTGATCATGAGTGACAGTGATAGAAAATGTTCCTCATAAAAGTAGGTGCCTGGGCTCCTTGTTTTTCAGAAGATGTCCATCAATCCCATAGAAAGTCTCTATAAAAGAGAGTCCATGCTTTTTAACATAATTGGGTTGATTTGGACCAAAAAGCACTAACAAGATTGTGAAAAATAGGTCAATTATCAAATTTAATGTCATTTACTCAAAATATAATTTCAAAAGTTTCATATATTTAAAATAAAACTATGTTTTATTACATTTTTAAAATAAATATTTGCCAATAGTGGGAAATAGTATCAACTTCTAACTCTTAAAATTATAAAATTGTTAACATATTTCATTAGCACACAGCACATCTCAGTGAGCAGCTGGACACTGGCAGGAGTTGAGCCAAGGCACTGCTGGATTAGAGAAAATCCATCTGGGAACAACCTGTTTAGTGAGGATAGCAGAGGAAAAGGGGACGAAACGGGATTCCTGACTGGGGCAGCTGCCCGAGCTGCAGCTGGAAGTACACAAAGGCTTTTTGGCGACCACAGGCTACCCTGGAGAGGAGTCAGGAGGAGAGCAGATCTCTGCCCGCTGGCAGAGACGGGACTCGACCAAGTAGCATTGGCGCTGAAGGACAGGAGACAGCGTGCTCCCAGGCAAGTGAGAACATAACTCTCCTTTATATTTTTCTATAGTGCACGGTGGAGAGAGGAGGAAAGTTTGGGGGTGATAGGACATTTTTGAGGAGCACAGGCACAGAGGCGCGCTCATCCACTCCCCAACCCTACCCTTGGGTCCTGGGGGTGCGCATAGGGAAGTGCTCTCATTCATTGGCCCAGGTGTGTGGGGCAGTGAGTCCAGACATCCCTTGGACATTCCCCAACGGACATAAGATCAGTGCCCCAACGGGCACAGGGAGGGCCCACTGAACACGCAGAGGACCATGCACAGATACCCCTAGACAGCTCCAGTGGGCGCTGGGCCCCAGGCCGGAAAGCAGACCACTAGTGCAGGCTCTGCTCGTGCCCGCCCAGACAGGTGAGAGGAGGCGGGCGGCTGCAGCATGGGAACAGCGGGCGGCAGCGATTCACAGATGCTCACTTCCACTGTGCACAAGTGTCTGGGGCCCCACCCTAAGAGGCGAGAGACCAACTCCCGGAGCTCGGCTCAGCGGGACTAAGGGCACATGCACGCAAGTGTGAAAACACCTCAGCCCAGGGACAATAGGCACCAATCGTGGGGCAAGCTGTCGGCCACCCGTGCATGCAGGGGCGCGCACGCAAGGATACCTCAGCTGGCTCCAGTGGGCAGCAAGGGAACACGCCGTGACGTCAACCACGGGCGCACACCAGTGCTGCAAGAAACAAGAACCTCTGAACCTCCACACTAGACCAGCTGCAGACACAGAAAAAGAAGGCGACACACCAAGGCTAAAACAGAATAAAAACATCCCTTTTTTTTCACTTTTTTTTCTCTGTTTATTCTTTCTTTCTTTATTCTTCATTCTTTCTTTTCTTTCTTTATTTCTTCTTCTTTCTGGGGATTTCATTTTTTAATTTTTTTCTTCTTTTTTCTTTCTTTCCTCTCTTTTTTTCTTCTTTTTTTGTTGGTTTTTTTCCCTTCCAAAATAAAAACAAACTTTATCTCAAACGTGTTCCATATAACCTCTCCTTCTCATCCTTTCTCTTCAATCATTGTTTATTTGTTTGTGTGTCTAGTTTAGCCCCCCTATCACTCTAAATAATAGAATATAATTACTATATAAACCCAATATAATACAATCCCACTTTCTTACTATATTATGCATTATTCCCTCATTTTCTTATATTTTTATTAACATACAATGTAAATATTACCGACTGGCTTGCATAGTCTCAACTATGATTAATCTATCACCCCCTCTATGAAAAATTATATTTTTCCTCCCTAAAAACAACTCTTATCTATTCTTCTTATAGTATAAAAGCTCTAATCTCTTTATATTTATATTAATACGGGCTCATTGGCAGACAATAGTGGGATAGAGGGTGGGGGATATTTTTTGAGGGTGTGGGTCCCCTGCTTGGGCTGTGTGTTTATGTTTTTAACAGCATCTCCACAAAAGAACTCAAGACAAAGTGGATAGACTGACCCCCAACCAACTAGCCAGAAGGAAGATCCTACCAAAGACCATTTGAAATATAACCAGACAGCATAAACAAACGACATAAAGGGTAACTCAAGAACATCAGGTTCAGGATATCAAAGAGACTGCACCACTGAAACACCCAGATCTCCCATAAAGAATCTCATACCACAAAGGAGGGAAGTCAAAGCAGACCATCCCCCCCCAAAACAAATAAATAAATAAAAACAAACAAAAAGAATCCAACATAGTAAGATGCAAAACTAACCCCTCAATGAAAAGAGGAATCTTCAGAAAGAGAGGTACATAGAATAGACACAGCCCAAATGTCAGACATGGAATTCAAAACAATGGTGGTGAAGAAGCTCAATATACTCGACAACCTTAAAAACAACTATGACAACCTCCAAGGAAGTTACCAGCAGCTCCAAGAAAATTACAGGGAACTTCCAGAGAACTACACCAGCATAAAGAAAGACATAGAAACTGTTAACAAGAACCAGGAAGAATTGAAGAATTCAGTCTCTGAACTGAAAAACACAGTAGAATCACTCAAAAGCAGACTAAACGAAGCAGAGGATCGGATTAGTGAGTTAGAAGATAATGTAGAGAAAAACTCCCAGACAATACAGCAAAATGAAAAAAAATTAAAAAAATGTGAACAATATATAAGGGAATTAAAGGATAGCATGAGAAAAATAATATCAGGATCATCAGAATTAGAGAGGGAGAAGAAAAGGAGCATGGAATTGAAAAACTGATAGGAGAAATAGTGACAGAAAATTTTCAGAACCCGAAGAGAGAAAAAGTGATACAAGTTCAGGAAGCACAGAGAGTTCCAATGAAGAGGAACCCCAAAAAACCCACTCCAAGGTATACCATAATTAAAATGGCAACATTTCAAGACAAAGAGAGAATCCTAAAAGCAGCAAGAGAAAAACAGCAAATAACATACAAGGGAGCTCCAATAAGGGTATCTACTGATTTCTCAACAGAAACACTACAAGCCAGAAGGGAATGGCCAAAAATATTTCAAGCAATAAAAAACAGAGGCCTACAACTAAGAATACTCTACCCAGCAAGGCTCTCATTCAAAATGGAAGGTGAAATAAGGAGTTTCTCAGACAAAGGAAGACTAAAAAAATACATCTCCACAAAACCAGCATTGCAAGAGATGCTAAAGGGTGTGTTCTAAGAAAAAAGAAGAAAAGAACAAGAGAGGAGAGGAACAGAGGTACAAAGGGCAATGAATAAATACAAGTCAATAATAACCTTAAATGTAAATGGATTAAATGCTCCAATTAAAAGACATAGGGTAATGGAATAGATAAGAAAACAGGACCCACATATTTGCTGTCTACAAGAAACACACCTCAAAACAAAAGATTTACATAGACTGAAAGTAAAGGGATATAAAAAACTATTCCAAGCAAACAGACTGGAAAAAAGAGCCGGGGTAGCAGTCCTCATATCAGACAAAACGGATTTCAAAACAAGGGCAATAAAAAGAGACAAGGAAGGACATTTCATAATACTTAAAGGAACAATCCATCAAGAAGATATGACATTGATAAACATATATTCACCCAATAGAGGAGCACCCAAATACATAAAGCAAATACTAGCAGACCACAAAAAGGATATCAACAACAACACACTCATAGTAGGGGACTTGAACACTACATTATCAACAATAGACAGATCATCAAAGCAAAGAAACACCAAGGATATACAGGCATTGAACACACACTAAACCACATGGACCTAATTGATATATATAGAACTTTGCACCCCAAAGAAGCAAAATATACATTCTTTTCAAGTGTACATGGGACATTTTCAAAGATAGACCACATAATAGGACACAAAACAAGCCTCAACAAATTCAAGAAAATTGAAATTATATCAAGCATTTTTTCAGATCACAATGCCTTGAAACTAGAAATCAACCTCAGAGGAAAAAATCAAAGACACCCAAACTCATGGAGATTGAATAACATGCTATTAAATAATGAATGGATTAACAATGACATCAAAAAAGAAATCAAGAAATTTGTAGAAACTAATGATAATGAGCATACAACAGCCCAAAACCTGTGGGACACAGCAAAAACAGTCCTGAGAGAGAAGTTCATAGCAATACAGGCATATCTGAAAAGGACAGCAGAATCTCAAATAAAAAACCTAACAATAAAGCTACAAGAACTAGAACAACAACAACAAACAAAGCCTAGGGCAAGAAGAAGTAACGAAATCATCAAGATCAGGGCAGAACTAAATGACATAGAGACTAAACAAGCAATCAAAAACACCAACAAAACTAGGAGTTGGTTCTTCAAAAAATAAACAAAATCGACAAGCCTCTAGCCAGTCTAATCAAGAAAAAAAGAGAGAAGACCCAAATAAACAAAATTAGAAATGAAAGAGGAGAAATCATGAATGATACCACAGAAATACAAACAATTGTAAGAAATTACTACAAACAACTGTATGGTAAGAAATTTGACAATCTAGAAGAAATGGACAACTTTCTAGAAACATATAACGTTCCAAAACTGAATCAAGAAGAAGTGGAAAGTCTCAACAGACTAATAACAAAGAAAGAAATTGAAATGGTAATCAAAAATCTCCCTGCACACAAAAGCCCTGGACCGGATGGCTTAACAGGCGAATTCTACCAAACATTCAGGGAAGAACTAACTCCTACCCTCCTCAAACTATTTCAAAAAATCCAAGAACAGGGGAAAATCCCAAACTCTTTCTATGGAGCCAGTATTATTCTAATCCCCAAAGCAGGTCAAGACACAACAAAGAAAGAAAAATACAGGCCAATATCACTGATGAACATAGATTCTAAAATCCTCAATAAAATATTGGCAAACAGGATCCAGCAATACATCAAAAAGATCATACATCACGATCAAGTGGGCTTCATTCCAGGGATGCAAGGATGGTTTAATATTCGCAAATCAATAAATGTAATACATCACCTAAACAAAACGAAAGACAAAATATCACATGATCATATCAATAGATACAGAAAAAGCATTTGATGAAGTACAACACCCATTTATGATGAAAACATTCAGCAAAATGGGAATAGAGGGAGCATACCTTAACATAATTAAGGCTATATATGAGAAGTCTGAATCCAACATCATACTCAATGGACAAAAACTAAAAGCATTCCCCCTGAATTCAGGAACTAGACAAGGTTGTCCACTCTCTCCACTCCTATTCAACATAGTGTTGGAAGTCCTAGCCACAGCAATCAGACAAGAAAAAGAAATAAAAGGCATCCAAATTGGGAAAGAGGAAGTAAAACTATCATGATATGCAGATGACATGATAGTATACCTAGAAAATCCTATAAACTCCAGTAAAAGACTACTCAATATAATAAGTGAATTTGAAAAAATAGCAGGGTACAAAATAAATATACAGAAATCTAAGGCATTTCTGTACACCAATAAAATATCAGAGACAGAAACAAAAAAAAATACCTTTTACTATAGCAACAAGAAAAATAAAGTACCTAAGAGTAAACTTAACCAAAGAGATAAAAGACCGGTACTCTGAAAATTACATAACATTGAAGAAAGAAATTAAGGAAGATACAAATAAATGGGCGCAAAAACCATGTTCTTGGAAGGGAAGAATCAACATCATCAAAATGGCCATACTACCCAAAGCAATTTAGAGATTCAATGCAATCCCTACTAAAATACCAATGACATATTTCACAGACCTAGAACAAATACTCCATAAATTCATATGGAACCAAAAAAGACCCCGAATAGCAAAAGCAATCTTGAGATGGAAGAACACAGCAGGAGGAATCACAACACTAGATATCAAACAATATTACAAAGCCACTGTAATCAAAACAGACTGGTACTGACATAAGAACAGACACATAGATCAGTGGAACAGAATAGAGAGCCCAGAAATAAATCCAGGCCTCTATGGTCAACTAATATTTGATAAAGGAGGTAGGAACATAAAATGGAGTGAGAAGAACCTCTTTAACAAATGGTGCTGAGAGAACTGGATAGGGACCTGCAAAAAAATGAAACTAGACCACCAACTTACACCATACATGAGAATAAACTCAAGATGGATCAAAGACTTAAATGTAAGCCGTGACACCATAAAAGTCCTAGAGGCAAACATAGGCAAGAAAATTTTTGATATCTCACGTAACAATTTCTTCAGGGATACATCTCCTAAAGCAAGAGAAATAAAGGAAAAAATAAATAAATGGGATTACATTAAACTAAAGAGTTTCTACTCAGCAAAAGAAAACATCAGCAAGAAGAAAAGGAAACCAACCATATGGGAAAACATATTTGCCAATGACATCACAGACAGGGGACTGATTTCCAAAATATATAAAGAGCTGATATGACTCAACATCAAGAAAACAAACAACCCAATTAAAAAATTGGTAAAGGACCTGAACAAACACTTCTCCAAAGAGGACATACAGAAGGTAAATAGACACATGAAAAAATGCTCAACATCATTAGCCAGCAGGGAGATGCAAATAAAAACTACAATGAGATACCATTTTACACCAATCACAATGGCCATCATGAACAAATCAACAAACAACAACTGCTGGCGAGGATGTGGAGAAACGGGAACCCTACTACACTGTTGGTGGGAATGCAGACTGGTGCAGCCACTATGGAAAACAGTATGGAATTACCTCAAAAGATTAAAAATGGAACTGCCTTTTGAACCAGCGACTCCACTACTAGGATTATACCCGAAGAATCTTAAAACACCAATTCAAAAGAACTTATGCACCCCTATGTTCATTGCAGCACTGTTTACAATAGCTAAGTGCTGGAAACAACCTAAGTGCCCATCTGTAGATGAGTAGATCAAAAAACAGTGGTACATTCACACAATGGAATACTATGTAGCAGAAAGAAAGAAGGAACTCCTGCCATTTGCAACAACATGGATGGAAGTAGAAAGAATTATGCTTAGTGAAATAAGCCAGGCAAAGAAAGAAAAATACCATATGATATCACCCAATACAGGAAACTACAGAGCAACACAAACAAAAGAACTAAAAAGAACAAAGAGCAGAATAGCAGTCAATAGGGGGGAGGGAGAGAAGGGGGATAAGTAAGGGAAGTGTTTAGTCAAAGAACATATATAAATGACTCGTGGTCATGGACAACGGTGAGGGATATGATTGCGGGATAGGGGGTGGGTTGGGTGGGGGAGAGAAATTGGGAGAAAAGGGGACAATTGTAATTGAAAAACCAAAAATAAAAAAAGAGAACAAAACAAAAAGAAAAACATATCTCGTTAAATGTCATAGGAACCCAATCAATAGTTTAGAAAATATGAGTTTCTGTAATAACTAATTCAATGAATTTACAAATAAAGTCAATGAGTAATCATAATCCTAAATTTGACATTTGACTTTCTAATATTCATCTAAGAATCTTAAGAGAATTATGATATTAACAGTCAATTTTTTTATTTCAATTAAATATAACTATCAGCACTCAGTAGCTGGGAAAAGAAGGGGAAGAATTTTACTACAGGGAGCTAATCAAAGAACTGTAGGTAGGCTTTTTTGTTGAATTTATGTACATATAATCATATATATGTATAATTACATATGTTATAAAAATTATTACAGACTTCGATCAGGACCTTTAAATGAGTAAAATTTAGACTTCAGATCAAGATGGCAGCATAAGTAAACGTCAAAATTACAACTAAACTGTAGAACAACCATCATTCAGAATTGCCTGAAATCTGGCTGATGAAAGTCATACAGTTAGAGAATTAAATAAGAATCCACAAGAAAACTTGTAGGAGGGGGCAGAGACAAAGAAGGGGCTGGTCCTACATCCACATGTAATGGATACAAATAAGAAGGGATATTTCCGCCGTGAAGGTCCCTGCTGAGGAATGAAGGGTCCCAGCCTCACACCAGGCCTCCAGCCAAGGGTTCCAGTCTCAGAAAAAGATGCCCCCATAACTTCTGGTTGTGAAAACCAGCAGGAATTGAGGCTAAGGAAGACATACACGTCTGGGGTCTCAGACAGTTCTTCATAAAGGGCCCATGACCTTTATGGAAATTCTTATTCTGAATCACTCCATCTGGGCTCCAGTGTGGAGGCACCAGCTGGAAAGTCACCAGAGATATACAGGGAGTAACTGAATTGTCCAGCATCACACTGAAATGTTGGTAGAGTCCATTGATCCTTTGATGAGACCTCCATACACACAGAGTGAAACTGGCAGGCAGAAGCCATATTTGAGACTCTAACAACCTGAATATCAATGTTTGCCTTACCCTAGTGATTCCCTAAGACTCAGCCACACCCAACTTGTGGGCCCATCCAAGCTTTTTCCAGTGGCTTTTCCACACAAATGGCCCATCTTGTTTCATGCTTCAGGTTTTGCTAAAATTTCTAAAACCAGCAGCATCAGGCTTCACAGTGCTCACACCTCTTGAAAAGTGGCCCCAGGCCCAAAACTAGCAGCAGCTGGCCTTGGTTAATGGTTTGGCCTCAATTGGGCAACTCCAAGCCCAGCACAATCAGCATGCTAGGTGGCCCTGGGCAGGGCACAGATAGTGGCTGATTTTGCCTTGCACGTCATGGTAGAACCCACAGCTCGCACATCCAGTGGACAGCCTCAGACCACATTGAAGTACCACACAACTACTTCCACAAGTGACACTTTCTAGGGACAGACTCAATGGGAACCAGAGCCCTGCTGAAGGAAGTTGTGTTCTCTGAGGTGGGCTCCAGAAAAGCTGATTCTCCATGGTGATGGGTGTCAGCGTCATTCAAGGTCAGTGTGGTCAGAGGTAGGTTGTTGCTAGACATAGCCAGTCCTGCAGCTAATTGTCCCAGAGAAAATTATGGTTGAACTATAGCAAGAGGATGTACACAGCCCACATGGTGGAGATCACAACTTGAGTGCCCAACTTGGGTGATCAGGAAGCAATGTCACTGGACCCTACAGAACACCTACTACATTACATCTCTCTACCAAGCCTGGAAGCACTTTATTTGCCCTTCTACTCTGAATGACAGCTTCTCTGGATAGAGTAATCATGGCTGTAGGTTTTTGCTTTTCAATACTTTGAATATTTCTTGCCAGTCCCTTCTTGCCTGTAGAGCCTCCTTTGGGAAATCAGGGGATAGTCTAATTGGAACCCTTTTGTACATAATTCTTTTTTTCTCTCTTGCTGCTATTAAGATTCTCACTTTATCTTTAACTTTTGACATTTTGATTATAATGAGTCTTGGTGTGGTTCTCTCTGGGTCCAATTTTTCTGGAACTCTCTGTGCTTCCTGGACCTGTAAGTCTATTTCCTTCCCCAAGTTAGGGAAGTTCTGCTTCATTATATTTTCACATACTTTTTCAATTTCTAGTTCTTCTTCTTCACCCTCTGGAAACTCTATAATTCAAATGTTTGTTCGCTTATAGCTGTCCCAGCGGTTTCTGAGCCTCTCCTCATATTCCTCACTTTTTGTTTCCTCTTTCTGCACTGACTAACTATTTGTTCTTTCCCTATGTTCCGATTTGTTGATTTGATCCCTGGTTTTCCTTCCCTCACCACTTGTCTTGTATGTGTTTTTATTAATTTAAGCAGGACTAGCCTTCATTCCTTCCCCGTCTTGTTCAATATCTCTTATTAATTCTGTAAGCTGCCTCAGAAAGATTTTCTATTTGTTCATTGGTTAATTCATGTATTTGCTTTTTGGTTAGCTGCGTGATTGATATTTCAATCATGATTGCTGCCATCCTGACTGTTTTTGTTTACCTTTTCTTCTTGGGCGGGGCTGTCACACCTCCTATGCTATAGGGGATGGAGCCCCATGCACTCGTCAATAGCAGGAGACCCTTCTCACCACACTGCGGAGCTTTGTATGGGGGCAGGGGTCCAAGATGGATTCCTGCTATTTGTTCTCCTCTGAGAGACAGGGAGCCTCCTCCTCCTCCATCCCCATGCCCTCTGGGCCTCACAGTCCGAGGCAATGGGGGGTCTGCCTCCCCTGGCATTGGGATCGTGAGCTGACAAGTTTAGTCTGTAGTTAGGATTAGTTCCTTGGTGCTTCTCACCTCCCCTTAAATATGGGTGTTTGTGCTCACTGGGACCTGCCGCTCGTTGCTGCAGCTGCTGCCTCCAGCACAGCTTGATCTATCTGCCCTGGCTTTGCCCCTCCTACCCATCTGGATGAGCACCATTTGTTTATAACTTCATACATTGGACTTCCATGTAGCTTTATTTTCTGGAACTTCTGCTTATTTATGGTTTTGTGGTAGGTGTAGTCCTTCTTAGTTGTGGAGGGAGATGGAGCATGTCAGTCTAGGCCTCCATCTTGGCTGGATGTCCCCAAGAAGCATTCTTCAAGTTATTAGGTATGTGATAGTTATTTGAATCAGTTTTATTTAACACCACAAAAAGGACTTGGACTTTCAGCCAAGATGGAGGCATAGAAAGACATATTGTGTCTCCCTCTACAACTAAGAAAGAATACAACTACCTCAAAACTAGAAACTACCAGAAGTTCCAGAAAATCAAGCTGTATGGAAGTCCAGCAAACAAAGATATAAAGAAGAAACATTTATCCAGACAGGTAGGAGAGACAGAGAGAATGCAGTGTGGTGGCAGTAGCAGTGGAGGTGGCAGCAGCAGGCCAGCAGAAAGTGCAGCTACACGTTTTAAAAAGTCAGGAGAGACATCTGGGGAGCGTTCCCAGCTCCTCACCAGACCTGCCCGTCCACTGCCCCAGCAGTCCATGGCCCCAGCACTGGGGAAAATCAAGCCTCATTGCTTCTGACTGTGCAGACGAGTGGGGGTTCAGGTGGAGGCAGAAACTGCTGGTCTCAGCAGAGTCTGCTTGTTTGAAGGGACCTCACAGTGCTAGAACATCCACAGATCCACCCACTCTGGGAACGATGGCCTGGGCAGCAGCTAGAGGGGCTCCAGTCTGGTGCAGAAGTGGGAAAGGTGCCTGGAAAAGGGGCGAGTGCTTGGCAGGAGGCATTGTTCCCTCTCAGACCCCTCCCCCAGATAGAGTGCCACAACATGGTGAAACAGGTTGCCCTGTACTGACGAATCGCTAAGGCTCTGCTCCTTACAACATAACAGGAGTGACAGTAGAGGCAAACAAACACAGGGGCCTGTCAAAATGAGGACACAGAAAAGTATGGCCTAAAAGTGGGAATGAATCAAGGTTTCAGTGGGATAACTAAGCTATGAGGAGATAGCCAACTTAACAGATGAGGAGAGAGACTACCTAACAGATTTAGAATTTAAAACACTGGTGATAAAGATGCTCACAGGTTTGACAGATATGCTAGAATATAGCAAATGCATAAGAGAAGAAGTGAAGGCTATGCTAAGTGAAACAAAGGAAAATCCACACAATACCAGCGGTGAAGGGAAGGAAACCTGGTTTCAAACGAATGATTTGGAACATAAGGAAGAAAAAAGCAGTCAACCAAAGCAGAATGAGAAAGAATTGAAAAAAATGAGAAAAACTTCCCAAATTTTGTGAAGGAGATGGAACTACAGGTCCAGGAAGCACGGAGGGTCCAGGGCAAGCTGGACTCAGAGGGGCCCACAACAGGACGCAACATGACTGAGATGCCAAAGTTGAAAGATAAAAAGAGAGTCCTGGTGGCAGCAAGAGAGAGGCAGATAGTTGCATACAGGGGGGTGCCTATAGGACTATCAGCTGATTTCTCAGAGGACACTTTGCAGGCAGGAAACAAATGGCAAGCAGTATTCAATGTGATGTAAAGCATCCTACAACCAGGATTACTCTATCCAGCAAAGCTATCATTTGGAATGGAAGGGCAGATGAAGTGCTTCCCAGAGAAGGTGAAGCTAAAGGAGTTCATCATCTCCAAGCCATTATTATATGAAATGTCAAAGGGTTTTACTTAAGAAAAAGAAGATCAAAGCTACGAACGCTAAAATGATAACAAACTCACAACTATCAACAACTGAATCTAAAAAATAAAAACAAAATCCAACTAAGCAAACCAGAATAGGAACAAAATCATAGGTATGGGAATCATTTGGAGGGTTATCAGCTGGGAGTAGGGAAGGGGGAAATGGGGAAATGGTGCAGGGACTAAGAAGCATAATCAATTGGTACAAAATAGACAAGGGAAAGTTAGGAATAGTATAGGAAAGGGTGAAGCCAAAGAACTTATATGCATGACCCACGGACATGAACTAAGGGGGCTGGGATTGCTGGAGGGAAGGGAGGTATTGGGCAGAGGGGAGCAAAGGGGAAAAAACTGGAACTAGTGTAACAACATAATCAATAAAATATACTTTAAAAAAGTAATAAAAAAGGACTTGTTCACCAATTATTTTCCTCTTTTCTTCCTAATCCAGCTTTCCCTCTTCTTTATCTTCCTCTCTTCATCAGCATTGAATCCTCTTTATCCCTTTTTTCAACCCAGAGAATAATTTGTGTCATTCCAGACCATTCAAAAAGTGTACGTTATGAAGTAAATAGAAACAGTTCATTTTTAAATATATAAATGGAATCGCTATGGCATTTGTTTATAAACATTATAAAGTTTTTATCCCTCACTACATCAAAAAAGCCCTCTTAGGATTTAGGGTTCAATGCAAAAATGTTTTGGTGATTCATTTAACATCTTTACTAAAAGGTTTTTATTCATGATAGCGAATACAAGGAATATATTTGTGCCTGGAAATTAAAATTAAATAATATTCAATCATATTTTAAATTGTCTTATTAATATTAGACAATTAATCTTAAAGCTCATTTTTAAGATAAAATGTACTTTTATACTTTACAATTATAAAATCAACAAAATGTGTTTAGATGCAGAGACGATGTTAACTGATCACTTTTTATATGCCCCATGTACTTACATGTATTTTTTCATTAACCCCGAATATCAATACTTCTAACATCTTCATTTATAAATGAAAAAGTTGTGACCTAGAGAGATAAATAACTTGCCAAAGGAACAAAGCTTAAGGTGAACAAGTTTACTGCCCAAGACTGGAGGTGGAATTTGAATTTGAAATCTTATTCCAATTTTCAGTGAAACTTTCATCATACCTTCATATCTAAAGAAAAAAATATGGCCTATACTGACATTGATACCATTTTAGAGGAATGTTTCCTTGTTTTCTCATGCTGGGATGGGAGGGAAAACAAAGACTAAATGAATAATACCAACTACATGTGTGTGTGAACATGTGTGTTATGAACATAAAAATACAACTACAAAAACACACAATGCCCAATGTGTGCAAATAGTACTATTTGTGCAAATAGTAAATACATGAGAGGTCTCCACTATAATCACCACTTTCCTTTTGTTATGAATCAGCTGAGGATATTTAAAACTTACTGTATTTTAATAGAGCCACCATCTCATTCCTTCCCAGTCTCATCTCATCGCATCTCATCTCATCTATTCCCAGTCCTTCACTGTTCATATATTTTAGACTCCAAATGCTTTACTGCATTGATCACTTTTTTTCAGCATAATAACTCTTTTGTTGAATGTTGTATTTTAAATCTGAAAGGAGCTGTTTACTATTATCAGTAAAAAATTCAAATATAAAATGTCCAATCAACCAATAATTTCTCACCTGACTAATATGATTCATATACACCAATTGGTAAGAAAAATTAAAATCCTAGACTGTTTTATTCTTAAAAAGTGATCATAGTATATATTTCTCTATAATGTGCATGTGTAACACTGTTCTGTGGCATGGTCCAGGAGTGCTCCATTGATGCTGCCGAACAATGACATATGTATGTGACATCCTGCTACATAGTAAGGAGTTAGACATTCAAAAAGACTCTTTGTTCCCAATAGACAAACATAATACAAATTTTTATTAATTATTTTTGAGTATTTCTCACTTTTATTATTTCTCTAGTGGCACTTAATGTGCATTTACCAAACTGCAACATAAACATCAAAGTAGACTACTTCACTTTACCTTTTATTTAGTTATATACTGAACAACCAATATCTGAGCTCTTAGTATGGGCAAACTTCCCGAGCCAGTAAAGCACAGAGATTCAAAGCATGGAGTTGAAAGTGCACACACCAAGATTTTAGCAAATTATTTAATCTCTTTGAGCCTTCATTTTTATATGTATGAAATTAGAATAATTATAATATTGAACTTACAAGGTATATGGTAGAAAACAACTATTTTACTATCTGACAATAAGAATTTGTTTATTGTTAACATGAAGATAGTGATGATGATGATGATGATGATGATGATGAAATTATTAACTAGTGTCCTTATTAGGCCTCCAAGAATGGGTGACTAAGCCACAAGACCATGTCTGTGAACATTAGCTTTCTAAAGTTATACTGCTTTGCCTTCTCTTTCCATCTCCCATTTCCGTTTAAAGACTCCCAAGACAATGCAAATCGTGTCTATGAAGCTACCTGAACTACTTTTCTGAAATGAACTTAAACTGTGTTGTCAGCATTTGTATCATGCACACATTTCTGCAGTGAAATGTATCATACTGTATTGCAAATTTTCTCTTTATATCAGATTGTAACTTTTTTTTAAAATATTTTTTTCTTTTATTTTTTGGTTTTTCAATTACATTTGTCCCATTTTTCCCCCATTGCTCCCCCCCACCCAACCCACCCCTTCTCCCGCAATCATATCCCTCCCCGTTGTCCATGTCCATGAGTCATTTATACACGTTCCTTGACTAGACCCTTCCCTTACTTATCCCCCTTCTCTCCCTCCCCCATCATTGACTACTATTCTCTTTGTCCTATTTAGTTTGTTTGTTTGTGTTGTTCTTTAGTTTCCTGTATTAGGTGATATCATATGGTATTTTCCTTCCTTTGCCTGGCTTATTTCACTAAGCATAATTCTCTCTAGTTCCAACCATGTTGTCGCAAATGGCAGGAGTTCCTTCTTTCTCTATGCTACATAGTATTCCATTGTGTAAGTGTACCACTGTTTTTTGATCCACCCATCTACAGATGGGCACTTAGGCTGTTTCCAGTACTTAGCTATTGTAAACAGGGCTGCTATGAACATAGGGGTGCATATGTTCTTTTGAATTAGTGTTTTAGGATTTTTTTGGTATAATTGTAGCAGTGGGATCGCTGGTTCAAAAGACAGTTCCATTTTCAGTTTTTTGAGGTAATTCCACACTGTTTTCCATAGTGGCTACACTAGTCTGCATTCCCACCAACAGTGCAGTAGGGTTCCCATTTCTCCACATCCTCACCAGCACTTGCTGTTTGTTGATTTGTTGATGATGGCCATTGTGACTGGTGTAAAATGGTATCTCATTGTGGTTTTTATTTGCATCTCTCTGTTGGCCAGTAATGTTGAGCATTTTTTCATGTGTCTATGGACCTTCTGTATGTCCTCTTCGGAGAAATGTTTGTTCAGGTCCTTTGCCCATTTTTTTAATTGGGTTGCTTGTTTTCTTGATGTTGAGTTATACAGGCTCTTTATATATTTTGGAGATCAGTCCCCTGTCTGTGATATCATTGGCAAATATGTTTTCCCATATGGTTGGTTTCCTTTTCATCTTGCTGATGTATTTTTTGCTAAGCAGAAACTCTTTAGTTTGGTGTAGTCCCATTTGTTTATTTTTTCCTTTATTTCTCTTGCCTTAGGAGATGTATCCATGAAGATATTGTTACGTGGGATATCTGAAATTTCCCTGCCTATGTTTTCCTCTAGGACTTTTACGGTGTCACGGTTTACATTTAAGCCTTTGATCCACCTTGAGTTTATTCTTGTGTGTGGTGTAAGTTGGTGGTCTAGTTTCATTTTTTTGCACGTCCCTGTCCAGTTCTCTCAGCACCATTTGTTAAAGAGGCTCTTCTAACTCCATTTTATGTTCCTTCCTCCTTTATCAAATATTAGTTGACCATAGAGGCCTGGGTTTATTTCTGGGCTCTCTATTCTGTTCCACTGATCTATATGTCTGTTCTTATGCCAGTACCAGACTGTTTTGATCACAGTGGCTTTGTAGTATTGTTTGATGTCTGGTATTGTGATTCCTCCAGCTGTGTTCTTCTGTCTCAAGATTGCTTTTGCTATTTTGGGTCTTTTTTGGTTCCATATGTATTTATGGAGTATTTGTTCTAGGTCAGTGAAATATGTCATTGGTATTTTAATAGGGATTACATTGAATCTGTAAATTGCTTTGGGTAGTATGGCCATTTTGATGATGTTGATTCTTCCCATCCAAGAACATGGTATTTGCTTTCATTTATTTGTATCTTCATTGATTTCTTTCTTCAATGCTGCGTAATTTTCAGTGTACAGGTCTTTTATCTCTTTGGTTAAGTTTATTCCTAGGTACTTTATTTTTCTTGTTGCTATAGTAAATGGTATTTTCTTTTTTGTCTCTGTCTCCGATATCTTATTGTTGGTGTACAGAAATGCCTTAGATTTCTGTATATTTATTTTGTACCCTGCTGTTTTGCCAAATTCACTTATTATATCGAGTAGTCTTTTAGTGGAGTTTATAGGGTTTTCTATGTATACTATCAGGTCATCTGTATATAATGAGAGTTTTATTTCTTCTTTCACAATTTGGATGCCTTTTATTTTTTTTTCTTGTCTGATTGCTGTGGCTAGGACTTCCAACACTATGTTGAATAGGAGTGGAGAGAGTGGACAACCTTGTCTACTTCCTGATTTCAGGGGGAATGCTTTCAGTTTTAGTTTATTGAGTATGATGTTGGATTCAGACTTCTCAATATAGCCTTAATTATGTTAAGGTATGCTCCCTCTATTCCCATTTTGCTGAGTGTTTTCATCATAAATGGGTTTTGTACTTTATCAAGTGCTTTATCTGCATCTATAGATATGATCGTGTGATTTTTGTCTTTCATTTTGTTTAAGTGATGTATTACATTTACTGATTTGTGAATGTTAAACCACCCTTGCATCCCTGGGATGAATCCCATTTGATTGTGGTGTATGATCTTTTTGATGTATTGCTGGATCCTGTTTGCCAATATTTTATTGAGGATTTTAACATCTATGTTCATCAGTGATATTGGCCTGTAGTTTTCTTTCTTTGTTGTGTCTTGACCTGGTCTTGGGATTAGGGTAAAACTGGCTTCATAGAAATAGTTTGGGATTTTTCCCTGTTCTTGGATTTTTTGGAATAGTTTGAGGAGGGTAGGAGTTAGTTCTTCCCTAAATATTTTGTAAAATTCACCTGTGAAGCCATCCCGTCCAGAGCTTTTGTGTGCAGGGAGATTTTTGATTACCATTTCAATTTCTTTCTTTGTTATTGGTCTGCTGAGACTTTCTACTTCTTCTTGATTCAGTTTTGGAAGGTTAATTGTTTCTAGAATTTTGTCCATTTCTTCTAGGTTGTCAAATTTCTTGCCATACAGTTGTTTGTAGTAATTTCTTATAATCCTTTGTATTTCTGTGGTATCAGTCATGCTTTCTCCTCTTTCATTTCTGATTTTTTTTATTTTGGTCTTCTCTCTTTTTTTCTTGATGAGCCTGGCTAGAGGCTTGTCGATTTCGTTTATTTTTTCAAAGAACCAGCCCCTAGTTTTGTTGATCTTTTGAATTGTTTGTTTTGTCTCTATGTCATTTAATTCTGCTCTGATATTTATGATTTCTTTTCTTCTTCTTGTCCTAAGCTTTGTTTTTTTTTTTTTTTTTTTATAGTTCTTGTAGCTTTAGGATTAGATTTTTTATTTGAGCTTCTTCTATCCTTTTCAGATATGCCTGTATTGCTATGACCTTCCCTCTTAGGACTGCTTTTGCTGTGTCCCATAGGTTTTGGGCTGTTGTGTGTTCATTGTCATTAGTTTCTAGAAATTTCTTCATTTGTTCTTTGATGTCATTGTTAACCCATTCATTATTTAATAGCATGTTATTCATTCTCCATGAGTTTGGGTTTCTTTGATTTTTTTCTATGAGGTTGATGTTTAGTTTCAAGGCATGTGGTATGAAAAGATGCTTGATATAATTTCAATTTTCTTGAATTTGTTGAGGCTTGTTTTGTGTCCTATTATGTGGTCTATCTTTGAAAATGTCCCATGTGCCTTTGAAAAGAATGTATATTTTGCTTCTTTGAGGTGAAATATTCTATATATATCAGTTAATTCCATGTGGTTTAGTGTGCTGTTCGATACCTGCATATCCTTGGTGTTTCTTTGCTTCGATGATCTGTCTGTTGTTGATAATGGTTGTTGAAGTCCCCTACCATGAGTGTATTGTTGTTAATATCCTTCTTGTGGTCTTTTAGTATTTTCTTTATGAAGTTGGGTGCTCCTACGTTGGGTGCATATATGTTTATCAATGTCATATCTTCTTGATGGATTGTTCCTTTAAGTATTATGAAATGTCCTTCTTTGTCTCTTTTTATTGCCCTTGCTTTGAAATCCATTTTTTCTGATATGAGGACTGCTACCCAGCTTTTTTTTTCAGGTCCGTTTGCTTGGAATATTTTTTTTATATTCCTTTACTTTCAGTCTGTGTAAATCTTTTATTTTGAGGTGTGTTTCTTGTAGAAAGAAAATATGTGGGTCCTGTTTTCTTATCCATTTTGTTACCCTATGTTTTTTAATTGGAGCATTTAATCCATTTACATTTCAGGTTACTATTGACATGTATTTATTCATTTCCTTTTGTACCTCTGTTCCTCTACTCTTTTTTTTTCTTTTTCTCTTCCACTTTTTTAGAACACACCCTTTAGCATCTCTTGCAATGCTGGTTTTGTGGAGATGTATTCTTTTAGTCTTCCTTTGTCTGAGAAACTTTATTTCACCTTCTATTTTGAATGAGAGCCTTGCTGGGTAGAGTATTCTTGGTTGTAGGCCTTCGTTTTTCATTGCTTGAAGTAATTTTGACCATTCCCTTCTGGCTTGTAGTGTTTCTGTTGATAAATCAGTCGATAGCTATATCGGAGCTCCCTTGTATGTTATTTTCTGTTTTTCTCTTGCTGCTTTTAGGATTCTCTCTTTGTCTTGGAATGTTGCCATTTTAACTATGATATGCCTTGGAGTGTGTTTTTTGGGATTCCTCTTTATTTGAACTTTCTGTGCTCCCTGGACTTGCATTACTTTTTCTTTCTTCAGGTTGGGAAAATTTTCTGTCACTATTTTTCCTATCGGTTTCTCTATTCCTTATTCTTCTGATACCTCTTTAATTTCAGTGACTCTGATATTGTTCTTCATTATGCTATCCTGTAATTCCCTTACCTCTTCTTCATACTTTTGCAATCTTTTTTCATTTTGCTGTATCGTCTGAGAATTTTTTTCTACATTATCTTCTAACTCACTAATCCGATCCTCTGCTTCGTTTAGTCTGCTTTTGACTGATTCTACTGTGTTTTTCAGTTCAGAGATTGCATTCTTCATTTCTTCCTGGTTCTTGTTGATAGTTTCTATGTCTCTTTTTATGCTGCTGTAGTTCTCTGCAAGTTCCTTGTAATTTTCTTGGAGCTGTTGGTAACTTCCTTGGAGGTTGTCATAGTTGTTTTTAAGGTTGTCAAGTATATTGAGCTTCTTCACCACCACTGTTTTGAATTCCGTGTCTGACATTTGGGCTATGTCTATTCCATCTACCTCTCTTTCTGGGGATTCCTCTTTTTTTTTTTTTTTCATTTAGAGGTTGTTTCTGCGTCTTACCATGTTGGATTCTTCTTGTTTATGTTTGTTTTTTGGGTTTGTCTGCTTTGATTTCCCACCTTTGTGGTATGAGATTCTTTATAGGAGATCTGGGGGTTTCAGTGGTGCAGTCTCTTTGATCTCCTGAGCCTGATGTTCTTGGGGTACCCTTTACGTTGTTTGTTTATGCTTTCTAGTTATATTTCAGACGCTCTTTGTTAGGATCTTCCTTCTGGCTAGTTGATTGAGAGTCACTCTATCCACTTTGTCTTGAGTTCTTTTGTGGAGATGTCAGTTCAGCCTTTGTGTGTCGTCTTGTTTTTCTGTGTCCACAGCTGATCTAATGATGCGGGTCAGATGTTCCTGTTCCTTGCAGCAGTGGTCTACCCACACACGGCGCGTTTCTTTGGTGCCTGTTGGAGCTAGCTGAGGTGCCCTTGCACGCACGCCTATGAGCAAGTAAAGCAGCCCAAGATCTTGCCTCAGGCCTGCCACTTGGCGCTCCAGGAGTTGGTCTCTTGCCTCTTAGGGTGCGGCCCCAGACTCTTGGGTACAGTGGAAGTGAGTGATTAGCGCCTATTGAACATGGGCCAAGGTGCTCTTGCTTTCACGTGCGGAGCACCCACGAGGCCTTCTGAGAACTAGCCGCAGTCCTGCCACGCTGCGCTCTGGGAGTTGGTCTCTCACTTCTTAGGGCAGGGTCCCGGACACGTGCTCAGTAGAAATATGTGTCTGTGAGTCGCTGCTGCCCACTGTTCCTGCGCCGCAGCCGCCCACTGTTCCCACAGCCTCCTGGGTGGGCACAAGCAGAGCCTGAGCAAGTGCTGTGTGCTCTGGCCTGGCGCCCACTGGAGCTGGCCAGGGGCAACTGTGCACAGCCTTCTGTGTGTCCAGTGGGCCCTCTCTGTGCCCGTTGGGGCACTCATCTTATGTCTGTTGGGGTGTGTCCGAGGGGCACCTGGATGTGCAGCCCTGCGCACCTGGGCCAGTAAATGAGGGCACTTCCCTATGCGTGCCCGCGTGACCCAAGGAGAGGGTTGGGGAGTGGGCGAGCGCACTTCTGTGCCTGAGCTCCTCAAGAATGTTCTATCACCCCCAAACGTTTCCCCCCTCTGCGCAGTTCACAAGAGAAAAATACAAAGAAAAATTTATGTTTTCACTTGCACAGCAGCACGCTGTTTCCCATCTTCCAGCGCCAATGCCATCTGGTCATGTCCCATCTCTGCCAGCAGGCAGAGATCCGCTTTCCTCCTGACTCCCCTCTGGGGAAGCCTGTAGTTGCCAAAAAGCCTTTGTGTCCTTCCAGCCGCAGCTCAGGCAGCCACCCCCATCAGGAATCCTGTTTCATCCCTTTTTCTTCCACTATCCTCACTAAACAGGTCGTTCCCAGATGGCTTTTCTTTAATCCAGCAGTGCCAAGGCTTGACTCCTGCCGGTGTCCAGCTGATCACTGAGATGTTCTCTCTGCAATTAGTCCAAACTACAGCCGGGTCTCAGGAGCCTGAGAGTGCAGCCTCCCCTCACTCCTCCACCATCTTCCTCTCCCAGATTGTAACTCTTGAGGAAAGAAACTGGATTTTATACCCTCAACCTAAAAGAGTTCCACTTAAATAGTAAGGGCTCAGTAGTTGTTGTTGTTGCTTAATGAAGTCATAAATAAAAGAAGGAATAATTATTATTAGATACTCTTTTGCTCCCTAAAAACCAAGTTATAAATGCTTAGGTAAGCACATTGAAGTTATTTTTTTGCTAGTATGTTAAAAAAAAAAACAAAACTCTTAAAGATAGGCCAGCCTCACTGATATGTACACAGTCTTAAAATTGGAGTTTCTCATAACTTGTATAATTTCATAGGACGCAAGTGAAGATTGACCAAAAGCTGGCTTTCCTTTACTTATATTCATGTAAACTTAAACTAATTTAATAAAAGCCACATCTTCCTTCTCAGTTAACTTATAAACATTAAAGGTTTTATTATTAAATAATGGTGAGGTTAGCTTTCATTCATATTCTGTATCTCATATTTAAAAAGAATATCAAATTTTTAATTTCTCTTTGACTACCATTTTCTTTCCAATGTTAAAGTGTGGTCCCTAGCATAATCCCAAGCTTTGAAACTAAGAGAAAAGGGTTAAATACCCAGTAATTTCAACCTCTTTTAGTCAGTCTCAACATTTCTTAAAAAAAAAAAAAGCCCATTGACCATAACACCTTCATTTTCAGTCTTCTTTTCCCCCACTAAAAAAAACTCCATGCTAACAGTTCCAGAACAATCCACGAGGGGGCAACCATGCCTCACATATACAATTAAGGGAAACAGCAGTAATAAACTGTTATACTGAAGAAAAAAATGCAAGAGGAGTCAATAATGTGATATGGCCCATATTAGAACAAAAAGAAAATAGTGCCACATAACTCTTTGAAGATAAGACGTTTGTTTAATTTTTGCTTTTTATTCCTATTTCAATGCCAAGGAATTACATGTGAAAGATAGACAAGTGTAACAGTCAGACAAATATCCCTTTAGAGATAAGCATTGCACTTAAAAACATACTTAAGGTCTGATATACTTATTATTCTACCAACTTTAAAAAAAATTTAAATAGTTTTTTAAAATGCATTTCTGAAAGGCTTTATCAAAAATGCCTACCTCTTGGCAGAGTGGCGGAGACTTGCTGGTGGGGAGACAGAGAAATATGGCATGGCACAGGTTGTCCTGGAGCTGATGGACTGGCAGCAGAAGCATGATGTGCGCGAACTCCTGAGCCATGTGGCATACCCCCGGGACTAGGCAGACCCCAACTTCCAGCTCTGCCTGAACTTTGCCTGGTCCAACTTCAGAATTCATCATTTTATGGATGTCAACAACCACAAAGTAGGGAATACAGGGCCAAGATGGAGGCCTAGACTGACATGTTCCATCTCCCTCCACAGCTAAGAAGGACTACAACTACTGCAAAACCAGAAATAACCAAAAGTTCCAGAAAATAAAGCTACATGGAAGTCCAATGTATGAAGTTATGAAGTGGTGCTCATCCGGACAGGTAGAAGGGGCAAAGCCAGGGCAGAGAGATCAAACTGTGCTGGCAGCGACAGCTGTGGCAATGGCGGTGGGACTGCAGTAAGCACAGACACCCGTATTTAAGGGGAAGTGCCTGGGAGCACCCCTAGCTGCAGACCAATCCCATCAGCTTGCAATCCCAATGCCGGGAAAGGCAGACCCCCATTGCCTCAGACTGTGAGGCCCAGAGGGCATGGGGATGGAGGAGGAGGAGGAGGAGGCTCCCTGTCTCTCAGCGGAGAGGGAATAGCAGGAATCCATCTTGAACCCCCGCCCCCAAACAAAGTGCCACAGTGTGGTGAGAAGGGTCGACTGGTAGTGACAAGGGCACAGTGCTCTGTCCCCTATAACATAGGAGGTGTGACAGCCCCGCCCAAGAAGGAAAGGTAAACAAAAACTCATGATGGCAGCAATCATGACTGAAATATCAATCACGCAGCTAACCAAAAAGCAAATACATGAATTAACCAATGAACAAATAGAAAATCTTTCTGAGGCTCAGTTCAGAGCTATAGTCATGAGGCAACTTACAGAATTGAAAAAAGATATTGAACAAGATGGGGAAGGAATGAAGGCTAGTCCTGCTTAAATGAATGAAAACCCATACGAGTACAGAATTGAAAAAAGATATTGAACAAGATGGGGAAGGAATGAAGGCTAGTCCTGCTTAAATGAATGAAAACCCATACGAGACAAGTGCTGAGGGTAGGAAAACCAGGGATCAAATCAACAAATCAGAACATAGGGAAGGAACAAACAGTCAATCAGTGCAGAAAGAGGAAACAAAAAGTGAGGAATATGAGAAGCTCTGAAATCTCTGGGACAACTATAAGTGAGCGAACATCCGAATTATAGGATTGCCAGAGAGTGAAGAAAAATAACTAGAAATTGAAAAATTATGTGAAAAAATAATGAAGCAGAACTTCCCTAAGTTGGGGGAGGAAATGGACTTACAGGTCCAGGATGCACAGAGAGTTCCATATAATGTGGACCAAGGGAGAACCACACCAAGACACATTATAAGCAAAATGTCAATAATTAAAGATAAAGAGAGAATCTTAAAAGCAGAAAGAGAGAAAAAGAATTATGTCGAAAGGGGTCCCACTTAGACTATCAGCTGATTTCTCAAAGGAAACTCTGCAGGCAAGAAAGGACTGGAAAGAAATATTCAAAGTAATAAAAAGCAAAAAGTTCAGCCACCATACAGCAAAGCTGTCATTCAGAATAGAAGGGCAGATAAAGTGTTTCCAGGGCAAAGTAAAACTGAAGGAGTTCATTAGATCCAAACCACTGTTATATGAGATGTTAAAGGGACTTGTTTAGAAGAAGGAGGAACAAAACTATGAACATTAAAATGAAAACTGTATCACAACAACCAACAACAGAAGCTAGGGAATAGAAACAAAGGCAAACTAAGTAGGCAATGAGAGTAGAAAAAGAATTATAGGTATGGGGGACATATTGGGGGAGATTAGCAGGGAGGGGAAAGGGGGAAAAAGGAGGGATATGATGCAGGAAATAAGAAGCATAGTAGGGTGGAGTGGAGTAGACAGGAAGACGTTGCGAAGAGCTATATGCACAACCAATGGGCATGGACTAAGGGTGGGGGACACTGCTGGGTCGGGGCATCATTGGGTGGAGGGGAGCAGAGGAAAAAGGAATTGGGACAACTGTAAGAGCATAATCAATAAAACATATTTAAAAAAATGCCTACCTCATCTCAGATGCTATCATTGACTTAAGAGTCAAAATTACATGTAGGAATTCAGCTGAAGGAAACATGGAGAATATCTGTGTAGAAGAGGGACTATGGGGATTCTAGTGTGCGTGCTCTTAACATACCATTGTGAGTCAGAATTTTCTCATAAATGGATACAACACATAGTTAAAAACAAGTATAATGTTTAAGGTCTAATTCCTCAGTTCCCTGCTTACCCTTATTAAAATCCATGGTCCATCATGAAAATATCTCTTCTGTATAAATTCTCCTTTTCTGTTCCCATATCCAATTCTAATTAATGTCCCATTGCTTTGCCCTCTTTGCTGGAGTAAAACTACTCAAAAGGTAACTCTACATAATGTTTTCACTTTATTTTCTCCCATTTCTCTCCACTGCACAGAAACAATTCTTTTCAAGGTTTTTAGTTATCTCTATGGTGTCAAATCCTACTCTAAATTATCAGTTTTCATCTTAATTTATTGGAAGCATAGAACTAATAATCATTCCCTTTTCCTTCTAACACCTTTTTACTTGGCTTCTGACACAGTTCCTTTCATCTCCCTATTTACTTCTTCATGTACCCTCTGCCAGATCCTCTAGACACTGGAGTGATCCATGGCTCAGTCCTCCGACATCATCTATTGTCTGCCTACATTTACTTCCAAAGTGATTTCACCTGATCTAAAGACCATACATACCATGGTGATTCACAAATTTCATCTAGAGCTATGGCATCTCTCTCTCCTGAATTTCAGAATGGCACATCAGTCGTCTGCTTCACAGCTCTGCTAAGATCAGACAGATATTACAAGCTTAGCATGTCCAAAAACAAACCCATAATGACCTAAAGCTCTCTTTTGACCAATGCCTAAATGTCCCTAAATGATTTACATCCCTCGACCTTTCTAATCTCATCTTCTAATAATTTTCCCCTTTGATCACTTCACTACAAACAAACCTTCCAGTCGCTGTAACACATAAAGTATAAATAAGCCCACCTATATAGAATATGCCAAACCTCTTTCTCAATGTATTCATATGGCTTTCACATTTCTGCTCATACATCCCTTGACCACCCTATATAATTGCCCTCAGCCTGCATTGTGTCACTGCTCCTTCACTGCCCTTTCCACCAAATGGCATACTATAGTTCATATTATGGTCATCTCCTTCCACTGGAACATAAGAGTTATGAGGAAGAGATTTAAATGTTCACTCCTATATCTTCAGTGCCTAGAATACTTCACAAATATATGCTGAATTAATGAATATCAACCACAGTTCATTGAAATTTACTTTTTAATAAAATGTAAATGTCCTTTGTTTTATTACCATAAGTTATATTTGAGGAACTGAATATCCTATTTCATTAAAAAATGAAGAATTATAAAGGTACAATATTTATAAATACTATTTAATAATATATTTATTACAATAAGAAAGTTTTCATTCAAATATATTTTCTGCAGAAAATATTAGTTTCATCAGACTCTTTAAAAGACTTGAGGTTAAAAAATACATAAATCACATTGCCTAAGTAGATTGTTTTACTTCATGACTCCATAATGATGATTAAAAAGTTTATCTGAGAATCACCTACACCACATTATTGAATGTATCATATGCTTGTACTAAGCATTTCAGTTAAGTGAAAATACATTTCACAATGAATAGAGTTCCAATTATAGAATAGTATCTATATTACATTAATATGATATTATATACCAACTCCTTATCAAGCAAGATGAATTTTCAGCAATGCCTGCAGAAAGTTTTTATTCTTTTGTAGTTACTTCCCCTTCTTTCATTGTCCTATTCTGCTATATCTGCTGATACTATTCAATACCTAATACCAATCTTTATATGAGTGAGTGTTTTCTTGTATCAGTGCTTTCATATTAATGCAGAAAAGACTTAGTCTATCTATAATTATTTGAATGCAACTCTATTTCTACTATCACAGCTTTGCTATTCCTGAATTACATTTGTATATATTTACATGATATATTTTCTGACCTCAGTGAAAGAGTAGATATTTTTCATAAAATTGTAAGATTTCTTTAGAGCATAATGAATCAGCCCAAGCCCACCAGCCACCACACACAGACACACACACACCTGCAGACATGTGCTATTATTATAGAAACTCTTATTCTTTCATATAAGTCAAAATTATATAAAACAATATTGACTGTTGTATACTAAGTGCTCAACTCTTTTCTAGTGAAACAAGTTCTCAATTTTAAGAAGACCTACATGGAGTAATGAAAACAGGGAACCTGGCAGTGTGGGTAACAGATGCTGGAGCCAGATCACCTTGTCAACTCCTCTTCATAATAAGTCTGAGAAGCTAATCTCTGCTGAATTATTAATGACCACTAATGAGATACTCAATATTTGGTTACCCCTCATGATAGTGCATTTGCATTTAAATGAGTTTCTTCAGGAATGGACTCCTTAACCCAGAGTGGTTCTAATGCAGCGACAGCTTCAGGCACACAGGGCCTCTGGCTCTGGCTTCACATGGCCCCTTGCTGAGACTCATGAAATCATTAGGCCATTTGATCCTTAATTCCAGAATATCAAAAGGAAGCATTATAGACCTCGGAGTCATGGTACAAAGATTAGTTCTTTTAAAGGATTGTGCAGTGAAAAGTTATAGAGTAAAAAAATAAATATTTTTTTCACCTCATGCTAGCATCTATTGATTTTATTATCTGGTTTATTGGTATATGCCAAGTCCCAAGAAGAGAGATTCAAACCCTCTGTGTTGACATAATGAGGCCGGAGAAAATGTAGAAAATCCTGAGACACTGCAGCTATTAGCACCCTGATTTCCAAGAATAACCTTGTGACACCTGATAATAATTAGCATTGTGGTTTACTCCCTTGATTTCCACAATCAAGGAGATAGTGGAAAATCACATGTGTAGAAGCTTAAATAAAAACCCTGTAAAGTCTGTAGCCATTCAATAGAAGAAAGCCATTTCCTCGCCAGAGATTAAAATATCTGTGTGGTCAGTCCAATTCTTTGTTCATGACCCCCAAGAGCCTGGACCCCATCTCCAAATTGCCAGTGGCTTGGCAAGGCATCCAGGTCTTCTGTGGAAATGCTGGAGTGGTAAGACAACACCTCCTACCCTCCCCAGTGGTTGGAGGAGACTTTCATTCTCTATGTATCCTTTACACCTTGGAACACCACAACTCCTTGAAGAGAGTTTGACAGTTTTTGTACTGGCATGCATCGAGCTGTTAAGAGCCAAAAGGGCACCCGCTGCTTAAAAGACCCGCAGGTGAGGATTTCCTGGTCATGGATCGAGGTTAGAGACTAGCTCCCCACCAGGCACAAGGCAATGTCCATGCAATAAGGCACACTGTAAAACATAACATAGTCCATTCCCCAATGCTTTCTATTCAGGACTATTGTAACTCTGAAAGAATTGCTGGGTGTACCTCCCTTCTTTGCTATGTATTCTTCTACCATCAGCCTCATTCACAAGCCAACCACATTCTTTCTCAGACTTGCTTCATCCTCTGAATTTTGGGTCTATTTTCCCCCCTTTCCATTGTGTCTTCTCTGCCAACTACATTTGCTTAAAGTAAGTCAAGGTTTGTGAGCCCTTTAAAATCCTTTTGGAGGTCTTCCCAGCCCACATTAGATTTCTAAAATAGATAAATTTGAAAACTCCTACCTTCTCTGCACTCATGAGTTGCAGAGGTGAGCTGATCAGTTTTCCCTTTGGTACTTTAACAGGAGTTTTTATTTGGGACTTGGAAAATGTTGCAAATGACTGATATGGTCTCCTCCCTACAACTCCTTGCAGGAGTTTAACTTACCCAGATTCTTTGTGAGACAGGCCATGTCCAATTTAACCAAACCCTTCAAATTAGATACCAGGAAAGAGGGTACAATTAGTCTATGGCAATTCAAGTTTCTTTTCTGCTTGCCAGCATACTCAAGCCTTTTTATCACCAGAGACATCTGGTAGCTTAGAACAATAGGATAACAGGGGACACTCTGTAACCCACTAGAGAACTCCTTAGTCAAACAAAGGGGGACCCCTCTATGGAGTCAGGGAGTTCCACTCTCATCCACAGGTGTACCATGGACAAGATGGATAATACACCCTCTATCTCCTCAGGATCCCTATTGGGATGCATTCTCAGAAATTGGGAAAAATTTGACTCTGAAAATCTCAAGGAAAAAGCTAATTTTCCTTTGTAATATGGCTTGGCTTTGGTATAAACTAGGAGATGAGGAAGTTTGGCCTGAAAATAGGAGCAAAGATCACACCACCATACTCTAATTAGACCTGTTTAGTAAAAGATTAGGCAAATGGTCAGAAGTTCCCTATGTTCAAGTCTTCATGGCATTGTACCACAGTCCAACCCTTTGTTCTGGGCCAAGGGAGCCAGCCCCTGTAGAGGTCAACAATGACATTCTAGATGACCTTCTAAGTTCTGAAGCCTTTACCCCCACCTTATTTGATATGTCCTGGAGAGACCTTTATATAATCCTGACCCCTGGTTGCTCCCCAGATGAAAAGCAATGAATTTGGGAAGAGGCCTAAAAACATGCAGACCAATTACATGCTCAAAACCCTGATGATATAGGACCTGCAGCTCAGGCAGTCCCAGGCCAGGACCCCAAATACAATGGAAGTGAACAGAAATAAAAACACTATGATATAGTGCTTATTGACTGGAATGAAAAAGTGTATCAAAAAGCCAGTGAACTATGATAAAATCAGAGCTGTAACATGGGGAGAAAAAGAGAACCAAGCTTTATTCCGCAACTGACTGGCAGAGGCATTATGGAAGTATACTAATCTATACCGATCCTCTCCAGAGGGCCAAAAATTAATACAACACTTTATCAGCCAGTCAGCCCCTGATATTTGTAGAAAGCTTCAGAAATTACAAATGGACCCACAAACTCATATGGCCCAGCTGCATTCTTAGTCTTTAACAATCATAACTTGGAAGAAAAGAAAGAGCAGAACTAGAGTGAAAAAAAACAATGATGAAAAGTAGGCCAAACTAATAGTGCTAGCTGTCAGCAGCAATGTTGGCAATGTCCAGCCACCTCAAGGTAACCCAGGAAAGCTACAAAATTCCAAAGGCAAAAGGTCAAATACACTAGTCCCTCTCTATATCATGGTTCACTTATCATGGCCTCACTGTATCACGGGATTTTTTAAAATATCAGATTTAGTTATGTATCACAGATTTTTTGCTATATCGCAGAATTTTGCGGTACTGTATATGTATGTTTTTAAGTTACGTAGGTTTAAGTGTGTAGAATAAATGTAAGGTTCCTACTTCATGGGGGGGGGGTCTAGAATGTAATAACCCACTATAAGTGAGGGAATACTGTATGCTTTAAGTGCAAATACCCTGGACACTGGGTATAGACCACCTCCAGGGCCATGACTCATGTGCAAAGGTACAAACCCTGATCCCTGGCACTGAAGGGTATACTGCCCCCATTCTCAGAGTGAAAAAAGGTCATCACCCAAGGAAATAGCAGCAGGAAGTAGATACAAAAAATTGACCATCCTCCCTCAGCAAGCCCCAAAATGAATTTTTTAGAATTATGTCTCTCAGGGGCAAGTTGAGGCAGGAGATAGAATACAGAATCCTGAGACACTACAGTTATCATCAGTTGGCATCCTGATTTCTAAGAATCACCTGTGACACCTGATGATAATTAACATTGTGGTTTCTTCCCCATGTGGGCAATCAAGGAGGACTGTGGGATATCACATGTGTAGAAATTTAAGTAAAAACCCTACAAAAGCCAGTATCCACTCAATAGAAGAGAACCATTCCCTAGCCAGAGATGGCCTGCTCCCATGTCTTGGGAAGTGTACTTTCCTTAATAAATTACCACTTGCTTTGTTTTAAAATATCTGTGTAGTCACTCTAATTCTTTGTCTATGACCACCAAGAGCTGGACCCCATCTCAATCTTCAGCAATAAGCCATTTCTCATTTCTCTATATTTTTCTTTTTAGTTGCCCTATGCCTTTTGTCATGATATGATATCTGATGCAGACACTATATGAAGTCTGTCCAGAAGGTATTCAGCCATGTAATATTAAAAATACAGACATTTATTGAAGAAGATACAAGATACAAGAAACATTGTATATAAGACAATGTCACCTCTGTCCTCTTTGAAGTAGACACCTTGAGACCTCACATCTTCTCCTAGTGATCCTTCCACTGTTCAAAACACTCTGAAAAATCCTTTGTTGGAATTGCCATCAGCTGCCCTGTCATATTTTCCTGAATCTCACTGATGGTCTGAAATATCTCCCATTTCAAAGATGATTTTAGTTTTGGAAAAAGCCAGAAGTCATAGGGCAAAAAATCTGGGCTGGAGGGGCACTGAGTCACATGGAAGATTTTGATGTTTTGCAAAAAATCTCTGCATAAGATGTCATACAACATCAGGTGTGTTGTCATGATGAAACTACCAATCACCAGTTGTTCATAGCTGCAGCTGTTTTTTGTCATATTGCATCTCTCAGCTGATGAAGAACATTGAGATACGACTCCTTATTCTTGGCCTGGAGGAGCATACTCATGAGGGACAACACATTTCCAATAACAAACACAGTTAACACGGCCTTTATCTTGCTGTGACTTTGCAACACTTTCTCCAGGCAGAGAGAACTAGGACACTTCCAATGGAATGACAGAGCCCCAAAGCATAGTCATAGAGCCATGATTCATCTCTGATTATGACCTTCTTGAGGAAATTTGGTTCATTGGTTGCAGTTTGAATCAAGTCATTAGCAACTGAAGCACATTGTTTCTTCTGCTTTGGTAGCAGAAGCCATGAAGTGAATTTTGCATGACACATTTCATGCCAAGATCCTGTATCACAGACTTGGACACAGTAGTTTTTGAAGTCCCCAGATCAACTTCTAGTTCTTGCACTGTCAGTCACCAATCTTTGTTTATTGCAGCTCATACATGTTCAACATCTCAGGTGTTCCACTTGTTGTAGGCCTTTCACAATGTGGATCACTTTCAACAGATTCTCAATCAACTTTGAAGCATTTGTGCCACATTTTTATTTGTGCTACACTCATAGCATCATCCCCCAAAGCCTTCTGAATCATCTGAATAGTTTCTGCAGAGGAATGTTCAAGCTTAACACAAAATTTGATGCAGATTCATTGCTCTACTCACTGTCATTTTTCCTTACATTTTATTGATTATGCTATTGTAGTTGTACTGCTTTCTCCCCCTTAGCCCCATCCACCCAGCAGCCCAACTCCCTCAGGCAACTCCCCCACCATTGTTCATGCCCATAGGTCATGATATAAGTACTTTGGCTAGTCTATTTCTCATTCTGTACTTTACATCCCCATGGCTATTCTGTAACTACCTATTTGTAATTCTTAATCCCCTCACCTCTTCCTCCACAATCCCCTGACATCTGGCAACCATCAAAGTGCTCTCCATATCTGTGATTCTGTCTCTGTCTTCTTGTTTGCTTAGTTTTTGCTTTAGATTCAATTGTTGATAGATGTGTATTTTTGTCATTTTATTATCCATAATTTTTATCTTATTTTTCTTAAATTAGTCCCTTTAACATTTTCTATAATAATGGCTTGGTAATAATGGACTCCTTTAGTATTTTTTTTTTGTTTGTCTGTTTGTTTGTTTTGTCTGGGATGCTCTTTATCTGCCTTTTGATTCTAAATGATAGCTTTGCTATGTAAAGTAATCTTGGCTGTAGGTCCCTGCTTTTCATGATTTTGAATATTTCTTGTCAATCCCTTCTACCCTCTACAGTTTCTTTTGAGAAATCAGCTGACAGTCTTATGGTAACTCCCCTGTAGCTAACTAACTGCTTAACTCTTGCTGCTTTTAAGATTCCCTCTTTATCTTTAAACTTTGGCATTTTAATTTTGATGTGTCATGGAGTGGGCCTCTTTGTAGCCATCTTGTTTGTGACTCTCCGTGCTTCCTGGACTTGCAGGTCTATTTTCTTCATTAAATTAGGGAAGATATCTTTCATTGCTTTTTCAAATCAATTTTCATTTCTTGCACTTTCTCTTCTCTTTCTGGCACCACTATGATAGAAATGTTGAACCTCTTGAAGTTGTCCCAAAGGCTGCTAAAACTATCCTCATTTTTATGGATTCTTTCTTCTTGTTGTCCTGATGGGTTGTTTTTTGCTTCCTTGTGTTTCAAATCATTGATTTGATTATAAGCTTCATTCACTCTATGCTGTTTCTCTGTAAATCATTCTTTATTTTATTTAGTGTATCCTTTGTTTCAGACTGGATCTTTTTCACGCTGCTCCTCACTAAGTTCCTTGAACATCCTCATAAGAAGTGTTTTGAACTCTGCATCTGATAGACTGCTTATCTCCATTTTATTTAGTTCTTTTTCTGGAGTTTTGTTCTGTTCTTTCATTTGGGCCATATTCTTCGTCTTTTCATTTTGGCAGCCTGCCTGTGTTTGTCTCTATGTATTAGGTAGAGCTGCTATGACTCTTTGTCTTGGTAGCATGGCCTAATGTAGTAGGTGTCCTGTGGGGTCCAGTGGCACAACCTCCCCTATCACCCAGGCTGAATACTCCAAGTGCAACTTTAATATGGGCTGAGTACACCATCCTGTAGTTGAGCCTTGGTTGCTTTTTGTATATCAATGGGAGAGATTTACCCAGGCCAGTCATCTACAAGGATTGGCTGTGACCGTTTACCACCAACATCCACCCTCAGTGGAGGATCAGTTGTGCAGGGGCAGGGTGGTAGTGCTCCAACACGGTCTGTAGCTATCAACTGAGTGTGCTGGCTCTAGGGTTTCTCAGGTGGTGGAGAACAAAGTCAGCCACTTCCTGTGTTTTTACCTAGGCCACCCTACCTGAGCTATAAAACAATCTGAGATGGCTGTTACTTGTGCTAGGCTTAGATTCCCATGTGAAGCCAAGCTATGAATCTAAGTGGGCTGCTGCTTGTGACAGGCCCAGGGATCACTGAGGCCAATGCTGCTGCTTGTTTGGTAGGATTTAGGAAGTTTTTAAGCATGAGCCAAGGCCAGCCACTCATATGGAAAGCAGCTTGCATGGGCCCATAAGTTGGGTGGTTTGGATTCTCTGAGGTTCTCCAGGGTGGGTCAGATAGAGTTAGCCAGGTTGATGGAGTCTCAGATATGGCACCAGCTTACCGGCTGCTTGGCTTTGTGGAGGGAGGTTTAGAAAATGAACAGTGGCCTCTGCTCACCTTGATGCCAGATGCTTCAGTTTCTCCAACAATGCCACTGGTACCTTTCAAGCTGCTACTTCAATGCTGGAGCTCAGAGGAAGTGAGTCTGAGTAGGTGATTCCATGTGTGGATTCTTTAAGAGGAACTGCTTGGGGTTCCATCAGTTTCTTCTATTGACTCAATCCCTGCTCCACCCATTTCTTTTATTGGCTAAGCCCACTGGTTTTTGCAGTCAGAAGTTGTGGGGACTTATCTTCTTGTCACTGGAACCCTGGGAGAGGGACCTGGTGTGTGGGGTAGGACTTCTCACTCCTAAGATATCCCTCCCAAGTTTTGATCCACAAACATGGCTGTGGGACCAGCCCATTCTGCATCTGCACCTCTCTTACCAATCTGAATGGATGTAGTTTCTTTAATGCTGTAGTTGCCATACTTCAATTACACTTGATTTCTGATGGTTCTCAGTGATGGTTGTTCTATATTTTAGTTGTAATTTTGATGTGGTTGTGCAAAGAGGCAAGCATGTCTGCCTACACCACCATCTTAATTGGAAGTCATGAACTATCTCACTCAGTCAGCCAAACAATACACATGCTCACCTAATGGTGTCTACCACCCCTACTGTGTACAGTGAAGTCATCATTGTTCATGCATGCACATTCCAGTCTACTCTTCTTGGCTGCCAGAATACATTGATGTCACACAAATCATTTTCATTATATTAACAATGGCTGAGGTTTTTTCAGGGCAGATTTTATATTTTCTCAGAGATACTAAGATGTTAATTCCCACCATTTAACTTCCCTCATTTTGTCTTTTTCTTAGCACCATCACCAACTCTCTTCCATGAGCAAAAAGCCCCTGGCATGAATAGTTTGATAAATGGAGAAGCCTAAGTTACTGTGAGAAACTGTCTATACCTCCAGTAAGTCTGGATTCACAGAATGAAAACTGCACCAGGAGAGATATTAAGATATATCTTGGACTGTCCCAAGTCATCACACTTAATCCTGACTGCCTTGGACTAATTGAAGAAAAATCTAAAACATCTACTTTCACTCTTCAAGATAAGTATTTTTAAAGCCATTGTCCTTATTTAACTAATGAGACAAATTTAGTCTGGGAATGGAAGGATTCCAATCCCAATATATTCAACTGAAAAGCACTGAACTCAGAGTCATTTCAGTTCTCTGGATCCTTTTACTTTCTCATCCTGCCTTCCCTTAATTTTATATGAACTTTTTCCTCCAACACCTGATCCCTAGAAAATCATTCAGCTAAATTATAAATTGTTAACCATAAGGTTTAGATTGTTCTCTCTTCAAAGGTACTTAGAACTTTAAAAGGAAATGAAAGCCTGCCCAGGTGAACAAGAATAATACTTATAAGGCATGAGCACCCCCTAATGTCAGTAGAGCAATTTCACATCATCTCTTTTTTTTATTTTTTTATTTTTTTAATGTGTTTTATTGATTATAAAACATCACATCATCTCTTTATAATCTCACAATGGTTGGGATCTCAACCTTTCTATTATGTGTCCCTTTGAAATCTGGGGTAGTCTATGTAACTTTTCTTAAAATAGCACTTTTAAATTTATAAGATATAATGTAAAGAATTTCAAAGAAAACTAATTACCAATTTAAAATGCAGTTTTTACAATATTTTATAAACCAGATTTGTGACATAGAAAAGTATGGAATGAAATGAATAAAGGAATATTTAAACTAATTAAATAACAAGATGTAACAGTGGCTCTACTAACTACTATACTTAAAAATCACAAGTTTGAGGGACTGGGCTAACAATTTTGATACTGCTATACACATGCACTAGAATCAAACAATTAAGTAAATGAATGATTTATGGTGGGAGCCACATTTTCTCACTATTGGAGAAGGAATTTACAGATAAGCAAGGGGAGGAAGCTAAAATGACCCATGTATTAATGGCTTAGATTTGGAGAAATCAGTATGCACTCATTTAACTCAATATAAACAGTTACATATCAAAACATTTATAGATGTGTGTACATGTATGGGTTAGTATATAGTATTCCCTCACTTATCGTGGGTATTATGTTCTAGACACCCACCCCCCATGATAGGTGAAAATCCTCAAAGTAGGAACATTACATTTATTTTAGTATTTATGTATATTTTAAGGCTTTATAAACCCTTCCCAAACACTTATAAACCATTCCCAGTCCCTTATTAACCTTTCCCACTCCCTTATTAACCTTTTTCGTCGGCAGCCGTCTGTCTCGAGAGACGATGGTGTAGCTTCTTAAGAGTCTATCTGCACCGCCGAGAATGGCTGTGCAGTCCAACTCAGGAGTGACACGGTATCTGTCTCCTCCCGTGTTAAATCGACATCTTGCGATGACGCTGGAGTGTCCTCTCCAGTAAAGCTGAAGCTACAGAGCCTGGGCAGGGTGATATGGAGGGTCTGCTGTTGCCCATGCCCGTCCGTCTCGAGAGACGATGGTGTAGCTTCTTAAGAGTCTATCTGCACCGCCGAGAGTGGCTGTGCAGTCCGACTCGGGAGTGACACGGTATCTGTCTCCTCCCGTGTTGAATCGACATCTTGCGATGACGCTGGAGTGTCCTCTCCAGTGAAGCTGAAGCTACAGAGCCTGGGCAGGGTGATATGGAGGGTCTGCTGTTGCCCATGCAACCTTTTTCACACTTTTATAAACACTACTTATGTTCCTAAACATATTTTACCCTCTTAAACCTATGTAACTTTAACAACATATGTATACAGTACCTCAAAATCCCACGATACAGTGAAAAATCCACGATAAATAATTAAATATAATATTTTTAAAAGTCCCGTGATAGAGCGAGGCTGTGATAAGTGAACCGCGATATAGAGAGGGACTACTGTGCATGTATATTTCTTTTGTTCTCAGTTAAGAGAGCCTAAACAAATGATACCCCATTAGCAATCAGTACACCTAGAACCCAGATCTCAGTTTCCATTCAGATTTTTCAATAAAAGGAGTCAGGGCTTCTTGAAAAAATGACTGATTTTAGGGCCGGGGCAGAAAAGAATACAAGATAAACCTAGAGTGTCAAAGGGAAGTATGGCAAAGGACCATAGGAGCCAACAGAAACAGCTCCCAATGGCTGATGCTGGAATGATTAGAACAATAAAACAAAATAGTGTTGGATTAAAATCCAAAGCATAAAATAAATATCCATGAATCTATACTAATATAAGTAAATAATTAAATTAATTACTGTGAGTAGTACCAGAGTTTACAATAATGGGGAATGTTACCAAATACTTGGCCAGTACCCCTCAAAACTGTCAAGGTTTTCAAAAACAAGAAAAGTCAGAGAAACTGTCACAGCCAGGAGTAACCTAAAAGGCATGACAAATGTGATGGGGTGTCTTAGATGGGAGCCTGGAACAGAATTAAGAACATTATGTAAAATGCAAGAAAATCTGAATAAAGCACAAACTTTAGTTAACATCAATGTATTATTAACAATACTAGTTCACTAGTTGTAACAAAGATACCATACTAATGTAAGATGTTAATAACAGAGGAAAGTGGGAATGGGATATATGGAAATTCTGTACTATCTCAATTTTTCTGTATTAAATTCTAAAACCATTCTAAAAATATAGTTGATTTAATAAAATAAAAAAAGTAACAATGGTTTTATTTGGACATCAGAGTAATGGTATTTGGAGGTATGTATAATCACAGCAATAGAAAATAATCTGTGACTTACATTAGTGACAAAGTCACAAATCTCACATATTTCTTAGATATAAATTAGGAACGCCCTGAGCAATGTTGATATTAATCTCCTAATTTTATGAAAGCAGGGCTCAGACAGATGAATGAGGTTGTTTTAGCTTTCAAAAAACATACATTTTAGGGCCAAGAATTCTTATTGAGTTTTGTTGGAACTCTTTTGGCTACACTATCTCCCAATTTGGGGATTGTTAGCACTTCATTGGGCAAAGATGCTTCCCTGGGCCTGTGCAGTGAGTCCCTGTTCAGGGCGCTGGTCAATCCATGTTGTAAATCTGAACCTGGTGACTTCCAATTTCAAAAGCAAAGGAAGTTGAATGTGAGACCCACTCACACAGAACCCTAGGATCAAGAACCCTCTCTACCCACACTGGCTCACTGTGAGGACAGCAAATCCTTGGCCTTGCCCCCACCCCTCTGGTCAGAAGAGGGAGGTGGGGATTAGGGAGAGCCGGGGCTGAGTGGGGTTGGGGGTGTGGGGACAGAACAGAGCCAAGGCCTGTTAATAGGTGATGACTATTTAAAGAGAGAAGAAGGGGGCTTATATGCTTGTATGCTCATCTTGTTCCCAAGGCCAATTCTAGTAAATCCTTTGGGAAAGAAAGAGATTAAGCCATCTGTTAATGCGGATTTTGCTTTTTGGTTTCCAAATGTTACAGCTGTTAGCAGAGTAGCCAGCTCAAGTGGTTGGGGTCGGGGGAGGAAATGGAGGTAGATCAGAGGGAGCACCTGTTCTCTAAGTGCCCCACTAAACAGCAACAAATTCTGGGGCGACCCCTCTCTATTTCATGGAGTGCTTCTTCTGGTCAGTCCTGCTTGTCCATGGCTTTGGGAGTTTCGCATCCACGATGTAAGAGAGAGGGCACGAGGTCTCAACTCTGACGATTGAGAACGCTTTGGCCGTGCATGTAGTAGGAGAGTGGTGAGTGCCACCAGGGGCTTAGAAAAATGGATGACCAATTTAAAACATTCCAGGGCATTTGAATGTTTAGTTTAAAAGACCGTCCCAGTCTAGAATTCAGCGAAATGAGCAAACAATACTGTTAAGGAATATGAACGGGGTGGGAAACCCACAGGAGGAATGGATCTCTCCATGCAGCCCGAGTGACAGGGGCGCGCTCAGAGGAAAGGCGCTTTGCAGAAAAGTCATTCAGACTCCTCTCTCTCTCGGGACAGAATCCAGCGACGCTTCCTCCGTAAGAGCATTAATAGAAAACAAACCTGAAACCCGGAGGGGTAGCAGTCGTGGGCCTTAGTTCCCAGGCTCCCTTCCCTGCGACCAGGAGAGGTCCCTCTCCCCCCGCGGCTGGCGCGAATGTGGCGATCCCGCGCGGGGCAGGGATGACTTCATGCGGTGGGACTGGGCAGAGGAGCAGCTGCTGCAGCCGGTAGGTGGGGTGAGGGCCACGGTGACCGAGTACACGCCGGAGGAGGCTCTGCGGCCAGGCTGCGGGCTCCGGAGACGTGCGCGGACTGGATCCAGAGAAGGTAAGCAGCCCGACTATTATTAGCCTTGGCCAAGCGTCGCGGTAGTTTCCGCTCGGCTAATAATGGGGTTTGTGATACAGAGCAGGCAGCTGTCTCTGCGGCACTCTTCATGGAAAAAGGAGCAACAACGGGAATTGCTATGTTAATCAGTCCAGTGCCTGAGATTGGAGAAGCCTTGGCACTACTGCTGGGCAAAGAGAGCCACCAGCCTCTGAGTGCTCAAAGATAATTGCCGGTGACGGTGTCAGACTCCTTAGACAGGGAAGGGGGTTCCAGATGTACAATAATTGGAGTTGTACTTTCACCTTTCTACCTTCAGCCTTCACTTGGGTCTTTTCCGGCTTGGGAGCAGCAGGTGCTTGTCAGCCAGTGTGGGAAAACAATCAGAACTCTTTCTCTTCTTATACCTCCCTCTAGCCTCTCCCTCCTAGGTATCAGAATGAGTCTGTAAAGATTTCAATGTGGAGCACCCACTTCAATTTGAAACCCATAGGCAGTCTCACATTAGTGGAGAAACTTCTCTCATCTGCGGTTCAGCTTGGTCGAGTAGCATTTGTCTCTCTTCTTCCTTCATTTACCATCTTCTCTGTCAGTCATTCCATTGATTTGGGAGGGGGTGGATATTGTACCCATTCACAGGTCAACCCTTGTCAGGTCTTATCCACCACCTCTATTCCATGCCTGATTTTGTCCAGAAAGGACAGTGCCCTACCCTAGTTTGAGTGTTCTCCCTTTATACTGTTACCTGTGCTCCTCCCCCAAATACATGTCATCAGAATGTCTGCTTTTAGCCCAGTACCAACATGATTTGCAGTAACTCCCTTCAGTGTGGTCATGGAACTACCAGAAAGGTTTCAAGAACAGCAGAATCTGTGTGTGTGTCGGTGTGTGTGTGGGGGGGGGGGTGTAAAAGGAGGCCATATTTACATGCTGGCCCCCTGTGCACAGGCATAAGTGGGAATAGAAATGTGAATGTTATCGTTATTCTTGAAGCCTTCTTTTGTCCAGCTCGGTTGTGAGACATCTAGCTGGGTGGTGTTTGGGCAAGTACTCCCCTCCCCAAAACAAGCAATGTGTTTGTCCTAGGATTCCCCAGTAACCTCAAAAGAGTTTCTAGAGAGTCTTCTCCACAGGCACTTAGAAAGTCATTGGAGCTGGCCAGCCTAAGGCCCAGGTTATTTGAGCCTCAAGTTAACCTCCCATTGAGGGATGCTGGCCACTTGTCCTAGGATTTCCCCACAAAGCCCTGCTGCTGAGCCCAAGTGCCTATTCTGGTTGCCACCTAGGAATGCACGTTTAAATAATATGCTGTGAAATGTTTAAGATGGCTGTGATGGGGATTCAAATGTGCCACTTCACCAACAGAATGGTTGCAACGAACCAGATTGTGGGGTGTCTGTGTGCCAATATTCTATTTAAAAGATCTGTTATCTCTAAATTTGAAGTTAGGGAGACATACTGACTCAACAGCCATGTAACTTCATTTTAGCAAATTAAAACAGGAGATCAGTGAAAAAGAGGAGCAGGATTTATAGCTACAAATTTACCTTTGCTTATCTTTCTTTTTAAATGTTACATTTAGACAAAGATACTAATTCTAAAAAGTCATGTTAATTCTATTATATATTATTATTGTTTTCTAAATACACATTCTCTTTTTATAAAATACACTTTGGAAATATTTGAGTTGGTTTCTTTGTCTCTACCTTCAGTTTATGAGGCAGAGGGAGTGGAGGGCGTGAGGAAATCCCATGCCAAGCGGTCCCTCCAGAGCTGTTCTCTGAGATCTTGAACATCTCAGGACCCATTTTATTTTGAGCTGGTTGTTGTTGTTATGCGTTGAATGTGATTTGGATTTGACATATAAAATTTTCAGGATTCTAGAATTTTTATTTAGGCACATACATCAACTAGAAAGGGAACAAAGAACAAGAAAAGCAAAACCCTTTATTCTATCACCTTTCTTTCCTAATCTTAAAATATTTAACTATATAAATAATTATTCCAAATATTAAGTGGTAAAAAATATTAATAAAATAATTCATTTTGAATAAATTATACCAACGTATATGAAATACAGATTAGTGCTATTGATCTTAAATACAACAAATTTCTGTAATTTTAAGAGGCATACTTCTGGTGAAGAATAGTGCATGAGAATATTTTAATGATGATTAGAAAATGAAAGTGTCTATTATTTTGTTTCCAAAGAAACTGAGACCTTAAGCAAAAAATGGGTCAGGATTAGTGGACTGGTGCTTCCTAAGCTGGCATTGTCCCTGGTGATTTTACAGGTGAGATGAATCCACTAAGTTATGGAATGGAGAAGTTATGTATTGGAGAAGCCTTTTCAGGAAGAAAGAAAATAAGTTAGAAAATTTAATTTTTTAGTTCAGTGTAACTAAAAAAGATAATTAAATTTAAAGAATTACTGAATTTGGACTTTGTTCTATTTAAACAATTTCTGAGGAAAGTTTCTAAATTCAGAGCCCTAAAAAGAAACCTATGAATGATTTCATGACTAAAACCAATTTGTAACTTTATTTCCTTTTATTTAATCATCTCTGACTCCAAAAAACTCTGACTCCAAAAAACCTCCGCTGCCTTGCGGCATACCTCTTCAGGGGAAAGGCTAAGGGAGTAAACCCCGACAGAAAATCCGGAGCCGGAGTCCCTAAGGCGGTTTGACGTTATAGTCAACACCGGCAACTCCTGCGGCGCACCTGAAGCCAAGCTGTATTGACTCCGTCTTTCCCTTGGATCCTTCAGCTGCGAAGAGAGGGGGGGTCTGCTGCATGGGCAACAGCAGACCCTCCATATTACCCTGCCCAGGCTCTGTAGCTTCAGCGTCATCGCAAGATGTCGATTCAACACGGGAGGAGACAGATACTACCATGTCACTCCCGAGTCGGACTGCACAGCCATTCTCGGCGGTGCAGATAGACTCTTAAGAAGCTACACCATCGTCTCTCGAGACGGACGGCTGCCGACGACGAATCATCTCCCAGGGAAAAGAGAAATTTATTGCCTGCTGTTCAAAAATGGAGAAAATGAAAATAAGATGCTGTGCGCTATTCGATACTAAAGTGTAAAAGGGTCTCAGTTCATTTAGTACCTAATGTTGCTTTCATAATGAGGTAAAATATTCAGCCTGGTGACAGTCAATGTTATCAGTAACTTGGTACAGATTTTGGAGTCAAAGTTCCCTGTCATAACAAAGCCATTCTCTGGTGCTGCATGACCATCATAAGCTAAAATCAAATGGTCTTATCTTGAGATTTTGAAAAATGGGGAAGAAAATAAAAGTAGGAATATTAAGGATGAAGAAGAAATGCCATTTCTATTCAACCAATACCTCTACTGAAAATGGGTAGAAAAAGTACAATTTTGAAAGCTGTCAAGTAACCTCTTTATTTCCAGATTTCTGTAACACTTCATGCTGTTAACTCTGCCCACATTTTTAAGTTCTCTTTTATGTTACTTTTTAAATACTTGTGTTTAAAGGTTGCTAATGTCATATGTATCAGGCACTGTGATACCTCTTTATCTAGTCTCTCACCAATCCCTTATAGGTCTCCCAAGACCAGTCTAAAACAAGTGGTCATTTTATTTCCAATTTGTGCCCCATGAGGTCTTCCTGTAGTCTTAGTTTGTTTCTCTCACTCACCCTGCTGCAGGTTGAAGCCTTACTCATATCATATACCACTTCTTCCCTGAAGTTTTCCCCATATCCACCTTCCTTGTTTTCTCCATTATTTAAATTCCTATGGCACTTTCTGTCTTTATCTATCCTTTTGTGTGAACATGCTTATCTCTTCTGAAATAACCTTGGAGATCAGGATTGACAACTTTCTATTGCCTACAACATATAGTACAGTGCCTAGCTATATATATGCATAGTAGCTACCTAGCAATTTGATTTTAGTAAAGAAGTTGATTATCATTTTTCATAGCTACCTACTTTGTCCAGTGGTCAAGCTAGGCTCTGAATATATGTGCAAGTCCCAGTTTCACTGTTTAAATTCCTTATATAATAAAATAAGAAAATACATTCACATAGTTACATTCAAAAAAAATTATTGTAAGCTTGCATGCTTTAAATGAAAATTGGCTCATGCATATTAAAAAGCATGGCAAGCTTAACAACAACACCAAAAATCTTTAAAGAAGATATCGTCCTGCCTTCAATATGCTTACATTCTGTTGAAATAGAGTAAGCAGGGAAGGCACCATATATATGAGTCCTCCTCTAGTTCAGTGCACTCTGTGAGGGACTTTCATCTATGCTATCTGATTTCTTCCTTCCACTGTATAATCACTTTACATGGAGGAGAATGAGATTTAGAGTTGTCACCTAAATGCTAGAGATTCTGTCCGCATCACACATTGCTCTTTGAAGTATAACAGTGTACAGGAAAATATTATGAAAACATAAGGTCAGAGTCAGCTTAGATATTTAAAATTATTTTGTGATTAATGTTTCTAACCATTTGGGTCTTAACACCCCTTTGCTAACTCAGAATGGGCTCTGCTTCCACTCCCCCAGCACTTACACGAACACACATACATATAATTCTTCGTACATTGCAGGTGTGTGAGGAACCAATAAAGTCCTCTTTAGCAAATGGTCTGAGCACATCTACTCCATGTTTACTTTGATAACCCCTATGTCTTTTGTTAGCCTAGACATTTCTGGTACAGGAAATGAGACTTTCATTCTATTGTCCTTCCTACATTAGGACCAAAAGGAAAGTTCTTCACTGACACTGACTCAAAGGCAGCTAAGATACCAGGAAGCAAGTGCCAATGTTCTCACTGGGGAACAGTGAGTCAATGCACTTCAATTCATGGAAAAGGAATCTCAGAAAGAGCTCTGACTGTTACACATTCCAAGTGATTTATTTAGGGTTTTCCTACCAAAACCATTTTTACAGAAGAGAAACAGTTCTCAGACATAAAGTGACTACACTGCCAAATATGCCAAAGAACATTGCCAGCAGCTGAGTGGTGTATTCTACTTGGAAATAGATTCAGTTTTCTTAGGATGGACATATGTCTGCCTCATAGTTGCTGTTTCTTTCTGGTATTGCTTTCTGTAGTAATATATTTGCTTTTGCCAAGTTAAGGGAATAATGACAAGTTAGGTGCATCCCTCCTAGGTTCTAAAACAATTGCCAGCAAAAAAACAAAACAAAACAACAACAAAAGAACCCTGAATATTCTGAGCTCATCCTTGAGGACACCAGTGCTAGTTAGCATTATTCCTGCTGATGCTGGTATTCAGAGAGACGTGACAAAAACAGCATTGATCTAGAAAAAGCAGAGATGAAGAAATGGAGACAGGAAACTCAAGAGGACAATTTAAGCTGTTGCTATCTTTGTTTCCCAAACTATGAAATAACTGTATAGAGAAGTTCTTAAAATGAGTGCAGTTTTATGGAAACTTCATCATATGCATAATATGAGGCATATTTGTAGATTTTAATAGTAGATTTTTTTTTTCAATTTTTTCATTGTGGTATAATATATGAAGTCTGTCCGGAAAAAGTCCAACTATTGTTAATATAACAAGAATGGTTTGTGCAACATTGATGTAACCTGGCAGCCAAGGAGAATGGACTGGAATGCACATGTGTGAACAATGATGACTTCACTATACTATTCAGTGGGGATGGTAGACGCCATTGAGTGACCATGTGTACTGTGTGGCCACCACATTTAAAATGACTAAGCAAGTAGAGCAACAAAGCTGCATCAGATTTTGTGTTAAGTTTGAACATTCTTCAGTGGGAACTATTCCAATAATAAAGAAGCCTGCACCCATGGGCAACTGGTAATTGGAAGCTTCATCACAACAACATGCTCGCTTATGCATCATGTTTTGTGCAGAGTTTTTTGGCCAAACATCAAATCATTCAGGTGACTCAGCCCTACTACAGCCCAGATTTGACACCCTGCAACATCTGGCTTTTCCCAAAACTAAAATCACCTCTGAAAGGGAAGAGATTTTAAACCATTGATGAGAATCAGGAAAATATGATGGAACAGTTGATGGCAATTAAAAGAATTGTGTGTGGTCACAATGTGCCTACTTTGAAGGGTACTGAGGTGTCATTGTTCTATGTACAATATTTCTTGTATATTGTATCTTCTTCAACAAATGTTTCTATTTGTCCTACTATGTGGCTGGATACTTTCTGGACAGACCTTGTACATAACATAAAATCATGCTATTTCTAAGTGTATACTCCACTTGTATTCAGTGTTCTATTTATGAAGTTGAGCAACCACCACCACTATCAATTTTCAGAACTTTCTCATCAACCCAAACAAAAAATCTTATCCAGTAAGTAGTAGCCCTTCATTCCTCCTTCTCCCCAGCCTCTAATAAATTTTATTCTACTTTCTACATCCATGAATTTGCCAATTCTAGGTGCCTCATGTAAGTGGAATCATACAGTAGTCTTCATTTTATGTCTGGACTCCTTCATTTAGCATAATCTCCTCAAGGTTCATCAATGTTGTAGCAAGTAACAGAATTTCATTCCTTTTAAGGCTGAATGATATTTAATTGTATTTGTATTATAGTAATTTATAGTTGCAAAATACTTTCAGTACATTGCCTTTCTATTATATTAATGATATCTAACATATCGTCGTCGTCGGCAGCCGTCCGTCTCGAGAGACGATGGTGTAGCTTCTTAAGAGTCTATCTGCACCGCCGAGAATGGCTGTGCAGTCCAACTCGGGAGTGACACGGTATCTGTCTCCTCCCGTGTTGAATCGACATCTTGCGATGACGCTGGAGTGTCCTCTCCAGAGAAGCTGAAGCTACAGAGCCTGGGAAGGGTGATATAGACGGTCTGCTGTTGCCCATGCAGCAGACCCCCCCTCTCTTCGCAGCTGAAGGGTCCAAGGGAAAGACGGAGTCAATACAGCTTGGCTTCAGGTGCGCCGCAGGAGTTGCCGGTGTTGACTACAACGTCAAACCGCCTTAGGGACTCCGGCTCCGGATTTTCTGTCGGGGTTTACTCGCTTAGCCTTTCCCCTGAAGAGGTATGCCGCAAGGCAGTGGAGGTTTCTTGGAGTCAGAGTTTTCCTTCTCTGATGTGCCCTGACTGGAAGATCGAACCAGCGACACCTAGCTCGCAGGCCGACGCTCAATCCACTGAGCCAAACCAGCCAGGGCCAGATATCTAACATATAACATTACCATATTACATTTTTAAATGCCTAATAATGTGCACTATGAGTGTGCCATAATTTTATTCAACTAAAACTCATTGATTAGCATTTACTAAGTTCCAAATTGTTTTATGATTTCAAGCTATGTGGTAATGGACATAGAGATACATGTCTTTATATGTACATGCTTTTTGATTTGATCAAAAAATTCTTGGAGTGATGTAGAATGGTATTGTTGGGTCAGAGATTATGCATATTTGTAATTTGAATATGTACATTGACTATAAAAATCATACATTTTTTCAACAGAGAGTATTCCTGTATTTTCTATAACCATTTCTAACTCTCTTAAAAATAATCATGTGTAATATAAGAGATTCTACTTGACATGTTTTGAGCAAGGAAACAGTCTCAATATTCTCACTTTTTTCATTTTTCATTTCAAGTCTCTCAGTCATCCATTGCATCACTTCACGGTGCATTGCAGATATCAGTAGATTTATAGCAGCAACAAGGGAAACTAGAAGCATCTATAGCTAGTTTTGATTTGTTTTGTTTTTAAGCTCCTGCAGTGAGTCATTTGTATCTAGCCTAATCTGAAATTTTTTAGTTCAAATTTATATACCTGCATTACGGTAAATCTTTTATTTTGCTGAGTTTTTTCCTTAGTTTCTCTTCAGTATATTCTTTTTAATTTATCCTGAAACAGAATAAATGAAGCCCAGTGACAGAAATGCCATATATAGGCTAAGCTATAGAATATTGCAATGTCTGAAGTATAAACAGAATTGGCAAGACTTTTAACTATCTAGCTCAGAGGAGACTGTTTATTTGCATTGTCCCACAGAAGAGAAACAAGGAGCTTGCTGGGGATTGCATCATGTTTTACACAAATTAGAAATTAACATGCTAAAGGAGTAAGCTCCCTAAAGCTGAAGGGTAATAAGAACATAAACACACCCCAGACACTCACAACAGCAGTTTAAATATGCCTTTTTCCCCCCTCTTATTATTTGTCTTTATTGCTGCTGATCAAACCCTCATTTAAAAAGCAAGCATAAAACCAATAAGCATTCTGATTTTTGCCTAAATAAGGAACAAGAAGCCCACATAAACAGTACACTGCAGTGGCTTTGAGCCTGATGGTAGAAATGTTGCTGTTTTTGTCATTTCAAAGTAGTAACAAAACAACCTGCCCCATGTTTTCTGTTGTACACTCAGAATCTGACTGAGTCAACATGGGGTCAGTAATGTCTCTCATGTCATTTCTTACACTCATTTCCATGATCTTTCATGCTTAGGTTCTTGGATCATTAAAATATAGTGAAAAACAATCAGGATGTTAATATCCTCTCTCCATTTACAAACATCATCTTGCCAGGCCTTGCAGAAATCATGTTGAATCTGAATTGTAGGTTGAATCCCATTAGGTGATAGCGTCACTGACAATAATCAGTCAGACTTACCAAATCTAAATTCAGATTTATGGACCATCAAGTGTTAAAGATTGTAAAGGATTTTAATATTTGAAATCGTGAAAAATTGAGAAAAGTGAAATTATATGTATGGGTTTTTAATTATAAGGTATACTCTCAGGAGAATAATGCATTTTTAGAAGGATTCATTCTGAAGAGGTGGGATTAACACTTTTTAAAAGAGTGACTATTCTCAAAAATAAATTGTGACAAATCAGATGTTCATCCAAGTTCATCTTTCATCTTGAGAAAGTGAGTTGTTCTTGGGGAAATTGCTGTCATCTAATGTGTGCTTTCCTGCAGTGGAAGAAGCTGAAATGAAATGAGGCTGACATTCTTAACTATTGTGACCCACCCATCTTTATTAGAATTACCTAATGATCAGCACAGAAGCTCCATTGATAAAAGTTAGTTGAAACACAGCATGATCTTATAGAAGAGAAATTTAAATTGCATTTCCTACCTCATCTCCATATTAGATAACATACAGGATGGCAAAGAAACGTACTTGGGATGTTTTATAAAAGCTGAGATTTCTAAGGAGCTTATTGGTATCATATACTGTGGTAAGCACTCAATAAATGTAAACTGTTATTTTAAAACAGCAATATATCAAGAGCATAAATATTTCTACACCATGAGTTTTGTACTTGCCTTTTTTATAGGAATTTACAAAATATTTGTTTAACCAAAAAATGAATCAATACCATTTAGTATTGAAAGCTGCTCTCCAATACAAAATAACTAGTATTCTACTTACACAAGTTCATTGTGATTATTTTCATAGGTGTGGTGGGAACTAATTATGAATGGGGCTACCCTTTCTCCTGTTTCCTGCCAAACCATACTCTCTTCCTGCTGAGGTTTTTGTAAAGAGGGAATTAGAGGAGATGAGTATTAAAGTTGGAGATATAGCTAGTAAGCAGTTCAAGCTATTCAACCAAGCACAGTCCATATGTTTCCTCCTTTCAACTGCAATGGATTTGGACTTTTAGATCATTCAAAATCAAGATACTGATTTTAATAATAAAATATTAATCAGTGGTTATCTTATCTCCATGTCTTTTTCAACCTCACTGTAAAGAATACAATCGTATTTTATGGCCAAGTAGTATTCCATTGAGTAAATGTACCATCGTTGTTTTATACACTCATCTTTCACCCTTGGTGACGCATGGGTAGACCTGCAGAATACTATGTAAAGTGAAAAAAGCCAGTCAGAGAAAGACAAGTACTGTATGATTTCACTCATATGTGTTATCTAATGAACAAACTGAACTAATAAGCAAAATAGAGACAGACTCATAGCTAGAGAGCAAGATGTCAGCTCTGGTGGCGATTGGGGGTAGATGGCAGAATTGAGCAAAAAAGAAAAAGAACTCATGGACACAGACTGCAGGAGGATGGGAGTGTGTGTGGAGGTGGAAGAGGGTATAAGGGTGATAAATGGTAATGAAAACAATAAAATAAAAAATAATATTTAAAAAAATGCAATCATAGAGAAAGAAAATTCCCAGTTGATTGAAAAATTTTTCTACATGCCTGCAGTTTTGAGATAGTAGACCTGTAACATTACCATAGGGCTTCATGAAGTCACTATTTCACCACAGATATTAAATAGGACACTTAAATGATCTCACACTAAATAGTACATTGAGTAACGGGGGGAAGGTTGGCGTCTTGGTCATCATTTAGGGAAAAAAATCACTACCTTGTTCAGAAAAAATACTTAAATGTTTACATTTCTATTTAATAAAATGTAAAATGGCATAAAATGGTAGTATCGTGTTATGAAAGCAAAGTAATTGGATTTATCTCAAAATGTCTCACTATAAAATCACTGCTTCTTTATTCAGTTTGATAATTCTTTTCTTAGAGCTCTCAAAGAGCTTTTGATCATTTTTATGATCAGTTAAAAAGCTCTAACCATTAAGTTCAAACTATGCTGATCACAAAACCTCACCTTCCCTTTCTCCCTTTAATTTTATCTACTTTTAGATGTTTTAGCTACAAGTTATATCCAAATCATGTCTTTCAGGAAGTGAATTTGGGCTTTACATTCCACCTGGTGTGACTCCCACCTGTACAACTTTCTAGTTCTGTGACTTAGAAAATGTTGCTCAACTTCTATGAGTTCTTTCTTGCTATTTAAAACAGAAGAATCACGGTGTTGTTGTGAAGATTAAAAATAACTGTCGTGCCAACGAATGCAGATTTCCTATTGCCCAGCAATTGGATGAAACATGCGAGGCAAGGTTGGAATCTCTGATGGTTACTTTATTGCCGATATTATTACGGCATTCACGCGTGCACCTCTATTGTTCACTCGCTTGGCGCTCAGAGCCCGCTGCTGCTAGGCACCCACTGGTGCTCGGTGTCGCTTCTCCATTAGCTCCCTACCCCTGCTGTCCAAACACAAACACAAACACTCCTGTGGGAGTTCCTGCCCTTTTATATTATACATAGACAAAGCCGGCCACTGGCCAAAATATGACATCAACGCTTATATAACTGCGAATGCATTGCGCAAGCGAATCTATTGTTATCTCTGGCAGCCCACGCCTGGGCATCTGGGGTGAGAAAGCCTGACTAGATTCCATGGTCCTCACAATAACATAAGAGAGAACTTGGAATATGTCCGGATCATAGTAAGTGTTAATGAATGTTTTCAATTTTTATCATTTTAGTTGTCACAGGCAATTTACAACCAGATTTCATAACCAAAATGTTTGTGAACATGATTTCCTAGATCTCTCCATGTTAGTAGAACTAAACCTTGAAATGACTCTGAACCTCTCATGGGAAGATATCTCCATGCAAGTAATGGCAGTGAGAGAAGTTGAGGCCACCACAATGCAGAGTTGTCAGGCTCTGATCTAGCACTAGCTGTGGGAATGAGACTTAACTTCTATTTTTAACTCTGCAAGTAGTTAATTGGATGACCTGGGAAAAGTCAATAGGCTATTAATTCTGCATCTTATTTTCTTTCTGATTTGTATCATATATCTAATCACTCTTTTCAATCATTATCAGAAATGATATTAAGGTTGTTGAATAAGGGTGTTGATTTCAGAAACAAGTGTCAAATAAAATGGGAATCTCCCTGATTTAAAAGAAACAGTTGACTATCTATCTATCTATCTATTTATCTAAAGTTCCTGGAGAAGCAGCATTTGTTTATAAAGAGTTGTTAATAATGACTTCCTTAACAAAAAACTGAATATCCTGCTAATTATTTGCCTTATAGCCAAATATATTTTTGAATGTGTAATTATTTAAGAACTTTCTTACTGTTAATATTATTAAGTTGTCCAACAGGAAAATTAACCCCTAACTCCAATGTACATTATATACAAAGTTCTCTTTGGTATATGATACCTTTATATTTTACTGAAGCTCAAAGATTTTATAGAGAACATGTAAACATTATTTAGGGCCTTGTTCATTACCAGGTGTTATTGAATCGATTTGATCAGTTGCAACACCTTTAGAATGAAATTAAAGAAAAAAAGAGCCTTAATTAATGTAAAAACTTTAGTACCAGCACTGCCTTGTCAGTATACAACATACTTTAACATGATGACAATTTTTGTTGGTCTTGTAAAGCACATAATTTTACTTTTTTACTTATATAGATTTTTATTATTGATATGGACTGTTTTGGCTTAAGGAAATGGGTATAAAAACTGCCTTTGTCTAAGCCATAGTTGTTCAAAATTGAAATTTTGTGATTAACAACTTCAGCTAAATTTCAAAAATTTATTTCAATTGGTATAGTCTGTTCATGTGTACCAAACTTTATTCTTTCAAGTAAACAGTATAAATCAATAGTAGAGTAAATTTGTCCTAAATTTCCAAGCCAATATTGTTAACTACTGTTTTAATACTGAATTCATTAGCTATTTACTAAGTCTTGAGGCATAGATTTGAGGCATAGTCTGACTCTAAGATGAAATATAGGAAACAATGAAAATACTTGTTTTAAATATACATATACATACATGTATACATCTATATTATAAATACATTTAAATATTTTGTATGTATTATATATTATTTTTAACAAGTTATCTGTGTGACTATATATGCATATATGCATGTATGTATATATGTCTACTTCATGGACATTTTCTTTCAGTTTTAAATATTTGATTATTCTATCATTGAAATTTCAATTAAGCAGACAAGTTCTTGGACAAGTATTTTAAAAATCCTTGTTTTCAAAATCAGGTTTTGCAAAGAAAACATATTTTTCACAGCCTGGTTATTTTTCAATAATTAAAAATACATTAAAAATTTTGGAGTGATTCTTTTTTTTATTAATTGTATTTTATTCATCATGCTATTACAGTTGTTCTAATGTTTCCCCTTTGCTCTCCTCCACCCCCAGCCCCTCAGGCAATCCCCCCACCATTGTTCATATCCATGGGTCCTGCATATAAGTTCTTTGGCTTCTCCATTTCCTATGCTGTACTTTACATCTCCGTGACTATTCTGTAACTACTTATCTATACTTCTTTTTTTAAGTATATGTTATTGATTATGTTTTTACAGTAGTCCCAATTTGTTTCCCTTTGCTCCCCTCTGCCCAGTAACCCCATTCCCTCCAGCAATCTCACCCCCCTTAGTTCATGTCCATGGGTCATGCATATAAATTATTTGGCTTCACCCTTTCCTATTTTATTCTTAACTCCCCGCTGTCTATTTTGTACCAACCAATTATGCTTCTTAATCCCTGCACCATTTTCCCATTTCTCTCCTTTCCCCCTCCCAGATGATAACCCTCCAAACGATCCCCATACCTATGATTCTGTTCCTATTCTGGTTTGCTTAGTTGGATTTTGTTTTTATTTTTTTAGATTCAGTTATTTATAGTTGTGTGATTCTTTAATATATAAATATGAATATGTATTTACCTATTTCAGATTGCTACATGTTATGTATGAAATATATATGTATATATACACACATACATACATACTTGATCTTACTGAGTTATATCTATATAAAATTCTGTGAGACAAGTGGTATAGTTCCCTTTCATCTTGGAGCATGCTCCTGATTAGATGATTATATTTTATCCATTAGAGTCCTGGCCTTCCATCAGCTTTTCTGCTTTGAGGAATACATTTTACAATACATAAGAAATATCCTTCTATATTTGTAATTCATGCAATAATTTTCTAGTGTATCATGAAATCCTAACTTGAACTGTTCTTATTTGAATAGAGTATTTCATAATAGTTGTGTCCCTTAGTGAATCATCACATCTATTCCTTAGCTGTTTCTCACTGTTCTTTTTTGTTTTGTTTTTATGACTTAATCTTTACTGTATTTTTTCAACTACCCTTTAGTCTCTTATACCTTTTCCCCCTACTGTTTATGTCCATGAGTCCTTTTTCCTTTTTGTTCAATACCTTCACCCTTTCACCTCCCACCAACCCACTAGCTGTCATCCTGCTCTCCATCTATTGAGCCTATCCCCATTTTCCTTGTTAGTTCAGTTTCTTCATTAGACTCCACATATGAGTAAAATAATATGGTAGTTGTCTTTCTTTAACTGGCTTATTTCACTTAGCATAATGTTCTCTAGGTCCATTCATACTGTTGCAAAGGGTAAAAAAAATTTTTTTTTGTAAGGCCAAGTAGTATTCCATTGTGTAAATGGCCCATAGTTGTTTTATCCACTCATCTACTGATGGACACTTAGGCTACTTCCATATCTTGGGGATTATAAATAATGCTGCAATGGACATAGAGGTGCTTCTGTTCTTTTGAATTTGTGTTTTGGGTTCCTACAGATACATTCACAGAAGTGGATCACTGGGTCAAGAGGCAGATTCATTTTTAATTATCTGAGGTACAGTAGTCCCTCTCTATATCATGGTTCATCTATCATTGCCTCACTGTTTCGCGGGATTTAAAAAAATATTATATTTAATTATTTATCACGGATTTTTTGCTATATCGCAGGATTTTGTGGTACTGTACACGTATGTTGTTAAAGTTACATAGTTTAAGAGTGTAGAATATGTTTAAGAACATAACTAGTGTTTATAAAAGTGTGTAAAAGGTTAATTAGGGAATGGGAAAGGTTAATAAGGGACTGGGACTGGTTTATAAGTGTGTAGGAAGGGTTTATAAAGCCTTAAAATATATATAAGTACTAAAATAAATGTAAGGTTCCAAATTCGTGGATTTTCACCTATTGCAGGGGATGGGGGGGCATCTAGAACATAATACCCGCGATAAGTGAGGGAATACTGTATCTCCATACTGCTTTCCATAGTGACTGAACCAGTCTGAACTCCCCCTAACAGGGAAGAGGATTCCTCTTTCTCCGCATTCTTGCCAGCATGTGTTATTTGTTGATCTTTTGATGGTAGCCATTCTGGCAGGTGTGAGATGGTATCTCACTGTGGTTTTAATGTGCATTCCTCTGATGATTAGTGATATTGAGCATCATTTCATATGTCTAATGGCCATCTGAATGTCTTCTTTGGAGAACTGTCTATTCCTGCCCTTTGCCCATTTTTTAATTGAGTTGTTTGCTTTTCTGGTGTTGAGATTTGTAAATTTTTGCATAAATTTTGGATATTAACCATTTATAAAATGTATCAGCCAATATGTTCTCCCATTCTGTGGGTTGTCTTTTATTTTGTTGATGATTTCCTTTGCTGTGCAAAAACTTTTTAGTTGGATGTAGTCTTATTTGTTTATTTAGTTATTGTTTGTTTTCTTTGCCTGGGGAGATATACCCTATAAAACATTGCTACGATCAATGTCCAAGATTTTGCTGCCTATGTTTTCTTCTACAATTTTTATGATTTCATGTCTAACATTTAAGTATTTGATTCATTTTGAATTTACTTTTGTGTGTGGAGTAAGAATGTGGTCTAGTTTCATTTTCCTGCAGGTATCTGTGCAATTTTCCCTAAACCATTTATTGAATAAACTACCTTGAGCCATTGTATGTACTTGCTTCCTCTGTTGAATATTAATTGCCTATAAAGGTGTGGGTTTATTTTTAGGCTCTCTATTCTGTTCCATTGATCTGTGTGTCTGTTTTTCTGCCAGTACCATGCTGCTTTGATTACTATGGCCTTGTAATTTGATATTAGGTAGCATGATTCCTCCAAACTTGTTCTACTTTTCAGGATTGCTGTTGCTATGCAGATATTTTGTGGTTGCATATAAATTTTGGAAATATTTATTCTAGTTCTGTAAAATAGGTAATTGGAATCTTGACAGGAAATGTGTTGTATATATAGATTGCTTTGGGTGGTATGGATGTTTTAATGATCTTAATTCTTCCTATCCATGAACACAGTATGTGCTTTCACTTATTTGTATATTCTTCAAATTCTTTCTTCAGTGTCTTATAGTTTTCCATGTAAAGGGTTTTTACATCCTTGGGTAGGTTTATTCCTAAGTATTTTATTCTTTTTGAAGCTATTGTGAATGGGATTTTTTCTTAATATCTATTTCTGTTAGTTTGTTAATGACATATAAAAATGCAACTGGGACTTCTGGCCAAGATGGAGGCTTAGACTGACATGCTCTGTCTTCCTCCACAACTAAGTAGGAATACAACTATCTCAAAACCAAAGATAACCAGAAATTCCAGAAAATAAAACTACATGGAAACCCAATGTATGAAGTTATAAACCAGCGGTGCTTGTCTGGACAGGTAGGAGGGGCAAAATCGGAATCGGGATGGAAAGGTTGGGCTGTGCTGTCCGCAGTAGCAGCGGGGATAGTGGCAGGACTGCGAGAAATGCAAGGGGAGCAATCCCCGCTGCAGTTGAGACCAGGCAGCTCACAATTCCAATGCTGGGGAAGGCAGACCCCCCATTGCCTTGGACAGTGAGGCCATGGGGAAGGAGCCTCCGGGTCTCTCAGTGGAAAGTAACAGCAGGAATTCATCTTGGAACCCCGCCCCCACACAAAGTGCCACAGAGTGGTGAAAAAGGTCACCGGTTGCCAGGTAATGACGAGTGCATGGGGCACTGCCCCCTACAGCCTGCCCAGGAAACAAAGGTAAACAGAAAACTGACAGGATGAAACAGACCATGATTGAAATCCTGGTGATGCAGCTCACCAGGCAGCAGATGGGGGACCTAACTGATGAGCAAATAAGAAATCTTTCTGAGGCTCAGTTCAGACCTATAGTCATAAGGTGGCTTACAGAATTAGCAAAAGGTTTGGAACAAGATGGGGAAGGAATAAAAGCTAGTCACACTGAAACGAACAAAAACACATACGAGACAAGTGGTGAGGAAAAGAAAACCAGAGATCAAGTTAACAAATCGGAACAAAGGGAAGGAACCAGTGTAGAAAGAGGGAAAAAAAGGGAGGAACATGAGAAGAGGCTCAGAAACCTGTGGGACAGCTATAAACAAATGAACATTTGAATTATAAGATTGCCAGAGGTGAAGAAGGAGAACTAGAAACTGAAAAATTATGTGAAAAAATAATGAAGCAGAGCTTCCCTAACTTGGGGAAGGAAATAGACTTACAGGTCCAGGAAGCAAGAGAGTTCCAGAAAAACTGGACCCAGGGAGAACCACTCTAAGACATATTATAATCAAATTGTCAAAAATTAAAGATAAAGAGAGAATCTTAAAAGCATCAAGAGAGAAGAGAAGAATCATGTATAAAGGGGTCCCAATTAGACTATCAGCTGATATCTCAAAGGAGACCCTGCAGGCAAGAAGGGACTGGCAAGAAATACTCAAAGTAATGAAAAGCAGAAACCTACAGCCACAAATACTCTATCCAGCAAAACTGTCATTCAGAATAGAAAGTCAGAGAAAGTGCTTCCAGGACAGAGTAAAACTGAAGGAGTTCATTAGATCCAAACCGCTATTATATGAGATATTAAAGGGACTGGTTTAGAAGAAGGAGGATCAAAATTATGAACATTAAAATGAAAACTGCATCACAACAACCAACAACAGAAGCTAGGGAATAGAAACAAAGGCAAACTAAGTAGGCAATGAGAGTGGAAAAAGAATTATAGGTATGGGGAACATATTGGGGGGAAGTCAGCAGGGAGGGGGAAGGGGGAAAGAGAGGGAGATGGTACAGGAATTAAGAAGCATAGTTGGAGGGAATGGAGTAGACAGGAAGATGTTGAGAAGAACTATATGCACAACCAATGGATGTGGACTACAGGAGGGGGGCAACTGGAGGGAGGGGTGTCACGGGGTGAAGGGGAGCAGAGGGAAAAGAAATTGGGACAACTGTAACAGTATAATCAATAAAACATGTTTAAAAAATAAAAAGTAAAAATGCAACTGATTTCTGGATATTGATTTTGTATCCTGATACTTTGATGAATTCAGTTATCAGTTCTAGTAGTTTCTTGGTAGAATCTTTAGGGTTTTCTACGTACAATATCATGCTCTCTGCAAATAATGAGAGTTTTACTTCTTTTCAATTTGGATGCCATTTATTTTTTCTTCTTTTCTGATCACTGTGACTAGGACTTCCAGTCCTATGCTGAATAAGAGAGGTGAAAGCATACACCCCTATCTTGTTCCAGATCTTAAGAATACTTGTGTTTTTACCCATTGAGTATGATGCTGGCGGTGGGTTTGTCATTTATGGCCTTTATTATGTATAGGTATATTACCTCTAAGTCAACTTTGCTGAGAGTTTTTTTTTATCATAAATGGGTTCTGGATTTTATCAAATGCTTTTTCTAAATCATTGATATGATCATGGGGTTCTTATCTTTCATTTTGTTTATGTGGTGAATCACATTTATTGATTTGCAAGTGTTGTACCAACCTTGCATTCCCAGAATAAATCCCAGTTGATTATGATGGTGTATGATCTTTTTATGCATTGCTGTATTTGGTTTGCTAATATTTTTTTGACATTTTAGCATCTGTGTTCACCAGGGATATTTTTTTTCTTAGTAGTGTCTTTATCTGGTTTTGGAATTAGGATATTGCTAGCCTCATAAAATGAGTTTGGGAGCCTTACCACCTCTTGAATTTTATGAAATAGTTTCTGAAGGAGAGTTGTTAGTTCTTTTTGGAAGTTTGTTAAAGTTTACCTGTGAAGCCATGGGTCTAGAACTTCTGTTCATTGGGAGTTTTTTTATTACCTCTTCAATTTCACTAGGTGTAATATGTTTACTTAGGTTCTCTGATTTTTCCTGATTTAGTTTTGGAAGATCACATGTTTCTAGGAATTTATCCATTTCATCCAAGTTGTCCAGTTTGTTGGCATATAGTTGTTTATAATATTTTCTTACAATCCTTGGTATTTTTTTGGTGTCAGTTGTTATTTCTCCTCTTTCATTTATGATTTTATTTATTTGGGTCTTTCTTTTTTTTCTTGTTGAGTGTAGTTAAAGGTTTGTCAATCCTGTTTATCTTTTCAAAGAACCAGCTCTAGAATTCATTGATCTTTTGTATCAATTTTTAAAACTCTATTTCATGTATTTTTGGTCTGATCCTTATTATGTCTTTCCTTCTGCTCACTTTGGGCTTAGTTCATTGTTCTTTTTCAAGTTCCTTTAAGTGTAAAGTTAGATTGTTTATTTGAGCTCTTTCTTTTCTTTTTTTTCTCTTTCTTTCTTTCTTTCTTTCTTTCTTTCTTTCTTTCTTTCTTTCTTTCTTTCTTTCTTTCTCTCTTTTTTGAGAGAGAGAGAGGTTTATACTGCCTATCCTCTTAGAATTGCTTTCCAAGTGTCCCACATATTTTGGATTGTGTCCTGATTTTCATTTGTTTCAAGGTATCTTTTGATTTCTTCCTTGATTTCATTGTTGAGCCATTTAATGTAATAACATGTTATTTTGCTTCCATGTATTTGCATGTTTTTCAGTGTTCTTCTTGTCATTGATTTCTAGTTTCATAACATTTTGATCAGAAAAGATGTGCGATATGATTTCAGTCTTCTGAAATTTATTGAGACTTGTTTCACGCCCTAACATGTATTCTATCCTAGAAAACATTCCATGTGCATTTGAACAGTGTGTATATTCTGCTGCTTTGGGGTGAAATGCACTAAAGATGTCAATTAAAACCATTTGATCTAGTCTGTTGTTTAAGGCTGCTGTCTCCTTGTTGATTTTCTGTCTGGAAGATCTATCTTTTGAAGTCAATGGGTATTACAATCACCATTATGACTGTGTTTCTGTCACTCTCTTCCTTTATGTCCATTAAAATTTGCTTCACATATTTAGGTGCTCCTATGTTGTGTGCATAAGTGTTTACTAGTGTTATATCCTCCTGTTGGATAGTTCCCTTTATTGTTATGTAATGTCCTTCTTTATCTCTTACTATAGCATTGGTTTTAAAGTCTATTTTTTCAGATATAAATACAGCAACCCCAACGTTTTTTCCCTTTCTATTTGCATGAAATGTCTTTTTTTTTTCATCCCTTTACTTTTAGTCTGTGTGTATCTTTTGATCTGAGTTAGGTCTCTTGGAGGCAGTACATATATGGCTCTTGTTTTCTTATCCATTCCACTACCCTATGTCTTTTGGTTGGAACATTTAAGCCATTTACATTTAAAGTGATTATTGATAGACACATAATGCCATTTTATTGTTAGACTATTTTCCTGTTTTATTTAGTCTTTTTTTGTTTTTTGTTTTTGGTTCTTCTTCAAGCAAGCCCTTTAGTATTTGTTGTACTATTGGTTTGGCATTAACAAACTACTTTAGAGTGAGCAGCTGGACACTGGCAGGAGTCGAGCCTTGGCACTGCTGGATTAGAGAAAAACTATCTGGGAACAACCAGTTTAGTGAGGATAGCGGAGGAAAAAGGTATGAGACAGGATTCCTGACTGGGGTGGCTGCCCGAGCTGCGGCTGAAGTACACAAAGGCTTTTTGGACACAACAGGCTTCCCCAGAGAGGAGTCGGGAAGAGAGTGGATCTCTGCTCACTGGCAGAGACAGGACTCAACCAGGTGGCATTGGTGCTGAAGGACAGGAGACAGCGTACTACTGTGCAAGTGAGAATGTAATTTTCTTTTATATTTTTCTCTTGTGGACTGCGGAGAGGGGTGGAAAGTTTGAGGGTGGTAGGATATTCTTTAGGAGCGCAGGCACAGAGGCGGGCTCGTCCACTTTCCAACCCTCTCCTTGGGTCACTAGAGTGCGCATAGGGAAGTGCCCTCATTCACTGGCCCAGGTGCGCAGGGCCAAGAGTCCATATATGCACCCAACATAGGAGCACCCAAATACATAAAGGATATACTAGAAAACCACTAGAAGGATATTAACAACAACATACTCATGGTAAGGGACTTCAACACACCATTATCAACAATAGACAGATCATCGAAGCAAAGAAACACCAAGGATATACAGGCATTGAACAACACACTAAACCACATGGACTTAACTGATATATATAGAACTTTTCATCCCAAAGAAGCAAAATATACATTCTTTTCAAATGCACATGGGACATTTTCAAAGATAGAGAACATAGTAGGACACAAAACAAGCCTCAACAAATTCAAGAAAATTGAAATCATATCAAGCATCTTTTCAGACCACAAAATCAACCTCAGAGAAAAAAATCAAACACACCCAAACTCATGGAGAATGAATGAATAATATGCTATTAAATAATGAATGGGTTAACAATGACATCAAAGAACAAATCAAAAAATTTCTGGAAACTAATGATAATGAACATACAACAGCCCCAAACCTATGGGACACAGCAAAAGCAGTCCTAAGAGGGAAGTTCATAGTCGTCGTCGTTGTCGTCGGCAGCCGTCCGTCTCGAGAGACGATGGCGTAGCTTCTTGAGAGTCTATCTGCACCACCGAGAATGGCTGTGCAGTCCGACTCGGGAGTGACAATCCCTGCCACACTTGTTACAGGTGAAGGCAGATGGCCATTGTTGCTGCTGTTGATGCTGCTTCCGCCTCGATCTTTTCTGGACCGCCTCCTCGTTGCGCGCAGCCTCTGCAGGTGACGTACCTTGCCTGACCGCAAGCCTCCAGGCTAGGCGGTCGTCTGCTTGAACTTCCCATGTGTTGAGATTGATGGAGCATTGTGTCATGTCCTTTTTGCAGATGTCTTTGAACCGCAATTCTGGGCGCCCTGTCATCCTCTGGCCTTCTGCTAGCTCGCCGTAGAGGAGGTCTTTGGGAATACGGCCTGCATCCATTCTTTTGACATGGCCGAGCCACCTGAGGCATCTCTCGCTGAGAACTGCATGCAAACTGCTCATATTGGCTCGCTTCAGCACCTCGGTGTTGGGGACCTTATCCTGCCAGGCGACATGCAGGACGCGTCGCAGGCACCTCATGTGGAAGCTGTTGAGTTTCCTTTCGTGCCTTGCGTAGGTGGTCCACGTCTCGCTGCCATAGAGGAGAGTGCTGAGTACGCAGGCTTCGTAGATGCGCAGTCTGGTTTTCTCAGTGAGGCTGGAATTGTTCCACGCTCGCCGGTTCAGTCTGGCCATAACTGTGGCTGCCCTGGCGATTCTCCGGTTGACCTCCAAGTCGACTGACAGAGAGCTCGAGATGGTGGACCCGAGGTAAGTGAAGTCGTTGACAACCTCCAGGGTGTACCCGTCGATGGTGATGCATGGGGGAGTCCCTGTGCCTTGAGCCATAACATTCGTCTTCGTCAGGCTGATGGCTAGTCCGAACTCCTTGCATGCGTGGGAAAGGCAAGTGACTAGCTGCTGGAGTCCCTCTTCGGAGTGTGATTTCAAAGCTGCGTCGTCGGCGAAGAGCATCTCACGGATGAGCACCTCTTTGACTTTGTTCTTGGCTCGTAGACGGGCCAGGTTGTAGAGCTTGCCATCGGATCTGGTGTGAATGAAGACACCCTCGCTGCAGTCCTTAAAGGCGTATTGGAGGAGCATGGAGAAGAAGATTCCGAACAGCGTAGGCGCGAGGACGCAGCCCTGCTTTACTCCGCTGCTGACTGGGAAGGCCTCAGAGGTTGCGCCGTTGTAGGACACCGTGCTGTGCATGTTGTCGTGAAAGGATGTGACCACAGCAAGCAGATGTGGTGGACAGCCAATCTTCCGTAGCAAGCTGAAGAGACCGCTTCGACTGACCAGATCAAACGCCTTCGTGAGGTCGATAAAGGCGAGGTAGAGTGGTTTATGCTGCTCGTGACACTTCTCCTGCAGCTGGCGTAGGGAGAAGATCATGTCCACTGTTGAACGGCCAGCTCTGAAGCCACACTGGGACTCTGGGTAGACGCGGGAAGCAAGGGTCTGCAGGCGGGCAAGAGCGACCCGGGCGAATACTTTGCCGACGACGCTGAGGAGAGAGATGCCCCGGTAGTTGTTGCAGTCGCTGCGATCTCCTTTGTTCTTGTACATGGTGATAATGTTGGCGTCTCTCATATCCTGGGGGATGTAACCCTCCTTCCAGCAGAGACAGAGTAGATGGTGGAGCGGCTGTAGCAGGACTGGTTTCCCGCTCTTTAGGATTTCTGGAGGGATTCCGTCGCTTCCTGGTGCTTTCCCGCGAGCGAGGCAGTCGATGGCTTTGCTGAGCTCTGCCGCAGTAGGTGGGGTGTCTAGCTCCTCCATGACTGGTAGGTCTGGGATGGCGTTAAGAGCAGTGTCTGTTACGGTGTTCTTCGTTGCGTACAGCTCGAGGTAGTGCTCGGTCCACCGCCGCATTTGCTGTTCCTGGTCAGTGATGACCTCACCTGTCTTGGACTTAAGGGGGGCGATCTTGGAGGGGATTGGGCCTGTTGCCTTCTTGATACCCTCATACATTCCTCGTGCGTTGCCTATATCGGCGGCTTCTTGAATGCTTCTGCACAGGTTTAGCCAATAGGTGTTGGCACAGTGGCGGGCGGTCTTCTGGACTTTGTTCCTGGCAGCCCGTAGAGCTTGAAGTGTACTGGGAGTGGGCGTGGTCTTGTAAGCCAGTAGGGCCTTCCTCTTAGCCTCGATCACGGGTTCCATTTCTTCCCAGTGAGCCTCGTACCAGTCAGCGTTCTTCCGCTCTTTCTTCCCGTAAGCAATAATGGCGGAGTTGTATATGGCGTCGCGGAGACGTGGCCAATTGGATTCGATAATGTCGTCTGCCGCCACTCCCTCGCCGAGTGCATCTTCCATCTTGTTGATGAATTGCTGGGTCTTAACTGGGTTGCTGGCACAACTGGTGTTGATGCGTGGGCGACCCTTCATCTTGGAGTGGTGCAACCTCTTCGGCATTATGCGCACCTTGCTTACCACGAGGGCATGGTCCGTGTCGCAGTCTGCACTGTGGTAGCTGCGGGTGAGGAGGGTGCTGTCAATATCCGTTCTTCTGGTGATGACGAGGTCAAGCTGGTGCCAGTGGCGGGAGCGGGGGTGCCTCCATGACACCTGATGTATCTCTTTGCACTTGAAGAATGTGTTTGTCACGCACAGGCCGTGGTGACACGAAAGCTCAAGCAGTCGCTGACCATTCTCATTGATCTTTCCTCTCCCAAAGTTTCCAAAGCAGGTGGGCCAGGCCATGTGGTCAGCTCCTACTCTTGCGTTGAAATCTCCAAGGAGATAGAGAGCGTTACTTCTGGGGATCTTGGATAACGCTTCGTCCAGTGCATGGTAGAACTGTTCTTTCTCTTCGATGGTGGCGCAGAGGGTTGGGGCGTACGCGCTAAGAATGCTGACTGGGCCGAAAGTTGTTGACAATCGGAGGGTAAGTAATCTCTCTGTGCCTCCTGTGGGTGGCTCTATGGAGTTAACAAGCGTGTTCTTCACAGCGAACCCAACACCGTACTGTCTTGGTTGGTCCGGAGACTTCCCTTGCCAGTAGAAGGTGTAGTTGGTTTCTCTGATAGTTCTGTTGTTGGCCAACCGGGTCTCCTGTAGAGCCGCAATGTCGATGTTTAGTCGTGCCAGTTCCCTATCGATGAAACCGGGTCTCCTGTAGAGCCGCAATGTCGATGTTTAGTCGTGCCAGTTCCCTATCGATGACAGCAGTTTTCCTGGCACCCTTGATCCATGGAAGGTCTGCAGTAAGTCCGGGGCACATGGTCCTGATGTTCCAGCTAGCGAGGCGAAGAGCCAGAGGCTTCTTTCTTGTTGTTTGCTTGGAATTAACTGGTGCGGGTGTTTTGTGGCCCACTTTTCGAGAGGCGCCTCTCTGATCCCCACGCACCCAGTGGGGCAGGCGAGCCATGGCGAGACGGCACCTAATTGGCTGGGGCTGCCCAGCTTGAGGCGGGCGGTAGCTGTCCAGTGAGGTGCGATGACCTCTCCCACCATCAGAGGAGACCCCTGGCGCTCGTTTCCTTCGCCAATCGGATGAGCTTATAACCGGTATCTGTCTCCACCCGTGTTGAGTCGACATCTTGCGATGACGCTGGAGTGTCCTCTCCCGTGAAACTGAAGCTACAGAGCCTGGGCAGGGTGATATGGAGGGTCTGCTGTTGCCCATGCAGCAGACCCCCCCTCTCTTCGCAGCTGAAGGGTCCAAGGGAAAGACAAAGTCAATATAGCTTGGCTTCAGGTGCGCCGCAGGAGTTGCCGGTGTTGACTACAATGTCAAACTGCCTTAGGGACTCCGGCTCCGGATTTTCTGTCGGGGTTTACTCCCTTAGCCTTTCCCCTGAAGAGGTATGCCGCAAGGCAGCGGAGGTTCATAGTAATACAGGCATATCTGAAAAGGATAGAAGAAGCTCAAATAAAAAATCTAACCCTAAAACTACAAGAACTAGAACAACAACAACAAACAAAGCCTAGGGCAAGAAGAAGGAAGGAAATCATCAAGATCAGAGCAGAATTAAATGACATAGAGACTAAACAAACAATTCAAAACATCAATGAAACTATGAGATGGTTCTTTGAAAAAATAAAATTGACAATCCTCTAGCAAGGCTCATCAAGAAAAAAAAGAGAGAAGACCCAAATAAACAAAGTCAGAAATGAAAGAGGAGAAATCACGATTGATACCACAGAAATACAAACAATTGTAAGAAATTACTACAAACAACTGTATGGCAAGAAATTTGACAACCTAGAAGAAATGGACAAATTTCTAGAAACACATAACCTTCCAAAACTGAATCAAGAAGAAGTGGAAAGTCTTAACAGACCAATAACAAAGAAAGAAATTGAAACGGTAATCAAAAATCTCCCTGCACACAAAAGGCCTGGACCGAATGGCTTCACAGGTGAATTTTACAAAACATTTGGGGAAGAACTAACTCCTACCCTCCTCAAACTATTCCAAAAAATCCAAGAAGAGAAAAAAATTCCAAACTCTTTCTATGAGGTCAGTATTACCCTAATCCCAAAACAAGGTCAAGAGACAAAAAAAAAAAAAAAAAAATTACAGGCCAATATCACTGATGAATATAGATGCTAAAATCCTCAATAAAATATTGGCAAACAGGATCCAGCAATACATCAAAAAGATCATACACCACGATCAAGTGGGATTCATCCCAGGGATGCAAGGATCGTTTAATATTCACAAATCAATAAATATAATACATCACTTAAACAAAATGAAAGACAAAAATCACATGATCATATCAATAGATGCAGTAAAAGCATTTGATAAAGTACAACATCCATTTATGATGAAAACACTCAGCAAAATGGGAATAGAGGGAGCATACCTTAACATAATTAAAGCTATATATGAGAAGCCTGAAGCCAATACCATACTCAATGGACAAAAACTGAAAGCAATCAGACAAGAAAAAGAAATAAAAGGCATCCAAATTGGGAAATAAGAAATAAAACTATCATTATATGCAGATGACATGATAGTATACCTATAAAACCCTGTAAACTCCACGAAAAGTCTACTCGATATAGTAAGTAAATTTGGCAAAATAGCAGGGTACAAAATAAATATACAGAAATCTAAGGCATTTCTGTACACCAACAATAAAATATCAGAGACAGAGACAAAAAAGAAAATACCATTTACTATAGCAGCAAGAAAAATAAAGTACCTAGGAATAAACTTAACCAAAGAGGTAAAAGACCTGTACTCTGAAAATTATGTAACATTAAAGAAAGAAATTAAGGACGATGCAAACAAATGGAAGCAATACCATGTTCTTGGATGGGAAGAATCAACATCATCAAAATGGCCATACTACCCAAAGCAATTTACAGATTCAATGCAATCCCTATTAAAATACCAATGACATATTTCACTGACCTAGAACAAATACTCCAAAAATTCATATGGAACCAAAAAAGACCCCAAAGAGCAAAAGCAATCTTGAGACAGAAGAACACCGCAGGAGGAATCACAACACCAGATATCAAACAATACTACAAAGCCACTGTGATCAAAACAGTCTGGTACTAGCATAAAAACAGACATATAGCTCAGTGGAACAGAATAGAGAGTCCAGAAATAAACCCAGGCCTCTATGGTCAACTAATATTTGATAAAGGAGGAAGGAACATAAAATGGAGTGAGAAGAGCCTCTTTAACAAATGGTTCTGGGAGAACTGGACAGGGACATGCAAAAAGATGAAACTAGACCACCAACTTACACTACACACGAAAATAAACTTAAGATGGATCAAAGACTTAAATGTAAGCTGTGACACCATAAAAGTCCTAGAGGAAAACACAGGCAGGAAAATTTCAGATATCTCATGTAACAATATCTTCACGGATACATCTCCTAAGGCAAGAAAAATAAAGGAAAAAATAAACAAATGGGACTACATCAAACTAAAGAGTTTCTGCTCAGCAAAAAAAAAAACATCAGCAAGATGAAAAGGAAACCAACCGTATGGGAAAACATATTTGCCAATGACATCACAGACAGGGGACTGATCTCCAAAGTATCGTCGTCGTCGTTGGCAGCCGTCCGTCTCGAGAGACGATGGTGTAGCTTCTTAAGAGTCTATCTGCCCCGCCGAGAATGGCTGTGCAGTCCGACTCGGGAGTGACACGGTATCTGTCTCCTCCCGTGTTGAATCGACATCTTGCGATGACGCTGGAGTGTCCTCTCCAGTGAAGCTGAAGCTACAGAGCCTGGGCAGGGTGATATGGAGGGTCTGCTGTTGCCCATGCAGCAGACCCCCCCTCTCTTCGCAGCTGAAGGATCCAAGGGAAAGACGGAGTCAATACAGCTTGGCTTCAGGTGCGCCGCAGGAGTTGCCGGTGTTGACTACAACGTCAAACCGCCTTAGGGACTCCGGCTCCGGATTTTCTGTCGGGGTTTACTCCCTTAGCCTTTCCCCTGAAGAGGTATGCCGCAAGGCAGCGGAGGTTTTTTGGAATCAGAGTTTTCCTTCTCTGATGTGCCCTGACTGGAAGATCGAACCAGCGACACTTAGCTCGCAGGCCGACGCTCAATCCACTGAGCCAAACCAGCCATCTCCAAAGTATATAAAGAGCTTATATGACTCAACATCAAGAAAACAGACAACCCAATTAAAAAATGGGCAAAGGACCTGAACAAACACTTCTCTGAAGAGGACATACAGAAGGTCCATAGACACATGAAAAAATGCTCAACATCACTAGCCATCAGGGAGATGCAAATAAAAACCACAATGAGATACCACATCACACCAGTCAGAATGGCCATCATCAGCAAATCAACAAACAGCAAGTGCTAGCGAGGATGTGGAGAAATGGGAACTCTACTGCACTGTTGGTGGGAATGCAGACTGGTGCAGTTACTATGGAAAACAGTATAAAATTACCTCAAAAAACTAAAAACGGAGCTGCCTTTTGAACCAGCGATTCCACTGTTAGGGACTATACCTGAAAGATCCTAAAACCCTAATTCAAAAGAACTTATGCACCCCTATGTTCATAGCAGCACTGTTTACAATAGCTAAGTGATTGAAACAACCTAAATGCCCATCTGTAGATGAGTGGATCAAAAAACAGTGGTACATTTACACAATGGAATACTATGTAGCAGAAAGAAAGAAGGAACTCCTGCCTTTTGCGACAACATGGATGGAACTAGAGAGAATTATGCTTAGTGAAATAAGCCAGGCAAAGAAAGAAAAATACCATGTGATATCACCTAATACAGGAAATAAAGAACAGCAGAAACAAACGAACTAAAGAGGACAAAGAGCAGAATAGCAGTCAATAGGGGGGAGGGGGGAGGGAGAGAAGGGGGATAAGTAAGGGAAGAGTCTAGTCAAAGAATGTGTATAAATGACTCATGGACATGGACAACGGGGAGGGATATGATTATGGGAGAAGGGGTAAGCTGGATAGGGGAGGGAAATGGGGGAAATATGGGGCAACTGTAATTGAAAAACCAAAAATTAAAAAAAAAATACTACTTTAGCTCTTTCTTGTCTAGGATGTTCTTTATTTCTCCTTTGATTTTAAGTAATAGCCTCACTGGGCAAAGGAGCCTTGTCTGCAAGTCCTTGCTTTTCATCACCTTGAATATATCATGTCACTCCCCTCTGGCCTGAAAGTTTCTGTTGAGAAATCAGATGGCAGTCTAATTGGTGCTCCTTTGTATGTACCCACCTGCTCTTCTCTTGTGACTTTTAGGATTATTTCTTTGTCGTTAAGTCTTGTTATTTTAATTATGATGTATTTTAGTGTAGGCTTCTTTGGGTCTAACTTGTTTGGACTTTCTGATCACTTTTTCTGTTGGAGAATGAATAAGGAAAGGGAAAGGAAACTGCACTAAGGATGATTACAGCTCTTTTTTAACACTTATTATTTTTAAAATTGCACTCTCGCTTTTGCCAGTGTGGCTCAGATGGTTGGAGCACTCTCCTGTGCACCAAAATGTTGCTGGTTCAATTCTCTGTCAGGGCTCATACCTAGGTTGCAGGTTCAATTCCCAATTACGACACGCATGGGAGGCAACCAATCAATGTTTCTCTCTTACGTTGATGCTTCTCTCTCTCTTGCTTTTCCACTTTCTTTAAAATCAATAAACACATTTTAAAAAATGCTCTCTCATAGTAAAACTAGAAATGTGAGAGTGACAGTTATATTACATAGCTCCCAGTTAGGACATAGACCCAATATACTGTAAATTTTTCAAGTAAGAAAACCAAACTTGGTCTGGCATTTATCAGACTTCAACACCAGTCTATCCCAGGTTAGTGTATTATTAACTAGATTTTTAAAAATAGCCATTTGTTTATTAATGACATCTATTTTTGGTTCTGTTTTGTTCTAATTTAGTTTCATAATACCCTTATACAGAGGCTGATATTATCAAATGCCAGGAGTTGGATTGTTGGGATTACTCCTGCTTTATATCTGTTTAACAGTAGTGCTATGATTATAAATGCTTAAAGACAAGACATTTCAATTAGAAAACACTATAAGCACAATAAAAGTGGTGTTTTGAAAAGTAATTCTGGAATACATTTCTTTTAATGTTAAAGATGTATATAACTTTATAGAGGTGTGTATGTTTGGATGCTTTATAAATAAAAGTAATATGAGTATGCATGTATTAATTTATAATATCAGAAATTCCCTCCAAGTCCTTTCTGAAACACAAATATTTATGCCATTTCTTTGTTTTCTCATTTTATTAATTTATTGAAGTATTATATATGTAACATCTCATATAAACCATGCATCAATCATAATACTGGTTTAGGAATTTTATTTTGATATGTAAATATACCAATCTGTTGAAATTGCTACAACTTTAGGTTCAAAATTAACTTGATGGTTATTGATTGGTATTATTATTCTGATTTCTAATAATTGCTATCTCAAATAAATGCATTATAAAGATAAAAATATTCCTGGTTTAGAATTTCTACCCTATTAATCACAAGTAAGATTTCTCTTGGATATCAATATAATGATATAATTCAGAGCAGAGCCTATGAAATGACTTGCAAATTGGCAGGCAACCTTTAATGGTAAGACATACCTGATATTCCACTTTTGCAAATTCATTATACCATACAAATGTGATCTCATTAATTGGCAGAATACTATCAATGATTATCAAATGTGATCTTATTAATTGGCAGATGACTATCATTATCCATAAAATGTTATTACAAATTATTAACAGAATATTGAGTAGCAAACAATTCTATAGTATTTGACCTGATTTTTATTTAAACTCAAGTGTAATTTATTTTCCTATGGTGCTTTTATATCAACAACCTCACTTAAGTATAAGGAAGTTTTCTAGATCTTCTGTGTCAGCTTTCAAGTGGAACAGTCTTTAAAATTTAAAATAAAATTGTACATGGCCTTTAATTAAATATAAATATTGGAATTGTCCATGAAACATTTGAAATGATTAGACACAAAAACATGGATATCCTTTATAGCATATGAATTTCTAATATGTTTATTAAGGTTGTCTATGCTGTACTTTATTCATTTACATAATAACTCACAGGTAGTCTTCACTGTTAAATATATTAAGATGCTTAGAGTAAGAAACAATATGGAAACTGATAATTAAAATGGAACTAGAGAGAATTATGCTTAGTGAAATAAGCCAGGCAAAGAAAGCAAAATACCATATGATATCACCTAATACAGGAAACTAAAGAGCAACACAAACAAACGAACTAAATAGGACAAAGAGTAGAATAGTAGTCAGTAGGGGGAGCGGGGAGGGAGAGAATGGGGATAAGTAAGGGAAGGGTCTAGTCAAGCAACGTGTATAAATGACTCATGGACATGGACAACAGGGAGGGATATGATTGTGGGAGAAGGGATGGGCTGGGTGGGGGGAGCATTGGGTGAAAAATGGGACAACTGTAATTGAAAAACCAAAAAATAAAAGAAATTTAAAAAAAATCAAATCTTTTAACCATAAAAAAAAAAGTCCTATTTGTGAAATGTTAACTGAAAGGAGAAGAATGTTAAATAACAAATAAAGTATTCACCACTTGGTTTCAAATATCACATACATAAAGGAAAAAACCTAAAGAATATTTAAAAACCAATGATCAATGGTTGACTCAAGAAGTAGAGTCAGGTGGCCTTTATTTCTTCTTGATCTCATTCTTATTTCCAAATTTCTTGTAATATGTATGTTTTACTTTGAGAAATCTTTAAGAAGAAATGTGCCGGTTCAAATGTGCTCTTTAACATGTAAACAGTGCTGACCATTGTTAAAAATTCAATTTTTATGTCAATATCTGGAATATCAAGGCTGCTTATAAAAATACTGTTTATTAGAGGAAAGGGAGCTTTTTAAACCCTGAAAAAACAATGATAAATTTTATTTTTAATGCACTACATAATTTTCAAAGCAATTTTCTATCCATCAATCACTTCATTGGACAATCCTAACTTTGAAGCTGGTACAGCAAAGATTACCTTCATTATGCAGAGGAGGAAGTTTAACTTCATGAAGTTTAGCAATCTGCCTACCTCAGCAGTGCACAGAGTTATTAAGTAGCAGGGCAGAATCCAAACCTGTTTCCTGCTCTGGCCAATCCAGTGCTTTCCTCTATGCTGCAGGAACTGGACAGGTCTAAGAGTAAGCACAATAATGGAAATAGGCCTGGCTCTGCCTCTAGTCACAAATTTACTTATCATCTTTCCTCACTGGAACCTGAACCAGGAAAATCTATATTAATTATTTTCTTCAACCAAAAAGAGATGGAAACATTAGACAAGGTTCTAGGTTTAAAAATAAAGTCTAGATTGTCTGTTTTTTCACCATATTCCAGTTTGCATATCTAGTGTCTATCAACTTCTTCGGAGAACCATGCCTCCTACCTAAAGGGCTGCATTGTGTAATAAACAAACATTGACAATACTGATGGCTTACCTAAGTTAAGTAATATGCCAATCTAATTTTGCATTGACATAATGCTGAAATTCATGAGATCATATCATTTTACTTATACACACACACACACACAGATTTACAAGTCTAACTTAAGTAATGAATTTGCTCCAAACAAGAATAGTGTTCATATAATTCGCAGTGTAATTAGAATACCTGCCCATGTAATCAATCATTTAAAAAGGTTATAGTTAAAATTCACAGAAAATCCTCTCATGTACCACACTGGATAATTTAAATGCATTTCTACAAAGTTTCTGTTAAGTATAAAGTTATTTTAAATAAGATGTTTGCGAGATCTGCCTTAGTACTTTTATGCTTCTGAAATATTAGCACTATAACCTGCTTTTTAAAATAGTCTGATGTCTACCAAGCCCTGGCTGGTTTGGCTCAGTGGATTGAGTGTCGGCCTGCGAGCTAAGTGTCGCTGGTTCGATCTTCCAGTCAGGGCACATCAGAGAAGGAAAACTCTGACTCCAAAAAACCTCCGCTGCCTTGCGGCATACCTCTTCAGGGGAAAGGCTAAGGGAGTAAACCCCGACAGAAAATCCGGAGCCGGAGTCCCTAAGGCGGTTTGACATTGTAGTCAATACCGGCAACTCCTGCGGCGCACCTGAAGCCAAGCTGTATTGACTCCGTCTTTCCCTTGGATTCTTCAGCTGCGAAGAGAGGGGGGGTCTGCTGCATGGGCAACAGCAGACCCTCCATATCACCCTGCCCAGGCTCTGTAGCTTCAGCTTCACTGGAGAGGACACTCCAGCGTCATCACAAGATGTCGATTCAACATGGGAGGAGACAGATACTGTGTCACTCCCGAGTCGGACTGCACAACCATTCTCGGCGGTGCAGATAGACTCTTAAGAAGCTACACCATCGTCTCTCGAGACGGACGGCTGCCGACCGACCGATGTCTACCAAGTACTCTTTCACCTCCTATAAGAAAGCAAGAAAAAGGGACTTCCGGCCAAGATGGAGGCTTAGACGGACACGCTAGGTCTCCCTCTACAACTAGAGAGGAATACAACTACTTCAAAACAAAGGATAACTAGAAATTCCAGAAAATAAAACTACACGGAAGTCCAACATATGAAGTTATAAACCAGAGGTGCCATTTGGGCAGGTAAGAGGGCCGGAGCGGTGGGCGGCGAGGAATCCCGGCTGCGCAAGCCCCTGGCGGTGCGCGACTCCGGCGCTGGGGAGAGCGGCCGCCGCATCGCCTTGAACAGTGAGGCCCAGGGGGACGGGAGGACGGATCCTGGTCTCCTAGCTGAATAACTGTGAATCCATCTTGGAGCCCCGCCCCCAAAGAAAGCACCACAGGGCTGCGAAATAGGTCGCGGACAGGCAGGCGCCGATCGCTGATTTGTGACGCCAAACGGCGCCGGTCGATGGGTCATTACGAGTACACAGGCACTGCCCCGGACAGCCGGCCCAAGAAAACAAAACGCATCTGTCAAAATGAGGCAGACAACTATAGAGATCCCGGTGACACAACTCACCAGACAGCAGATAGAGAACCTGACAGATGAACAGATAAGAAACCTGTCAGAGGCTCAGTTCTGGGCCATTGTTATCAGGTGGCTTACAGAATTCACAAAAGAGCAGGAAAAAGATAAGAAAGAAGCGAAAAAATTTCATAACGAAAGGAACAAAACCGCATACGAGATAGAAGGTGAGAAAAAATCCAGAGTTCATTTCAACAAACTGGAATATGGAGAAGGAACAAGCAGTCAACCAATGCAGCGAGAGGAAATGGGAAGCAACAATGAGAGGATCAGAAACCTCTGGGACAGCTATAAAAGACCCAACATAAGAATCATTGGTTTGCCAGAGAATGAGGAAGATGAACTAGAACTTGAAAAATTGAGTGAAAATATAATAAAGGAGAACTTCCCAGACTTGGGGAAGGGAATAGACTTGCAGGTCCAGGAAGCAAGGAGAGTTCCCAAGAGACTGGACCCAGGGAGAACCACTCCAAGACACATTATAATCAAAATGTCAAAAATTAAAGATAAAGAGAGAATCTTAAAAGCAGCAAGAGAGAAGAAAAGAATTATGTACAAAGGGGTCCCAATTAGACTATCAGCTGACTTCTCAAGGGAGACCCTACAGGCAAGAAGGGACTGGCAAGAAATATTCAAAGTAATGAAAATCCAAAACCTACAACCACGAATACTCTATCCAGCGAAATTGTCATTCAGAATAGAAGGACAGAGAAAGTGTTTCCAGGACAAAATAAAACTGAAAGAGTTCATTAGATCCAAACCACTGTTATATGAGATGTTAAAGGGACTGGTTTAAAAAAACAGAAGCTAGGGAGATGAAACAAAGGCAAACTAAATAGGCAACGAGAGTGGAAAAGGAACTGTGGGTACGGGAAGCATATTGGGGGGAGGTCAACAGGGAGGGGGAATGGGGAAAGGGAGGGAGATGATATAGGAATTGGGGATCAAGGTAGGAGGGAATGGAATAGACGGAGAGAGGTTGGGAGGAACTGTATGCACAACTAATGGACATAATCTAAAAGGGGGGGACAACTGGAGGGAGGGGGGCCACCGGGTGGAGGGGAGCAGAGGGAAGGGAAATTGGCACAAATGTAATATTTTAATCAATAAATCACTTTAAATCTGAAAAAAAAAAGAAAGCAAGAAAAAGAAAGTATTTGTTTTTAATTTTAGTAAAAGTTTTTTGATTTAAGAATTAGTCATTTTCTGCCATTTGAATTTCAAGTATGCAGTATATACATGAGATTCTTTCTGTATTACTCTTCTGCAGTTTTCACATATATCACCATTAATTTCACTTTCACTTGGGATTAGCAAAACCAAAAATTTTATTTTCTACTATGTCTTAGTTCCACCTTCATTATAAATATTCAGTGGCTTCTCAAAAAAAAAAAAATGGCTTTGGGCTGTTTGATAACAGATAATGCCAGAAAATGGTGATTCAGGTTTTTGATTAAAAAATAAAATGAGAAACTAATGGAATAATTACTATAGAATTTTTTCCAGTTAGCCAATCAGCTATTTATAGCATTGAATGTTAGAGTTTTAGAGTATGGATTCATATACTAAACATTTTACATATTCAGAGAAGTAAAAAAATAATATGAACTGTGCTTATTCTGTGCCAAATGCTGTTCTAGAAGCAAATGGATCCCCCCTCAAAACAACCCTAAGAGGTGGGCACTACTATTACCTATTTTACAGATGGGCAAGCTGAGCACAGAATGACTGAGTAAATTGCCCATGGCCACACAGCTGGTAAAGCGCAGGCATAGTATTTAAAACCAGGTTGGTTGTTATTGTGAGAGTTCACATTCCCCACCCCTATAATGAAAAGAATGGTCTGAATTCCTAGTGTTTATTATATGCCCATTTACTTGCTTTGTGGAAAGAAAAGAAGGTAAGGAGAGAGAAAGGAGGAGAGAGGAAGGGAGAGAAAGAGAAAAAAGAGGGAAAGAGGAAAGCAGAAGAGATCAGAATTCTGCCACCTTGTTGACACTGCTGTGCACTATAACTTATAATGAAGTTCAATTTAGGGACTTCTAGAGATTTCAATAGAATGAATAACTTTGAATTTCCACAAGTGAAGTCTCTGGAAATATTATCAGGTGGAGACAGTAAATGAATTTCTGTTGAATTATATCATAATTGAAATGCTGTGGCACACTCATATTTGGAACAATAACAATTCTGGTAATTTTCACAATACTTCTACCTTTTCTTAAAATTATTATCAGATATTTTTCACCCTCTCTCCTTATTTAATTTTAGTACCTACTTAAAAAAAAAACCCTGCACATGTTAGTAAGGTTTTAAGTTAGATTTCAATCATTGTAAAATTTAGTCTGTAGCAGGAGGGAAGTATCACTTCCCACCCAACGCACACCTTTGTCCATTTCCATCAGAACTACTCCAGCAAGAAAGGAGGAATTATTCTGACTAGTTAGATTTACTTGAACATTCACTGAACCACATTTTACTATTACCTAGGGTCACTGTATGTTTAAAGGTACACAGCAGCAGTACCCACATTCTTTCTAGCCCATTGCCTGACCTTATCAGAGCAGATAAGGGGAGTGAAGGTCCTGTAAACCTGAACCTCAGTATCCTCTCTCTTACATTCCAGGAACCTAGGTAGTCTTTAATCCATCAAAAACAATGGGCTTTTCCATCTTTCACTGTTTTCATGCAAATTAGTCAAACTCCAAAATCCTGAATGCTCCCCTACCAACTTCTCCTTTCACTACATTCTCAGAAAATGGAAACATGCCCCAAATAATCTACCCCAGGTCTGAAATCAGGGTTATCAGATGTGTTCTGTATCTTAACAGGAAATTTGTACTTATAGTTAGCATTTACTCTGGATTATTCACACATTCTCATGCAATTATAACTTATTTTTGTCTTCATTTAAAACCCATAATTAAATGTATTCTGGCCCAGATGATTTTCAAAAATCAAGTTTTATTATAGAAAGTACAAAAATTTTCTTTGGGATTTTCTTTGATGAGCATCATTACCTATCATTGAGATGCAATAATAGAAGTCAGTAAGTAATTCATCAAGTACAATCCTATGGGAACCAAAAATAAATATTTTTTCCTTCAGTCATTAACTTTCAACAATTGTAGGCAAGATGGTTAAACTTTGCCAGAAAGTCACCAATAAACATCAGTGATGATAGGTGTGGGCTAGTTACTACTATGGGTTGAAAAAATTAGTAAGTTGCATTTTGACTACCTGTCAAGCATTTTGACATCTTGGAATAGAAAGGGTTGTTTAAATATAAAGACCTTTTCCTGATAAATTTCTGTGAGTCATCCCTATGAGTAAATGACCTATCAAGTCATAGGACGGAGTATAGGACAACTGCCATGACATGAGATTGCTAAAGAGGCCTTGAAGTAACTACTGTTTTTCAGTCTGTGCTTGTTTCCAGTCATTAATAAATCTCCACAGTAGAATTCCAATATAAAAAACTACTTGAATTTACTTTCTAGAATAATTTGCTGAACATTCTCCCTCATTTTTATTCTCTCTCTCTCTCTCTCTCTCTCTTTCTCTCTCTCTCTCTCTCTCTCTCTCTCTCTCTCTCTCTCTCTCTCTCTCGAGCAATGAGTCTCAAGCTTTAGTGTGAATCACACGGCTTGTTAAAATGATAATTGGAAGTCACCTGGAAATCTGCCTGCTTAACAAGTTCCTAGGAAATATTTTTGCTGCTGGTACACACTTGATGAACTACTTACTACTCAAGTGAAAAGATCTGGGAATTTGAAAAGTGGAATGAGAGAGCTATGGAAAGCTGAAGCCAGCCCCTCTCTGATCTTGCTCCTAGAGCTACCCAAGCTATTAGAAAAATAATCACTGCTGCCCCAGGGAGACCACTGAACACAAGATGAAAGCACTTCCCTTCAATTCCCCCATGCCTCACACTCAGGGGAGAGCCAGACCCAGGGATGGAGATGTTCATCTCTACCTAAAGATTGCTGAGTTGAACAAGCATGGAGAAAGTGTGAGAACAGAGCAGCAAACTTGGTGAGCTGAACTCAATCCCTGCTAGATGGAGCTGAGGCAGGGTCTTGGTTTTTTCATTGCTAGTTTTTCACTACACAAGCCTGCAATAATCATTGGCACATATGTGCCACTTGGTAAATATTTCTAGAATGAAAGAAAGAAATGTGATATATCCTTACAGTTGGTTATCCACTGCAAACTTTGGCATCTTATACTCTAGTCATCCTTAACTATTGGCAGGTCTTGAGAACCACCACTGCTCATTATGCCTCTGCCTAGAATGCTCATTATTAAAAATATTTTGTTGTCTTTCACATTCTGATGTTTTCATCAGAACACGAATCAATTATACTGTTCTCTAAAGTATTTCATGATATATTTCACTTAACCTACTCTTCGTGGCATTCTGTCTACTGTTCACAGTTTCTGGCATCAAAAGCACAGAGGTGGAGTGCCTGGCACATGGCAACTACCCATAAATGTTGAATAAGTGGACACCAATCCACTTTATTTTTTTCTCATCATGATAAGCTATTATTCATTGCTCTACACTTCTAAGATTGCCCTGGGAGATCTAAGAGTAATAAGGAGTACTCCTAAACTCGTTAGTTCTCATAACTAACCTGAATAACTCTCAAAGAAGAGATGAGAGGCATTCAAATTCATGAAGTATAGTGAGTAACAGAGATGTGTTTTCCCACACTGCCATGAAGGAACCTCTGCCATAGGAAGCTCTTCATACTAATGAAAGTGGATAGCATCTCTCAAAATATGGTAGTAAATCAGGATAAAGTTCTTCAGAAATCCTGTTTCTGGATTTTGCCTTATCTGGTGTCTTTTCATGTGTACTGAGATAATACATAATTTTACTGGATAATTAGTCTAGAACTACAGGAGAAAGATGCTTATTCCAATGTTGTTGGTACAACAAAATACCACCAGCTTGGTAGCTCACAATTCTGGAAGCTTGGAAGTCCAAGAACAAGGTTCCAGCATGGTTGCCTTCTGTTGAAGGCCCACTTTGGGGTTCATAAGCTCGCACCTTCTTTCTGTGTCCTCCCATGGTAGAAAGTTAAGGAACCTCTATGGAGCCTCTTTATAAGGCTCTGATTCTATTTATGAGGTTTCTACCCCTGTGTCTTAAGCACTTACTAAAGGTTTCATCTACTAATACTGTAGGGGCACCAAATAGTCCCTGTAAAAAGTTTCAATATGTAAGTACGTAAGGGCTTTAAATGTTCTTTGTAAGAAGTAGCAAGGACTTGCTAAAAGGCCTTGGAAAAAGGAATGTAAGAAGGAGTGTTATAGCCATTAGTGATTTACAAGCTAAAAGGACTTCAGCCTCTATCACCTCCCATTTGCTTGCTTGTGTCTGGTTTATAACATTTGTGAAGGTTGTTCTTTGCAGAATGTCTAGCCCTTTGAAAATAAGTTGCTTCACAGGGAGTTCGTCCCTGGCTGAAGAGCTATGCTGCCGTCGAAGATAACCTTTAGCCTTGCGAATTTCTGTTCCTGTTACTGCCAAGACATTCCTGCAGTCCAGCCCAGCCCCCTTTTCCTAAGGCTGTTTCCCGCCAAAGAAGAAACAAAGAGACTGCACCAGTACAAAAACCCAGCGTTTAGACTCCATTGTAGGTTGGAGCATGTTAGAGACTGCTCAGGGTCTGCCCAACTCCTGGCCATTATTAAAAATCCTTTGCTTAACTTTATACACCGCTTCAGAGTGTTCAATCTCGCCTATGTAGCCATAACATTTTGGAGGCCCCAGCAAGATGCCTCTGTAAAGCGGTGCCGCCTTTGGTGAGCCCCCGGGGATTCGTGTGGTCCCGTGTGTCTAGCTGACGTGTGGCAGGACAGCGGCCGCAAGCTCCAGTTGGGAGCAATTCCTTGCACCTTCAGGAGACACTCGGGAGCTGCTAGAAGCCCTGACAGCCCAGTTTAGAGTAAGCAAAGGACAGAGGACAGCCTCAGCGACAGGTGAGTGGCAACCCATTTGGGCAGCGGACTTGGGCCCAAATGAGACTTGGTCTCTTTTGTCCTCTGGACGCAGAGGTACATATTCCCGAACAGGGAATTTGTTGAAGCCGGCTTGGCTAGCTTCATTTGGATTGTATAGAGCTCTTTTGATTTTGGGGTTCTGCTGCCTGTAGCTGACGCTATTCGTCTAATCTCAGAAGCCTAGGCAGGGTTTGGGTGGGATTATTTAACCTCTGAGTGAATGTGTGAGTGAATGTTAAGGTTAAAGTAAAAAAGTTATTTCCTCCTTTTTGTGTGCCTCCACAAACTTCGGTCTATGGAGTCTGAGTGGGCTCTAGCCTAGCAGAAAGGAGAGGCCAAGCGGGCATTTGTTTGGCTTCCTTTGGGAGCTCCCAGCCCGTGTTTGTCTGCGCCGTGAGGGGGGAATTGCTCCTGTGCCTTGTGTTCCAGCTCCTAATTGTAATCCAAATTAAGTGCATGTTTGTAGCAGTCACCTTAGCCAACATAAGGGGATGCCAGTCTAAGCCTGCACCCTCAGTTCTTGACTGTGTGCTCCAGAATTTCCCCAAGTTCCGGGGACAAAATCCCTTCATAAACTCTGGCACCCTGGAAACATTCTGTAGGTCAGAGTGGCCTGCTTTTGGGGTCGGATAACCACCCCCCTTGGGAGTACTTTAAATCTAAATATTATAAGTGTAAAATGGTGTCTCTCGCGAAGCAAAAATGCAACAAGCAGAAGGGAGAGTGTTACTGGGGGAAGTAGCAAGGCAGGAGGGAGCTGTGCCTTGAAAGAGTGGCTCCTGCTCTGCACTTCTAAGGGAAAAGTTATTTTTTAAGAAGAAAAAAAAGGTATTATCTTGCAGATGGCTAGTCAAGGCCAAACAAACGTGGGTTAGTTTAACATATTCTGTAATCTGGGAAGGCCCCTGGTTCCCAGCTCAAATCGCTATCTCTCAAACAGCTGCAGGCGAGGGAGAGGGGGGTGGGGAACAGGAAAACCAAGGCTATCAATATGGGCAGTGTCACAGAAAAAAAAGCCTAGGATCCTCTGTGCTGTGTCCTGCTGCCTTGTAGCCCCGGCCAGAGGGATGAGGCTCCTTAAAAATTTCCCCAGAGAACTTGCTTGCAGCATTTCTTTCCACCCCAGGTAACTTCTAGCAATTCAGTTTGCATCTGAATACTCCCTGCTAGAACTGCAAGGAGGGGTAATGTTAAATTAGCTAGCAAAGCGGCAATCTATAATCCCCTTGCTACAGGTTACAGAAAGAGCAGAATGTCTGTCTCTCCAACATGGAGGAAAAAAAAAAGTGACAGTTTTAAAACTCAGGCCACTCTTCTTCAAACTGGTGCAAGCTGCTTGGGTGCCAATCAGCAACACCTCTAAAGCTGTAACTAAAGGGCCTTCAGTCTCCTCACTGCTTCAGCAGGGGGAATGTGCCTGTATCTTAAGGAAAAGTGTTGTTACACATGAATAAAACTAATGTTCATTCTAGACATCCTCTTCAATAGGAAAGAAAGAGGAATAATCAGGTGGGCTGCTATAAGAATATAAAAAATGCAAGCATCCTTCTGGTCAGGGAATTGTCCTGGCCAAACAAAAGGTTCCCAATAAAATCCTAAATAGAATAGTAATAGGTCAAATAAAACAATTGAAAAACTTCTCAGGAAAGCTCAAAAGTGTATGTTAGAAAAAAAAGAAGAAGCAGGAACTTCAAAAAGCTGCAGGATATCTCTGCAAATCTAGGGAAATTTTAGCTGCCAAATACTGAGTTTGGGTAGAATCCTTCACCGTGTGGCAAAAAAACAAGAATTAGAAGCATGTTATGGTTAAATCTGAATGGGTAAATATATGGAAAGTTTGTGAATGTTGCAGAAGGTCTGTGGAAAGTCATAAAAATGTATGGAAAGGTTGTGAAAGTTTTTAAACCTGGGGAAAGGAAACCTCAACTACTTGTGGTCTAATTGTATGGTTACTGTACCTCTGTATTGGCATTTAGCCATTGGAGACCTATGAAGGGTCATTTAGAATTCCCTGTGTTGGAATTGGCATTCGCCATTGGTAACCTAGGAAAGGTCTAGAATTCTCTGTATTGGTATTAGCCATATAATCTGAAAGGAAAATTGAGGTTTCCCAGAGAAAGTTAAAAAAGAAAAAGAAAAAAAAACTTCACATGTAGGAAAGTGAACAAAAGAAAGTATAAGGCCATGGAAATGCAGTTTTAGTAAATATTAGAAGGACAAGGATTTTCCTTCACACTGTATATTTTTCTCCCTACCTGATCCCTCCAGAATTTGGCAATTTAAAGAAGTAAGTAATGACATTAGGTTTCTTTGCATAAAACTAAAAAGACCAGTTGTTAATAAAGGTATTGTTAAACAAGACTTTGACTGGAATAATATGCCTGAAGGAGGCATGCTTAGGCTCTGGTTGTTACCAGGAAGCCCTAAGGAACTGGATTTAACTTTTGAAGCTAAGAAAAGCCCATGAGAAAAAGGCCTGACACCTTGGTTGGTTGTGCAGTTCATGGCAATCTTTCCAGGGAAGGAACGAAGGTTGCTTTCCTGAAAAATGGCTAGAAGGAACCTCAAGGTACAATGGAAAATCCAAAGAACTTGGAAAAAGCAGGTGTTTACAGGCAAGGCTGAATGGCAAGTGTGTGGCTCAGCTTCTGTGCCCTAATGGGCAGACTAACAGTCAGCATGAAGGTTCCTTGTATAAGTTCCAGCAAAGCAGACTTAAAAATCATGTGTGACCAATCACCGCTCTTGTTTATGCAAATAAACAGGCTAAATTAAAATTGGACTTGATACAGTCCCTTTAATAACAAGAAGCGTAATCTTAAGGAGAAAAATCATGACTCAAGGAAAATGACAATGCTCAGTGGTAGACTAAACTAGTGCAGCTAACTATAAAGTTTATTTTCATTTGAAAGTTAAAACAGGTCTATGACATTATCAAAGATGCTTAATTTACAGGTAAGAAGAATGTCAAGTGCCTTGCAACTGAATGTCTTCCCAATAAGACAGTCTCTCCGATTTGGAGACTGGTTTGTGAATTGTGTTGTGTGAATTAACATGTGTGTTCTTTCTGTTTTCATAGGGCATAAGCCTATGATTTCATTACCTGAGTAATTGTCTGTACTTATAGGCCTCACTTAAGAAGCCCATCTGCAGTGCCGCCTCCTAAGACTCAACGGTTTGGCTGAACTAAGTGGTTGGGTTGGTAAAGTATGGGGTAGTCTGTGAGCTTCACTTTAAAAACTTATTTCTCTTATCTATCCTAATGACTTGGACAAAAAGGGCCTAAAGGTCTGAGAGGGGGGAAAACCTAAAATATTTTCCTCAGCCCTAGCTAAGTATAGTGAGCAAAAGAATTTTGGACAGGTGTGACATGCCCTGCACACCTTCCTCCAAAGAAGCCATTTCTTTTCCTAATGTGGGACATTGAAAAATTAATCTCTGCCTTTTGTCATCTAGTGGTTGTTTGTTAAATTATGCCTTTTAACCCTGTTGCCAAATCTGTTGCCTCCAGAATATTACAAGGATGCCAACTTGTCCAACAGTGCCAGCCCTTGGAAACCAAGCATACCGCTGCCCGGGGACAGCCAACTGACCTGGACTATGCAAAATCCTTCCCCATAAGGGAGGACCGCACTCCCCTCCACCCCCACTCTTATTAGAAATTCCTAGACCCAAGGGTAGGTAGGACGACAACCATGTTCAGCTTGAAGTAGCTAGAAGAGCACGAGACCTTCGCCCATTGTCCTCTTATAAAATAAAAGGTCTTAAGTCTAAGGAGGGGAATTATATAGGGGCTTCAGCCATTCCTTATAAGAAAAGAAAAAACAAACAAACTGTGAATTAGGCTAATTCCTCCCAAGTATACTGCACTACACTGAAAAAAAGGGTAAGGCAAAAATAAGTACAGTGCCATAAAATTTTCTATCATTTTGAATGTAGCGCTTTCTTAGTTGGGCATTTCCTTAATTGCTATTAATCTTCGACTAGTTTTCAAAGCTGTAAAACTTATTTTAGTCAGTTCCTAGTTGTTAATTTAATGTTTCCATAAGGGTCTGGAAATTTTTTTCCACCATCTTGCTAACATTCCATTTGCTCTTCTTATTAATCATTGAATCTACAATGCATGGCACATAGCAAGTGCTTAACAAATGTCTGCTAAATTAAGTTGTGTTTGCTTTAGGTTTGTGAGATATGTTGCTGGTATTTTAATAGAAATTGCATTGAATCTATGGATTGCTTTAAATAATGTGGACATTTTGGAAATGTTGATTCTTCCCATCCATGAATGTGGTGTGTGCTTCCATTTATTTGTATCTTTCTTAATTTCTTTCTTCAGGGTTGCGTAGCTTTCCGAGTGCAGGTCTTTTGCCTCTTTGGTTAAGTTTATCCCTGAATACTGTTGTTTTTCTTGTTGCTATAGTAAATGGAATTTTTTTTCTGGTTTCTATCTCTAATGTTTTATTGTTGGTATATAGAAACGCTTTTAATTTCTGAATATTAACTTCGTGCCCTGCTGTTTTGTCAAATTCACTTATTAGGTCAAGTAGTTTTTTCGTAAAGTCTGTAAGGTTTTCTATGTATACTATCGTGTCTTCAGCAAGTGGTAACAGTTTTGTCTTCCTTACCAATTTGAATGTCTTTAATTTCTTCTTGTCTAATTGCTGTAGTTAGAACTTCCAACACTGTTTAAAAAGAAAAGGAAAAAAAGTGGACATCCTTGTCCTGTTCCTAATCTCAGAAGGAATGTTTTCAGTTTTTGTCCATTGAGTAGAATGTTGGCTTCAGGTTTCTCATATATAGCCTTAATTGTGTTAAGGTATGCTCCCTCTATTCCCATTTTGCTAAGTGTTTTCATCATAAATGGGTGTTGTACTTTATCAAATGCTTTTTCTGCATCTATTAATATGATCATGTGATTTTTTTCATTTTGTTTAGGTAATGTATTATATTTATTGATTTGCGAATATTAAACCATCCTTATGTCTCTGGGATGAATCCCACTTGATCGTAGTGTATAATCTTTTTGATGTATTGCTGGATCCTGTTTGCCAATATTTTGTTGAGAATTTTAGCATCTATGTTCATCAGCGATATTGGCCTGTAGTTTTCTTTCTTTGCTATGTCTTGACCTGGTTTTGAAATTAAGGTAATACTGGCTTCATAGAAAAAGTTTGGAATTTTTCCCTTTTCTTGAACTTTTTGGAATAGTTTGAGAAGGGTAGAAGTTAGTTCTTCCCTAAATATTTTGAAAAATTCACCTGTAAAGCCATCCGGACCAGGGCTTTGTGTGCCGGGAAATTTTTGATTACTGTTTGAATTTCCTTCTTTGTTATTGGTCTGTTAAGACTTTCTACTTCTTAATTCTGTTTTGGAAAATTATATGTTTCTAGAAATTTGTCCATTTCATCTAGGTTGTCAAGTTTCTTGCCATATAGTTGTTTATAGTAATTTCTTACAATTCTTTGTATTTCTGTGTTATCAGTCATAATATCTCCTCTTTTGTTTCTAATTTTGTTTATTTGGGTTCTTTTTTTCTTAATAAGCCTAGAACCATCCCCTGCTTTTGTTAATCTTTTAAGTTGTTTGTTTAGTCTCAGTGTCATTTAATTCTGCTCTAATCTTAATAATTTCCTTCCTTCTACTTGCTCTAGGCTTTGTTTATTATTGTTGTTCTAGTTTTTGTAGCTGTGGGGTTAAATTTTTGTTTGAAGTTCTTCTGCCCTCTCTGGGTAGGCCTGTATTGCTATGGACTTTCCCCTCAAAACTGCTTTTGCTGTGTCCCTTTTGGTTTTGGGCTGTTGTATACTCATTATCATTTGTTTCTGAAAACTTAATTTCTTCCTTGCAGCTCCTGAAAGCTAGCATTATGAATACCCAACTCCTTATCCTTGCTACTAAGCCCCTCCTGAAAACCAGGGTTTAAGACCCTACTTATAGGCCCTAGACGTCCCTAATAGGTTTAGTCCAGGGACTAGAGGGGGGATTATGTAGGGGCACCAAATAGTCCCTGTAAAAAGTTTCAATATGTAAGTACGTAAGGGCTTTAAATGTTCTTTGTAAGAAGTAGCAAGGACTTGCTAAAAGGCCTTGGAAAAAGGAATGTAAGAAGGAGTGTTATAGCAATTAGTGATTTACAAGCTAAAAGGACTTCAGCCTCTATCACCTCCCATTTGCTTGCTTGTGTCTGGTTTATAGCATTTGTGAAGGTTGTGCTTTGCAGAATGTCTAGCCCTTTGAAAATAAATTGCTTCACAGGGAGTTCGTCCCTGGCTGAAGAGCTGTGTTGCTGTCGAAGATAACCTTTAGCCTTGCGAATTTCTGTTCCTGTTACTGCCAAGACATTCCTGCAGTCCAGCCCAGCCCCCTTTTCCTAAGGCTGTTTCCCGCCAAAGAAGAAACAAAGAGACTGCACCAGTATAAAAACCCAGCGTTTAGACTCCATTGTAGGATGGAGCATGTTAGAGACCTGCTCAGGGTCTGCCCAACTCCTGGCCATTATTAAAAATCCTTTGCTTAACTTTATACACCGCTTCAGAGTGTTCAATCTTGCCTATGTAGCCGTAACAATACCATCATATTGAACATCAGGATTTCAATATATGAATTTTTGGGGTGTTATTGGTAGAAAAGGAGTTCTTGTGGTGTCACCAGAAAAAGAATTTCCTGAGACCCTCACAGGAGTATGGGGATTTGTGGTGTGGTTTAATGATGTTGTAAAATTAGGAGGGTTCCCCTCCTGACTTTCCAGTGTCCCATCTCTATCCCATCATGGAAGAAGTTCCATCTTGTCTTCAGTAAGGCCAGCACAAAGGACAGTATGCAGAGTTTCTTCTTCATGTTAAAGTTCAGTCCAGCCCAGCATCTAGCTAGCTTAAGGTATATTTCCAGTTGCAGTCCATTGCTGTGCTTTGGTATTCAGGCTCCCTCCTGGAGGCCATGGGCCACATGACTACCAAGGTTACATGGCCATGAAGAAAACTGGTGCAAGTGCGAGTCACAAACAAGCAAGATAGATAGATGATAGATATATGATAGATTGATCCTTTTGGAGACCACACCACATGATACAGGCCCTGGTAGCTGCTAGTCCCACATGTTCACATGCTCCCAGGTGAGATAGCACATGAATAAACAGGTGAGTACATCACTGAGTGGGAGAGAGAGAAGGAGAGATTCTTTTCTTTCATGAAATTATATTATCTTGGGTTTGGAATGGACCAGGTGTTTCATCAAAATGACTGATCAATTTTCCAGGCTTTTGTGGGCTTTGGATGGACTTACATCCCCTAATTAACCTGACAGGCCTCATACTGCACCCCCAACAATCTGGTATCAGTACTGAAGGGGGAAGGGAAGAGTGTTAATCTTGTGGCAGAGCAGTGCTTTGGTTCTCTGAAGTGTGAAAAGCTGTAGCTTCCTGGTGAAGCAAATGGCCTCATGCTTCCCATTTTATTAAGCTCAATGTCTAAGTCCCTTTGCTCCCCTTTTCTAGTTAAATACTGATAGAGGATACAAACATTCAGACCGTAGCAAATGCTTTAGAGTCAAAGTTTGTTGTCAAGCTTATAGCCTGAGAAACAGGCAAAATTTTAAGATGTTATGGTTGTATGTGTAGCTTGGACTAGCATGTTTGAAGATGCTAATGACCCATCCCAGCAGAGAGATCCTGCATCCAAAGAGAAAAAAATGACTGGGCATTGTGAATGAGAGTGTTTGTCTTGGCAGAAAAGTTTTAGGTCTGTTTCTTCTACATCTGTGAGAGAATTATGACTGATGTTGCAAGAGGATTTTTAAGTAGGAGAAATCTGATTTTTTTTAAATCTAGCATTTAATAGTGCTATTTTTCCAATCCTAGTCTCTAGAGAAAACTTTGGGAATACCTTTTGTAATCATAGAAGATGAAACCTAGCAAGCATACCCACGTTATTTTGAGTAAGAGCTAAAGAATATGAATTGTGGGCTGAGCTAGAAATATCATTGTCATAGCAACCTCCAAAGATTACAGAGAAAAGACAAGACTTGGATTTTTTTAATGGAGATGATTAACAAGACATCTCTTGAAATAGTTCTGCTATAATGAGGGATAAGATAAAATAAGTTTGATAAACTGTTCTGCTAAAGATTTGAGATAAACCAGCATAAACTTGAGAGGAGGATCTCTAATATAGGCTCAGCACATTCTGTGTACTGATTAGCATTTAGTGACCTAACACTGATGTGATGCCAATCTGTCTTCACTGTTTGTAATAATCATTTAATAATAAAACACTAAGAGTAATATAATCAATTCTATACTGATAATAATAATTATTAATAAAACAGCTCCATCCTCCTTGTCAAGAGAGATTTAATATATTTTCTGATCCTTTATAAGGACTCAATTATGTGTTTTCAGTGCACTTCTGTGATACTATATATAGTTTTTTGAAAATACAGGCCTGTGTAAATACTGATAGTATCAATTGAAGTCACTGTAACTTCTTCCCTGGAAAGACCATATTCCAACAGTCTCACTGCTTCATTTTTTTTATTTTTTTAATGTGTTTTATTGATTATAATGTTACATTTGTCCCAATTTCCCTTCACTCTTCTCCCCTCCACCCGGTGGCCCCCCTCCCTCCAGTTGTCCCCCCCTTTTAGACCATGTCCATTAGTTGTGCATATAGCTCTTCTCAACCTCTCTCTGTCTATTCCATTCCCTCCTACCATGATCCTTAATTCCTATATCATCTCCCTCCCTCTCCCCCTTCCCCCTCCCTGCTGACCTCCCCACAATATGCTCCCCATACCTATAGTTCTTTTTCCACTCTTGAGCCTATTTAGTTTGCCTTTGTTTCAATTCCCTAGCTTCTGTTGTTTCTTGTGATGCAGTTTTCATTTTAGATTTCATAGTTTTGATCCTCCTTTTTCTAAACCAGTCCCTTTAACATCTCATATAACAGTGGTTTGGATCTAATGAACTCTTTCAGTTTTGTTTTGTCCTGGAAACACTTTCTCTGCCCTTCTATTCTGAATGACAATTTCGCTGGATAGAGTATTCGTGGTTGTAGGTTTTTGCTTTTCATTACTTTGAATATTTCTTGCCAGTCCCTTCTTGCCTGCAGGGTCTCCCTTGAGAAGTCAGCTGATAGTCTAATTGGTACCCCTTTGTACATGATTCTTTTCTTCTCTCTTGCTGCTTTTAAGATTCTCTCTTTATCTTTAACTTTTGACATTTTGATTATAATGTGTCTTGGCGTGGTTCTCCCTGGGTCCAGTTTTTTTGGAACTCTCTGTGCTTCCTGGACCTGTAAGTCTATTTCCTTCCCCAGGTTTGGGAAGTTCTGCTTTATTATATTTTCACTTAATTTTTCAATTTCTAGTTCACCTTCTTCGCCTTCTGGCAAACCAATGATTCTTATGTTGGGCCTTTTATAGCTGTCCCAGAGGTTTCTGATCCTCTCATCATTTTCCTTGCTTCCCGTTTTTTCTCTCTGCACTGGATGACTGTTTGTTCCTTCTCTGTGTTCTGGTTTGTTGATTTGAACTCTGAATTTTATTTCCTCACCATCTGTCTCGTATGTGGTTTTGTTCTTTTCAGTATGAGTGTTTTTCGATTCTTTCTCACCTTTCCCCAGATCTTTTGTTAATTCTGTAAGCCACCTGATAACAATGGCCCTGAACTGAGCCTCTGACAGGTTTCTTATTTGTTCATCTGTCAGATTCTTCATCTGTTGCCTGGTGAGCTGCGCCACCGGGATTTCTATAGTTGTCTGCCTCATTTTGACAGATGCGTTTTGTTTTCTTCAAATTAATATATATCTTAATCATCTATGTTTCAATTAAGGAAAAAACTAATCTAACAAAATTATTCTGTAAAACCCCTCACAGCTTTATAAACTTCTTGCTAATTTGAGGCTTTCTTAATTAAAAGACATAAGAAACAGTGAGTAATTAATAACCTTGAAATTTAGGAGAGTGACTAAGGTGAAATAGCTAGGATGTTGTTTGCACTAACTTAATTTATATAACCCTGCCCTAGTCACTGCTTTAAAAATTAGCCTAACAGTAAAAAATTCTTCACCTTTAAATATTAGTAAGCTTCCTGATAAAGTTTTCCAGATTAATCTGAATGGATTTAAAATGTGATAAAAGAATGGAGGTCATCTAAATTTAGTTTCTTTAACTTCATAAACAGCCAAATGTATGAAATTCCCTTCTTTTGCTGAAAATATGTCCTAGTTTCATGTTAAATTATATGTTAAAAGAATATTGTATTTTCTAATAATGATACTAATATAATGCAGGTGATATGTTTCTGATCAAATACTCCACATGCACAACATATGGTAAGAGCAAAGGTATAATTATAAAACATCATACTTTGCTCATTAAGGTATTAAAATATATTCTAAACCTCACATAATGGACAAATACATGTACTGTGAAATGGTTGTATGAGTCTCCAGTACACTTAAAATCACTTTCCTACTATATATTAAATTATAATTACATAAATTTAGCATATTAACTTTAATTACCACTTATTTTCACCAACATAAGTCTGTTCCTCAGGAAGAAAAATGTATTTATATGGATGTTTGTGTGTTAGATGACTGGCATCTTTTTAAAAACTGTCCAAGAAAGTTTGAAGTAATGAATTTCCATGTTGCATTAGGAGGTTATCAAAATCACTCTCCACATTTCCTTAAAATAAGGTGCCATATGTTGTATGATATGTCCTTATCTTAGTAAAACATGTTTTAGAAAGAGAAAAACTGGTACAGATGTGCACAAATTCTAGTTTTATAAATTTTTATATTGAAAAAAAGGTATCAAAGTGAAGTAAATATTTTTATTTAACTTAGAATCAGATTTAAATTTAAGCTTAATTTATACAGCAATCTTTAGAAAATTTCCTTATACAATCTTTCTTAGAGATTATTTATAATTTATTATGATGGTTTAGAAATTTCCACTCATTTATAGAATTCAAAACATTGGCTAAAACCATCAATTAGCTGAAGTCTTCTTAGACCACCCATGAGGCTGGACCTTGAGTTTATCCTGTAGTGAACTTCATGGAGAGTTCTGGTTGAGTAATTATAGATGGTGAATACAGTGAACCACTCCCAAGTTTACTCATGATTCTGAACACTTGAAGTCATTGAAATGCCAAAAGAATGACTACAGTTACTAGGAAGACTGAATAATTTAGTCTACACAGTCTCTTTGAAGGAAAGTCATATTTAATGCATAAGTATAATGACACATTTTTTGGAAAAATAATTCTATTTACAATTATAAGACACTGAATAAACTCTGAGGTTTCTTTTCTTTTCTTTTTTCTTTTTTTTTTTTTTTTTTTTTTTGCTGGTGAAGGAGTTCAGAGCCAGTGAAAACATTTTCCTCTAGACATTGACATGATGGACCTATTTTAATCATCAATTACAAAGTTTGGCCAAGTGCTAGGCATCAATAAGTAAAATACTGGGCAAAAATCAGTTTCTCCCCCTTGTAGGAAACCTGAATACAACCTGTCAAAGAGGAGAATTAAACAAGCAAGGGGAGGTTTATTCAAGACTATTGCAATAGGGGAAAGAAACTGGACTCAATTCTGGTGAATCAGAAGTTGGAGGAGTGTTTCAGCACTACAGTGAGCTAGTGGATAGTCCTGGAGTGGGGAGTTGGTCAATGTGATTAGGCCACCTGTGTTTGCTTACTAGCATTTATTGAAGTTGGGTTTACCCTCTCACAAAGAATAGGGGTCCTATCTTTCCTGATGATTACATTTCAAAAAGATGGCTCCCAGGTCCTTAAGAAGGACATTCCTTGGTTGTAGAACTGGCAAGAGGCTGGAAGAAGATTTATATGTCAAAGGGGCTAAGAAAGAATTTACAATTGCAAGTTTTCTAAAGTATATGCTCTAAGTCAGCGGTTCTCAACCTTGGGTCGCGACCCCTTTGGGGGTCAAATGACCCTTTCACAGGGTCGCCTAAGACCATTGGAAAACACATATATAATTACATATTGTTTTTGTGATTAATCACTTTCCTTTATTATGTTCAATTTGTAACAATGAAAATACATCCTGCATATCAGATATTTACATTACGATTCATAACAGTAGCAAAATTACAGTTATGAAGTAGCAACAAAAATAACTTTATGGTTGGGGATCACCACAACATGAGGAACTGTATTAAAGGGTCGTGGCATTAGGAGGTTGGGAACCACTGCTCTAAGTGAAGGAGGTCCCAGGCTTAAGAGTCGAGAAGAAATCTGTCTGAAGTTTAAGGTCATCCTGGTTAATCCAAACCTGGAACACAGATCTGTTTGCCAGCTCTAGAAAAAGGCCTATGATAACAGGTAACCCCTTAATCTTTCAGCCTCCTTAATATGATTTAGAAAATTCATTTGTTGTTTTCATGGTGGCATAGGCATGCCAACATCACAGAATGTATCAAGTCATAGTGCAATTTTTATACACTAGACTACAAGCTTCCCGAGGGCAGCCATTCTGTTTATAATTTTTAACCTTAGGACCTCTCTGATGGCCCTCACCTCACAGTACCTTAATCATTGCCTGCTAAAATAAACTGAACTCTAAAATAACTCAGAGAAAGGTGTTGACATGGGAAATAGGAATGTGGGAGTTACAAAAGAATTAAGAGCTTTAGTTTGGTAAACTGAAGGTTGTAAAGGAATATGATTCAAGGCCAGGTATTCCTAGAAGGGAAAAATTTTCTAGTAAATCCTAGAAAATTAAAAGGTGGCATGTCCCAGGAAGGGGGCTTATATTTAATAAACACTATATGCTATATGGTAGACACCATGTTATCATATCAGATTGAATTCTTTGTCTTTGAGAAAAGCATTGCAAAGCCCACTTTGTAAAAAAACTGACACTTATAGGGGCCATATAGCTATAAACAGTGAGCCAGGATTTCAACTCTCACCTTTATGGCCTGAAGTTATAAAGCCATTAAACTTGGCTAAATTGTAGTAGTTTCAGAGGAAGGGAAAAAGAATAAAAACTTTTAACTTTGCGTATTAGATGATACCCCTAAGAAGGGATCACCTTCAAAATATAAATAGAATGATACAATATTAAATGTACTTTTAAATGCTAAATATAAGGAAGGCTATAAAGCAAGCAGGCAATGGTTAGGGGTAACTTCCAAAACTTTTGACAGTGGCATTACCAAAAGAAGATTCTGTCTCTTGGCAGCATCATCAGCTATACATTGTATGAATATGGAGATGACATTGTTGGGGATCTTTTCTTTAACTTAGGACATTCTCTGCGATTCTTTATTTTAAAGATCTTATTTATTTACTTTCAGAGAGAGGGGAATGGGAGAGGGAAAGAAACATCAATATGTGGTTACCTCTTGCGCGCCCCCTACTGGAGACCTGGCCCGCAACCTAGGCATGTGCGCTGACTGGGAACCAAACCAGCAACCCTTTGGTTTGCAGGCCAGCGCTCAATCCACTGAGCCACACTAGCCAGGGCTGATTCTTAGGTAATAAATATCTTTGTGTATTTGATTCCATTATCACTGAAAAAGGTTGCTTCAAAGATAAACCATTTTTGTTTTTTCAGATACAGTTTGGGAATGCTGGTAATCCTTTTATGTCCCTATATATCAGGACAAGAAATATCAAGATCCCTGGTGCCAGTCCTTCTGGTTAAAGAAACTGTTTAGAGGAGGATATTCCTGAACTTGGGGAGAGGGTGATGCCTGGGACAAGAGCAAGTAGGGTAGAGAGAGTCCAATTAACAATTTAGTTTATCTGAAAGCCTGGTAAGATTTAAGCACCTTTGTTAGGCTTATATAAAACTTATTTTTCAAAATAATATGGCTTGACTTTTTTCCTTAAGAAATTGGGGTTTGAGGAAAAAAATTAGTCAACAAAAGAATACGTTTGTTTTTTACATTTCTATGAAATCGTTTGGTGATATCCTTGACTTGTCATCTGACTGGTTTTACCCTTTTCCAGGAAAAAGTAAAAAAGCATACTGGGAGGAAGTAAAGCCTGTACTTTTCCAGTGCTTCATTGGCATTCTTCCAAGTCTTCTGGAAAACACCATTCTACCACTTATATCCCTATAGAGCCATAAATTAAAATGAAGAACCCTCTTATACAGTCTCTTAGACAAAAGCCTCTTAGGCAAAAGTACAAGGATATTCTTAAAGAGAACACATACAAACAGACATATTTAAAATAATTATTAATTCATTATCATGCCTCAGCAAAACTGCAGGATTGCTTGGCAACAGAATCAGGCATCCTTAATAAGGACATGCATGGGAACAATGGTGAAGAATGATCAAGCCTAAAAAATCAAATTCTTTGAGATAAACCTTTGTGGAAAGACAATACATTATGGAAAAATGCATTTTTAATACAAACATTGTGTCTGAGAATGGTGTGCCATAATTTCGTAGCTAAACATGAACCACTTTCCATAGAATAGATAGAACAATGGAACTTTCAGCCTTTACATAATTTAGGGCACTTATACAAGATTATCGCCCTGGCTGGTTTAGCTCAGTGGATTGAGCGTCGGCCTGCGAGCTAAGTGTCGCTGGTTCGATCTTCCAGTCAGGGTACATCAGAGAAGGAAAACTCTGACTCCAAAAAACCTCCGCGGCCTTGCGGCATACCTCTTCAGGGGAAAGGCTAAGGGAGTAAACCCCGACAGAAAATCCGGAGCCGGAGTCCCTAAGGCGGTTTGACGTTGTAGTCAACACCGGCAACTCCTGCGGCGCACCTGAAGCCAAGCTGTATTGACTCCGTCTTTCCCTTGGACCCTTCAGCTGCGAAGAGAGGGGGGGTCTACTGCATGGGCAACAGCAGACCCTCCATATTACCCTGCCCAGGCTCTGTAGCTTCAGCGTCATCGCAAGATGTCGATTCAACACGGGAGGAGACAGATACGGTGTCACTCCCGAGTCGGACTGCACAACCATTCTCGGCGGTGCAGATAGACTCTTAAGAAGCTACACCATCGTCTCTCGAGACGGACGGCTGCCGACGACGACGACGACAAGATTATCAGGGTTGACTTGGAAATGCATAATATTGCTATGCCCATTTATTATTATCTTTAAAACTCTAGAGGCATATAAAGGAAAATACAAAAATAAACAAACACTACAAATATATCTAATTAACAATAAGTATTCTACTTTTATGTCATCATATATAATTAGACAATAAAACACAAAAAATCAAAAATTGTATTCTTATTTTTTTGAATTTGAAATATATATATGTATTATCTATCTAATTCCCATTTGCAGCAAGAAGAAAAGGAAACCAACCATATGGGAAAACATATTTGCCAATGATATCACAGACAGGTGACTGATCTCCAAAATATATAAAGAGCTTATATGACTCAACATCAAGAAAACAAACAACCCAATTAAAAAATGGGCAAAGGACCTGAACAAACACTTCTCTGAAGAGGACATACAGAAGGTCCATAGACACATGAAAAAATGCTCAACATCATTGGCCATCAGAGAGATGCAAATAAAAACCACAATGAGATACCACTTTACACCTGTCAGAATGGCCATCATCAACAAATCAACAAACAACAAATGCTGGCGAGGATGTGGAGAAACGGGAACCCTACTGCAGTGTTGGTGGGAATGCAGACTAGTGCAGCCACTATGGAGAACAGTATGGAATTACCTCAAAAAACTAAAAATGGAACTGCCTTTTGAACCAGTGATTCCACTGCTAGGATTATACCCAAAAAATCCTAAAACCCTAATTCAAAAGAACTTATGCACCCCTATGTTCATAGCAGCCCCGTTTACAATAGCTAAGTACTGGAAACAGCCTAAGTGCCCATCTGTAGATGAGTGGATCAAAAAACAGTGGTACATTTACACAATGGAATACTATGTAGCATAGAGAAAGAAGGAACGCCTGCCATTTGCGACAACATGGATGGAACTAGAGAGAATTATGTTTAGTGAAATAAGCCAGGCAAAGAAAGAAAAATGCCATATAATATCACCTAATTCAGGAAACTAAAGAACAACACAAACAAACGAACTAAAGAGGACAAAGAGCAGAATAGCAGTCAATAGGGGGAGTGGGGAGGGAGAGAAGGGGGATAAGTAAGGGAAGGGTTTAGACAAAGAACGTGTATAAATGACTCATGGACATGGACAATGAGGAAGGATATGATTGCGGGAGAAGGGATGGGCTGGGTTGGGGGGAGCAATGGGGGAAAAATGGGACAAATGTAATTGAAAAACCAAAAAATAAAAGAAAATAAATAAACAAATAAATAAATAAATAAAAATTCCCATTTCCAGTAAACAAACAAAAAAGCCCTCAAAACTGTCTTTGGAAATACTAGATTAACTAAGTTGACTAGTTTGACTAAATGGGCTGATTTTATATTACAATACCTTTAAAAGCACTGGCTTTCTTCTATTAGTAACAATGGAAACAAATCCAGTACATGTGGTCTCTAGGTATAATATGTAAACACTCAACAAGTTCTAAGAATAAGCTCAGGTCCTGGATGGGGAGGCAGAAAACCACTGCTCTGATCCTAGTCCTGTTTCTCTCTTTAACATGTCACTTAACCATTGTAGACCTCATATTCTTCCTTAAAAAAAAAAACACTTTAAAGATTCATTCCATGTCTAATACTCCATTTCCATGGCCATCAACTCTCGGTAGCATCATTCTTGTTTTTCTTATGGAAGAGTTGATTTTTTTATTGAATTTGTTACCTGGGCACTATCTTTATGTGAATATTAGGAGTGGCTGATTGCATGTTGCAGAGCTTAATTTTAGTTCTGGAAGCTGAAAACATGCAGGTGCAGATGTAATATGCTGCAGCCCTTTCTATCAAGCCATTCTGTTTTAAAACAACTGCCATTTTCACAAAGTCTTTAGTAGACAGTTAGATGAACACATCTGTTTTCCTTTTCTTGAGAAGTTTTATAACATCATCAAAAGTTCATCCTTAGACAAGATCAGCAACAAAATCTTGGGCAGCAGCCAATCCACCATAAAAACAAACCCATTGGATTATTTATGGATGTTAAGTGTCAATAAGCAGCAGAACACTAGAGTGAGTTGAGGGGAGGGGAGTGAAGTAACAGACTTGGCAAAGAAATAATTTCATGCTTCCTAATGTTGACCTGTTGGGAGCCAACAGCAACAAACAAAGCTGGCCCCAGTAACTGGTGAAGGGTGCATTAATAAAGAAGTAGGAAGCAACAAATCTGAGGAAGAGTCATGGGCCACACCTACACTGGGTCCTATATGCCATATCTAAAATAAAGAGAAATCTATGTAAATATTTTAATCACAGTAAAGTGAAAAATGGATTTTAATCCCATTATTGGTGTCAGGCCAGGGTTCTGATTATGCAACTAAGGATGTAGTCCTAAAGTACTGGCAGCTGGTAGCAGAGAAGATACTCTTCTCATCCCACAGAAATACCACATCTCCTACTAATAATTCTAAAGGAAGAGAAAGTCTTTAACAGAAAACAAATTAGAGAAGAATCACAGATATTTAAATCCAGAAACTTAGCATCAACAGAAGAAGCAAGTTGGTTTAGGAAGATAACAAATTATAGATATCATTGGTGAAGACTTTGTAGTTCTAGTAAAAATTGTTTAATTGTGAACAGAAACAGGAAATTCTCTGCAATTTGTATTTTATACATGAGTCAATGAAGTGGCCTACTGGAAGTTTACCAATATGAAAATTAACCTGCTGGAGAATGTGGATGCCACTAATATGAAAACAATAGTTTAAGGCGGGACATATTTGTGTAGCAAAGAATATCAATTAATTTGTAAGAGAGGATTTTATGTTTAACATCAAAATCATGTATAAATTTTAGATGATGGAATACATAAATATTTACTTAGAGAAACAGTCACAATAAATTACAGTGGTAAATGTTAAGTTCTTGGCAATGAATAATATTACAGTATTTTTTTCCCTTTTTTGCTCAATCCCTCCTTCCCTCAGAGCTGTCAACCTGTTGCTCTCTATCTGTGATTCTATCTCTGTAGAGAGAAGGAGAGAGAGAGAGAGAGAGAGAGAGAGAGGGAACTCATGGGCATGGACAACAGTAATTGTAATTGTGGGAGGAGGTGGAAGAGGCAATAGGGGAGATAAATGGTATTGAAAATAAATAAATAATAAGTAAAATAAAAATTAATGTATGCAAACAAAAAAATACTGAATTCATTACCTATACAGAGTTCTGTGCAAAGTAAATATCTTTTAAATAAAATAAGTGTTCAAATGATGTTGGGGTAAGGACAGAGCCACAACAGGTGATTCACAGAGCTGGTAAATGACCTCTGCAGGCTCTTCCATTCCAAACTTATATGACTTTGTGAAGTTTTCAATATAATGAACAAATATTTATTGAGAAAATATATGTTAGTCTTTTTCATGGTCTTTTCAAAGATAAAGATTGTTTCAAATCTCTGAAACGAGAAGTTTAAAATCAGAGGAATCAGATTTCTACAATCCAGTTTCTTATGCTCAAAGTGGGCAAGCTTTAAAATGCTGCATGACTGAGGCCATGTGGGAATCTGTGCGGTCCTTGCCCTGTTTGTATCCTATTATACATTCTGTAATATGCAAGAGACACAAAGCATTCCTAAGTTATGCTTTGCAGGCAAAGTTTAACACAGGGATAGCAGTCATCTTCAGAATTTTCCTTTCTAGTTAATTAGAATAGACTGTAGGCAAAACTGTTTGCTTGTTTCATCACACTCTACTTTCTGAGCTTCTTTTCCCTGTGAGTCTATTTCCTCTTCTATCCTCTGTGTTACTTAATACCCTCTACAGAAGCTTTATGCCCCCAAGTTCTCTTCCTTCCCACACATTATCAAAACTTGCTTTTGGATCATTCAGGCTGAGGAAAAGTGACTAAGATCTTAAAGTATGACAGTATTTGGATTTCAATGGGAAAGTAAGATTTAAGTAAGCTAAAGGGATGAGGGTTAGAGAAAAAGGGATTAGTTGACTGTCAAGCACCAGTGAGTAGGATGGGAAGACATTTTTAGACATTAGAACTGTTATAAACTTCCAATCATAAGACCAGTTCTCTGAGCCATATAGTTGGAGAGAATTAACTGTATGAAAGACTCAAGATACCATAAATAAGAAATAAAAACCATTCTTTAGTTCATAAATCAGATATAAGTTCACTAAAGCAGACATGAAAATCGCTCCCTGTTTCCTGAACTCAAACCTAACAGGGAAAATGAGTTGGATACAGTGGCTTGGTCTTGGTGAATGGCAGGGAAAATTTAGCGTGGATAGAAAGTAGATATCGTGATGATGTGTATATATGTGTTCATGTGTGTTTATATAGAAACCAATTCTGTCATCTCAAAGAGACATTTAAACCCACCAAAGTTATTAATGCATTAAGAATAAACTATGAACTTCAACATCATTTTATTGCTAAATTGGGTCATATTTGAGGGATGAATCAATAGCAATGACTTCCTGAAAAGTCTCCTATGGCTATTGATTTTTTTGTGTGGCACTGGTTGGTGAGGGATTTGGTCTGAAAAGACAAACAGGAAATACTATCTGTCAAGAATTTGGATGGATGTAATTGAGAAAAAACTAAAATATGACAAAAAACACAGTGTTTTTTTGTCTCATATAAAAATTAAAATGAAAAAGTAAAAAGTCTAAATTTTATTATTTTATATTTAGCAGTTACTATTATTCAAATACAAAAAAATTGCTTTGAAATGATTCCTGAATATGAATGCATTTTATTTTAGAATTAGGTAGCAAAACTAGACAGTATTTTATTTATGTGGGTTAGTATTTAGTAGTCATGGTTAGTCAACAATTAATTTTCTAACATTCCATAATTTACTATTTTTTTAACAAAAGTGAGATTTTGTTACTTATCAGATATTCTGTCCTTTGCTAAGAAGTGACTAAAAAGCACTAATTCTAAGCAAGTCAGCTTCTTGCTTTGCCTGATGGTTCTGATAATGAATTAGGCTTTCTCTAGAGCACAGTAGTGCTGAATCAAATGAAAGCTGGCTCTGACATATTCCATAAAGAGAGGTGTTCTGGGACATAGCAATCTGCTTTAATTTTTCAGAGTTTAAAACAATTATTGTACTTTGCATGAATTTTACTTATTCTAAATCATTTTTACTGTGGAATTTATGATTCTATAATACTAAACTTATGAAGAAATTATAGTTGAAATTATAACAAATCTCACATTGGTTTAAATTCAAACCACTAAATTATATTGTTTCATAAAGTAGTAGCAAATTGTTCTGATAACAAGTCAAAGCTGACAAGAACAATAGATTATCCTCTCTTTGCTGTTTTATTGTGCGTGAGCCTAATTACTCTAGTTGGTCAATTAATGGCAATGCATGACAAAATTTTCCTGACCACTAATTAATGAACTCTACTGTCACTAGTTTTATTACTGCTAAAGCTTCCACTAAGTGTCTTAACCTACTCATCCTTTTCCCCCCTTAATCTTGCTCATTCTCAGAAAGCTCATTTCATTAACTAATCAGGTGATACTTGATATAATCAGAGAAAAAGCAAAATATGAATGCAATGCCAATTAGTATAACTATTAAATCACCAATATATGGAAGCAGCCCAATTGTCCATCAGCAGATGAGTGGATAAAACAACTATGGGACATTTACATAATGGAATATTACCCAGCCATAAAAAAGAAGAAAATTTTACTCTTTGCAACAGTATAGATGAACCTGGAGAACATTATGCAAAGTAAAGTAAGCCAGTTAGAAAATGACAAATAGCATTTGATTTCATTCATATGTGAAATCTAATGAATAAACTAAACCAACAAGCAAAATAGAGACAGACTCATAGATAGAGAGCAGGATGACAGTTACAGGGGAAGAGGGTAAGGGCAGAGGTTTGAGTAAAAAGGAAAAAGGACTCATGGACAACAGAGGGAAATATAAGCAGGCTTAATAGTAATGAAAAAATACAATTAAAAATAAAATTCAGAAGAAAGAAGTTTTGAGGACATTAAAACAGAAGAGGGATAGAAATAATAATAGTTTACTTTTAGGAAAGCTATAGTATATAAAGATAAGCTAAAATGACAACAGAGATTATTTTACAGGGATTTAATATCATTTATATACACCCAACATGTGCCCATGGGTAAGAAGCAACTAGTAAAAACGAATCAACAGTTACATTTCTGGACAAATCAGTTGTCAAAATGAGCTAATAATGCACTGTTTACATCAATAATTTCTTAGGTTTTCTTTGGTTCTTATCCTAGGAGCTATATGAGCATATCTGAGTAAAAGCATGACAATGACTTCAGCATTGTGGGGCATGAAGCAATGAGAACTAAAGGCAGGGAAGAAGATGAGTAAAGAAGGAAAGAAAAAGAGATATGAAAGAGCAGAAAGCTATATTTTTTAGGTGCCAGGAGAGTTTATTTGTGCTCTCTTACTCAATCTTCACAATGCTCTTGTCAGATGGTATTAACATACCCATTTTAGAGACAAGAAACTGAGGCTCTTCAGCTACAGATTGCACTTCAATATCTGCCATGTTTTCAAGCCTAGGATGGGGACAGTTGTGTCTGGAATTTCAATCCCAGACCTGGTGGAGACAGCATTATAGAAACAAAGTTTTGACCAAAATTTTGACCACGTTAAATGTTGCTTGTCTTGTCCAGGATGGTAGTCTGTGGTTCAAGAAGAACAGTAAACTTTTTTCCCTGTACCAATTTTTTTGAGTTGTTTGTGCCAACTGAAGGCTTTGATTGATTTTTATAATAGCAAAGCTCTGAATTACATGCAAAATCCTGTGTACACTTTATTTATTTGTTTATTTTTAGCTGTCATCAGATTCTCAACATTCAATTACATTATTTAACAGGTTACATTAAAAGAGGCTGAATGCCTTTTCTGCATCCAAACACTATAATAATTATTTTTCATCTTACAATGTCTCTGAAACATCTTTTATGTCCAATTAACAGTAGGAGAACTGGAGGTAAAGGGAAGTCCAAATAAGTGACAGGGATGGAATTCAACCCTAGTTCAGTTTTAGTCTTGAGCTCCAATAATTCTGTACCCTATATACCCTCTCACTGAGGCTAATCAGTGCATCTTTATTATTTCTTTTACCTTTTACCACAGTTGAGGACACTGAACAGAAGTGTGTGATAGAAATGCAGAACAGTGAAGCAATACCCAAACTAGTACAAACTGGTTTTAACATAAATGATAAAATAATAATTCTAGTCAGCAGCTACTGAATATTCATATTGTGATAGAAGCTGAGTCACAAGTACTTTATGTGCATTCTTTTAAGTTTCACATACGATAGGGAGCCATTTAAAAACAGAATTATCTTCTGGAGAGCAGATCCCTTATAGTGCAGGTTTCCCCTGCTAAGGTGAGTGTTCTAGAAACCCATCTGTATCAGTGTACCAGCTGGTGTTGTTTTAAGAGGCTGCGTTTGGCTTCAGCAAATTTTTTTTTGAAGGTTTTCAAAGCATTTGCCCATTTCATGGTGGGTAATTTATGAGCACACTGGCCCACATTGCACTGAGTATTCAGCTGTTTTTGACCCAAAACCAGCATGACCTCCTGCCCCACCCTCTCTATTCATCTGATCTCACCCCAAGTGACTTCTTTTATTTACCCAGATGAAAAAGTCCTCAAAGAGAAATGTTTTGCCAATGTGGAAGAGGTGAAACAAAAAACAACAGAAGCACTAAAAGACATCAAAATCAACAAGTTCAAAAACTGTTTTGAGCAGTGGAAAAAAACATCTTGAAAGGTGTATTGCATCAAATGAAGAGTACTTTGAAGGTGACTGAAGTTTAAACATGTAAGAATAAATACACCATTTTTTATAAATAAATTCTGATTTTGGGGGGAGTCCTCCCTCATATACACAGCCTACCCTAGAAAGTAGGTCATTTAAATGTGCTAAGGTGATCAAAATAACCTGAACAGTTACCACTGGGAAAGTTTCCTGGGCTGTTGGTTGTGTTTTGACCAAGATATTAAGGACAAGGGATGGGCACTTGTGAGGAAACCTACAGCTATTCATAGTAGGGAGAAAGCTCTCCTGTATGCATATACTGCTTGCTGAAGAGCTCTGAACTCCAATAACCCAAAAACTGATGAACATTGAATGGAGAATTTTTCTTTCAGTTTGAAAAAAACACCTGGTACCTATTTGTGCCTTTGTGTTAGAATATGGCCTACAGTTTTGTGGATGTGTGGAAACGATGAACCCAAGTTCTCTCTCTTTCAAACCTGGATTGAATGGCTCTACCACAGAGGTAGAGTCTATGGAGCAGTTATTCCATGTCCACAGATACCTTCTCCCCTTTTTTGTGTGTTTTACATTCTGGAGAAACAAATAACAGCAACACCAGAAACTGTTTTTTTAATCTCTATTTATTATTAATATAATCAAGAAAACCCAAATACAAATGAAATTTTAATTCACTTAATTAGTACTTCCTGTAAAATTGTATTCATTCCCACCACGGATATTATCACAAAAATATTTCTGATAGTCATCCTGGTATCAACACAATAACTTAATCATCTGTGTTCTCCATTTAAATAAAAAGAAGTCACACCAATCTTTCTGCAGGAAAATTATAATTAATTTCCAAAGATCATCTGTAATTATGTTTGTTCTGCTTTCACTCACATTTGGCACCATTTTCACTTTTCTACTCATGTGCTGTGTTTGCAAGCCTGTTGTTGAAATAGCTAATACACAAATTGTTTCCTGATCACCACATGTGCAGTGCTGACTCTCTTGGTATATTAGATTATTAGCCTTTACAATGACAGCAGAGTCAGGGACATGCAGGCAAAACAGTGCTTCCCTTTGGCACTTTCAGAAGAGGATTTTGTAAATATGCATTAATGAGTTAAGAAAACAGTTTTATTTATCTTTCTAAATCAACGTGACACTTTCTTTTAAATTAATCATAAGATGTAAATTAAACTGACCATAAGCTATCTTTTCTCCCCACTAGAGAAAATTAAAATAACGTTTTGTACAAAAAAGGAAGGTTTTCTTATCAACATCTTAAGCCATCGATGTCTTCTTATTTGAAAGTATCGTATCGTATCGTATCGGCAGCCGTCCGTCTCGAGAGACGATGGTGTAGCTTCTTAAGAGTCTATCTGCACCGCCGAGAATGGTTGTGCAGTCCGACTCAGGAGTGACACGGTATCTGTCTCCTCCCGTGTTGAATCAACATCTTGCGATGACGCTGGAGTGTCCTCTCCAGTGAAGCTGAAGCTACAGAGCCTGGGCAGGGTGATATGGAGGGTCTGCTGTTGCCCATGCAGCAGACCCCACCTCTCTTCGCAGCTGAAGGGTCCAAGGGAAAGACTGAGTCAATACAGCTTGGCTTCAGGTGCGCCGCAGGAGTTGCCGGTGTTGACTACAACGTCAAACCGCCTTAGGGACTCCGGCTCCGGATTTTCTGTCAGGGTTTACTCCCTTAGCCTTTCCCCTGAAGAGGTATGCCGCAAGGCAGCGGAGGTTTTTTGGAGTCAGAGTTTTCCTTCTCTGTTATTTGAAAGTAAATTCTAATTAAGATGTATTTTATAACTCATTCAATTCTGACAGAGCCAGCAGAACAATCCCTGTGTGTAATGATTGATCTTACACTGGAATATCTTAAACATATGAACAGTAATGGCTTCAGTGATAAGTATCAAGGAAAGTATGTTGCAAATGCAAATGGACAGTGAAAGGACTAGAATATGTTTTAACTAGATATTGCTTTGATATTTAAGCCATTGGCTAAGAAAATAGTGTGAAGAACATGAGAACAGATTCCATCCGTTTCAAGAAAAGGTACTATTTGCAGTTCACTTAACATTTACTAAGCATGTTCTTACATTCTGAAAAGGTATAGTATTTACATGTGTCATTCAGCTTAACTACATCATCCTTTATGTTATCCCTGTTTGCAGATAGGAAACAGGCTCGGAAAGATTAAGACTGTTACCTGATTATGGTAAGTAGCAAAACCTAAGCAGATCTAATTCTAGAGCAAAGCTCTTTCTGCGACATCAGTGTGGGTCTTTGTCTCTTTGAGAATTGATTAACTCTATGACCTCCATATAGAGTCATGCTTTATTTTCTTTTTAATTTTCAGCTTTTATTTTTATTATTTTATTTATTTATTTATTATTGATGGTTTATAATTTATGCTAATACAGTTGTCCCCAATCCCCCCCTTTGCTCCCCTCCACCCAGTCTGCCCTCACTTCTATAGTCAATCCCCACACCATTGTCCATGTCCTTGGGTCCTTCGTATATGTTCTTTTACTAATCCCTTCACCTTTTTTCAATCAGTCCTCACCCACCTCCTCCCTTCTTACCACTGTCATTCTGATCCATAATTCTATGCCTCTAATTCTGTTTTGCTCATTATTATTTTGTTCATTAGATTCTTCTTATAAGTGAGATCATATGGTATTTGTCTTTCACTGACTAGCTTATTTTATTTAGCATAATAGTCTCCAGTTCCATCCACGCTGTCGCAAAAGGTAGAAATTCCTTTTGTTTTCCCTGCTGTGTAGTATTCAATTGTGTAAGTGTACCATATTTTTTGATCCACTCATCTACCGATGGGCGCTTAGGCTTTTTAAAAGTCTTGGCTATTGTAAATAGTGCTGCTATGAACATAGAGGTGAATAATTTCTTTTGAAGTGGTGTTTTGGGATTCTTAGGGTATATTCCCAGCAATGAAATCACTGGGTCAAAAGTCAGTTTCATTTTTAATTTTTTTTTTAGGAAACTCCATACAGTTGTCCACAGTGGCTCCTCAGTCTGCATTCCCACCAACAGTGCACTTGGGTTCCCTTTTCTCCATACACATGCCAGCACTCATTGTTTATCGATTTGTAAGTGATGGGCTTTCTGATAAGTGTGCGGTGGTATTTCACTGTGGTTTTTTCTTTTTTTTTAAGTATATTTTATTATGTTCCAGTAGTCCCAATTTTTTTGCCTTTACTCCGCTCTACCCAGTACTCCTGTTTGCCCAGCAATCCTACCCTCTTTAGTTCATGTCCATGGGTCATGCATATAAGTTCTTTGGCTTCACCCTTTCCTATATTATTCTTAACTTCCCCCTGTCTATTTTGTACCAATTGATGTGCTTCTTAATCTCTGCAGCATTTCCCCATTTCTTCCTTTTCCTCCTCCCAGCTGCTAATCCTCCAAATAATCCTTATACTTATGATTCTGTTCCTTAGTTGCTTAGTTTGGTTTTGTTATTATTTTTTAGATTCAAGTTGTTGATAGTTGTGAGTTTGTTGTCATTTTAGTGTTCATAGTTTTGATCTTCTTTTTCTTAAACAAGTCCCTTTAACATTTCATATAATAATGGCTTGGTGATAATGAACTCTTCTAACTTTACCTTGTCTGGGAAGCACTTCATCTGCCCTTTCATTCTAAGTGATAGCTTTTCTGCATAGAGTAATCTTGGTTGTAGGTCCTTGTTTTTCATCACATTGAATACTTCTTGCCAGTCCCTTCTTGCCTGCAAAGTTTCTTTTGAGAAATCAGATGATAGTCTTACAGGCTTTGTAGGTAACTCTCTAATTTTCTCTTGCTGCTTTTAAGATTCTCTTTTTATCTTGAAACTTTGACATTTTAATGATGATGTGTCTTGGTGTGGTCCTTTTTGGGTCTAGCTTGTTTGGGACTCTCTGTGCTTCCTGGACTTATATGTCTATTTCCTTCACCAAATTTGGGAAGTTTTCTTTCATTATTTTTTCACATAAGCTTTCAATTTCTTGCTCTTCTTCTCCTTGTGGCACCACTATGATTGAGATGTTGGCATGTTTAAAGTTGTCCCAGAGGTTCCTAAGCCTCTCCTCATTTTGTTTATATTATTCTTTTTCAAAAATAATTAATTGATTAATTAATTTTTTATGACAATAAAAAATAATAATCCCCCCTCAGACTTAAGACCCTTTATAATCTTATTAGGACAATGGGCGAAGGTCTTGTGCTCCTCTAGCTGCTTCGAGCTGGGCATGGTCATTGTCCTACCTACCCTTGGGTCCAGAAATCCCTAATAAGAGTGGGGGTGTGGAGGGGAGAGTGGCCTTCCCACATGGGGAAGGATCTTGCAGAGTCCAGGTCAGTTGCCTGTCCCTGAACAACGGTGTGCTTGGTTTAACAGGCTGGCATCCTTGTTGTATTCTGGGGCAACATCCCCTCATTTTTAAAAATTCTTGTTTCCTCATTATGTACTGGTTGGCTTTTTTTTTCTTCTTTTAAAGTATATTTTATTGATTATATTATTACAGCAGTTCCAAATTTTTTCCCTTTTGCTCCCCTCTGCCCAGTACCCCCCTTCCCTCCAGCAATCCCACCCCCCTTAGTTCATGTCCATGGGTCATGCACATAAGTTCTTCAGCTTCACCCTTTTCTATATTATTTTTCACTTTCCCCTGTCTATTTTGTACCAACCGATTATGCTTCTTAATCACTGACTATATCCCTAATTTCTCCCCTTCCCTCATCCCGGATGATAACCCTCCAAATGATCCCCATACCTATGATTGTGTTCCTATTCTGGTATGCTTAGTTGGATTTTGTTTTTATTTTTAGGTTTTGTTGTTGATAGTTATGAGTTTGTTGTCATTTTAGTGTTCATAGTTTTGATCTTCTTTTTCTTAAGTCTCTTTGACATTTCATATAATAATGGCTTGGTGATGATGAACTCCTTTAGCTTTACCTTGTCGGGGAAGCACTTCATCTGCCCTTCCATTCCAAATGATAGCCTTGCTGGAGAGAGTAATCCTGGTTGCAGGTTGCCTTTCATCACATTGAATGCTGCTTGCCATTCACTTCCTGCCTGCAAAGTGTCATCTGAGCAATCAGCTGATAGTCCTATAGGCACCCCCCTGTAGGCAACTCTCTGCCTGTCTCTTTCTGCCCCCAGGACTCTCTCTTTATCTTTCACCTTTGGCATCTCAATCATGATGCATCCTGGTGTGGTCCCCTCTGGGTTCAACTCGCTCAGGACCCTCCGTGGTTCCTGGACCTGTATGTCCATCTCCTTTGCAAAATTTGGGAAATTTCCCTCATTTTTTTTCAATTCTTGCTTTCTCATTCTGCACTGGTTGACTGTTTCTTTCTTCCTTATGTTCCAAATCATTGATTTGAACCCCAGTTTCCTTCCTTTCATCATTGGTTTTGTGTGGATTTTCCTTCATTTCACTTAGCATAGCCTCCACTTCTCTTATGCATTTGCCATATTCTAGCATATCTGTTAAGCCTGTGAGCATCTTTATCACCAGTGTCTTGAATTCTACATCTGTTAGGTTGTCTATCTCCTCTTCCCTTAGTTCTCCCACTAGAACCTTGATTTGTTCCCCCTTTTGGGCCATACTTCTCTGTCTCCTGGTCTTGACAGGCTACTGTGTTTGTTTGCCTCTATATCTTAGGTAGAGCTGTTGCTCCTGTTATGTTGTAAGGGGCAGAGCCTTAGGTATTTATCAGTACAGGGCTACTAGTTTCTCCACGTTGTGGCGCTGTCTGTGGAGGAGGGGTCAGAGAGGGAACAATGCCACTTGTTCAGCACTTGCCCCCTTTCCAGGCACTTTTTCCACTTCCATATGGTACTGGTGCCCCTCTAGCTGTTGTTGTGGCCGTCGTTCCCAGAGTGGGTGGATCTGTGGACATTCTAGGACTATGGGAACCCTTTAAACAAGCAAACTCTGCTGAGAGACAAGGAGTTTCTTCTTCTGCCCCAACCCCTACTGGTTTGCATAGTCAGAAACAATGAGGCTTGATTTTCCCCAGCGATGGACCATGAGCTGCTTGGTTGGGTCAGGAGCTGGGAACAGTCCCCAGGTGTCCCTCCCCACTTTTTAAAACATGAGACTGTGCTTCTTGCGAGCCTGCGGTTGCCACTGCTGCCACCCCCACCAAACCTTGTCTTCTCCACCCAGGCTCCGCCCCTCCTACCTGTCTGGATGAGTATTTCTTCTTTATATCTTTATTTGTTGGACATCCATGCAGCTCGGTTTTTGGAACTTCTGGTTGTCTCTAGTTTTAAGGTAGTTGTATTCCTTCTTAGTTGTGCAGGGGGACCCAGTGTGTTTATCTAGGCCTCCATCTTGGCCGGAAGTTCCATTGTGGTTTTAATTTTCATCTCTCTGATGGCTAATAATGACGAGCATCATTTCATATGTCTTTCAACCATTTATATGTCCTCCTTAGAGATGTGTCTGTTCAGGTCCTTTGCCCATTTTTTAATTGGATAGTCTGTGTTCCTGGTGTTAACTGTATGAGTTCCTTATTCCTTTTGGAGATTAAACCCTTGTCCAATGCATCATTAGCAAATATATTCTCCCATACAGTTGGTCCCCTTTTCATTTTGATGATACTTTCTTTTGTAGCAGTGCAGAAGCTTTTTAATTCAATGTAGTCCATTTGTTTATGTTTTTTCTTTATTTCCCTTGGCCTAGAAGATATATCAACAGAAAATATTGCTACATGGGATGTCTGAAATTTTACTGCCTGTGTTTTCTGCTAAGACTTTTATGGTGTCACAACTATATTTAAATCTTTTATTCATTTTGTCCTTATTGTGGTGTATGGTGTAAGTTGGTGGTCTAGATTCATTTTTTTGCATGTACCAGTCTAGTTCTCCCAGCACCATTTACTAAAGAGACTATCTTTTCTCCATTGTATGCTCTTGCTCCCTTTGTTGAATATTAACTGAACATAAATATATGGGTTTATTTCTGGGCTCTCTATTCTGTTCCATTGATTTATATGACTGTTCTTATGCTGTTTTGATTACAGTAGTCTTTTAGTATAGTTTGATATCAGGTATTGTGATCCCTTCAAATTTGTGCTTATTTCTTAAGATTTCTGAGCCTATTTGGGGTCTTTTTTTTGCTTTCATATAAATTTTTGGCATATTTGTTCTACATCTGAGAAATATGCCATTGGCATTTTAAAAAGAATTGTATTAAATTTATAGATTGCTTTGGGTAGTGTGGACATTTTAATGATGTTAATTCTTCTAATCCATGAACATGGTGTATGCTTCCATTTATTTATATCTTCTTCAATTTCTTTCATAAGTGTCCTATAGTTTTCTGAGTATAAATCTTTTACCTCTTAGGTTAGATTTATTCTTAGTTACTTTATCTTTTTTGTTGTGGTTATAGTAAATGGGATTTTTCCTTAGTTTTTCTATCTGATAGTTCATTGTTGGCATACAAAAATGCCATTGATTTCTGAATATTGACTTTGTCTCATGCTACTTTGCTGAATTCACTTATTATGTTGAGTAGTTTTTTTGGTGGAGCCTATAGGGTTTTCTATATACATTATCATGTCATCTGCAAATAATGATAGTTTTATTTCCTCCTTTCCTATTTGGATGCCTTTTATTTACTGTTCTTGTCTGATCACTGTGGTAGGACTTCTAGTACCATGTTGAATAAGAGTGGGGAAAGTGGACACTCTTGTCTTATTCCTGATCTTAAGGAGAATGCTTTTAGTTTTTTCCCACCAAGTATGATATTGGCAGTGGTTTTTTCATATATGACCTTTATTATTTTTTGCTGAATGTTTTTATAATAAATAGGTGCTGATTTTATCAAATGCTTTTTCTGCATCTATTGATATGATCAAGTAATTTTGTCTTTCATTTTGTTTATGTGGTGTATCACATTTACTGATTTGCGAATATTGCACCATTCTTGCAACCCTGGAATAAATCCCACTTGATCATGGTGTATGACCTTTTTAATGTATTGCTGGATCCAGTTTGCTAATATATTGTTGAAGATTTTAGCCTTTTTGTTCATCAGAGATATTGGCCTATAATTTTCATTCTTTGTTTTATCTTTACCTATTTTTGGAATTAGAATAATACTGGCCCATAAAAAGAGTTTGGGAGTTTATCCTCTTCTTGAATATTTTTTGGAATCATTTGAAAAGGATAGGTGTTAGTTTTTCTTTTTTGTTTGGTAAAATTTACCTGTGAAGCCATCTGTTCCAAGGCTTTGTTTTGTTGGGAGGTTTTTGATTAATGTTTCAATTTCTTCAATGGTTATTGGTTTATTCAAGTTTTCTGCTTCTTCCTGATTCAGTTTAAGAAGGTTGTATGTTTCTGGAAATTTATCCATTGTGCTCAGGCTGTCCAATTTCTTGGCATATAGTTGTTCACAATAATATCTTATAGTCCTTTGCATTTCTGTGGTAACAGTTGTTATTTCTCCTCTTTCATTTTGATTTTATTTGGGTCTTCTCTCTTTTTTCTTAATGAGTTTGGTTAAAGGTTTGTCAATTTTGTTTATCTTTTTAAAAAAACAGCTCCTGGATATACTGATCCCTTGAATTATTTTTTTAAGTCTCTATATCATTTAATTCTTCTCTTATCTTCATTATAACCTTTCTTCTATTAATTCTGGGCTTTGTTTTTTGTTCGCTAAGTTTCAGATGTAGAGTTAGGTAATTTATTTGAGATTTTCCTATCTCCTTTAGGTAGGCCTGTAATGCTATGAACTTCCCTCTCAGGGGAAGTGTGTGTCCCATAGGATTTGAGTTGTTATGTGTTTAACTATGTTTGCTTCCAGAGACTTTATGATTTCTTCTTTGATCTCATTTTAACCCAATCATTATTTATAACATGTTTTTCAGCTTCCATGTAATTAAATGATTTTGAGTTTTTTTTCTTGAGCTTGGTTTCTAGTTTCATGCCATTGTGATCCAAGAAGATGCTTGATATGACTTCAATTATCTTGAGTTTGTTAAAGCTTGTTTTGTTTCATATCATGTGGTCTATCTTTGAGAATAACATATATTTGTATCTTTGTAATGTAATGTTCCATAAAGATCAATTAACTCCATTTGATCTAGAGTGTTGTTTGATGCCTCAATATCCTTATGAAGTCTTTGTCTAGCAGATCTGTCCATTGTTGACAGTGGGTGTTAAAATCTTCTGTAATGACTGTATTTCTGTAGCTCTCTTTCTTAAAGTCATTCAATATTTTCTTTATATATTTAGATGCTCCTATATGTTTACAAGGGTTACATCTATTTATTGGACTACTCCCTTAAGTATTTTTTAGTGACCTCTTAGTCTTTTTTTATGGCCTTTGTTTTGAAGTCTATTTCATCTGATGTAAGTATTGCTACCCCAGTTTTATTTTCATGTCCATTTGCATAAAAAAAATTTTCCAACCCTTCATTTTCAGCCTGTGTAAATCTTTTGTTCTAAGGTGGGTCTCTTGTGGACAGCATACATGTAGGTTTCTTTTTCTTATTCATTCCACTACCCTATGTCTTTTGATTGGAGCACTTAATCCATTAACATTGAAGGCTATTATTGATAAGTACTTATTCATTGCCATTTTCCCCTTTGTACCTCTTTTTCTCTATTTCTTCTTCTTAAAGCAGTCCCTTTAGCATCTTGCAATGCTGGTTTGGTGGAATTGTATTCCTTTAGCCCCTTTTAAATAAGTGGAGCTCTTTATTTCTCCTTTAATTTTTATTGAGAGTCTTGCTGGATAGAGTAGCTGTGGTCGTAGGTCCTTGCTTTTCATTATTTGAAATATTTCATGGCAGTCCCTTCTGGCATATAGTGTTTCTGTTGAAATTCAGCCGATAGTCTTATCTGAGCTCTCTTGTATGTTACTAGTTATTTTTTTCTTGTTGCCTTTAAGATTCTCTGTCTTTAAGTTTTGCCATTTTTAATTGTGATGTGTCTTGGATTGGGCCTTTATGGATTAATTTTGATTGGGACTCTGTGATTCAGAACTTGCATGACATTTTTCCTTCAATATTTTATAAAGATTTCCAGTCATTATTTTATAAAACAAATTTTCTACGTCTTGCTCCCTCTCTTCTGTTTCTAATGTCCCTATGATTTAAACTACCATCATTCTTTTTAGGTCTTTTTCCTTTTTGTTGCTCTCACTGGGTGTATTTTCTGCCTTGTCTCCCAACTCTCTGATTTGATCCTTTGCTTCATCTAGCCTGCTTTTAATTTCTTCTAGTGTATTGTTCATTTCAGATATTGTATTCTTCATTTTTTTCCTGGTCTTATTCTATGCCCTGTTTCTCTGTTTTTTCATGCTAACGTAGTTCCCACTAAGTTCCTTGTAGCACCCATAAAGTTCCTTGTAGTTCTCCCTAAGTTCTTTAAGCATCCTATAACCATTACTTTGAACTCTACATCTGAAAAATTACTTGCCTCAAATTCAATTAGCTCTCTTACTGGGAATTCTTCATTTCCTTTTGGTTGGCGGATCATTTCTTTGTCTCTCCATTTTAGATTACTATTTTTGTTTGTTTCTATGTATTAGATTGATCTTCTTTGACTGCCAGTCCTTGTGGGATGGGCTTTCAGTGGTAAGAATCCTGTGAGACTCAGTGGTGCAGTCTTCTTGACTCCTGGGATGGATGCTCTAGGGATGTACTTTATGCCATTTATATGAGCTCTCTTGATGTATTTGGGTTTTGATTGTTGTTGGCCCATTTTTTTTTTGCGTTCTCTCCTCCAGCTTGCTGACTGTGAGTGTCAACCCCCATCACATCTTGTATGCTGTTGTACAGATGCTGGCATTCCAAAACAAAATAACATAGAAAACAAAACTCCCACAAGTAAAAATACCACCCTAACAACAATATCAATATAAACAACAAATAAGCAAAGAAAAATAAAGGTGTAAAGTAATAAGAATGTTACAAGAAAGAAAAAAAATATGAGGTGATTCAAGGAAAGATTGTGAGAAGATGGAGGGAGGAGAAATAATAATAGTAAGGACTAGAAACAAGAAATCATCATAAAAGATCAAATAAAGGGAAAAAATTTAAAACAAAAAGAATAAGAATGAAGAAGGCAAAATGGAGTAAGAAAAGAGAAGACAAAAATATAAGATTTGAAATTTAAATATCATGAAAAATAGGAGAAAAAGGGGGAAAAAGAAAAGATGTTAAAAAGCTACATGAAATAAAAAATAATGCAAATAATAAAAAAGAATGAAGTGGAATTTGTCTCCAGAGAGTTTAGTGCTTGCCTGCTGGGTTCTCCTTCTGGTTACAACTCTGGTGTTTGAGGCTGGTGCAAACCAATGTCACATGCTGTCCCTATCTAGCTCTAGGCAGCCTGTTCAAAGCTAAAAGTGATCCACCTTATGTGACTGTCTCTTCAAGCTTGGGGTTGTCCTTGCTGCTCTGCACAACTGGCTTTTTATCAGCACAAGGCCCAGGGGTGGGTCAACTAATGACTGAAATCACCAGAGGTACCACTTCCACTTGTCTCTGTCTGTGGTCTTGCCATTAATCTTAGGCTAACCACAGGTCCGTCTGTTTCTAAGAGGGCTTCTGATGCACTTGGGGAGGATGGAACCCCTCAATGTCCCTTATGAGGAGCTGCTCAAACTTCAGGGAACATGGTGAGTGTGTTTCCCCACCCCTGCACCACACGTTTTTGTCCAAGATTATTTCCCATTGTGAATCATTTCTGAAGTTAGCTGTCCATTTCATGTGATGGGCCAGGCCAATCTGTGTAAGAGGATCAGCTCTTTCCTGCTTGAAACTGATGGCAACTCTGCATAAGAGCCAGGGATCCCTCTGGACACCCTCTTCCTTTCAACCTCTCTGCTCTTCCCTGAGGTTGCCTAGTTTCCCTTTGGAGCTTTTTGATAGGGTCTGTAAACTGAGACCAGGTCTGTTGAGATAAGGCTAGCAGGTTTCCTCTTTGTCAATTCTGCAGTCTGTAGTGCACTCAGTGAGAAGAGAGTAGCCCCTAATCAGAGCCAATCCCTTCAGGCTTTGCCAGAGATTTGGGCACTTGTTTCCTCAGAGGGGCTCACTGCTGGTTCAGAATGGGTATATTAAACTTTCCCCTTTGCAAGAGTGAACTCAGCAGCTCTGGAATTCAGGGGATAGATCAAGGGAGCCTCCCATAGATGTTGGGGCAAGCCCAGACAGCAGGTGGGTGATAAACTCTCTTTCTCTTTCCTAGGCCTCAGGAGGAGGTTAAGTTCTCTGTCCTGCTCACAGGCGTTATCTTCCAAAATTCTCATATTTTGAAAGTCTTTGTTTGGAGTTTTTTGTTTTCATTCCCACGTGGAAATGCAGCCAGCAGGGGAATCTAGGACCTGGCAGGACTATTCTGCAGTTTCCCAGTTGGTGATACCTGTAACCTTGCAGGAGGGAGCAGGCACTCCATTCACTTCCTAGGGATTTGTAGAGTTCAAGGGGGGTTGCCTCTCTGCAAAGTTTCTCTGCTGCTCAACTCTCATCTAACTCCCAGCTAATAGCCTTTGCAGGTGACACAGACCAGAACTCTCTGTTCCACACAGCCCCTGGTTTGTTTGCAAGCTGATCTGGGTAGGGCCCAGAAAACCCCTTGTGCAAAAATCTGATCTCTCTTTACAACTGTTCTCAGTGGGAAAAGACCCTAAGATATAGCATGGGTTGGCAAACTAGGAAAGTTTAGAACAGGTCAAAACACAATTTTCTCATTGTGCTAGGTTCCTCTCTACAGCCCCAGTTCCAGCAGCAAATGGGGGGCAGGACACCATTCGTAGACTTGAGGGTGGGAAAGCCTGTTTTCTGGCTCCGCAAGTTTTTTGTTTTGGTCTTGCCCTGCATTGTGCAAATTTCTGAACTCTACTCTGCTGGTCTCAGTGGGAAAGGACCCCTAGATCCAGCGTGGCTTGGTGCAGGTGAGAGAAGTTCATAATGGGTCAAAAAAAGTTCACTTGTCTTCTAGGTTCCTTTCCTGCAGCCAAAGCAGCAGCAGGCATCCCTGGTGTGCTGTCCACAGGCTTGTGAGTGGAAAAACTGTTTTTTATCCTCCAATCTGCTCAGTAAGTTCTGTTTTTCCTCTCGACACTTTATGCAGCTGCTGTCTTCCTCTCTCAGAAGCCCTGTTGCATCAGCAAGATTTCTCTCAGTCTGAGCTCATATAATGAGCTCTTCAACCTAGTGCCCAAACCATAAAAGCACTTGATGCTAAAATAAGGTCTCCGATTTTCACAGGTGTGGAAAACTCTCACATCATTCCATCACCAGAGACCTCACAGTCTCCCCTTCCCTCTACTGCTGTATCCTTACAGTCCCACTGTTCAAAGAGGAGGATATGCTGTAGCTGTGATTTCAATATGTTCTCTTTGCTGGCAGAGCAGCTAAGCAGGGAGTCCTTGCCCAGTCATGCTTCAGTTCCTGTTAAAAAGTTTCTATGTGAAAAAAAAAAAGTTTCTATGTGGTACCCACACAGCAGTACTGAATCACTGTCTGGAACTCTGCACATGTATCCTCCCAAAAAGGCAAAATGTCTTGCGAAGTCATGGCTGGCTGCAGCCTGCAGGTGCCTCTGACTTCTCCATATGTGGTACCTAATCACTTCAGCAGCCTGAGTCCTTATCTGGAACTCTCCAGGTCAGTGCTTCAGCTATTAAGTGCTGCATACCCTGGATTTCACAGACTCAGTAAAATTCTCCAGTTCATCCCCAATGAGGGTTAGTGATCCCTGTATGGGACTAAGGTCTCTTGCTCCAGGAAGAGAAAGAGCTCCAAAGCTGCAATTTCTGTCTGGTCTCTCGGTTGCTACCAGAGCCACACATGGGGTATTTCCCCTTCAACTTATAAAATTTGCTTACTGGACAGGACCAAACATCTTCTGTACTCCTTGGCTCAAAACCAAATATAGCTAAAATTCTGTTGATTGTTCAGGCTGATTGTCAGAAGATAATCCAAAAATCTGGGTTGGAGGCAGGAGAAAATGGATTCAGCAACCATCTACTGGACTGCAACCTTCAGTCTGCTAGAATAATGCCTTAAAAATACAACATGAAGGATGATATATCAGTACAAATCTCACTAAACAACTGGCGTAATTGGACTAGCTTCTGTTGGTATATCAGATTGCTTTCCTTTGAGATAGTGGGCTTTAAATATTTTCTCTGAAGACTTTCCTAAATTATATAGATCATAAAATTGTTTTTGCTTTAGACTAAAGAGAAATGAAAGCTTATTTAACTACACCTAAATGCCAATGTTGTCCTATATATACTCAACATTTGCCAGGTTCAAGCTGTGTCCACAAACTATTATACTATAACTTCTTTATAATATTGTGAAGTAGGCATAATTTAATAATTATAAAGAAAAATGATGCACTGCTTCTTGGTTCTCATCATCAGGCTGGTATTCTACCTCACTGCCCCAGGCCAATTCTTTAACATATGTACTGCCTCTAGACCCTTGATTACAATCTTCTTTACCCCAAGTGCATCTTACATAAACCGAAGCTTTCTCAAGCAGTTAGTTTGTGCCAGGCAGTCTTAGGGTCATAAATATAAATATAAATATAAATATACATATATAATGTATTACATATACAATATATATTTTTGAACTTCACAAGAAGTGTCTTTGCAGATAGTGGATCATAATGGTTAAGAGAGTTGCTGCTAATATCAGTTCTCCTGAGTACAAATACCCCTGACTAGCTGTGTAACCTTGGAAAAGTCACCTAAGCACCTTAAAAACATCATATTTCTCATCTGAAAAATTGGATAATAAATGTACCCAGCTGATAGGGTTAGTGTATAAATTAACATGACATGAAATGATGCATATTAAGCATTAACACAGTGCCTGACTCATCAGTTATAGCTACATATTATTAATTACTCAGTTTGCATTCTCAGTCTCAGCTTAGATCCTAACACATGGTAGTTTTTTCAGCAAATATTTACAGAATTGAACTAGTTCTGAAATTTAAGCAATGTGTCAACAGCAGTTTAGTCATCTCTCCACTCATTACTTCTCCCACAGAAAGGGAGAAGAAACAGAAGAACCCACCTATCATGTCCTCTTTTCTTACTCTAACCCTGAATCTCGACAGGTTTGAGAATTTTTCAAATCAATAAATTGAAGATAGTTGAGTTTTCCTAATCTAATATATTCCAAGACCCCAGGGTCACCAAGCATATATTAATGCAGTTTAGTTGAGACTAGTAACAATAATTAGTGAACCAACCATTCATAAGCTCATTGGGCTTTTAAAAATTTATTATCCACACTTTACAAAAGCACAGCCATTTTATTTTTGTAGGAGACTCCACAATAAAGATAATCTTTAAAAAGCACGAATAAAATTATATCCTTGACCTGCTTCTAACCCTTAAAAGCAATCAATCTAGTGTGAAGATACCCAAGTATAAACAACCTAACAAGGCTTACAGGTACTATGTGCTCTGGCCACCTCCTATGTCTTTTACCAACCTTCTTCCTGCCTTCATCCAGTTCTGGGCACGTTAACCTTTTTCTTGCCTTCAAATTCAACAGCTTTTGATTGTTACTGTCATACAACTTTGCATTTGCTGACTCTATACCTAGTCCAATTTCCCTCTGATCATTAAGGTCTCAGTTAAAATGCCATCACTACTAACTTAACCAAAGAGAACTTCCTCCTCATTATCCAGTTGCATTTCAGTCACTAAGTGAAATCTGTTTACATGTTTTCTGTTCCCCCTCACCTCTGAGGTATTTGTGTAAGAATAACAATGTTTGTGCTTCCTTGTTCACCACTAAAATTTCCAATATTTTCAACAGAGACTGGTATTGGAAGGTGCTCAAGAAATGTGTGTTGAATAAATGAATAAATGTGTGAATGAAGGAAAAACTCTAAAACGCTAAAGCAAGACTATTTCTCTTCCAAATGAATAAAGTAATAAGAAATAATTTCAGCCCTGACTGGTGTGGCTCAGTTGGTTGGATGTTGTCTTGCAAAGCAAAAGGTCACGGGTTTGATTTTCAGTCAGAACATATACCTGGGTTGCAGTTCTGGTCCCTGTCAGATTCCATGCCTGGTTGGGGTGCATACGAGAAGCAATAGATTTTTTCTCTTGTGCACTTAAACTTCTCTCCCTCTCTTTCTCTCTCTTCCCCTCTCTCTAAAAATAAAAAAATAAAATCTTTAAAGCTTAAAAAAAGAAATAATTTCATTCAATAAAATCAATTATACTTAGTCATTGATATTTGACTTAATTGTTCCCATTCAATACAAAATATTTCATTGCTTTGGTACTTTACATGGCATTAATTAAATTTTGTTCACTTAAAGCCAATCGGTAAGACATCATTTAACTTGCCTACTCTCAAGTTTTAGCATTAACTCAGCTAGGGGTGTCACCAATTACTGATGTTGTGACCTTGGGGAAATAATACTTAACCTTTCAATGCCTCAGTTTCCTTGCTTTCACTATGGGAAAAGTAATAAAGCTTATCTCACAAGTTTATGAGAAGGATAAACTCATGTATATAAAACAATGTCCTAGAATAGTGTCTGGCACCTGGTAAACATTATAGAGGTATTGATGCTGTGACTAGTATTGTTATATGAAACTGAAATGTTAAGAATAATCCTTCATGTAGTTATATATGCCACTGATGATAATTAAACTAATAGAATATTTAGGAAGCAGATTAAGGAAGAGGAGCCAGTAAAATACAGTTGGGTAGAAGATTGAGAATATAAAAGTACAGAAGCATAAAAACAAATAGATTTATGTTTACTTTGTTTGTTTGTTTCTTTGTCCTGTTTAAAGAAGAAAAGAGCCTAGAAATATGGGGGCAAAAACTAGGTATTGGCTTTGTTGAGGTGGAGATCACTGGTGACTTTCATCAAGAAAATTACAGGGGAGTGGGCAAGGAAGTTGGGGTGAGAGAAGCCAGATAATGTAATTTACAGAGTGAATGGGACTTGAAGTGGAAAAAATATATGAAGATAATTTTGAAAAGCTCATGCATGAAAAGGGTAGAGAATATATGTGGGAATCAAGGGAAGATTTCATGTTGCATATATGCTTTTTAAGTAAGAGTTACAACTAGTCTAGAATAAGTTTGAATCTTTTTTTAAGGTTATTAAAATATTTGTTTCCTTTTTTAAAAATTATATTTTATTAGTTATATTGTTACAATAATTCCAATTTTTTCCCCTTTGCTCCCTTCCACCCAGCAACCCCCTCCCCCAGCAATCCCCTACCAAATCCATGCCCATGGTTCGTACATACAAGCTCTCCCGCTTCACCCTTTCATATATTCCTCTTCCATTTTTTAAAATAAATAAATGATTAATTAATTATTTTAACAACAAAAAATAACAATCCCTCCCTCTCAGATTTAAGACCCTTTATAATCATATAAAGGACAATGGGCAAAGGTCTCAAGCTCCTCTAGCTGCTTCAAGCTGGACATGGTCATCGTCCTCCCTACTCTTGTGTCCAGACATCCCTAATAAGAGTGGGGATGTGGAGGGGAGGGTGGCCTTCCCACATGCGGAAGGATCGTACAGAATCCAGGTCAGTTGGCTGTACCCAGACAATGGCGTGCTTGGTTTAACAGGCTGGCATCCTTGTTGTATTCTGGGGGCAACAGATTTGGCAAAAGGGTTAAAAGACATCATTCACTCCATAACTGCTAGATAACAAAAAGCAGGGATTAATTTTTCAATGTCCCACATTAGGGGGGAAAAAAGGGGGTTTCTTTGGAGGAAGGTGTGCCAGGCACATCTCACCTGTCCAAAACCATTTGGCCCATTATACTTAGTTTGGGCTGAGAGGAATATTTTAGGTTTCCCCCCTATCAGACCTCTGGGCCCTTTCGGTCCAAATCATTAGGATAGAAAAGAAGAACCAGTTTTAAAGTGAAGCCCACAGACCACCCCATTCTTCACCAACCCAGCCTCTTAGTTCAGCCAAACCATTGAGTCTCAGGAGGCAGCAATGCAGACAGGATTAAGTGAGGCCTATATGTACAGATAATCACTCAAGTAATGAGATCATAGGCCTATGCCCTTTGAAAATAGAAAACACATGTTAATTTATGTAACATAACCTACAAACAAGTCTCTAAATCTGTAAGACTGTCTTATCGGAAAGACATCCAGTTGCAAGGCATTTGACATTCTTCTTGCCTGTAAATTAAATATCTTTGATGATACCACAGGCATAGTTTAACTTCCAAGTGAAAACATATTTTAAATGAAAAGAAACTTTAAAGACGGTTAGCTGCACTACTTTATAGTTTACCACTGATCATTGTGATTTTCCTTGAATAAAGATTTTTCTCCCTAAGATTACCCTCCTTGTCATTAAAGGGACTGCATTAAGTCCATTTTGAATTTTCCTGTTCATTTGCATAAACACAACAAGAGCAGAAAATGATCACTTATGATCTTTACTTCTGCGTTGCTGGAACTTACGCAAGGAACATTTAGGGTGACCTTCAGTCTGCCCTTCAGGGCACAGAAGCTGAGCCACATACGTGGCTTTCAGCCTTGCCTGTACACACCTGTCTTTTCCAAATCCTTCTCGTTTTCCATTGTGCCTTAAGGTTCCTTCTAGCCATCTTTCAGGAAAACAACCTTCATTTCTTCTCTGGAAAGATTGCTGTGGACCGCACAACCAACCACGGTACCAGGCCTTTTATCTCATGGACTTTTATTACCTTCAAAAGTTATTCCCAGTTCCTCAGGGCTTTTTGATAACAACCAGAGCCCAAGCATGTCTCCTTTATGCATGACCTTTCAGTCAAAGTCTTGGTAAAAAGAAACAAAAAACCCTCTATTAACAACTGGTCTTATTAGTTTTATGCAAGGAAACTTATGTCATTACTTACTTCTTTACAATGCCAAACTCTGGAGGGATCAGATAGGGAGAAAAATATACAGTCTGAAGGAAAATCCTTGTCTTAATATTCAATGAACTGGCATTTCCATTCTTCATATCTTCATTTTTCCACCACTAAAAATTTTTTGTTTGTTTTTCCATTACAGTTGTCCCACTCTTTTTCCCGCTCTTGCTTCTTTGCACCCTGTCCCCTCCTTCTCCAACATTTAGTCCCCACTCAGTTGTCCATGTTCGTGGGTCATTTATACGTGTTCTTTGAATAGACGCTTCCTCTTCTTACCCTCTTCTCTCCCTCCCGCCTTCCCCCTTGTTACTGTTAGTCTACTCCTTGTTTACATACCACTGGTTCAATTTTTCCCATTTGTTTGTGTTGTTCATTAGTTTCCTGTAATAGGTGACAGCATAAGGCATTTTTCTTTCGTTGCCTGGCGTATTTTGCTAAGCATAATTCTCTTTAGTTCCATCCATGTTGTTGCAAATGGTAGAAGTTCCTTCTTTCTTTCTGCTACATAGTACTCCATTCTGTAAATGTACCACAGATTTTTGATCCACTCATCTACAGATGCGCATTTAGGTTGTTTCCAGCACTTGGCTATTGTAAATAGTGCTGCTATGAACATAGGGGTGCATAGGTTCTTTTCAATCAGTGTTTCAGGATTTTTCGGATATAATCCTAGCAATGGAATTGCTGGTTCAAAAGACAGTTCCATTTTTAGTTTTTTCAGAAAATTACAAACTCTTTTCCATAGTGGCTGCACCAGTCTGCATTCCCACCAGCAGTGCACCAGGGTTCCCATTTCTCCACATCCTCAGCAGCACAAGTTGTTTGTTGATTTGTTGATGATGGCCATTCTGACTGGTGTAAAGTGGTATCTCGTTGTGGTTTTTATTTGCATCTCTCTGATGGCTAGTGATGTTGAGCATTCTTTCATATGTCTATGGACTCTCTGTATGTCCTCTTTGGAGAAGTATTTGTTCAGGTCCTTTGCCCATTTTTTAATTGGGTTGTCTGTCTTCTTGGTGTTGAGTCATATGAGTTCTTTATATATTTTGGAGATCAATCCCTTGTCTGAGATGTCATTGGCGAATATATTATCCCATATGGTTGGTTTCCTTTTCATCTTGCTGATGTTTTCTTTAGCTGAGCAAAAACTTTTTAGTTTGATGTAGTCCCATTTGTTTATTCTTTCTTTTATTTCCCTTACCTTAGGAGATATATCAGTGAAAATGTTGCTACGTGGGATATCTGATATTTTTCTGCCTATGTTTTCCTCTAGGACTTCTATGGTGTCACGGTTTACATTTAATTCTTTTTGATCCATTTTGAGTTTATTCTGGTGTATGGTGTGAGCTGGTGGTCTAGTTTCATTTTTTTGCATGTCCCTGTCCAGTTCTCCCAACACCTTTTGTTGAAGAGGCTCTTTTCACTCCATTTGATGTTCCTTCCTCCTTTGTCAAATATTAGTTGACCATAGAGACCTAGGTTTATTTCTGGGCTCTCTATTCTGTTCCATTGATCTATATGTCTGTCCTTATGCCAGCACCAGGCTGTTTTGATTACCGTGGCCTTGTAGTATAGTTTGATATCAGGTATTGTGATTCCTCCTACTGTGTTCTTCTTCCTAAAAATTGCTGTGGCTATTCGGGCTCTTTTTTGGTTCCATATAAATTTTTGTAGTATTTGTTCTAAGTCTGTGAAAAATGTCATTGGTATTTTAGTAGGGATTGCATTGAATCTATAAATTGCTTTGGATAGTATGAACATTTTAATGATGGTGATTCTTTCCATCCATGAGCATGGTATATGCTTCCATTTATTTGTATCTATTTTTAATTTCTTTCTTTGGTGTTATATAGTTTTCTGAGTACAGGTCTTTTACCCCTTTGTTTAAGTTTATTCCTAGGTACTTTATTTACCTTTTTGCTATGGTAAGTGGGATTTTTCTTTCAGTTTCTATTTATGAGATTTTATTGTTTGTGTACAAGAATGCCTTCAATTTATGAATATTGACTTTATACCCTGCTATTTTGCTGAATTCACTTATTAGTTAGAGTAGTTTTTTTTTTTTTTGTGGAATCTATTGGGTTTTCTATGTACACTATCATGTCATCTGCAAATAATGACAATTTTACTTAATCTTTTCCAATTTGGATGCCTTTTATTTCTCTTTCTTGTCTGATTGTTGTGGCTAGAACTTCCAAGGCTGTGTTGAATAGGAGTGGAGAGAGTGGACATCCTTGTCTTGTTCCTGACCTCAGGAGGAATGCTCTCAGTTTTTGCCCATTGAGTATGATGTTCGCTTCAGGTTTCTCATATATGGCCTTTCTTATGTTGAGGTATACTCCCTCTATTCCTGTTTTGCTGAGAGTTTTCATCATAAATGGATGTTGTACTTTATCAAATGCTCTTTCTGCATCTACCAATATGATCATGTGGTTTTTGTCTTTCATTTTGTTTATGTGGTGTATTACGTTTGTTGATTTGTGAATTTTAAACCATCGTTGAATCCCTGGGATGAATCCCACTTGATCGTGGTGTATGATCTTTCTAATGTGTTGCTGGATCCGGTCTGCCAATATTTTGTTGAGGATTTTAGCATCTATGTTCATCAGCGATATTGGCCTGTAGTTTCTTTCTCTGTTATGTCTTGACCTGGTTTTGGAGTTAGGGTAATACTGGCTTCATAGAACAAGTTTGGGAGTCTTCCCTCTTCTTGGATCTTTTGGGATAGTCTGAGGAGGACAGGAGTTAGTTCTTTCCTAAATGTTTTGTAGAATTCACCCGTGAAGCCATCCGGTCTAGGGCGTTTGTGTGCCAGGAGGTTTTGATTACTGCTTCAATTTCACTAGTTGTTATTGGTCTATTCAGGCTTTCTGCTTCTTCTTGATTCAGTTTTGGAAGACTATATGTTTTTAGTAATTTGTCCATTTCCTCCAGGTTGTCAAATTTCTTGCCATACAGTTGTTCGTAATAATTTCTTACAATTCTTTGTATTTCTAAAGTATCGGTTATGATTTCTCCTCTTCCGTTTCTGATTTTATTTATTTGGGTCCTTTCTCTTTTTTTTTATGAGCTTGGCTAAAGGCTTGTCAATTTTGTTTATTTTTCAAAGAACCAGCTCCTACTTATGTTGTTCTTTTGAATTGTTAGTTTAGTCTCCTATTATTTAATTGTGCTCTGATCTTGATGATTTCCTTCCTTCTACTTGATCTGGGCTTTGCTTGTTGTTCAACCTCTAGTTCTTGTAGCTATAAGGTTAAATTTTTTATTAGAGGTTCTTCTAGCTTTTTTAGGTAGGCCTGTATTGCTATGAACTTTCTTCTGAGGACTGCTTTCACTGTATCTCATAGGTTTTGGGTTGTTGTGTGTTCATTATCATTAGTTTCCAGAAACTTTTTGATTTCTTCTTTGATGTCATTGTTAACCCATTCATTATTTAATAGCATGTTATTCATTCTCCATGAGTTTGAATGTTTTTGACTTTTTTCCTCGATGTTGATTTCCAATTTTAAGCCATTGTGATCTGAGAAGATGCTTGATATAATTTCAATTTTCTTGAATTTGTTTAGGCTTGTTTTGTATCCTACTATGTGGTCAATTTTTGAAAATGTTCCATGTGCACTTGAGAAGAATATTTTGCTTCTTTGGGGTGAAAAGTTCTATATATATTAACTAAGTCCATTTGATCTAGAGTGTTGTTCAGTGCCTCAATATCTTCAGTGTTTCTTTGCTTCGAAGATCTGTCCATTGTTGACAATGGGGTGTTAAGGTCCCCTACTATGAGTGTGTTGCTGTCTATACCTTTCTTGGAGTCTTTCAAAATTTTCCTTACATATTTGGGTGCTCCTAAGTTTGCATATATATTTATAAGGGTTATATCTTCTTCATGGATTTTTTCCTTGAGTATTATAAAATGTTCTTCTTTGTCTCTTTTTATGGCCTTTGCTGTGAAATCTGTTTTGTCTGATGTCAGTATTGCTACCCTGGCTTTTCTTTCATGTCCATTTGCTTGAAATACTTTTTTCCATCCTTTCACTTTCAGTCTGTGTAGATCTTTTGTTCTAAGGTGGGTCTCTTGTAGACAGCATATATGTGGGTCATGCTTTATAATCCATTCAGCTATCCTATGTCTTTTGATTAGAGAATTTAATCCATTTACATTTAAGGTTATTACCGATAAGTACTTATTCATTGTCATTTTCCCCCTTGTACTCGTGTTCCTCTCTGTCGTCTCTCTCTGTTTCTTCATCTTCTTAAAGCAGACCCTTTAGCATCTCTTGCAATACTGGTTTGGTGGAGATGTATTCTTTTAGCCTTCTTTTGTCTTGGAAACTCTTTATTTCACCTACCATTTTGAATGAGAACCTTGCTGGGTAGAGTATTCTAGGTTGTAGGCCTTTGTTTTTCATTGCTTGGGATATTTTTTGCCATTCCCTTCTGACTTGTAGTGTTTCTACTGAGAAATCTAATGATAGCCTTATTGGAGCTCCCTTGTATGTTATTAGTTGTTTCTCTCTTGCTGCTTTTAGGATTCTCTCTTTGTCTTTGAATGTTGGCATTTTAATTATGATGTGTCTTGAAGTGGGCCTGTTGGGGTTCATCTTCATTGGGACCCTCTGTGCTTCCTGGACTTGCAAGACTTTTTCTCTCCTCATGTTAAGGAAGTTTTCTGTCAGTTTTTCAAAGAGGTTTTCTATCCCTTGCTCTTCTTCTCCTTCTGGAATTCCTATGATATGGATATTATTAAGTTTCATGTTTTCCTGCAGCTGTCTTAGAACCTCTTCAGTCTTGTTCAGTCTTTTTTTATTTTGTTGCACTGTCTGGGAGTTTTTGTCCACATTGTCCTCCAGCTCGCTGATCCAATCTTTTGCTTCCTCTAGCCTGCTTTTAATACCTTCTACTGTCTTCTTCAACTCAGAGATTGTATTCTTAATTTCTTCCCGGCTCTTATTGATAGCTTCTATGTCCTTTTTCATGCTGGTCATTCTCTGTAAGTTCATTGTAGTTTTTCTGGAGTTCCTTGTAGTTTCCCTGGAGTTCTTTGTAGTTTCCACTGAGCTCATTCAGCTTCTCCATAATCCATGTTTTGAATTCCATATCTGATAGTTTGCTCCCCTCTATTTCATTTAGCACTCTTTCTGGGGATTCTTCCTTTCCTTTCGATGGGGGGTTGTTTCTCTGTCTCCCCATTTTTGTGACTCCTATTTTTTGTTCGTGCTTCTTAGAGTGATCTGCACTTCCTGGATCTGCCTCTGGTGGCATCAGATCATGTACCAGTCTGACCCTAGGCAGCCTGTTGGAGACTTCCAGGGATGTATTGCCTTTGTCTGTCTTCTTTAATTGTTAATCTATTCAATCTGTGATTAGCCATCAGGCTTAAGGACCATGGGTGTGGAAGCTTAATTCCTGTAAGCAGGTCTTTTGCTTCCCCTCAGGCTGATGCCACTTGGGGCGGGGGGGAATGGTCTTCCTGCAGTACTGTGAATGAGTCAGCACTGGGACCCAGTCAGCTGCTCCCCCAGCTCTCCCCTCAAAGCCACCACGCCAAACTCTCCCCAAGTGTCTTCAGTCCTCTCTACCTTCCCTCTGCTTGAGCCCAGGGTAAGTGGGGGCCAAAATATTTTTGTATGTGATCCACTTAAGAGCTCTTTTTCTCCCGCTGTTTCTCTCCAGCTACCAAGAAACCCTGTGGCTTTTCGCTTTTCACAGCTGATACTATTTTACTTTCCACTATGTTGCTGTAGGCTGGGAAGCACAGCTGGGGGTTTAGACCCTGCCCTTCTCAGGGGGAACCCCAAGCTGCTGAGATGTTTCTCAGTCCCTTCAGCTGCCACCTATGGGAGCCCAGCCAGCCCTTCCACATCGCCACACTCCCTCCTGGTCAAGTTGTGCTGTAGCGGCCTTTTCTGTCTCTCCGTGGTTATAAGACTTCTTTCCAGCTAGTGTTCAGTTGGTTATTCCAGATGATTTCTCCAAAATTAAGTTGTAAATACAGACTGCTCCTGGGAGGAGGTTAGTGTAGCTTCCACTTACTCCTCCGCCATCTTAGATCCTCATAAGTTTGAATCTTGGTGGGAATAATTTATAAGGAAGATAGCTTATGGAAAATGCAGTGCTGTGAAGTACTTGAGAAGAGGAGATAAAGTGGAATACTTATCTTATGTAGTGGAAATAGCCTTTTAACTTTGACTCTTATAATAAAAGGGAATAAAAAGATCAGTATGAATTTTAATGAATAATGGATTGGGCAGTTGGCTATTTACTAACTTCCATTTTCTTAGTGAGATATGAGGCAACTCATTAGCTGAGAGCAAGGAAAGTAGAAAGGACAGAGGGGTATTTGAGGAGAGTGAAGAAAGCTTAAAAAATAGTAAGGAGAATTAGAAGGAACCTACTGGTAAGTCAGAATAATATTTCCAATCTTGAAAACTCATTTGAAGTTGGTAATTATTAATATATTAGAATATCAATTTGCCCTGCCACATGACTTTTCTCCAGCTCTCTTACAAAAAGGCAGAAAGTGAGAGATAATGAACAAGAGAAAATACAATTAGTACTGTATATATATATATAGTATGTAAAATATTTAAGCTCAACAGTTATAGAAAATTCAAAGAAATGGAACATGAGGTTTCAGTTTACTATTTTAGCAAAATCAAAAATTATATATAACTATTTGATTTAATTTTTTTAAAAGTAACTTGGAAATCTCTAGAAAGATAAAAATTTTCATAGGTTTTTACTCAATTAAAATTCTAGAAGCTTACTCCAATAAATAATTTATATTTACAAAATTGTTATATAAATAAAGGTGTTTACTGGCATGTCATTTCTAATAAAAAAATGGAACCACCTTTAATAGTCAACAATAGGAATATGTAAATTATATTCACTTAGTTAGAAAACTAGTTATTCTATTATAATTATAAGACTGTACAGCAAAATAGAATAATTCTTAATGAAGAAAGAATGAAGAAGCTGATTTTAAAATACTTTTTTACCTTATGACAGCTACTATGTAAACATGTAAGTATTTATTAAAAGTTAAAACAAAATTTTAAAAGTTTTGTAACAGTAATGAGAATTTTCTATTTGTTTCAAAACATTCTTTAAAATATCTCATTTAATTTTATAATTTTGCTTTTTAACAGCATTACTGAAGGAGTTTCTTTGACCCCTTTTCTTAAAGCTTTCTGATTATTATATTATGCTGTATTTCATACTTTCAAGTAAAGCCTACAATTCCATCATCAGAGAAGTTTAGATTTTTTTTGACAGTTCATACTTCCAAGTTATTTGTTACAAAGACACTATATTCACTTGTAATTGCTTTAAAAATATATCATTTCAAGGTTTTTTTTGTTTGTTTAGTCTTTCTTAGTATGGAGATTAAACAAACTATCAAAATTACTAGCCCCTTGGTTCTTCTTTTCTCATTTTTATTCACTAAATTTGTCTTTCACAGAATTGAGAACAAATGAATCTGCAGGTGCCAGCTTCAGAGCTTTTCAGTTATTAAATTCATCTTTGGCCTTCTGTAATAACTATCTTATGTAAATGTAAAATTTGGACTCAACTTCTGAAAGCCTTTGTTTTCTTAGTTCAAAGTGAAAGAGCCTCAGTTTGGCCATCTGATTAACAATTATTTGCATAGTTTGGAGCTCTTAAATTATTGGTTGATGGAAACCTGGCAATACTTGCCATTTCTCAGAAGTTCTATATTAAACTAATTCTCTCTCTCTCTCTCTCTCACAGATACATGAGATACACATGCATTGTGATTAAGAGCACAGAGTTATATTTTCATCTGTAAAGGGAAGATTACAATTATATCAGCAATCCTCAAAACATCATTGATGATTTTAGATACTTTTTAGAGTCAGGTATAAAGCAGGCACTCAATATACGGCTACTATTTTTATTTGTTATTATGTAGGTGCTGATTTTCCCTAAATTTGTGAGTCCCCATAATGAAATACAACTTCAAGTAAATTGAGAAACAGCTGTTATCAGGAAAGATTTTATCTGAGTTTATTACTTCCAACACAGCCCAGATGAGTTTTCTGCCTTTTCTATTTGCCACACATAATAATTCAATAAATATTTATTTAATAAATAATGAATAAATAAATGCATGGTGAATTAGTTAATACTACTTTTTGAGAAAGTAGAACAAACTTGAGTTAGTGGAACAGATGAGTCAAGCGTTCAAGGGAGGAAAAAGGGGCCAACTCATGTATGTGCCCTCTGTCAGCCTAGGGAAAATTGCTGTTTAAAAAATAAAAATAAAAATAAAACACAAAGAAAAGCATGTTGAATAACTTATTTTAATTATTTTTTTAAATTAAGCACAAAAATCTTCTGATGACTTACACCAATAAAAATAATGTAGTATTAGGACCATATTACAAAGAAAATGTTGAATTTTAACCACATTAAATAATATTAAGTAGTCTAAATTTATGGAGCATTTCTGAGTTGGCTGACAAAAAGTAAGATGGTAAGTGACCTATGAATAACAAAGACAGAGAAGGAATGGCTTTTTCAATATTCTATTATGCCTCTAAGTAAAATATCTGGTAATCTAGCTACAAATCTATACATGATAATGGCTTTTAGGCCCCTGTGAAGATTAGATTTTGCCAAAGAAACAATCTGTAAAGGTAACACACATGGCAGTATCATTGGCAATCATAAGTGTCAACAAACTCTAATTGATGAACATAATGAAATATAGTATTATATCCTTGTGAAGTTTTGGGAAAAGGTGGGTGGGAAATGTATAAAAATGAAGTCTTTATAGGTTGAAATAACAAAACATCAATTTGATAACATGAATGCATTAACTAGAGTTATAGCATCTTGCATTAATATTTCCCTGTACTTTAGACTTTGCCTGCAATCAATGTTTAAGATCATCTTTGCCTTTTGAAGTGGATTCATGCCTGTGATACACATTAGCCATGTAAAAGATTAAACACTGAAAATAAATTCAGCATTTAAAGACAATTAGCTCTGATTTATTCAGCGGGTTCTTCCAAATAGGTGGTACCAAGAATTATTGTTTTTTGATGGAAGTTAAAAATCCTTTCACAGTTACTTAGTTTTTCTTCAACATCAATATCAATAGAGATAAAGAATAGTTACATGTTCATTAAGAAATACAGGCATATAATCCCAATAAATTTATGGCTCCCTAACAATCCAATACTCCTAACAGAGACATCGCTGGTACAGGTACCAAGACAGAGCAAACTATTTGTCACTTCTAGATCTTGATCTTTTTATACAGGTAGGAAATAGCATAAACTTGAAGAGAAAAATAATGTACCTGAGAACGGCCAATGGATAAAGGGAAGGAGAGATACTGCCATTTGTCTTACATGAATCATGGTGTGGAATTTACAGGCAAATGGTCTGGAACAGGTGTGACTATAATTTGAGGAGACTGCTTGCTCCCTTAGTTAATCAGAACACTGCGATTATTATTTTGGAAGCACAACGACAGAACTTTATCGCTTCACTTGTTGTAGCCTTTCCCTTTACCCTAATACCTATCTTTGTAAACCACTGATTAACAGTCAACAGATTTATTCTCTCCCCACCATGCCATCACAAAAAGAGACACATATGCAGATGTGCCCATGTTACACACATGTACACTTTTGTGTGTAACAGTGCTTGAAAAGATGAGTTCACAGTGCATGTATGCAATACATATCGTACATTAAAGTTCTCTGTGAAATATCCTGCAAATTCCTATGTTTAATTTTACGAATAATTGTTTTGTCAGATGAATAATTTTATGAAATTCTAGGCAAAAACTAAAGAAAGGAAGTAAATTTAACAAAAAAGACTTAGAAAACTTGTCCTTTTTTCCCTTATTTTATGTCTTAATGAAAAAAGGAAAGATGGGCTTTTCCTGGAGTCTACTTGGCTGGAAGACTCAAATGCTACCTGAACTCTTGTCATGTGTCTCTGTGAATATTCAGACTTATAAACTGTGAATTTCCCTTAATTTTTTATTAAGCTGTTTAGAAGATGTGTGCTTGAACATTGACTTAAAACTTTAAAAAACTAAATTTTATATGTATAGTTAATTTCCCTTTCTCCTGCTGTCTCCATTTCAGTTCTTGAGTTTCTGGGAAGGTCTGATTTCCCCAAAGGAGCAATTTCTGGTAGAAGTCTGAAGATCTGATCCAGGAGGAAAAAAAGCCAAGATATCCAATGAATTAAGAACAAGAAAGTTTCCACTCAGGTAGGACCTCAATCTCATACATTTAACCAGCATAAATAAATTGTGCTGATGGCTGGACATGATATGTCTGCTTGGAAAAAGATGGATATATAACCTATGCTACAAGGAAGCTGTTTGCAATTCCCTTGGAGGTTAGTTGTGGTGTTTTATCAGATAATATCCTTGGAGGAAAAGGGATACAATAACAGTATGATGCTTTTTTTCCCATTTTTAGCTCATTGTTGCTGAGTACACTTAGTGATCTTGGTGCCTGTGGCTTATCCCAGGAGTTTATGTGTGTGGAGAGCAGATTAACCCTTTTGGTACTTTCTCCTAAAACAAATCATTTTCATATGTTGTCTCCTTGATCTAGCTGCTTATCAAAACTAAGGCAACAATTTTATCTACATTAGCAGTTTGAGATTAAAAAAAAACTTAGGGCAAAGGGAATAATGAAGATATCTCATTATATGGCAAGTCAAAAACACGGGTGATACCAAAATCAGGGCCATCCATCTCCTTCACAGTTATATCTTCGGGGTTTAGCACCTGACCCTTAGTTGGTACTCAATGTGAAGACACATGTTGGATGACTGATGGATGAATAATTTAAAAAGGCTAATATGGTAGAAAAGGTATTTATCCTTGTATTTCCTGTGTGTCTACTTCTGTATTCTAAGGACCCAGCACTGTAACTGACACATGGAATGTGAGCAATAAAATTTGTTGAAAGTATAGATGAGTCCCAGTGATTCTAAGGATAATTATAAAGCCAACACAGAACAAAAATCTGCCAAGATCTATGGCAGTAATTTTCATAAGATGAAAGTCCGGACCTCAGACTAGTGATATAATTACAGAATTTATCTAGTTTTAACCATTTACATATCATATTCTTACATTTAAGCATAGTACCTACATTAGACATACTGTTAAATGACTTTAATATGGATAGGAAATCCCTCTGATAAACTTCTGTGCCATATTATTTACAAAACACAATTCTGAGAGCATTTTTTATAAAGACAAAGTTAAGGGCAATTTCAGAATCACTAGCTACTAAAATTATTATTTATATTTTTCCATAGATGGGGAGGACAGTCATAGTACTGTGGCTCTCTCTCTGTAATCTGTTGTTGCTGTCTTCTGTACCCCCAAGAAGAACAAAATCCATTTTATTAAAGAAGGGAATGTAACATTTAGCATAGTGCAGCTTCCACAAAATCAACTCTCTCTCTCTCTCTCTCTCTCTCTCTCATTTTTTATTTGAGGTTTTGGATTTTTTAACCTAATGATGATTTTGTTTTCTTTTTTTTTTTTTTAACTGTATCAAATGTTTATGCATTTTTTCAGGTTCTCTTTATTGAGATAAAATCAATAAGAGTCATGTGAGTGAAAATACGTTCTTAGATAAATTTATAAATTTGTGCCTGAATTGAAATTTAAGTAAATTGGCATGAAATTTGTAAGTATAACATTAGAAGGAATATTCACAGGAGCTCAAAAATGGTTGCACGTGTTTATCCTATAAGTGGTCTATGATCAAAACAGACTGTATGTATGTCCAAACAGAAATACAACCGTTTAAATCACATCCCATGCCAAGCCATATAACAACTGGCCAATCCAATAAGTGCATTAAAATAATTCTTCTTTTCAACAGGTTCTTAAATCAACATGTAGAAAAATGAAAACTTATCTTTAATTCCAAGAAACCTGGACAGTTAGTAGTTAAAGCAAATGTGTTGTTCTACTGGCCTAAACCTGGTTATAAATAGCAGTCAGACTTGAGAAGGCCCCTGGACATGGAACAGACTTTCTATATATAGCTTTTCCTCTCTGTAAAGGCTTTTAGAAGAATGCTATCTTTTGTGAAAACTTGGCCTTTATAAAGGCACAAAAACACAAAGGTCAGGAACTCATAGACCTTGAAAAGATTTTAAATGTTTTCTGTAGCCTAAGAACCCACATTTTGGAGACATAAAAGCTAAAGCCCAATGATTAAATATTATTTTCCCAGTATTGAATGTCAAACAAGTAGTGATGATGGCACTCAAACCTCTGTCTTCTAAATCCCTTGAGTGTGGCATATATGACAAATTACAGTTACTGCTTATTTTCATTGTCCACAACACCACATTCCCACTATGCCTCATCCCTCTTTGCTTCTTTATGAGGAATTATAACAGTATTTGCAAACTTTATTCATAATTAAAATTATTTAATTTTGCTTTTTGTAACTTATTTTAAAATGTTATCTCTATGTTTAAAAAGTGTAGAGGCATTTTCCTTCCTTTTTGAAATGCCTCTGCCCTGCATTCATGATCTTTTACTATTGAACTATTATACAGCAGTAAGCACAGAAACACATTTTAGTAAAGCCAACAAGGTTGGGGAAATAGTTGTCATAAAGGAAGATGGAGACAGGGAAGAGAGAAGAGAAATTTAATTTGAAAAATTAATGGCAAATTGGATAATGTTTAGCTGTACCTAATACAATATAGCCCTCCTTATTTTAAATTCCAGGTTAACTTTTGTTGTTTGCATTGTCACAGACTAAGGAGTAAACAAAGCAACATGATTTTTTTGTTTCACCATTTTGTATTGATTTCCTAAAATTTTCTTCAAGACTTTTTTGAATAAATTTAAAAAGATGTGTATTTAAATTATTTTTCCACCTTGCTTGCACTTTAATAACTTGGTAAATGGCATTTAAACTCTATAGTTATGATTAACCCTGTCTCACATTTTGTTAAACCACTAGAAATTGTGTGTGTGTGCATGTGTGCACACACACACATACTTTGCTGTCAACTGGTGTGCTGCCTTTGCAACCAATAAAATAGAATTCTCAATTAAAAACATGTATTATAATCTAGACAAAAATAAGATATGATAGTGCACCCAGCCATTGGTAAAAGTCACTGTAGGTGATTTGCACATGCAGCATGGGTGAAGGGCTCTCTTAAGATGAAGTAATTAAATAGATGTATAACTAAACATGGCTCTAATTTTATATCTGAAACCTGTTTTATTTAGTTCTTTTGCAAGTGCCTGTTCTATGTGTTTTTGTGGCAGTCTGCCACTGCCTGGTGAGGATGACCCTGTCTTGCAGAAGTCTTTGGGTCGCGGCTGAAAGAAATAATCTGTCCCAGACACAATCTTTTGCCTAGGAGAAGAGACATGGCAATTTTCTCAAGAGAAAAAGAGCCCTGAACCCTCTTTCCTTGTGCCTTTTACTGAGGAAGATATTCCTAGGGGTATACAGTCAGGATACATAAATCACCAATTAACCTCAAAAGCTTAGGTTACTACCAGTTTCTAGGGATTTGTCGTCGTCGGCAGCTGTCCGTCTCGAGAGACGATGGTGTAGCTTCTTAAGAGTCTATCTGCACCGCCGAGAATGGTTGTGCAGTCCAACTCGGGAGTGACACGGTATCTGTCTCCTCCCGTGTTGAATCGACATCTTGTGATGACGCTGGAGTGTCCTCTCCAGTGAAGCTGAAGCTACAGAGCCTGGGCAGGGTGATATGGAGGGTCTGCTGTTGCCCATGCAGCAGACCCCACCTCTCTTTGCAGCTGAAGGGTCCAAGGGAAAGACGGAGTCGATACAGCTTGGCTTCAGGTGCGCCGCAGGAGTTGCCGGTGTTGACTATAACGTCAAACCGCCTTAGGGACTCCGGCTCCGGATTTTCTGTCGGGGTTTACTCCCTTAGCCTTTCCCCTGAAGAGGTATGCCGCAAGGCAGCGGAGGTTTTTTGGAGTCAGAGTTTTCCTTCTCTGATGTGCCCTGACTGGAAGATCGAACCAGCGACACTTAGCTCGCAGGCCGACGCTCAATCCACTGAGCCAAACCAGCCAGGGATTACAGATAACTATAAAAGGAGCACAGTGATCGCTTTAGGTCAAGGTCCGCTGGACACTCTGGCACCAGATTATCACCAGGTACAGATTTTCATACATTTTTTTCAGTCTGATATTTTGGGTATTTTGTTTATGACAAGCATGAGATACACAGAGCAGAGCAAGCTTCAAAGCATAATATACATTCTTTAAGCTTGATTTCCCACGAGAAACCTCAATGCAACTATCAGGTCACACCTGCCTCCAGCTTTCCTGGTTTTCCAGTTGAGACTTACAGGCCTTTTGCAAGGCCTAGCTCACAGTGAGGCTACAGATCCCGAAACCACACAAAGTGGTCCCCTGCATGTTTTTATTCTTTGGTTGTGCCATAACAATGTCAAAAGCTGGCATGAATTGATGAAATGATATGCAAAAATGACAGTCTAGAAAATAGGAGTACATGAGGTCTTCTAATTAACATTCAAATAAGTTTATACAAATATAGGAATTAGATAAATATATTAATAATTAATACTCAAAATAAAAATCTGTTAGTCATGTTCATATGAGAGAAATCATAATTGGTACCACAAGGTAATAAATTCAAGAATTTTTTTTTTAAGTTCCAAAATATTCTTTAATGAAAAGATTTTTGGCATGGAAAGGCCAGGGAGAGGCTGCTCCCAGGCCTGGCTGAGTGGCCAGTGTGGGCTCGGCCTCAGCAGCGGCTGCCACTCACATGGTGGTGATGGATCAGGTCATCTCCATCCTCATCGTCGTCATCCTCAACCACAGTCACCGAGTGCACCAGCTTGCGCATGGCTACCTCTTCCCCAGTGGAGTTGATGAGAGCCATGTGTAGGCTATTTCCACAGCCCCAGATGTTCTGTACCTTCCATACCAAGTGGGTAGGGGGGCTATGGGTGGCCCCAACTCCTGCAGCCCAGATCGTCACCACTTGCCCAACCTTCAGTGTGAACTTTGGTGGGAAGCGGTAGGTCAGCAAGGGATTATCTCCGTTTGGCGCTTGATCTGCCAGTTGCCCATGGACTGGTCCTCATTGGACTTGTTGCGCAGCCGCACAAACTTGCCTTCCTCGTCTACCTCTTCCACAGCCACGCACCCGCTGGTGCGAGCATGCTGTGAGAAGCTGCCTCAGCTGACTCCAGCTTGTGCTTCTTGGTGATGCTGCCCCTACACTGTGTCTGCAACGAGTGGGAGGAGGCAAGGCCAGAGCTGCACTGTGAGCTGGGGCTGAGGGACAGGCATAGCTTCTCCTCCTCGCCCTCCAGGAGCTTGCGATAGGTGTGGATCTCCATGTCAAGTGCCAGCTTGATGTCCAGCAGCTCTTGGTACTCGTCCAGTTGCTGCTGCGTTCTTGCCTGCATAGCTGCCATTTCCCGCTCCTTCTCGGCCAGCAGTCACTGGCTGGTGTCCTGCTCATGGGCAAGTGAATCCTCCAGGTCCCGCAGCTTCGTTTCCTTGGCTGCCAGCTGCCTGTGCAGCTGGCTGAGCTGGGCTGAAAGGCTGTCAATGCGAATTCGGGACTGCTGCAGCTCCTCGTGGGCAGCCCCCACTAGGTTGCTGTTCCTCTCAGCTGACTGCCTGGCATTATCCAGCTTAGCAGAATATGTCTTCTCCAGCTCCTTCTTGTACTGTTCCACCTGGTCCTCATGTTGGGCACAGAGCTCCTGCAGGGCATCTGCCAGCCGTCTCTCAGACTCGCGCTGCTTCCCATTATCGATCTCCACCAGCCGGGTCTCATGGTGGCGCTTGGTCTCATGCAGCTCCTCACTGTAGATGTTCTTCTGGAAGTCCAACTCCTCCTTCAGGGTCTGCAGCCTGTTCTCAGCATCTACTCACTGCAGCATCTCATCTTGAAGTTGCATCTTGGCCTCACTGAGGGCTGTCTCAAGCTTGGCCACTTGACCCTCCAGAGCTTGCCCTCCAGCGTGCGCTTCTCACTGAGAGCAGTGCTCAGTGCGGCCTCTTTGGAGTTGAGCAGAGTCTCCAGGTCCTTGAGGCGGGCCTGAGTGGCCATCAAGTCTCCCTCCTTCTTGGTATTGCACGCTTTAAGCTCCTTAAACTCCTCTCGTACTTGGCTCAGCTCCAGCTGCAGGCGGGCGCACTTCTTGGCGACTGAGTCAAGGGTTTTGCGGGCATCGCTGAGCTCAGCCTCATAGGCCGCCTTGATGCCAGACACCTCTAGGCTGATTACCTCTCAGACTCGGTGATGCGAAGGTGCAGACCTGCGATCCCTGTCTCCAGCGAGCGCACACGGTCAATGTGTACCGCCAAGCGGTCGTTGAACTCTTGCAGGTCCTCCTTCTCCTGCAGCTGGGTGATTCGGGTGGGCGACAGCGGAGTGGAGCTGGCCTGAGCCCCGCTGCAGGTGGCGCGCCTCTGCGACGGGGTCTCCATGGCCGGCAGGGTGGCAGCGCTGCCCGCAGGGCAGGGGTCCCGGGAAGGGCGCGGGGCTTGGGCCAGACACAGATGACTCGGAATTGGAGCATGCCGGCTGGCTGGCTCTCTCGGCTTGCTCTCTGCAGACGTGGATATCTGGGCTGGGCGCTGTCGGACCTGGGATCAGGGTTGGCTGCTGTGGCTGCAGCACTCCCTCGAACACTTCAAGAATACTTATTTGTTATATATTTACTTAGTACTCTGCACTGGGCATATAATCTTTTTCTGAAATTTGAGCACAAAATAGAAAAATAGAAATTCTTTACACTTAAGTAGTTTTTTTTACTACAGTTAATGAAAAGTTTCTATTTCGAGATATTTTAATTCCCGAGTTGATTATAACTTCATCAGGTAAGGTTTTTTTTATTTGTTAAAACCAGTGTTTAGTACTTTACTTTTTTAATGTACCAAGTAATAAAATATAGTCAGAATGATAATTTCCAATACTTAAGAGTTGGTAGTAGAGATGATCTATATTGATAGTTAAGTGATTTTAATAGTCTACAAAATGTCATAATGTCTTCCAGATAACTTGTCTCCTTGACCAAAATGTACCTATTAATCTCTTGCTTTGCAAAATTTTTAAAATTTTATTATTATAGTGACTATACAACATCTTTTAACTCATATTTTAAGATACTTTAAGTGGATTATTTCCTTTTAAACTATTTATTAATATATCCATGATATAATATGTGAATGGTAATGTATATTACTTTTTATTTTTATTGCATTTTTCCATTACCATTTATCCTCTTCTGTAACCTCTTCTACCTCCACCCACCTCCCACTCTGCCACAATCACCACACTGTTGTCCATGTCCATGAGTTCTTTTTCTTTTTTGCTCAACACTTCTACCCCCTGACCCCACAACTCCAGAGCTGTGAGCCTGCTCTTATAGTCTGTCTCTATTTTGCTTCTTATTTCAGTTTGTTCATTGGATTCCACACATGAGTAAAATCATATGGTAACTTTCTTTTTCTGACTGGCTTATTTCACTTAGTGTAATGTACTCCAGGTCCACTCATGCTATTACAAAGGGTAAATTTTTCTTTTTTATGGCCAAGTAGTATTCCGTTGTGTAAATATACCATAGTTGTTTTATCCACTCATCTACTGATGGACACTTCAGCGCCTCCAAATCTTGGCTACTGTAAATAACACTGTAATGAACATAAGGGTGAATATATTCTTTCAAATTAATGTTTTGGGGTTGTTCAGATAAATTCCCAGAAGTGGGATCACTGGGTCAAAAGGAAATTCCACTTTTAAGTTTTTGAGGTAACTCCATATGGCTTTCCAGAGTGGCTACACCAATTTCACATTCTCACCAACAGTGCAAAAGTGTTTCCCTTTCTTCACATCCTCCTCAGCACTTGTCATTTGTTGATTTATTGATTGCCATTCTGACAGGTGTGAGATGATATCTTCTTGTGGTTTTAACTTGCATTTCTGTGATGATTAGTGATGTTGAACATCTTTTCATATGTCTGTTGGTCATCTGTGTATTCTCTTTGAAGACGTGTCTATTCAAACCCTTTACCCATCTTTTAATTTGATTGTTTGTTTTTTGGTGTTGGGTTTTATAAGTTAATTATAAATTTTGGATATTAACCCCTTATTAGATGTATTGGCAAATATGTTATCCCATTAAGTGTATTGTCTTTTCATTTTGTTGTTGGTTTCCTTTACTGTGCAAAAGTTTTTTAGTTTGTTGTAGTCCCATTTATTTATTTTTTCTTTTTTTCCTCTTGCCCAAGGAAACATATCAAAAAATAAAATATTGTTATGAGCAGTGTCCAAAATTTTACTGCCTATATTTTCTTCTAGGATTTTTATGGTTTTGAGTATAACATTTAAGTCTTTAATCTTTAATCCATTTTGAGTTTATTCTTGTATATGGCATAAGAATATTGAAGAAGATACAAATAAGTGAACACATATACTGTGTTCATGGATAGAAAGAATTAACATCATTAAAATGTCCATACTACCCAATGCAACTTACAGACTCAATGCAATGCCTATCAAGATACCAATTACATATAGAGTTGGCCAAAAGGTTTGGTTATTTTTTCCATAAAATGACTCTAGTAGGCCTTAGTTGTCTTGAACTTTACTTGAAACAATTTTGTTAGATTGTATTGTGACAGTTATCATATCAGCCTACATTTAAAAATTTTATCAAAATTGGTGAATTATGTGTACCCATTTTAATATTAAAGATAGAAGAAAATAAGCAACATTTTTGGCATATTATCTTTTATAATTTCAAGAAAGGTAAAAACACAACTGAAAAGCAAAAAAAGATTTGTGTACTGTATGGAGAAGGTCCTGTGATTGATGATGTGTCAAAAGTGGTTTGTAAAGTTTTGTGCAGGAGATTTCTCACTGGACAATGCTCCATGGTCAGGTAGATCAGTTAAAATTGATAGTGATCAAATTGAGACATTAAGGGAGAACAATCAGCATTATACCATGTGGGAGGAAGCCAACATACTCAAAATATCCAAATCAAGAGTTGAAAATTATTTGCACCAGCTTGGTTATGTTAATTATGTTGATGTTTGAGTTCCACATAAGTTAAGCAAAAACAAAACAAAACAAAACAAAACAAAAAACACACAAAAACAACAGCAACAACAACAAAACCTTTTGGTCTTATTTCCACATGTGATTCTCTACTTAAAAGTAACAAAAATGTTCTGTTTTTAAAACAAATTGTGACAGGTGAACAAAAGTGGATACTTTGCAATAATATGAAACAGAAGAGATCTTGGGACAAATGAAATGACCATCACCAACCACACCAAAGGCCATTCTTCATCCAAAGAAGGTGATGTTGTGTATGTGGCAGGATTGGAAGGAAGTCCTCTATTATGAGCTCCTTCTGGAAAACAGAGCAATTAATTTCAACAAGTACTGCTCCCAATTAAATCACCTGAAAGTAGCACTAAACAAAAAGCATCCAGAATTATTCAACCAAAAATGCATAATCTTCTATCAGGGTAATGAAAGACCACATGCTTCTTTGATGACCAGGAAAAAACTGTTACAGTTTGATGGAGAAGTTCTGATTCATGTACCAGACACTGCACCTTCGGATTTCCATTTATTTTGGTATTTACAAATTACCTTCATGGAAAAATGTTCAATTCCCTAGAAGACTGAAAAAGGCACCTGGAAAAGTTCTTTGCTCAAAATGATGAAAATTTTGGGAAGATTTAATTATGAAGTTGCCTGAAAGCTGGCAGAAGGCAGCAGAACAAAACAATGAATACATTGTTCAATAAAGTCATTCATGAAAATGAAAAATGTGTATTTTATTTTTACATAAAAACAACAAGTTTATTGGCCAACCCATATTTTACAAACTAGAACAAATTATATGGAACCACAAAAGACCCTGAATAGCAACAGCAATCCTAAGAAACAAGAACAAAATTGGGAGAATCATGCTAACTAACATCAATCTATACTATAAGGCCATAGTAATCAAAACAGTGTGTAAAAACAGACATATGTATCAATGAAACAGAATAAAAGCCAAGAAATAAACCCATGACATTATAGTCAATTAATATTTGACAAAGGAGGCAAAAACATACAATGGGTTAAAGACAGTTATTCAATAAATGATGTTAAGAAAATTGAAGAGAGAATGCACAAAACATGAAAATACTGTAATTCTTTTAAAATTATTTTTATTGGTAATTCTTTTTTTAAATTGTTGTTCTATTACAGTGTACATTTTAACCCCATTGCTCTCCCCTATCCTCCCACCCCCTCTTCTCTCGTAGTCAATCCCACACTGTTGTTCATGTCCATGGGTCATTTACACTAGTTCGTTGGCCACTTCCCCTTCCTTCCCCTCTATTCCCCTTCCCCTTTCTCCTCTGGTAACTGTCAGTCTGTCCCTTGTTTCCTTGACTCTGCTTCTTTTTGTTCATTAGTTTGTTTTGTTTATTAAGTTTCTGTATTAGGTGAGATCATATGGTATTTGTCTTTCACCGCTTGGCTTATTTCACTAAGCATGAAACTCTCCACTTCCATCCATGTAGTCATGTAGGGTAGAAGTTCCTTCTTTCTTTCTGATGCATAGTATTACTTTGTGCCAATGTACCACTGTTTTTTGATCCACTCATCTACTGATGGGCACTTAGGCTGTTTTCGGCACTTGGCCCTTGTAAATAGTGCTGCTATGAACATAGGGGTGCATAGGTTCTTTTGAATTGGTGTTTCATAATTCCTCAGGTATAATCCCAAAATGAAATCATTGGATCAAAAGGCAGTTCCATTTTTAGTTTTTTGAAAAAATTTAATATTGTTTTCCACAGTGGTTGCACCAGTCTGCATTCCCTCCAACAGTGCAATAGGGTTCCTTTTTCTCCACAACCTTGCCAGCACTTGTTGTTTGTTGCTTTGTTAACGAAGGCCATTCTGACTGGTGTGAGGTGGTATCTCATTGTGGTTTTTATTTGCACCTCTCTGATGGCTAGTGATGTTGAGCATCCTTTCATATGCCTATGGGCCCTCTGTAGTCCTCCTTGAAGAAATGTTTGTTTAGATCCTTTGCACATTTTTAATTGGATTGTCTGTCATCCCGGAGTTGAATCATATAAGTTCGTTATATACTTTGGAGGTCAAACCTTTTTCTGAAATATCACTGGCAAATATGTTTTCCCACACAGTTGGTTCCCTTTTCATCTTGCTGATGTTTTCTTTCACAGAGCAGAAAGGTTTTTGTTTGATGTAGTCCCATTCTTTTATTATTTCCTTTATTTCCCTTGCCCAAGGAGATATATCAGCAAAAATATTGCAGCATGAGATATCTAAAATTTTCATGCCTATGTTTTCCTCTATGAATTTTATGGTGTCATGGCTTACATTTAAGTCTTTTATCCGTCCTGAGTTTATTCTGGTGTATGGTGTAATTTGGTGGTCTATTTTCATTTTTTTTGCATGTCCCTGTCCAATTCTCCCAGCACCATTTGATGAAGAGGCTATTTTTACTCCATTTTATCCTGCTTTCCCATTTGTCAAATATTAATTGGCCATAGAGACCTGGGTTTATTTCTGGGCTTTTGATTCTGTTTCATTGATTTGTTTGTCTGTTCTTATGCCAGGGTCAAACTGTTTTGATTAAAGTGGCCTTGTTTGGTAGCTTGATATCCGTTATTGTGATTCCTCTTACTTCTTTCTCAAGATTGCTAGGCTATTCAGGGTTATTTTTGGTTCCATATCACTCTTTGAAGTACTTTTTCTAGCTTTGTATAATATGTCATTCATATTTTAATAAGGATTGCATTGAATCTATAAATTGCTTTTGGTAGTATGATCATTTTAATGATGTCAATTCTTCTCATCTATGAACATGGAATATGCTTTCATTTATTTGTATCTTCCTTAATTTCTTTCTTCTCTGTTCTGTAGTTTTCAGAGTATAGGTCTTTTACCTCCTTGGTTGTGTTTATTGCCAAATCCTTTATTTTTCTTGTTGCCGTAGTAAATGGGATTTTTTCCTAATTTCTCTGATATTTTATTGTTGGTGTACAGAAATGTCTTCAATTTCTGAGTATTGACTTTGTATCCCACTATTTTGCCAAATTCACTAATTAGGTTGAATAGTTTTTGGTGGAGTCGATAGGGTTTTCTACGTACACTTTCATGTCATCTGCAAATAATGACAGTTTTACTTCCTCTTTTCCAATTTGGATGCCTTTTATTTCTTTTTCTTGTCTAATTGCTGTGGCTGGAATTTCCAAAACTATGTTGAATAGAAGTGAAGAGAGTGGACATCTTTGTCCTGTTTGATTTTAGGGGGATAGCTTTAAGTTTTTGCCCATTGAGTATGATGTTGGCTGCAGGTTTCTTATATGTGACCTTTATTATATTGAGGTATGCACCCTCTATTCCCACTTTGCTGAGCAGTTTTATCATATAGGGTGCTGTACTTCATCAAATACTTTTTCAGCATCTATTGATATGATCGTGTTATTTTTTTCTTCATTTTATTTGTGGTGTATTACATAATATTTATGATTTGCGAATATTATAACTTTCTTGCATCATTGGGAGAAATTGTGGTGTATGATCTTTTTAATGTATTGCTGGATCCAGTTTGCCAATATTTTGTTGAGAATTTTAGCACCTATGTTAATCAGCGATATTGGCCTATAGTTTTCTTTCTTTGTTGTATCTTCACCTGGTTTTGGAATTATAATAATATTGGCCTCATAGAAAGAATTTGGGAGTCTTCCCTCTTCTTGGATATTTTGGAATAATTTGAGAAGGATAGGAGTTAGTTCTTCTTTAATGTTTCACAAAATTCTCCTGTGAAGCCATCCAGTCTGGGGTTTTTGTGTGCTGCGATTTTTTTTTTTTTAATTACTGCTTCAGTTTCACTAGTTGTTATCAGTTTATTCAGGTTTTCTGCTTCTTCTTGGTTCAGTTTTGGAAAGTTATACACTTCCAAAAATTTATTCATTTCACCCAGGTTGTCAAATTTCTTGTCATATAGTTCTTCATAGTAATTTCTTACAATCCTTTGTATTTCTGTGGTATCTGTTGTGACTTTTCCTCTTCGTTTCTGATTTTCTTTATTTGGGTCCTCATTTTTTCTTGAGTCTCGTTAAAGACCTGTTGATTTTGTTTATCTTTTCTAAGAACCAGCTCCTGGTTTTATTGATCCTTTACCTTGTTCTTTTAGTCTTTATGTCATTTAATTCGGTTCAGATCTTGTTTATTTCCTTCCTTTTACTTGCCCTGGGCTTTGTTTGTTGTTGTTTCTCTAGTTGTTGTAGATGTATGGTTAGGTTGTTTATTTCATATCTTTCTGTCTTTTTTAGTTAGGCCTGTATTGTTACGAAGTTCCCTCTCAGGACTACCTTCACTGTGTCCCATAGGTTTGGGAGGTTGTCTGTTTATTTTCACTTGTTTCCAGAAACTTTTTTGATTTCTTCCTTGATCTCATTGTTAACCCATTCATTGTTTAATAGCATGTTATTCAGCCTCCATAAATTTGAATGATTTGGGTCTTTTTTCTTGAAGTTGGTTTTTAGTTTCAAGCCATTGTGATCTAAGAAGATAGTTGATATAATTTCACTTCTCTTGAATTTGTTGAGGCTTGTTTTGTGGCCTACCATGTGGTCTACCTTTGAAAATGTTCCATGTGCATTTGAAAAGAATGTATATTTTGCTTTTTCTGGGTGAAAGATTGTGCATATATCAATTAAATACATTTGATCTAGAGTGTTGTTCAATGCCTCAATATCTTTGGTGTTTCTTTGCTTCTAAGATCTGTCCATTGTAGACAATGGGGTATAAAAATCCCCTACTATAACTGTGTTGCTGTCGATATCCTTCTTGAAGTTCTTCAAGGTTTCCTTATATATTTGGGTGCTCCTATGTTGGGTACATATATGTTTACAAGGATTATATCTTCTTGATAGATTGTTCCCAAAGTATTATGAAATGTCCTTATCTTCCTTTTATGACCTTTGCTGTGAAATCTATTTTGTCTGATATAAGTATTGCTACCCTAGCTTTTTTTTTATGTTTCCTTGAAATGTTTCTTTCCATCCCTTCACTTTCAGTCTTTGTAGATCTTTTGTTCTGAGGTGGGTCTCTTTTAGACAGCATACATGTGATTCATGTTTTTTTTTTTTTTATCTATTTAGCTACCCTATGTCTTTTGATTGGTGCATTCAATCCATTTACATTTAAGTTTATTATTGATATGTACTTATTCATTGTCATTTTTCCCCTTTGTACCTATGCTCCTCTCTATCTCCCTGTTTCTTTGTCTTTCTGAGGCAAACCCTTTATCAACACTGGTTTGGTAGAGACGTATTCTTTTAGATTTCTTTTGTCTGGGAAACTCTTTATTTCACCTTTCATTTTGAATGAGAACCTTGCTGGGTAGAGTAGTCTTGGTTATATGCCTTTGCTTTTCATTGCTTAGATTATTTTCTGCTCTTCCCTTCTGGCTTGTAGTGTTTCTGTTGAGAAATCTGCTGATAGCCTTATCAGAGCTCCCTTGTATGTTATTAGCTATTTCTCTCTTGCTGCTTTTAGGATTCTCTCTTTGTCTTTGATTGCCATTTTAATTATGATATGTCTTGGAGTGGGAATGTTTGGGTTCATCTTCACTGGGACCCTCTGTGTTTCTAGGACTTTCATGACTTTTTCTCTCAAGTTAGGGAAGATTTCTGTCATTACTTTTTCAAACAGGTTTTCTATGCCTTGCTCCTCTTCTTCTCATTCTGGTATCCCTGTGATATGGATTTATTACGTTTCATGTTTTCCTGCAGTTCTCTTAAAACTTCATCATTTTTTCTTAGGTTTTTTTTTTTTTAATTTTATTTCATTGTCTGGAAATTTTTTCTATGTTGTCCTCCAGCTCACTGATCTGATCCTCTGCTTCATCTAGCCCACTTCTGATTCCTTCTACTGTGTTCCTCAATTCAGAAATTGTATTCTTCATTTTCTCCTGCCTCTTATTGATAGTTCCTATGTTCTTTATAAGGCTGGTGTAGTTTACAGTAAATTCCTTGTAGCTTCCCAGTATTTCTTCCTAGTTCCCATGGAGTTCTTTGTTGTTTTCTTTGAGCTTGGTGAACTTATTGTGCTTCCCTATAATAATTATTTTGAATTCCATGTCTGATAGTTTGCTTGCCTCTATTTCATGTAGCACTTTTTCTGGGGACTCCTCCTTTCCTTTTGATGGGGAGTTGTTTCTTTGTCTCCCCATTTTAGGTGACTCTTCTTGTTTGTTTCTCTTTCTTAGAATGATCTGCTTTGAAATCCTGTCTTCATGGTATAATCTTTTGTGGTACAAGACCTGTGGGATTCAGTGGTGCAGTCTTCTTGACCTTCTTAACTTGATGCACTTGAGATGCCCTATATGCCATTTATTTGGACTACGTGGTTGTTATTGGGTGTTGGTTGTTGTGTTGCTCCTGGTGGGTACTTCCCTCTGACTAGCTGACTGGGAGTCACTCCTCCCACCACGTCTTGTATACTGTTGTAGAGGTGCACTTTCTTTAGTTCCTGGATCTGCCCTTGGTAATGTCAGATTAAGTCCCAGTCTGTTCAAGACTATCAGAGACCAGTGTCTTTGTCTGTCTCCTTCCGTTATTAATCTATTCAATCTGTGATCAGAGTCAGGCTTAAGCACAGATGGGTGGAGCAGATTAATTCCTGTGGGCAAGACTATTGCTTTCTCTCAGGCTGACGCCACCTGGAGGGGAGTGGTGTGCCTACAGTATGGGAAATGAGTCAGCACTGGGATCCCATTAGCTGCTCCCTCAGTTCTTTCCTCAAAGGCACCACCCCAAACTCTCCCTAAGTGTCTCTAGTCCACCAGGGTAAGTGGGTGCCAATGTATTTTCATGCATGCCCCCTTTAAGGATCTCTCTATGTCTCCTGCCATCTCTCAGGCTGCCAAAAAAATCTGCAGCTTTTTGTTTTTCAGAGATGGGTACTATTTTACTCTTGGCTCTGTTGCTGTAGGCTGGGAAGCTAGCTGAGGGTTTAGACCCCACCTTTCTCTGGAAAAACCCCCAGCTTCTAAGATATTTCTCCATTCCTTCAGCTGCCACCTGTTGAAGCCAAGCCAGCCCTCTTGTATCTCCTCAGTTCATACCAGTCACATTGTGATAAAGCAGCCTCTTCTATCTGTCCTGAAAATAAAATAATTTTCAATGGCTAAATTAATGTTTTATTAACTACTTAAATTTTTTAAATTCATATAGCTGTTCTTCAGCATTCCCTTTATTCTCTAGAGCCTATCCTACTGACTTCAAATGCTTGAAAAATCAGAAAATCCCATTTAAAGTGAATGTGTGGAAAATACTTCAAATAACATAATGATGGTACAGAAAAAGACTATTAAACTTTTTGCTTAAGATAATCATATTAATAAAGAGATTAATCAACAATTCTAATATTCAGACATATAATAAGGATAAATACATTAATTGTAATATTGAGTGATGACATTTTCAATAGAGGAAGATATTAAATACTATATAGGAAACTAATATCTACAAAGTGGAAAAATTGGTAATGATTACACATATATTTAAAGTATTTTCAGGAGAGGAGGAAGATGGTGGAGGAGTGAGGGGAGGCTGTGCTCTCAGGCTCCTGAGACCCTTCTGTAGTTTGAACTAATTTCAGACAGAACATCTCAGTGAGCAGCTGGACACTGGCAGGAGTCGAACCTTGGCACTGCTGCATTAGAGAAAAACCATCTGGGAACAACCTGTTTAGTGAGGATGGCAGAAGAAAAAGGGATGAAACAGGATACCTGACTGGGGTGGCTGCCTGAGCTGCAGCTGGAAGAACACAAAGGCTTTTTGGTGACCACAGACTTCCCCAGAGGGGAGTAAGGAGGAAAGCAGATCTCTGCCTACTGGCAGAAATGAAACTTGACCAGGTGGCATTGATGCTGGAAGACGGGAGACAGCGTGCTGTTGTGCAAGTGAAAATGTCATTTTTCCTTTGTATTTTTTTCTTGTGAGCTGTGGAGAGGGGGGTAAGTTTGGGGGTGATAGGACATTCTTGAGGAGTGCAGGCACAGAAGTGTACTTGCCCACTCCCCAACCCTCCCCCAGGGTCTCGCGGGCACACATAGGGAAATGCCCTTATTCACTGGCCCAGGTGCACAGAGCTGAGCGTCCAGGTGTCCCTCAGACACACCCCAACAGACATAAGATCAGTGCCCCAATGGGTGCAGGGAGGGCCCACTGGACACGCAGAAGACTGTGAGCAGTCACCCCTGGCCAGCTCCAGTGGGTGCCAGGCCAGAGTGCCAGGCCAGAGCACAGAGCACTTGCTCAGGCTCTGCTCATGCCCACTCAGGCAGGTGCGGGAATGGGTGGCTGCAGCCTGAGAACAGCGGGCAGCAGTGAATCACAGACACTCACTTCTACTGAGCACAAGTGTCAGGGGCCCCGCCCTAAGAGATGAGAGACCACTCCCGACCATGGTGCTGCAGGCCTGAGGCCAGCTCCCCGGCCGCCTTGGGTGCGCAGTGGTGCACACAGGTGCGCAAATGCAAAAGCACCCACCAATCGCTCACTTCCACTGTGCACAGTGTCTGGGGCCCAACACTGGGAGGCGAGAGACCAACTCCTGGAAAGAGGCTTGGCAGGCCTGAGGTGGGCGATCGGGCGTCTTGCGCGCAGAGGCACTTCAGCTAGCTTCAATGGGCGCCAAAGGAATGTGCCATGCCGGTCATCACACCCACATCTCTGCTGCAAGGAATAGGAACCTCTGACCCGCCATATAAGACCAGCTGTGGATGCAGAAAAAGAAGAGGACACACAAAGGCCGAACTGAGTAAAAACATTGCTTTTTTTTTTTTTCCTTTTTCTTCCTGGAAAAAAAAGAAAAAAAAATTATATCTCTAATTTGTTTCATGCAATCTCTCCTTCTCATCCTTCCTCTTTAATGTTGTTTATTTGTTTGTGGGTCTAGTTTAGCCTCTCTTTCACTCTAAATAAATAGAATATAACTACTATATAAATCGAATACAATACAATTCCACTTTCCTACTATATTCTGCACTCTACCCTTTTTTCTTCTATAGTTATTAACATACGATGTAAATATTACCTACTGTCTTGCACAGTCTCAACTATTATTAATATATTATCTTATCCCTCAAAAATAATATTTTTCCTCCCTAAAAACAACTCTTATCTATTCTTCCTATAGTGTAAAAGCTCTAATCTCTCTACATTTATATTAATACTGGCTCGTTGGCTGACGATAGCGGGATAGAGGGTGGGGGATATTTTTGAGGGTGCGGGTCTCCTGCCTGGGCTGTGTGTTTATGTTTTTAACAGCATCTCCACAAAAGAACTCAAGACAAAGTGGACAGAGTGACTCTCAATCAACTAGCCAGAAGGAAGATCCTAAGAAAGAGCATCTGAAATATAACCAGACAGCATAAACAAACAACATAAAGGGTACCCCAAGAACATCAGACTCAGAATATCAAAGAGACTGCACCACTGAAACCCCCAGATCTCCCATAAAGAATCTCAAACCACAAAGGTGGGAAGTCAAAGCACACAAACCCAAAAAACAAACATAAACAAGAAGAATCCAACATGGTAAGACACAGAAACAACATCTCAATGAAAAGAAAAGAGGAATCCCCAGAAAGAGAGGTAGATGGAATAGACATAGCCCAAATGTCAGACATGAAATGCAAAACAATGGTGGTGAAGAAGCTCAATATACTCGACAACCTTAAAAACAACTATGACAATGTCCAAGGAAGTTACCAACAGCTCCAAGAAAATTACAGGGAACTTGCAGAGAACTACAGCAGCATAAAAAAAGACATAGAAACTATCAACAAGAACAAGGAAGAAATGAAAAATGCAATCTCTGAAATGAAAAACACAGTAGAATCAGTCAAAAGCAGATTAAACGAAGCAGAGGATTGGCTTAGTGAGTTACAAGATAATGTAGAAAAATATTCTCAGATGATACAGCAAAATGAAAAAAGATTGAAAAAGTATGAAGAAGAGGTAAGGGAATTACAGGATAGCATAAGGAACAACAATATCAGAGTCATTGGAATGAAATAGGGATGAGAAGAACAAAGAATAAAAAAACTAATAGGAGAAATAATGACAGAAAATTTTCCCAACATGATGAGAGAAAAAGTTATGCAAGTACAGGAAGCACAGAGAGTTCCAATAAAGAGGAACCAAAAAAAAAAAAAAAAAAAAAACCCACTCCAAGGCATATCATAGTTAAAATGGCAACATTCCAAGACAAAGAGAGAATCCTAAAAGCAGCAAGAGAAAAACAGCAAATAACATACAAGGGAGCTCCAATAAGGCTAGCGACCGATTTCTCAACAGAAATGTTACAAGCCAGAAGGGAATGGTCAAAAATATTTTAAGCAATGAAAAACAAAGGCCTACAACCAAGAATACTCTACCCAGCAAGGCTCTCATTCAAAATAGAAGGTGAAATAAAAAGTTTCCCAGACAAAGGAAGACTAAAATAGTACATCTCCACCGAACCAGCATTGCAAGAGATGCTAAAGGAGATGTTCTAAGAAAAAGGAAGAGAAAAAAAGAGAGGAACACAGGCACAAAGGGAAATGAATAAATACATGTTGATAATAACCTTAACTGTAAGTGGATTAAATACTCCAATTAAAAGACATATGGTAACAGAATGGATAAGAAAAAAGGACCCACATATTTGATGTCTACAAGAAACACACCTCAAAACAAAAGATTTACATAGACTGAAAGTAAAGGGGTATAAAAAAATATTCCAAGCAAACGGACCTGAAAAAAAACCTGGGGTAGCAGTCCTCATATCAGACAAAACAGATTTCAAAGCAAGGGCAATAAAAAGAGACAAAGAAGGACATTTCATAATACTTAAAGGAACTTTCCATCAAGAAGATATAACATTGATAAACATATATGCACCCAACATAGGAGCACCCAAATACATAAAGCAAATACTAGAAGACAACAAGAAGGACATTAACAACAACATACTCATAGTAGGGGATTTCAACACACATTATCAACAATAGACAGATCATCGAAGCAAAGAAACACCAAGGATATACAGGCACTGAACAACACACTAAACCACATGGACTTAACTGATATATATAGAACTTTTCACCCCAAAGAAGCAAAATATACATTCTTTTGAAATGCACATGGGATATTTTCAAAGATAGACCACATGATAGGACACAAAACAAGCCTCAAAAAATTCAAAAAAATTGAAATCATATCAAGCATCTTTTCAGACCACAATGCCTTGAAACTAAAATCAACCTCAGAGAAAAAAATCAAAGACACCCAAACTCATGGAGAGTGAATAACATGCTATTAAATAATGAATTCGTTAACAATGACATCAAAGAACAAATCCAGAAATTTCTAGAAACATAATAATGAACACAGAACAGCCCAAAACCTATGGGACACAGCAAAAGCAGTCCTAAGAGGGAAGTTCATAGCAATACAAGCATATCTGAAAAGGATAGAAGAAGCTCAGATAAAAAATCTAGTCCTAAAGCTACAAGAACTAGAACAACAACAAACAAACAAAGCCTAGGGCAAGAAGAAGGAAGGAAATCATCAAGATCAGAGCAGAATTAAATGACATAGAGGCTAAACAAACAATCCAAAAAATTAACAAAACTAGGATCTCTTCCTTCGAAAAAATAAACAAAGTCGACAAGCCTCTAGCCAGGCTCATCACGAAAAAAGAGAGAAGACCAAAATAAACAAAATCAGAAATGAAAGAGGAGAAATCACGACTGATACCACAGAAATACAAACAATTGTAAGAAATCACTACAAACAATTGCATGGCAAGAAATTTGACAACCTAGAAGAAATGGACAAATTTCTAGAAACATATAACCTTCCAAAACTGAACCAAGGAGAAGTAGAAAGTCTCAACAGACCAATAACAAAGAAGGAAATTGAAACAGTAACCCAAAATCTCCCTGCACACAAAAGCCCTGGACTGGATGGCTTCACAGGCGAATTTTACAAAACATTTAGGGAAGAACTAACTTCTACCCTCCTCAAACTATTCCAAAATTTAAAAAGAGGAAAAAACCACAAACTCTTTCTATGAAGCCAGTAGTACCCTAATCGCAAAACAAGGTCAAGATACAACAAGGAAATAAAACTGCAGGCCAATAACACTGATGAACATAGATGCTAAAATCCTCAATAAAATATTGGGGAACTGGATCAAGCAATACATTAGAAAGATCATACACCACGATCAAGTGGGATTCATCCCAGGGATGCAAGGATGGTGTAATATACACAAATCAATAAAAGTAATACACCACATAAACAAAATGAAAAACAAAAACTACATGATTATATCAATACATGCAGAAAAAGCATTTGATAAAGTACAACACCCATTTATGATGAAAACACTCAGCAAAACGGGAATAGAGGGAGCATACTTTAACATAATTAAGGCTATATATGAGAAGCCTGAAGCCATCATCATACTCAATGGATAAAAACTGAAAGCATTCCTCCTGAAATCAGGAACAAGACAAAGGTGTCCACTCTCTCCACTCCTATTCAACATAGTGTTGAAAGTCCTAGCCACAGCAATCAGACAAGAAAAAGAAATAAAAGGCATCCAAATTGGGAAAGAAGAAATAAAACTATCACTATATGCAGATGAAATAATAGTATACCTAGAAAACCCTGTAAACTCAACTAAAAGACTACTCGATATAATAAGTGAATTTGGCAAAATAGCAGGGTACAAAATAAATATACAGAAATCTAAGGCATTTCTGTACACCAACAATAAAATATCAGAGACAGAGACAAAAAAGAAAATACCATTTACTATAGCAACAAGAAAAATAAAGTACCAAGGAATAAACTTAACCAAAGCGATAAAAGACCTGTACTCTGAAAATTATGCAACATTGAAGAAAGAAATTAAGACAGATACAAATAAATGGAAGCAAATACCATGTTCTTGGATGGGAAGAATCAACATCATCAAAATGACCATACTACCCAAAGCCATTTACAGATTCAATGCAATCCCTATTAAAATACCAATGACATATTTCACAGACCTAGAACAAATACTCCAAAAATTCATATGGAACCAAAAAAGACCCCGAATAGCAAAAGCAATCTTGAGACAGAAGAACACAGCAGGAGAAATCACAACACCAGATATCAAACAATACTACAAAGCCACTGTGATCAAAACAGTCTGGTACTGGCATAAGAACAGACATATAGATCAGTGGAACAGAATAGAGAGCCCAGAAATAAACCCAGACCTCTATGGTCAACTAATATTTGATAAAGGAGGAAGGAACATAAAATGGAGTGAGAAGAGCCTCTTTAAAAAATGGTCCTGGGAGAATTGGACAGGGACTTGCAAAAAAATGAAACTAGACCACCAACTTACACCACACACAAGAATAAACTCAAGATGGATCAAAGACTTAAATGTAAGCCGTGACACCATAAAAGTCCTAGAGGAAAACATAGGCAGGAAAATTTCAGATATCTCACGTAACAATATCTTCACGGATACATCTCTTAAGGCAAGAGAAATAAAGGAAAAAATAAACAAATGGGACTACATCAAACTAAAGAGTTTCTGCTCAGTAAAAGAGAACATCAGCAAGATGAAAAGGAGACCAACCATATGGGAAAACATATTTGCCAATGATATCACAGACAGGTGACTGATCTCCAAAATATATAAAGAGCTTATACGACTCAACATCAAGAAAACAGACAACCCAATTAAAAAATGGGCAAAGGACCTGAACAAACACTTCTCTTAAGAGGACATACAGAAGGTCCATAGACACATGAAAAAATGCTCAACATCATTGGCCATCAGAGAGATGCAAATAAAAACCACAGTGAGATACCACTTTACACCAGTCAGAATGGCCATCATCAATAAATCAACAAATAACAAATGCTGGCGAGGATGTGGAGAAACGGGATCTCTACTGCACTGTTGGTGGGAATGCAGACTAGTGCAGCTACTATGGAAAACAGTATGGAATTGCTTCAAAAAACTAAAAATGGAACTGCCTTTTGAACCAGCGATTTCACTGCTAGGATTATACCCGAAAAATCCTAAAACCCTAATTCAAAAAAACTTATGCACCCCTATGTTCATAGGAGCCCTGTTTTCAATAGCTAGGTGCTGGAAACAGCCTAAATGCCCATCTGTAGATGAGTGGATCAAAAAACAGTGGTACATTTACACAATGGAATACTATGTAGCAGAAGAAAGAGGGAACTCCTGCCATTTCCGACAACATGGATGGAACTGGAGAGAATTATGCTTAGTGAAATAAGCCAGGCAAAGAAAGCAAAATACCATATGATATCACCTAATACAGGAAACTAAAGAACAGCACAAACAAATGAACTAAATAGGACAAAGAGTAGAATAGTAGTCAATAGGGGGAAGTGGGGACGGAAAAAAGGGGGATAAGTAAGGGAAGGGTCTAGTCAAGGAACGTGTATAAATGACTCATGGACATGGACAACGGGGAAGGATATGATTGCAGGAGAATGGGTGGTTTGGATTGGGGGGAACAATGGGGGAAAAATGGGACAACTGTAATTGAAAAATCAAAAAATAAAAGAGAAAGATAAAAATAAATAAATAAAATAAAATAATATATTTTTAAATATAGTCATAACAACTGTTTTTCTTTTTGGCTGAAAAGAGGCATATTGGAGTGTTTAAACACTATTTCAATTAGAACAAATATTTAAACACTATGCAGTAAATATATGAATGCAGAAGAGCTGGTGCTAGCATGTGTGGGGATGTCTGTGCTTAATTGATGCATTTTCACTCATTCACAAAGGAAATAAAGGTCATATTTACTTTAAGTATGGCATTGTGATAAGGTAAAGTGCCATTCTTATACTTTTGCTGCTGTTACTGTTCCTCTGACATTCACCAAAGAATACCATCCTTTCATTCATCCAAGTTAGGAATCCAGAAGCCATCCCAGGGATTTCAACATAAGGTCCCCTATCATGCTCTCTACTCAGTAACTCACGAATTCCTGGCTCTCATATACCAGACAGCTCTCTCCAATGAATACCTGCTCTCTCATTGTCCTGCCCGCAGTTTCCCTCTGAAGTCACTTCTATGCCTCACTCCTAGGCAATGGCACTTTTGGAAGCTTCACCCTACACTTTATTAAATATGTTAAAATGTACCCAAATCAAATATTCCATAGACTCTATAGGTAACTAACTATATGAGAGCTGAGTGACACTGCAGTTGATGAAATGTACTGATATTAGTGGTAACATATTAATCAAACAGCTCTTTATTGAAGTTTTGCAGATTTTTCTACATTTTAGAATTATTTTTTCAGGTGTTAGACAATTTTGTAACTCCTTCTCAAACCCATAGTCCCTAGCAGGTGTGTTTTTTCTGTCACAAGACAGCCCTGACAGTGAGGTATCTGAAGATAAGGAACATCACCTGGTTGAGTAGACCAGATATATGTGGGTTGGAATGTAAAGTGTTTGTAGAGCAAATGTAGAAATCAAGGAAAAATGATGCTGTCAATTAATATTATGCATATCAGTTGGTAATATTAAAATCCAGATTCTGTAGGGATGTCAATAAAATATTACCTTACAGAGTAATGTCTCAGAAACTGTATGTGAACTGCTTACATATTTAAAAAGTAATCTCAGTGGCAATCCATCAACGGAAAATATTGAAAATGGCACTGGTTTAATAAGTGGTTAAATCAGTTCCCGATTTTATGACTTAATGTTTCTAAACCGTTGTTATGTCTTTAAAACTAATAGATAAAGAGACTATCTACCTGATAGAGTTGTAGAGAAATTAAAGTTATATAATTCCCATAAACTTCTTAGTGTCATATCTGGCAAATATGTGATATTTTTCTTATTATTATTGATAATGCAGTAGTTAAAAAAAAAAACTGATTCTTATGGTCCTTGTTACAACTTGGAACAGAACTCATCCCTCCCACCTCAGAAAATATCTATTGGGTTTGATGTGACTTTCATTGTAATTTTAAAGATGAAATTGTTAATAATTAGTTATTTTTTAAAGAAATATGACAATGTTCTAACATACTTTAGAAGCTAAATATTTATTTTTTTAGGTATATTTTATTGGTTATGCTAATGCAGTTGTCTCCATTTTTACCCCATTGCCCCCCACCACCTGGTAACCCCTTTCCCTCCAGCAATCTCCCACTTATTTCATGTCCATGGATCATGCATGTAAGTTCTTTGCCTTCACCCTTTCCAATACTATTCTTAACATCCCCCTATTTTGTTCCTACCAGTTATGCACTTTGATCCCTGCACTATTTCCCCCATTCTACCCCTTCCCCGTCCCAGCTGATAACTTTCCAAATGATCCCCATACTTATGATTCTGTTCCTGTTATGGGTGTTTGCTTAGTTTGTTTTTGCTTTTGTTTTTTAGATTTATTTGTTGATAGTTGTGAGTTTGTTATTTTACTGTTCATAGTTTTAATCTTCTTTTCTTAAATAAGTCCCTTTAACATTTCATATAATAAAGTAATGATGATGATGAACTCCTTTAGCTTTTACCTTGTTGGGAAGTACTTTATCTACCCTTCCATTCTAAATGATACCTTGGTTGTAGGTCCTTGCTTTTCATTACTTTGAATACTTCTTTCCAGCCCCTTCTTACCTGAAAAGTTTCCTTTGAGAAATCAGCTGATAACCTTGTGGGAACTTCTTTGTACATAATTCTCTGCATTTTTCTTGCTGCTTTTAAGACTCTCTCTTTCTCTTTAGCTCTTGGCATTTTAATTTTGACGTGCTTGGTGTGGTCCTCCTTGGGTCCAACTAATTAGAGACTCTGTGTTTTGGACTTTTATGTCTATTCCCATAACCATTAGGGAGTTTTCTTACATTATTTTTTTTTTCAAATAATTTTTTAATTTATTGCTCTTCCTCTTTTCCTTCTTGCACTTTTGGAGATGTCTCAGAGTCTTCTTAAACTCTCCTTGTTTTTTTAAATTCTTGTTTCTTCATTTGATCTGGTTGAATGTTTATTTCTTCTTTATGTTTCACATCATTGATTTGAATCCCAGCTTTCTTCCCCTTACTGTTGGTCCCTTGTATATTTTTCTTTATTTCACTTTGTGTTTTGAACTCTGCATGTATCTCCTTTTCACTTAATTCTTTCTCTGGAGTTTTGATCTGCTTCCTCTTTCGGGCCACTCTTCCATGTCTCAGCTTGACAGCCTTCCTGTGTTTGGCTCCGTATATTAGATAGAGCTGCCACACCTGTTACATTGTAAGGGGCAGAGCCTTAGGTATTTGTCAGTGTGGGGCAACTGGTTTCACTCCTTTGTGGGACTGTATGTGGTGGAGGGATCAGAGAGGGAACAATATTGCTTGCTTAGCCCTCACTCTATTTCCAGTCACTTCAGTTGCTTCCCATATACATTTGGCACCCTTCTAGCTGTCACCCTGGTTATGGTTCCCAGAGTGGGTGGGTTTGCATACATTCTAGGATCATGGGGGTCCCATAAGTGGACTCTCCTGGAAGACTGGCAGTATCTTCTGCTGCCTCAATCCTGCCTGGTTTTCACAGCCAGAAGCAATGAGACTATTTTCCAGGTGCTGGAACCATGATCTGTGCAGTCTATCCTGGGGCTAGGATTGCTCCCCAGCTGTCCCTCCTGGCTTTTATAATGTGGGGCCACTCATTCAGCTAGCTAGCTGCAGTCTCTGCCTTGCCACTGCCATCTGTCACCACCATACTGCATCCTCTCTACCCCTCTTACCCATCTGGATGAACGCTTCCTCTTTAAATCTTTGGTTGTCAGGCTTCCACACAGTTCAATTTTCTGGCTGTTCTGCTTGTTTTCTTTATTTTAAGGCAGTTGTAATCCTTAATGGTTGTGTAAGGAGGCAAAGCGTGTCCACCTAGTCTGCATCTTAGCCAGAAGTCCCTAGAGTTTAGAAGCTAAATATTTATTTGATGTATGAAAAATAGTCTTAATTTATTGAAAAGGTATATACTTTAATAGTATGTTTTCTCCTTGGATTCATACAGAGCCAGAAAAGCAGAATATAAGATAACAATTTAGGAAGTACTGTAGTATATAACAAAGAACAGCACCAGCCCCAGGCTCTTAATGCTTTAGTGATTTTGATGTGAATAACTTCAGGTTCCCAGTCTGACATCAGTACTACCACTGAGTGTGTAAGACATGGTCCAGTAGATTAAACTCTCCCTGCTTTAGTTTCTTCATCTGTGATGTGCAAGTAATACTATTTTTCACTTGCAAACCCTCAGTACTTCTTAGCTGTCTCAGTAGGGATGCTGCAAAGAGTAGCTGATAAATGATTTATAAACCATTTGAAATATTAAATAAATGATGTAAAAAGCCCTAACAATGAATGACAGAACAAATCATTCCATTCATTAATTTGCTACTTTAGTCATACATGTTTTGTAAAAATAATTTTAAAAGAGATAGCCCTCAATAAAGTGGAAATAAGATAGATTGCTAGGAATTCTACAATGCTTGTGATTGCTGTTAATTTTTAAAATCCTCTGTTGTAATTAAGAATATAAAGAAAACTGTGTATTAGTGGAAATGATTACAGTTCATCTCTTTAAATTAAAAATATTACAACACAGGAAAATGAGCTATATAGGAATAAGAAAACATGGTTTTTTTTTCTATTTGATTTTTTTTTTTTTTTGGTTTTTCAATTACAGTTCTCCCATTTTTCCTCCATTTCTCTTCCCCACACAGCCTACCCCTTCTCCCACAATCATATCCCTCCCCGTTGTCCATGTTCATGAGTCATTTATACACGTTCTTTTACTAAACCCTTTCCTTACTTATCCCCCTTCTCTCCCTCCCCCCTCCCACATATTGACTGCTATTCTGCTCTTTGTCCTATTTAATTTGTTTGTGTTCTTTAGTTTCCTGTATTAGGTGATATCATATGGTATTTTCCTTTCTCTGCCTGGCTTATTTCACTAAGCATAATTCTCTCTAGTTCTATCCATGTTGTTGCAAATAGCAGGAGTTCCTTCTTTCTTTCTGCTACATAGTATTCCATTGTGTAAATTTACTACAGTTTTTTGATCCACTCATCTACAGATGGGCATTTAGGCTGTTTCCAGCACTTAGCTATTGAAAACAGGGCTGCTATATAGGGGTGCATAAGTTTTTTTGAATTAGTGTTTTAAAATTTTTGAGGTATAGTCCTGGCAGTGGAATCGCTGGTTCAAAAAGCAGTTCCATTTTTAGTTTTTTGAGGCAATTCCATACTGTTTTCCATAGTGACTGCACCAGTCTGAATTCCCACCAACAGTACAGTAAGAATCCCGTTTCTCCACATCCTCGCCAGCACTTGTTGTTTGTTGATTTATTGATGATGGCCATTCTGACTGGGGTAAAATGGTATCTCATTGTGGTTTTTATTTGCATCTCCGTGATTGCTAATGATGTTGAGGATTTATTCATATGTCTATGGACCTTCTGTATGTCCTCTTAAGAGAAGTGTTTGTTCAGGTCCTTTGCCCATTTTTTAATTGGGTTGTCAGTTTTCTTGATGTTGAGTCACATAAGCTCTATATATTTTGGAGATCAGTCCCCTGTCTATGATGTCATTGGCAAATATGTTTTCCCATATGGTTGGTTTCCTTTTCATTTTACTGATGTTTTCTTTTACTGAGCAGAAACTCTTTAGTTTGATGTAGTCCCATTTGTTTATTTTTTCCTTTATTTCTCTTGCTTTAGGAGATGTATCCGTGAAGATATTGTTACATGAGATATCTGAAATTTTCTTGCCTATATTTTCCTCTAGGACTTTTATGGTGTCACGGCTTACATTTAAGTCTTTGATCCATCTTGAGTTTATTCTTGTGTGAGGTGTAAGTTGGTGGTCTAGTTTCATTTTTTTGCAAGTCCCTGTCCAGTTCTCCCAGCACCGTTTGTTAAAGAGGCTCTTCTCACTCCATTTTATGTTCCTTTCCCCTTTATCAAATATTAGTTGACCATAGAGGCCTGGGTTTATTTCTGGGCTCTCTATTCTGTTCCACTGATCTATATGTCTGTTCTTATGCCAGTACCAGACTGTTTTGATCACAGTGGCTTTGTAGTATTGTTTGATATCTGGTGTTGTGATTCCTCCTGCTGTGTTCTTCTGTCTCAAGATTGCTTTTGCTATTCGGGGTCTTTTTTGGTTCCATATGAATTTTTGGAGTATTTGTTTTAGGTCTGTGAAATATGCTGTTGGTATTTTAATAGGGATTGCATTGAATTTGTAAATTGCTTTGGGTAGTATGGTCATTTTGATGATGTTGATTCTTCCCATCCAAGAACATGGTATTTGCTTACATTTGTTTGTATCTTCCTTAATTTATTTCTTCAATGTTACATAATTTTCTGAGTACAGGTCTTTTATCTCTTTGGTTGTTTATCCAAGTACTTTATTTATTTTTTTCTTGTTGCTATAGTAAATGCTATTTTCTTTTTTGTCTCTGTCTCTGATATTTTATTTTTGGTGTACAGAAATGCCTTAGATTTCTGTATATTTATTTTGTACCCTGCTATTTTGCCAAATTCACTTATTATATAGAGTAGTCTTTTAGTGGAGTTTATAGGATTTCCTAGGTATACTATCATGTCATCTGCATATAATGATAGTTTTAGTTCTTCTTTCCCAATTTGGATGCCTTTCATTTCTTTTTCTTGTCTGATTGCTGTAGCTAGTAGTACTTCCAACATTATGTTGAATAGGAGCGGAGAGAGTCAACAGCCTTGTCTTGTTCCTGATCTCAGGGGGAATGCTTTCAGTTTTTGTCCATTGAGTATAATGATGGCTTCAGGCTTCTCATATATAGCCTTAATTATGTTAAGGTATGCTCCCTCTATTCCCGTTTTGCTGAATGTTTTCATCATAAATGGGTGTCGTACTTTATCAAATGCTTTTTCTGCATCTATTGATATGATCATGTGATTTTTGTCTTTCATTCTGTTTAGGTAATGTATTATATTTATTGATTTGCGAATATTAAACCATTCTTGCATCCCTGGGATGAATCTCACTTGATCGTGGTGTATGATCTTTTTGATGTATTGCTGGATCCTGTTTGCCAATATTTTATTGAGGATTTTAGCATTTATGTTCATCAGTGATATTGGCCTGTAGTTTTCTTTCTTTGTTGTGTCTTGACCTGGTTTTGTAATTAGGGTAATACTGGTTTCATAGAAAGAGTTTGGGATTTTTTCCTCTTTTTAAATTTTTTGGAATAGTGTGAGGAAGGTAGGAGTTAGTTCTTCCCTAAATGTTGTGTAAAATTTGCCTGGGAAGCCATCCGATCCAGGGCTTTTGTGTGCAGGGAGGTTTTTGATTACTGTTTCAATTTTCTTCTTTGTTATTGGTCTGTTGAGACTTTCTACTTCTCCTTGATTCAGTTTTGGAAGGTTATATGTTTCTAGAAATTTGTCCATTTCTTCTAGGTTGTCAAATTTCTTGCCATGCAATTATTTATAGTGATTTCTTACAATTGTTTGTATTTTTGTGGTATCAGTTGTGATTTCTCCTCTTTCATTTCTGATTTTGTTTATTTTGGTGTTCTCTCTTTTTTCGTGATGAGCCTGGCTAGAGGCTTGTTGATTTTGTTTATTTTTTCAAAGAACCATCTTCTAGTTTCATTGATCTTTTGGATGTTTGTTTAGTCTCTATGTCATTTAATTCTTCTCTGATCTTGATGATTTCCTTCCTTCTTCTTGCCCTAGGCTTTGTTTGTTGTTGTTGTTCTAGTTCTTTTAAATTTAGGATTAGATTTTTTATTTGAGATTCTTCTATCCTTTTCAGATATGGCTGTATTGCTATGTACTTCCCTCTTAGGACTGCGTTTGCTGTGGCCCATAGGTTTTAGGCTGTTGTGTGTTCATTATTATGTTTCTAGAAATTTCTGGATTTGTTCTTTGATGTCATTGTTAACGAATTCATTATTTAATAGCATGTTATTCACTCTCCATGAGTTTGGGTGTCTTTGATTTTTTTCTCTGAGGTTGATTTTAGTTTCAAGGCATTGTGGTCTGAAAAGATGCTTGATATGATTTCAATTTTTTTGAATTTTTTGAGGCTTGTTTTGTGTCCTATCATGTGGTCTATCTTTTAAAATGCCTGATGTGCATTTGAAAAGAATGTATATTATGCTTCATTGGGGTGAAAAGTTCTATATACATCAGTTAAGTCCATGTGGTTTAGTGTGTTGTTCAGTGCCTGTATATCCTTGGTGTTTCTTTGCTTCGATGATCTGTCTATTGTTGGTAATGGTGTGTTGAAGTCCCCTAGTATTAGTGTGTTTTTGTTAATGTCCTTCTTGTTGTCTTCTAGTATTTGCTTTATGTATTTGGGTGCTCCTATGTTGGGTGCATATATTTATCAGTCTTATATCTTCTTGATGCATTGTTCCCTTAAGTATTATGAAATGTCCTTCTTTGTCTCTTTTTATTGCCCTTGCTTTGAAATCTGTTTTGTCTGATATTAGGACTGCTACCCTGGCTTTGTTTTCTGGTCCGTTTGCTTGGAATATTTTTTATATCCCTTTACTTTCAGTCTATGTAAATCCTTTGTTTTGAGGTGTGTTTCTTGTAGACAGCAAATATGTGGGTCCTTTTTTCTTATCCATTCTGTTACTCTATGTCTTTTAATTGGATCATTTAATCTGTTTACATTTAAGGTTATTATTGACGTGTATTTATTCATTTCCCTTTGTACCTCTGTTCCTCTCTCTTTTTTTTTTCCTTCTATTTTCTTAGAGCATTGCCTTTAGCATCTCTTGCAATGCTGGTTTGGTGGAGATGTATTCTTTTAGTCTTCCTTTGTCTGAGAAACTCCTTATTTCACCTTCCATTTTGGATGAGAGCCTTGCTGGGTAGAGTATTCTTGGTTGTAGGCCTTTGTTTTTCATTGCTTGAAATATTTTTGACAATTCCCTTCTGGATTGTAGTGTTTCTGTTGAGAAATCAGTCGCTAGCCTTATCGGAGCTCCCTTGTGTGTTATTTGCTGTTTTTCTCTTGCTGCTTTTAGGATTCTCTCTTTGTCTTGGAATGTTTCCATTTTAATTATGATGTGCCTTGGAATGGTTTTTTGGGGGTTCGTCTTCATTAGAACTCTCTGCTTACTGAACTTGTATAACTTTTTCTCTCATCAGGTTGGGAAAATTTTTTGTCACTATTTCTTCTATCAGTTTTTGTATTCTTTGTTCTTCTGTCCCTCTTTAATTCCAACGATTCTGATATTGTTTTTTCCTGATGCTATCCTGTAATACCCTTATTTCTTTTTCCTACTTTTTCAACCTTTTTTTCATTTTGCTGTATTGTCTGGGAATTTTTCTCTACATTATCTTCTAACTCACTAACCCGATCCTCTGCTTCATTTAGTCTGCTTTCGACTGATTCTACTGTGTTTTTCAGTTCAGAGATTACATTCTTCATTTCTTCCTGGTTCTTGTTAATAATTTCTATTTCTTTTTTTATGTTGGTGTAATTCTCTGCAAGTTTCCTATAATTTTCTTGGAGCTGTTGGTAACTTTTTTGGAGGTTGTCATAGTTGTTTTTAAGGTTGTCGAGTATATTGAGCTTCTTCACCACCATTGTTTCGAATCCCATGTCTGACATTTGGGCTATGTCTATTCCATCTACCTCTCTTTCTTGGGATTCCTCTTTCTTTTCATTGAGAGGTTATTTCTGCGTCTTATCATGTTGGATTCTTCTTGTTTGTTTTTGGTTTTTTTGGGTTTGTCTGCTTTGACTTCCCACCTTTGTGGTATGAGATTTTTTATGGGAGATCTGGGGGTTTCAGTGGTTCAGTCTCTTTGATCTCCTGAGCCTGATGTTCTTGGGTTACCCTTTATGTCATTTGTTTATGTTGTCTGGTTACATTTCAGATACTCTTTTGTAGGATCTTCCTTCTGGCTAGTTGATTGAGAGTCATTCTGTCCACTTTGTCTTGAGTTCTTTTGTGGAGATGCTGTTAAAAACATAAACACACAGCCCAGGCAGGAGACCCGCACCCTCAAAAATATCCCCCACCCTCTATCCTGCTATCGTCAGCCAATGAGCCTGTATTAATATAAATGTAGAGAGATTAGAGCTTTTATACTATAGGAAGAATAGATAAGAGTTGTTTTTAGGGAGGAAAAATATGATTTATTAGAGAGAGGATGATAGAATAATAATAGTTGAGACTATGCAAGACAGTAGGTAATATTTACATTGTATGTTAATTACAATAGAAGAAAAGAATGGAAGAATGCAGAATATAGTAAGAAAGTGGATTGTATAGTATTGGGTTTATATAGTAGTTATATTCTATTTATTTAGAGTGAAAGGGAGGCTGAACTAGACACACAAACAAATAAACAACAATTAAAGAGAAAGGATGAGAGGGAGAGATTATATAAAACAGATTAGAGATATAGTTTTTTTTCCCCTTCCTCTCTTTTCCCTTTAAGGAAAAAAAAAAAAAAAAAAGAAAGGAAAGTTTTTACTCAGTACAGCCTTTGTGTGTTGCTGCGTCCACAGCTGGTCTAATGAGGCGGGTCAGAGGTTCCTGTTCCTTGCAACAGCGGTGTGCACCTGCAGGGCCTGCACAGCGCGTTCCTTTGGCGCCTGTTGGAGCTAGCTGAGGTGCCTTTGCGTGTGCACCCCTGCACATGCAAGGCAGTCTCAGAGTTTGCCTCAGGCCTACGCTCTGGGAGGTGGTCTCTTGCCTCTTAGGGCGGGGCCTTGGATACTTGTGCAAAGTAGAAGTGGGCATCTGTAAGGTTCTGCTGCCCACTGTTCCCGCACCGCAGCCACCCACCATTCCCGCACCAGTCTGGGCAGGCGCAAGCAGAGCCTGAGCAAGTGTTCTGTGCTCTGGCCTGGCGCCCACTGGAGCTGGCGAGGGGTGTCTGCGCATGGTCTTTTGCATGTCTAGTAGACCCTCCCTGCGCCAATTGGTGCACTGATCCTTTGTCTGATGGGGCATCTGGACTCATGGCCCCGCACACCTGGGCCAGTGAATGATGGCACTTCCCTATGCACACCCGCGTGACCCAAGGGGAGGGTTGAGGAGTGGGCGAGTGAACCTCTGTGCCTGCGCTCCTCAAGAATGTCCTACCGCCCCCAAACTTTCCACCCCTCTCTGCAGTCCACAAGAGAAAAACATAAAGGAAAATTACATTCTCACTTGCACAGCAGTACACTGTCTCCTGTCCTTCAGCGCCAATGCCACCTGGTCAAGTCCTGTCTCTGCCAGTGGGCAGAGATCTGCTCTCCTCTCAACTCCTCCCTGGGGATGCCTGTGGTCACCAAAAAGCCTTTGTGTACTGCCAGCCACTGCTCAGGCAGCCACCCCAATCAAGAATCCCGTCTTGTCCCTTTTTCCTCTGCTATCCTCACTAAACAGATTGTTCCCAGATGGTTTTTCTCTAATCCAGCAGTGCCAAGGCTCGACTCACGCCAGTGTCCAGCTTCTCACCGAGATGTTCTGTCTGGAACTAGTCCAAACCACAGACAGGTCTCGGGAGCCTGAAAGCGTAGCCTCCCCTCACTCCTCCATCATCTTCTCATGAAACATGTTTTCTCAGTCTACTTTTACTGTTGAGAATGTTATAACTTTGAAAAATGTAGTTAGCCAATAAGGATATTAAGATACTTAAAAACAGATCTATGAGATACTTTTTGTAGATGCAGAAACAATGTACAAAATCCTGTGCCAAGCATTGTGGGGGACACAAAAATCAAAAAGCCAGATCTCAAGGGAAATATGATATAGGGAGAAAGTAACGTGAAAATAATTCTTACACAGTGCTGAATTAAATAAACACTGTAATACAGTTACTCATTAGGATAAATTGGAGAAGAATATGCCTAGATAAGTGAGTAGTTAGTCCACACTTGCAATAGTCAAGAAAGAGATGACAAAGGTAATGTCCACAAAAAAGAATGGAAATGAAAAATATTAAAGTGACATTGAATGGACAGAATTAAAACAATGAGTTTTACAAAATGGATGTGAAGAATTAGTGAGATGAAGTAACTGAAGACAATTCTAAGATTTTTATTATAGGCACCTGAGAAAATAGTGGTAATATATGAGGTCTGTCCAGAAAGTATCCAGCCATGTGCTATGCAAAATAGATAAATTAATTCTAGAAAATACAGGATAGAAGAAATATTGTACATAGGACAATGATGCCTCAGTTCCCTTCAAAGTAGGCACCTTGGGACCTCACACAGTTCTTTCAATTGCCATCAGCTGCCTCATTGTATTTTCCTGAATTTCATTGACGGTCCGAAATCTTTGCCCCATTCAAGGGCGATTTTAGTTTTGGGAAAAGCCAGGAGTCAAAAGGTGCCAAATCTGGGCTGTAGCATAGCTGAGTCACCTTGGTGATTTGATGTTTCACCAAAAAACTCTGCATGAGATGTGATGCATGAATGGGCACATTGTCATGACGCTTCCAATCACCAGTAGCCCATAGCTGTGGCCTTCTGAATCATCCCAGTAGTTTCTGTGGAGGGATGTTCAAGCTGAACACAAAATTGGATGCAGATTTGTTGCCCTATTTACTCAGTCATTTTGAATGCGATGGCCACACAATATCCATGCTCACTCAACAGTGTCTAGTACAGTGAAGTCATCATTGTTCATGCATACATATTCCAGTCCATTCTCCTTGGCTACCAGGTTACATTGATGTCATTCTCATTATATTAACATGGTTGGAGTTTTTCCAGACAGAACTTGTACACCACAAAATGAGGAAAACGAATAGTTTTGAGAGTGAAGGTGGAGTTGTAGCAAGAAATTCCATTTTTAACTTACTAAATTTCAATTTTAAAGGCCATCAATGGTGGAATATCCAATAGGCAATAAAAATTCATAGACTATCAAGCCCCAAGCATATAAATTTGATACTCATATATATGCAGGGGGCACTTAAGGATATTGGGGTAAATGTGATTGCCAAACAGAACATAAAGAATAAAAAAAGAGAATAAAGACTCTTCAGGAGGTAAGGGTAGAAAAGATCAAGAAGAAATATGAGAAGATGATTACAGAGGGACCAAAAATACTATATATGTGGCAGCCACTAGAGAAAAATATTTAAAGAAAAGAGGAATAACAATGTAAAATGCTGTATACAACTTAATATAAATAATTATTGTGAAAGCCTATTGAATTTTGTGATTAATCTATAATAAAACTTTCTTCAAGAGAACAATAATAGTAAATTGATAGCAATGTAAGTCAAAAGCAAAGGCATTATAATAAATCAATCTAGAGGAAACAGGAACAATTAGTATCCACGTGTGTTCCTGTAAGTCTCAGATTAAATGAAAGTAAAACAGGTGAGTATATTAAAGGGCATACAGAGTTAAAAGAAGAAATTACTTTACAACAGGGAAAATGTAAGCAATTTTATAGGCATTGAAGAGTAAGAAAAATATGACTGCCAAAGCACAAGGCAGGATTGAGGACAAATAATGGAAGAGAAGATGGAATCAAGCACCAGTCTGGTGTTAATGTTGGGCAAAAGGACTCTTGAATAAAGAGAGGAACAACTTTTGCTGTGATAATAAAGGAGAATTGATGAAATTTATGTAGGATGATCTTGATAGTCTCCATAAAGTCAGTAGGCAAGATTTTCTGTGAAAAATAAGATAATAAAATATAAATAAAACTGCAAACATGAAGGGATTGAGAAGTATAGATTGGTAGTTAGACTAGCTATGGGGATGTAAAGTACAGCATAAGGAATATAGTCAATAACATTGTAATAACTATGTGTGGGATCAGGTGGGTACTTAAAATATTAGGGGGTGCACTCCGTAAAATACATGATTATCTAACCACTATACTGTACATCTGAAATTGACACAGAATAATATGGAAAGCAAACTATAATTTAACTTTTTTTTTAAACTGAAGGAGCACAAACAAAAACAAAGAAATTGCTGTTGTTAGCTATAGTAAAAGAGGTGAGCTAGAGATGAGCAATGGGATTTATAAGTAGCTTTAAGGTTAACTGTTGTGGCCTAAGTAGACAGAGAAAATATTTCCTCAAGGAAGACAGCCTATGCTTCTGGCTTCATAAAATTTATAGAGTTAGATTTCACAGTATAAAGTTTTGATTAGTTAAGCATTGTGGAAATAGAAAACAAGATTTGAATCTTGGCTAAAGAAAGTTTCTGAGAAGAAATTAAGTTATGATACAATTAACTAGGTTATGAATTTATGAAACAATATATAAACGTATAAGGGTCATAATTATCGTCGTTGGCAGCCGTCCGTCTCGAGAGACGATGGTGTAGCTTCTTAAGAGTCTATCTGCACCGCCGAGAATGGCTGTGCAGTCCGACTCGGGAGTGACATGGTATCTGTCTCCTCCCGTGTTGAATCGACATCTTGCGATGACGCTGAAGCTACAGAGCCTGGGCAGGGTAATATGGAGGGTCTGCTGTTGCCCATGCAGCAGACCCCCCCTCTCTTCGCAGCTGAAGGATCCAAGGGAAAGACGGAGTCGATACAGCTTGGCTTCAGGTGCGCCGCAGGAGTTGCCGGTGTTGACTACAACGTCAAACCGCCTTAGGGACTCCGGCTCCGGATTTTCTGTCGGGGTTTACTCCCTTAGCCTTTCCCCTGAAGAGGTATGCCGCAAGGCAGCGGAGGTTTTTTGGAGTCAGAGTTTTCCTTCTCTGATGTACCCTGACTGGAAGATCGAACCAGCGACACTTAGCTCGCAGGCCGATGCTCAATCCACTGAGCTAAACCAGCCAGGGCAATCATAATTATCACATCAGAAATAAACTGATGAATAGGAATAAAATTGAGAGGAGTAATCAATGTCAAATATTAGAACTTTTCTAAATGAGAATTTCTATTACACACAACTGTCAGGAAAGAGTTGAAGAAGTTCCCCCATCTAAAGAGATGGGGAAAAGAATTCAGGACTTCTGGCCAAGATGGAGGCTTAAACTGACACGCTCTCTCCCTCCACAACTGAGTAGGAATACAACTACCTCAAAACAAAAAATTACCAGAAATTCCAGAAAATAAAACTACATGGAAGCCCAACATATGAAGTTATAAACCAGTGGTGCTCATCTGGATGGGTAGGAGGGGCGAAATCAGAATCGGGACAGAAAAGTTGGGCTGTGCTATCCATGGTAGCAGTGGGGATAGTGGCAGGATTGTGAGAAACACCAGGGGAGCAATCTCAGCTGCAGTTGAGACCCGGCAGCTTGTGATCCCAACGCTGAGGAAAGCAGACCCCCCCCCCCATTGCCTTGGATGGTGAGGCCATGGGGAAGGAGCCTCCCAGTCTCTCAGCAGAGAGTAACAGCAGGAATCCATCTTGGACCCCCGCCCCCACACAAAGCGCCACAGAGTGGTGAAAGAGGTCGCCGGTTGCCCAGTAGTGATGAGTGCACGGGGCGCCGCCCCTATTGCCTGCCCAGGAAACAAAGGTAAACAGAAAACTGACAGGATGAAACAGACTATGATTGAAATCCTGGTGATGCAGCTCACCAGGCAGCAGATGAGGGACCTAACCAATGAGCAACTAAGAAATCCTTCTGAGGCTCAGTTCAGAGCTGTAGTCATAAGGTGGCTTACAGAATTAACAAAAGATGTGGAACATGACAGGGAAGGAATGAAAGCTAGCCACACTGAAACCAATGAAAACACATATGAGACAGGTGGTGAGGAAATGAAAACCAGAGATCAAATCAACAAATCAGAACATAGGGAAGGAACAAAGAGTCACCCAGTGCAAAAAGAGGAAACAAAAGGGAGGAACATGAGGAAAGGCTCAGAAACCTCTGGGACAGCTAAAAGCAAACAAACATTAGAATTATAAGATTGCCAGAAGGAGAAGGAGAAGAACTAAAAATAGAAAAAATTATTTGAAAAAATAATGAAGCAGAACTTCCCTAGCTTGGGGAAGGAATAGACTTACAGGTCCAGGAAGCACAGAGAGTTCCAGAAAAACTGGACCCCGGGAGAACCACTCCAAGACAAATTATAATCAAATTGTCAAAAATTAAAGATAAAGAGAGAATCTTAAAAGCAGCAAGAGAGAAGAAAAGAATTATGTACAAAGGGGTCCCAATTAGACTATCAGCTGATTTCTCAGAGGAGACCCTGCAGGCAAGAAGGGACTGGCAAGAAATATTCAAAGTAATGAAAAGCAAAAACCTACAACCATAATTACTCTATTCAGTGAAGCTGTCATTCAGGATAGAAGGGCAGAGAAAGTGCTTCCAGGACAAAGTAAAACTGAAGGAGTTCATTAGATCCAAACCACTATTATATGAGATGTTAAAGGGACTGGTTTAGAAGAAAGAGGATCAAAATTATGAACATTAAAATGAAAACTGCATCACAACAACCAACAACAGAAGCTAGGGAATAGAAACAAAGGCAAACTAAGTAGGCAATGAGAGTGGAAAAAGAATTATAGGTGTGGGGAGCATATCGGGGGGAGGTCAGCAGGGAGGGGGAAGGGGGAAAGGGAGAGAGATGGTACAGGAATTAAGAAGCATAATAGGAGGGAATGGAGTAGACAGGAAGAGGTTGAGAAGAACTATATGCACAACCAATGGACATGGACTAAAAGGGGGGGACAACTGGAGGGAGGAGGCCACTGGGTGGAGGGGAGCGAGGGAAAAGAAATTGGGACAAATGTAGCAGTATAATTAGTAAAACATATTAAAAATAAAATAAAGAGATGGGATATTATCTCTAACAGTATTAGTCAAAAACGTATTGTGAAAACTACTAAAAGACAGTCTATTTTTTTTCTCATATTGGGCCAATTTTATTCTAACAATATTTTGTGATAAAAAGGTTGCTGCCTTGGGTTTAGAATAGAAAAAAAAGGTGATTTGGCTTGACTTTGTTAATATATGTTTGTATATCTCTATGATACAACTCAGTATTGAGATCACCGTTTTAAATGTGGTTTTGAATGGTCACTATCGAACCTTCTCTGAAGGGCAATATGGACCCCTGTTATACCAAGTGATAGTCCAGAGCATTCAAGCCATAATCTGGTGAAGGAATTATAATTATGTCCAAATACAGGAGACTTTTGTGGACATATTTAAATTAACTTCTATTCTTAGGATTATGATTCTTAATTTTTTCTGTTTCTGTCATTCACTCCAAAGTGTGATTTGATGATAGACCAGTTCAAAGGAAAGGAGAATTGAAGTTACATCAAGCTTCAGGACCCTGTCCTGAACTCATGAGACTTAGTTTGAAGCCCTCTGATTTGTGAGATTAAGAGGTTGTTTTTGGAAATAAGCTACTAGATTGTTTTTAAGATTTAATGAGGCAAGTAATAGCCTTATACAGTATAAAAGAGAAAGATGGATAATGTTTAACATGGAAATGTATCAGCTGATACTTACAAAATATTCTAGGAGTTAATTATTTGCTTCAATTTTTCAAAAAATGGTTTCCTTCTCCAATCTATAGTGTTTATCATATAGTTTCCTTTTACTGTGTACATGAATGGTTCTCAAATTTGGTCCCTGGATTCCTGCATGTCCATTAAGCCCTTTCAGTCATTCCCCGAGACACTGTCAATAGGCCCACAGATTTCAAATAATTTTTATAATAATCTTAATGCTATCTGCCTTTTTTACTTGTCTGGTATTTGCACCACCAGTACAAAAGCATGGTGGGGAAATTTTGGCATCTCAACACTAGTCAATTCAGTGGCACCAAACTGTACTAATAACCCTGGAATTCTTCACCACCCCACACTCACAGTTAATATTTTTTAAATGCAAGATTTACCTACGAATGTACTTGATGAAGTAAAAAATTAATATTTTGTCAAATCTAGACTTAAGTATGGGTCTTTTTAATATTCTGTGTGATGAAATGGAAAGTCATAAGGCACTCCTGCCATGTGCCAAAGGGCATGGTTGTTCCTAATAAAGCACTGTGACTGCTTAGACTGAGCCAGAACTAGCAACTTTTTCATGAATCACAGTTGCTACTTCAAAGAACAACTGACTGGCAAACTGTGGTTTCTCAAAATTGGGCATTTAGTAGAGATTTTCTTTAAAATGAACAAAATAAGCTTGTCATTTCAAGGTATGCAAAATCCTACTGTATCTGTTGCCAGTGATAAAACCTGAGCTTTCAAACAAAAATTACAATTTTGGAAAACATACTTTCTGTTCTTGTGAATTTGTCAGTTTCCCAATTCTTAAAGACTTTTCTAATGAGATAGGTGGCTATACTAACAGAGGTAATGTTGTATAATAAAAGATGATAGTTTCTGGAAATTTTATATAATCCAGTAAACCAATATTTACCAAATTACCAATGCCTGATATTTTTTAAAAAGATCTGCATAGGCAGAATATCCATTTAAAGTGCTAAGTATACAATAGACTTTATAAAACAGAACCTGGAAAGAATACCAACATGGTTTTATATTCCACATTACAAAATTTTAAAAAACCCACAGTTATCTCAAAAGGCTATTTAAATTCTCTTTACTTTTCCAACTCAAAAATCTGTGAGAGGCCAGGTATTTTTCATATACTTTAACTAAAACAATATATTGAAACAAATTGATTGTAGAAGCAGATACAAGAAATCAAATGCTTTTTAGTAAGCAAGACATTTACAAATTTTTAAAATATTTTTATTACATTTTATAGATTATATTGTCACAATAGTTCTATTTTTTCCCCTTTGTTCCCCCCTGCCCAGCACACCCCTCCCACAGCAATCCCTCCCTTCCCCAGTCCATGTCCATGGTTCCTGCATGCAATCTATCCAGTTTGTCCCTTTCCTATGTTACCATTATTTTAGAATTACTTCATTAATTAATTTTTTATAACAATAAAAAATGTATCAACCCCCCCCCCCAGACTTTAGACCATTTGTAATCTTATAGAGGAGAGTGGGCAACGGTCTCCTGCTCTTCTAGCTGCTTCAAACTGGGCGTGGTTATCGTCCTACCTAACCTTGGGTCCAGAAATCCCTAATAAGAGTGGGGGTGTGGAGGGGAGGGTGGCCTTCCCACATGGGGAAGGGTCGTGCAGACTCCAGGTCAGCTGGCATCCTTGTTGTATACTGGGGTCAACAAATATGGCAACAGGGTTAGAAGGCATCATTCAATCCATAACCACTAGATGACAAAAAGCAGGGATTAATTTTTCAATGTCCCCAATTAAGGGGAAAAAAAAGAGGGGCTTCTTTGGAGAAAGGTGTGCCAGGCACATCATATTCATCCAGAACCCTTTTATCCATTATATTTATCTTGGGCTGAGGGAAATATTTTAGGTTTCCCTCCTCTTAGACCTCTGGGTATTTTCTGTCCAAGCCATTGGAATAGAAATGAGAAACCTGTTTTAAGGTGAAGCCCACAGACCATCCCATTCTTCACCAATCCAGCAACTTGTTATAGCCAAACCGTTCAGTCTCCAGAGGCAGCGATGCAGATAGGATTAAGTGAGGCCTATATGTACAGACAATCACTCTGGTAGTGAGATCCTAGGCTTATAGCCTTTGAAAACAGAAAACACGTGTTAATTTATGTAGTATAACCCACAAAACATTCTCTAGTTCTGTAAGCCTGTCTTGATGGGAAGACATCCAGTTGCAAGGCATTTGACATTCTTCTAGCCTGTAAATTAATCATCTTTGATGATGTCACAGATCTAGTTTGATTTACAAATGCTAGATAACTTTAAATGAAGAGACTTTAACAATGGTTAGCTGTATTACTTTATAGTCTATCAATGGGCGTTGTGATTTTTTTTGGGTCATGATTTTTCTCCCTCAGCCTACCCCCCTGTCATTAAAGGGACTGTATTATGTCCATTTTTAATTTATCCTGTTCATTTGCATGAACTCAACAAGAGCAGCAAATGATCACTTCTGATCTTTAAGTCTGCTTTGCTGGAACTTACACATGAAACACTTAGGGTGACCTTCTGTCTGCCCTTCAGGTAACCAAAGTTGAGCCATGTACCTTCCATTCAGCCTTGTCTGTAGACACCTGTCTTTTACAAGTCCTTCAGGTTTTCCATTGTGCTTTAAGGTCCCTTTTGGCCATCTCTCAGGAAAGCAACCTTCATTCCTTCCCTGGAAAGATTGCCATGGACCGCACATCCAGCCTAGGTACCAGGCCTTTTTCCTCATGGGCTTTTATTACCTTCTAAGGTCACCCTTGGTTCTGTAGGGCTTTTGGTAACAACCAGAGCCCACATTCCAGTCAAAGTCTTGGTCGATAAGACCTCTATTAACCACTGGTCTTATTGTTTTCATGCAAAGAACCTTATGTCATTACTTACTTCTTCAGGGTACCAATTTCTGGAGGGATCAGGTAGGGAGAAAAATATACAGCGTGAAGGAAAATCTTTGTCCTTCTAATTTTCACTGGAGTTGCGTTTCCATTCTTTATATTTTCTTTTTCTTTTTTCTTCTTCCTCCCTCCTCCCCCCACTAGAGAGGGAAAGAGGAAAGAAAGAAGAAAAAAATTGTTTGTTTATCTATTAAATTTGCCCCACATTTTGTTTTCCTATTGCTTCCCCACTTCCTGCCCACCCCTTATTTAAGCCAGAGAAGTTCAAATATAAAAAAATACATTTTTTTCATGGTTTTATTGATTTGGAAAATATATTTCATTTCATTAAAAATATTAATGACAACATTTAATTATTTATTGTCTATATTTTAAGTAATTAATAAATATTTATTTTTTCCACTTTAATTTCTCATATGGTAAACACTGGCAGATATAACCACATAAGCAAAAGCTCACTGGAGTTCTCAATAATTTTTGGGAATGTAATGGAAATCTGAGACCAAAACACTTCAGAAACACTAATGTAGACCAAGCCTTCAGCACATAGAAATTTACTTAAGGGCTGTTAACACTTCCTATGATTTCATAAAGTAACAAATGAGAAGTTATATAATTGCTTTTGTGATATGGGACAGGAAGAATTTGTCTTCTCTTTTAAACTTACATCATGTCATTCATATTAGAAAGAAAAAGTCTTCAGAGCATGCTGATGGCATTCTCTGCATTCTTTCTTCCAAGTTTGTGAGTCTCATTTCATATGTCCCCATTTACAGGAGTAAAATTAGCATGTTATCCAGTCACCATTTGGCTCATGACTCAATGTCACTATAAAAATCATTTTAGCAGCTTCACAGGCCCAACTTCTTCTAGGATATATCTATGTGGAACACTTCAATTTGCTTAATATAGGAGATGTAAGTATATACTTTTCCTAGACTCTTACAAGCTATCTAAATCAGTGAATTCTAGAGTAAAATATTCTGGTTTATTTCCTCTAATTTGTGTATATTATATTTAAAAAGGTAAAGGGCATAAACAAGGAAGAGATCAGCACAAATCATGAATCACAGTTTAGGAAGCCATTATACAAAGGAAAATCTTCAGAATACCAATACACTATTTCTTTTGTTAAAGAGTGAGAAAAGGGGGCTTTTTTAAAAAAGAGTAAAAAAAGAACAGGCTTATTTCTCATCGTGGATTTTTACTGGATTTTTACATATCAATATTTAGAAACTTATGCTTAAAATTTTAATTGACCTTTACATAATACAGTACTTAAATAATAAAGTGTCTTTTTTGCTCTCTAATCAGGTTTTGAATATTAGCACAATTGGCTCTTTTGTAAAACTAGATTTTTTTTTTAAAGCAGCATGTTATGTTGTTTATACCTAATACTACCATTTTGTCATGTCTAAAAAATTCTAATTATAGTAACCTAAATAGGGAAACTTTGCTGAAGAAGCAAAGCCCACTTTCGGTAAATTTTTCAGGTTTTGGTCCAATTTGTTTATTTTTATAAAGTCAGACTGTGTGCTAATTACTACTCCATTAAAACTCTACCAGCTGCTGACATTTATTAGAATTTGGGGGAATTTTGTTATTTTTTTTTGGAGAATATCTGTCAGAAAACATCATATGGCAACAGTTTCCCCAGAATTTCTAAGCAAATCTCCAAGTGATTATACAGCAGTATATGTAGTGTAATTGAAGAGTTGTGCCTACATGTTTAACTGAAAGAAAAAAAATAACATAGCTGCCATGCATGTAAAAATAACTATTTTTTAGCACAAATTGGAATTCACTACAAGAACTATAATCATGAGGAAAGAAAAATATAGCATTCACAGCATCTATGTATTTTGCTTAAAAATGTTATTGTATTCTTCCTTCATTCTCATATTCCTATATGTGTATTTGTCATTTATTATTCTTTTCACTGAAAAACAAGTTTATTGCCTGGAGAAAGAAGTGTAATAAAAATAAAATACTACTGATACAATAATAACTATTACTATTATAATAATTATAATAGCTACCATAATTAAATGCCCAGTATTTAGTTTCTATGTTACCTTATCAGTTTAAAATTGGATGCATATCAGTCTAGCAAATATATTTCATAAATGCTAAAGGGAAGAGGATGTCTTATCTCATCTCACAATTGTCATTATTATCTTCCACTGTATTCAACTGAGTGATTGAAGTTAAAGCAGCAAATGTGGTTCTTTCTGGATAACAGTAATCCTGGTAAGAGCTGTTTCTATCTTTCACAAGAAATAAATATGAGTGACATAAAATAAAAACCAACATGACCTAGGTAGTGATTAGACATGGATATCAAGTGAGATATATGATTAAAAATATGCTCTAAGACAATGTATTTATGAGGCCAGTTTTCTCTATTTGTGTGTTTGTTGTAATCTTGTTTTGTTTCATTGGATTCTAAATGCTTGTGCAAAACCAAGTGGAAATACCCATTTAGCAGCAGTTTTCCTCATGTGTGAGAAGCTTGGGAGGACAGTCTAAATAGGAGATGCACACTTCAGCATAATCCTTAAAGAGGATTAGAAGCCTTGGGATTAGATGAGTTATTCATGTCAGAAAATAAGATCAAAGACTGGATTTTAATTCCTACAAAATGTGCCTTTATTTTAACAGGTGACTCTAGGAAGAGAAATCTGTGAAGAATACAAACATCAAATAGGATAGAACCAGGATAAGTAAGATATCATGGAAGCGAAGAAAGTGACAGCTGTTTTTTTATCAGCATCTCCCCACCATGCACCAAACGTTGTGTTAGCATCTTTAGCTACATAATCAAAAAAATTCTCATAGCCACCTTGACTACTAAGTATTTCTGTCATTATGTATAGATGCAGAATTGAGTACAGAGAGATTAGAAATAGCATAACAAGTTAATAGAAAGTCTTGACCAAATGCAGATAGGTCTGATTCCTATACTAATAACCATGCTCTATAAGTTACTGTTTGTGCTAGGGGAGAGTTTCAAGGAGTATGTATCTGGTAGTATCATGCATTGTGGAGAGCTCACACAGGATAGACACTCACAGGAAACTTTAGCATAAAGATATTCCTTTATGTTAATACAGATCACTACAGTGAGCTATAAGAAAATAGTATCCTTAAAATATACTATGTAAGTCAATAAAATATAAAAATTCTAAAGGCTCCTTCAAAGAAAAGGAAAATAAAAATAGCTGAGCCCTTCTGAGAAGTTTAATGAAAGAAAAAAATAAACCAATGCAAAGATGAGTGAAGGTTGAGGAAAGAGTATTTGTTTAAATGGCTAGTTCAATTTTATTTTAGTAAAAGAAGACTTGAACATGCTTATAAACTTAAGGGAGAAATTTAGAGGACAGGGAAGACTCAAATTACTGAGAAAAAAAATAGATGAATTAAGGTTCTACAGGAGGTGGTAAGAAATAGAATCAACAGTATACCTCCAAAAGAAAGAGGTTAGTTCATTGAGAAAAGAAAGAATAGTGATTTACAGAGAAATGTGTTGGGAAGAGGCGATTTAAGAGAACTTGAAACAGATGTTCTGTATCTTCTTGGAAAAGGAATATCTAAATCATCTCTTAAGGCAAGTAATATCTGGTTGTGTGGACAGAAAAAGGTTTGGAATCCTTGTCACAGAGAAAAGCATAAAGAAGAGTCAACTAGAGGTGAAAAATAATTTCCCAACAACTCAGAGTGTAGACTAATAATAGTGTCAAAAATTTCTAGTTGAGCCAATTGGCACAATTTTGTGACTTTTTCTGTAACACTAGCCACCCAGTAAGGAGATCAGAGAAAGTGCACAGTGCTGTTTTCCCAGGTGAGGCTTAGGAAGGTCGAGGTCACAGTAGATCAGAGGGAATTTTTGATACTAATTAGAAGCTACATGAAATGGTGGGCAACTGATTCAGACTGGATCTAGAGGAAACTAAAATAAAAAGGTTAAAAGAATTAAAGATGTGACCAGATTCATTAAGAGTAAGAAGAAAAGAAAAAAATAAGTGGTTATGGCCACAGAAGGGACTTTCCAAGTTCAAGATTTTAGATGTGAGACAATTTTGAATAGTCATTGCTTTTACATCTTCATCTGAAGTGCCATTAATCATAATATTACCCAGTTGTCCCATTTTACTTATTAAACAATGGAAGACCAGGAGGTCAAGTGATTTTCAGAGAGTCACTCCATGACACAGTGGCAGAACCAGGACAAAACCCAGATCTTCTGAAGAGCACTTTAACATTTTAAATAAAATTATAACAACCATTAAATCATATTCCCATAAAAAAAGAATGGTAGTTATAGTCAAGGGAATGGAAACCGATGTTATCCATAATACAGTCACAGTAAATCATGTAGTATACAAATATTTCCTATTTTAAAGCTTGTATTATACTATAATTCCTCCCTTTTTCCTCTGTCAGCTTCCTCTTTAAAAAAAGAGAGAATACAACACGTTTTCTGCAGGTTGAATTAGCAGCTCTCTCAATATGCATTGAGAGAAGGACTCAGTCTAAAGGAATGTGCTGCCAGCCTCAATTGCACTGTCAATGGCATTAAGTTATTTCAAAGTGCAGGTTGCACATCCACGATGATGTATGGGTTCTACTATTTTAGCTTCCTTCATACTTCTTATGTTTTGGAAAGATTCATTTCTCTTGATTAGTGGTATGAGCTTTTAATATTAAAATAGAATAAAATGTAACTGGAACATTTAGAAATAGGAGGGAAATTGTGTTATTTTAAAGGTCCTGTTTAAACAAATTAACCCAATAGAAAGTCATTATTTCATCTTAGTAACTATCCCTCTTTTGACTTTCAAGAGGGATATAAATTTAAAGATAAAAAAATAAATTAAAGGGTTGTATTTAGTGTTCTTTTGTTAATACACATCTCATATTTTTCCTTGAAAATATTTTTCTTCATTATGTGTTTAATTAAGGATGTGTGTCATCAAGTTTGTTCTGAAAAATTCACCTTGACCCCTTTGTAAATCTGAAATTTTATTTCAAATGTTCAGTCAAGAAAGATTGTTATTCCTCTCAAGCAATGGCTTACCAAGGAGGCTACATGGGAGATGTCCTGAAATGGGAGCAGTATTTGATCCCTGAAATGGTTTAGAATTGCTGGGTGCATGGCGATGATGAAAAGCAAGCTGGACTTTGGTCACTTTCATAATTGTTCGTAGACTTTCTGGAGACAAGGCACTTGCTTACTTCTTACCTCTAGGATGGGCCACTTTCACCACTCCCCCAACCCCAACCTTGGTATGCAACTGATCTCAAGCTCTCCTCTCTTGAGTAGAAGACTGACAAAAATAGCATTAGAGAGAGATAATTTTGTGATCAATACCTGGTGGCCACAAACTATAGCATGTGGGCTAAATCTGATCCTCTGCCTATTTTTGTAAACACAGTTTATTTATTAGAATTGTTTAACATATTGTCTTTGACTGCTTTTGCATTATAACCACATGTGGAGTAGTTGGGACAGAGATCATGTGTTCCACAAAAACCTAAAATATTTACTGTCAGGCCCATTAAAAAGCATTCCATGACCCTTTATCAAGAATCAAAGCATTGCTTGTTTTGTGGCCTGTAAGCAAGACAATTATTTCATATTCACATTATAGGGCCACAATCTAACATGTCTTGGTTAAATGTTTACTATTGACAAACATGATATTTACCTGTTAATTTTTCTCTGTTTTTTTAGTCCCTGCTATGTGGATATTTGTTAGCAATGACTGATGTGGAAACTACATATGCAGATTTTATTGCTTCAGGAAGAACAGGTAGAAGAAATGCAATACATGACATCCTGGTTTCCTCTGCAAGTGGTAACAGCAATGAATTAGCCTTGAAATTAGCAGGTCTTGATATCAACAAGACAGGTGAGTTGTTTGACACACATCTCTCTATGAGTAAGAAATGATTTGCAGCGTTTAACTAAATAGGATTAAGGTGTGACAGACCACCTTCCAAAGTAGCCTATAGAGTTATAAACAGTGTGAGGCAGGATAAAATCACTGACTTCTCTTTACAGGGTTTTGCACTCAAATGCTGTAAAATAACAACTATATAATGACAAACAAAATATCACTAGCTGAGAATTGTGAGGGACTTCCTTTGTAATTCTTGAGTGTTCCACCTTTTTAGGTTATATTCGACAATATTGCTATCCCATGTTTATCTTAACTTGTTAACAAGCACCTATTTAGCCATGGCTCTGTTTGTAGCATTATGCTAAACCTTGAGAAGTATCTCCAAAAGTCTTTAGAAAAATCACCCAGGAAGTCCCAATGAACATGGGAGTCAAATTTTTCATCTTGTATTTATACAGCAGTTTTGTCTTTAAATAGTCTACTCTCTTGCATCTGCCCTAATCTGACTTTATTCCTTTGGTTACTGAGAGCTTCTCCTATTTATCAAGTTCTTGTTGCCTGCTCATCTATACTTCTTGTTTTCAGGATATCTGCACATCTTTGGAGCTTAGTCATTGCTCTAATAATGAAAGTAGTGTATGAAAGTGATATGTGATGCCTGTTCCCTTTTGAATAGAATTTTTTTTAATGTAGAGGAACTACTTTCAATTTCTCTAAAGTATGGTACATGGTGAGACATTTTGTGTGTACTTGCTAAACATAAAGGAGACATTGCTTTCAAACATTTTGATCTAAAGAATGGACCAGCCCACTTACCTCTAACTATTTGAATTATGATAATAAACACTTAGCAAGCATTGTTATAATTTGTATAATTGCAACAGCCCCAAAATATTTTGCCTACTAAGCCATATTGATTGCTTAGTAATGAACTAACACATGCAAGGATTGCCTACAGCTTGCACTCAGGTGAAGTGGCTGAATATGGAGAGAAAGCATTGTTTAATCTCGTTGTTTGCCAAATCATTAGCTGAAATTGCTACAGAGGGTGCAGTTATGAGGGTGGTTTTATTGGAGTTGTGTGTAGGTTCTCAAAGGGCAGGACAGAGGCCATTATTACTGTGTGACAAGGGACTGATCAGTTGGCATACTGTCCTTTCTTCTTCCACTGTTCCTTTTAATTTAAACTAATTAAACCTCTGAGAAATCAGGTGGGTTATCATCAAGTGCCATAAATAATGTAAAGTGCTATAAATAATGTAAAATGCAGTAAAAAGTTCTTAAAATAAGAAAGTTGGGAATAAAAAGTGAAACTTGCTCCCCACTTCTGATTTCAGCCCGAAGACACTTGTGATTTCTGCAACCTGTAAACCTTTTAAAAATGAGTTTTAGGACCTGGGAATGAGATTTCCTAGTTGTTTATTAAAAATGTAGATGATCACTAACTACTGTGAAAATTCAGTTATTGTTTTGTTTTTGAACCACACTGTCCCAAGTTCACAAACCAGAATTAGCTTAGCCAACTTAAGCTATTTTCTTGATGGGTAATTAATTACCAAGAAAACATACTTTCTCTGTTAGGATTTCAGACTTGTGGAATTTTTCTTCAATTTCCAATATGATATACTGAGAATGGGTAAATATTTCACCCTTATTCTTTTTTCCACTCTTTCTTACAGAGAGTGAGGAAGATGCACAGCGAAGTTCAACAGAACAAAGTGGGGAAGCTGAGGGGGAAGCAGCCAAATCTGAAAGCTAACACCCCACTTTTATTTTCCTCAACCTGACCATGTCTCAGCTCTCCAGACCTGGCTGGAATGCATTTGTGTCCACGAGCGACAAGGGGAGAAAGAGCATGGTTGTGCCACATGGCAGGAACCTGCTCACTGTCATGTTAAACATGGGGGCAGAGGCTCTAGCTGCAGACAGACTCTTCTCTCCTCCTGTCATTAGCAATGGCTGAAGTCATGTGGCTTGTGTCTGGATGTCATTTTGTATGGATCCTTTCACTTGACCAAATGATGAAATATTTGTAGACAGTAGCAGAAACCTAGATGATGATTCTCCCTGTAGCATCTGGCCCCTCATAATGTCAGAGGATTTAATTGTGTCTAATTGCAAAGGATTGGTTGAACCCCAGAGATTAAGTGTCTCTGGCCTAAGTATTCACCCAGTTAAGAGTACCATCCAGAAAGCACTGTTTTTAGCATTTTGTGTCCATGTGTTCCTGATGTGTTACTTAACTATTTTGTACTGTACAATAGAGATGCTTGGCACTGTCTCCTTTGATTGTTCATGAAAAACAAAAATAATGTATGTTACTGTGAATTTTTATACTAATCATTTTTAAAAGGGCTGCCTTTTTTTCTTCTCCATAGTGTGGTGGTGTACACAGGACATAACACACATTTGTTTGTTTTTTTAACTTAATCTTTCCCCTTGACTCATGGCTGATGGATCAATTAAGTCTAATAGATTCATCAAAAACTCCTTTGCTTTTTATGCAGGCATTTGGAAATACCCATTAATATAAATATTACTGGAATTAAGTTTGTTTGATGTCTGCACAGACCATAATTTCATCTGCAAATTTTGTGTTATTCCCAAGTAGAAAATGTTCCCCAACTAATATTATCTTTAATTATGAGGATTTTGGAGAATTGGGGAGGTGGGAAAGAGAAGCCAGAATAATAATAACAAGTAGAAATGTTTTATTCTTCTTATGGAATCAGATTTCTCACAATGCATGATACTGTTCAAATTTGGAAGAGAGCTTTTCTCCAGGGAGATGAAAATTATGGAGAAAATTATCTCCTTGCAATCATGTGGACACCAATCACAAAATTAAAGCCCTTGTAGTGTGTTTTTCTTGTCTTTTTTTCAGCCCTATCTAATCCAAATATTATTATGTACTTTTTAATGTTTCTAAATTTTTACTAATAATTAGTGTGAATTGCATTCTGATATAATAGTCATCATCATTAGAAGATAACAAAATCCTCATTAATACTGTTGATGGCCTCAGCTGTGTTTTGACATCATGGTTCTTACTTGGAAAGTTTCTGTGAGCTTCATAATCCCTCTGGTCAGTATTATGAACTCAATTATTCATGGTAATAAACAAGGACCCAGTAATATGCCATTGGCTCATGAATTACTGGACAACAGGAAGAACTTTACAATTAAGAGTTCACTGAACTGTCCTCGGGGTATAAGTACAGTCCCATGTAAAGTAGGCTAAACAGCATTTCAATAGGTAACTTCATAAGGACATACCAGAACTCATCCCTCCTTTGTATTTGCAAATGGGATGAAAGTCTGTCCTCATCTCCCTCCCTTTACAGTACTCTTTAAATGAGATGAATAGGGGCATGGGGATCATTTGGTCCTCAATCATAGATTACTAGAAAAAAAATGTTATAGTTTAAGTCTCTCACAAAATAGAAAATTAACTTTTAGAGTACTTCCTTCTATCTAAACTGTTAGAGTCCAAAATGTCCAATTAAATTGAAACAAATCTACCTACTAATATACTTACAAGTGGGAAAAGAGGTCCCTGGGGCTATTTTAGGCAATCTCTGTTCATTTAAAACATCCAACCCATAAAATGACTTTTTCAATATCCTCATTTACTATCCTCATAGCTTTCTTGTGAATTCAAGTTAAGTTCTCTTCACCCTTAAAGTTGTGGAATTCCACTCTGATTTTGTGTGGTTTTGTAAAGTTTAGGACTAGTGCTGAGTATATGTAGAGGGTTGATATTCCTATGTGAAATACTATGATTAATGCATGTGGTGTCATGCTTGTCTTTGAATATATAATAGTGCTAAACTGCAAAGTTGTATGGAGCTTTTGAATTATTTTGACCTCTTACTGCTACTTCGTCTGCTGTATTCAAACACAGAGGCATTCCCAAGCTAAAAGATAAAAATCTACTTTACAGATGTTACTCAGCAAAAGTTCACAGCATCTTCCAAAGTTTACTGTATTATCTTTTATTTGCAAGTCAATAACATACAAGGAATTAAATTTTTAAGAAGAGAAGGGAAGTGTAGAAATCTAGGGCACTGGTTGATGTTATACATTAAATGCCCATTAACTAACCAACATGCTCATGCTAATCACTTCCCAGCACATATTCTCCCATTTAGTCCTCAAACAATTCATTAAAAAAGATAGTGTTATACTGTTTCACAGGTTAGGAAATTAAGGCTGACTGAGGTATAGCTTTTCCAAGATTAAAAGGCTAATAAATGATGACACTAAGATTTGAACCTATCTTTGTCTACAGGGAAATTTCTACTGCACAAGCCATAAAATGAGATCCAATAACAGAACATGTCTTTCTGAAAGTGAACATTTAGAGATGGGTGGGTTCAGTCTCCATATTTTAGAGAAGGAAACTGAGTCTAAGGAATGGAAATTGTCTTTCTCAAGGTTACCTATGTAATTACACAGATATGTCTAAATCATAGAAAGTAGACTTTCAAAAAAATTCAATTAGCATTTATTTTTTTGTGTGTGTTATCCTTCCCCACAGTTATTTTTCTGGCATTTAGTCTATAAACTTAACATGGTTCAGATTTGTTTTAATGTCCCATGCTACCCATTTTGTTTAACTAGAAATATGACAATTTTAATTTTTGACTCATTTGCAACAAGTGTGAACTTACCAAATTTAGCTTTTATCAGTTGTAAGCATCTATGCCAACATAATATTATCATAAATTCATTTAAATATTTTTCCAATAGATGATAGGTAGCCTTCAATTTGTAGGCAGCACCCACAAGCTGCAATGTCTTACCCTTGAGTCATAGTCGGACCCAGTGGAAATACTTCCTTTCAGAAGATGAATGATATTGCTATTTCTCTCCAAATAAAGGGTAAAGAAATGTAACTTCCTGTGGGTAGTAATGTTTTGTGAAACCTAAAGTAATAGGGAGAAATGCATAGTTATTAAGGGAAAACAGGAAATGATCTATGATTTATGGTATCTCAATAAGCCCTAAATTATTCTTCAATTAAAAGAGTGGCAGTCTCTAAAGTAATTTGTGAGCTTGTATGACTTTTGTATTTAGCAATGTTGCATGCCCACATAATTGATATTAAAAATAATACATTTTTCTGAAATGTACACAGTCTATAAAGAGTATTTATTAAATACACTGTATGTACGTGTTGCTTGAGAAAGTGCTGTGGGTGATAAAGGAGAAATGAAAAGCCTCAGCCATCCTGCGGTGGACAAACCCAGCATTCCAGCTTCACCTTTTCCTGGCCTTTACTCTTATTACTTCCACCTCCATTCCATGATGGGAGCCCAGTTCCTGGACTTCATTATCTACCACAGACAACTCTTAAATCCTAAACACCAATATCACTCTAGTGGTTCTTACTTACTCAACTGCAGGGCAGTGATTTAATATCAGAAGAAAGGTGTGTTTATCAGAACATCATTAAAGCTTTTACAACATTCCCTCCTCCACCAGCTCACACAAAGATACACTCACAAACACTCTCTTCCCTTGAAAGCATTCCCATGCAACTTTGATATCTTTCTTCCCACCCTCACTCCCAACAACTTGAGAACCAGAGAGCTAGAAGTGCAAGTCTTCCAGATGCACTTGCCCCATTCACTCCACCAAAAAACTTGGAAATGGACCATTATTAGCAACATATAGTGCTCACAGACACCCAGGATCTTACTATATTAGGAATAACATCTTGGTGTAGAGGAGCAAAGAGAACTAAGCTTCTTTTATCTCGCTTTTGCTCTCTTTTCACCATATTATTTTTTACCACATACAGGCAGTAAAGACCAAGCAAAGACTAAGGTGGGACTCTGGTGAAAGTAAGAATCACACTCGGCCTGGGTCCAGGGAAGGTCCTAAGCCAAAGGAGCAGAAGAGAACATAAATCTTTCAATTCCTCTAACTGGAGTCACAGGGCAGAACACTACATAGGGATGTGGGACAAACTACTAGTTAGTACAGCAAGTTTGCATCACCTCTAGTGTCTCTTTTGTATATTTTTTGCATCTGATATAAGATATGGGGATTTGGGACCCTGGCCAGCTCTCACTGTGAGTCAAAATGAACAAAACTATCTGACTATAACCCATTGACAGTAGAAGCTTTTCATTTCCTGCCTAAGATTTATTCCTTCACCCGAAGTTTCAAAATCATTTTCTTTCTGACCTTAACAGGAGGTATATTAATTATATGTTTCCCTTCACTGACTTTACTCTTTTCCACAAATAAGTTCAAGTTCCAAGTTTCCCTCTTTCTTTCATCATTAATGTTTCTCAAGACAGTAATCTATGCTTTCTATCTTCATGCTTCTCCTTATTTTTTATCTTTTTGCATTTTGACTTCCAATTAAATTTTTCATATTACAAATGATATCTTAGGTAGCTCCCAAATTCTCAATAATTGTCACTGACAATTCTTAGAATTTTCATAACTCTTCTTCCTCCACTTATTTTTTCAGTCCATCAATTCCAACTCTTAGCTACTTCTTGAAGTGGCACACTTCTATTTGTCTGCTCTTCAACCTTTTAAATCATCACTTAGCTAATACAATGTACTGGCCTGTTCACCAGGACCTGCCTCATCTGGCATTCTTTCTATCCATCTTGCAACCAGATGTATCTTTCTAATGCATAAGTCTGATGATTTCACTCCTCTAATTTAAAAAATTATTCAATTTAGCCAGACAAAACTTTTTGGTATAAGTGCCGCATTTTATTTTTATGTAACTTTTTGCTCTGTGTTAGCTATTTTCCTATTCTTAAAATCTTCTTAATGCTTGTTGGAAAATTCTCATTGATCCATTTAGACTATGCCCCATTTTGCCTTTTTCTTTAGACCCTTCATGAATTGTATTTCCACTCCCAAGAGCCACTATAAGAAATTAGCTGTTCTATATGTATTCCCTGCTCCCCTAACACTTTATCTACGGACATATCTCACTAGGTAACAGCTGTTTGTTTACATGTGTACCTCTCCAACTATAATATAAGCTCTTTGAAGGAAACAGTCTACTTTTATTCATCTTTGTATCCTTGTTGTCTATTAATACCCAATAAATATTTGTAAATGAATGTCTGTCCTCCTGAAGCTCATAATGTGGCTGAGATAGAATTTACACACAATTGATTCAGAGAAAATGCAATTCAGAGATAAAGTTGATAGTTGAAAATGGTGATGGCTGTATATTATTGCATTACAAAAGGTATCTTGATTTCTATCACTTTTCTTCTAGTTTATGCAATAGTCACTATTTTTAAATTTGGTTCTCAAACTGTATGCTGCACATTTACACATACACACAAAAATCTAATATGACTTACATAGATGAGATGTCCAATAGGGTAATGTATAAATAAATGAGCAAATCAATCTAAGCCTGGTATTTCTTAGTACTCTGTAGTGTGAACTCCCTTCAGTTTGCTGGAAGTGAGAGTAGCCAAAGGAGGAGGTTTTACGTTTAGTCTTCTGGTCTCAGCAAGATACTAGTCAGAGAAGAAGATTCTGGGAAGATGTTTGTGGTCACTGAATGAGAGGACAGTGGAGTTTCTAAGAATATGCATTACAGTAATATACCTAAAATACTTGTAATAGCCTAAATAAAATGGGACTTTGAATAGAATATGATGAACTTCAAAATTGCAGGAATCCATAGACAGAAGAGGAAAATCATACAAAGGGGTTAAGAAACATATTTTTCTATACTCAAGAAAGAAAGGACACTTATATATGTGTATATAACATGAAAGACTATTTCCTGACTATTGTATCTTTAGAAAAACACAGAAAAATAGTGTAACCAAAATAGCAGTGGAAATCTAACAGGACTAGAGAAGTGCTGTGTACATCCTGACTCTGAAACTATAAAATAAGAATGGTCTAGGTAATGATGCAGTTTCTCCTAATAGAGCATATGTTTGCTCTTTGGCTGCCATGGTTCATTTTATGCAATGCACTTGAGTAGGACAGTGTGACTATTATAACTATCCTGTTGGATTTTTATGTTTTCTTTCATCCCACACATCCTTTGGAATACATAAAATAATGCATAACTATGAATCTTAAGGGCACAGAGTTACATAATAAATAATCACAGATAGAGAGAACTTAAACAGAACCAACCTTCCCAGATGGTTCTAAATAAAATCTGGTAAGTCCTAAGATTTATTTAAAACATATTTAATGAGCATTTAGTAGGTGTAAGTTTCTGTGTTAGTTGCAATAAGGAATGAAATATTAAAAAAGACCACAAAATCTTTGACCAATAGGGACTGATACATGTGATACTGACCATAGTTTTTCCTATCAGTATTCTCAGGTATTCCCTTATAAGAAATTTTTCTTTGATTCCAGTGTCTAATGAGAATTTACTTTTTACTTGGCTGATTCTAGGCCTTTGTAACACAAAACTGGGAGGATATATCTAGACACAGGTCATAATGATAAGAGGAAAACTATTTTGTCATGATGAACCAGTATGAGAGTTTTTCTTTGTTAGAAATAAACCAGGTAATAGTTTGAGCAGACAAATATTTTCCCCAAAGTGAAAATGTTTGAGTACATTTGCATAATAAAGGACTAAAAACTGGAGGATTAAAAAAGCGATAAAACAGGTTACTCAAAGAAAGTTTGGGAGGATTGACATATAAGAGATTTCAATGACACAAAAAACTGGAAAGGAGAGAAAAGAGTTTTTTGTTTGTTTGTTTGTTTTAGTATGCTTTATTGATTATGCTGTTACAATTGTCCGAATTTCTTCTCCCTTTGTTCCCCTCCACCCAGTGACCCCCACCCTCCAGTTGTGCCCCCTCTCTTAGTCCATGCCCATTGGTTGTGTGTATAGTTCTCAACATCTTCCTATCTACTCCACACCCTCCTACTATGCTTCTTAATTCCTGTACCATCTCCCTCACTTTCCCCCTTCCCCCTCCCAGCTATCCTCCCCCCAATATGTTCCCCATACCCATAATTCTCTTCCCACTCTCATTGCTTACTTAGTTTGCCTTTGTTTCAATTCCCTAGCTTCTGTTGTTGGTTGTTGTGATACAGTTTTCATTTTAATGTTCATAGTTTTGATCCTCCTTCTAAACAAGTCCCTTTAATATCTCATATAACAGTGGTTTGGATCTGATGAACTCCTTCAGTTTTACTTTGTCCTGGAAGCACTTTCTCTGCCCTTCTATTCTGAATGTCAGCTTTTGTAGGTTTTTGCTTTTCATTACTTTTAATATTTCTTTCCAGTCCCTTCTTGCCTGCAGTTTCTTTTGGGAAATCAGCTAAAAGTCTTATTGGGACCCCTTTGTACATAGTTCTCATATTCTCTCTTGCTGCTTATAAGATTCTCTCTCTATCCTTAATCTTTGACATTTTGATTATAACGTGTCTTGGAGTGGTTCTCCCTTGGTCCACTTTATATGGAACTCTCTGTGCTTCTTGGACCTGTAAGTCTATTTCCTTTCCCAAGTTAGGGAAGTTCTGCTTCATTATTTTTTCACATAATTTTTCAATTTCTAGGTCTTCTTCTTCACCTTCTGGCAACCCTATGATTCAGATGTTGGCTTGCTTATAGCTGTCCCATAGGTTTCTGAGCCCCTCCTCATTTTCCTCGCTTTTTGTTTCCTGTTTCTGCACTGGTTGACTGTTAGTTCTTTCTCTATGTTCTGATTTGTTGATTTGATCTTTGGGTTTCTTTCCCTCACCATTTATTCCGTATGTGTTTTTGTTCATTTCAGCAGGACAGCATTCATTCCTTCCCGGTCTTATTTAAGATCTGTTGTCAGATCTTTACTCATTCTTATAACCAAAGCTCTGAACTGTGCCTCAGAAAGATTTCTTATCTGCCAGTCCATTAGATCAGATATTTGCTGGCTGGTGAGCTGTGTCACTGGAATCTCTATCATGATCCCTACCATCCTGACAGTTTTGTGTTTACCTTTGCTTCCTGAGCGGGGCTGTCACACCTCCTATGCTATAGCGGGTGGAGCCCTGTGTACTCATCACTACCAGGCGACCCTTCTCACCACGTTGTGGCGTTTCATGTGGGGGTGGGGGTCCAAGATGGATTCTTCCCATTTACTCTCTGCTGAGAGACTGGGAGCTTCTTCCTCCATCCCCACTCCCCTCTGCCTCTGGCCTTCACAGTCCAAGGCATGGGGATCTGCCTTCCCCAGCATTGAAATCACAGGCTGATGGGTCTGGTCTGCAACGAGGGGTGCTCCCCAGGTGTTTTTAACCTCATTTTAAATACAGGTGTCTATGCTTACTGCTGTCCCACTGCCATAGCTGCAGCAGCTGCCACCAGCACAGCTTGACCTCTCAACCCTGGCTTCACCACTCCTACCCTTCCAGATGAGCACCACTCACTTGTTTATAACTTCATATGTCTGACTTCCATGTAGCTTTATTTTCTGGAGCTTCTAGTTATTTCTGGTTTTGTGGAAGATGTATTCCTTCTTAGTTGTGGAGGGAGACAAAGTGTGTCAGTTTAGGCCTCTATCTTGGCCAGGAGTCTGAGAAAACAGGTTTTTATAGGTTGTGAACTAGACCTTCTTTAATATTCTTAGGAGACATATGTAAATACTGGGAATACTTCTCAGTTTTTTCTGAATTTTAGATGAGACTTTGTTTGTTTGTTTTTTGGTTTTTCAATTACAGTTCTCCCATTTTTTCCCCATTTCTCTCCCCCACACAGCCCACCCCTTCTCCCACAATCATATTTCTCCCCGTTATCCATGTCCATGAGTCATTTATACACGTTCTTTGACTAAACCCTTCCCTTACTTATCCACCTTGTCTCCCTCCCTTCTCCCCCATATTGACTGCTATTCTGCTCTTTGTCCTATTTAGTTTGTTTGTCTCTGTAGTTCTTTAGTTTCCTGTATTAGGTGATATCATATAATATTTTGCTTTCTTTGCCTGGCTTATTTCACTAAGCATAATTCTCTCTAGTTCCATCCATGTTGTCGCAAATGGCAGGAGTATCTCCTTTCTTTCTACTACATAGTATTACATTGTGTAAATGTACCACTGTTTTTTGATCCACTCATCTACAGATGGGAACTTAGGCTGTTTCCAGTACTTAGCTATTGTAAACAGGGCTGCTATGAACATAGGGGTGCATAAGTTCTTTTGAATTAGGGTTTTAGGATTTTTCAAGTATAATCCTATTAGTGGAATCGCTGGTTCAAAAGGCAGTTTCATTTTTAGTTTTTTGAGGAAATTCCATACTGTTTTCCATAGTGGCTGCACTAGTCTGCATTCCCACCAACAATGCAGTAGAATTCCCGTTTCTCCACATTTTCACCAGAACTTATTGTTTGTTAATTTGTTGATGATGGCCATTCTGACTTGTGTAAAATGGTGTCTCATTGTGGTTTTTATTTGCATCTCCCTGATGGCTAATAATGTTGAGCATTTTTTCATGTGCCTATGGACCTTCTGTATGTCCTCTTCGGAGAAGTGTTTGTTCAGTTCCTTTACCCATTTTTTAATTGGGTTGTTTGTTTTCTTGATGTTGAGTTGTATAAGCTCTTTATATATTTTGGAGTTCAGTCCCCTGTCTGTGATGTCATTGGAAAATATGTTTTCCCATATGGTTTGTTTCCTTTTCATCTTGCTGATGTTTTTTTTTTTTTTTTTTTTTTTTGCTGAGCAGAAACTCTTCAGTTTGATGTAGTCCCATTTGTTTATTTTTTCCTTTATTTCTCTTGCCTTAAGAGATGTATCCGTGAAGATATTGTTACGTGAGATATCTGAAATTTTCCTGCCTATGTTTTCCTCTAGGACTTTTATGGTGTCACGGCTTACATTTAAGTCTTTGATCCATCTTGAGTTTATTCTTGTGTGTGGTGTAAGTTGGTGGTCTAGTTTCATTTTTTTGCAAGTCCCTGTCCAATTCTCCCAGCACCGTTTGTTAAAGAGGCTCTTCTCACTCCATTTTATGTTCCTTCCTCCTTTATCAAATATTAGTTGACCATAGAGGCCTTGGTTTATTTCTGGAATCTCTATTCTGTTCCACTGATCTATATGTCGGTTCTTATGCCAGTACCAGACTGTTTTGATCACAGTGGCTTTGTAGTATTGTTTGATATCTGGTGTTGTGATTTCTCCTGCTGTGTTCTTCTGTCTCAAGATTGCTTTTGCTATTCGGGGTCTTTTTTGGTTCCATATGAATTTATGGAGTATTTGTTCTAGGTCTGTGAAATATGTCATTGGTATTTTAATAGGGATTGCATTGAATCTGTAAATTGCTTTGGATAGTATGGCCATTTTGATGATATTGATTCTTCCCATCCAGGAACATGGTATTTGCTTCCATTTATTTGTATCTTCCTTAATTTCTTTCTTCAATGTTACATAATTTTCAGAGTACAGGTCTTATATCTCTTTGGTTAAGTTTACTCCTAGGTACTTTATTTTTCTTGTTGCTAAAGTAAGTGGTATTTACTTTTTTTTTGTCTCTGTCTCTGATATTTTATTGTTTGTGTACAGAAATGCCTTATATTTCTGTATATTTATTTTGTACCCTGCTATTTTGACAAATTCACTTATTATATCGAGTAGTCTTTTAGTGGAGTTTATAGGGTTTTCTAGGTATACTATCATGTCATTTGCAAATAATGATAGTTTTACTTCTCCTTTCCCAATTTGGATGCCTTTTATTTCTTTTTCATTGTCTGATTGCTGTGGCTAGGACTTCCAACACTATGTTGAATAGGAGCAGAGAGAGTGGACAGCCTTGTCTTGTTCCTGATTTCAGGGGGAATGCTTTCAGTTTTTTTCCATTGAGTATGATGTTGGCTTCAGGCTTCTCATATATAGCCTTAATTATGTTAAGGTATGCTCCCCCTACTCCCATTGTGCTGAGTGTTCATCAAAAATGGGTGTTGCACTTTATCAAATGCTTTTTCTGCATTTATTGATATGGTCATGTGATTTTTGTCTTTCATTTTGTTTAGGTGATGTATTATATTTATTGATTTGTGAATATTAAATCATCCTTGCATACCTGGGATGAATCCCACTTGATCGTGGTATATGGTCTTTTTGATGTATTGCTGATTCCTGTTTGCCAATATTTTATTGAGGACTTTAGCATCTATGCTCATCAGTGATATTGGCCTGTAGTTTTCTTTCTTTACTGTGTCTTGACCTCGTTTTGTAATTAGGGTAATACTGGCTTCATAGAAAGAGTTTGGAATATTTCCATCTTCTTAAATTTTTTGGAGTAGTTTGAGGAGGGTAGGAGTTAGTTCTTCCCTAAATGTCCAGTCCAGGGCTTTTGTGTGCAGGGAAATTTTTGATTACTGTTTCAATTTCCTTCTTTGTTATTGGTTTGTTGAGACTTCCCACTTCTTCTTGATTCAGTTTTGGAAGGTTATATGTTTCTAGAAATTTGTCCATTTCTTCTAAGTTGTCAAATTTCTTGCCATACAATTGTTTGTAGTAATTTCTTACTATAGTTTATATTTCTGTGGTATCAGTCGTGATTTCTCCTCCTTCATTTCTGATTTTGTTTATTTGGGCCTTCTCACTTTTTTTCTTGATGAGCCTGGCTAGAGGCTTGTCAATTTTGTTTATTTTTTTGAAGAACCATCTTCTAGTTTCATTGGTCTTTTGGATTGTTTGTTTAGTCTCTATGTCATTTAATTCTGCTCTGATCTTGATGATTTCCTTCCTTCTTCTTGCCCTAGGCTTTGTTTGTTGTTGTTGTTCTAGTTCTTGTAGTTTTAGGGTTAGATTTTTTATTTGAGCTTCTTATATCTTTTTCAGATATGCCTGTATTGCTATGAACTTTCCTCTTAGGACTGCTTTTGCTGTGTCCCATAGGTTTTGAGCTGTTGTGTGTTCATTGCCATTAGTTTCTAGTAATTTCTTGATTTCTTCTTTGATGTCATTGTTAACCCATTCATTATTTAATAGCATGTTATTCATTCCCCATGAGTTTGGGTGTCTTTGGTTTTTTTCTGAGGTTGATTTCTAGTTTCAAGGCATTGTGGTCTGAAAAGATGCTTGATATAATTTCAATTTTCTTGAATTTGTTGAGGCTTGTTTTGTGTCCTATCATGTGGTCTATCTTTGAAAATATCCCATGTGTAATTGAAAAGAATGTATATTTTACTTCTTTGGGGTGGAAAGTTCTATATATATCAGTTAAGTCCATGTGGTTTAGTGTGTTTTTCAATGCCTTATATCTTTGGTGTTTCTTTGCTTCGATGATCTGTCTATTGTTGATAATGGAGTGTTGATGTCCCCTACTCTGAGTGTCTGTTGTTAATATCCTTCTTGTGGTCTTCTAAGTATTTGCTTTACATATTTGGGTGCTCCTATGTTGGGTGCATTTATGTTTATCAGTATTATATCTTCTTGATGAATTGTTCCCTTAAGTATTATGAAATGTCCTTCTTTGTCTCTTTTTATTGCCCTTGCTTTGAAATGTGTTTTCTCTGATATTAGGGCTGCTACCACGGCTTTCTTTTCTGGTCCATTTGCTTGGAATATTTTTTTATACCCTTTTACTTTCAGTCTATGTAAATCTTTTGTTTTGAGGTGTGTTTCTTGTAGACAGCAAATATGTGGGTCCTGTTTTCTTATTCATTTCGTTACCCTATGTGTTTTAATTGGATCATTTAATCTATTTACATTTAAGGTTATTATTGATGTGTATTTATTCATTTCCTTTTGTACCTCTGTTCCTGTCCTTTTTTTTTTATTTCTTTTTTCTTAGAACATTCCCCTTAGCATCTCTTGCAATGCTGGTTTGCTGAAGTTGTATTATTTTAGTCTTTCTTTGTCTAAGAAACTCCTTATTTCACCTTCCATTTTGAATGAGAGCCTTGCTGGGTAGAGTATTCTTGGTTGTAGGCCTTTGTTTTTCATTGCTTGAAATATTTTTGACCATTCCCTTCTGGCTTGTAGTGTTTCTGTTGAGAAATCGGTTGCTAGCCTTATCAGAGCTCCCTTGTATGTTATTTGCTGTTTTTCTTTTGCTGCTTTTAGGATTCTCCCTTTGTCTTGGAATGTTGCCATTTTAATTATGATGTGCCTTAAAGTGAGTTTTGGTGGGTTCCTGTTCTTTGGAACTCTCTCTGCTTCCTGAACTTGTACAACTTTTTCTCTCATCAGGTTGGGAAAATTTTTTGTCACTATTTCGCCTATCAGTTTTTCTTTTCCATGCTCCTTTTCTTCTCCCTCTTTTATTCCGATGATCTTGATATTATTTCTTCTCATGCTATCCTGTAATTCCCTTACATCTTGTTTATATTTTTTTAATCTTTTTTCATTTTGCTGTATTGTCTGGGAATTTTTCCCTACATTATCTTCTAATTCACTAATCCAATCCTCTGCTTCATTTAGTCTGCTTTTGACTGATTCTACTGAGTTTTTCAGTTCAGAGATTGCATTCTTCATTTCTTCCTGGTTCTTGTTAATAGTTTCTATGTCCTTTCTTGTGCTGGTGTAGTTTTCTGCAAGTTCCCTGTAATTTTCTTGGAGGTGTTGTAACTTCCTTGGAGTTTGTCATAGTTGTTTTTAAGGTTGTCGAGTATATTGAGCTTCTTTACCACCATTGTTTTGAATTCTGTGTCTGACATTTGGGCTATGTCTATTTCATCTATCTTTCTTTCTGGGGATTTCTCTTTTCTTTTCATTGAGAGGTTGTCTCTGCGTCTTACCATCTTGGATTCTTCTTGTTTGTTTTTGTTTTTGGGGGTTTGTCTGCTTTGATTTCCCACCTTTGTGGTATGAGATTCTTTATAGGAGATCTGGGGGTTTCAGTGGTGCAGTCTCTTTCATCTCCTGAGCCTGATGTTCTTCGGTTACCCTTTATGTCATTTGTTTATGTTGTCTGGTTATATTTCAGATGCTCTTTGGTAGGATCTTTCTTCTGGCTAGTTGATTGAGAGTCACTCTGTCCACTTTGTCTTGAGTTCTTTTGCGGAGATGCTGTTAAAAACATAAACACACAGCCCAGGCAGAAAACCCACGCCCTCAAAAATATCCCCCACCCTCTATCCCGCTATCATCAGCCAATGAGCCAGTATTAATATAAATGTAGAGAGATTAGAGCTTTTGTGCTATAGGAGGAATAGCTAAGAGTTGTTTTTAGGGAGGAAAAATAATTTTTGAGAGAGGGGATGATAGATTAATAATAGTTGAGACTATGCAAGACAGTAGGTGACATTTACATTGAATGTTAATAACGATAGAAGAAAAGGAGGGAAAAATGCAGAATATAGTAAGAAAGTGCACAAAGCATGGCCCAAGAGCTTGCCTCGGGCATGCCAAGCTGTGCTCCGGGAGCTGGTCTTGCGCCTCGGGGTCCCAGACACTTGGGCACAGTGGAAGTGAGCGATTGGCACCTATTGAAGCCTGCTGAGGTGCTTCCGCACTCGTGCGCCCTTGCGCATGCAAGGCGGCCTGAGAGCTAGCCTCAGTCCTGCCCAGCCATGCTCTGGGAGTTGGTCTATCGCTTCTTAGGGTGGGGCTCCGACACTTGTGCACAGTGGAAGTGAGCGTCTGTGAGCCACTGCGGCCCGCTGTTCCCATGCCACAGCCACTGGCCATTCCCACACCTGTGTGGGCGGGCACAAGTGGAGCCTGAGTAAGTGGTCTGCGTTCTGGCCTGGCGTCCACTGGAGCTGGCTAGGGGTGTCTGCGCACGGTCTTCTGCTTGTTCAGTGGGCCCTCCCTGTGCCCGTTGGGGCACTGATCTTATGTTTGTTGGGGCTTGCCCAAGGGGCACCTGGACTCGCGGCTCCGCGCACCTGGACCAGTGAATGACGGCACTTCCCTATGCGCGCCCGTGCAACCCAAGGGGAGGGTTGGGTAGTGGAGGAGCGCACCTCTGCGCCTGCTCTCCTCAAGAATGTCCTACCACCCCAAACTTTCCACCCCTCTCTGCAGTCCACAAGAGAAAAATATAAAGGAAAATTACATCCTCACTTGCACAGCAGTACACTGTCTCCTGTCCTTCAGCGCCAATGCCACTTGGTCAAGTCCTGTTTCTGCTAGCAGGCAGAGATCCGCTCTCCTCCCAACTCCTCTTTGGGGAAGCCTGTGGTCACCAAAAACCTTTGTGTACTTCCAGCTGCAGCTCAGGCAGCCACCCCAGTCAGGAATCCCGTTTCATCCCTTTTTTAGATGAGACTTTTTGAATGTGCCTCCATACAAAGACAGGGCCACATGAGACCCTAAGGTTTTTATAATAATTTGATAGCAATGGTAAGACAAGTACATACATATTGTGATAAATGTCTGGACATAATGAGGAATAATAGATGAACATTAAACATGGTATGCAGATCTGGGAGAGAAATATCACTCAACAAGTAAGATCATGGAGAAGGATATATTGGAATGATTTCTTGAAATGTTTATTTAATTGGTGAAAGAAAGGTTAGACATTCTGCACCGAAAAATTACATAAACTAAGGTACGCAGGTAGAAAAACATGGAATCACATATTTTTTACATAATCCAAGTTGGCTAAAGCACAGTATGTGAGTGCTAGGTCCAAGGAGAGATACTGAGGCAGGTGACCCTGACGAGGACCTGGAAGCCCAGAAGCTGATGAAGGTCACAAAGGACTCAAGGTTGTGCCTGATAGCCCAGCAGCAATGGGCAGACCAGCTCCAAGAGATCACTCCCAGGGAAGAGTATGGGCATTGGAAAAGTCCTGGCACAAAGACCCTAAGACACATGATGTTCCTGCCAAGGGACCTAACATAGAGATGAAAGAATTCTGAAAGTTAGAGAGAAGTTTTTCAAGAGAGGCTACGGTCTTTGAGATGAAAGGAGGCACAAGAGTTACCCTAAGTTTAAGAATCCACCAGCTGAAAAAGCCCAACATCAGAGGGAAACTGAGAATCAGCAGAGATGTACACAAGTTGGAGGACAGGATCCTGCCATCAAAGCAGCTGCCATTGTCCTTTTCCCAACTTCTTACTCTTGCCCAGGCATAATCCTCCACTTTAAAGGCACCATATGTCTCTGCTGACATGTGGTGCTTGTATTAAAAATATGTAACTTTTTATATATCTTCATAAGAAGGAGTTAGAAGACTTCTTGATCTTTTTTTAAAGTTTATAATAGCTGTCAGGTTCTGAACACATTTGGATGCTTGATTATATTACTTCCATTTCTCACAATTACTCTGAAATATGAGTATACTCATCTTCTTGTAAGTGACCAAGGTAAGGCTCAGAGAACTCAGTGCTTGTCCAAGACCATGTTGTTTTTATGTGCAAAGTCAGGACTGAAACTGACATCCACCTTCTCAGATGACAATTCCCATGGTCTTTAAACTACACCACAGCTGTCCAACAGAACCATAATACAAGCCAAACATGTAACTTTACATTTTCTAGTAGCCACTTTGAAGTAAAAAGAAAGCAATGAAATAATCTATGTGTGTGTGTGTGTGTCTATATATATGAGTTATGCATATATGCATATATACATATACAAGGTCTGTTCACAAAGTAGCCATCCATTTACTATACAAAATAGAGACATTTATTGAAGAAGATACAAGATACGAGAAACATGGTACATAGGACAATGACCCTTCAGTCCCCTTTAAAGTAGGCACCTTGGGACCTCACACAGTTCTCTCAATTACCATCAGCTGCCCCATTGTATTTTCCTGAATCTCATCGGCCATCTGAAATCTCTTCCCTTCCAAAGGTGATTTTAGTTTTGGAAAAAGCCAGAAGTCACAGGGCACCAAATCTGAGCTGTAGGGGAGCTGAGTCACCTGGGTGATTTCATGTTTCACCAAAAATCTCTGCATGAAATGTGATGCATGAGAGGACATATTGTCATGATGAAACTTCTAATTATCAGTTGTCCATAGCTGCAGCCTTCTGAATCATCTCAATAGTTTCTGTGGAGGAATGTTCAAGCTTAAAGCAAAATTTGATGCAGATTCACCCAATCATTTTGAATGCAATATTCACATTGTACACATACTGAATGGTGTCTACTGCCCCTACTATCTAGTACAGTGAAGTAGTCATTGTTCACACATGTGCATTCCAGTCCACTCTCCTTAGCTGCAGAATTATGTTGATGTCATGCAAACGTATATTAACAATGACTGGGAGGGGAAGATGGCCACTGAGTAGGGACAGTGTTCTGAGCTTGCTCCTTTTAGGGAGAGACTCCAGGAATGAATGCGGAGAGGAGTGACTGAGTGAGTGTGGATCTCCGATAGCGTGAACAGGGAGGAGAGCATGGGAGCAGCGTGGAGGGGGGTGGAGGGGTTTACCACACACTGCAGGCTGACTCATTCCGGGATTCGGTGCGTCTGTAGTACTGAACCGGAGAATTCACTAACCGAGAGCTGCTTGGAGACTCCCCCTGCTAGGGGCACACCGATGGGTGAATTCTTGTAGGGAGTTGGGGAGAGGATTTGGCCAAAAAAGCCAGAGGAGGGAGAGAGCAGTGAATGACCAGGACTGGGAGAAACTGTGTGATCTAAGTCTAGAGGGAAACCCCCTCAGCTGCAGCCTCCAACCGAAAGCTCGGCACTCCGGATGTGCACAGCACTCCTGCTAGGGCCCTACAGAACAAAGGGACAGATTTGGGGCAAGGAGAAGGGCCACACAGAAAGGCTGCTGTGGAACTCTGGACAAGGGGAGAACTGAGAAAACCCGCTAGAATCCCACAGAACAAAAGGTGGGTTTGGGGCTAGGAGAGAAATAGGATGCGCAGGGTGTGTAAGTAGGGAAGAGAGCGGAGGCAGTGGTTCTGGCGTGGAGACGGTTTTAGGGCGGGGAGAGGGGCCCAAAGGGAAAAGCTGCTGCGGAGCTCCAGACTGGGGGAGAACTTCTGGATAGGAGAGCACTGCACTGACCAATCACACTGGAATCCTACAGAACAAAGGAACGGTGCTGGGGCGGTAAGAAAGATAGAGCGCGCAGGCTATAGACAGGGAAGCCAGTGGAAGCTGTAGCTCAGAATAGAGACAGTTTTGGGGCAAGGAGAAAAGCACATGCGGGAAAGCTGTTGCAGAGCTCCAGACAAGGGAAGAGGCCCTGGGCAGGAAAGTGCCACTGGGCCCGGCACTTTGATCGACTGTGCCAGAGTCCTGCAAAATGGGGGGACGATCTTGAGACAGGGAGAGAGGTGAGGTGCACAAGCATATAGACAGGGAAGAGAACAGAAGCTGTGGCCTGGGAATAGAGACATGACTGGAGGCAGGGCGGGGATTGCTGTTGGGTGGAGGCTGGACCAACGGGGGGAGAGAGTGGCTGGACAAGCCTGAGGAGGGCTGAGGGCACCTCAGGAGGGGACAACTGAACGCAGCTCACAGCAGAGCGGCGGTAGGCCCACGAATAAAAGACTAGCAATCCCAGAATCAAACAGAACCCTCCCACAGCCAGCCAGCCAAACAGAAAAGATTTGAAACTCATGTAATTTTGAATAGGAGCGGACTCAGGAAAGAAGGAAGGAAAAACAAAGAAACAAACAAACCAAAATACCCAGAGACTGTGCCTAAAAGTTGAATTGAGTTAAAATCCTCTCATTCTTTTATTTCTCACTCTCTCTCTAACTGCCCCTCCCGTCCTTTCTTATTCTCTCTCCTTTTCTCTCCTCCTCTTCCCTCTCTTCTCTCCCCTTAGCTTGTCTCCCCTGCATCCTATTCTCAGTTAAATTTTTAATTTTAAGTTCTCTCCCTTTATCTCTCTCTCTCCTTTCTCTGCACTAAGCACCTTCAATTTTATTAAATTTCTTTCTTTATTTTGTCCCCCTTCAATCTACATTCGTTTTTCTTTCATTCCTTGCCTTTATTTTCCTTCTCTCCCTATAAATATTCTCTCTCTTTCTTTCTCTCTCCCTATTCCACTTTATATTCTAATCTTTTAATATTCAAATTATAATTCTAATCTATCCCCCTCTCCCTTCACCCTGCCATTCTTACCCCTTCTCTCTTTCCACCCCATCCCCTCACTTCTTTCTCTCCCTCTTGTATTTCTCTCCTTCATCCTATCTTCTGTCAACTCTTCAATTTCAATCTTTCCCTCTCTAATATCTCCTCTTCCTCCTGATATCCTTCCCTCCTCTCTATTCTTTCCCTCCCCCATCCTCTTGCTTTCCCATCTCTTATTCCTCTCTATATATTCTCTCTTTCTCTATATCTTGCAATTTTATATCATGTTTTAATCTCCTAATCTTTATAATATATAATTTTTTAAAAAATAATAAATCAGTCCCCCCTCTTCTTCCTCCCCTTCTTCTTGTGTTCTTTCTCCTACCCTTCTCTTCTCTACATTCTCTCTCTCTTTCCTCTCTCCCTTCCTGTCTTGCTATTTTCTACTCTGTATTTTTATTCTTGAAAAATTCTTTCTCAATCTGTTTCCTACCTTCTAACCTCCCCAGCCCTCTTTTTCAATTTCTAGCTGTCTGGATGTCTGTTGTGTCTATCCTCCCTCCCACGCTAATGATATAGCATATACCGATTATATAATCCTAATACTATACACTTCCACTTTCTCACTCCACACTGTAACCCTCTCCTCCTTTTCAAACATACAGTGTAAATGTTAATTGCTGTCTTACATAACCTTGATCCCAATTGCTAATATTATTACTCTATCAACTTCCCGCTCAAAAATTACCCTTCCTTCATTTAAAACAACTCTTACTTGTTTCTCCGATGAAATGGGAGTCCCAATATCTCCACAAGTATATTAATACAGGCTCATTTGTAGCCTATAGTGAGATTGTAGTTGGGGGACATATTGGAGGATGTGGGTTTCTTGCCTAGGTTGTGTGATTAGGTTTTAGCAGCACCTCCACAAAAGATCTCAAGACAAGGTGGGCAGAGTGACTCTCAATCAACGAACCAGAGAAAAAGATCCACCAAAGAGTAGCTGAAATACAACCAGACAGATTAAAGAAATAACATCAAGGACAACACAGACGGAGATCCAAGAGAGCGGAGGAGTAAGTGGAAGCTACACTAACCTCCTCCCAGGATCAGCCAGTGTTGACTCAACCCCAGTACAGCAGACAGACCATTCCCCTCCAAGTGACATCAGCCTGGGAGGAAATAAAAGCCCTGCCTACAGGAACTAAGCTGCCACATCCACGGTCCTTAAGCCCGATGGCTTATCATAGATTGAGTAGATTAACAACTAAAGAAGACAGACAAAGTCAGTGGATCACTGGAAGTCTCCAATAGGCTGCCTAGGGCCAGTCTGGTACATGAACTGACACTACCAGAGGCAGATCCAGGAAGAGGAGATCATTCTAAGAAAGCACCAACAAACAATAGGAATCACAAAAATGGGGAGACAGAGAAACAACCCCCCATCAAAAGAAAAGGTAGAATCCCCAGAGAGAGTGCTAAATGAAATAGAGGGGAGCAAACTATCAGATACAGAATTCAAAACATGGATTATGGAGAAGCTGAATGAGCTCATCTGAAACTACAAAGAACTCCAGGGAAACTACAAGGAACTCCAGAAAAACTACAAGGAACTCACTGAGAATTACACGAGCATGAAAAATGACATAGAAGCTATCAATAAGAGCCAGGAGGAAATGAAGAATATGATCTCTGAATTGAAGAACACAGTAGAAGGAATTAAAAGCAGGCTAGAGGAAGCAGAAGATCGAATCAGTGAGTTGGAGGACAACCTACACAAAAACTCCCAGACAATGCAACAAAATGAAAAAAGACTGAACAAGACTGAAGAGGTTCTAAGACAGCTGCAGGACAACATGAAACGTAATAATTTCCGTATCATAGGAATTTCAGAAGGAGAAAAAGAAGAGCAAGGGATAGAAAACCTCTTTGAAAAACTAATGATAGAAAACTTCTCTAGCATGAGGAGAGAAAGAGTCACGCAAATCCAGGAAGCACAGAGGGTCCCAATGAAGATGAACCCCAACAGCCCCACTTCAAGACACATCATAATTAAAATGGCAACATTGAAAAACAAAGAGAGAATCCTAAAAGCAGCAAGAGAAAAACAACTAATAACATACAAGGGAGCTCCAATAAGGCTATCATCAGATTTCTCAGCAGAAACACTACAAGCCGGAAGGGAATGGCAAAAAATACTCCAAGTAATGAAAAACAAAGGCCTACAACCTAGAATACTCTACGGAGCAAAGCTCTCATTCAAAATGGAGGGTGAAATAAGGAGCTTCCAAGACAAAAGAAGGCTAAAAGAATACATCTCCACCAAACCAGCATTGCAAGAGATGCTAAAGGGTCTGCTTTAAGAAGATGAAGAAACAGAGACAGAGAGGAACACGAGTACAAAGGGGAAAAATGACAGTGAATAAGTACTTATCTGTAATAACCTTAAATGTCAATGGATTAAACACTCCAATTAAAAGACATAGGGTAGCTGAATGGATTAGAAAGAATGACCCACATATATGCTGTCTACAAGAGACCCACCTTAGAACAAAAGATCTACACAGACTGAAAGTAAAGGGATGAAAAAAAATATTTCAAGCAAATGGACATGAAAAAAAGCCGGGGTAGCAATACTTATATCAGACAAAACAGATTTCACAGCAAAGTCCATAAAAAGAGACAAAGAAAGGCATTTCATAATACTTAAAGGAAAAATCCATCAAGAAGATATAACCCTGACTTCCGGCCAAGATGGAGGCTTAGACGGACACGCTAGGTCTCCCTCTACAACTAGAGAGGAATACAACTACTTCAAAACAAAGGATAACTAGAAATTCCAGAAAATAAAACTACACGGAAGTCCAACATATGAAGTTATAAACCAGCGGTGCCATTTGGGCAGGTAAGAGTTAAAGAGGGCAGTGCTGTTTGCGGTCGCACCTGGACAGCGGCGGGCGGCGAGGAATCCCAGATCCGTCAAGCCCCAGGCGGTGCGCGACCCCGGCGAGGAATCCCGGCTGCGGCCAAGCCCCTGCCGGTGCGCGACTCCGGCGCTGGGGAGAGCGGCCGCCGCATCGCCTTGAACAGTGAGGCCCAGGGGGGCGGGAGGACGGATCCCGGTCTCCTAGCTGAATAACTGTGTGAATCCATCTTGGACCCCCGCCCCCAAAGAAAGCACCACAGGGCTGCGAAATAGGTCGCGGACAGGCAGGCGCCGGCTGGTCGCTGATTTGTGACGCGTACACAGGCACTGCCCCCGACAGCTGGCCCAAGAAAACAAAACGCATCTGTCAAAATGAGGCAGACAACTATAGAGATCCCGGTGACACAACTCACCAGACAGCAGATAGAGAACCTGACAGATGAACAGATAAGAAACCTGTCAGAGGCTCAGTTCTGGGCCATTGTTAACAGATGGCTTACAGAATTCACAAAAGAGCAGGAAAAAGATATGAAAGAAGCGAAAAACTTTCATAACGAAAGGAACAAAACCGCATACGAGACAGAAGGAAAGGAAATAAAATCCAGAGTTCATTTCAACAAACTGGAATATGGAGAAGGAACAAGCAGTCAACCAATGCAGCGAGAGGAAATGGGAAGCAACAATGAAAGGATCAGAAACCTCTGGGACAGCTATAAAAGGCCCAACATAAGAATCATTGGTTTGCCAGAGAATGAGGAAGATGAACTAGAACTTGAAAAATTGAGTGAAAATATAATAAAGGAGAACTTCCCAGACTTAGGGAAGAGAATAGACTTGCAGGTCCAGGAAGCAAGGAGAGTTCCCAAGAGACTGGACCCAGGGAGAACCACTCCAAGACACATTATAATCAAAATGTCAAAAATTAAAGATAAAGAGAGAATCTTAAAAGCAGCAAGAGAGAAGAAAAGAATTATGTACAAAGGGGTCCCAATTAGACTATCAGCTGACTTCTCAAGGGAAACCCTACAGGCAAGAAGAGACTGGCAAGAAACATTCAAAGTAATGAAAATCCAAAACCTACAACCACGAATACTCTACCCAGCGAAATTGTCATTCAGAATAGAAGGACAGAGAAAGTGTTTCCAGGACAAAATAAAACTGAAAGAGTTCATTAGATCCAAACCACTGTTATATGAGATGTTAAAGGGACTGGTTTAAAAAAAAAAAACAGAAGCTAGGGAGATGAAACAAAGGCAAACTAAATAGGCAACGAGAGTGGAAAAGGAACTGTGGGTACGGGAAGCATATTGGGGGGAGGTCAACAGGGAGGGGGAATGGGGAAAGGGAGGGAGATGATATAGGAATTGGGGATCAAGGTAGGAGGGAATGGAATAGATGGAGAGAGGTTGGGAGGAACTGTATGCACAACTAATGGACATAATCTAAAAGGGGGGGAACAACTGGAGGGAGGGGGGCCACCGGGTGGAGGGGAGCAGAGGGAAGGGAAATTGGCACAAATGTAATATTTCAATCAATAAAACACATTAAATCTGAAAAAAAAAAGATATAACCCTTATGAATATATATGCACCCAACTTAGGAGCACCCAAATATATAAGGAAAATTTTGAAAGACTCCAAGAAAGATATAGACAGCAACACACTCATCGTAGGGGACTTTAACACCCCATTGTCAACACTGGACAGATCTTCGAAGCAAAGAAACACCAAAGATATTGAGGCACTGAACAACACTCTAGATCAAATGGACTTAGTTAATATATATAGAAGTTTTCACCCCTAAGAAGCAAAGTATACATACTTCTCAGGTGCACATGGAACATTTTAAAAGATAGACCACATGGTAGTACACAAAACAAGGCTTAACAAATTCAAGAAAACTGAAATTATATCAAGCATCTTCTCAGATCACAATGGCTTAAAATTGAAAATCAACCTCAAGGAAAAAAGTCAAAAACATTCAAACTCATGGAGAATGAATAACATGCTATTAAATAATGAATGGGTTAACAATAACGTCAAGGAAGAAATCAAAAAGTTTCTGGAAAATAATGATAATGAACACACAACAACCCAATACCTATGGGATACAGCGAAAGCAGTCCTAAGAGGAAAGTTCATAGCAATACAGGCCTACCTAAAAAAGCTATAAGAATCTCTAATAAAAAATTTAACCCTACAGCTACAAGAACTAGAGGAAGAACAAGAAGCAAAGCCCAGATCAAGTAGAAGGAAGGATATCATCAAGATCAGAGCAGAATTAAATGACATAGAGTCTAAACTAACAATTCAAAAGATCAAGATAAGTAGGAGCTGGTTCTTTGAAAAGATAAACAAAATCGACAAGCCTTTAACCAGGCTCATCAAGAAAAAAAGAGAGAGGACCCAAATAAATAAAATCAGAAACGAAAGAGGAGAAATCACAACTGATACAACAGAAATACAAAGGATTATAAGAAATTATTATGAACAACTGTATGGCAAGAAATTTGACAACCTAGAGGAAATGGACAGATACCTGGAAACCTATAGTCTTCCCAAACTGAATCAAGAAGAAGCAGAAAGTCTGAATAGACCAATAACAGCTAGTGAAATTGAAGCAGTAATCAAAAAACTCCCAGCACACAAAAACTCCCAGCACACAAAAGCCCTGGACCGGAAGGCTTCACAAGTGAATTCTACAAAACATTTTGGAAAGAACTAACTCCTATCCTCCTCAGACTATTCCAAAAGATACAAGAAGAGGGAAGACTCCCAAACTCGTTCTATGAAGCCAGTATAACCCTAATTCCAAAACCAGGTCAAGACACAACAAAGAAAGAAAACTACAGGCCAATATCGCTGATGAACATAGATGCTAAAATCCTCAACAAAATATTGGCAAACCGGATCCAGCAACACATTAGAAAGATCATACACCACAATCAAGTAGGATTCACCCCAGGGATGCAAGGATGGTTTAATATTCGCAAATCAATAAACGTAATACAACACATAAACAAAATGAAAGACAAAAACCACATGATCATATCAATAGATGCAGAAAAAGCATTTGATAAAGTACAACACCCATTTATGATAAAAACTCTCAGCAAAATGGGAATAGAGGGAGCATACCTCAACATAATAAAGGCCATATGTGAGAAACCTGAAGCCAATATCATACTCAATGGACAAAAACTGAGAGCATTCCCCCTGAGCTCAGGAACAAAACAAGGATGTTCACTCTCTCCACTCCTATTCAACATAGTCTTAGAAGTTCTAGCCACAGCCATCAGACAAGAAAGAGAAATAAAAGGCATCCAAATTGGAAAAGAGAAAGTAAAACTGTAATTATTTGCAGATGACATGATAGTGTACATAGAAAACCCTATAGACTCCACAAAAAAACTACTCTACCTAATAAGTGAATTCGGCAAAATAGCAGGATACAAAGTCAATATTATACAACAACAATAAAAACTCAGAGATAGAAACTGAAAGAAAAATCCCATTTACCATAGCAACAAGAAAAATAAAATACATAGGAATAAACTTAACCAAGGAGGTAAAAGACCTGTACTCAGAAAACTACATAACACTGAAGAAAGAAATTAAAGAAGATACAAATAAATGGAACCATGTACCATGCTCATGAATGGGAAGAATCAACATCATTAAAATGACCATACTACCCAAAGCAATTTATAGATTCAATGCAATCCCTATTAAAATACCAGCAACATATTTCACAGACCTAGAACAAATACTTCAAAAATTTATATGGAACCAAAAAAGAGCCCGAATAGCCACAGCAATTTTGAGGAAGAACACAGTAGGAGGAATCACAATACCTGATATCAAACTATACTATAAGACCACGGTAATCAGAGCAGTCTGGTACTGGCATAAAAACAGACATATAGATCAATGGAACAGAATAAAGAGCCCAGAAATAAACCCAGGTTCATATGGTCAACTAATATTTGACAAAGGGAGAAAGAACATCAAATGGAGTGAAAAGAGCCTCTTCAACAAATGGTGTTGGAAGAACTGGACAGGGAAATGCAAAAAAATGAAACTAGACCACCAACTTACACTATACACCAGAATAAACTCAAAATGGATCAAAGACTTAAATGTAAGCCATGATACCATAAAAGTCCTAGAGGAAAAAATAGGCAGGAAAATTTCAGGTATCCCACATAGCAACGTTTTCACTGATATATCTCCTAAGACAAGGGAAATAAAGGAAAGAATAAACAAATGGGACTACATCAAACTAAAAAGTTTTTGCTCAGCTAAAGAAAACATCAGTAAGATGAAAAGGAAACCAACCATATGGGAAAATATATTCGCCAATGACATCTCAGACAAGGGATTGATCTCCAAAGTATATAAAGAACTCATATGACTCAACACCAAGAAGACAGACAACCCAATTAAAAAATGGGCAAAGGACCTGAACAAACACTTCTCCAAAGAAGACATACAGAGGGCCCACAGACATATGAAAGTATGCTCAACATCACTAGCCATCAGAAAGATGCAAATAAAAACCACAATGAGATACCACCTCACACCAGTCAGAATGGCCATCATCAACAAATCAACAAACAACTTGTGCTGCTGAGGATGTGGAGAAACGGGAACCCTGGTGCATTGCTGGTGGGAATGCAGACTGGTACAGCCACTATGGAAAACAGTTTGGAATTTTCTCAAAAAACTAAAAATGGAGCTGCTTTTTGAACCAGCAATTCTATTGCTAGGATTATATCCGAAAAATCCTGAAACACCAATTCAAAAGAACCTATGCACTCCAATATTCATAGCAGCACTATTCACAATAGCCAAGTGCTGGAAACAACCAAAATGCCCATCTGTAGATGAGTGGATCAAAAAACTGTGGTACATTTACACAATGGAGTTCTATGTAGCAGAAAGAAAGAAGGAACTTCTACCTTTTGCAACAACATGGATGGAACTAGAGGGAATTATGCTTAGCGAAATAAGCCAGGCAATGAAAGAAAAATACCTTATGCTGTCACCTATTACAGGAAACTAATGAACAACACAAACAAATGAGCAAAATTGAACCAGAGCTATGTAAACAAGAAGTAGACTAACAGTAACAAGGGGGGAGATGGGAGAGAGAGAAGGGGTAAGAAGAGGAAGGGTCAAATCAAAAAACATGTATAAATGACCCACGGACACGGGCAACTGAATGGGGACTGAATGTGGGGGAAGGGAGGGGCAGGGTGCAGGGAAGGAAGAGGGGGAAAAATGTGAGACAACTGTAATGGAAAAAGAAACAAATTTTTTTTTTTTTTTAGTGGGGGGAAAAATGAAAATATGAAGAATGGAAATGCCAGTTCAGTGAATATTAGGACAAAGACTTTCCTTCACGTTGTATATTTTTCTCCCTATTTGATCCCTCCAGAGTTTGGCATTCTAAACAAGTAAGTAATGACAGAAGTTTCTTTGCATAGAACTAATAAGACCAGTTGTTAATAGATGTCTTGTTGACCAAGTCTTTGACTGGAATGTCAAGCCTAAAGGAAACATATTTGGGCTCAGGTTGTTACCAAAAATCCCTGAGGAACTGGGAATGACTTTCAAAGGTAATAAAAGCCTGTGAGATAAAAGGCCTGGTACCGTGGTTGGTTGTGTGGTCCACAGCAATCTTTCCAGGGAAGGAACAAAGGTTGTTTTCCTGAAATATGGCTAGAAGGGACCATAAGACACAATGAAAAACCAGAAAGACTTGGAAAGGACAGGTGTGTACAGGCAAGGATGAATGCCAGTTATGTGGCTCAACTTCTGTGCCATGAAGAGCAGACTGAGGGTCACCCTAAATGTTCCTTGGGTAAATTCCAGCAAAGCAGAACTAAAGATCATAAGTGATCATTTGCTGCTCTTGTTATGTTTATGCAAATGAACAGTATAAATTAAAAATGGACTTAATGTAGTCCCTTTAAAGACTAGGACGGTAATCTTAGGGAGAAAAATCATTATGCAAGGAAAATCACAATGATCAGTAGTAGACTAAAAAGTAGGGCAACTAACAGTCTTAAAAGTTTCTTCCCATTTAAAAAACGGTTTCTCTTGAAAACTAAACCATGTCTGTGATATCATCAAAGATATTCAAGTTGCAGGCAAGTAGAATATCAAGTGCCTTGCAACTGGATGTCTCCCCAATAAGACAATCTTACAGATTTAGAGACTTTTTTGTGGGTTATGTTACATCAATTAACATGTGTTTTCTATTTTCAAAGGGCATAAGCCTATGACCGCATTACCTGAGTGATTGTCTGTACGCATAAGCCTCACTTAATCCTCTCTGCAGCACTGCCTCCTGAGACTCAATGGTTTGGCTGAACTAAATGGCTGGGTTGGTGAATAATGGAATGGTCTGTGGGCTTCACTTTAAAACTGGTTTCTCTCTTCTATCCTAATGGCTTGGACAGAAAGGTCCCAGAGGCCTGAGAGGGGGGAAACCTAAATTATTTCCCTCAGCCCAAACTAAGTATAATGGGCAAAAGGGTTTTGGACAGGTGAGATATGCCTGGCACACCTTCCTCCAAAGAAGCCCTTCTTTTCCCTAATGTGGGACATTGAAAAATTAATCCCTGCCTTTTGTCATCTAGTGGTTATGGATTGAATGATGTCTTTTAACCCTTTTTGCCAAATCTGTTGTCCCCAGAACACAACAAGGATGCCAGCCTGTTAAATCAAGCATGCCGTTGTCCGGGGACAGCCAACTGACCTGGAGTCTGCACGATCCTTCCCCATGTGGGAAGGCCACCCTCCTCTCCACACCCCCACTATTATTAGGGTTTTCTGGACCCAAGGGTAGGTGGGACGATGACCATGTCCAGCTTGAAGCAGCTAGAGGAACTTGAGACCTTCGCCCATTGTCCTTCACAAGATTACAAAGGGTCTTAATATCTGAGAGGGAGGGATAGTTCTTTTTCACGAACCATGGGTATGAGCTTGGGGGAGTGGGGGGATTGCTGGGGGAGGGAGATGCTGGAGGGAGGGGAGTAAAGGGGAGAAAATTGGAACTATTGTAACAATATAACCAATAACATACAAAAAAAATGACTGGACTTTTTCTAAACAGACCTCATATAATACTGTGATTAAATAAATGATCGATGTAAACATTAAACATTTGGAGAGAATTGATTTTTCAAAATCCAGTGTTTATTTTACACAGACTTAAGTCCGATTAGCTACATTTCAAGTGCTCTGGTTACCTTATTGCACAGGTTTACCAAGTACTAAGCAGAGAAATGATTTCCTTTTGGGGTATAGAGTGTGTGTTTGGGTGTATAGCTCTTTCTTAGTGAGTCTCAACTCTGGCTGCCTGTCAGAATCACCTGGAAAACTTTAAAAACAAATTCTGAAGAATTGGGCCCTATCTCTACAGTTTTTTATTTTATTATAGAATGAGGTCCAGGAATCAGTCTTTTTAAAACTTTGTTGAAGGATATAAATATAAAAAGTGCACATGAGTGTGCAGTTTTATTGATTTTTATACAATGAATATATTCAGGTAATTAGAATCCAGGTGTAGAATCAGAATACCCCAATACATAGAAGCCCCACCAGGTTCTCTTCTAGTCACCTTCCCCTGCCAAGGGCTGACTGGTAAATTGATGAATCACCATCTGTTCTTATAAAGCGGGCTCTGGAAGTCAACCCAGAACTAACACCTAATACCTAATACTCATTTCAGATTGCTCCTCTACAGAGTTTTGTTCTTGAGTTTCTTAGGTCAACTTGTAGTGCCAGAAATAATAAACACATGTCAATCCATCTGTCTGTCCACAGATCTCTAGCCAAGAAAATGAAGGCACTTCAACCCCTTTATCCCCTGGTCCATGAAGGTATATGACTTTCATTCATCCCTCAACTACCTAGCTGGCTGCATGTCAATTCAGCCCTTCTTGGTGCATGATCTAGGAATCAGTTCTTGTCCCTTCTTTCCTCAGCTATCTACCTATTTTCTTACCTAAGTTTTACCTCCCTCAGTATCACCAGACCAAAAATAAATGTGCAAAGCCAGTAACACAGACTCCAATTTCTTGTTGAATAGGTCTTCATATAAATACCAGGCTTACATCTTTTTTCCCTGGTACTTAATTCCCCAACCTTTTGTTTCAGCTGTTCCCATTACTACACTGAACCTCTGATCCTATAAATTCATTTTTTTAGAAACAACATTTGTTCTTCCTGTTGGTCATTTACCTTCCTCAAATTCAATTGATTTAAAATACATTTCTAAAAAAATTCAAATTGCTGCCTTCAACAGATGTCCCTTCATTAATGTACAGAATGGTGGGGATCACAAAGTAAGACATTTCCTGACTTCAGTCAATCTGACTAACCAGAAAGGTGGACTGAACCCTTGAGCCTCATACTACAATGAGGCCTGATGAGTAAAAAACTTCTCCATGTATTAAATACCCAGGAATAAGAGATCTGCAATTTGTTGGAATTACAATTTCTTCACAGGGTTTTTCCCTGCTCTCAGAACAATGTCTTGTACTTTCAGCCCATACAAGAATATTGAATGAGTCTGACTTTGCAGACAGCACTTGCAGTTGGAAGAAGAAACACAGTCATCTGTTTGCTGCCTTCATTTTTCAGTATGACAATATCCTGACACAGCTCTCTCCTTGACTCCATCCTACTTGGCCCTCCTGCCTCATTCCTCATTTCCCCCTTGAGAGTCTTCATTTCCACTGTGTCTCTCCACATTCCTCCCCATCCTACTAAATATCTTTACTTTCCTCCATTCAATTCCTTCATGATTATTATAATCCCCAAGAATACCCACTAATTGCTTTCCATTCTCCATCCCCCCAACTCCTTCTTTCTCCCTCAATCCCTCTGCTTAGGACTTTCTGTACTCGGCTCAGCCACAACCTAACTTTAGGTGGAAGTAAATAAAAGGAAAGGAGTTCCATACCTAAGCATCTGAAATCAATCTGAAGTTTTTAGGAAGTATGAAAATAAACCCTAGATATTGGGGAGGAAGAGGGATATAAGGGAAAGTGAAGGGGAAGAATGCATAGATAACACTAGTGGCAAGAGTAATTCTCACCTCAATCACTATAGGCTTCCATTAAGTTATGTATCAACTATGGAAGAGGGGACAGAGGATAGCCAGTGTCACCAACAGTCACCACTACCAACAGTCACCACCACCAGAAATCCGAAATTTTACAAGTTCCCCAGATGTCAGAAAGACACCATGATTTTATATCTGTCCATTCACTGAAAACACAAATGACTGATAATTTTAGGAAACATTTGGAAAACATACTTAGGAGAGACTTATTTCAATAGCATGGGCTCAAAACCTAGACATTTTGCTAATTAATATATGCTTTTGCCAAGTTTACTTAAACCTCTCTGGGTTTCAGTTTATCTGCGAGAGGAAATGATAGTATTTCTTAGGAATGTTAAATAATTGTTGGTAAAAGAATGTTAAAAGGTCAACCTTTTAACCTTTTTTGTATTAATTAATACATATAAAGCACTGAGAACAGTGCCTGGCTCTAAGGCATGAATATTGGCTAGTAACATTATTGTGATTGCTGCATTTTGTATGATATGTATTTATAGTCTTAGATAACTCAGAGAACATAGTAAAAAGCCTCTTACTTTGTAATTAGTAGTGCCTCCCAGCAGTACAGAGGCTTTATCTATTCACTTATGAACAAATACGAATGATTTCCTTCTATGTGCTAGATACTTTCAGGATGCTAACTGCACAATGGCTTAACCATAGGGATGATCTCTGACCATGTGAAGCTCACAAACTACTAATGCTTGGTTTAATTGGATCCTAGAAAATGATATACTTAGAGCATTTTCTTTAGTCTGTAGCACAAAAGCCAAGTATTGAGGAGCGAAATGAGGAGGAGAGAGAGAAACTACTTTAGGACTCTCTTAGAGTAAATTCTAGTTAATCTCAAACTTTTCTTACAACTGTTACCTTTGCATTTTCACAATGCCAGTAGGTAATAGAAGGGGGCATAAGCTTACAGAATGAATAGAAGGCCTTTAGGATTGGCCCTGGAAAGGCAGGGAGGATCATTGGACGGGCTCAGTCATTTGATGATATTGATTTCCTCTGTCATCTCTTACTGGCACCTCTGAGACCTGTTCCTTTTTAGGCTTGTGATTCAAGTGCATACAAAAATCTCACTCTCTTGTTCCCCTTAGTAAAACTGAGACCAGGCAAAGAGTCTAAGAAACACCAAGGTGACCCAAAGGAGGAAAAATAGAGATGTAACAGGTTGCTTGGCTGACTAAAGGAAGGTTTCTCAGTTTTAATCTAGTTAATTAGGGTCCACGAGCTCTAGGCTTACCCAGGCCTCTAAATGGAGATGAGACACTATCCAGAAAAATTTCCCCTTTTTATCCATAGACTTGTCCCCTTATCTTCTTCCCCTAGTTTGATACATCATGAAAGCTATCTTTAAATAGGTATTGACTTCCAGCATATAGTATTAATTTGATGACTAAAATAACACACATTATTCATATATACGAAAGAAGTATTTTCTTATTGATGTATGTTTTAAAATGGCCTTCCAGTCCTCACAATCTCAAGCAGCATATACAGAGGTTACAATGCTTATTAGCCTATTTACTCACCAGAAAAGCTGACTTTTAAAATTATTTATAACAATTTTTAAATAAAAAGCATTTTCCTCTTAATACTAAGCAAATTCTATATAACAAGTTCTGGTCAATAAAAAATTTACTATAATTTTTCTTGAATAAATATTTGTGTTAAATATGGCACATTTCTCAATCTGATAGGAAAACCAAGTCTTTTAACAATAATTAAACCCGTTTTCCATATATTTTGAGTGAATAATAAAAATGTGCCTTGATATTTTTCTATGTTTCTATATTGTTTTATATTTCTATTTTCTAGCCTGCATTTCTGTAACTATGGATAAATACTAAGTGATAGATATCTGCCTCCTGGTGGCCATAGATAGTTCTAAAAAAAATACCTTGTGTCTCTTACAACACAACTAAGAAATTTTGTTTTAGAATTTTGTTTAGAAAGATGCTCACTCTGAAAAGCAATGGTAAGTTGGCTTGGTACCAGGAAGGAAGAAGTCAGCAGTGGCAGCCATCATGAGTGCCTTCCAAGGACACTGCAACATAACACTCTGCCTTTAACTCAGTTGTCCTATAAGCCACAAATAAATGCACATAATCTCCAAAGAGTCCTCAGGAAAACCAGTTTAATAAAACTAAAATGTTTGCCTGGTAATTCTAATACATATATTACAAATTTCTTCCCTTAAGCCCCCAAGTCTTAAACAGTACAATTTGCCTTTACTACCTTCAGCCAATGGAATAGTCTTCATATATATTCTCCTGATATAAGGTCTCTGTGTCAGTCAGATGTAGAAAACAAATGTATGCTTCTTTGTTTGGTTAAGTGCCTTTAGTTAGCAATGGAATGAAATCTTTTGGGAAGTATTAAACATGTCTTGACAAGAATGAAGCATTGCTTAATAAAATTATGTGTTAGAAATGCAGGAAACTGTCAAAATAATAATTACTGCACAATTTTTAAAAATATAATTTATCAAAATCTGAGTCAATTTTTGAATTGGTGCCTCAGTAGAAATAACAGTAAAACATGTATGTCATGTCACTAACAAATATTTAACTTATATATTTAAAAGCTTTATGATACAGAAAATTTTTAAATAGACGGAACATGCTTCAATAGACAATCTCTTAGAGGCTAAGAGTATTTTGTAAATATCTGTAATTTTGAAATTTTTAGACTAATCAACTCGAGGTTATATATTTAAATCACTTTAGATTTCAACACTGGATTTAGTTGGAAAAGTGATACAGAAAATATTTATGATTTATTCCACATATCTCACCATATTATTCTGGTTAAAGCTGGTTTGAGAAATGAAGAAGATTGGATGGTTATTATTTTAACAAAAGTAATAAACATAGACAAGTTACCTGAACCGAAATCACTGAACATACCTGTAAGCATTGTTTTTGTTAAACTGTATTAGAATTTTTTTACTATTGTTTTGAGAATATAAAATAGTTGTATTATCATAGAAGAATGTCATCTTAAACAATTATAGAAACAATGAGTTCATGAGCAGAAATAATATATTTGACTACCAAGGACAAACATTCATTAACTCATGACAGCTCTTTAATATGAATTTTAATTTTTAAACATTTATTAATAGAAAAAATTAACATATACCAAGTAAAAAATAGTATAATAAATGATTTTCTAGTTATTATCCAGTTTCAGCATTATCAGTTCTTAAGGAATCATTTCATCTGCACGTCCACAATCCCCAACCCAACAGGATTATTATGAGAAAGGCCCAGACATTATATCATTTTACCTTTAATATTTCAATTTGTATCTCTAAAAGATGAAAATAGTTTTATATATTATCACAGAGTAGCATTATCACAACTAAAGAAAAGAATAATGCCCTATTATCAAATAGTTAGTCACTGTTCCAATTTATGATAGTTTCACAAATGTCTCCATACTTAGTTGGTTTATAGGTCTCTTAAAGCTCTTTTTTCAATTAATAGACATAATTTTTTAGAACTGTCTTAGATGTGCAGATTAATTGAGCAAATAGTCCAAAGAGTTCCCATGTACAACTCTCAGTTTCCCTTATTATCAACATTTTACATTGTTTAGTACATTTGTTAGAATTTGTTTTGTAATATTTAATCTCCCTTACTTTTCTATAATAAATCCAAAGTGGCCATGGTTTATTATTTTTGAATTTGATGACAGAGTCTATTTGCTAATATATATTTTTGAACTTTTTGGATATGTATTTGAGATTGATCTGTTGTAACATCTTACTTTTCTGCCAAGTCTGGAAAGGATTTTATTGAATTTTACAAACTCCACATTTACCCATGACTTAGCCTACACAAATTATCTGAGAGATATGCTGGGCTTCTTTCAGTCACAGCAAGAGCATATTTCAACAAAGTGAAAAATCTCCCTTCTTGATGTTGAGAATGATTCTAATATCCAGACTTTGGTAACAGGAGGCTTAGTTTTGAGAAACTAAAAATCCCATTCAATCTCTAAAAAAATTGGTTTTACATTTCACAAACATAAATAAGACTGAATTATCATTTAACATCTGATGAAGGCCTCCTTGAAAATAAGGCTTAGAGGAGAGACAGCTTCGTGGCCTCACTGAAATATTACTGCTATTGAACAAAAAGCTTTGGCTTTGTGTGAAATTAAATATGCAACATGCAACACGTTTGAACCACATTACTCAATTTCCGATTAAATAATTCTTTCCCAGAGTTAGAACTGTCTTCTAACTCTTAGCACTTAGAAAAGATTAGTATAAGAAACCACCACAATAAAAATGTCTCTGAATTTTCTTCTAACATCATAGTTGAAAACATTGGGCAACATACTTTATACATAAGCCTAGAGAGTCGATTCCTACTAAAGTTAATGTGTGGTCAGAAAAAAATGCATTTTCTTAAGACATTAATTGTATCTGCTCCCTGGAAATTCTAGCCTGAAAGATAAGTCAGACATATACAGGTGGGGCAAAAGTAGGTTTGCAGTTGTGAGTTTGTGAAACAGAGTTTATTCTTGTATTGCTATTTATTATTTATTCATAAATTATTATTTATTAATTCTTATATTATTTTCCATATGAACAACTGTAAACTTACTTGCCCCACCCTGTGTGATATAAATAAAACAAAACAAAACAGTAACAACAGCAACAAACCAGTGGGACACGCAGAACCAAACAGATACTTGGAACTCAAGGGACTGACTACTCTGACCACCAACAGCCTTCTGACCCCCAACATTTAAACAACTTCCCTAATAAAAGTCTAGAGTACACAGTTAGTTCTACTTAGTGACAACCACCGATCCAAACCTCTTAACCATCAATTATTCCTCCATTTTCTACTTGATTCTTCACTGGGTTGCATTTGTGCCCATGGCAGCCAACAGAAATAGAGCACATGAGCACTTACAAATCACATCCATAGTCACAGACATCGGAAAGTTCATATTTGTGATAAACTAGTGAAATGTGTGAGGGTTTTAATCTAAGATTTGTTTTATAATTTTAATACAAGAGATACTTTTTTTTTGTCTACATCCTGTAAGTTTAATACAAGGAATAATATTTCTTGATTTCTCTCACATACCACAAAGTTTAAGAAATATAATGGCTAAACAACCATAATTTCTCACCTACCACACCATACTTATATTACTTGGAGAACAACAAATCCAGAAAGTCCCACATTTCTGAATATGATTATATGCCTTCTGTTACCATGAAAATGAACACTGTACTACTAAAATAGTTTCTTCTTCTAAGTGCCAGGGTAAATTCTGGCTTACTGCAATACAATGATCTGAATTTTCAAATATTACATATGTCAGCATTCCAGTGAAGAACAGAACAGAAGAGAGTTGTTTCTATTCACCAAAAAAATCCACAGGTGTGAGCTAACTTGTCTTGATGTTCCTAACAAACCACAAGTGGTGCTAGGCTGCTGAGAACCAAAATACTTCCTGCTATTTTTAACAGAATGTAAATTTGTTTCCTGGCTCTCCTGCAGTTGTCTTTGTCTGTTAAGCAAGACACTACAGGGCCTCTTTGTGCCCCAGTTTTCCTATTATGAGAGGCTATTTGCTTCGAGGACAGAAAGCAGCTTAATTTAAAGAATAACAGATTATTCTTTCCTAAGTTTGGTTGAGAATGACCAGATTTATTTCATAAAACATAACAAAAAATTATGATTGAGAATAATAGTGTGTATTACTGAAGTTTCCTTTAAAAATTCACAGATAATGGTCCTCCTAGGAAATGAACTCTAAAATTACCTCAAAAGGTTTACCAACCAAAGGATATGGGATAAAATATTAAAGGTCTGAAGCAGTTATTTTGATTTCAAATGTGGTTGAATGTACCCTCATATTGCTCTGAAATTGTCACAGAATAAATAATTTTCAAGTTTTGTGGACTATATTTGACTATAAAGAGAGGGTTGCTAAACAAATTATGGAATATATTCTCTTTGTTAGCCCCTAACATTATGCAAATAAAATTAGGCTAATATAAAATATCAAAGACAAGTTTAAGAAAATAAGTGTGTCACAAACAAAAGAAAACAAGAATGTTAAAACTCAGGAAGCAGGAGAGGCCAATCCTCCCTACACCTGGTCCTCAGAGAAGCCTTGAATGTTGAATCTAAAAGAAGACTAAGATGTATAAAACATTAGTTTTTTTTTTTCTGAAGCAATCAACAATGAATGGCCTACTGAACATTTAAAATCAGTTCATTTTGTTAGAAATATTCTTGTACATGTTCCACAGAAATAAATTAAAATAAGCTATCAATACCCTTGGTATAATAGTGGCATAAGCATCAGGTTTATATTTAGTAACAACTATTATCATTATTTCTTCAACTCAATCCTTGCATCATCTCTCTACAATATATTCAGGCCCTTTAACAAGAGATCCACAGAGGACACTTAATTATGTCATTATAGAGCAATAATTCTGGCAATAGAAAACTAGCATGATATCCAGTTTTCAATCTAGTTCTTATTCATGAACGATTCATATTTTGTAGTAGCTATATCTCATTTTGACAATCTAAAGCATAGGAGGAAAAAGACACCCATCAAAACCCTCATCTTTTCCTTAACTTACCACTATTACTATGTGTTTATTCCTGTGTGCATCTGTATATACATCCATCCTCCAAATTCTAAGTTCGTCTGAGCACAGAAACTATAATATATAATTTTGTATTTTTTCTGCTGAAAAAAATATCTCAACATAGGCTTGCCATATATATGTATATGTGTATATAGATATACATATGTATGATATTTTAAATATTTACTGACTTAATTTTCTTCAGTGAGACTACATGAGTAGCCCCCTTTTAAAGAGCTAACACAGTTCAAAAATAAACAAACAAAATTGAAACAGATTCATAGACACGGGGAACAGACTGATGATTGCCAAAGTGAGAAGAGGAAGGAGGACTGGGTGAAAAAGGTAAAGGGATTGAAAAGTACAATTTGTTTGTTACAGAATAGTCATGGGATGTAAAGTATGGTATAGGGACTATAGTCAGTAATATTATAATAACTATGTATGGTGTCAGGTAGGTACTAGAAATATCAGAAGGAACACTTTGTAAAGTTTATGACTGTCTAACAACTATGCTATACACCTGTAAGAAACAAGGAAATAGTGACTCCCAAACCAATAGAAAATCACTAGTAACAAAGGGCAAATGTAATTAGAGGGTCTTAAGGGCAAATGTAATTAGAGGATCTCTGAGAAGGAAGTTGACAGCATTAGCATATTTACAAATCACAAAAGGGACATTTTGATAATCGCGTTAGATTGTAATTCTGGAATAACCAGTAATGGAGAAATGGGGGAGAAGGAGAGAGGAGGGGAAGCTAATTGCATTAGGGAGGGGAGCTAATCACATTACTATAAAACCAGTTTCCTTTGTCTACTTGGTGCACACATTCTCCTGGCTGAGGGTGCACCCGACTCTGCAGACTCATCAATAAATGCCCCGCTTTGCTGCTCAAGTCGTGTCCCGGTTTTTATTGTAAGCATTTCTCACATACCTAAAACTAACAGAAAATAATACTGAATGTGGACTATAATTTAAAAATAAAATAAAATAGAAGCTAATTAGGTTCATTTGTTTCCATTTCTATTGCTTTCAGCTTTATACATATGTTTTTGTCTATAAAGAAAACTACTAATTTTGATATCCTCTCTTCTGTCTGGCCAATGTGTGACATCATGCCTGTTCTCAAGCCCTGACAGAGGAAGGATGAGCCTTTCTGGGGGTGCTAATCAGAGTGCTCTTAGTCAATCTAAACATACTAATCATTGGTGGTGGCACGTGAAAGGCCGAGTTGTGGTCACCATTGAAAGAGACCATATTCTAAGAATGTGGTGATTTCAGTTGAAAGAGTTCAAAAGAATACATGTTGCTTAATATATGTTATGAAATTAAAAACAGTAAATATAACATGAACAGAAAATGAATATGGTTCACATTTTTCTGCATATTCTGATTAAGCCATGGATTTGTAACATAATTAATAAAGCACAGTAACACATTTTGGGAGAGATACTGTAAGACAATATTTATACATAGGTTTCATAATGGATGATGCAGCAACATAATTATCTATATAGCAGACTTCTAAAGTTTTATTTAAAAACACATTAGAAAGAAAATCATTTTTTAGACAATTTCCAAAGAATCATGGCATTGTACTAACAACTACCTTTTTATTGTAAGTGGGAGTTAGGATATTAAGCAAAAATAATATATTTGAAAATAGGAGTACGATGAGATGATTTGGTGACGTGAACAAGAAGATATGCGGTCTGGATACTATAAAGAACATTCATGTGCACTGACTGTACATTAAATAATAAGTTAGGCTTCATTATTATTATTACCTCATTCTAAATCTAAATCAATAAATCTCTATTCATTACATTGGTTCATAAATTTTGTTATGTATTTTTAAATGAAATTGTTAATATAGTCCTCACTTTTGAATAAGATGAAGCAACTGAATACAATTTGGCACTATTGCCCTTAAAAGTTCCTATATCATATATTTGCCTCAGTCAGCTCTTAGCAACATAGCCCTTACCTTTTGTTTCTTTCTGTTGCTTAGGCTTTTCAGTATTAAACCTTCCCAGATCCTCTCAAATTTCCTGAAATGAATTAAAGTTCCTGAAACTATTCTCAGAGCCCTGCTTATGGCATGTATGATTGAGAGAGAGAAAACTTCAGCAGGGAGAAAAAGCTCTGAGTCTGTCACATTATACTAAGAGATGCTGCCTCCTGGTTTTCCTCCACATATTAAGAGAAAGGAATTATGAAAACATACATAGAATTTTTATTTTTTAGATTTTAAAACAGTAACTTTACCCTCATAGAAAAACAACTTTGATTTTTGAGTATGAATTTTACTTCTAGTTACAGTATTTTAATAATTTACATTGACCACTTAGAAACTTGAATTATCTCTAATAACAATTTCACATACAGGATCAGCTAGATATGTTTTCCTGAATCAAACAGTCTCTTTGCTATGAAGGCAAGTTTGTCAAGTGGAATTTTTAAGTACCTAATTAAAACCTTTCAGAGTCCTGACTGGTGTGGTTCAGTGGATTGAGTGCTGTACTGCAAACTGAAAGGTTGCCAGTTTGATTCCCAGTCTGGGCACACATCAATGTTTCTCTCCTCTTCTCTTTCACTTTCCCTGTCTCTAAAAAATAAATTTAAAAATATTTTTAAAAACCCTTCACAGATTCAAATTTTTATTTTCAAAATTATTTTACCACAAGAAAAATAAAACAATAGATTAAAAGTGATTGTATCCTCTATCCCTAAAAAAATGGTAGTAATCACTGAGAGAAATTGGGGAAGGTTGAAGAGGGAAAAACTTTGGGAGACTTCAACACATTTAATTTTAATGTTTAGAATCATGACAAGATACTCAAGACAAAATACCCATCAGATCTGGGAATACATAGGGCTCTATAAACTCAACAACTATGTTGTCCTTATAATTACTCATCACATAACCCTGAGAACTAGCATATGTAAAATTTAGATTGTACATCTTAAACACCTCTCTACCACCAGTGCTTTTCTAAACTGAATATAAAGTATAGAAATACACTTCTAAGATCTGTTCTTCTTGACACCAGGCTCCAATTTTCTTGCTCTAAAATAAGCAATAATGGATAGAATAATGTTCTCATATAGCATCAAAATCACTTTTCTAATTTCTCTTTTTATTGCAAATATTGGCAAAAGTTACATACTATTTCTACCTCCCTCTCCTAACATATGCAATCCTCTATTTTTCCTTCAAACATTTTTTAAAAATGACATCTCCATTTCACAGAAAGTTCTCAGATTTTTAAATGACAGAGTATTTTTAGAGATGGTGCAAAATAAATCAGAGTATAACAGGGAGAGAAGATGGCGGAGGAGTGAGGGAAGGCTGCACTTTCTGGCTCTAGAGACCCATCTGTAGTTTGGGCTAATTGCAGACAGAACACTCAATGAGCAGCTGGACACTGGCAAGAGTCGAGCCTTGGCAATGCTGGATTAGAGAAAACCACCTGGGAGCGACATGTTTGGTGAGAATAGTGGAGGAAAAAGGGATGAGATGGGATTTCTGACTTGGGTGGCTCCCTGAGCTGTGGCTGGAAGTACACAAAGACGTTTTAGCGACCACAGGCTTCCCGAGAGATCCCGAGAGTGGATCTCTTCCTGCTGGCAGAAATAGGAGAGGACCACGTGGCATCTGGCACTGAAAGACAAGAAACAGCGTACTGCTGTGTATGTGAGAGCATGATTTTCCTTTATTTTTTTCTCTTGTATACCGCGGAGAGGGGAGGAAAGGTTGGGGGTGATAGGACATTCTTGAGGAGCTCAGGTGCAGAAGTGCACTCACCCACTTCCCAACCCTCCCCCTGGGTAACGCGGGTGCGCACAGGGAAGTGCCCTCATACACTGGCCCAGGCGCACAACAAGTTCACCGGCCACGTGTCTGCATGCCCCCCAGACACACCCCAACAAACATAAGATCAGTGCCCCAACTGGTGCAGGGAGGGCCCGCTGGGCACGCAGAAGACTATGTGCAGACACCCCTGGCCAGCACCAGTGGGCAACAGGCCAGAGCACAGACCACTTGCACAGGCTCTGTTTGTGCCTACCCAGGCGGGTGTGGGAACAGCAAAGTGGGCGGCTGCGGAGCGGGAACAGCAGGCGGCAGCAACACAGATGCTCACTTCCGCTGCCCGCAAGGGGCGAGAGACCAACTCCCTGAGCATGGCTCCACAGGCCTAAGGCTTGCACGCGCACAAGCTTCCCAGCCGGCTCCAAACAGGCACCAAACCTGCAAAGATCAGGAACCTCACACCCGCCTCATTAGACCAGCTGTGGATCCAGAAAAAGAAGACTAACACAAAGGCTGAACTGAGTAAAAATTTTTCATTTGTATATATAAATTTTTTAAATTTTAATTTCTATTTTAGGTTTTTTATTTGTATTTTATTTTTTTAATTTCTTATTTTAATTTTAATTTTTACTTGTATTTGAAAAAAATTTATTTACAAACTATTTCTTTAATTTGTTTCATACCATTTCTCCTTCTTATCCTTCCTCTTTAATTTTTGTTTACTTGTTTGTCTGTTTCGTTTAGCCTCCCTTTCACACTAAATAAATAGAATATAACTGCTGTATAAATCTAATACTATACAATTCCACTTTCTTACTATATTCTACATTCTTCCCTCTTTCTTTTATTATTATTAACATGTAATAATACAATGTAAATATTACCTACTGTCTTGCATAGTCTCGACACTACTTGCTACTATTACTAATCTATCATACCCTCTCTCAAAAAATCATATTATTCCTCTTTAAAAATAACTCTTATCAATCTTCCTATAGTATAAAAGCCCTAACCTCTCTACATTTATATTAATACTGAATCATTTGCTGATGACAGCGGGATAGAGGGTGGGGGATATTTTTAAAGGTGTGGGTTTCCTGCCTGGGCTGTGTATTTATGTTTTTAACAGCATCTCCACAAAAGAGCTCAAGACAAACTGGACAGAGTGACTCTCAATCAACTAACCAGAGGGAAGATCCCACCAAAGAGCATCTGATATATAACCAGACAGCATAAACAAATGACATAAAGGGTACCCCAAGAACATCAGGTTCAGGAGATCAAAGAGACTGCACCACTGTAACCCCCAGATCTCCTATAAAGAATCTCATACCAAAAAGGTGGGAAGTCAAAGCAGACAAACCCCAAAAGCAAAAGCAAACAAACCCCAAAAGCAAAAGCAAACAACAAGAATCCAATGTGGTAAGATGCAGAAAAAAACCTCTCAATAAAAAGAAAAGAGGAATCCCCAGAAAGAGAGGTAGATGGAACACACATAGCCCAAATGTCACACATGGAATTCAAAACAATGATGGTGAAGAAGCTCAATAAACTCGACAACCTCAAAAACTACTACGACAACCTCCAAGGAAGTTACCAACAGCTCCAAGAAAATTACAGGGAACTTGCAGAGAACTACACCAGCATAAAAAAGGACATAGAAACTATTAGCAAGAACCAGGAAGAAATGAAGAATACAATTTTTGAACTGAGAAACACAGTAGAATCAATCAAAAGCAGGCTAAACAAAGCAGAGGATCAGATCAGTGAGTTAGAAGACAATGTCGAAAAGAATTCCAGACAATATAACAAAATAAAAAAAGATTGAAAAAGTAGGAAGAAGAAATAAGGGTATTACAGGATAGCATAAAGAAAAACAATATCAGAATCATTGGAATTAAAGAGGGACAGAAGAACAAAGAATACAAAAACTGATAGAAGAAATAATGACAGTAAATTTTCCCAACCTGATGAGAGAAAAAGTTATACAAGTTTAGGAAGCAGAGAGTTCCAATGAAGAGGAACCCCAAAAAACCCATTTCAAGGCACATCATAATTAAAACGGCAACATTCAAAGACAAAGAGAGAATTCTAAAAGCAGAAAGAGATAAACAGCAAATAACATACAAGGGAGCTCCAATAAGGCTAGCGACCGATTTCTCAACAGAAACACTACAAGCCAGAAGTGAATGGTCAGAAATGTTTCAAGCAATGAAAAACAAAGGACTACAACCAAGAATACTCTACGGAGCAAGGCTCTCAGTCAAAATGGAAGGTGAAATAAGGAGTTTCTCAGACAAAGGAAGACTAAGAGATTACATCTCCACCAAACCAGCATTGCAAAAGATGCTAAAGGGGATATTTTAAGAAAAAGAAGAACAAAAGAAGAGAGAAACACAGGTGCAAAAGGAAACGAATAAATACATGTCAATAATAACCTTAAATGTTAATGGATTAAATGATCCAATTAAAAGACATAGGGTAAAAGAATAAATAAGAAAATAGAACCCACATTATTTGCTGCCTACAAGAAACACACCTCAAAACAATAGATTTACATACACTAAAAGTAAAGGGATACAAAAAAGTATTCCAAGCAAACGGACATGAAAAAAAGTTGGCATAGCAGTCCTCATATCAGACAAAATGGATTTCAAAGCAAGGGCAATAAAAAGAGACAAAGAAGGACATTTCATAATACTTAAGGGAACAATCAGTCAAGAAGATATAACACTGATAAACATATATGCACCAAACATAGGAGCATGCAAATACATAAAGAAAATACTAGAAGACCACAAGAAGGATATTAACAGTAACACATTCATAGTAGGGGACTTTAACACTTCACTATCAAAAATAGACAGATCATCAAAGCAAAGAAACACCAAGGATATACAGGCATTGAACAACACACTAAACCACATGGACTTAACTTATATATATATAACTTTTCACCCCAAAGAAGAAAAATATACATTCTTCTCAAATGCACATGAGACATTTTCAAAGATAGACCACATGATAGGACACAAAACAAGCCTCAAAAATTTTAAGAAAATTGAAATGATATCAAGCATTTTTTTCAGACCACAATGCCTTGAAACTAAAAATTGAACTCAGAGAAAAAAAAAACCAAAGACATTTAAACTCATGGAGAATGAATAACATGCTATTAAATAATGAATGGGTTAACAATGAAATCTAAGAAGAAATCAAGAAATTACTTGAAACTAATGATAATGAACACACAACAGCCCCAAAACTATGGGACACAGCAAAACAGTCCTAAGAGGGAAGTTTATAGCAATACAGGCATATTTGAAAAGGATAGAAGAATCTCAAATAAAAACTCTAACCCTACATCTACAAGAACTAGAACAACAACAAACAAAGCCTAGGGCAAGTAGAAGGAAGGATATCATCAAGATCAGAGTAGAATTAAATGACATAGAGACCAAACAAACAATTCAAAAGATCAACAAAACTAGGAGCTGGTTCTTTGAAAAAATAAACAAAATCGACAAGCCTTTAGCCAGGTTAATCAAGAAAAAAAGAAAGAAAACTCAAATAAACAAAATCAGAAATGAAAAAGGAGAAATCACGACTGATATACAGAAATACAAAGGATTATAAGAAATTACTACAAACAACTGTATGGCAAGAAATTTGACAACCTAGAAGAAATAGACAAATTTATAGAAACATACAACCTTCCAAAACTGAACCAAGAAGAAGTAGAAAGTCTCAAGAGACCGATAACAAAGAAAGAAATTGAAACAGTAATAAAAAATCTTTTCACACACAAAAACCCTGGACTGGATTGCTTCACAGGCGAATTTTACAAAACACTTAGGGAAGAACTAACTCCTACTCTCCTCAAACTATTCCAAAAAAATCCAAGAAGAGGGAAAAATCCCAAACTCTTTCTATGAAGCCAGTATTACCCTAATCCCAAAACCATGTCAAGATACAACAAAGAAAGAAAACTACAGGCCAATATCACTGATGAACATAGATGCTAAAATCCTCAATGAAATATTGGCAAACAGGATCCAGCAATACATCAAAAATATTATACACCATGATCAATTGGGATTCATTGCAGGGATGCAAGGATGGTTTAATATTCACAAATCAATAAATATAATACATCATCTAAACAAAATGAAAGACAAAAAACACATGAACATAACTATAGATGCAGAAAAAGCATTTGATAAAGTACAACACCCATTTATGTTGAAAACACTCAGCAAAACGGGAATAGAGGGAGCATACCTTAACATATTTAAGGCTAAGTATTAGAAACCTGAAGCCAACGTCATACTCAATGGACAAAAACTGAAAGCATTCCCCCTGAAATCAGGAACAAGACAAGGGTGTCCAGTCTCTCCACTCCTATTCAACATATTGTTGGAAGTCCTAGACACAGCAATCATACAAGAAAAAGAAATAAAAGGCATCCAAATTGGGAAAGGAGAAGTAAAACTATCATTATATGCAGATGAAATAATATCGTCGGCAGCCGTCCGTCTCAAGAGACGATGGTGTAGCTTCTTAAGAGTCTATCTGCACCACCGAGAATGGCTGTGCAGTCCGACTCGGGAGTGACACGGTATCTGTCTCCTCCCGTGTTGGATCGACATCTTGTGATGACGCTGGAGTGTCCTCTCCAGTGAAGCTGAAGATGAAATAATAGTATACCTAGAAAATCCTATAAACTTCACTAAAAGACTACTCAATATAATAAGTGAATTTGGCAAAATAGCAGGGTACAAAATAAATATACAGAAATCTAAGGCATTTCTGTACACAAACAATAAAATATCAGTGACAGAGACAAAAAAGTAAATACCACTTACTATAGCAACAAGAAAAATAAAGTACCTAGTAATAAACTTAACTAAAGAGAAAAAAGACATATACTCTGAAAATTACATAACATTGAAGAAAGGAATTAAGGAAGATACAAATAAATGGAAGCAAATACCATGTTCCTGGATGGGAAGAATCAACATCATCAAAATGGCCATACTACCCAAAGCAATTTACAGATTCAATGCAATCCTTATTAAAATACCAATGACATATTTCACTGACCTAGAACAAATACTCCAAAAATTCATATGGAACCAAAAAAGACCCCAAAGAGCAAAAGCAATCTTGAGACAGAAGAACACAGCAGGAGGAATCACAATACCAGATATCAAACAATACTACAAAGCCACTGTGATCAAAACAGTCTGGTACTGGCATAAGAATGGACATATATATCAGTGGAACAGAATAGGAGTCCAGAAGTAAATCCAGGAATCTACGGTCAACTAATATTTGATAAAGGAGAAAGGAACATAAAATGAAGTGTGAAGAGCCTCTTTAACAAATGGTGCTGGGAGAACTGGACAGAGACGTGCAAAAAAATGAAACTAGACCACCAACTTACACCACACAGAAGAATAAACTCAAGATGGATCAAAGACTTAAATGTAAGCCGTGACACCATAAAAGTCCTAGGGGAAAACAAAGGCAGGAAAATTTTAGATATCCCATGTTAACAATATCTTCACGAATACATCTCCTAAGACAAGAGAAATAAAGGAAAAAATAAACAAATGGGACTACATCAAACTAAAAATTTTCTGCTCAGCTAAAGAAAACATCAGCAAGATAAAAAGGAAACCAACCATATGGGAAAACATATTTGCCAATGATATCTCAGACAGGGGACTGATCTCCAAAATATGTAAAGAGCTTATACGACTCAACATCAAGAAAACAGACAACCCAATTAAAAAATGGGCAAAGGAACTGAACAAACACTTCTCCGAAGAGGACATACAGAAGGTCCATCGTCACATGAAAAAATGCTCAACATCATTAGCCATCAGAGAGATGCAAATAAAAGCCACGATGAGATACCACTTCACACCAGGCAGAATGGACATCATCAACAAATCAACAAACAACAAGTGCTGGCGAGGATGTGGAGAAACGGGAACCCAACTGCACTGTTGGTGGGAATGCAGACTGATGCAGCCACTATGGAAAACAGTATGGAATTAACTCAAAAAACTAAAAATAATACTGCCTTTAGAACCAGCGATTCCACTGCTAGGATTATACCTGAAAAATCCTGAAACCGTAATTCAAAAGAACTTATGCACCACTATGTTCATAGCAGCACTGTTTACAATAGCTAAGAGCAGGAAAGAGCCTAAGTGCCCACCTGTAGATGAGTGGATCAAAAAATGGTGGTACATTTACACAGTGGAATACTATGTAGCAGAGAGAAAGAAGGAACTCCTGCCATTTGTGACAACAGGGACGGAACTAGAGAGAATTATGTTTAGTGAAATAAGCCAGACAAAGAAAGAAAAATACCATATGGTATCTCCTAATACAAGAAACTAAAGAACAACATAAACAAACTAAATAGGACAAAGAGCAGAATAGCAGTCAATAGGGGGGAGGGGGGAGAAAGAGAAGGGGGATAAGTAAGGGAAGGGTTTAGTCAAGGAACGTGTATAAATGACTCATGGACATGGGCAACGGGGAGGGATATGACTGGGATAAGGGTTGGGCTGCGGGGGGGGCAATTGGAGCAAAATGGGACAACTGTAGTTGAAAAATCAAAAAATAGAATTAAAAAATATAAGAAGTAAAAAATAAATCATAGCATAACAATGAAATCAAAGCTGTCCACTTTATATATATATATTTTATAATTTTTTCTGGGCATAAACTAAAGAATACTAGTTAAAAATGAAGATCCAATATTAAGCAATTCAAAGGAACCTCTTTTCTTTTTTCTTTTTGGATTTTAATGTATGACGGTCTTTATTTACAACTTTATTGGCAAAAAAGAAGAGGGATAAATTTTAAAACAATCTATCACAGGGCACTGTAGCTGATCCTGTCAGATTAAAGAAGTTTCTTTTTAAATGGCTATCTAATTGTCCAAAGACATAAAACACTGAATCTGCCTCTGCAGTTTACTTTGAAGTACAGTTCTCATACTTTAGGCAGTCTTTTAAACATATAAATACAAAAGAAATAAAATCACCCATTAAAAACTGCATTAAATAAAGGGTATTTTAAATTTAAATTTATGTTGTTTTTGTAATAACACATGCCCAATGAAAACCAAAGCTGGAAAAGCAGGAACACTTCTTATTTGAGTGCACAACAATCAATCATTTTCTGCCATGACCATATTTTCAATTTATCATGAACTACTTTAAACTTACAATGAGATGTAGCCAAAGTCAGAAAACAAGATGTAGGAAGAATATTCCTTATTGGAGGAGAGTAAGTCCTCCAAAATCTGCATGAGAAATAAATATCCTGTTTAAGAATTCTCGGTGGAAAAAATTAATGTCAATTTCAATTCATGCTGAACTGGATTAATATTTTCATTGACTTGTTTGGTGTCATTCCTCTAAATCAAGTGTTTTTAATTCTTCTTCTAGTTCATCCAAATCTTCCCCAGTAAAAAGATTTTCATCAACAGGAACAGCATCAATGTCTCCATTTTCCTGCCCCTCCCCTTCGTTGTTCTCTTCTAAATCATTTCTTTCACCATTTTCAGCCCTACCTCTGGAAGCTTCACTTAATTTGTTTTCTTCTTTTTCTAATGTATATGTGCTTAATCTTTCAAGACTGGCTACAGTAATACCTGTCTCATCTACATTTCTTGGGATGTACATGCTACATCTACGTCATTTACTCTCGCTGAATCATCAATCTCATCACCACCTGTTCCCTGGGTGTAGCGGGTATCATCTCTTCCTCATCATCATCATTAACCAGTTCAGGACTAAATTCAAACATCTCTCGACCACTGATCACTAATGCTTTTCCTACTTTGAAGTCTGCTTTCCTTTTTTCCATATCTTGTTCAAATTTATCAATGTTGTCTTTTCCTTTTCTTCCATGCAAGAAAAAATTCTAGAGTAATTTTGGTAACATTTGGACCTAGGGAAGAATGCTCTCATTCAATTAGATCTTCTAATGAAATTTCATCTTCTTTCTCTTCTTACTTTTTATCTTTCTTTAATACAAATCCAGGAGGAAGTGCATGACGATACATGCTAATATCACCACCTCCGGGGCATACCCAAAACCAGCCATATTTGTTGTTTTCAATAGCTTCAAGGAAATGCACACTATTTGAGTTTTTGGTTTTTTTTTCCACCTCACCGTGCTTCTTGTTCACTATTTCTTCCAGTTTTTTCTCATCCCAATTATCCATAGAATCTTTTTCAAGTTCTTCATCTCTTGCATCAACGTAAACACTCCGCTTTCACACTTCCTCTCCAGAGGAACTTACACTTATCTCCTTTAGTACACTGTCCTTGCTTGAAGAATGCACACACCACAGATTTGGGATCTGCACCTTTACTTATATTTTGAGCAGCAACTACAGGTTTGAACAGCTCATTTAGCTCTTGCAATTCTTTCTTCTTGTCATCTTTTTTCAACTTCTTTTCAGCTTCACTTTGTGCTACCTGACGTAGATTTTGTTGACCAAATTTAACTTGATGAGTGATGGCCTTGATAAACTTCTGTTGCTTTGCTCTTTTCTTATTCTTTAGACCAAAAATTTTGTCTTTGATAACCTCCTTTTTTTTTCTGCTCTGCCTTTTTACTGCCCCTGGCCTGAGCCTGTTTCTTAGGGGACATTGCAAAGACAAGGTGGCACCGGCCAGAGTTAAGCACAGCTGGACATTGTCAGGGTATGTAGGAACCTCATTGCTTTAAAAAAAAACTAAGCTTCTACTAATATAGATAGAAATACATTCAGGAAAAAATATTATCTTTTGCGCGCTCAAGTAGAAAGTACTAGACCTTTATTATATCTGTTTCTTACCAAAGATATACATTTCTGTTCACAATGAGAACACAGACATAAAGAGATATAGTAACTATTTGCCTCAAATCATATTATTAACTAGACAAAGTAGGATTCAAATATCAAACTTTTCTCTTAACCGTCAAACATAACTACTTATGAGAAATTATAAAGTGATAGATAAATGTAAATATTGTGCCTTAGAAGACACAATAGTAACAATAATTTTAATAAGGACACACGTGTTCCAACCTATTACTTTTACTTCATTTTCTAAACCTAAAAATTTATTTTAGCTATGAAATGTGAAATGAAAAAAAAAGGTGCAATTCAAATTTTAAACATGTATAAAATGACACTAAAATTATTTATTCATAAAAAATAGCATGCAAAATAGCAACACTATCAACTTTGGTTACATTATTAAAATATAAACAGAATTTATAAATATATTAATTGCTAATAAGGAACTTAAAACAAAAATCTTCTAATAATTGTAAGTTTAAAGCAAAATTATAGCATTTCCATGAGAAGCTGTTTAACGTTTTATCTTCCAAAAGGAAAATTTAAGTAACTTTTTGAGAAACTCTAAGTTCTTATTCTCTATTTACACAGTGATTTACTAACATCTTACAAGATGATGCAGATTTATGCAATCAAACAGCCCCAATAACCATATCCATTTTACATATACATGATTTACATATATGTTTACATCTACATATAACTACACCCACACATGTGTGTGGTTCACGTACTAGTGCAGCTTCTCCTATTAATCCCTAATGAAAAACCACTAGAGGGCGACCAAGCATCATTTCTTTTTCTTACCTTGCTCTGGTTACTAATATTTAGATAACACTAACATTATATAAATGTTTTACTATAACTTAATTCTTTGCTATTCCTGATAACTTTTCAAGTTAATAGAAATGTTTGACCAAAACTCAACCCAATACAGATGAGTCACAAAAGTTGAAGTATTCTAAATTCCACATTTTATTTAGTTTTAGAGATTTGATTAAGCAGTTATAATCCTCAAAATCTGAATAATAATCAAATGTGAACTATGAATTGTTTATTCAACAGAACTGAATATTTTATGTAATATAAAATAAACTAGAGATAATGTAATATTACATAAACTAACCATAAGTTTGAAAAACAAAATAAGTAATCTGAAACAATGGGTTTTAGGGGCACTTCTTAGCACTTGAGAAATTATAATGTTAACATAAAGAATATAAGGTATAATAAATGGTAAGTCTATTTTGAAAAAATTAATTTGTTGGCATACAGATAAATTTTTGTTTTACTCCATTTTTTCCTGAAGTTTATCTTCAGAGAAACATTGAAATATATATTAATCACAAATAAAAGTTAAAATAGTCAATATTTTAAAAGAAATGTTTTAACAGTTTTAACTTTCTTTTTTTTAAGTATTTTTTATTGATTATATTGTTACAATAGTTACAATTTTTTTCCCCTTTGCTCCCCTCCGCCCAGCACCTCCCTCCCCTCCCCAAGTCCATGCCCATGGCTCACCCTTTCACATATTCTTCTTCTTCTTTTTTTAAATAATTAATTAGTTAAATATTTTAACAATAAAAAATAACAATCCCTCCCTCTCAGACTTGAGACCCTTTACAATCTTATAAAGGACAATGGATGAAGGTCTCGAGCTCCTCTAGCTGATTCAAGCTGGACATGGTCATCGTCCTACCTACTCTTGGGTCAAGAAATCCCTAATAAGAGTGGGGGTGTGGAGGGGAGGGTGGCCTTCCCACAAGGGGAAGGATCGTGCAGACTCCAGGTTGGTTGGCTGTCTCTGGACAACGGCATGCTTGGTTTGACAGGCTGGCATCCTTGTTGTATTCTGGGGGCAACAGGGTTAAAGGACATCATTCAATCCGTAACCACTAGATGACAAAAGATAGGTATTAATTTTTCAATGTCCCACATTAGGGAAAAGAAGGGTTTCTTTGGAGGAAGGTATGCCAGGTACATCTCACCTGTCCAAAACCCTTTTGCCCATTATACTTAGTTTGGACTGAGAGAAATATTTTAGGTATCCCCCCTCTCAGGCCTCTGGGCTCTTTTTGTCCAAGCCATTAGGATAGAAAAGAGAAACCAGTTTTAAAGTGAAGCCCACAGACCACCCCGTTCTTCACCAACCCAGCCACTTAGTTCAGCCAAACCATTGAGTCTCAAGAGGCAGCAATGCAGACAGGATTAAGTGAGGCCTATACGTACAGACAATCACTCAGGTAATGAGATCGTAGGCTTATGCCCTTTGAAAACAGAAAACACATGTTAATTTATGTAACATAACCCACATACATGTCTCTAAATCTGTAGGACTGTCTTATCGGAAAGACATCCAGTTGCAAGGCATTTGACATTCTTCTTGCCTGTAAATTAAACATCTTTGATAATGCCACAGTCATAGTTTAACTTTCAAAGGAAAACAAATTTTAAATGAAAAGAAACTTTAAAGACGGTTAGCTGCACTACTTTATAGTCTACCACTGGGCATTGGGATCTTCCTTGAATCTTGATTTTTCTCCCTAAGATTACCCTCCTTGTCATTAAAGGGACTGCATTAAGTTCATTTTTAATTTATCCTGTTCATTTGCATAAACACAACAAGAGCAGCAAATGATCACTTATGATCTTTAGTTCTGCTTTGCTGGAACTTATGCAAGGAACATTTAGGGTGACCTTTAGTCTGCCCTTCAGGGCACAGAAGCTGAGCCACATACCCGGCATTCATCCTTGCCTGTAAACACCTGTCTTTTCCAGGTCCTCCTGGTTTTCCATTGTGCCTTAAGGTCCCTTCTAGCCATCTTTCAGGAAAACAACCTTCATTCCTTCCCTGGAAAGATTGCTACGGACCGCTCATCCATCCAAGGTACCAGGCTTTTTATCTCGTGGACTTTTATTACCTTTGAAGGTCAGTCCCAGTTGCTCAGGGCTTCTTAGTAACAACCAAAGCCCAAGCACGTCTCCTTTAGGCATGACATTCCAGTCAAAGTCTTAGTCAAAAAAATCGTTAACTGGTCTTATTAGTTTTATGCAAATAAACTTAGGTCATTACTTACTTCTTTAGAATGTCAAATTCTGGAGGGATCAGATAGGGAGAAAATATATACAGTGTGAAGGAAAATCCTTGTCCTTCTAATATTCACTGAACTTGCATTTCTATTCTTTATATTTTTATTTTTTCCCCCACTAAAAACTTCTCTGTTTGTTTGTTTTTCCATTACAGTTGTCTCACTTTTTTCCCCCTCTTGCTTCTCTGCACCCTGTCCCTCTCTTCTCCCACATTCAGTCAACACCCAGTTGTCCATGTCCATGGGTCATTTATATATGTTCTTTCACTAGACCCTTCTCCTTCTTACCACTTCTCTCCCACGCATCTCCCCCTTTGTTACTGTTAGTTTATTTCTCGTTTATTTCTGGTTCAATTTTGCTCATTTGTTTGTGTTGTTCATTAGTTTCCTGTAACAGGTGATAGCATAAGGTAATTTTCTTTTGTTGCCTGGCTTATTTTGCTAAGCATAATTCTCTCTAGTTCCAATCATGTTGTTGCAAATGGTAGAAGTTCCTTCTTTCTTTCAGTACTTATTCATTGTCATTTTCCCCCTTTGTACTCATGTTCCTCTCTGTCTCTCTCTGTTTCTTCATCTTGTTAAAGCAGACCCTTTAGCATCTCTTGCAATACTGGTTTGGTGGAGATGTATTCTTTTAACCTTCTTTTGTCTTGGAAACTCCTTATTTCACCTTCCATTTTGAATGAGAGCCTTGCTGGGTAGAGTATTCTTGGTTGTAGGCCTTTGTTTTTCATTACTTGGAATATATTTCGCCATTCCCTTCTGTCTTGTAGTGTTTCTGCTGAGAAATCTGATGATAGCCTTTTTGGAGCTCCCTTGTATGTTATTAGTTGTTTCTCTCTTGCTGCTTTTAGGATTCTCTCTTTGTCTTTGACTGTTGGCATTTTAATTATGATGTGTCTTGAAGTGGGCCTGTTGGGGTTCATCTTCATTGGGACTCTCTGTGCTTCCTGGACTTGCATGATTCTTTCTCTCTTCATGTTAGGGAAGTTTTCTGTCATTAGTTTTTCAAAGAGGTTTTCTATTCCTTGCTCTTCTTCTTCTCCTTCTGGAATTCCTATGATACGGATATTATTACGTTTCATGTTGTCCTGCAGCTGTCTTAGAGCCTCTTCAGTCTTGTTGAGTCTTTTTCGTTTCGTTGCACTGTCTGTGAGTTTTTGTCTACATTGTACTCCAGCTCGCTGATCCGATTTTCTGCTTCCTCTAGCCTGTTTTTAATTCCTTCTACTGTGTTCTTCAATTCAGAGATCGTATTCTTCATTTCCTCCTGGCTCTTATTGATAGCTTCCATGTCCTTTTTGATGCTGGTATAATTCTCAGTAAGTTCCTTATAGTTCTTCTGGAGTTCACTGTAGTTTTTCTGGAGTTCTTTGTAGTTTCCGCTGAGCTCATTAAGCTTCTCCATAATACATGCTTTCAATTCCAGATCTGATAGTTGGCTCCCCTCTATTTCATTTAGCATTCTTTCTGGGGACTCTACCTTTCCTTTCTATGGGGGGTTGTTTCTCTGTCTCCCCATTTTTTGGGACTCCTATTGTTTGTTGGTACTTCTTAGAATGATCTGCACTTCCTGGATCTGCCCCTGGTGGCGTCAGATCCTGTACCAGTCTGGGCCTAGGCAGCCTGTTGGAGACTTTCAGGGATCTATTGCCTTTGTCTGGCTTGTTGTTAATCTATTCAATCTGTGATTAGCTGTCAGGCTTGAGGACCATGGGCATGGCAGCTTAATTCCTGTAGGCAGGGCCTTTGCTTCCCCTCAGGCTGACGCCACTTGGCCGGGAATGGTCTGCCTGCAGTGTGGGGATGAGTCAGCACTGGGACCCGGCCGGCCGCTTCCCCAGCTCTCCCCTCAAAGCCACCACACCAAACTCTCCCCAAGCATCTCCAGTCCTCTCTGTCTTCCCTCTGCTTGTGCCCAGGGTAAGTGGGGGCCAAAATATTTTTGTATGTGATCCACTTAAGAGCTCTTTTTCTCCAGCTGTTTCTCTCCGGCTAGCAAGAAACCCTGTGGCTTTTCGCTTTTCTCAGCTGGATACTATTTTACTTTCCACTCTGTTGCTGTAGGCTGGGGAGCCCAGCTGGGGGTATGGACCCTGCCCTTCTCAGGGGGAATCCCCAGCTGCTGATCTGTTTCTCAGTCCCTTCAGCTGCCACCCATGTGAGCCCAGCCAGCCTTTCCGCATCTCCGCAGTCCCTACCGGTCACGTTATGATGTAGCGGCTTTTTCTGTCTCTCCGTGGTTATAAGACTTCTCTCCAGCTGGTGTTCGGTTGGTTATTCCAGATGATTTCTCCAAAATTACGTTGTAAATCCAGACTAGTTCTGGGAGGAAGTTAGTGTAGCTTCCACTTACTCCTCCGCCATCTTGTTTCTCCTTAATAGTTTTAACTTTCAAAGTCTGAAACTTAATAAGAAATTTGAAACAATACAAATTAACTTATCTATTGATACTTCTAAAACCATAGCAACTATGTAATAAAGAAGTATTTTATTTGCAAAAGTGGAACAAACAGTTATTATTTAAATAAATGTCAACAGAGAGAGGTTAAAAAAATAGTCACCTGTAAATTCTCTTAGCATTTAGATCATGAAGCCAGCTATTATAAATAAACAAGTCAACGCCATTTTCTTATTTTCCAGGCAGAATGTGCTTCTGAAGTCAATCTACTGAACTTCTAAATCAGGTTTTATAGTTTGCTAGTTCTGTGACCTTGAGAAAACTAGTTATCCTCTCTAAGCCACAGTTGGGAGAATAAGTAGTTTCTCTCTCATGAGATTGCTCAAGGAATTAGCTGATATACCGTGTATAGTACATTAAGCACAGAGCTTAACTCAATAAATGAAGAAATATTATTACATGAGAAGCTCTCCATCTTGATGAATGGATTGGACAAAATGCAGCATCTCCACAGTACTCTTCCCTCCTCTCTTGGCTTTCAAATTCTCTCACAGGTACTTCAAAATATCCCATTTCAAGGATTTTAGATGTTTAATTCAACAAAAGCTTCTGAAATCACAAAATGGAGTTGTAATTATTATAAATTCATACTTACAGCCCAGCATAATGATGGATTCAGTAAGACACTGAAATAAAATACAAAATCATGGTCTCTATCTTCTAAGATGAAAGTGAGCTAGAGTAGTTGATGGGAATGGATGGGAAGCTAGAAAAGGAGAGGGGAAAGAATTAAATTTATGTTGTTGTAAATCATCCAGTTCGTGGTCATTTTTTACAGCAGCCCTAGGAAATTATATAGGGGGACTTCTTTTCAAATGATCAGAAATTCTGAGAAATAATACATAAATAATTATAGCTAAAAAACTGAAAGATTTATGTAAGAACTATGTACACTGAGTAATGAAAATTTTTGCAGTTGGGTAGAGATGACCTAATTGAAGTATCAGTGATAGTTAAGTTTTCCAAAGTGCTCCTAGACTTTCCATGGTTTTGATTGTCCTCTTTGCTACAGAACAGATGGAACTGTAACTTAAGGGGTTGGTTTCATCACCTTTTTTCTCCTCACAGTTCCATCACATTGCTAGCAAATACATTTGCCCTGACTTCCTCAAATGTAGAGGTGGTGGTACATGTGTTTCCTGATAAACCTTTCACTAAATGGTTATCACTCTTGGGTACTGAAAATAGAGGACGGTTCTGAGTTCTCAGTTAATTTCTAGAAAAATAGAAATTGAAATTTACATGAATCTAATAATAGTAAATTACTTTGTGTCAGGCATTCTGTTAGGTAAGTCCATGTATTACTTTATTTAATCCACACATTTTAAAGAGCTATGGTTGCCTTCAATTATAGACAGAGAATCTGAAACTAATAAGGTTTCTAGAAGCCATTGGTGATAGGAAATAGGATTATTAGTATAACATGGATATGTCCTTTTTCAGAGATTTAGCATTTAATCAACATAATCTTTTTACATAATCTGCCCTACCAGGAACAGTTGGCTCAGAGTCAAGGTATTACTAGTAATACTTGAGATTGGCTTTATACTGACTGATACAGCAAATAAATCAAACAATGAATAGGTGATCCTTGAACAAGATGCTTTTGGTGGAAGCAAACCCTTCTCAGAGCTATTCCTTTCATAAATGGTTACAGAATACTAGAAGAAACACAAAATGTTAATGTCTTTACATAGAGTTATCCTGTTTTATGAAAGAAGAAACTAAAGGCAGAGATGTTTGTTGATTTACTTAAGGATTACATGGCTATTTTGTGACAGTACAAAACTTGGACTAGAATTATAAAAAATGAATTACTAATTAACAGCTTGGAAAACATTTTTTTTAAGTGAAGAATCAAACTATTATTTTTTTTAAAACCTTGCCTTTATAAAGAAACATTTACCAAAATTTTTGTAAAATAATATTTGAATTACACTAGAAAAGCATATGTACAAAGAGACCCCCAAATGTAATCATTAGAGAGAATAATTTTTATCAAGTAGACGTTATTCACATGGTTTTGTTTCTTCTTCAGATCTACCAGTCATTGAAAAAATGCATTCTTAATTCCAACATTTTTTCAAATAGTCAACCAACTAGGTCCTGTAGTGCTCTGAGAAAAAACAAATTCATCTTGCACCTAATCTCTGCCTGCTTCCTAGGTATGGCTATTCCTTTTTTTTTTTTTCTTTTTCTTTTTTAAAATTGTTGTTCTATTACAGTTGTCCCATTTTTTCCCCATTGCTCTCACCTTCCCTGCCCACCCCCACCCCACAGTCAATTCCCACCCCATTGTCCGTGTCCATCGGTCATTTATAGTAGTTCAATGACTAGATTCTTACCCTTCTATCCCCCCTTTGCCTCCTCACCTATCCCTCTGGTAACTGTTAGTCTATTCCTTGTTTCCATGCCACTGGTTCTACTTTGCTCATTTGTTTGCTTTGTTCATTAGGTGAGATCATATGGTATTTTTCTTTTGCCGCCTGGCTTATATCACTAAACATAATACTCTCCAGTTCCATCCATGTTGTCATAAAAGGTAGGAGTTCCTTCTTTATTTCTGCTGCATAGTATTCCATTGTGTAAATGTACCACATTTTTAGATCCACTCATCCACTGATGTGCACTTAGGTGGTTTCCACTGTTTGGCTATTGTAAATAGCGCTGCTATGAACATAAGGGTACATAGGTTCTTCTTAATTGGTGTTCCAAGATTCTTCGAGTATAATCCTAAGAGTGGAACCGCTGGATTAAAAGGGAGTTCCAATTTTAGTTTTTGAGGAAATTCCACGCTGTTTTTCATAGTGACTGAACCAGTCTGCATCCCCACCAATAGTGCACTAGAGTTCCCTTTTCTCCACATCCTTGCCAGCACTTGTTGTTTGTTGATTTGTTGATGATGGCCATTCTGACTGGAGTGAGGTGGTATTACATTGTGGTTTTAATTTACATCTCTATGATAGCTAGTGATGTTGAGCCTCATTTCATATGTCTAGGGGCCCTCTTTATGTCTTCCTTAGAAAAGTGACTGTTCAGGTCCTTAGTCCATTTTTTAATTGGATTGTCTGTCTTACTGGTGTTGGGTCGTATAACTTCTTTATATATATGGGAGATCAAACTCTTGTCTGATGCACCATTGGCAAATATGTTTCCTATAGAGTTGGTTTCGTTTTCATCATGCTAATGTTTTCTTTCAGTGAGCAGAAACTTTTTAGTTTGATGTATTGTCATTTGTTTATTCTTTCCTTCATTTCCTTTGTCCTAGGCATATATTGGCAAAAATATCGTTGCTTGGAATATCTGAGATTTTTCTGCCTATGTTTTCTTCTATGCTTTTTATCCATCTTGAGTTTATTCTGGTGTATGGTATAAGTTGGTGCTCTAGTTTCATTTTTCTACATGTCCCTGTCCAGTTCTCCCAACACCATTTGTTGAAGAGGCTATTTTCACCCCATTTTATCCTCCTTCCCCCTCTGTCAAGTATTAAATGACCATAGAGATATGGTTTTATTTGTAGGCTCTCTGTTATGTTCCATTGATCTATATGTATGCTCTCTCTATTCCCAGTTTACTTAGTGTTTTTATCATAATGGTGCTGTACTTTATTACATGCTTTTTCAACATCTATTGATGTGATCATGTGATTTTTGTCTTTCATTTTGTTTATGTGGTGTATTATATTTATTGATTTGTGAATATTATAACATCTTCACATCCTTGGGATAAATCCCACTTGATTGTGGTGTATGATCTTATCAATGTGTTGCTGGATGCGCTTTGCCAATATTTTGTTGAAGCTTTTAGCATCTATATTCATCAGCGATATGGGCCTGTAGTTTTCTTTCTTTGTTGTGTTTTGACCTGGTTTTGGGGTTAAGATAATACTGGCCTCTTAGAAAGAGTTTGGGAGTCTTCCCTCTTCTTGGATTTTTTGGAATAGTTTGAGAAGGATAGAAGCTAGTTCTTCCCTAAATGTTTGGTATAATGTGCCTGTGAAGCTGTTCGGTCCAGGGCTTTTGTGTGCTGTCAGTGTTTTGATTACTCCTTCACTTTCACTAGTTGTGATTGGTTTATTCGGGTTTTCTGTTTCTTCTTGATTCAGGTTTGGAAGACTATATGTTTCCAGAAATTTGTCAATTTCACCCAGGTTGTCAAATTTCTCGTCATATAGTTATTCATAGTAATTTCTTACAAGTATTTGTAATTCTTTGGTATTGGCTGTGATTTCTCCTCTTTTGTTTCTGATTTTATTTATTTGGGTGCTCTCTTTTTTCTTGATGAGTCTGGTTAAAGGCTTCTCTATTTTGTTGATCTTTTCAAAGAGTCAGTTCCTGGTTTATCGATTCCTTGAATTGTCCTTTTAGTCTCCATGTCATTTAATTATGCTCTGATCTTGATTTTTTTTCTTCCTCTTACTTGCTCTGGGTTTTGTTGGTTGTTGTTCCTCTAGTATTTGTAGATGTAGTGTTAGGTTATTTATTTGAGATTCTTCATTCCTTTTTAGGTAGGCCTGTATTGTTACAAACTTCTCTCTCAGGACTGCCTTCGCTGTATTCTATAAGTTTCAGGCTGTTGTGTGCTCATTATCGTTTTCTTTCAGAAACTTTTTGGATTCTTCCTTGATCTCATTGTTAACCTATTCATTATGTCATAGCATGTTATTCAATCTCCATTAGTTTGAATATTTTTGAGTTTTTTTCCTTGAGGTTGGTTTCCAGTTTCAAGCCATTGTGATCTGAGAAGATGCTTGATATAATTTCAATTTTCTTGAGTATGTTGTGGCTTGTTTTGTGTCCTACCATGTGGTCTATCTTTGAAAATGTTCCATGTGCCTTTGAAAAGGTTGTATATTTTGCTTCTCTGGGGTGAAAGTTTCTGTATGTACTAATTAAGTCCATTTGATCTAGAGTGCTGTTCAATGCCACAATATCCTTGGTGTTTCTTTGCTTTGAATATTTGTCCATTGTTGACAATAGGATCTTAAAATCCCCTACTATGACTGAGTTGCTGTTAATATCCTTCTTGAAGTCCTCCAAGATTTTCCTTATATATTTGGGTGCTCCTATGTTGGGTGCATATATGTTTACAAGGGTTACATCTTCTTGATGGATTGTTCCCTTAAGTATTATAAAATGTCCTTCTTTGTCTTGTTATGGCATTTGTTGTGAAATCTGTTTTGTCTGATATAAGTATTGCTACCTCAGGTTTTTTTTTTTTTTTTTTTCTTATGTCCGTTTGCTTGAAATATCTTTTCCATTCTTTCACTTTCAGTCTGTGTAGATATATTGTTCTGAAGTGGGTCTCTTGTAACAACATATATGTGGGTCATGTTTTCTTAGTCATTCAGCTAACTTATATCTTTTGATTGGTGCACTTAATCCATTTACAGTTAATATTGTTATTGATAGGTACTTATTCATTGTCATTTTACCCCTTTGTACCTGTGTTCCTCTCTGTCTCTCTCTGTTTCTGTATCTTCTTAAAGCAGACTCTTTAGCAACTTGCTATGCCAGTTTGGTAGAGATGTATTCTTTTAGCCTTCTTTTGTTTGGGAAACTCCTTATTTCACCTTCCATTTTGAATGAGAGTCTTGCTGGGTAGAGTAGTCTTGGTTTTAGGCCTTTCTTTCTCATTGCTTGGAATATTTTCTCCCATTCCCTTATGGCTTGTAGTGTTTCTGTTGAGAAATCTGCTGGTAGCCTTATCGGAGCCCCCTTATATGTTATTAGCTGTTTCTCTCTTGCTACTTTTAGGATTTTCTCTTTGTCCTTGAATTTTGCCATCTTAATTATGATATGAATTGGAGTGGGCCTCCTAGGGTTCATCTTTATAGGGACCCTCTATGTTTCCTGGACTTGCGTGACTTTTTCTCTCATCAAGATAGGAAAGTTTTCTGTCATTACTTTTTCAAAGAGCTTTTCTCTTCCTTACTCCTCTTCTTCTCCTTCTGGTATCCCTAAGATATGGATATTATTACATTTCATGTTGTCCAACAGCTCTCTTAAGACCTCTTCATTCTTTCTCAGTATTTTTCATTTTGTTGCATTGTCTGGGAATTGTTTTCTACATTGTCCTCCAGCTCACTAATCTGATCTTCTGCTTCATTTAGCCTACTTTTGATTCCTTCTATTATGTTCTTCAAGTCAGAAATTGTATTCTTCATTTCCTCCTGCCTCTTATTGATAACTTCCATGTACTTTTTAATGCTGGTATAGTTTGCAGTAAGTTACTTTTAGCTTTCTTGGAGTTTTTTGTAGTTCCCCTGGAGTTCTTTCTATTTTTCTTTGAACTTGTTGAGCTTGTTGAGCTTCCCTATAATCATTATTTTGAATTCCATGTCTGATAGTTTGCTCTCCTCTATTTCATTTAGCACTCTTTCAGGGGATTCCTCCTTTCCTTTTGATAGTGGGTTGTTTCTTTGTCTCCCCATTATAGGTGACTCTTTTTGTTTGTTTCTGCTTCTTTGATTGATTTGCTTTGATTTCCTGTCTTCATGATAAGACCTTCTATGATATAAGACCTGTGGTATTCAGTGATGTAGTCTTCTTGATCTCATGAACTTGATGCCCTTGGGATGCCCTTTATGCCATTTGGATGGGCTTTCTGGCTGTACTTGCGTTTTGGTTGTTGTGTTGCTCTTTGGTGGGGCCTTCCCTCCAGCTAGCGAACTAAGAGTCACTCCTCCCACTGTTACGGCTACATAGGCGAGATTGAACACTCTGAAGCGGTGTATAAAGTTAAGCAAAGGATTTTTAATATTGGCCAGGAGTTGGGCAGACCCTGAGCAGGTCTCTAACATGCTCCAACCTACAATGGAGTCTAAATGCTGGGCTTTTATACTGGTGCAGTCTCTTTGTTTCTTCTTTGGCGGGAAACAGCCTTAGGAAGAGGGGGCTGGGCAGGACTGCAGGAATGTCTTGGCAGTAACAGGAACAGAAATTCGCAAGGCTAAAGGTTATCTTCGACGGCAGCATAGCTCTTCAGCCAGGGACGAACTCCCTGTGAGGCAATTTATTTTCAAAGGGCTAGACATTCTGCAAAGCACAACCTTCACAAATGTTATAAACCGGACACAAGCAAGCAAATGGGAGGTGATAGAGGCTGAAGTCCTTTTAGCTTGTAAATCACTAATTGCTATAACACTCCTTCTTACATTCCTTTTTCCAAGGCCTTTTAGCAAGTCCTTGCTACTTCTTACAAAGAACATTTAAAGCCCTTACATACTTACATATTGAAACTTTTTACAGGGAATATTTGGTGCCCCTACACCACCACATCTTGTATACTGTTTTATATGCGTACTTTCTTTACTTCTTGGATCTGCCCCTGATGATGTCAGATCATGTCCCTGTCTGGGCCTAGGTACCCTGTTCAAGACTACCAGAGATCTACCATCTTTGTCTGTCTCCTTTAGTTGTTAATCTGTTAAATCTGTAACCAGCTGTCAGGTTTAAGCATCAAAGGTGGGGCACATTAATTCCTGCAGGCAGGGCTATTGCTTCCCCTCAGGCTGTTGTAATTTGGATGGGAGTGGTCTGCCTGCAGCATGTGAGGTGAGTCAGCACTTGGCTTTATTGGTACTGGTAGGATATCTTTGGAAATGATAATAGTAAAAGGAGTATGTGAAACCTTTAACATTTAGATTTCATATGATATCCATCCCAATCCAAACCCACTCATGTTTACTGTTTTACTATGTTAAAACAGAAATTATGAACCCCATAGTCATTATTTCGACTCTGGATACAAAAATATATCTGTAGCCAGAATCTACAAGCCTTGGTTAGGAACTAAAGGACAAATCTTGAAAGAATGAAAAACTACAGCCATAAATGTCTTTGAATAGATAGAGCCTTAAGCTAACCATTATATTATTAGATATTTATAATCCCAACTTAAAAATTGAAGTTATATCTATTTTGTCTTTTTTACCATTAAAATTTAATGTGTTGACTTACCATTTAATTTTGTTGTTGTTCTTAAGAAATTTAAAACAGTAAAAATTCTATTTATAGTTCTAAGAAATTCTTAGTTATAACTTTGAGGCAATGATTGTTATATAAAGTACATTTGTTTTAGAAATGTGTATCTGTTCTGTTGATGTTGAATCCTGTGTTGTGAAGAGTAATTGCATTTACCCATCAATCTTTTGATTATTATCTCATTATCATTGTTCTGTAATTTCCCACATATAGATGATTTGACTAGTAAATCATCAAAACTTTTAGTCCTTCATGTCTTGCTACAGAAATATGTATTAAAAACTTGACTTTAACAATTCGTTTCTAAAGAACAACATAATCCATTTTTCTTTAATTTCATGTATTGTTGAAAGTGCCTAATTAGCTTTATTTTTAATTTAAAAAGAATTCTCATCAGTGTAAGTTACCAAATGTATACTTTTGTTTCAAATAAACTTCTTTGTCAACTGCTCTACTTCTCCAATTACAATTTCCATTATTTTACTCACCCAAACATGTCATCTCAATTTCCTCAGTTGCCTTTAATTATCAAGTTCCACCATAAATTGCTTTATAATTTAGTGTTAAGAGAAAGTTTTCTAAAGATTCAGAATACTTCCTAATGCCTTATAAAGAGAATGTTACTCAGTTGTTTTTTTTTCTCAGTTGGGGTAACTAATTACCAGAAAGTCATGGTATAATGATTAATCCTCAATTACTATAGCCATTTTATCCTAGTTTGGGTAAAACTAACATATATTTATTCAACAACTAACTATTGAGCATGTACTAAATGTGGTTGATTAAACATAGTTATTTTTTAAGTATATTTTATTGATTATGCTGTTGCAGTTGTCCCAATTTCTTTTCCCTTTGCTCTCCTCCACCCAGTACCCCCTTTCCTCCAACAACCTCCCCCCCTTAGTTCATGTCTATGGGTCATGCATATAAGTTCTTTGGCTTCACCCTTTCCTTTATTATTCTTAACTTCCCCCTGTCTATTTTGTACCAATCAATTATGCTTCTTAGTCCTTGCATCATTTCCTGGCTTCTTCCCCTTCCCCCTCCCAGCTGATAACCCTGAAAATGATTCCCACACCTATGATTCTGTTCCTGTTCTAGTTGTTTGCATAGTTTCTTTTTGTTTTTACTTTTTAAATTCAGTTGTTAATAGTTGTGAGTTTGTTGTCATTTTAAGTTCATAGTGTTGATCTTCTTTTTCTTAAATAAGTCCCTTTAACATTTTATATAATAATGGCTTGGTGATGATGAATTCCTTTAGCTTTACCTTGTCTGGGAAGCACTTTATCTGTCCTTCTATCCTAAATGATAGCTTTGCTGAATATAATAATTTTGCTTGTAGGTCCTTGCTTTTCATCACATTGAGTACTTCTTTCCAGTGCCTTCTTGTCTGCAAAGCTTCTTTTGAGAAATCAGCTGATAGTCTTATAGGTACTCCTTTGTAGGTAACTCTCTGCTTTTCTCTTGCTGCTTTTAAGATTCTCTCTTTATCTTTCACATTTGGCATTTTACTGATGATGTGTCTTCATGTGGTCCTCTTTGAGTCTAGCTTCTTTGGGAATCTCTGTGCTTCCTGGACCTGTATGTCTATTTCCTTCACCAAATTTAAGAAGTTTTCCTTCATTATTTTTTTCACATAAGCTTTTAATTTCTTGCTCTTCCTCTTCTCCTTCTGGCACCCCTATGATTCAGATGTTCGCACGTTTAAAGTTGCCCCAATTCTTGTTTCCTCACTCTGTACTGGTTGACTATTTTTTTCTTCCTTATGTTACAAATCATTGATTTGAACTCCAGTTTCCTTCTCTTCACCATTGGTTTTGTGTGGCTTTTCCTTCATTTCATTTAACATAGCCTTCACTTCTTTCCTTATGCATTTGCCATACTTAAGCATATCTGTCAAGTCTGTGAGCATCTTTATCACCTGTGTTTTGAACTCTGCATCTATTAGGTTGGCTGTCTCCTCATCACTTATTTCTCCCACTGGAACCTTGACCTCTTCATCCTTTTGGGCCATACTTTTCTGTCTCCTCATCTTGACAGGCTCCTGTTTTCGTCTGCCTCTGTATCTTTGGTAGTGCTATTGTACCTGTTATATTTTAAGGGGTGGAGCCTCAGGTATTCGTCAGTACAGGGTGACCTGTTTCACCATGTTGTGGCGCTCTTTGTTGGGGAGGGGTCAGAGAGGCAACAATGCTGCTTACTCAGCACTTGCCCCTTTTCCAGGCACTTCTCCCACTTCTGTATGGGACTGGCGCCTCTCTAGCTGTTTCCCTGGCCATTGTTCCCAGAGTGGGTGGGTCTGCGGATGTTCAAGGACTGTTGGAGCCCTTTAAACAAGTGGACTCTGCTGAGAGATCAGCAGTTTCTGCCTCTGCCTGAATTCCTACTGGTTTGCACAGCCAGAAGCAATGAGGCTTTATTGTCCCCAGCACTGGAACTGAGAGCTGTGCAGTCTGTTTTGGTGCTGGGAGTGCTCCCCAGGTACCACTCTCAATTTTTAAAAATGTGTTTGATTGTGCTTTTTACTGGCCTGTCGCTGCCACCACTGCTGCCACTGCTGCTGCCACCACACCGCATCCGCTCTGCCCCTCCTACCTTCTGGATGAGCAATTCTTCTTTATATCTTTGTTTGTTGGACTTCCATGCAACTTGATTTTCTGGAACTTCTGGTTGTCTCTAGTTTTAAGGTAGTTATATTCTTTCTTAGTTGTGGAGGGAGACTCAGCGTGTCTGTCTAGTCCTCCTCTTGGCTAGATGTCCAAACCTAGTTTTTATTGTAATTTAATTTCTATATCTGTGGTTTCTAATAATAAGATTATATTTTAATGGGATTATTAGAAGTTGCCTTAAATATTTCTAAGAGTAGATACCTGCATAAAAACAAAATGAAAAAAAAATGCATCTGACCCATGGACAAGTCCTGTACATTCCTACTTTGAAATATTTATTATACCTCTTTTGGTAAATATAGTTATCTTATGGGAAGGCACACTCTGCCTCACTATGTCACCTTTGCACATACACTCTTTCTTTATGAGTGACATTTAATAGTGAGAAGTCATTGTAAATCACAGTGCCATACACAGTGTATATCACTTTTTAATTCTTCAGTAGCATATCTAATAAATGCTTCTATGGACTGAATTGTGCCCTGTAATTCATATGTTCAAGCTGTAACCCCCAGTGTGACTACATTTGGATAGAGGGCCTTTAGGAAGTTATTAAGGTTAAATGAAGTCATCAGGGTTGGGCTCTATCTACTACAATAGGACTGTGACCTTATAAGAAGAGAAAGAGAGAAATCTTTCTCATTCCACCAGGTAAGAACACAGCAAGAAGCTGGCCATCTACAAGCCATGAAGAGTGTCTTCATCAGAACTGGACTCCACTTCCAGCCTGAGGGCAGACCTCCAAATTCCTGAACTGTGGGAAAATAAACTTCTGTTGTTTAAGTCTATGGTATTTTGTTATAGCAGCCTGATCTGACTAATAGAATGCTCATGCTATGGAGTGTCACCAAGCTTTATGATAGTTCTGCAATGCAGGCATTGAAAATTAGCCCAACCAATAATAAACTGGAACTTCATTTCACATTTTGCTACTGTTTTTAATAGGTAATCTACTTATGATACCCCATTGATGGTTTGAATAATTGGCAAAGGAATATTTGTATACAGTTGACCCTTGAACAACAAGAGTTTAAATTATATGTGTCCACTTACATGCATATTTTTAAAAATTAATATACAGTTGGCTCTGCATATCCATGGGTTTCTAACCTGCAAATTCAACAGACCATGGGAATCTGTGTATGGGGAGGGCCAATTTAAGTTATAAGCAGATTTTCTACTGCCTAGGGTTGGCACCCCTAAGTACAAGGGTCAACTACACTTGTGTCCTGGAGAATGATAATATCAAATCAGTAAGTCTTTACTTAACATCATTGATAGGTTCTGAAAAACTAGGACTTTAAGTGAAACAATATATAACAAAATAAAATTTACCATAGGCTGATCAATGTAAACAAGAGTTAAGTTCCTGTGGCATATTTCTGGTCACTAAAACATCACCAAACTTCTAAATAAAGATCAAAAACACTCCTAATATTCAACATTGAAATAAATGTTATACATACACTTAAGAAAGAAGGACAAAAGCAAGTAAGGTAATTCTTTTCCAACCGTTTATTCCAGTTAAGAGTCACTGGTGACCAGAGCCTCTCATGGCAGCTCAAGACACAGGTGAAACCCACCCTGGAAAGAACATAATTATATCCATCATAGGGCCATTCACACACATCCACACTCATGCAGACTGGGACAATATAGACACCCTGATTTACCTTGGGATGTAAGAGAAAACCAGAGGACCTAGAGAAAACCTATACAGACATGAGGAGAATATGCAAATTCCATGCAGACAGGGCCCTGCCTAGGAACTGATTTGATTTTCTCAACAACATTATAATGAAACAACATTGAACAAAACAATGTTATTTGAGAACCTGCTGTATAATTAAACCACTCCCTTGGATTTACCAAATCTGTTACCAACAACAGGTTAGACCATCATCATGTTAGGTTTGGGTCATTTCATGTCCTAAAAAATTTACCCTGCTCGCTGTCTCTACCAGATAGTCATCTTAAATTGTAATTTTAAGAAATGTTTCACCCTGCCCCAAATCATCAAGGCTGAACATCTTTCATTGTCTATATATTAAATTTTAATTTGAAAGAGCAGAATTCATGATCCTCTGTAATCTGGGCCTAATCTAAATTTTTCACATATAATGAATGCTCAGTTAATACTTGTATAATTAACGTTCTGTCTTCAACATTTTCTCACTGTCTCCAAACTTTGCCATTATCATTCCTACATTTTTTACCTTGGTTCCTCCTATGATCAACCCCTACCCAAATACTTGTCATAATCCTACACATTTTAAAAGAACAAATACAAAATCCATTTTCTACAAGAAACTTTTCAATTCCAAACCATGTGGACATTTTTCCCCCTATAACTCCCCTGCTTCTCTTTGATCTGAGTTCTTCATTCTAGCATTGTGTATATTGTGTGTGTGACATGCATTCCTAGTATTTTTTACAAGTATATCCTATTACCCCATCTAGACTGTACACCTCTGTAAGAGCTTCCATTCTCAGTACCCAGTCTTCTCTATTAATTGTTCCCTGGAAACTCAGTCTCCAATAATCTCTCTGTTATGAATATTTAGTACTTATTTTCTACAGCTTCCATATACCCCTTAATTATGCTAATTATTTGCTATTCAACATGTATTATTATATCTTCACATGGTCTTCCTCAATTCACTAGATTTAAAGTTCCCTGAGGTCACAGGCTTTTATGCTTACAATGTCTAGAGCTGAACTGTGTAAAAAAAAAAAAAAAGCAAATAAAGAGACACAATTACAGCCTGAAGGTTAGGGGCCAATGTAAGTCCTGAGTCCTAGATCTTGGTTTAGCCAACCAACCACATGAGATTACATGGGAAACAGTATGCATAGTAATATATTAATCATAGCCATTATGTGTTAAATAAAATGTTTCTGCCTACTTAAAAGTACTGTTTGAAGATCCTACCATTCACTCCTATCTATTCTGTCATTTATCACATATTTTTTGAATATCGTTGACTAAGTATTAAACTAACTTTCTCAAAACCAACAATGCACTATGAAAATGTAGAGAATTATCAAAAAGCACTCAATAAATAGTTGATATCCAATATAGTTATTATCAACTCAAGTACAGTTGGACATAGGATGGAATAACTTTTAGTAACAGTATTAGGTCATTAAATTGGCACTACTATCCATCTAAAAAGTGGGTTTGGGTCATAGTTCCCTAGAAGCAGAGACTGGAGAGAGGGATTCTTGTGAAAGTGATTTTTAGAGATGGCTTCTCTTAGTAAGGGAAGCAGGTTAGGGCAGTAGAAAAGAAGAAAGGTAAGCAAGAAAATTATCTGAATTCTGGCTACAACCTACCTTGGGTAAACGGCTAGCCTGTTGTATCTTAGAGTCAGTCACTCACTGGCTGTGGGCTGCCCACCTGATGATGAGGGCCATAACCTCTCAGGTATGGCAGCACTTTTTATAAAAAGGGCTATTGTTTAGAGAAGGAAATAACTGTGAGTTATCAGCCAACATTCTCATTAGCTGGGGATGGATGCACCTTCCAGTAAAGGAAATTGGAGAAGGGCATTAACCTCTGTTATTGATGTAGTCAATAATATCAATGACTATAAAGAAAGACTGACTGGGCAACCACTATAGTTTTTTATTAGAAAATTAATTGTATTTTTTCCATTACCACTTAACCTCTTTATACCCCACACCCCCACAATCACCACACTGTTATTTATATCCGTGAGTAGTTTTTCCTTTTTGCTCAATCCCTCCACCCCCTAACCCCTCCCAATAGCTGTGATCTTGCTCTCTATCTATGAGTCTGCCTTTATTTTTCTTATTAGTTCAGTTTGTTCATTAGATTCCACATATGAATGAAATCATATGGTATCTGCCTTTCCCTGATTGGCTTGTTTCACTTAGCATAATGTTCTCCAGGTCAGTCCATGTTGCAAAGTGTAAAATTTTCTATTTTGCAACTGAGTAGTATGCCATTGTGTAAATATCCCATAGTTTTTTTATCCACTCATCAACTGATGGATACTTGGGGTGCTTCAAAAGAAAAAATAAACAAATAGGGCTATATCAAAATAAAATTTTTTTGCACACTAAAGGAGACCATAACAAATAAAAAAAGACAACCCACGCAATGGGAGAACATATTTGCCAACACACCTGATAAGAGCTTAATATTCAGAATTTATAAAGAAATTACAAAAATAAACACCAAAAAATCAAACAACACAGTTAAAAAGTGAGCAAAGGACTGAAAAACACTTCTTGAAAGAGGACATACTGATGGCCAATAGACATATGAAAAGATGCCCAACATCACTAATCATCATAGAAATGCAAATTAAAACCACAATGAGATATCTCACACCTGTCAGAAATAAATCAACAAGCAAGTTCTAGTGAGGATGGGGAGAAAGCGGAACCCTTTTACATGGTTGGTGGGAATGTGGACTGGTGCAGCCACTGTGGAAAGCAGTATGGAGATACTTTAGAATGTTAAAAATGGATCTTCCTTTTGACCCAGTGCTCTCACTTCTGGGAATATATCAAAAAAAAAAAAAAACCAAACACTAACAAAAAGAATATGAGCACCCCTCTGTTCATTGCAGCATTATTTACAGTTGGAAAAATATGGATCCACTATAGTATTTTATAGAATTCTTCAAAAACTAGTGTTTCTGGAATTATATGTAAATTAAGTTTCTACAAATACTAATATTTTATCATCTGGTATTTCTCTTTCTTATAAAAATATAAGCCTTATTATGTTTGAAACAGAGCCAGAACAGACTCTTAGTTCTATTTTATTGATTATCTGTTAGCTCTAAGAAATATAAATGTATGTAGGCTTAAGCAACTCTATGTTTATTGGAAACTTCAAGCAAACAATTGTTGGATTTGGAGACTTCTGGCCAAGGTGGGGGTGTAGGTAGACATGCTTCACCTCCTCACAAACCATAAGGACTACAACTATCTCAAAACAACAACAACAAAACAAAATTGCCAGAAAATTGAATTGTATGGAAGCTTGACAACCAAAGATTTAAAGAAGAAATATTCATCCAGAAGGGTAGGAGGGGCTGAGACATGGAGCAGTGGTGGAGAGGACAAGGTGTGGCAGGGGCAAGGGAGTGGCTGAAGCAGCAGAATGTGTGGTCCCACATTTATGTGCGGTAGATAACAGGTGGGAAGAACTCGTGGGGAGCGATCCCATCCCCAGAATATACCGCACAGCTCACCGTGCCAGCACTGAGGAAATAAAGCCTCATAGCTTCTGGCTGTGAGAACCAGTTGGGGTTGGGGCAGCAGAAGAAACTGCCAGTTTCTCAGGAAAGTTCATTTAGAGGGCTCCCTCAGTTCTAGAATGTATGCAAACACATCCACTCTAGGAACTATCACCAGGACAACAGCTAGAGGGGCACCAGTCACATACAGGAAGCAGATGAAGTAACTGGAAAAGAAGTGAGTGCCAAGCAAGTGGCATTGTTCCCTCTCTGACACCTCCCCCACGTACAGTGCCACAAAGTGGTGAAATAGGTCACCTGGCACTGATAAATACCTAAGGCTCTGCTCCTTACAATATAACAGGTTGCAGCAGCTCTACCTAATGCACAGAAACAAAGACAGGGAGGCTGTCAAATTGTGGAGACAAAGAAGTATAATTCAAATGAAAAAAAAAAAAACCAACAAAAACAGATCAAACTCCAGAAAGAGAACTAAGGAAGAGGAGATAGCCAACATTTCAGATGCAGAGTTCAAAACACCGGTGATAATGATGCTCAGAGAAATGATTGAGTAGAGCAAACACATAAGGGAAGACATGAAGGCTACACTATGTGAAATAAAGAAAAACCCACATGGAACTAATAGTGAGGGGAAGGAAGCCATGGTTCAAGTCAATGAATTGGAACATAAGGAAGAAATAAACACTCAACCACTACAAAATCAAGAAACAAGAATTCAAAAATAAATGGAGAATAAGAAGATTCTGGGACATCTCCAAAACTGCCAACATCCAAATCATAGGAGTGCCAGTGGAGAAGAGGAAGAACAATAAACTGAAAACTTATTTTTAAAAATAATGTAGGAAAACTTCCCTAATTTGGTGAAGGGAAGAGACGTACAAGTCCAAGAAGCACAGAGAAACCCAAACAAGTTGGACTCAAAGAGAACCACACCAAGACCCATCATAATTAAAATGCCAAAGGCTAACAACAAACTCACAACTATCAACAACTGAATCTAAAACATAAAAACAAGATCCAACTAAGCAAACCAGAATAGGAACAGAATCATAGCTATGGGGATCATTTGGAGGATTATCAGCTGGGAGGGGAAAGGGGAGAAATAGGGAAATGGTGCAGGGATTAAGAAGTATAATTGGTTGGTACAAAATAGACAGGGGGAAGTTAAGAATAATATAGGAAAGGGTGAAGCCAAAGAACTTATATGCACGACCCATGGATATGAACTAAGGGGAGGTGGGATTGCTGGAGGGAAGAGGGGTACTGGGCAGAGGGGAGCAAAGGAGGGAAAAATTGGAACTACTTTAACAACATAATCAATAAAATATACTTTTTAAAAAAATGCCAAAGGCTAAAGATAAGGAGAGAATCTTAAAAGCAGCAAGAGAAATGCAGAGAGTTACCTACAAAGGGGTTCTCATAAGACTATCAGAAGATTTCTCAAAAGAAACTTTACAGACAAGAAGAGATTGGCAAGAAGTATTCAAAGTGATGAAAAGCAAGGACCTACAACCAAGGTTACTATCCAGAAAAACTATTATTTAGAATAGAAGGGCAGATAAAGTGCTTCCAAGATAAGGTAAAGCTAAAGCAGTTCATCACCAAGCCATTATTATTTGCAGTGTTAAAGGGACTTATTTAAGAAAAAGAGGAAGATCAAAACTATGAACAGTGAAATGACAACAAACGTACAACTATCAACAATTGAATCTAAAAAACAAAAACTAACTAACTAAGCAAATAACTAAAACAGTAACAGAATCATAGATATGGAGATCATATTTAGTATTATGAGTGAAGATGGGGAAGGGGGAGAATGGGGGAAAAGGGATTAAGAAGTGTAATTGGTAAGTACAAAATAGGAGGGTGTTAAGAATAGTATAGGAAAGGGTGAAGCCAAAGAACTTAAGTACATGATCCATGGACATGAACTATGGGGTGGGTATTGATGGAGGGAAGGGAGGTACTGGGCAGAGGGGAGCAAAGGAGAAAAAAATTGGGACAACTGTAGTAGCATAATCAAAACACAATTAAAATAAGTATTAATATAAAAAAATTGTTGGATTCACATGATAAAATTATATAGCAATATACCAAATGTATTATTTTGGTATACATTCTAACTAAGAAAGAAGTAAATAGAAATGTATACTTTCAATGTAAAATTGAAAACAAAGAACTTTTCTAGAAAGACAGGTTTGCAAAAGTGGGCATTTATATAAGTAGTTAATGGCAGATAATTCTAAATATATGTGCACCTACAATAAAAAATAAAGCCTTAGTTTTTCACTTTTCTTGTCTGTTCTTAAGGCAAAACCAAGTAATCAATTATATTAGAAATTAACATGTGATCATAGGGCGAATTCTCATATAGCCATTTTCGTTAAAAGGTCACTGCCAAATGATAGTATTTAATAATTATTTTTACAAACAGAGCCATAAACCTTTTAAAATTAAAAAGAAGTGCCAAGAGATTCACTTAGGTGATTTATAATGGGAGAATTTTTCTTCTTTGTCCTTAGTATAAATACCCTGACAGCAACATCAATGTTATATAATACTTACTTGCAATACTTCACCACATTTCAAAGGAAATGCATTTAAAGGCCCTGGGAAGCTGCAGTGACTAATAATAATGGTAAAGGGGAGAAAACAATTCCTGATTTTTTTCTTTCTTTTTTTTTTCTGCTTCTCTTCCTTCAGTTGGGAAAGGAGCACCTGAAAATATTTGGTTTTTCTCAACAAATCCAAAAATTCACTACTTCTCAAAAAGTGCTGGACATTATTTTCTATTTGAATTTTTAGATTTATCCAATAACATTAAACAAAAATGTTTTTATTGTGCTTTCAAGTCTGTACCTAAATTCTCTCTATTTTTGCAGGATTAGGTTTGGCTATAGTAACAGGAAAATGCATAAGCAAATACTCTCACAATCTAAAAATGAACAGAACTATACTAAAAACTCAAAGGAACATTTTTTAAGGAAAGTATATTGATGGACTTAATATAATTGAAGTTAAGGATTTCTGCTCAATGAAAGGCATCATAAACAAAGTTATCAGATATTTGACAAACTGAAAAAAGTTTAAAGAATCAAAATTAACAAGAGGTTAACATCTAGAATATACAAGGAATTTACAAATCCATAAAAAGATGAGAATCCTAATATAAAATATGGATAAAACTACACAATTCAAATCTGAACTAGCATGTATATGAAGAGATTCCGAACTCTTGACTTTCAACAGATTGGCATTAGAGGTAAGTCAGTTATTAGTGATATATAAGAAGATGGGCATTCCCGCACAATGCTGATGGGAATATATGCTAGCACAGCCATTATAGAGAACAATCTGGGCATACTTACTGGAAATGAATGTGATCCAGTATCCATTCCAGGGATACATCCCAGAGAAACTTGAGTCCAGGTTCATAAGAGGACAGGCACAAAGATGTTCATTGTGGTAGCAGGTTAGAGGCAACTGGGTGCCCATCGCTCTAGAAATACCTAAATAAAATGTGGTGTATGCATGCAGTAAAATACTATCCAGCATTCAGAAGCAATAAAGTAGTGTCAGAGCAGCATCAGTGAATTTCTGAATGAATATTTATTTAAAAATTACAAACCGAATGAAGGCCATAGTAAAATACTGTGTATATAAATTAAAAATAGATGCACATACAAAACAATATCTTATGTTTCAAGGAACCACATATATCTAGAGATATCTGTGAGCTTTTAGAGCTTAAGTGAAAGATAATGGTGCTTTCAGTGAGTAGACTGACAGTTAAAATAAAGAACGAAAGGAAAAATAATGAAATGAAAAAAGATGTGTTTGCATGAACAGTTAATGCACATGCTGTATGCTAGGAAGTATTATTAATTCAGCAACCTGAATCTGAGATAAAAAATATATAAATTATATAATTACGTCTGTACAACATGAACAAAAATATATATTAATACTCTCCTTGTTTCTTTACTGACTGTCCCAGAACTTGCCAGTCCTGTATTATTTCCTTAGGGATACTTAGGCCTACCCATTGAAACTGTTCAAGACACACTTTAAATCTACATCTCTATAAAAACTTAAAAATTTTTCCACTTATATAAATATCTTCCTAAAACCAATTACTCTGTCTTAATAATATACTGAATACATTGTTCTGTATTGCTCTGTATTATGTCTTCTCCAGGGGCTTTCACCACTAGTTGTTAACTTCCTATGGACCACAGAGACTTTGGAGCTTCCTTTAGTGCATAGAACATTGCTGCATACATAAGAATATCTCAGTAAGTATTTGGATTCATAGATTTTCATTTGGGATTTGGAAGTGTGGTGGCAAGATATGGATAGATGGGATCATAAATGAAGGTTAAAAATGTATCCTTTTGCAGCTGGAGATTAATTTTGAAAATGGAGGAGACTGGAGGTTCCTTCTGGAATTGAAGTTCCTTTGGAAACTAGAGGAGAAAGAGACAGGATAATCACTATCACACAGAGAATGGAATAGCCCTCCAATCAGTGAAGGAGATGAACTTTGCTTAGGGTTCCTCTATTTTTCCTTCTCTTGGTGTTTTCTTGTCTAGGACTATCACTAAGTTTTCTTAGAACACTTAAAATTTTTTTGTTTTTACTTTAATCTACAAAATAAACTTAATAAGAGCTAATTCAGAATGTGCTTTGCCAATCAAGAACACTGTTAAATATCCCCTTCTTCTTACTTTTAAGGGAAAATGCTTCTTTTAGTTTTGATGAAAATTATTATTTTATTATGATTATTAAATGTATGAATTCATTTTTATATACTAAATTGTGGTCTGTTATTCCTCTGTAGGCGGTGGAAGGAAGAAACACCCTACATAGCAGAGTTGATACACTTCTATTAGATTTTCACTGAGATTCAAAATCTCACTTAGCTGTGCTCTGCAAACAATTAGAATGAGAGCCAAAGGTTGTCTCTGAAAGAGAAAGTGATCTTTGTGTAAGAACAACAGGAGGTTGGAACTTTGAAACAGAAGATGTATGTAGCTTGCTCAGCTCTCTGGAAGGTGCAGAAAAGATGTGGATTTGTTCCAGGGAATGGTGATTGAATGGAAAGGAATGCAAAATGGAAAGAACTGGGGATATGATGTAATAAGAAAAGGGTACAATATCTATTTCATCTACTTGCTAGTCCTGGGATCTGGGTTGAATCAATAAACATCTCTGAATCTTTGCTTTCTTTTTTGTATATGGAGGTGGGAAGATCTCTAATGCGTATTCATCTATGAATGTTATCATCAGCTAAAAAGATAACTTGACAGTTAAAAAAATATGAACAAAAAAGAGCTTAGGAACATAAGAGAAGAACCTGAGCTTCATTCATTTTAGTAACTGGCTAGTAATGAAAGGTATTTGTTGAATACCTATAATGTTGAATACATCAGAAAAATAGAATGAATCGGAGAGCAGGTAAAATCAAAAGACAGCACTAGGACCAGAGAGAATCCAGGCACATAGGAGGTAGACAAAAGAAGTTAGGACAGCAGATAAGAAACTATCCTCTTCACCCAGGGATCAGGACCAGAGAAAAGCTGCAGAAGCCAGGGTAGCTGTAGCATAGAAGTACAGTAGTCCCTCTCTATATCACGGTTCACTTATCATGGCCTCACTGTATTGCATGGTTTTTTAAAATATTGTATTTAATTATTTATCACGGATTTTCTGCTATATTGTGGGATTTTGCGGTACTGTATACATATGTTGTTAAAATTATGTAGGTCTAAGAGTGTAGAATATGTTTAAGAACATAAATAGTGTTTATAAAAGTGTGGAAAAAGTTAATAAGGGAGTGAGAAAGGTTAATAAGGGACTGGGAATGGTTTATAAGTGCGTGGGAAGGGTTTATAAAGCCTTAAAATATACATAAATACTAAAATAAATATAAGGTTCACCTATCGTGGGGGTAGGGAGTGTCTAGAACGTAATACCCATGATAAGTGAGGGAATACTGTACTGAGAACCCAGCCCCTACAGAGGAGATTAGCAGGCATGTTTTAGAGAATTGAGATTGACAGTGCTAATGACTACCCAAATAGTATTCCTTAAACAACATAACTGAACTTTTGGCTTTACATTTGAGGCAGCTAGAAGGCAAGGTGAGAAAAGAGGTGAGGAATCCCATGAAATTGTCATAAGGTGGAATCAGACAGATCAGAGTTTAAATTCAAGATATCATTCACTAGTAGTATAAATACTGGCAAAAAATAACATTAATCTCTCTGAGATATCTAGAAAATAAAATAATTGTAAAAAATTAAAATTAAAGAATCTATTTGAAGATTGTTTTAAATATTAAATAAGTAAATATATGAAAAAGACCTAAAGCATGTCTAATGTGATTTTTAAAATTGTTATCGTTATTATTGTTTTGTTGTTACTGTAGCGTTTATGCCCAATAAGAAGTGTATCATTGAACTCAAACTCTGTCTTGACTTAAGAACTTGTAATTTGTAAGTTACCTCTTTATATTTGGGTTTTCTTCTATGTGTGCTTTTTCTTCTTTAGTGCTCCTTTTAAAGTTGCCCCTATCCCAATTCTAACTTTGTATTTAGTGAGGAAAAAGGGACTTGCCTCACTTAGGATGGGGGTGTCCAAGGATGGAAGGTAGGTTAACTAGCAGGCATGACTGTGGTTTGGCCAACAGGGCTAGAATCTCAGATTTCAGAGAAGAACCAGAACAGGACCAAGGGCAGGGGTCCAGACAGGCATAGTTGAAGTTTTCCCTTATATGACTGCATGCACTCAGAGGACCTTCCCATTAAGAGCTGATGTGCCCCTCGAGCATGTGTTAATACTTTCATTTGAATGCAGAATAGAACTCTTGTTTCGTAAAAGTGCTGTGAAATGTATATTGTTTATAAGATACATACTTTTAACAGTAAACAAGTTAGATATAACATCAAAATTTTGCAGCTGAAAGGACTAATGAGAAAAATGAATGTAAGATTTGTTAAGGAAATTAAATGAAAATTGATTAACTTGACAGAGATATACTAAAGTTAGCAAAAAATGTGGTTTGTTTATCACCGCCACATCAAGTTTTCAAATAAATTTAGTTCTGGCGAAATGTGTTAAACTGTTAAGCAAATGTTTTAGCTAGTTTTGGTTACCTTTGTCAACAAAAGGTTGCTGCCACCAAGATGTCCCCAATCTGGCATGCAGTAAAAGAAGAATTTATTCTCCTTTTTTGATAAAAAGTGTGCAAACTGGAGAAACCCAGTCTCCACAGCAGAAACGCAGTTTGTCAACTCTCTCGGGAAACTGAACTTCAGTGGCCTCCTGGGCACAAATGGAAAGCTGTTATATAGAAAAAGTGCCAGCCCTGGTCCCCGATTGGTCTTCTTTCATGCAAATAAGAAATCTATATCTGCAGTTTGATTAGTCCAAATAGCATTATCCTGATTGGTCAGCAAAGGTGTAAGTAAGAATAAGGCTGTGCAGCAAGGATTGAAGATGAGGCTTTTCACGAATAGGAAGCCTGAGTGACAGGCTTCTTCAAACAATGTCAGATAAAGTCCTCCTTATGGTCTACACACCTTCATTCCCAATTGGTTATGACCGACAGAAACAGGCCTTGTTCGGTCAGGTGTACATCAGTTCCCACTTTAACTTAGTGTGGAGTTACCTCATTAGTGGGGAGACCAGCAGGCTACCAGAACTCAAGACTGATAAGGTAGAGGGCCGTGATGGGCCTAGAGATGTAGATGAGGAAACTGTTTTCAGGCGTTCCCTACAATCTCAGTACCGCGTCCCGGACAGAAAGTGTGATAACCGGGGAAAGGTGGCTTAGTTCAATACCGTTTAGGGAATGCTCCCACGGTGAGACTTGTGACCAAAGGGCAGAAAATAAAGAGGGTGCCGCCTCCAGGACTTGCGTCAGGTTTGCTTGTTGACTTAAACCTCAGAGAGGGGCGGCCGGGAACACAAAACTGCAAAGGCTGCTTGAGGGACGGGCGACAGGGATCCCATGTGGGGCTGAGATCGGCTGAACAGGGGAATGACCTGTGAAGGTAACACGTCTGGAGTGGAACAAAGGAGCAGCTGGGCGGCGGAAGGCGTAGGTTTACAGTAGGATCTCCCGGACGCTTGCAGCCAGGAAGCAGCGAGACAGCGATTGCGGGGGGCGCGCCTCTCTAGGCCCTTCCCCTTATAAGCCCCTCCCCCAGCTCCGGCCAATGGGAGCCTGGGATGTTAGCGGGTGGGAGGTGCGGCCGCGTTGCTACAGCCTGAGCTGGAGACTGTGGGCGCTGCCCGAGGAGTGTCCCAGAGCCCGAGGTGGTGGCGCAATGGAGGAACTGGAAGGTGAGGGCTGGAAGGGATGCGGCGAGGCGGCTGGAGCGGGCCCGGAGCAGTTACAGGGCCCTGGACACCGGTATCGGGAAGGCATAGGCAGGTCCTGAGCGGCCGACCCCTTGGTACCACCGGAGGCCCGGGTGGGCGGGCCGTCGGGAGCCCGACAGCCCCTGACGCCGTGGGGCTAATAACCCTCAGGCTCCCTTCTCGGACGGTCTTCAGGTGGGGTTACCCATCCGGAGTCTGATCTGCCTCTGGAACACGCCTGCAAGTCCCTTCCTACCGTTTTCTGGTCTTGCCTGCCTCCTGCTGTCCTACTGGTAATCACAGCCTCTGTCCAGATTTTATTTTCCTTGCCAAGTGGACGCTCCATGAATGTCCACAGCCTCCCCCACCTCCAGCGTCTGCTGGGGCCCTGGGGTGTGTCTTCAGCTTCGCTCGGGCTTCTAACACTTTCCTTGGCCAGTTTTCCTAGGTAACCGTTTTACCATTTCTAGAGCATCAATGGGAAGGATGCCAAGAGCATCTTCCAAGGAAGTGTCACTGGCCATCTTTAGTGCTGGGACAATAGAGTAACAGGATTTAAGGGCTTATTCACGATGACTCTGTACTGAAGAGCCAGCATCGATTCTTTATCTTTGGGTTTATCCTTGTGCTGTAACCATGACTCCTGATTTTGCTTTGTTCCCAATTCTTTCCCTATTTTTCTGTATTCTCTTTACCCATTTTATCTTCTGTAATATAGCATTCGCCTAAAAACAACAAAGAAAGAAAACACCCAACTAGCATTGGCACAACAGTTTCAAGGTTCTTTTTCAAATGGTGGTTAATCTTTTTGATGAAGAGTAAGCTTGTGGAATTGAAAAACCCTGTTGTCTGGACTTAGCTCTATTTTTCCCCCTCCTAATAGATTCAGGTGGAATTAAGAATAAGCAGAGACATTGAACCTTTAGACATTATTGTGCGTTAAAGAACAAATTATTTCAGATTGTGTTTTCAAGTGAAAAGTAATAACTACAGTGACCTAAACTCACAAAAAAGCATATGTAATAATGAGTATGATAATATTTCATGCTTTTGCTCTTAAGTGAAATTCTTATAGTAAACACCTTAAGGACTATAATTAAGGATTCTGATAAATGTCTTTGTGGGAAGCGGTGGTATATTATAACAAATGAAGGTCTTGTTCTTAATTCATTTTAGGCAGGTTGTTCAAATTTCTATGAAATAGGAATTATAGTGGTAGTACTTGTTACTTTCAAGATACTTTTGTTTAGAGGACTCCTGGGGGCAGCCTTTTTAAAAAAATTTTAAACTTTAAAACGTGGTAGTATTATAGCATAGTAGGTTCTTAGGTTCTGGAGTTTTAACAGGTTATCATAATATACATAAAATGCTTTAGAACAGTTTCTCTGCAGATTTTTAATTTATTCAATGCTTGTAATTAAGGCAAAGATCGTGATTTGATTTTTCATTTATGTATACTAATCACCTAAAACAGTGTCTGATACAAACTAGGTACTCAATAAATATTTGTTCTTAGATAAATGACTTTGTCTATGAGATACATTATTGTAGGTCACAGGATGCAGCCAAAAATAAAAAAACAAAGCCCTGCTCTCATTGAGCCTACATTTTAGTGAACTTTGTATTTTAGCAGTGCCAAGACTTCCTACTGAAATCTTACTAAGAATGCTTTTAAAATGTAATGAAATATAGTACTCAATTACATGAGTGAGAAATACATGAATTCTGATATAATATAGTATGTTATGATGGACGTTTTATGACCCCAGCTTAAGATGTAGCATGTTAAACAGTATTTGCTCTTCACTCTTTGTTTAATTTTTATTTATTTTGTCCTTTTTGTAGGGCAAACTATTGAATATTCATAATTTCAAATGGTTTAAACGTATAAAATAAAAGCTGAGGGTTTTTTGCTGAAGTTAGGACAGTGCCTTTCTAACCTTTTTGTTCTTTTTAAAACTCAGTCCTTATTAAGTCACACTTTGCAAAGATCAAAACTTTGAATATTAAGGTTACCATTCAGTAATTTGTCTATGTCTTCATTTAATAAATGTTGGTACAATGATAGATAATTTTTTATCCTATTGGAAGTTAAAGTCTAATTTGTTAGAATTGTCTAATAAACATTGTATTGCTGTATTCAGTAGAAAATCTTCAGGAGTTTGCTTAACATGTCATAGTAATTGAGCAAATATTGTACTGTTTGGCATTAGACCCATGTTTCTGGTTGAAATCAGTTACCAGGCTAATCTTAATTGTAAAACCAAGTGTATGAACCCCTGAAAATTTCTACTATCATGCTCTTTCTTATAACTTTATTTGTATGTTCATCTTTTACCACTTATTTTTTGTTTTTCTGGACCTGTATGATCAAGAGATGAGCTATTGGGCTAAACACTGTATTTTAAAACCAAACATCGGCAATTTCTCATGATTTTGTATAAACTATATCTGAGCACTTTTGCAGTGTGTTGGGTAATTACAGCAAAACCTTTAATGTCTTTTCACCTAAATCTTGTGACCTATAGGTATATCTAAAGGCAACAGAGGTAGTTCTAGACTTGGAAGAATTCTAATCTTTCATAAGCTTTTCATTGGTAAAATGGAGAGATGATGAACCCTGAGCAGATTTTACCCACATATACAGCGTTGTCATTCCTTTCGTAACACCTTGATGAGAGGTCATTGACCATTGTGACAGAGATCGATGAAGCTGCCCATCCTCTATGGACTGCTTAAGTTAGTAGATCTTAGTGTACTGACCCTAAAACCTGATGACAAGTCTGATTGCTCTTCTCCAGTGTAACCCTTGATCTATGAAAGAGAGCCATCCTCTCCCATTAGTTTCTTTTTTGTTTTGTTTCTCCCTAAACACATAAGTTTGCTGAATAATTCTTCATCTTTATTACTATATCTAGCATTTATTGTTTTTGGTACTGAGTCAGGTGCCAGGTATTTTAATAACCAATGTGCTGGAGAAGATCCTTGCTTTGTTTCTTTTTAGCTATATGACTTGTGCAGTTAATCTGAACCTTAGTTAGGTATAAACAAATGGAGCAATTAAATACCAGTCTGCCTAAAGTATATTATTAAATGCTGTAACATATAAAGCATTCGCAAAGTGCCTAATACAGTACTTGTTTATTGGATGAATAAAATTATAGGAAGTATGTTAGGAGCTTAATAGTGGTTCAGTATAGATAAAACAGCATGCTTGAAAGGGGTTGGAGGACAGGCAATCCCACTGGATAATCATAGCAGCAGGATATTAGGAGAAGGGAGAGGCTGGCATACATGTGTGATGAGAATTTAAACTAAGGGGAAAGCAGCAGGAACTGAAAAGGGAGGATAGAAGACACTTCTGAACAGATGAGGTAGGACTGCTGGATGTGAGAAGGAAAAGGAATCAAAGATAAATCAACTTTTTAGCTTGGACTAAGAGGTAATATTAATCTTTAACCAAGAGGAAAGCCAAGTTTGGGAGATGAGATAATGAGTTTGGCTTTCGAAATGTTGTGTTTGTGCAGTACTTCAGGAATATCTGGTACAAAAGTCTCATAGTTACTTGGATGCATTCCCCTGAAAGCTATATTTAACAAAATGAAGAAAGAATCTTGGGCAAAACAGATGCTGTAGGTTTGAGCAGGAAGGGAAATTGAGAGAGAGAGAGAGAGAGAGAGAGAGAGAAAGAGAGTCTGTAGGGGGTATAATTAAAGAGGTTTAACCATTTTCAAGAGAGAGCAGTTGGGAAGAAACTAATATTTATTGTGTGCCTGAAAAAAAATGCCTATGGCCCCTGGTATTCCTAGAAGTCTAAGTACTAACCAGTTCAAACCGTACTTAGCTTGAGATCTGAAAAATTATGCTTAGGAGAGACAAACATTGAAGCCAAGAGAGAAAGGATTTTAAAGTTGAAGGGATTGATCAGCAGTGTCTAATGCTATAGAAAGGTCCAGTAGGATGAAGATTCAAAAGAAGCCATTGAATTCAACAATTAGTACATGAATGGTGTTTCTTAAGGTCTCTGTTCTAGTGTCTGCTTATTAAAGAAGCTTTCCCTGATGCTGCCCTCTTCCCCAAACACAAATATACGTAACATTATGACTGTCCTCTCTCCCTTTGTTTTGCTCTATTTTTCTACATTGTGCTTATTACCACCTGATGGGAATTAAAAAAAAACAAAACATTTTTATCCTCACCTAAGGACATCTTTTCATTGCAATTGGTTGCCTCCCTCATGCTCCCAGACCAGGGATCAAACCCACAACCTAGGTATGTGCCTTGATGAGGGAATCAAACCAGCAACCTTTTGGTTACAGGACAATGCCTCAACCAACTGAGCTACATTGGTCAGGGCCATTTTATATATTTAATTGTTTTTATTTATGTTTTCCCTATTAGAAGAGTAGAAGCTTCATATGGTCTGGGTCTTTGCTTTTATCATCTCTGTTTGCCTACCTCCTAGAACAATTCCCACCTCATAGGTGCTCAGTAAGTATGTACTTGTTGAATCCACAAATGGATCTATTTTAATACAGTGATTAGACCTAATAAAGTTTGCCTGCAGCTTAGATAAGGAGTGAATGGGAAATAGTAGGGAGGTTCTAGTCAGTAAATGTGTTTTTTAAAATGTGCTGCTCGGGACATTGGTCCTAAATATCTCAGGTGGGATGGGGCATGGGACAGGGCATAAAGATTTTCTGTTGAGGAAATAACAGTATACTAAATCTTTTATTAAGACCGAGAAAGTTCTGTTCTAAGAAAACCCATTTTTTTTTGCATTTAGAATCTTCCTTACATTTGAGCATGGAGAAAGGGATATGAGGGTGATTGGCCAAGGTAGTGGGAATGATTAGTCAGGTTCAGACTAGGTAGAAAGGGAAGTGCAGCCAGGGTTCAGTTATCAAGAACACTCAAGTCACCCTGATATCAAGAAAGTAAGTTAGGGAGAGGTAGAAGGTAGAAGTCTGTGATTGGAGAGGGAGTTTGAGTACTTTGAGAATCCAGAGGAGGACCCTTAGGTGTTTTGCTGAACTAAAGTGGAGTGGAGGGTGAAAGTATTGTGTTGAGTAGGCTAAGTGTGAATGTTGAAATCTAGGATGAGCTGAAAGGGAAATCTTGTGAGATATTAAAGATTGTTTTACTGCTAGTAATTTGATTTTTAATAGGGGCTGTAGAGAGAAAGCTGATATATCAAATGCCATTTGCTTCAAAATGGAAGCTTGTTGAGTTTTAAAGATTGCATTCAGATGGTTAGGAAACAGACATGCTACACACAGGCCATCCCTGTTCTTAATTTCCAGGATTTCTTTTCTCTTGAAAACATTCTCCTATTTTTTAAATTTATACATTTTAGAATGTCATAACTATTTTAAGTAAGAGCATATTATTTCACATCACCTATGTATAGTATTATATAAAGATACCATTTCAAGCCTTATTATCATGCAGGCCTTCAAGTTGCTAAATACAGTAAGTCCTGACAGAATCAATAATATATGCAGGATAAATTTTGTAAGGCGAGACTGACATCTTGATAGTTTTAGAATGTTAACGTACTTTATATACTTTGTTCTGTCCATCAGTTTGAGTGCCTCTTTCCACAGTGCTTGCTGTCTGCTATACTAATCACCCCTCTGAATATCATCTCTATACTATATTTTTATAAGCTGCAGCATTTGTTAGCTTTTGCTACTCTGTAGAGATTAGTGGAGTTTGCATGCTCGGGAGAGCAGTATTTTTTATATCATTGGTTGTGAAGCATTTTTATATGTAACATTTCATCGATTCTCTTAAATTTTAAGGTAGATTGAGCTGATATAAGCCTCATTAAATTGAGGCTACCTATATATATGATCAGTAATACCTTATAAAGCTATGCTCTTAAGACCAGCTAATATGAGGAAATTATAAATTTATATGTCTTTAATTTATTTATTTTGAATGAATTTTTTTTCTTTTTTGAGATAATTGTTTTTAAGTTCTTTTTCTTTAATGCTATACCTCTTATGCCTTTTGGTGATAATGATTTTCTTTTTCTTTAAAAGCAATTTGAACATGTTAATTTATAGGCCTTAATCCCAGGAGTTGTATTTTATTTTATCGTAGTTTTCTAGTTGCTGCTAAATTTTAAGTTTTTGAATTTAAAAAAAAGGGAGATTATTTGGTCCATAGATATATGAAGACATGAATCATGTAGACTGTTAGCTTTATGAGAGCAACGATTCTGTCAATACACCCTTGAGTCACTGTTACTTGATACATGCTTGGCAAGTAGGTGCCTGAATAGGCACTCACATTATTTCCGTATGTCAAATTGGTTTTTCTCAATAGTTAATTTTTATAAGATTTTGCTTTCTTACCTATTTAACAAGGAGATACTGAAATGTCCTTTGAAGAAAGTAAAATATGTGGTACTTTTTGACATTTTGGGTTCATGAAGTTTTAAATTATTGCTTAGAATTTAAAGGAATATGAAAACTATAAATAAACAAGCTTAATATGTAGCATGTGGTATCACTTTGACCATCCTGTAAAGACATTTTTATTTTAATATACCTAATGTATTTCACTCAGCAACTGAAATTAAGTGATCCAGTTAAATGGAATTCCTCTCCCTAAATAACCTAGCCACTGGTATCAGAGAAGGACAAATCAGGCAGATCTTAGCTCTCTTTTGTAGTGTCCACTGCTTAACTCCACCACAGACATTGCCTCCATCTGAGGTGACACATAGTCACTATCTGCTACTAAAATAGGGCAGTGGAGGATTAGGAGAATGAGAGAGCAAACAGTTCTTCTATTTCTATTTGATTTTATTCCCACCAATGTCTGTTTTGGTTTTCCTGATTAGTTTTCTGTGAAACTACTAAATAAATGTCTTGAAACAAATTATATGCTGTCATAATTGTACTTATGCATGAGTTTATTTGTGTTACTTCTAAAAGAAAATGTTTCTTTATCTGTCTTTGATGTGATAAAAGAATTATAACAATAAAATATTCAGCATAAAATGTGGTAAAGATATAGGTTCAAGTATCATTTTTAGAAAATTACAGGTATGGAAACAAATTTAGGTTTGATATTTTGCTTAGTAATAAAATGACAAAGTGACTCAGTTATGTAGAATCCCAAAGAATGTAGCTTTTATCATTTTCATAACAAAATTTGTTGCATGAAAGTACATGATATATATATATTAATTTTTTATTTAGTAGAAGTTGCAGCAACTTCTGTCTTAATGAATTTGTGCCCATAATTTTGGACCATGAATTTTAATATAACATATATATAATAATGGACAATTCACATAATATGTTTGTTTGCATAGTAAATAGGAGATCTTTTCCTTAAAGTGTTATACTTCCTATTATATGATGTTAAACAGAACAAGATTCTTCTTATCCTAGATTATCTCAGAAAGTCACCTCACTGATCACCAATGTCATTTCTTAATGCTTCGAAGATTAATAATATATAACATTAACCTGAAGATAAATTTGGTTTTTAAAGTTTAGTAATTTACATTAGACATAGTCTGTAAATTAAGAAAATACAATAAATTGATTTGGTTAAAGTAAATAAGATACTTCCAATGTCAGTTTAGTCATCTTTAAATCCTGACGTCTATATTTGGCATGGCCTTTCTGACCACTGGTAAACTCTCGAGTCTGGTGCCCATTTTAACTGATAGTGTTGCTTATTTCAAATGAAATAAGGCATTTTTCACAAGAACTGACAACTTACCTAATGAAGTTAAGAGAAGACATTAAAACTTGGAAGTTTCACAATTTGAACATAGAATTTATTGACTAAATTCTTTTCTATTTTAGAAAATGGAAGTGTCCAAGTTGGAGAATTATTACCTTGCAAGATTTGCGGAAGAACATTTTTTCCAGTGGCATTAGTGAGTACCCTTCTTCTTTTTGGTTTTGATAGATCCATAATTGTTCAGTTCTTTTGGACAGCTCTCATGGAAAGAACCTCAGGAACAATTGGAAGAGATACTGACTAGTGTTCTTTGTTCAAGAGTGTAAGTTCCAACTATGTCTTCCATGGTGGTCTTTTTCCCTTCAGAGTTTGGTTGGTCTTCAGAATTTCTCTATTAAAGTGTTAAAGTACTGCTTTCATTGTGAGGATATTAACAAAAACAAAACTCTTAGAAATGTGTAATATATTTAAAGGTACAGAATGATATAGCATCTGGGATTTGCTTTAAAGTACTTAAGGAATAATGCCATGGCTGGTGTGGCTCAGTGGATGGAGCCCTAGCCTGTGAACCAAAAGGTCTCCGGTTTGATTCCCGGTCAGGGCACATGCCTGGGTTGTGGGTCAGGTCCCCAGTCAGGGGTGTGCAACAGACAACTAACTGGTCGATATATCTCTTGCACATCGACATTTCTCTCCCTCTCTTTCTCCCTCGCTTACCATCTCTGAAAATAAATAAATAAAATCTTGGAAAAAAAAGAAGTACTTCAGGAAAAAAAGCTGGGATAGATGAAACAAGATTGCTAAAATGTTTGTAATTGTTGAAGTGGGGTAATGAATAAAAGAGAGTTCATTACACTATTTTCTTAATAGTTATGTATGTTTGAAATAGTCCAAAGAAAAATTATTTTCAGTTCAAAGTGCACCTGAAATGTATTAAGTATTCTCTGGATACTTTTAGATATTTAGTATATACAAATAAAAGCACTTTTAACTGATTTTAATATAAACTATCCATCTAAATAGAGGATAAGAAAAAATGCCTATGTACCTTACATATTTTATTGTACTTTCAAATATAAATGTACATGTGTTAACATTTTGTAAAGACTTTTCTTTAAATATGGATCCTCTGATTAGAGCTCTGCCATATAGCATTTTTCATCCTCTTAATATTTCCAGTTTGTTTCTTTAAAGCAAAGTGAGGAATTAATGATCCATAAATGTCAGTATGACTATAGAGTCCTCTTTTTTCAAATGATAATATTTTATTATTAAAACATCCCAGATATAGGATTTTGTGAACACTGTTAGGTGAAAATGTATACCTTTAAATCCAAAGTATAGAAGCAAAACTAAAGGCATTTTACCTTTAACAGAAAATGTTCTGCAGAGATGGTCCCACCAGAGCACACATGTGGCTCCATCTCCTATGAAAGTGTCAAGTTTGCTTTCTGAACTCACTATGCTGTCTTTTAACAATTTCAAAATGATGGCAAGAAGTGGCTTTGAATAAATTACCAAAACCCCTTCTTTCTATTTTTTACTCAATACAAAAGGCTTCATATCACACTGATGGTTTGAGTTAAAGCCTGTGTTGTGATTGTTTTTACTCACTCAAGGACCTGTTGGAGCACTATTTGCAAATATCCTTCCTGGGCTTATTTCTGTATACATTAGATAGCACACCATTCTCTTGGATTTTAGTTTAAAGTAATATTGACTATTTTATATTGCATGTAGTAATCCAGCTACTTTCTAGCTTCCTTACCTTTTGCTGTCATTCTTTCAATACCTTTCCTCTACCTTGGAGAAATCATTAAGTCATATCACTTTCTCCTTGCTCACTATTCTCCAAGTCCTCAATGGCAAATGTTCCGCACTCAACTCTGTGTGATATGATGCAGACACAAACTTGGATTCTAAATCTCAAATCCATGTTCATCCTGGCTTGCTGAAATAACTCTGAGTTAGAGTGTCTGGGTAAAACCATTTCCTTGTGAAAATGTTTCTGTATAAACTGTCTGGCTTACTTATTTAGGTATTTAGAAAAAAACACCAAACCAGAGTTCCACCTTTTTTATTAAAAACACTTCTTGCCCAGTTGGCCAGTAACTGACTCTGAAGAGAATGACCACAGCCTGGCACTTGTCCCTGTGAGGGCTGAGAGGTCCTGTCATGGCAGAATGTCCTGGCCCTGGTAGCAGAGCAGCTATAACTGAGGGGAGTCACCAAGTAACATTGATACTGAGCTCCAGACTGGGAGGGCATGGGGTACAGGAGAAACCTCCCTCTTCAGCAGGAACCTCAGTTACCACCACTTGGTAACACTGGCAGATTTAACTTCACAGGCGGAGTTGGGCCAAATGCATGTTAACTCATTTTTTGGGAAAAAATCTAGTTCTTAAAAGACTGCATAAATGAATCACGTACATAGAAAAAAGTGTTAAGTGTATGCCATTCTTTCATACCTGGCTTTCTACCTATGCAAGGACTAATTAAATTAAGAGTATTAACTGCAACATTTTCACACTCATTAAATGTTAACAATACATTAGCTATATAACAGGAGTTATATGAATCACAGACTGCACAGTCAATGCAAATTTTCTTTGTGATGACATGGAAGTCAACTGAAAAGTGTAAAGAAAGCACCATTAAACAATTACTGGGCTGGTCCACTACTAGTGGGCATGAATGTATACTGGTAAGGTCAAAGCTAAACCTGACCTGAAATATCAGCCATTAGTGTCACAGAAATAAAACTACCCTCTGGCTACAAAGTAACCCTAAACCTTAACCCTGGCCATCAGCTTTACAAGTGGATCCCATTGGTAATGAGAACTCTATAGATGGGGGATGGTTCAGTTTAACCCCTATTACTTTTTATAGAATAAGGAACAGAGCATTGATTTCGACTGGGATTCTGACAACATGCACAGAGAAAACACTTTTTAAGACATTCTTGTTTATCAGGCTTGGAAAGAGCAGCTTTCAACACCCATCTGACTTCACCTTTGGAGACTGTGTCTAGTGCAGTCATAAAACAGATTGAAGTAGCTTGTCCTGTAGTATCTTATGGGAATAGAATTTAAGAAAAGCAGTCATGCTCTTATCTTAAAAACTTGAAGAAACTATGTGCCTCTTCATAATTTGTGATGAGTAACTTCTCTGGGTAGGTGATTAGAAGGCCAACCAGTACCTCAAAATGGGAAATAATCCAATGACACATCTGCCTCTAGCCATGGGGTCATCGGGGAAAGTGGTTCAGTGCTGAGGAGAGTAATCTGGGTTGTCATACACTATGCATTAACATGTAGCTGACAGATCAAACACAATTACTAGGTCTAATTTCCCTTCAACTCATCCTTCCTTTGGGGATGACATTAGTATGGTTTCTTACCCAGTATGAGCAGTTGATATGCTATTTCAAAAATTAAAATATTCAGTATCCAAAAAAATTCCACAAATATAAATAGAAAAAATATTGTATTGGAACCAGTCCTGAACAGGTGATATTTCCCCATCTGCTTTACCCCTCACTGCACTTCTTATAAGTCTTTTTATTGAGAAAATGAGCCCTTGTGAGAAAATTTTGCCCATGTCTTGAAAGCCTTTAAGTCATATTTAAGGTCTCCCAGTCATACCCATAGCAACATGCTCCTCTAGGGTTAAGACCTGTGGCTTCACACCAGATTCTAGGCCAGGATAATCAGAGTGGCCTGATTTGGAGAAGTTCTTCTTGAGTTGTGAGTTTCCTTCAAGAGAAAAAAATTATTTAGGCTCAAACACCACGAAGCTAAGTTTTCATAAACATCGTTATGCCATTATCCTTCTTGTCACACATCTGTATGGTTTTGGATTGTTCATTGAATTAATGAAAAAAACAAAACTGAATTTAAGTACCTGAGAATTTACTTTTAGACATTTTGAATGAGAGCCTAGTTCTTCCCTGATGCAGTCTGGGTACAGATGCCACCAAGAATGGCATCTTTATTAATCTCTAATGAGTATGGTCTAAGTGCCTATTATAGAAGATAGAGATGGTCTCCTTTTAAGTTTGGTCCCTTCGCTGCTAAGTAATGTTCCTGGTGTAAAACAAAACACACAAAATCCAATAACAAAGCATAAAGGATGAGAATTGCTCAGCTGAATATGAGGCAACAAGAGTCTTAATTTTCTTTTTTGCTTTTGCAGTTATGCTAAGATTCAGTGACCAATACCAAACCTAAATTGTTGTTGCCAGGGCTGCTGCAAAGCTTGTAGCTTAATTACCAGTAAGTGCTTTTTTATCTCCTGCCAGTGGTGCAGATATACTGAAAATGATGCATAGTAATTATGGGAGAAAGGGAAAGGATGGTGGAGAAGCATGTCTCTTATTCATGAGTAAGACTGACTTTGGGCATCCGAGAAAAGCTTTAAAGAGGGGTGGACACATAGCTGGCCCTAATCTTGGAAGTCATTAGAAGCCACCTGAGAAAGTGGGGCATTTACCCAGTCAGGTTTATCCACTTGGAGCAGGTGATGCATTAATATTTCCTGGTCCTCCAAGACATCTTCTCCAGCAGCTACCAGATTAGTGAGAGGTTTGCTCCAAACACACTGGAAAGCCACATGACAATTCTTTCCTTCTTGCTTTTCCCATGACATCTTGATAAAGGGTTGCTACACATAATTATAGATTACTTTAAATCAGCCACTAGGTCTTCTCAATTTTTTCTTTACAGGTAGGGTAACTTCAATTCCAATGTGAATGTTTTTCAGGCCCTGTTTTTTTTAACATTGTTTTAGCAACATTCTGATTCTCAATATATTGGAAGAATCTGTAGAGCTCGAAGCTATAAAGGATTTGGGAATATTTCTCCCCCATGGTTGTGGGGGTAGGTGGTCTTCATCCCAGTCCACAGAATCCGCATGCGTCAGTACAAGGATGTGGCACTCTCCCTCCCCTTTCTTGGCACAGCCCACCGTGATGGGCAGGATCAGTTCTTCAAGATAGTGATCAAACTGCTTTGTAATTAGACAGTTCAGTAAATCACTCAGATCTTGACATCGGATAGTACTGAAATGTTAATGTAGAGGTAATCACACGTATCTCTAAGGTCTCAGATAGAGATGCCATCTGGACAATTGATGATACCAGTCTGTAATAATCCAGCACAGTCTGAAAGACAATTGCATTGATTCCTTCAGCAATCTCACTCCCCCTTCTCATTGGGCCATGTGAAATTGTACTGTCTTCCCGGTTGAAATACCCTTTTCAACATGGCATCCAGGTGAGCAGTGAAAATTTGTGGATTCACCACAAAATGTATGCCATCTGTAAGAAGTATCACTTTCTCTCATACCTGGGAATGAACATTACTGCCAAAGCCTGTTTCCAGTCGTTCCGGACCAAGAAAGTGTTGGATCATGGTTTCATTTATTCCCAATTTGGAATAAGCAAGAGCCTTTGATGTCATCAGAAAGTGGCGTTATGTGAGGGAACTGAAGGTCTGCTGGCTGAGAGGCATCGTCAAGTGAAAGGTCATTATTCCTGGGACCCAGAGGGTAAGTAAGATTTTGAAGACCAGAAATCAGGCTGTTTCTTTTTCTTGGGATGCAGCTGAGCTTTCATCCATCAGAGAGCTGGTCTCCTGCCATAGTAAGCTGTTGCTCTCACTACCATGGTGAGCATTCATCCTTGAACTGTACCTTTAACTTCCTTCTTGATCAGAAGAAAATCCTGCTGCTCCCTGCCCTGCTTTGGTGCCATGGGCAGATCCGCCCAAGAGGCACATATACAGCACCCACAGAAGCTGCCTTGGGGATGGCCGTGCTGAAGCAGCTCCAGACTCCTCTTAAATGACAACTCTTTTCTTAATTTTTGTAATGGCTTTCTACACTTAGTGATTTGTTTAATCAATTCACTACTTTTCAAATCATTTTCAAAGCATACAGCTGAATTTTCATAGAAAAGTCCCTTTTTGCCCTCAGTTATTTATGTAATAGATTCAGTTACATGATATAATCACTGTAACAACTGCAACTTGTATAATACCTCAGTTTTGGGGACAAACACTACATACTTTTGACATAGACAGCTCGATATGAGAACAGACATCTACTAGAAAGTCACCTGATAGCCACACTTTAATATTTATAAGATTTTATTCTGATAGCTATAATTACAGTGCTTGTCAAAATAAAAACAAGTATGTAAAACAATTGATTACTGATTGTGTATTGAAAAATATGAGAGGCTCTATGACACTGAACCAACCAGTTAGGAGGTTTCCTCTTATCCTAAGTGAAGTTTAACAGTTCTAGTTTATTCAGTTAATGTTTATCAAAATACAAAAGAAAAAAGGTGCATTTAGCGCACTAATGCCATCAGTCAACATGTTTTATTTAGTGGAGGGAGAAGTATTATTTATCTGGTAGGTTAACCAGAGGTCAGTTAAGAGAGCTTCCATTGTAATGTTTTGAAAATGAATAAATAAGTGACTGATTGAATGAATGAGTTGGCGACCATGTTAAGAAGAAAAATTACGGTAGGAGTGGACCACTAGATAACTCAAGGAAAATCCTGGGTAAAGAATGGTAGAAAACTTGAATTCCAGAGGGAGGAACGGGGTGGTTGTGGAGGAAGGACACAAGGATACAAATCTGACCCCTTTGTCTTATTATTTTATGTTAACTTTACGTTAACATAATCCCATTATGTTAACTTTAAAAATCCAAACTACTTCTACTATATTAACTTTTGTAATATTAACTCAAATGCATTGTCCATATACATTTTTTAGTATTTATTTTCAGATATTTAATAATGAAAATAACTTTTTCCCACCCAAATAGCTTTGGCTTGCTGACATTATTACCTTTTTTCTTGGCAGTGTGAAACTAGAATATTTAACAACTCAATACAATTTTGGAAGAATATTTATCTGTACATTTTTGCTGTGAGAAAGATAACTGATAGCATGCATTATATGTATTTTTTAACAATTTTAGTCAAAGCAAGGTAGGTCCTATTTATGTGTTAAGATTTATTGGTTATTTCATCTTCAGGTTTTTAAACTGGTATGAAATGATAATTAAAGTCTTCCCTTGTGTAGAAATGAAAATGATAAATTGCGTTTCTTCATCTTAACAGAAAAAACATGGACCCATTTGCCAGAAAACTGCCACTAAAAAACGGAAGACTTTTGATTCGAGCAGACAAAGAGCTGAAGGAACTGATATTCCAACAGTGAAACCTCTTAAACCCAGGGTAATTGTATAACCTTTGAACATTGTCAACCTTGCTCATTCATATTTATACATACACACACACATATATATATAAAATTATGATTATCTGTTATACTAATATTAAAGAACAAGCAAGATTTTGTGTAATGTTCTCAGTTTGGCTGCAAAGGAGAAGCCTAACTACTGTCTCAAACTCCCACTATTACAGGAAGGTTTTTGTAGGATTCGAGAATCACTTGCTTAGCTGTAGGCTGGAAATAATTAGAAGTCCTCCTCACATGTTCCTTTTAAGTCATTGTTAATTACCTCAGATATAATTTAAGTAAGTTAAAGTTTCTCTTACCAGTAATATAATAACTATAAATAAAAGTAAAGCTATTATTCATAGACATCCTAGCATAATAGATATTGATTGTCTTGGTTGATTGATTGTCATTATTTGTGGTCTTATTTTGCTTTCTGTAGGCAAGTTTTATCAGTTGCTCAACTGTCTACACAGCCATTTTCAGCTTTTTTCTTTCTTGTAATCAAAGCAATGAATCTCCTATGTAATGTCTCTTTAAAACCACTGTGATATGTTATATTGCTAAAAATAAGTCATGTAAATATTCTGACAAAGTTTTAATGAGTTGTTTCAGTGAGATAGTCAAATTTGAGTACCTCATTGAATAAGTTTTTGAAACAGAACCCTGCTTTCAGTGGTAATAACTTCTTCCAGTAGTGCAGGAAAATGTTTCTCTATGGGGCAATTAATCTTACTAATAAAATCATTTGGCAAAAGGAAAATAAGATGTTAATTTCTGTATTTTTATTTATCTAAGTGAATACTGGTGAAGTTTGAATAAGTTTGAAGTTTTTCTTAATCACTTGCCAGATGTATGATTGAATTCACTTTAATTAGCTTGGAGGAAATACGGTTGAAATATTTGGGAGCAGTATAATATAATGGGTAGAAAAAAGGGCTCAAGAGTCAGACTGCCTGGTCTTAACTCTGATTCTGCTATTCACTATGTTGTGATGTATGAGGTACTTAATCCATACTTTTACTTATCTGTAAAATGGTGATAGGAATGGTAGCATCTATTTCATGGGGTTATTATGGGGATTACATAAATTTATCCATGGCAATCTCTTAATAAATGTTGTCCTATGTCTTTCTTATGAGTTTACATACTTAAAACATTAATCTTCAGAAAAAAATAAAAGCCATAGATTTACATTAAATAGTTTATATTCTTGCTACTTAAATGATGTTCTATAGAGTAATAATATCGGCACTATTTGGGAACTTGTTAGAAATGCAGAGTCTCAGGTTCCAACCAGACATACTCAGTTAGAACCTACATTTTGAGCCAATCCTTATTTGCATCATATGCATATTAAAGTTTGAGAAGCAGTATGTTAGAAGATTTTGAACATTGTAGTATAGTTCTCAGTATCTTTATCTGTATCAAGGAAATCCTACAAAATCACAAACACAGTGAAGCAAAGCAAGTAACAAACTTTATTTTTGGAGAAGGTAAAGGCAGAGATAATTCATAGAACACAAAATGTAGGGGTTGCCCAAAGCAACTTGAGATCCAGGAGAACTTACCTAAAAAGGAAACACTAGAAGTTGCTGGAGAAGGGGTTGGGGCTATGGCCCAGAATCTGGGAACCTGGTATCATAGGTGAGGGTTCGCCTCAGCTTACAGGTGACTACGTTGGTGAGAGGTTTTGTCGGGAAGAATATATACCTTGTTTACTACAGCCAGGGCAGGAACTGAGAAGAGCTGCAGGGGCTTGGAATAGCCAGGAACTGGAATGAGCCTGGCTGAAATGGAATAAAGCCAGAAGGGAGGAGGTGAAGAGGAACAGAGTTAAGTGGCCCAGCCAGTGGCAGAGGCTCTCAAAAAGCACTACCAAAAAGAAAATACTATTTCTGAGGGTGCAGGGCCCATTCTTCAGGGCTGTGTCTTTTTTGAAGTAAGTGTGGCTGGTAACCCTTTTGATCCATATTGTTTTAGGGAAGCAGAAGGGGTGTGTCTAATCACACAGAATTGCCTTATTTGCATCTGTATCTGATGCAACAGAGAAGAGAGCTATTGGTTTGTGTTGCTTGGAAGGCTACCCTGGGCCTATCCTCCCTAAAATGTCTTGTAAATAGCTGTACCAGGAAAACCTAACTCATTCATTGACGAGTAATAGAAAACCATTAGCTCAGCATTGATACAGACACTGGAAGAAAAAGGTAGAAGAGGGCAGCAATACTCATTGTGGAGCAGGTGAATGTTGTGATTAGACATTTCACTATGAAGTATGAAACTTCAAAGTATCAGTCATTTCAAATATGGAAATGTGCTTATATTAAGTTTAGATTTTTGTATCTATATTAATGAGAGAGGTGCTCTATAATTTCTGTTTTTATTGAAGTTTTGGTGCTCTCGTAAGACTAGTTAGAATGTTGTTCATTTTCTTATTTTTAAAGAATGCTTAAAAGATCGATACTGTTTTTAAAAAGTGTTTTAAGGATTCAACAGGGAAGGCATCTGGGCCAAGAGTTCTCTTTTGTGGGTTTTTTAAATAATAGATTCATTTAAAAAATATATATAAGAATTGTGATTTTTCTATTCTCTTTTATAGTATGTGCTAAGGATATTCATTTCCTAATTATCAAATTTATTAACATAAACTTTATAATGTTTTCTTACATTTCTAAGAACTGGATCATGTACTATTTTCTATTCTTGGTAATTTGTATTCTCTCTCCCTCTTTTTTTTTTTTTAAATTAGTCTTGCCTTATTACTGTTTTTGAAGAACTGTCTCTTGACTTTGTTGATTCAACCTATATTCTTGATTTAAAAAATAAAGACATAGTAGGAATAGTTGGCTATTTCAAATAATATAACAAAATAAATCTCCTGTAGCATAAGAGCCAGCATCATGTTTAGTGGAAAGATACTTAGAAGTAGTTCCATTAAAGTCAGGAGCAAGATTAAGCTCTAGCCAATATGGTAAGTGCTAGCTGATAGATAATAATGAAAAACAAGGTGTCTAAGAATTGAAAAAGAGGAGGTAAAACTGCCATTATTATGAGATGAAAACCCAGAAGAATCTGATAAATTATGCCAATAATAAGAGAAGTCAGTGAAGATATGAAGTATAACATTAGTATACAGAAATTACTATTTTTATATTTCATATTTCAACAGTTTATAACATAAAAATGAAGACCCTTTATAAAAGAACTACACCAAATGTATAATATTTAGGAATAAACCTTATGGTAATAAAGGTATCAGAGAAGGAAAACTCTGACTCCAAAAAACCTCCGCTGCCTTGCGGCATACCTCTTCAGGGGAAAGGCTAAGGGAGTAAACCCCGACAGAAAATCCGGAGCCGGAGTCCCTAAGGCGGTTTGACGTTATAGTCAACACCGGCAACTCCTGCGGCGCACCTGAAGCCAAGCTGTATCGACTCCGTCTTTCCCTTGGACCCTTCAGCTGCGAAGAGAGGGGGGGTCTGCTGCCTGGGCAACAGCAGACCCTCCATATTATCCTGCCCAGGCTCTGTAGCTTCAGCGTCATCGCATGATGTCGATTCAACACGGGAGGAGACAGATACCATGTCACTCCCGAGTCGGACTGCACAGCCATTCTCGGCGGTGCAGATAGACTCTTAGGAAGCTACACCATCGTCTCTCGAGACGGACGGCTGCCGACGACGGAATAAAGGTATAAGACTTCCACAAATAATACTTTAAAATACTACTGAAAGACGAATGAACACTTCTTCAAATGGAAATATATTCTTGGATAGATAGACTTAGTATAATAAAAATTTAAAGTTCCTTAAGTTGTTTATGGATATAATGTTTAATTTTACAGTTAAAAGTTTTTTTAAACAAAAGTAGGCAAGCTAGTTTTAAAGTTCATATGGAAAAATATACATCTTAGAACAACCACAAAAGATTGTAAAAGAAGCAGAATTAAAATATTATTATTAAGTAACCATATTTAAAACACTGAAAGGATAGTCACAACAATGGAACAAAAGAAAAAGTTCAGAAATAAGCCTAAATCCAAAAGAGAATATGGTAAATTTATTATCTCAGTTCAGTGGGAAGAAAAGCAATATAGGATGGTGAAACAGCTGCATATCTGTGTTAACGAACAAAAAATAAAGTGAAATCCATATGTCACACCATCTATTGGGATAAATTCCCAATGAATAAGAAATTGAAACATTTTTAAATGAAACCATGAAAGTTCTGAGTGGAAACATGAAAGATTTTCATTTTACGTTGGTGTGAGATTAGACCATATTGTGACAGCAAACCCAGTGACCATAAAGAAGAGATTTGTAAATTAAGCTACATTTAAAAAAAATGTTTGTGTGTCAGAAGACACACATAATTGTTAGGGAGGGTTGGGCTAGTCTCTAAAGAGTTACTGGAAATTGTTTAAGGAAAAAAATAAACAAAAAACCAATAACCTAACGGGTGAGTTGACCAGGCATATAAACTGTTCAGAGCAAAGGCAATACAAATGTTTCTTAATATGAACAGATGCTCAGTCTTATTCATTAAAAGAGAAAAATCAGTTAAAACCATAAAACTATTTTTTACCCCTAATCAGTTAACCCAAAAGTGTGATAACACCTCAGTTGGAGAAACTGGGGAAACACGGAAACATACTCTTGGTTGGATGTTAAATGCATGTTATACCTACAGAAGTCAATTTAGCAGTGTCTATCTCAATTACAGTTGCATTTTAAAAATTATGTATAATATAGTTGCATAAAATTCTTTTTTGTAATTTTAAGTTTGGGAAGGAAATCATTTAAGGACTCCTAGTAAGAGAATATTTAATGTCTTCAGGTTTTACCTTAATTTATTGTAAAAAGTGTTTTAAAACTGGTTTTTCTTTTTCTTTTCTTCATAGCCTGAACCTCCAAAGAAACCATCTAATTGGAGAAGAAAACATGAGGAATTCATTGCCACCATAAGAGCAGCTAAAGGCCTTGATCAGGCCCTGAAGGAGGGGGGCAAGCTTCCTCCTCCTCCTCCACCATCTTATGATCCTGGTATATGGAATGTTGTTGATAGTAATATTCATGTGGGGAGAAAATAGTGATAGAATTTTAATAAATTTTAAGTTGCTATTAAACTTAATTCATAATGATGGAACATGATGAAGCATGATCTTTAAAGTCTTCATTACAAAATAAGCGGTAATAAGCATTAAGGCTTATTAAGACACATCAGTGTTAAACACAGAAATGCAGTATCTTTTTGTCTCAATACTTTTAATTAAAGCATTATAATATTTTAAACTATTATAACTTAAATATTAGTATTCTAGGAAATATTTTAGTCATGCTCACTCTGAATAGAAATTTAGTCATTCAGTAAGATGTAGATATGTTGCCTAGTTCCTTGGAATCTTCTCATCTGGGAAGGAAAAAGATTCATAATATTGCTTCAAAAATGTACAATTCATGTGAGGAAATTACCATATACACTGATATATCTAAATTATGCCCTAAATACACGTATTATTTTATTTTCTTCATTGCGTAGGTAAAAGTTGCTTGTTATTGTTAACAAAAGCAAGGCAGGATGCTAGCAACCCCATTTGAGATATTAAGATACTAAAAGATTTAAAATAGCACAGTTAACATTTTAACATTGGTTATTAGCATAGCATGAAGAGGTAGTATTTTAATATAACAAGTTAGCTACATGAAAATTGTATTAGTATTCTACATCGGAATTTATTTCTTAGTGAAGAGAAATTTCTTAAGAAAATCTAGATATAATCAATTTTAACATTTTATTGCAGAGAAGAACTCAACCAACCTATTTTGTAAGGACCAGAGAGTAAATCTTAGGCTTTACAAGCCACAGAGTCTCTCTTTGGCAACTACCCAGCTCTGTTGGCACTGATACAAGAAATCAGCCATAGACAATATGTAAATAGATGGGTATGGCTGTGTTCTAATAACACTTTATCAAAACAAGCAGCAGGTAGTTTGGATTTGGCCCAAGGGCCCTAGCTTGCCAACCTATGTTGTAGAATAATTAACTTTAAGGCTAGGAGTGTTTCTGGGTTGACCCAGCTGGCTTTGGATCTCTTCTTCTTTTTTTAAAATCTAGTTTATTGATTATGTTGTCACAGTGATCCCAATTTTTTCCCCATTGCTCCCCTCTTCCTGTACCCCCCTTTCCCCAGCAATTCCACTGCCCTTAATTCATGTCCATGGGTCATGCATATAAGTTCTTTGGCTTCACCCTTTCCTAAATTATTCTTAACTCCCCCCTGTCTATTTTGTACCAACCAATTATGCTTCTTAGTCCCTGCACCATTTCCCCATTTCTCCCCCTTCCCCCTCCCAGCTGCTGACCCTCCAAATGATTCCTATACCTACGATTCTGTTCCTATTCTGGTATGTTTAGTTGGGTTTTGTTTTTATTTTTTTAGATTCAGTTGTTGATAGTTGTGAGTTTGTCATTTTAATGTTCATAGTTTTGATCTTCTTTTTCTTCCCTTTAACATTATATATAATAATGGCTTGGTGATAATGAACACTTTTTTTTTTTCAACTTGTGTATTTTTATTTAAAGTGCTTCTCTTTAAACAGGATAGAATTGATTCTTTTTTTTCCCCCTTAGCTCCAACGACCCAGCACCCCCCTCCCCCCAGCAATCCCACCCCCCTTAGTTCATGTCCATGGGTCATGCATACACGTTCTTTGGCTTCACCATTTCCTATATTATCTTTTTTAAATTAATTAATTAATTTTTTATAGCAATAAAAAATAGCAATCCCCCTCTCAGACTTAAGACCCTTTATAATCTTATAAAGGACAATGAGCGAAGGTCTCATGCACCTCTAGCTGCTTCAAGCTGGGCGTGGTCGTAGTCCTACCTACCCTTGGGTCCAGAAATCCTTAGTAAGAGTGGGGGTGTGGAGGGGAGGGTGGCCTTCCCTCATGGGGAAGGATCTTGCAGACTCCAAGTCAGTTGGCAGTCCCCGGACAACGGCATGCTTGGTTTAACAGACTGGCATCCTTATTGTAGCCTGGGGCCAACAGATTTGGCAAAAGGGTTAAAAGACATCATTAAATCCATAACCACTAGATGAGAAAAGGCAGGGATTCATTTTTCAATGTCCCACATGGGAGAAAAAAGGGCTTCTTTGTAGGAATGTGTGCCAGGCACGTCACACCTGTCCAAAACCTTTTTGCCCACTATACTTAGTTTGGCCTGAGGGGAATATTTTAGGTTGCCCCCCTTTCAGACCTCTGGGCCCTTTCTGTCCAGGTCATTAGGATAGTAAAGAGAAACCAGTTTTAAAGTGAGCCCACAGACCACCCCATTCTTCACCAACCCAGCCGCTTAGTTCAACCAAACCATTGAGTCTCAGGAGGCAGAGATGCAGACAGGATTAAGTGAGGCCTATACATACAGACAATCACTCAGGTGCAGTAATGAGATCATAGGCTTATGCCCTTTGAAAACCGAAAACATGTTAATTTATGCAACATAACCCACAAACCAGTCTCTAAATCTGCAAGACTGTCTTATTGGAAAGACATCCAGTTGCAAGGCATTTGACATTCTTCTTGCCTATGAATTAAGCATCTATGATGATGCCACAGACCTAGTTTAACTTTCAAATGAAAAGAAACTTTAAAGACAGTTAGCTGCACTACTTTATAGTCTACCACTAAGCATTGTGATTTTCCCTGAATCATGATTTTTCTCCTTAAGATTACCCTCCTTGTCATTAAAGAGACTGCATTAAATCCAGTTTTAATTTATCCTGTTCATTTGCATAAACACAACAAGAGCAGCAAATGATCACTTATGATCTTTAAGTCTGCTTTGCTGGAACTTACACAAGGATCCTTTAAGGGCAACTTTCAGTCTGCCCTTCATGGCACAGGACCTGAGCCACATACCTGCCATTCAGTCTTGCCTGTAAACACCTGTCTTATCCAAGTCTTTCAGGTTTTCCATTGTGCCTTAAGGTCCCTTCTAGCCAACTTTCAGGAAAGCAACCTTTGTTCCTTCCCTAGAGAGATTGCCATGGACCACACAGCCAACCAAGGTACCAGGCCTTTTTTCTCATGGGCTTTTATTACCTTCAAAAGTCAATCATAGTTCCTTGGGGCTTTTTGATAACAACCAGAGCCCAAGCATGCCTCCTTTTGGCATGACATTGCAGTCAAAGTCTTGGTCAACAAAACCTCTATTAGCAACTGATTTTATTAGTTTTATGCAAAGACCTTATGTCATTACTTACTTTTTCAGAATGCCAAATTCTGGAGGGATCAGGTGGGGAGAAAAATATACAGTATGAAGGAAAATCCTTGTCCTTCTAATATTCACTAAAATTGCATTTCCATACTTTACGTTACCTTTCTTCACTTTCCTACATGTGAGGGTTTTTTTGGGGGAGGGGAGTTGCTGGCTCAGTTATTAATTTATTTTGCTTTAACTTTTTCCCCCCACTAAAAATGTTAGTTTGTTTTTCTATTATAGTTGTCCCACCTTTTTCCCTATTGCTTCACCGCGCCCTTCCACCTCTTCTCCGACAGTCAGTCCCCACCCAGTTGTCCATGTCCATGGGTCATTTATACCAGTTCATTGCGTAGAACCTTCCCATTCCTACCCCCTTCTCTCCATCCCCTGTCACACCTTGTCACTGTTAGTCTACTCCTTGTTTACATACCTCCGGTTCAATATTGCTTGCTTGTTTGTGTTATTCATTAGTCTCCTGTATTAGATGATAACATATGGTATTTTTCATTCATTGCACGGCTTATTTCGCTAAGCATAATTCTCTCCAGTTCCAACCATGTTGTTGCAAATGGTAGCAGTTCCTTCTTTCTGCTACATAGTACTCCCCTGTGTAAATGTACCAGTTTTCTGATCCACTTATCTCGAGATGGGCACTTAGGTTGTTTCCAGCACTTGGCTATTATAAATAGTGCTGCTATGAACATAGGGGTGCATAGGTTCTTTTGAATTGGTGTTTCTGGATTTTATGGATATAATCCTAGCAATGGAATTGCTGGATCAAAAGGCAGTTCCATTTTTATTTTTTTGAGGAAATTCTATACTGTTTTCCATAGTGGCTGCACCAGTCTCCATACCCACCAATAGTGCACTAGGGTTCCTTTTTCTCCACATCCTCGCAAGCACATGTTTCTTGATTTGTTGATGATGGCCATTCTGACTGGTGTGAAGTGGTATCTCATTGTGGTTTTTATTTGCATTTCTCTGGTGGCTAGTGATGTTGAGCATTCTTTCATAAGTCTATAGACTGTCTGTGGGTCCTCTTTGGAAAAGTGTTTTTTAAGGTCCTTTGCCCATGTTTTAATTGGATTGTTTATCTTCTTGGTGTTGAGTCGTATAAGTTCTTTATATATTTTGGAGATCAGTCCCTTGTCTGAGGTATCATTGGCAAATATATTTTCCCATAAGGATGGTTCCCTTTTCATCTTGCTGATGTTTTCTTTTGCTGAGCAGAAACTCTTTAGTTTGATGTAGTCCCATTTGTTTATTTTTTCCTTTATTTCACTTGCCTTAGGAGATATATCAGTGAAAATATTGCTATGTGAGATATCTGAAATTTTTCTGCCTATGTTTTCCTCTAGGAATTTTATGGTGTCATAGCTTACATTTACATCTTTGATCCATCTTGAGTTTATTCTGGTGTGTGGTGAAGTTGGTCTAGTTTCATTTTTTTGCATGTCCCTGTTCAGTTCTGCCAACACCATTTGTTGAAGAGGGTCTTTTCACTCCATTTTATGTTCCTTCCTCCTTTGTCAAATATTAGTTGACCATATATACCTGGGTTTATTTCTGGGCTCTCTAGTCTGTTCCATTGATCTGTATGTCTGTTCTTATGCCAGTACCAGACTGTTTTGATTACTGTGGCCTTATTAGTATAGTTTGATATCAGGTAATGTGATTCTGCCTACTGTGTTCTTCCTCAAGATTCCTGTGGCTATTCGGGCTCTTTTTTGGTTCTATGTAAAATTTTGAAGTATTTGTTCTAAGTCTGTGAAATATGTCATTGGTATTTTAATAGGGATTGCATTGACTCTATAAATTGCTTTGGGTAGTATGTACATTTTAATGATGTTGATTCTTCCCTTCCATGAACATGGTATATACTTCCCTTTATTTATATCTTCCTTAATTTTTTTGTTCAGTGTTATGTAGTTTTCTGAGCACAGGTCTTTTACCCCCTTGGTTAAGTTTATTCCTAGGTATTTTATTTTTCTTGTTGCTATAGTAAATGGGATTTTTTTTTTCTAGTTTCTATCTCAGATATTTTATTGTTGGTGTACAGAAATGGCTTCGATTTCTGAATATTGACTTTGTGCCCTGCTATTTTGCCCAATTCACTTATTAGGTCAAGTAGTTTTTTCACGGAATCCATAGGGTTTTCTATGTACACTATCATATCATCTGCAAATAATGACAGCTTTACTTCTTCTTTCCCAATTTGGATGCCTTTTATTTCTTTCTCTTGTCTGATTGCTTTGGCCAGAACTTCCAAGACTGTGTTGAATAGGAGTGCAGAGAGTGGACATCCTTGTCTTGTTCTTGATCTCAGGGAGAATGATCTCAGTGTTCGCCCTTCAGGTTTCTCATATATGGCCTTTATTAAGTTTAGGTATGCTCCCTGTATTCCTGTTTTGCTGAGTGTTTTAATCATAAATGGGTTTTGTAATTTATCAAATCCTTTTTCAGCATCTATTGATTTGATCATGTGGTTTTTGTCTTTCATTTTGTTTATGTGGTGTATTGTGTTTATTGATTTGCGAATATTAAACCATCCTTGCATCCCTGGGATGAATCCCACTTGATCGCGGTGTGTGATCTTTCTCATGTGTTGCTGGATCCTGTTTTTCAATATTTTGTTGAGGATTTTAGCATTTATGTTCATCAGCAATATTGGCCTAGAGTTTTCTTTCTTTCTTGTGTCTTGACCTGGTTTTGAAATTAGAGTAATACTGGCTTCATAGAAAGAGTTTGGGAGTCTTCCTCTTCTTGGATTTTTTTGAATAGTCTGAGAAGGATAGGAGTTAGTTATTTCCTAAATGTTTTGTAAAATTCAGCTGTAAAGCCATCCGGTCCAGGGTTTTTTTGTGCCGTATGTTTTTTGATTACTGCTTCAATTTCACTAGTTGTCATTGGTCTGTTCAGGCTTTCTTCTTCTTCTTGATTCGGTTTTGGAAATTTGTCCATTTCATCTAGGTTGTCAAATTTCTCGTGATACAGTTGTTCGTAATAATTTCTTACAATCCTTTGTATTTCTGTGGTATCGATTGTGATTTCTCCTCTTTCATTTCTGATTTTATTTATTTGGGTCGTCTCTTATTTCTTGATGAGCCTGGTTAAAGGCTTGTTGATTTTGTTTGTCTTTTCAAAGAACCTGCTCCTAGTTTTATTGATCTTTTGAAATCTTTGTTTAGTCTTTATCTCATTTAATTCTGCTCTGATCTTGATAATTTCCTTCCTTCTACTTGCTCTGGGTTTTGTTTGTTGTTATTCCTCTAGTTCTTGTAGCTATAGTGTTAAGTTTTTTATTAGAGATTCTTCTATCCTTTTTAGGTAGGCCTGTCTTGCTATGAACTTTCCTCTCAGGGCTGCTTTCGCTGTATCCCATAGGTTTTGGGCTGTTATGTGTTCATTATCATTTGTGTCTAGAAATTTTTTAATTCTTCTTTGATGTCATTGTTTACCCATTCTTTATTTGATAGCATGTTATTCATTCTCCATGAGTTTGAATGTTTTTGAATTTATTCCTTGAAGTTCATTTCCAGTTTCAAGCAATTGGGATCTTAGAAGATGCTTGATATAATTTCAGTTTTCTTGAATTTGTTGAGGCTTGTTTTTTGTCCTACCATGTAGTCTAGCTTTGATAATATTCCATGTGCACTTGAGAAGAATGTATATTTTGCTCCTTTGGGGTGAAAAGTTCTATATATATTGACTAAGTACATTTGATCTAGAGTATTGTTCAGTGCATCAATATCTTTGTTGTTTCCTTGCTTCAAGGATCTATCCATTGTTGACAATGGAGTGTTAAAGACCCCTACTTATGAGTGTGTTGCTGTCTATGTCTTTCATGAAGTTTTTCAAAAATTTTCTTACATATTTGGGAGCTCCTCTGTTGGGTGCATATATGTTTACAACGGTTTTATCTTCTTGATGGATTTTTCCCTTTAGTATTATGAAATGTCCTTTGTCTCTTTTTATGGCCTTTGCTGTAAAATCTGTTCTGTCTGATGTCAGTATTGCTACCCCAGCTTTTCTTTCATGTCATTTGCTTGAAATATATTTTTCCATCCCTTCACTTTCAGTCTGTGTAGGTCGTTTGTTCTAAGGTGGATCTCTTGTAGACAGCATATATGTGGGTCATGCTTTCTAATCCATTCAGCTACCCTGTGTCTTTTGATTGGTGCATTTAATCCATTTAAGTTTCAGGTTATTATTGATAGGTACTTATTCATTGTCATTTTCCCCCTTTGTACTTGTATTCCTCTCTGTCATTCTCTGTTTCTGCATCTTCTTAAAGCATTCCCTTTAGCATCTCTTTCAATACAGGTTTGGTGGAGATGTATTCTTTTAGACTTCTTTTGTCTGGGAAACTCTGTTTTTTACTTCCATTTTGAATGAAAGCCTTGCTGGGTAGAGTAGTCTTGGTTGAAGGCCTTTGTTTTTCATTACTTGGAATATTTTTTGTCATTTCCTTATGGCTTTTAGTGTTTCTGTTGAGAAATATGATGCTAGCCTTATTGGAGCTCCCTTGTATTTATTAGCTGTTTCTGTCTTGCTGCTTTTAGGATTTTCTCTTTGTCTTTCAATGTTGCCATTTTTATAATGGTGTGTGTTGAAGTGGACCTGTTGGGGTTCATCTTCACTGGGACCCTCTGTGCTTCCTGGACTTGCGTGACTTTTTCTCTCATCAAATTAGGGAAGTTTTCTGTCATTAGTTTTTTCAAACAGGTTTTCTATCCCTTGGTCCTCTTCTTCTTCTTCTGCTATTCCTGTGATATGGATATTATTACGTTTCATGTTGTCCTGCAGCTCTCTTAAAACTTCTTCATTCTTTATCAGTCTTTCTTCATTTTGTTGCACTGTCTGGGAATTTTTTTCTACGTTTTCTTCCAGCTCGCTGATTTGATCTTCCACTTCCTCTAGCCTGCATTTAATTCCTTCTACTGTGTTCTTCAATGCAGAAATTGTATTCTTCATTTTCTCCTGGCTCTTATTGATAGCTTCTACGTCCTTTTTCATGCTGGTGTAATTCTCAGTAAGTTCCTTGTAGTTTACCTGGAGTTCTTTGCAGTTTTCTTTGGGTTCCCTGAATTCATTGAGCTTTCCTATAATCCATGTTTTGAATTCCATGTCTGATAGTTTGCTTACCTCTATTTCATTTAGCATTCTTTCTGGGGATTCCTCTTTTCCTTTCGATGGGGGTTTGTTTCTCTGTTTCCCCATTTTTGTGACCCTTCTCGTTTGTTGCTACTTCTTAGATTGATCTGCACTTCCTGGATCTGCCCTTGGTGGCCTCAGATCGTGTACCATTCTGGGCCTAGGCAGCATGTTGGAGACTACCTGTTATCTACTGTCTTTGTCTGTCTCCTTTAGTTGTTAACCTTCAATCTGTTATCAATGGTCAGGCTTAAGCACCAAGGGTGGGACAGATTAATTCCTGTAGGCAGGGCTTTTGCTTCCCCTCAGGCTTATGCCACTTGGAGGGGAATGGTCTGTCTGCAGCAAGGAGAATGAATCAGCACTGGGACCTGGCTGTCTGCCCCCAGTTCTCCCCTCAAAGCCACCACCCCAAACTTTCCCCAAGTGTCCCAGATATTCTCTGCCCTCCCTCTGCTTGAGTTCAAGTTAAGTGCGTGCCAAAATATTTTTGTATGTGATGCGCTTTAGAGCTCTCTTTCTCAAGCAGTTTCTTTCAGGCCTGCTTTTTGTTTTTCACAACTGGATGCTATTTTACTTTCCGCTCTGTTGCTGTAGGCTGGGAAGCCCCGCCGGGGATTTAGACCATGCTGTTCTCAGGGGGAACCCCTGGCTGCTGAGCGGTTTCTCAGTCCCTTCAGCTGCCACCTGTGGTAGTCCAGCCAGCTCTTTCATGTCTCCGCACTTCCTACCGGTCACGTTGTGATGAAGCGGCCTGTTCTGTCTCTCCATTGTTATAAGACTTCTTTCCAGCTCATGTTCAGTTGGTTATTCCAGATGATTTCTGTACAATTAAGCTGTAAGTCCAGATTGGTCCTGGGAGGAGGTTAGTGAGCTTCCACTTACTCCTCCGCCATCTTGGATCCTCTAGTGATAATGAACTGTTTTAGCTTTATCTTGTCTGGGAAGCACTCCATCTTCCCTTCCATTCTAAATGATAGCTTTGCTGGATAGAGTAATCTTGGTTGTAGGTCCTTGGTTTTCATCACATTGAATACTTCTTGCCAGTCCCTTCTTGCCTGCAAAGTTTTTTTTTGAGAAATCTGCTGATAGTATTATAGGCACCCCTTTGTAGGTAACTTTCTGGTTTTCTCTTGCTGCTTTTAAGATTCTCTCTGTATCTTGAACTTTTGGCATTTTAATTACAATGTGTCTTGGTGTGGACCTCTTTGGTTCTAGCTTGTTTGAGACTCTCCGTGCTTTCTGGACTTGTATGTATATTTCCTTCGCCAAATTTAAGAAGTTTTCCTTCATTATTTTTTCACATAAGCTTTCAATTTCTTGCTTTCCCTCTTCTCCTTCTGGCACCCCTATGATTCGGATGTTGGCACATTTAAAGTCATCCCAGATGTTACTAAGCCTCTCCTCATTTTTTTTTTTTTTTTTGTTTTTGTTTCCTCATTCTGTACTGGTTGACGTTTTTTTCTTCCTTATTTTCCAAATCATTGATTTGAACCCTGGTTTCCTGCCCTTCACCATTGGTTTTGTGTGGATTTTCCTTCGTTTCACTTAGTATAGCCTTCACTTCTTTCCTTATGCATTTGCCATACTCAAGCATATCTGTCAGGCCTGTGAGAATCTTTATCACCAGTATTTTGAATTCTGTGTCTGTTAGGTTGGCTATCTCCTTGTTGCTTAGTTTTCCCACTGGAACCTTGATTCATTCCCTCTTTTGGGCCATACTTCTCTGTCTCCTCATCTTGACAGGCTCCTGTGTTTGTTTACCTCTGTGTCTTAGGTAGAGCTGTTGCTCCTGTTACATTGTAAGGGGTGGAGCCTTAGGTATTCATCAACAGGGCAAATCGTTTCACCACGTTTTGGCACTGTATGTGAGGGAGGGGTCTGAGAGGGAACAATGCCACTTGCTCTGCACTTGCCCCTTTTCCAGGCACTTCTCCCACTATCATATGGGACTGGCAGCTCTAGCTGTTGCCCTGGCCATTGTTCCCAGAGTGGGTGGGTCTCCGGATGTTCTAGAACCTTGGAGGCCCTTTAAAGAAGCAGACTCTTCTGTGAGACCGGCAGTTTCTTCACCCGCTCCAACCCCCACTGGTTTGCACAGTCAGAAGCAATGAGGCTTGATTTTCTCTGACACTGGGACAGTGAGCTACTCAGTCTGCTTAGGAGCTGGGAACGCTCCCCAGATGTCCTTCTCCAGTTTTTAAAATGTGTGACTGTGCTCTCTGCTGGCCAGCCACTGCCATGGCCACCACGCCACGTCCTCTCCGCCTGGGCTCCGCCCCTCCTACCTATCTGGATGAGTATTTCTTCTTTATATCTTTCTTTGTTGGACTTCCATGCAGCTTAATTTTCTGGAACTTCTCATTGTCTCTAGTTTTGAGATAGTTGTATTCCTTCTTAGTTGTGGAGTGAGACCCAGCATGTTTGTCCAGGCCTCCATCTTGGCTGGAAGTCCTGGATCTCTTCTAATTCTTCCAAAATTTTACCCGTACAGTTGATTTTTCTCTGTTTTGGAGATGTTTGTTTACTGATTTGGGCTTTAGACAATTTTAAATCTCTTAGTCGTGACAAAACAACTCATTTGTTATTAGAAATTTTAGACCTACTCTAATTAGTGGTACAAATTTCTGAGCTTCAGATGAGTGTCCATGCCAAAGGGTAAACTCCCTCCCTCTCAAAACTAAACCTGTTGAAGTGACTTTTTTTTTGTACATTGCTAAATTTTTATATCCATGTCTTCTCAGCGCCTCAGTTGAAATCTTTTACATTGCTACAAAATTTGGTTCATTTTGTGATAATTTGGAGATTTAATTTTAAAAGAAATTTCATTTATTGTATACCTTGCATTTTATACTATTTTATCATGGAAGATTTACTCTTAATTTTGAATTAGTTATGTTAATGAGTTATATTGTTTTCACTTATTCCGTTTGTTGTGGTCTCTAAAAAATAAAACTTTATAAAGTTGATTAAATTATTTTATGAGTTTTCTAATACAAATAAAAGATTTTAACAGATGATCTCGAATTTTAAAATGTATTTTGAATATAATGTGTCATTACTACTTAACTAGTCTACCATACAAAAATATGTATATATGATTAAAATGGGGCATTATAGAGGCAAAAGAAATAACATTTTTCTTGTACTTACTCGTTTTTTGTATCAAGGATTTATCTTTTCTCCCTCAAATTTGATTCTAAGCTGGAAGAACACTGGAAGTTATTATATACTAGCAGACTTTTTGCTTAAATTTCTTTTACTAAATTTGGGTAAGTCAGGTTGGATGATTATAAGGAAATGAGATATTTTGTTTATCAAATGTTATTTATGCTTGTCTTTATATAAACATAATTATTTATGTCTCATTTCAAGTATTATGTTATTAAGTTGCTTCTTTTTTGCTTTAGATTATATTCAGTGTCCATATTGCCAGAGGAGATTTAATGAAAATGCTGCTGATAGACATATCAATTTCTGTAAAGAACAGGCAGCACGTATTAGTAATAAAGGCAAATTTTCAACTGATGCCAAAGGAAAAGCTACTTCTCGAACCCAGGTGAAATGTGCTACTTAATCATTTCTATAAACAGATGAGAAAATGACTTTTTCAAGTTTACTGTTTTGTGTTTATGTTTTGTGAAACATTTAAGTACAGTTTTCTCACCTGTTAAAATTTAGATATTACTGTTCAAGGATTTAGTAAGAAATTTGAATGGCTAGTTGAAAATAAATAATTAAAATTAATCAGTTTGAAATGGACTTGAGTTAGTAGAGACTTGAAAATATACAGATTTAAAAAAAGTATTAGGGAATAAATAAGAAAATAAGTAAAAATAGGGGAAGCACATGCACAGGAAACCAGAGGTGACACAGGAGTAAGAAAATGGCAGTAAAATCCTCTTCTGAAAATTATGTAGGTACTGAATATTTCCATGCTATATATGAGTGATGCACATGAAGGAATGAATGTAGCATCAAATCCAAACTGCTACTTTTAGCTTTTATTTCTTCATCTGTGAAGTGGTAATCTACATGAATATTATGAGACACAAGTGAAATAATGTCTGTGAAAGCACTTAGCACACCATTCACCATAAGGATTTGTTATATGAAATTGATTTTTACAATACTGTTGTTTTTCTTACAGCATATTGTTATACAAAAACTGAATGTCATACTTCGAAGCAAATTTCATTTTTTACAAAGCTTTCATTTGTAAATAATTTTTAGTACTGTAAGCCTAATAGACAGTAAATAAATCCATTTATCATATTAATAAAATATTGAATCAAAAGGCTCCATTAAATTTGGGGCCTCCTTGAGAGAATTATTTCACTGAGTTTTTGTTAATATTATTGGAAATAGAGCACATCTTCATAGTTAGAAAAGAACAGTGACTCCTTTAGAATAATTTCCAAAGCAGATGTCAAACAACACATATCTTTTAAATAAATAGTTAATAATGGCAATATGATTTTTTTGTTTTATTTTATTTCAAGAATAAATTAATAGAGGAAAGAAAATACAATAGAATGTGTGTATTCCAACAACTTGGTGACAAATTATTGATAAATGTAAAATCCAGGTATTTGATTTTCCCACCTTCCATTTTATCAGTGCTGATTCCATGTCCAGTCATCCTTCTTCTTTTTAGTCTAAACCCTTATTTTCTCATCTCTATCTATTCAAGAAGTTCTTATTGAGTACCCTCTTTGAATCAGACAATGTAGCAAGTACTGGGTCTATTAGTAAACTAAATGCAATACTTTTCTAAAGATGCTTAAATGCATCCTTGTCATATTTAGCAACTGGACTCTCACCAGCATTCAGTATTATCAGTCCTGAGCATTTTTAGTGTTTCACTGAATGGTCAGTTCAAATAGCACTTTCTGCCATTTTATGAGAAATGAATGGCCTTCATGTTCTTTAAGCTTTTCCAATTTCAGTAAAAAGTCTTGGTAAATATAAATATTTTACTGAGGAAATATTAGATTTGTGATCTGCATAAAAACACATGTAATAATCAGCACCTAATAAATACTTAATGAAATGAAAGAAATATATATTGACTATAAGTGTATTAAAATAAAATTATTTTATTATTCTGAATGAACTTATATGAAATTGTTGATAGCTAAAGTCATCCTGAAAGCCTTTATAATTGTAGAATTTCAACTAGATGTCGTAGAATAGATAAAATACAGCTTAGTAAGGAAGGAGTCAGAGTATCTAGGTCAGAGGAACAGCAACTTACTGAGAGGCAGGTGAATATGTTTTAAACAAGAGGCATTCATAGCATGAGTGTTCAGAAAGGAAACTAACTTGACTAGTTCTTGTAGAAAGTAATATGAAATATAGGAGACAGATAAGGTTGGACTAGGTTCTAGGTACCTCAGAAAACCTGACAATAAAATTGAGTAAAATGATAGGAGGTTTAATATAGAAAGCAGAAAAACAAAGGACCTTTTGAAAGGGATATTGCCTTTTTCTATTTGTAAGCAATTAACTTATAATAATAAATTATAATATGTATATAAAAATCTATAGTACCTTGTATGTACTGCTACCAGAGCCCTTCCTACCTGTGCTCCACCTATACTTGACCTCTCAGTATATAATATGCTACCCTTCATTTATGCTGATCATTTTGCTCTTTTTTGGTAGTTAGCAAAATATGAGTGTCACCAATTCAGTTTCTTAATTCAGTTTTATGGGCCCTATTTTTAGTAGATATGTCTGATATGTTGACAAGTCTTTGTTAGGTCTTGTTTTCTCTATCATTGTTTATTTTTAAATCTTCCCTTATGTCTTCATTGGTATTTTAGTGGGAGAGACATACTAACAGATGTCCTTATAAACCAGAAACACCTGTTAGGCTTTTAAAGAAATTGTTTTTATATGGCTTATCTCCAAAGTCTTCTCAGTCATTTGTTCATCTGACAGATAATTATTGAAGCTTTTCTATTTGCCATGTGCTTAAGAAATTTCAGCTTTTGGCATAATAGTTCCAAATGTGCATGGTATTTGAGCGTGTGTGTATGAGACACTTGTATCAAGATTTTTTTTTTTAAGGTCACATATTGAATTTCAGAGTTACAATATTTGACTTTAAAATTTTTGTTTAGCCAGCAGTGTTTTAGTAGTAGTGCTAGTACTGATTATTGGTTATAAAATATGGCTTGAATTTTGAAAATCAGGTTTAAAACCATTTTCACAAAGTCCTAGACAGTCTAAATGCATTAGGCTAAATCTCAAGTACATGCGCAAGCACAGTAATCACCTTATAGTTGAAGCATAGCTGAAACTAAGGTGGCATGAGTCTTAATTTGTTTTCGGTTGTTAAGTTGGGGTGTAACCCTAGGCAAGTGCATTTCTATCAGAGCAGGTGATTGATAAGATATTTTTGTATTGAGTATATGAGCAAAATTTGGCTCATAAGAGACAGTAAAATAGAATTAATACTGATATTCCTCTAGAGAATGGAGCAAAGATAAAAATAAAATAAGCCGATGTACTTTATCTTTTCTCTACCCATATCCATTCATCTGAGACATGGTCTGGTGAGGACAATGAAGCCAAACTTTGGCCCTGTCTCTTCACATCGGGGATATCCAAAAAGGAGCTATTGTAAAACTTGTCCTTACTGATATGTAATCTTAGGAATTTTTATCAGGAAATTTGGCTGGATTATACATATGAAATATGAAACCACACCCAGAAACAAGTAAAATCCTGGCCTTTAAAGGTACACCACCTAGTGAGCATCATTGGGTGTCTCTTATGTTTTTCTGTTAGTACTTGCTTGGCATTACCCCTGGCTGGTTTGGCTCAGTGGATTGAGCGTCGGCCTGCGAGCTAAGTGTCGCTGGTTCGATCTTCCAGTCAGGGCACATCAGAGAAGGAAAACTCTGACTCCAAAAAACCTCCGCTGCCTTGCGGCATACCTCTCCAGGGGAAAGGCTAAGGGAGTAAACCCCGACAGAAAATCCGGAGCCGGAGTCCCTAAGGCGGTTTGACGTTGTAGTCAACACCGGCAACTCCTGCGGCGCACCTGAAGCCAAGCTGTATTGACTCCGTCTTTCCCTTGGACCCTTCAGCTGCGAAGAGAGGGGGGGTCTGCTGCATGGGCAACAGCAGACCCTCCATATCACCCTGCCCAGGCTCTGTAGCTTCAGCTTCACTGGAGAGGACACTCCAGCGTCATCACAAGATGTCGATTCAACACGGGAGGAGACAGATACCGTGTCACTCCCGAGTCGGACTGCACAGCCATTCTCGGCGGTGCAGATAGACTCTTAAGAAGCTACACCATCGTCTCTCGAGACGGACGGCTGCCGACGACGATGGGATGATGCTCCAACTAACTGAGCCACCCAGCCAGGGCTGAAGTGACACTTTAATCTACACTTTTTCACCTTGGATAACAGTAACTAATAAAAAGACTGCTAATTGAAGGGAATGAAATATAATACTAGTTAACAATAGACAATCAAAAATGATGTTGATAAAATATTTTATTTTCTTTACTTTAGTATAAGCCACCTGCTCTTAAAAAGTCAAATTCTCCTGGGACCATATCATCAGGATCTTCACGGTTACCACAACCAAGTGGCACTAGCAAGACTGTTATAGGTAATGAGATCCATTAAATAACTTGTTTTATTTTTGTTTTAACAGTATTGGTAGAAAAGGAAATGAAGATTGTATTCTATTCTAGATTATTCTAGATTTATAATTAGCAAGATATTTCTGGGTAAAAATGCAGTAACTTTCAATAGCTTCAGCTTTAGATATTTTATAGTCCTTTTCTTTTTTTAGCTTCATTACATATCCTTGATGTTGTTGATAAAATATTTGTTCAGAATAGTCAACCAAGTTCTTACCTTGATTGTTTGACCATTTCCCCTTCATTTATACCTATACTGCTCTAAACTTGAAAGTTATCCCTAATAGACAAATGTTTAATGGTTTGAAGATACTACTAATGTATACCTTTATTTGTATGTAAATTATAAGAAATATAGAATAGGAAATGAAGGATATTATATGTTGAATTCTTCTTAATTGATAACTTATTTAGATGTATTGCCACTAAGCCATTGTTTTATGTGATTTTTATTTCATAGTGTCACTAAAACTAATACCTTTTCGTTGTAAGGTGTGCCTTCAGGTAAAGTGTCTTCTTCAGTTAGCAGCTCTTTGGGAAACAAACTTCAGACCTTATCTCCCTCACATAAAGGGATAGCAGCCCCTCATGTAGGGTAAGTCTATATTGAATTTAATTTATTAGTGATGTTTACATACACACACATATACACAATATATACACACACATATATGTATAAATAATTCTAAGGCTTTATTTTGTTTAGATAATTGGCTTTTTGATTAACTTTAATTTCCTCTCTAAGTTCATTTGTCTTTCAATATTGCTGGTCAGATCCACAAACACTGCCTTTGAGGGTATAAGTTAGTATAATCATATTGGAAAAAAATCTGGTGACATTTATCAAGAGTCTTAAAACATTTATATTTTTTATTGAATTATGGGCATCTGGCTAAGGAAATCATTTTAAATACAAAAGATTTTTATAATAAGCATAATTATTAAGCATTATGTATCAGGCACTGTGCTAGACATGTTACCTATATTTTTATTAAAACCACCCCACTACAATATGATGAGAGGGTCAGAGAAGCAAAGTAATTCATTTGCTCAAAACTGCACAGCTGCTAGGAGTTGGAAGCAGAATACAAATCAAGATCTCTTTAGCTCTAAAAATTCGTCTCTTTTCAGATGTTTTTTATTATAATGTAAAAAATTACCTAAATGTGTCTAGCTTTGAAGAGCAAATATTGGAAATCTACAAAGGGATAATATGCAACCATAAAAATATATATAAATTTTAATAAGCTGTTTCTGCTATAACACTGATGGAATGTAGGATACAAACTCCGTGTTTGCTATGATAGAAATAAGAAAAATAAGTGTAGACAAAAAAAGACCAAATATACTGAAATGATAATAGTCGGTGATTCTTTTCCTTTTATTTAATACTTTCTAAATACTTTTCTTATTTTACTACAATTTTATATTCCTGGCTTTCAATAAAGTAGCATAATTAGCTTTCAATGATTATGTTACTGTGAAAAAATTATTGATAACACTAGAAATTTTAATAGAGGTCCTTCTAGTAGAAACTTACTTTTTCTTCCATTTTTATGTCAGAAAATTAAGGATTACTATGTCACCATTAGAGTGAAGGCTTATGTCTATATCTTTAGAAATACTGATAAAGAAATATAGCAGGAAATATAGCAAATACAGGAAATATAGCAAATATTACTTTCAGGAAAGTAATACAGGAAATATAGCAAATATTACTTTCAGATACAGGTTATTACTTTAGTTTTATATAGGAAATATTTATGAAGGTATGTATTAAATGAGAGTAATTGCCTTTTGTTTTCTAATTTGGACTGTGTCAAAAGTGCAAGAACCAAAAGGAATTTAATTTCTTTTATGGAGAAAGAAAAATAACTAACGAGATCTGATTAGTTAAATGTTTTTTCTTTTTGTTGTGCTTCCAAAAAGAGACAGGCTATCCTTAAGAAAGAGAGGTTATCAGTCGAACCAGTGGTTGAAAGTAAAAGGTTCTCACCTTCCAGTGGTAAAAACGGATTTGATTTTTTTCTTCTCTTCTGATTTGACTGTTTTATTTTATTTTATTTTATTTTATTTTATTTTATCTTATTTTATTTTATTTATTTTCCTCATCCAAGAATATGCTTATTGATTTTAGAAAGAGACAGGAAGGGAGGGAGGAAGAGAGGGAGAGAAACATCAATCGGTTGCCTTTCAAATGCGCTCGACTAGGGACTGGACCCACACATGAGCATGTGCTCTGACTCGGAATTGAACCTGTGACTTTCTGGTATGCTGGATTATGCCCAACCAACTGAGCCACATGGACCAGGGCTCTACGGATTTGACTTTAATAACTAAAATATAGACATAGTCATGTGTGTTTTAACTTACAAAGCCTCTCTAACCACATCAGAAAGAACTGCCTTCCATGTTAGTTTATAGTGTATGTACTGTTACTTATCTAATCACATCACAAAGAATTGCCTTCCATGTTAGTTTATAATGTTTGTATTGTTATTTATAGCTTCATTTGCAGTTGATTATTAATTAAAAGCTAATATTTTTCATTACCTCTCCTATCATGCTGGTAATTTTATCAGTTGGCAATATTGAGTTGTACTGACACTCAGTATTCTTAATAGGGCATGTGAAGCTGGCTGGTATAATTGAAAGAGTCCCTGACTTTGAATTAGAAAACTAGACTTCAAGGCCCTACTTTGCCACTAAAAAGCTTTATGACTTTGACTTTGTGCCTATCTCCTTTCTTGATCTTACTCTGAAAACATCTGTGACTCTGCCTAGACCCTGACAACTCACCTAAGAAAATTTGATCAACATTTGTATGATCTCTTGGACAAAATATGTTTTTACTAACAAGCAAAGATTATGAGTACATAATTTTATGTTATGCACAACTTATGATGAAGAGTTAAAATTTTCAGTTCTCTCACATCATATTAAACTGTCAAAGATAACTATTCAAACCCCAATTGTCCATTTATATATGATCCTTACATGGTAAAGGAGTGTTTTAGATACTGGGAAGAGAGCAGTGGTGTTTGCTTCTGGCTAACATATTACTATATTAACTGAAACATTACTATATTAAATAGAACTATTCATAGCTGTCTATTTAGTGGTAGACTCATTCCTTTTTTAGAGTTATTGAGGTTATAAGCTGTTTGTTTCCCTTGCTAGGTTATAAGCTCTGCGATCATAAAGCTCTGTGTGTCTGTCTTGCTTACAGATAGATATAACTATAAAGTGTTATATAATGCACAGTATATAGGCACTCAGTACGTTTTTGACAAATTTAAAAAGTAATGAATTAATAAATTCAGTCTGTCATTTGTCAGTCTGTTGTCACATCACAGAATCATGATCCTGGTACTGATAGAATAATTACATAAAGTTTGTAAGGCAACTATTATTTCCATTGACCACAGGTGATTCAGGATACAGTAAAGGAATTAAGACACCTGGTTAGCTGAAATGTCCAAGAAATTGAGCATCTTCTGTGATTAGTAAAATGAAATAATTTCAGTGATTTTTGGAATTGGTATTGTGTTCAGCTTTAAGCACGTATACCAATGATCTGTAATATTTAGCATATATTGGAATCATACCACAGAACAATTTATCCTTGTACTGGGAAAAATTCTCATGTTTGCTAATTAACTTCTAGACAACCTGTGGGTCAGCTGATTTTAATAACTTTTTTTAAGCAAAGCATACACCCAGTGGAAAATTTTCACTTATTCTAAAAGATAATTATGTTTATTCCCAGGAGATTTTAGAAGTATTATGAAGCACAGAGCTTTTAAATAAATATTGCCACATTTGAATTCTGTCACAGAGTTCACAGTCATGCCTTTAGAATTATGATTTCTTAATGGTTAATGTCCAGCTTAAGTGGATGTTTCAGCTGATAATTTTTAATAGTTAAAATGTCAAATTTCCAAGCTTTACTTCTGTTCTGTTACTGTGAAAAACAGGAGTTTACTTTGGAGCAACAGAATGCATGTAAGGAACATTGCATAATATAAAAATTAAATGTGGTTCCTAATACTTTATATTAACAGTCGTATAAATGACTGGTTTTTAAGTACCTTTTGTATTTAAATTTTTATGAACTATTGTTTTTTTTAAATTGATCTTGAAATGTCTAAAACAATCTTCAATTGCAGACTTTGGCTTCTTATGTGGACAACAGTGAATGAGACTATTGGATTAGGAAAGATAACTGTCATGGAATTAGATACTAAATTATCTGTATAAGATTGATAAATTTGGGATCAAAAATAGGAGGACACATTTCAGAACTTGGAATGCCTCAGAACATTATAACAATGGAGGTCTGTAAAGATACAGGATACCACCTGGTATTATAAAATTTTTCCCAGTATTCAGAAGTCATATTTTAATTATATCTCAATCTACTGTGCTTGCTATAATTTTACAAGACTGAGTGGTTTATTTCTTAAGAGAATTCTCTTTCATAATATCACCAGTAAACAAGGACCTCCTATAAGTTAAAGTTTATTTAAAATTAGAAATAAGTTATTGATATCATTGCCAAATATTTCTAAAACTGATCATTCAGCTATGAATATTTTGAAAGCTTGCCGAAGTTTCATTTCTTTCTAGATATACTGTTCATATCATGGCAGTTATATGCAACTATGGATAGTCATTTTAAATTAAAAAGTCTTGGTCAAAATATAAGTTTATCATCTGAAGAAATATGTTAACTTGACAAAAGTAATGTATTTTTGTTGGGGAATACAGTGTAATATAGTGATATTATCATAATATATGGTAAATTTTTAAAAATTATCACTGAAATTTGCTTTTAACGTAGATTTTCAAAATTCTTAAAATGCTGGCATTTTCTCATATATGAAATTTTGGTATTATAGAGGAGGTGATCTTTTTGAATTATGGCCTAACCTAAGAGCCAAATCCTAACACCTGTTTTTATTGGAACATGGCCATGCCCAATAGTTTTGCATTGTCTATGGCTGTCTTCATGCTCCGATGACACAGTTAAGTATTCATGAGACAGTATAACCCACAAAGCCTAACCTACTTGCTGTCTAACCCTTTAAGGAAAAGTATGCCGCTCCTTATTTTAGAATAAGTAAGTTATGGGTTTTTAAGGATTCTTCATTCACACCCAAAGACAGAACTGGAATTTTTTGAAATCATTTGGGCTCTCTAGGAACTTTTGCTATAGATTAGTATTCTGTGGAACCAAAGTATTTTGTAACTTTTATTAATCTAGCACTATTCAATGATCGAATTCAAAGAACAGCGAAGGATTGAAAATATACTTTCATGTTGACTATGACCAAATCTAGGTGCCAATTTAAGGGCATATATTATGGGATTGAAATTCTATGTTGTGTTGCATGATCAGATTGCTTAGTATACACCAAAATGTTTGCTCTGTGAGGGTGCTTGGTTGGCTTCAAAGTACCCTCCTTTGTTTTCCTTAGCAGCAGCAAGACTACTTTTACCGATGAATGGATTTATTTATTCTGCCTTAATTCCTTGCAGACCTTGGGTGTATAATAATTGCTGTTACTGAATTGGAGCCTTTAAACAAAAATGGCATTGAAGCACTCTATAAAAACATTGATCTTGTTAGTTCGATAATTGGGTACTATCAGATTGAAATGATATCCCCCAAACTTTGTGAATAATTAAAAATACATAATAAAATGGATTTGTCATTGTACTTTCCCAATATTTATTAATTTTCAGAGTAACCTCAGAAGTAGACGATGTATGAATTCTCTGTGAAAATCCACAAAATTACATTTTGTTCATAATTTGAAACAACTGAGGCCCTTGAAGTCAAGGCAAAATATGTAATAGACACAGACTTCCTGGTTTCTATACTCACATTATTCACCTCCTTAACTGATGTCACAAGACCAAGAAAGACATAGAGAAGAAACTTCAACCAGAGAATGATCAGATGAATTGATGCCTTCAAATTTCCTTTGATAATATCACCACTTACGCAAAACTTTAAATTTCTTTTAAAATTTCCCTTCATCTTGTTGCTGCTTTAAATTATCTTTCATGCTACTAGAGGTAGAGGCATAGAACTAAGAGGTTTGATAGAAAAGATGACACGAGCAAGGACATGTCTATGTATACCAAAATAATATGATGACAGTACATGAGAAAAGTCTGTTACATCTTAGATCTGGGTAGCTTAGGGAAAGATTTAAATATTCTTTCATAAACTAGTATTTTTTAATTGTATTTAATTACTTCAACATTGGCTTTTATTATTTAAAAATATATGTGTAATTAAGATTTTATATGTATATATTTTATATATGTTATATATAATGTGTTTATATGCATAAACTTTTATATATGTAAAATTTTGATTATATTAGCTTTATAAATTAATTTTTGCATGATTATACCTTGATATGAACGTAGTGTAGAGTAGCAGATTATAGCAGATCATAAGTTTAAGTGATTTTTAGTTTAAGATTAACATTTACTTACAGTTAGCCTAAGTAACATTTCAATTGTGTGTGTGTTTACATATATACACATATATAGGTAGATAAATAGATCAACTAAGTTGCTTTTATAACACAGATATATGGCATGTTGATAAATCATCATTGCAACCTGCTTTTCAATTAGGTTTTCAAAATTTAAAAATACAATCCTCTCATGTACGGAATATTTCCATTTGATAATTACCTCTAGGTTTTTATTAGACTTTACAATCTACTTACCAAAATTGAACTTCATTGTATCGTATATAAGATCTGAGTAGTTCTTATATTAGAGGAATCTTTCTTAAAAATGTAATTTAAGATTTTCTAAATTCTAATTTTCGTAACTTTTTTCTGAAAAGAAAATAAAATCTCCTATTCCTTATTCCAAATCCAGATTCATTTTGTTGAGATGGCAGTTAGAACAGTAATGTTTTAATAATTGTTAAACAATTCCAAAGAAATTCTGATTTGTTACTTTAAATTCCAAATAGGTAACTTTTTCACAAATAAAATAAACTATCAAATTTTATCTCAAACATTTTAGAAATTATGTTTAATATATATTTAATGAAGGCATTTTTTTTTAAACTTTAAAATGTCTTAAGTAATGGACGCATCACCACTTGCAAATAATTACTATCATCCTGTTAAGTATAACAAAATGCCTGTTATGTTTAGGATACTAAAAGAACATAAAAGTGGATGAAATATGTTTCTCCTTAGAGACCCTTATAATCTAGAAAAATGAATACATTCTTTTTAGACACTAAACTCCATAAGAACAAGCATGAAGTCTCTCATTTATCATGAAATCTCCAGAATGTAGCACAGTGTCTGACACATAGTAGGTGCTCAGGATCTGTATAGTCAAGCAAATGCATGGAAGCATGAATGAGCAAACAGATGTCCCTTTAAAAAGTGTACTAAAAATTAACAATCAGTGGCGTGTTATTCAATAGACATTCAAGATAGTTCTCCTAATTTCATAATTTAATTTTCCCTGTCCCCTACTATGAATACATATTGGCTGGTGATAGTATACGTATATGATTCAGTTATTTGGTTTATATAAAACAATGAAATATCTGCAGACCAGCAATTCTTCTATTATCCTCTAGATGGAGATACTTTATACTTTTGGCATGGCTACTTCACATTTTACCTGGTAATTTTTCACAATTACCATCCATGTTTTTTCACATAAAGTTATTTTTACTTTTCTCTGCATAAATTTCTAAAATAGTCATTCTTTGTTAGAAAGTTAAATTAGGTAAAGATATACCATATTTATTTGATTTCTTATTTTATATTTCAATTTTAAAGTACAGGAGAAATGATAAAATAAAATTATAAAGAAGAAAAAAGAGAAAGGTTATATGACTTCAGGGAAGGGAAAAAGATTATTTGGGAACAAGCATTGGATCTGTCTTATTTACTGGAATAACAATTTCCAATTTGCTTCTAGCTTCACACATTTTACTTGAAACAGTTGTTGTCTTAAGTGTCTTCGTTCATCTCATTGCCCTGCTATGCATAAATGTGGCATTTCTTTGGCTAATCATCAAAACTGGCAAGATGGCCTGCATGATGAGAATTTTTATACTTAATAATGGACATTGGATGAACTTTCTGAAGATTCCTTTGATATTAGTCTGTACCTTGGCAGTGAGATAATTAAGAGCTTGGGGAGTAGATTTCTGATGTACCAGAATATTGTCTTTAAAATTTTTTTGTCTAAAGAAAACAAATATAGCAATCTCCTTATGGGTACACCTTTATATATTTTAATAGTAAGATGGACAAGTTAGGCCCTCCACTTCGAACTGGAAGACATGTGCAAAGGTTCTATGACAGTGATACAAAATCAGACAATGCCATCAAAAGACATGAGTTATTACCCACTTACAAGTAAGTATTTGAGACTCAGTTTGGTTAATTTTTTTCAGATATTTCCTTAAAAGCTTTATATACTGGGATATTATAAACTTGTACATTCTTATACTTAAAAAATCTCATTTCAATCATTTTTAAGCCAAGAAGTACTAAATAATCTTTTAGGACTTAAAACAATTTGGTTTTTGCTGAACATTTCTATTGTCCTAAAGTGGTTTTTAAAGCATACATTTTATTCCATTAAATTTTAATTTTTAGGAGGGCTGAAACAGCAGTCACTGTCAATAAAATTATTTTTAATAAGCTGTTTTTAGGAGTAATATTTTTGAAGAGGATAGGAAATATGCTATATACACAAGTATTATATAATATTGCTAGATCATCTTTTAGTTAAGCAAATGATAAATGGTTATTAAAAAGGCAGAAAAAATAATCTTAGAAAACATTTAATCTAGAGATCCTTAGTCTTTTTGTTAGATGGTTATAAATTCTATCTAAAACAGACAAAGGATATGGAAGTCATTTTGGAACTCTTCTACATAAGTCTTCAAGGTTTACTCGTTTGGGCTCCAGTACAAGGCTAGCACGCTCATTTTAAAACAATGAAACTGCGGCCTAATAAATTAAGTTACTTATTAAAGTTGAAAAATATATTAGAATTCACTTAGGTAACTTTTAAACCAAGGTCTACTACACAACATTCTCTTATCGTGTATGAAAAGTAATAATAAATTTAACTAGATATACAATAAAATAAAGATGGGAGAAGTCTTATAGTTATTAGTAGCCAACAGCCATGAGTTATTTTTAAGTAGTTAATGATAAGTCCATGAAGGAAGAATCTGCCTGAGCCATTTTTCTTTGTACTACTGCTGCTGTCTGTAGGTGCTGAAGCAGATGTCAAAGAAATACCAACTAGCAGTGTGCTAGATTAAATGCAATTCCAAAATTAAAACTTTTATAACTGCTTGAACTATGTATAGCAGGCAGATTTGACCATGTGAGAATGGGGCAATGTGTCAAGCACTGATCAAGACAGTTTTTCACAATGTCTAAGAATGATCTTAACATTCAGATTCTGACTTCTAGAAGATATTACTAAAAATATGTGATCGACATTTAATTAAGGTGGTTATTGTTTATAATCTTATATTTCCCTAATTTTTTAATTCTAATTATTTAAACATTTTTAAATTATATAGTGAAATTGTGTGTGTGTGTATGCATGGGTGTCTTGGTATTATCTGTATATCTCATGTATAAGACTTGCTTCCAGAGCCAAAAAATAAAAAGCATGTCCTTTTTATTCCTTTAATGACTTTCATTGGAAGAGTTGCCATTTATTGGCAATGATTTTTCAGAGATCGAATTTGTAAAAAGGCATAGTAGCAATTCTTCAACATCCTAGACAGGCTATCTTACAGCAGAGTAGAATTTACCTCATTGATGGAATTGCAGTGACTGTTTGAAAGCCATTTGAGGTCCAGGGTAACCCATCCATGCACTACAGTGAAAGGTGATTCTTGTCGAAGTTTGGCAATAATTTAAAGTAACTATTCAAAGCAGCTTCTCTGAATGCTGCCAACATTGCATATATGACCCACCTAAATCCAAGTTCAAGTACTCTGGCCATGTAATAGCTTTGCAAATTACTTAATCTCTCTGAATATGAATATTTATCCAACTTTAAAATTGGAATAAAGAATACTCTCAGAGATTTTTGTGAAGATTAAACAAAGTTCTATATGTATCATATATGGCATATAGTGGTGTTTGAGATATTGTATTACCTATATTATTTTCAAGATAGCTGTTTAAAATTTTAGGAACTGCTCTCCAACTTTGCTGTGTAAGTAGACAAAGAAGAATTTCAGCCAAAGTTTAAAAACTTTAAAGGAAATTTAAAAAGCATTCTGCTTGATTATTATATAACATTGCTTGTTTCTGAAATGAAAAGATTCGGGTAAATCTCAAAAGAGGGAGAGGGAACTAACACTTTATTGAACATCTAACCACTGGTTTAGTACCATACTGTCTGTATCACGTTGGTAAGTTACTAAACCACTCATTGCCTCACTTGCCACATTTGTAAAGTGGCGTTTTTAATTCTATCTACTATGAGAATTAACTAAGCTTACATATGCAGGCAATTAGAAATGTAGCTGTACCAAATATAGTAAGCACTGTTATATAAATGTGAACTTGTAGTAGTAGCAATAGCCATAATAATAGTATCAGCAGCAGCATTGCTAAATATTCGTATAAATTGCAAATTTTGTCTTATAATTTCCTTTATAAGTGAGGATGGTGACATTTTATTTTATTTTAATTTTTAAGTATATATTATTGATTATATTGTTACAATAGCTTCAATGTTTTTCCCCCGTTGCTCCACTCTGCCCAGTACCGCCCCTGCCCCAACAATGTCCCCCACCCCTTTCATGTCTATGGGTCATGCATACAAGCTCTCCAGCTTCACCGTTTCCTATATTATCTTTTTTTTAAAAAATGATTAATTTTTTATAACAATAAAAAATAACGATACCCCACTCGCAGACTTAAGACACTTTATACTCTTATAAAAAACAATGGGCAGAGATCTCCTGCTTCTCAAGATCCTTCAAGCTGGGCATGGTCATCGTCCTACCTACCCATGGGTCCAGAAATCCCTAGTAAGACTGGGGATGTGGAGGGGAGGGAGGCCTTCCCACATGGGGAAGGATCTTGCAGATTCCAATTGAGTTGGCTGTACCCGGACAATGGCATGCTTGGTTTAACAGGCTGGCATCCTTGTTATATTCCAGCCACTTAGTTCAGCCACACCATTGAGTCTCAGGAGGCAGCAATGCAGACAGGATTAAGTGAGGCCTATACGTACAATCACTCTGGTTGAATTTTGCTCGTTTGTTTGTGTTGTTCAGTAGTTTCCTGTAATACGTGATAGGATAAGGTTTTTTTCTTTCGTTGCCTGGCTTATTTCACTAAGCATAATTCTGTCTAGGTCCATCCATGTTGTTGCAAATGGTAGAAGTCCATTCTTTCTTTCTGCTACATAGTACTCCATTGTGTAAATGTACCACAGTTTTTTGATCCACTCATCTACAGATGGGCACTTAGGTTGTTTCCAGCACTTGGCTATTGTAAATAGTGCTGCTATGAACATAGGGATGCATAGGTTCTTTTGAATTGGCGTTTCAGGATTCTTTGAATATAATCCTAGCAATGGAATTGCTGGTTCAAAAGGCAGTTCCATTTTTAGTTTTTTGAGGTAATTCCATACTGTTTTCCATAGTGGCTGCACCAATCTGCATTCCCACCAGCAATGCACCAGGGTTCCCATTTCTCTGCATCCTCTCCAGCACAAGTTGTTTGTTGATTTGTTGATGATGGCCATTCTGACTGGTGTGAGGTGGTATCTCATTGTGTTTTTTATTTGCACCTCTCTGATGGCTAGTGATGTTGAGCAATCTTTCATATGTCTACGGGCCCTCTGTATGTCCTCTTTGGAGAAGTGTTTGTTCAGGTCCTTTGCCCATTTTTTAATTGGGTTGTCTGTCTTCTTGGTGATGAGTCATATGAGGTTTTTATAAATTTTGGAGATCAATCCCTTGTCTGAGATGTCATTGGCGAATATATTTTCCCATATGGTTGGTTTCCTTTTCATCTTGTTGATGTTTTCTTTTGCTGAGCAGAAACTCTTTTAGTTTGATGTAGTCCCATTTGTTTATTCTATGCTTTATTTCACTTGCCTTAGGAGATATACCAGTGAAAATGTTGCTACGTGGGATATTTGAAATTTTTCTGCCTATGTTTTCCTCAAGGACTTTTATGGTACCACAGCTTACATTTAAATCTTTGATCCATCTTGAGTTTATTCTGGTGTATGGTGTAAGTTGGTGATCTAGTTTCATTTCTTTGCATGTCCCTGTCCAGTTCTGCCAACCATTTGTTGAAGAGGGTTTTTTCACTCCATTTTCTGTTCCTTCCCCCTTTGTCAAATATTAGTTGACCATATAGACCTGGGTTTATTTCTGGGCTCTCTATTCTGTTCCATTGATCTGTATGTCTGTTCTTATCAGTCTTACCATACTGTTTTGATTACTGTGGCCTTGTAGTATAATTTGATATCAGGTATTGTGATTCCTCCTACTGTGTTCTTCTTCCTCAAGATTCCTGTGGCTATTCGGGCTCTTTTTTGGTTCTATGTAAAATTTTGAAGTATTTGTTCTAGGTCTGTGAAATATGTCATTGGTATTTTAATAGGGATTACATTGACTCTATAAATTGCTTTGGGTAGTATGGACATTTAAATGATGTTGATTTTTTCCATCCATGAACATGGTATATGCTTCCCTTTATTTGCATCTTCTTTAATTTCTTTCTTCAGTGTTATGTAGTTTTCTGAGTACGGGTCTTTTACTCTCTTGGTTAAGTTTATTCCTAGGTATTTTATTTTTCTTGTTGCTATAGTAAATGGGATTTTTTTTCTAGTTTCTATCTCAGATATTTTATTGTTGGTGTACAGAAATGGCTTTGATTTCTGAATATTGACTTTGTACCCTGCTATTTTGCCAAATTCACTTATTAGGTCAAGTTGTTTTTTCGTGGAGTCTATAGGGTTTTCTATGTACACTTATAATATCATCTTCAAATAACGACAGTTTTACCTTCTCTTTTCCAACTTGGATGCCTTTTATTTCTCTTTCATGTCTGATTGCTGTGGCTAGAACTTCCAAGACTATGAACAGGAGTGGAGAGAGTGGACATTCTTCTCTTTTTCCAGACCTCAGGGGGAATGCTGTCAGTTTTTCCTATTTAGTATGATGTTGGCTTCAGGTTTCTCATATATGGCCTTTATTATGTTGAGGTATGCTCCCTCTCTTCCCATTTTGCTGAGAGTTTTCATCATAAATGGGTGTTGTACTTTATCAAATGCTTTTTCAGCATCTATTGATTTGATCATGTGGTTTTTGTCTTTTATTTTGTTTATGTGATGTATTATGTTTATTGATTTGTGAATATTAAACCATCCTTGCATCCCTGGGATGAATCCCACTTGATCGTGGTGTATGATCTTTCTAATGTGTTGCTGGATCCTGTTTGCCAATATTTTGTTGAGGATTTGAGCATCTTTGTTCATCAGCAATAATAGCCTATAGTTTTCTTTCTTTGATGTGTCTTGACCTGGTTTTGGAATTAGGGTAATACTGGTTTCATAGAATGAGTTTGGGAGTCTTCCCTCTTCTTGGATTTTTTTGAATAGTCTGAGAAGGATAGGAGTTAGTTCTTTCCTAAATGTTTTGTAAAATTCATCTGTGAAGCCATCTGGTCCAGGGCTTTTTTGTGCTGAGAGTTTTTTGATTACTGCTTCAATTTCACTAGTTGTTATTGGTCTGTTCAGGCTTTCTACTTCCTCATGACTCAGTGTTGGAAGATTATATGTTCCCAGAAATTTGTCCATTTCATCTAGGTTATCAAATTTCTTGCCATACAGTTGTTCGTAATAATTTCTTACAATCCTTTGGATTTCTGTGGTATCGATTGTGATTTCTCCTCTTTCATTTCTGATTTTATTTATTTGGGTACTCTCTCCTTTTCTTGATGAGCCTGGTTAAAGGCTTGTCGATTTTGTTCATCTTTTCAAGGAACCAGCTTGTACTTTGTTGATCTTTTGAATTGTTTGTTTAGTCTCTATGTCATTTAATTCTGCTCCGATCTTGATGATTTCCTTCCTCTACTCGCTCTGGGCTTTGTTTGTTGTTCTTCCTATAGTTCTTGTAGCTGTAGGGTTAGATTTTTTTTATTAGAGATTCTTCTATCCTTTTTACGTAGGTCTATATTGCTATGAACTTTCTTCTCAGGACTGCTTTCACTGTATCCTAAAGGTTTGGGGTTGTTGTGTGTTCATTATCATTTGTTTCCAGAAACTTTTTGATTCCTTCTTTGATGTCGTTGTTAATTCATTCATTATTTAATAGCATGTTATTCATTCTCCCTGAGTTTGAATGTTTTTGTTTTTCCTTGAGGTTTATTTCCAGTTTTAAGCCATTGGGATCTGAGAAGATGCTTGATATAATTTCAGTTTTTTTGAATTTGTTCAGGCTTGTTTTGTGTCCTACCATGTGGTCTATCTTTGAAAATGTTCCATGTGCATTTGAAAAGAATGTATATTTTGCTTCTTTGGGGTGAAAAGTTCTATATATATATATCAACTAAGTCCATTTGATCTAGTGTTGTTCAATGCTTCAATATCCTTGGCGTTTCTTTGCTTCGAAGATCTGTCCATTGTTGACAGTGGAGTGCTAAAGTCCCCTGCTATGAGTGTGTTGCTGCCTATATCCTTCCTGAAGTCTTTCAAAAATTCCCTTACATATTTGGGTGCTCCTGTGTTGGATGCATATATGTTTACAAGAGTTATATCTTCTTGATGGCTTTTCCCCTTAAGTATTATTAAATGTCCTTCTTTATCTCTTTATATGGCCTTTACTGTGAATCTGTTTTGTCTGATATAAGTATTGCTACCCCAGCTTTTTTTATGTCCATTTGCTTGAAATACTTTTTTCCATCCCTTCACTTTCAGTCTGTGTAGATCTTCAGTTCTAAGGTGGGTCTCTTGTAGACAGCGTATATGTGGGTCATGCTTTCTAATCCATTCAACCACCCTACGTCTTTTAATTGATGCATTTAATCCATTTACATTTAAGGTTATTATCAATAGGTACTTATTCATTGTCATTTTCCCCATTTTGTACTTGTGTTCCTCTCTGTCTCTCTGTTTCTTTGTCCTTTTAAAGCAGACCCTTTAGCATCTCTTCCAGTGCTGGTTTGGTGGAGATGTATTATTTTAGCCTTTTTTTTTTATCTTGGAAAGTTCTTATTTTACCTTCCATTTTGAATGAGAGCCTTGTTGGGTTGAATATTCTTGGTTGTAAGCCTTTGTTTTTCATTGCTTGGAATATTTTTTGCCATTCCCTTCTGGCTTGTAGTGTTTCTGATGAGAAATCTGATGATAGCCTTATTGGAGCTCCCTTGTATGTTATTAGTTGTTTCTCTCTTGCTGCTTTTAGGATTCTCTCTTTGTCTTTGAATGTTGCCCTTTCAATTATGATATGTCTCGAAGAGGGTCTGTTGGCGTTCATCTTCATGGGATCTTCTGTGCTTCTTGGACTTGTATGACTCTTTCTCTCATCAAGTTAGGGAAGTTTTCTGTCATTACTTTTTCAAACAGGTTTTCTATTCCTTGCTCCTTTTCTTCTTATTCTGGAATTCTTATGATATGGATATTATTACATTTCATGGTGTCCTGCAGCTCTCTTAGAACGTCTTCATTCTTTATCAGTCTTTTTTCATTTTGTTGCACTGTCTGGGAATTTTTTTCTACATTGTCCCTCAGCTTGCTGATCCAATCTTCTGCTTCCTCTAGCCTGCTTTTAATTCCCTCTACTCTGTTTTTCAATTCAGAAATTGTATTCTTCATTTCCTCCTGGCTCTTATTGATAGATTCTGTGTTCTTTTTTATGCTGGTGTAATTCTCAGTAAGGTCTTTGCAGTTTCCCTGGAGTTCTTTGTAGTTTTCTTTGAGCTCCCTGATCTCACTGAGCTTCCCTATAATCCATGTTTTGAATTCCATGTCTAATAGTTTGCATACCTCTATTTCATTTAGCATTCTTTCTGGGGATTCCTCCTTTCCTTTCTATGGAGGTTTGTTTCTCTCTCCCCTTTTTTGTGACTCTTCGTGTTTGTTGCTGCTTCTTAGATTGATCTGCAGTTCTTGGATCTGCTCTTGGTGGCATCAGATCGTGTACCAGTCTGGGCCTAGGTAGCCTGTTGGAGACTACCAGAGATCTACTGCCTCTGTCTGTCTCCTTTAGTTGTTAATCTATTTAATCTGTGATCAGCCATCAGGTTTAAGGATCGAGGGTGGGGCACCTTAATTCCTGTAGGCGGGGCTTTTGCTTCCCCTCAGGCTTATGCCACTTGGAGGGGAATGGTCTGCCTGCAGTATGGGGAATGAGTCAGCACCGGGACCTGCTCAGCTGCTCCCCCAGTTCTCCCCCCAAAGCCACTGCCCCGAATTTTCCTCAAGCATATCCAGTCCTCTTTGTTCTCCCTCCGCTTGAGCCCAGGGTAAGTGGGTGTCAAAACACTTTTGTGCGTGATCCGCTTAAAAGCTGTTTTTCTCCAGCTGTTTCTCTCAGGCTCACAAGAAACCCTGTGGCTTTTGGTTTTCACAGTTGGATGTTATTTTACTTTCCACTCTGTTGCTGTAGGCTGGGAAGCCAGCTGGGGGTTTAGACCTTGCCCTTCTCAGGGGGAACTCCTGACTGCTGGCTGCTTCTCAATCCCTACAGCTGCCACCGATGGGAGCCCAGCCAGCCCTTTCGCATCTCTGCACTTCCTACTATTCATGTTGTGATGAAGTGGCCTTTTCTGTCTCTCCGTGGTTATAGGACTCTTCTCCAGCTAGTGTTCAATTGCGCATTCCAGCCTATTTCTCCACAACCAAGTTGCAAATCCAGACTGGTCCTGGGAGGTAGCCAGCACAGCTTCCACTTACTCCTCTGCCATCTTGTATCTCATGAGGATAGTCACATTTTATAAATGAGGGAGCTTGGTCTCAGATATTGACCATAGTCACAAAGTTGGTCAATAGCAGTTGGGATTTGAATACAGATTCATCTGTATCTCAGAGCCTGTGCTTTCACCATTAACTGTCATACAACTATCTAGTTTTCCTTTGATTTCTGGAGTCTCAAAAAAGAGAACCAACCAATACTTTCCCTCTACTGTGAGTGATAGCCAAGGCCATGCAGTTAGTGAAATTAAATCTTTTTTTTAAGGTTTTATTTATTTATTTTTAGAGAGAAGGGAAGGGAGAAAGAGAAACATCTATGTGCAAGAGATACATCAATTGGTTCCCCCTCATATGCTGCCAACTGGGAACCTGGCCTATAGCCCAGGCATGTGCCCTAACTGGAAATCGAACCAACAACCTTTGGGTTCACAGGCTGGCACTGAATGCACTAAGTCACACAAGCCAGAGCTGAAATTAAATTTTTAAAGGAAAAACTATATTTACCTCTTTAATTGGGTTGATGTTTCTCACAATAGACTTTCATGAGTTGAATGTTACTCTTTCAAGTGGCTAGCTAATATTTAAGTGATTAGCTGATTTTTTTTTTACCATATCTCATATGTTTAACATATTATTTAACAGTGATTTGTAGGCATTTAACAAACCATATCCTTATTTTGAGGGTACTGTTCATTTTAAACTTTAAAAAACTTAGAATTTTTCAGAATGATTAACTTAAATATTTCATGTAAAGCATATATACATATTTTAATTGAGTTTATATGCCATCAAGGTAATGTTAGTAAATGAAAAATGCTTTGGTTTATCTTTAGTTTTAACTACTGTTGTTTTCAGTGTTAAAATAATTATTTGGATTTTAATCTTTTGACTTAACTCTGTACAGCCTCTAGTATTTTTCTAATCATGCAAGTAGCAATTTAAGAAGTAAATGATTACTATTCAATACTTTTTCACTGCCACTTCTTTCTCTCTAGAGCTAACATCAAACCTCGAAATTCCACACCACCCAGTTTGGCACGAAATCCTGCCTCAGGTGTTCTTACAAGCAAAAGAAAAACATATGGTGAGAGCTACACAGTCAGGTATGTTTAACTTTGATATTTTAATAACTACAATAAAAATGAATATATATAATTTTCCAAGGGTCCTATACAAAAATACGTGTCAGGCTTTGATAGAAAAATCTTTTTTCTTTTGCTTCTGATTTAATCTGGCCTTTAATTTGTAAACTTAATAAATAGTTTGGACATGAATAATATTGTCCTATACTTTGTCGTTTGAATAATAATAATGTTGTGAATGCTCAAGGATAGTTTGTTTGGTTCCACTGGATTAATGTGTGTTTTTTATGTCTTTGTTTTTAACTACATTTTGAATAATAAACTCCTGAAACCACTGCTATTGTAATTTTCAGCAGCATTTTTATACATTTAAACTCCCCTGCTGATGTTTATTCATGTACTCCCCTTTCTAAACTATCACAATATTTGTATAACTTTGACATTCACTCTGTTTTTAAGCATCTAATGAAATTGTCCCAGTTATAGATATTTTTTATGTACATTTCAACTTAGTCCGGAAAGTTTTAAGGCAAGGTGCATAAATTCATGATGTACAGTGAGATACAATAATTTTTTAAGTGAAAGAAAAATAGAAAGAGAAACAATGAGAATCAACAGTGAAAAAAGGAATGAAGCTAGTCCACGAAATGTTCCAGAAAGTTTTAAGATGAGGTACATATAGGTACCATAACTTCAAGGTACTTAGCTTTCAGGAAAGCAAGGGACATAAATATAAAGGAAGCTAGAGGTCAGATTGGTAAATTAACCCTGATACTGCAGCTCCATTGAGGTTTTGACTAAGCTTCACCACTTACCGACTTCAGTTTTCATGTCATTATGAGAAGTAAGAGTTGATTTCTTGGACCTACACAAAGTGTAGCAGTAGAGACTCAGCTTTCTCTTCCCTCCTGCATGCCTCTTCTCTAAGCCAAGACTTTTAAAATGCCTAGCAAGTGGCATCCTAGGCTCAGTTAGAGCTGCTTCTATGACAATATGTTACACTTGGCATTAGAATTAATTACAGGAAATAAGGAGTAATAGCAAGGCAAGTTTGGGTGTTTCTCTGAGCCAGTGACCAAATGACAGCTCAGGTGTGAACGAGGGCTCACATATGGATGTAGGGACAGTTTAATTAGACATTCTGTGTCCCCAAAGGAACAATATCTCTTGTAAAAATCCCATATCCATGGCTTCCAGGTTTTCCTGAGTATATGATCTGTCCAGTTTCAGTGGACTACATGTAAGCCCTGTTGCCTAGGAAAACATCCCCTTTATAAGGTTTTCATTAAATAGGCAGGAAGTTATCCCAAGGTCAGATGTGTCCACTGAATATGAGAAAGTTCTGTTAACCTTTTCTCACAATACTCAAAGGATAGGTTAGGGGAAAAAATAATCCACCAACCAGGAAGAGGAGACCCCAAGGAAACTTGTCTGTCTTAGCCATGGCTCAGAGGAATGCAAGAGTTCCCACTGATCTTTCATAACTATAGGCTTACCTTCACATGAATTTAGGTTTGCAAATATAATATCTGCATATTCTAAGGAATTCTTTGCTGGAAAAATAACTTAATTTGGTTTAGTAGCTCTCTCCAGTTCTCACAGGTAAGCCAACAGGAACTCACAGTTCTGACTTAGAAGACACCCAGGGAAATTCCAAACTATACAAAGAAACTAGCAATCAGTCACCAGCAAAAAAAAACAAACAAACAATACTTAAGATATTGAAATCATCAAATATTGATTTATAAAATAAGTCTGTTTAAAGTATATAAAGAAATAAGAGGGAATTGGAATCATTAACAATGACAAATAGTGTTACAGAAAGATTTGAACATCTGTGCAAAAGAACCAAACAGAATTCAGCATAAGGAAAAAGCTAGACTTAAAAGATGATATAAATTATAGATTAAACACAGTGAAAGAAAAGAGAAGTGAACTAGAAGATAGATTTAAAGACATTCTTTAGGGACAAATACAATGCTAAAGAAAACATTTAGAACTTCAGTATTTACTAAAAGAGGTTTTTGTTTTTGTTTTTTCTTAATCTGAACTAGAAGAATATTAAACATGAGATTAAGCAAGCTTTTAGTCATGCTTAGTATTGTGCCCCTATGGGGGGTTGAAAACAACTGATGGGTACATTTTTCTGTACTTCTGCAGGCCAGATGGAGGCTATGTATCCTCACTCAATGGTGGAAACATTAAAGGCATTGAAGGAAATTCATCTGGACACTTACCAAAATTCTGCCATGAGTGTGGGACTAAATATCCTGTAGAATGGGCAAAGTTCTGTTGTGAATGTGGCATTCGGAGAATGGTTCTGTGAACAAAATCCCAAATGAAAAATAGCAAAGTCTAGAGTTTGATGACTATTGCTGCTTCCAGATAGAGCATTTCCCCTAGTTATTTTGTCCTAAAACACTTTTCTCGGCAATTTTTGGAGCTGAATTCCCCTGGCTATGTAATGTGTGTGGGTGCATGTGTATATATGTGTACATATTCTGTATATAATAAATACCTGATACCCCAACTATACCATTCAAGGAGATACTCCTTCATCTGTTAGCAAATAATTTCAAGTGGAATCATTAACTTAGATATTATATTCTTCTGTTGTTGTTCAAACATGTTAAGTATTCTGCAAACCCTCAAACTCCAGTGCTTAGTCCTTCAAGCTTTAGGATGATCATTACTTTGAGTAAAAAGTCAGAATAAATGTTTTCTTATTGGTGACTATTTTTAGATAGTATCTATGATTAGGTAAGATGGGATGCTTGGAATTGAAGAGAATATTTTTAGTTAAATAGGTCATTTTGCTATAGAGCTCTTCAACAATTAATTTTATAAATATTTTTTAAGAAGGGAAAAAAAACCCTAAGTTCTATGTTACCCTTTACTTAGTTTATGATTAGTGATATAATTTAAATATTTTTACTCATTCTCAAAATACAATTATGCAATTTTCTTTGCAGAGATACAAGGCTGAAAATACAAATGTATCTAATTCTTGTTATTACTGAGTATTTTACCTGTGTGTATCAAAGTATATTCTTTCTACTTCCAGCTGCATCTTCAGATTTCACTTTCTTTTCCATAACTTCATGTCGAAAGAATAGTTTTAATTTACTACTTCATGCTTACAAAGTTTGAAAATGTAATTAATATGTTGCAAGAACGTCCTTCAAAATCTTATGTTTATCTCTATGTGTCTGAATATAGAAGAAATTATTTAATGGGTTTTCAAAAAAACCACCTCACCTAATAAGTAATAATTATGGTAAATAATTAGTAGCGGAGGGCATACAGGTAAAAGATTTGAATTTTAGCCCCTTGAGGTATAGTTAGATGCAGTTATGAGTAGGTTAAGAAAATACCTAATTTTTCCTACTTATATTTCCTTCTTAGTTTTTCATGTTGAAACACCATTCACTTCACAATAAAAAAAACAAAACAAAACAAAATGCATTGCTTTACTGCGTATCTGACTTATGTAATTAAATGTTCACAAAAATTTAACTGTACTCTTTAAGTCTGGCTAAACTACAGCATTTAATTATTGTCATACTCAGTGTAAAATAGTATTTAGTAGTAAATCTTTTTGCTTGTGCAGCCGTATTCAGTAATTCTGTAGTAATTTCCATTGAATCAAACCCAACAACTTTGATCATACTGATATTATAAAGGTACAATCAAATCTTTTATTGGCAATTTCTAGCTTCTTGTTTATGATTCTGTTTTAACTATAAGGATCAATGTAGAAATTTGTGGCTGACAATTTTCTTTGATATTCATTTATGCTTATTTTTTATAATTTTATTCATTAATTTTTCCACTGAGGCAAGGGATAGAAACTTAATGTAATGGAAATTGTAATTTTACTTACATTATAGTTTCTATCCTGACTTTTTATTACCTTGCTTCTGGTTGTCTTTATTCAGTTATTGGTCAAAAAAAGAGTCCACCAAGTAGAATAAGCTGTAATAAATTTAGGAGGATAATGTGCAATTAGAATTCCATTTCAATAATTTACTTTCTTCTGTCCTGATGTTATAAATCATATGAAGAACTTCAACTCTTGTTTTACCTAGAACTGAGCTCTGTTTCCTTTCAATTATTCTTTATTGAATTTATTGGGGTGACATTGGTTAATAAAATTATATAGGTTTTAAGTGTACAGTTCTATAATACATCATCTGCATATTGTATTGTGTGCTCACAATCCCAAGTCAAGTCACCCTCCATCACCATTTATCCCCTCCCTTTACCCTCTTCTACCTCCCCCCATCCTCCTTTCCCTCTGGTAACACCATGCTGTTGTCTGTGTTTATTAAGTGTTTTTTCTCTTAATCCCTTCACCTTTTCACCTAGACCCCAATCCCATTACCCCTGACAGTTTTCGGTGTTTCCTATCTATGAGTCTGTTTCTATTTTGTTTATTTTGTTCATTAGATTCCACATATGAGTGACAATACATGGTGCCACATAATTGTTTGTCTGCCCAAGGAAAGAGTAGATAAATGAGCCCAAATAAACTGGTACATGTTTGTTTCTCACTGAATTTTATAGTATCAAGTATAATGTACCACATGGAAAATAAATTTGTAAGATTATTATAAACAGTAGGTGAAATATATTCATGAGTTATGGAACATTTTATGACAATTATTTCAGTGCATTTTTAGGTTACTTGCATTTATCATTCTCACATTGATTTGTTGTGCAGTAGTTCAGTTTTTTAAGAAATATTTCTAGATCTATACATCCCTTATTTTTATTTATTTTTACCAGTTTTTTTTATCAGTGTGGTAGAATTTAAGAGATTGTAAACTTAAAATGTAAAAATTGCTTATATATTATCCTGAAAATTATTAGCTTGAAAAGTAAGATTATTATAACTGCTGTTGTCTCCTGTTCACTGTTTTTTTAAATACAAATAAGTTCTCAGTTTTGAACATATTCAATAAAGACATGAAGCAAAATATTGCCAGTTGGTTTTCATTGATGTCTTATCTTTTCAGACATAGGTAAAAAGATAAGAATATACTGAGATATAAAAAAGTTTGAATCAAAATATTTTTTTTAATGAGATAAGCTTTAAATTAGGAGATTTTTTTGTGTCATCCTGTGTCAGAGAAATTGTTGCTATTTTATTGAAGTGTTTTTGGCCTCAAAGTGTTGTAAATACGTTTGTCACAGATTTTTAAAGTACGTAAACATTATTTTTCCAGCCAATAAAATTTAGCAATTGAAAGCATTGGTGGAGTCACGGTCGATGAGAAACATAAAAAACGTTATGGGTGTTTCTAATTAGGTAATACACAATATAATGGCAAAAGGTATTCATTTGCAATGAATACTTAATGACTTAGACTATCGTGTTTAAAATTTTAAACAGGAGTTGTCTAGTGAAAATATCAGATTAGACATGTTTAATTTGTATTTACTGTTTCTTGGATTAGAGGTGAACACGATTACCATGAATAGAAGCTCAGGAAGTGAAAATAATAATAAAGGAGGTGTAACCTGGCAGCCTGGGGTGCAGCCGTTTGCAGGTCTTACATGCATCTGCCTGCCCAGCACCAGAGGCTGCTGTGCCTCTGGGCCTCAGGAATCTTCCCAGCTTACTTCTCCCTGTTCTGCACCCAGCCTCTATGAGGGGCAAAGCAGGGGGCCGAGGCTTCTGCCTGCATTCTGTTTTAAAGTTTCTTCCCAAAATCCCCTGCTGCCAGAAGCTCGTGGGAGTGTCCAGCCTTCCAACCAATTTGTGCTAATATTGGCCACGTTTCTCTTTGCCCCTCTTCCAGCCTCCATGTTCCACAAGGGGACAAAGACTCCAGTCCTGCATAGCAGTAGCACCAGGTCTCATTCCAGAGTTGGACGTTTGGCCCCCGCAGCTCACACAGGCCTGTGCAGTCTGTCACAAGGGGCACTGAATGATTACAGTAGCCCCAGGGTGTGGCAAGGCTATCAAAACACCTGCCCTTCCCCACTGCCTCTGCCCCTCTTCCGGCTGCCTGTGCTGCTGGGTTGCCAGAGCAACACACACTGGGTTTTTTACAGTTGCCACAGACAATCACTCTTCTCCAGCAGCTCCTCCCTTTGCAGAGAGGACAAGCATCTTCTGGGACCCCCTCTGTTGCCCAGTGGTTTGGCCTGACCACCCTGTTACAGAGGTACATAGCAACAAAGAGCAGAACTCGTGTGTGTATTTGCATTGCTGGTATAAGTATTTTATATGGTAAGTACATTTTTTTGTAATGAAATAGATTGAGTTTTACAACTGACTATATTATTGAATAGAGCAATGGAGAATCATTAAAATGAAGTCAGTGACAGCCACACTGACTTCATTTTTAAAATTTTTTCATGAAATGTTACCATCATGATATTCATTGATGACATGTAAAAGTATATATGTGGATTGCTTTTTTTGCCACTTGGGGGTGTTTTTGGATATTGTAACCAGCCCTGTAATTATTTTAAAGGCCTCAGCAATATAGGTATGATTTTTTTTAAACATGAAATTACAGAGGGTCACAAGAGATAGGTTGTTTTTGTTTTGTTGTGACTTTATAATCTATATATTCTCAGAAACGTAGTCTTGCTTATTTGGGGCACCAGTGTGCTTAAATTGATAGAAATATTTAATATTTACCTCAGTATTTTGTTATCAATTATATATCTCTAACATATTAATCATGCACATTACCAAATACTGCGTATTCTATTACTTTAATATTTCATTTTTACTTGTACAACAGTTATAATCTCCTTTAAGATAAAGGCTTCTTTTTTTCCATCATCTAGCCTAACTTAATGTGTGAGACTGACATCTATTTAAACAGGAGTTGAATAAAGTGCTTTGACTAATTAATGTAACATTCACAAAGCTAAAGCTTTTTATTTATAAACATTCTAAATACCCTTTATATGGTCTTCATTGTATGAAGCCTTAAAAATCAAGAGAAATATGTGATTAAGTTTTTGCCCTGAAGTTGATATATTCAGTAATTTACTTGAAGATGCTTATGTGTAAACAATTATAACTTAGAACAAAAAGAAAGATTTATTTTAACAGAACTTTATTATAAGAGTACCAGCAGAGTGCTGCAGAAGTGTTGAAAATGAAGCTTCCTTTTTTTATTGCTTTTTAAAAAATTGTTGTTCAATTACAGTTGTCCCATTATACCTGAAGAATCCAGAAACACCAATTAAAAAGAACCTATGCACCCCTTTGTTCATAGCAGTGAAAATGGAGCTACTTATCACAGGTTATAGAGACCATTCCCTATTTCCTATTTTTCTTCTGTGTCCCAATGCTCAGGAGGAAATCTGGGGGCATATGAGTGAGAACCTTTTAGAGGCAAAGGCTAATGGCCATGGGAATGATGTGTGTGTGGTGGGTCCATCCAAGCTGTAAAATGTGGGCATCTTCCATTGTCCAGGTGACTGAGAAAAAGTGATGTGTGAAAGTTACTGATAATTCCTGCCATTCAATCTTATCTCACAGAACTCTTCACTTTTACTTTCCTTTTCTCTTTCTTTGTTAAAGCACTTCGGTTTCTATCCAAATTTGAATTTGCAACATATAGGCTGGGAATAGGAGGAGAGTACCAGTGGTGCTGACTACACTCAACCATAGAATGTTGATTTTATTCATCAAATCAGCAATCTTAAATCATAATAAAACTGAAAACTGCCATGGAACATGGTGATCAAAGACATTATCTACTGACAATGGAAATATAAATTGATAATACTTTTTTATAAGGTGACTAAATTTAATTAAAAGCCTTTAAAATATTCATGCCCCATAACCTAGTAATTTATTTATAAGATGTACTTGATGTAGTGATCTGAAGCATTGAAAAATATTTGTGCAAACCATAGTTAATAGTACTACTATTGGTGTCATACATTCTTGGTAATAAGGTATTAAAGGTTATGTATTTAGTAAAAAGATGAAATAGTGGGGTGATATTAAAAATCTTATCTTAAAAAATCCTGTTGGATCACTAGTCTAATTGCTAGTACAAATTTAAACCATGATGAGATATCACCTTATGCCTATTAGAATGGCCATCATACTGGCTAGGATGTGGAGAAAACGGAACCCTCATGCTCTGTTGGTGGGACTGTAATTTGGTTCAGCCACTATAGAGGAGCCTTAAAAAATTAAAAACAACTACCATATTATATAGAAATCCCACTTCTAGAAATACCTCCAAAGGAAACAGAAATAGTAACTCCAAAAGTAAACACCCCCTATCATAGAACTATTCACAATGGCCAAAGCATGGGAAAAAATCTAAGCATCCATTGATGGATGATTAGATGAAGTTGTGATATGTATATGTCTGTCCAAAAGGTATCCAGCTATTACTATGAAAAATAGAACCATTTATTGAAGAAGATACAAGAAACATTGTACATAGGACAATGATGACTCAGTCCCTTTCAAAGTAGGCACCTTGGGATCTTATACAGTTCTCCCAATCACTATCCTGAATCTCATCGGCAGTCTGACATCTCTTTCCTTTCAAAGGTGATTTTAGTTTGGGGAAAAACCAGAACTCCCAGGGCGCCAAGTCTGGGCTGCCAAAAAACTCTGCCTGAGGCTTGATACGAGGGCAAGCATGTTGTCATGATGGAGCTTCCAATCACCGTTACCCATAGCTGCAGCCTTCTGAATCATCCAAATAGTTTCTGTAGAGGGATGTTAAGGCTTAGTGCTAAAATTTTTTGTATATTTTATTGATTATGCTGTCACAGTTGTCCCAATTACTTTTCCCTTTGCTCCCTTCCACCCATCAACCCCCCTCCCTCCAGCAGTCCCCTCCCTTAGTCCATGTCCATGGCTTGGTTGTGCATAAAGCTCTTCTGAACACCCCCCTGTCCATTCCACACCCTCCTACTATGCTTCTTAATTCCTGCACCATTTCCCTCCCTCTCCCTCCTTCCCCCTCTCAGCTGACCTCCCCCTACATGCTCCTTATACCTATGATTCTGTTCCCTCTAGTTGTCTGCTTAGTTTGCCTTTGTTTCCATTCCCTAGCTCCTGTTTTTAATAGTTGCGATACTGTTTTCATTTTAATGTTCAGAATTTTAATCTTTTTCTTAAATAAGCCCCTTTAACATTTCATATAATGGCTTGATGATGATGAACTCCTTCAGCTTTACCTTGTCTGGGAAGCACTTTCTCTGCCTTCCCATTCTGAATGATGGCTTTGCTGGATAGAGTAATCTTGGTCCTTGCTTTTCATCACTTTGAATATTTTCTGCCAGTCCCTTCCTACTTGCAGAGTTTCTTTTGAGAAATCAGCTGACAGTCTTATAGGGACCCCTTTGTAGATAATTCTCTCTTGCTGCTTTTAAGTTTCTCTCATTATCCTTAAACCTTTGACATTTTGATTATGGTGTGTCTTGGTGTGGTCCTCTCTGGGTCTAGTTTGTTTGGGACTCTCTGCTTTCCTTCCCCAAATTATGAAAGTTTTCCTTCATTATTTTTTCACATAATTTTTCAATTTCTTGCTCTCCCTCTTCACTTTCTGGCAACCCTATAATTCAGATGTTGGCATGTTTATAGCTGTCCCAGAGGTTTCTAAGCCTCTCCTCATTTTTTTAAATTCTCATTTTCTCCCTCTGTACTGGTTGACTGTTTATTTCTTCCTTAATGTTACAATTTGTTGATTTGAACCATGGTTTCCTTTCCTTCACCACTTGTTTCATATGGATTTTTTTTCATTTCAGCCAGGATAGCCTTCCTCCTTTTCCCGACCTATTTAATCTTTTCTGTCAAGTCTGTGAGTATCTATCACCAGTGCTTTAAACTGTGCATCTGTTAAGCTCTCCATCGGCTCATCTGTTAGGCGTGCTATCTGCTCATTGCTTAGTTGTGTCACTGGGACCTTGATCTGCCCCTTTCTCTGTCTCCTGACAGCTTTCTGTGTTTGCCTCTGTGATCTGGGTGGGGCTGTCGCACCTCTTATGTTATAGGAAGCAGAGCCTTAGATATTCCTTAGTGCTGGCTACTGGTTCACTGCATTTTGGTTGTGTAGGAGGGGAGATCCAAGAAGGAAAAGTGCCAGTTGCCACCGCTTTTCCAGGGACTTCTCCCCCTTCCCATGCTAAGCAAGCTGCCTCCTTTTCGAGACTGGTAGATTCTTCCTCCGCCCCAGCCCCCACTTACTTTAACAATCAGAAGCAATGCAGCTCTCTTTTCCCCAGCGCTGGAACTGCAAGCTACATGGTCTGGTTTGGGGCTGAGATCACTTTCTGGGCTTAAACTATATGGCTGTTTTTCTCCCCGGTTACAGCTAGCCACTCCCGCCAGCCACAGCTACTTACCAAGCACCACCCCCACAGCCACTGCTCCACTCCTCTTTCTCTCTGTCCCAGCTCCGCCCCTTCTATCTTTCAGGCTGATTATTTCTTCTTTATTTCTTTGCTGAACTTCCCTGTAGTTTCGATTTTCTGGATTTTCTGGGTGTTTTTAGTTTTGAAGTGGTTGTAAATTTCTTCTTAGTTGTGAGGAGATTCAGTGTGTGTATTTATACCTTCATATTGCCTGGAAGTTCCTTAATGCTAAATTTGATGCAGATCCATTGCTCTACTCTTAGTTATTTTGAATGCAACAGCCATACAGTACACATACTTACCAGTGTTCACCACCCCCACTGACTAGTACAGTAAAGTCATCATTGTTCATACATGCATATTTCAGTCCACTCTCCTTGGCTGCCAAGTTACATCATTGTCGTGAAAGCCATTCTCATTATATTAACAATGGCTGGACTTTTTCAGGACAGATTTTATATATATATGAGGAAATCCTAACATTTGTGACAACACAGATAGACTTTGAAAGCATTATGTTAAGTAAAATAAGTCAGAGACAAATCCTGTATTATCTTCTATGTGGAAACTAAAAATAAAACCTCATAGAAAAAGAGATCAGACTGGTTACCCCACACACAGGATAGAGGGAATTGGGAATTGAAGACAGGTGGTCAAAGGGTACAAGCTTCTAGTTACAAGATAACTAAGTACTAGGACTATAATGTAAAAGATGATGAGTATGGCTAACACTGCTGTATGCTACATAAGAAAGTTGTTAAGAGTAAATTCTGTAAGTTCTCATCACAAAGAGAAAATATTTTTCCTTTTTTTTTTATTATATGAGAAGATGGATATTAGCCGAACCTATTGTGTTAATCATTTCATGATATATGTAAATCAAATCATCATGCCATGCCCTATGCCTTAAACTTATACAGCGATGTATGTCAATTATTTCCCAATAAAACTGGGGAAAAAATTCTTTTGAGATTAAGTGACTCTGACAGTGTCAATACATAAGTCATTTATTATCAAAGGAGAAATGTTATCCAAAGTAAGCAATTTGTAATACTGTATGAAAATAGTTTAATATACAGATATAGTGTCAAAATTAAATATACACATTCCATTAATTAAAAGACAAACATATATTATTCTCTTAAAAATATACTTCCCAAATTGCAAACTCATTTAAACAAGTTTTATTACACATAAATGACAGAAGAAACTCAGTAATATGGCTTAGCATCCTTAGAACAGATGACTTCTTATTATTGAAATTATTCTTTATTTTCATTTTAAAACATTTGCTATGCCATTTATTGGAGGCACTATGCTATACATTCACATTTAATTACATGTCTTGATATATCTCTTGAGCATCTTCTACTTCTTTATGTTGCTGCTTTAAGATAAATGACTTGTTCATAGGGGTATTATCCATAGCCCACTGTTAACTCTGAAACATTTCCAGCACAGCACAGATGACTATTTCCACGCTTACTGCAGTATACTGATGCAAAGGAGGCCATAATATAATTTAGTAATAAAGCAGTGTTAATTTTTAATTCTTGTAACCTTTATATACGTCACAGATTTTACATGCCTTCTGAAATTTTTAACAAGTCTAAAAAATTATTATTGCAGCTAATACCTTACCTGGATCGTCTTACAAAAATCAGCACAAAGTTAACACCAGCTGATATATGTCCACAGATATATGAAATAGTTCATTGATTGCAGCATTCAGTTTTCATTGTTTAAGCCCATCTTCTAGTACCACAGTATGTATTTCTCAACTGCTCTAACCCATTCTTACCAGGATGCATTCAGTAACTTCTAGAAGTCATTCTTCCCTGAAAAATTGCATGAGCAGATCGATTCTTGAAGGATGCCACTGAGGTTCACTCATTTTTATATTGTCATGCCATACTTTTCAATGTTCATTAGTGCCTCTCAAAATTTTATTCCAACAAGTTTTTATCTTTTGTAGTAGTATCTTTAAGAAACACATTTCATCCTGTTTTCTCTGTTCCCTTAAAGATTTTTTCTCTTCCTACAGAAATACATTTAAAAAAATTTAGTTCACATTTTTATAAAAATACACATTTTCAACTATCTAGTCTTTAATTCCCATCATCTTAGGTCCTTAATTCCCATCATCTTAGGTCCTACTGAAAATTCAGTGTCATGGAAAAGGAGAATTTTACATGACATTTTAAAACTATGATTGCTAACTCTACTTGTGGTTGTTGTAGGTGGCTGCAACAGTGGGGTAAAGAATGTTGTTTCAACTTTCGTGAGAACAATATTATAAGTTACTCAAAAAAGTTTTGTACAAAGAGAAAAAAAAAGTTTTGTAATATGGAAAAATTTGGGTTTTTTGTGGATGGAATAGTTAACATTGAAAATATGCAGAGTATTTTGAGAAGGATGATTAATATAGGATCTACCTGATTGAGCTTATGCTCTAAGGTCTGTCCCAATAGTCTGGTCTTCACTAGAGTATGGAGGACACCTGCCTCATTTCCTGATGAAAATCTTAAAAAGTGTTACCTATACAACCTACAGAAAGTGAGGAAAGAGATACCTCACATGGAAGAGACATACAGCAGAGTAGTGTTGCCTGTACTTAGTTATACTCCTGTGAGCCCCTGGGAAGTGGGATTGGTATAGGGCAAGGGGATTCTTCATTGATATAACATCTAATTATTCGGTATTTTCTAGGTCAGGTGTTATGCTCAATGCTTCACATACATTATTTCATTTTATCTACTTCTCTGTGGCATTGCTGATTTTGCCACCTTTCACAGATGAGGAACTGAGCTGCAGAGAGGATATAAGCTGCCACGGTCACATATCAAGTAAGTAAAATGACTGGCTCTTGAGCTCAGCTGTTCTATTTTAAGTTACAGATTTGGATCTCTTTTAGATATTTATTTAGTAACACATTAACCCTTTGCCTTTAAATAATCCATTTAAAAGATTAGATAATATATATCAAAGGTAAATATGAAGAAGAATTTCTCATAGGCTTTTTAATGAGGGTCCCAGGACTTATTTAAAAAGTACAAATTGAGGTTTATGTGACTAATCAGATTTGAAATACATATATGTGAAAATTTCATGACTTTTCCTCAGAGACAAAGATTTAACATCCATTTAAAAGATAAAAACAAAGAACCATGATTTTATTTCTGTAATCCTGAGAACACAGATGTTATCTCCCCTTTTTTAATCGTTCTTTCCAAATTCTTTTTTTGTTGTTGTTCTTGTGTCCTTTATTTATATTTTTTCTTTTCTTTTTTTAATTAAATTTATTGGTGTGACATTGGTTAATAAGATCAAGTGTTCATTTCTATGATACATGATGTGTATATTGCATTGTGTGCCCACCACCCAAATTTTCTTAGTCAGAACCCTCATTGTATTTATATTGCTCATGTATTCATTTCAACTCTGCCACTTTGGGTGGAATTCCTTGGTTTCCTGAGTCCCAGGGTGAGCAAGCTCACCCCACTTCCCTAAGAAGAGTAAGGATTTTTCATATTCCCATGTATCTATTGGTCAAATGATAATAATAATAATGAAAATATAAAAGAAAAACCCATCACTTTTATGAACCAGGTATCTTTATTTTTACATGTCCTTTCCTAGTTGATATTGATATGATTAATGTTTAATCATATTTATCATGAGTTTTTCATTCATAAATATTTTATATTGCTATATAATGTTATGCAATAATATTTACTGGTATAAATATATTAAGTATATATTATATATATAGAATATTCATATATACAGTATAAATAGTATACTGATAAAATAGGTATAAAATAGGTTATTCATTTTTAATTTGTATTTCTTTACTAACAAACAAGGATGGCTGTTTTTATAAGCTTATTTTCTAGTTTATATTCTCCTGTATAGTTTGTTCGTGTCTTTTGCCTATTACCTAGTTATATTTCAATTTTGTTGCTTTTTAAAAAATCAATGCTTTGCTATTTCCCCTAGCTTCTTTTATTTTAAAATAGTGGGTTAAAAAAAAAAAAAAAAAAAACAAACCAGTTTCAAGGACTCCAATTTCTAAGAGGTACCTTCTTACTCCTTTTATTAATATTATAATGAATATTTTCAAAACCAACCATATAAAAAGAAAATTCAGAGAGAAAATGAAGGAATTAAGGTAAGTAAAAAGCTAATAAAGAAAGAAAATCATACAATTATTCTCACCAAAATCTTAGTAGGTTGGACTTCACCCAAGGAAGGCTGTCTTTTTTCTTTATCCTTAAAAACAAAATTACATTTACAACATTGAATATTATTTTTTATCACTTCTCCCATTAATGTAATTGCTAATTTTCATGTATTACTCTCAGTTCATCTAATCTTTTTGAGGATCTACTTTAAATTATTTATTGTTAGTATGGGAGAATACTAATTTCATTTAGAAATAGAATACAGGCATACCTTGTTTTATTTTTCTTCACTTTATTGTGCTTCACAGATATTGGTTTATTTACAAATTGAAAATCTGTGGCAACCCTGCATTGAGCAAATCTACCTGTGCCATTTTCCCAACATTAGTTCATTTCATATCTCTGTGTCACATTTTGGTAATTCTCTCGATATTTAAAACTTTTCCATTATGATTATATTTGTGATCAGTAATCTTTGATATTACCTATTTCATGATGTAACTTTGATGTTACAATTGTTTTGGGGTGCCACAAACTGCACCCATATAAGATGGTGAACTTAACTGATAACATGTTGTGTGTGTTCTCACTGCTCCAGACCAGCCGTTCCTCTGTCTCACTCCCTTTCCTTGGGCCTCCCGATTTCCTGTGACACAATAATACTGATTTAGGCCAATTAATAACCCTACAATGGCCTCTGAATGTTCACGTGAAAGGAAGAGTTGCACTTCTCCCACTTTAAATCAAAAGGAACAAATGAGTAAATTTAGTGAGGAAGGCATGTTGAAAGCCAAGACAGGTTGAAAGCTAGACCTCTTGCACCAAAGTTAGCCATGTTGTGAAATCAAAGGAAAATCCTTACAGGAAATTAAAAGTGCTATTCCAGTGAACACACAAAAGATAAGGAAGCAAAACAGCCTTATTGCTGATATGGAGAAAGTTTTTGTGGCTTGGATAGCGTATCAAACAAGCCACAAATTTCTTTAAGCCAAAGCCGAATCATAAGCAAGGACCTAAATCTTCAATTCTATGAAGGCTAAGTGACATGAAGAGGCTGCAGAAGGAAAGCTTGAAGCTAGCAGAGTTTGGTTCATGAGGTTTAAAGAAAGAGGTCCTCTCCATAACACAGAAGTGCAAGGTGAAGCAGCAAGTGCTGACACAGAAGCTGTAGTAAGTTATCCAGAATATCTAGCTCAGATAATGAAAGTACCTCCATTGAACAACAGATTTTCAATGTAGATGCAACAGCCTTATACTGAAAGAAGATACCATTAGGACATTCTTCCCTAGAGAGGAGAAGTCAATGCCTGACTTCAGAGCTTTCAAGGACAGGCTGACTTTCTTATTAGGGGCTAATGCATCTGGCGACTTTAAGTTGAAGCCAATGCTCAATTTCCATTCTGAAAATCCTAGGTCCCTTAAGAATTATGCTAAATCTACTCTGCCTGTGTTCTATAAATGGAGAACAAAGTCTGGATGACAACACATCTGTTTACAACATGGTTTGCTGAATATTTTAAGCCCATTGTTAAGACTTACTGCTCAGGGAAATAAAAAGACTCCTTTTAATATATTACTGCTCATTGACAATGTACCTGGGTAACCAAGAGCTCTGATGGAGCTAGACAACAAGATTAATGTTGTTTTCATACCTGTTAACACAACATGCATTCTGCAGTCCATGGAACAAGGAGTAATTTCAACTTGCAAGTCTTATTATTTAGGAAATACATGTCAAAAGGCAATAGGTTCATAGATTGTGATTACTCTGATGGATCTATGCAAAATAAATTGGAAACCTAGAAGGGATTCACCATTCCAGAGGCTAGTAAGAACATTTGTTATTCATGGGAACAGGTCAAAATATCAACATTAACAGGAGTTTGGAAGTGGTTGATTTCAACCCTCATGGATGACTTTGAGGGGTTCAAGATTTCAGTGGACAGAGTAACTGCAGATGTGGTAGAAATGGCAAGAGAACTGTAATTAGAAGGAGATCCTGAAGATGTGACTGAGTTGCTGCAATCTTACAATAAAACTTTAATGAATGAGGAATTGCTTCATATGGATAAGTAGTAATGAAATCTACTCCTGTTGAAGATACTATGAAGATGTTGAAATGACAACAAAGGATTTATAATATTATATAAACTTAGCTGATAAAGCAAGATTTGAAAAGATTGACTCCAATTTTGAAAGAAGCTTTACTGTGGGTATATGCTATCAAACAACATCACATGCAACGGAGAAATCATTCATAAAAGGAAGAGTTAATTGATGTGGCAGACATCACTGTCTTACTTTAAGAAATTGCCACAGCCATCCCAGCCTTCAGTAACCACCCTGATCAGTCAGGAGCCATCAACATCGAGACAAGGCTTTCCACCAGCAAAAAGATTTACTCGCTGAAGGCTTAGATGATGATTAGCATTTTTTAGCAATAAAGTATTTTTAAATTAAGGTACATACATTTTTAAGCACAATGCTATTGCACACTTCATAGACTACACTATAGTGTAAACAGAACTTTTATATATACTATGAAACCAAAAATAACTGTGTGACTTGTATTATTGCAGTGGTCTGGAACCAACCCCACACTATCTCTGAGGTATGCCTGTGTAAGGGAAAAGGAAGAAGCAAGAGAAGTTAGTCTTCTGAAGACCCTGGATCCACACGTTTGCAGGTATGCCCAGCACTGTGTTAATGGCTGTGAGGTATGAAAAAACTAATATAGAAGGGTATAGTAACAGGGACAAAACTAGAATTTTAATCAACATGAAAATAAAGTAATCATTAAATTGTTAAATCCTAACCATAAATTGTATTTTGCTTTACCCATCAGAAGCAAAATGAAATAAACAATAGTAAATGCTTGTAACAGGCCTGACTCATGAAGAAAATTCAATGTAGCTGACCATCTTTAACTTTTTACCTTATTATTTTAAGAAAAAGATGGACTGTATCAGGTTAGTTTTGTAACCATTTTATTTACTTTCAAGAATAAATTATTTGCGAGGAACTAGTATAAATGACCCATGGACATGGACAACTAAATGGGGATTGACTGTGGGAGAGGGGGGGAGGTGGGCAGATCAGAGGAGAGCAAAGGGGGGAAAATGGGACAACTTTAATAGAAAAAAAATTTAAAAAGAATTAAAAGAAAGGATAAATTATTTGTGTTTTCCTTCTTGACAGTTGATTTTGGAACACGGTGATCCATGCAAAGCTGAACACATGAGAGGAAGGATTGCAAATATATAACATGCTCATAACCCTTACTCCTTTCTTGGTCAAGAGGTGATATTAGTTGTTCAGTTTTTCTGTTGAGCCCTGACTTGAGGCTTATACTCAACCCGGTGTTTCCAACAGTCACCACTAAGCAATTGGATGTGTAAGCAACATAGAATCTATCAGCCATTCCTGCATTAAAGAGGAGTTTGAAATCACTATGAGTAAGGATTAAGAGCTAGTAGGCTAGACTATGAAGTCTTCATGAACCTTGAGGTTGGCCTTAAAGGATGCAGAGAACAGGACAGATCAGATTTATAGAAAATAGAACAGCAGATATAACATATAAGGGACTAACATAAGTAAGGGGACAAAATGGGAAATAACCCTAGCAAATCCTGGATTTGCCAGGACACCAAGAGCAGACTGGTTAGCATCATGTAGGTAATGTATGATAAATGAACGGTTTAACCTATGTCATTTTTATCATCAGTATCAGTGAGGCTTAAAAACAGTCTTACCATTTTATCTTCTATGGGCAACCACAAGTATTAAAAAATAACACACAACCCTTTTTCTATTGTAACTTTTTTTAATTTTTAAAAAATAATTATAAGAAACCTTTGGGCTTTGTGTGGCAGCTGGTAAAATTCCTGAAGAGGAGGGTAACAGTAATAATTATATAAGATTTATTGAAATATTTTTTATACTAAGCACTTCACATAAATTATGCCATTTAAGCCTTTAATATCCTATAATGTTAATACTATATACTTCCTCCATTTTATAGATGAAGAAACTATTGTCTAATCTCAAGATAATGTCTTCAAAATTTTGTTTTGTTGCTTAACAACCACTATCAGCAAAGTGGGGGAAGATAGACACATATTTATCAAAATTATTAAAGCAAAGAAATAAGAAATTGTTGAACATATATATGCTCAGTGTTAGCATATAAAGATATCTGTTAAATAAATTTATTACTTATTTTATTGGCTCTAAGTTTATATAAATTTATACATCTATGGATTAAAATTATTAATAAGTTTTAAACTTAAAAATTTACCTTTCCCCACCTAACTTATACCACTATCCTCCTTGAAAGTTACTATGGCAGCATGCATTCTACTCCGCTTTTAAAATCTACTGATTTGTTCTAGCCAAGAGATGAATAGAAACTTCCCAAGTTGAGATTTTCCTCTTCCAAAGTTGAGTAAATTTATTTCAATTTTAAGTTAGAGTAAGCCTTTAGAATTCCATGATAATGGGTCATTAGAAAGTGATACATCCTATTATTGGAGTTTATATTTTTGTTCAAAGTAAAGAGTCCTCAGCTTACCTTCCTTGTGCAGTTCAACAGTTTTAATGTGCCCTGTGAAACTATTGATATGTGGTGCTTGAATTCCTCACGGATATTCATTTTAACAAATTGCTTCAACTTGCGAGCAGCAGTTTTTAAAAATGTAGCTTCCTATTACAGAAAAAAAACCAGAAGGGCTGTGATTCAAATAAAATATTAAGAAATGATAAGCATTTTTAAGGATCCTAAAGCCAGAACCTCTTTCTAAATAATGCCCTACCTCCACCCAGATTTCTATTCCAGTTAATCACATAACTGACAAGCAACTAGACTGAAACTGCTGAGCTCCTAGGTGACAGCCTGAAGTGCCTAGTATGTGGTTTAATGATTAGCTGACTTTTTAAACTCTCTTTCTGTTATATACCTGTGATCTTATCACTTGTGGGTGAACACATAGCAAATTTAACTTTAAACAAAATAATGAAAGGAGAGGTCTTCTGGAAGCAACAATAATGAAAGGTATGTGTGGCTTTTCTTGCTGTCATGCTTGCCCCTTTTAGCTATGGATGAGTGGCTGGTAATAGGAAAATAAAGAGTCATATTTGTCTAAAACAAGTTTTTCAGACATTTAATGTGATTATAGAAATTTAAAAAATAATTTATAGATATATACTACTAGATGCCATGAGGTTAACTCAGCTATTATGAGTTAAAAAAAAAAAAATGTTGAATACCACATTGGCTTTTGTTGAAAGAAATCATACCAATTTTTGTTAAAAGTTTTGCAAATTTTATTATTATACCAACTGGAAGTGGTAGTGGTGTAAAGATTAGCAAATATTGAAACAAAAATTTTCTAAATTCCTACAACTAAATTATGCCCATAACGTATGGTCATGTGTGTGCAAGCAATCACTCTAACAAGCTGTTTACTACATAAAGATTTCAGAAATAAGAGATGTATGTCTTTGAATTCAGCAATGCTTCTAGTGTTTTATATGTAAAAAATGAAATGCTATAATAAAAAAATAGCAAATAAGCACAGAAGACTATAGTATGACTTAACAGATCAATGGAAATTGTCTGGTTAAAACCAGAGAATATGTTATTAATATAATCAATATAATTATCTAACAGAAACAAAAAATATATAAGCTTCTATGAAGTCAAGTTTGAATAACATATACTACAAATAATTGTCATTACCTTATCATCATCACATGAATGCCTTTTAAAAAAGTTAGGTTCATTATTCAAGCAATTGCTATCATTTTCACTTATCCTGTCCTGTAATAAATAATATAAAATTAAATTATTAAACTGAGGACTTTTGTAATATGTAATAATTATAAAAAGAACAATGAACTTGGTAGTTATATGTACATTTTAAGGAAAATAACTTAAGCTTGACTTAGCTGACAAGGCATGAAGAATAGTTGAGGAATAAACAAGTATATACACAAAGCCTCACAGACTTAGAGCTCCCTCCAGGTTCCACAGTTTAATACCAGAAATCATTGAAGGAATCTGGCTTATTTGGGAAAATAAAAGTCCCTATTTTAGAAGTTACACTATATAAATACTATAGATTTTGAGGTCTTGGCATTGAAATGTACTTAAGTTATTTGGTCTAATTTTCTGCCATTATAAAATAGTAACAAAGGGCAATTTACATTAAAATGAAGGGAAAATCTCTTGAGAGTGAGACTAAAGTAGAAAGTCATTCTGCAGCATTTTTTAACAATCCAATTTGTCTGGGATGTTTGAGATAGAAATTTGCTAAGAAACAATGGAATGGAATGCATGCATATTGTAATGTGGGAGTGGGAAGGCAGACTGGTACATTCTCATACTTCATTTCCAAGGAATGTAGTTTTTGAAGGTGGGGGTTGCCTGAATCAAGAACTTAGTGGACATATTAGGAAGAATTTCCTAAGGATTCAAATTATCTGATGCACAGGTTTGGACTAGGTCTATCTGGCAAACTGGCAAGTTCATTCATTCAGAGCTTCCAGAATTTCAAGCAGTCTTAGCCTGTATGTTGTCACCAAAAAACAGGATAACAAGCAGAGTAATGGGAGGATTTAGTCATGGACTTTTAATCTTCCTTTGTCTGACTCTCAGAAAATGCATTACTCTTGCCACCTGTGGAAAGCATAGATGGTTTCTGGTTTCATCCTGACCCTAAATGAATATACTGTTTTGCTTGCAGGAATTAGTGTCTGAACACATAATCATTCACTTAACCATTCAACACTTAACTGTGGGCTAATGTGCAAGGTCCTCTACCAAGCCCTATAGGGAAACAAAGATAAGAAAACACTGTCCCACTTTATCATGCCATTTGATATAAAGGGTGGATACTATATGCATTAGACATTTTTACATCACTTTTTATTTTTGGAAAAGTGTATTTTTGGAAACAGATTTGTTAGTGGCAACCATCCTGGCCATACTACAGACATCTCTAATGCAAGCACATATATTCTTTATAACTATCCACAGGTTGCCCTTGTAACATGTTTCTGAAAAAGTAGTGGAGAATTAATATTTGTCTATTAAGTTACTTTCTTATTGACCCTCATTTAACCCCAAGAAGGAGAATAAATCACACATATATTTCTCTTTGATAAAACATGCTTTTTTTTTTTTTTTGCTATCCCATCCTTCTTAAAAAATAAACAACTGTGCAGCTAATCTCTGATATTTTCCAATTTACAAAAAATATTGTATGAAAATATGTCACAGAATTAGTACAAATTTATTGGGACATTTTAACAAACTGCATGACTCATGAATATTTCAAAAGCTATACTGGTTAAACCACTGCTCCTTGTATTTAATAAAACTCATTTTGACAGATACAGAAAGGAAATGTTATACTAGCCGATTTGTTTGCCAGTCGTTTTCTTCAGTATATAAAGATGTTATTATTCACTTGAAAGATTGACTTCTATAGAAGTCACAATTATTATTAACTAGTTGAATTTAGTGCATTTTATGGATAAATTAAATATAAGTGTACAACTCTATGGTTACATTTGCTTTCTAAAATTGTTTTCATTTAAGCTCTGTAAAAAGGATGACACAGACTAAGATTTACAGAATCATGGAGTTGGAAAGAAGCTTCTATATCTATCTTTTGATTTAACAAATAGTAGAATTACTTTACCAATAATATTTTCTTATAAGAATTTTAACATATTTGAAGATTTCTTATCTATTATGAATATGGAAAATCATAAGAGAAAAGTCAAGATCACATTGACTCTGAACTGCAATATTTTCCAGTGTAGAACATTATTTTATGTCAGCTATTCATAAAATACATGACCTTTCAGTTTTTAGAAGTACATCTTTTTTCATTACAACAGTTTTAGTCTATCTTTAATTATTTTCTATTGTAATAGTCTCTTCTTCAGAAACACTAATTATGTATTTCCACTTTTTCTTTTATATATTTCTTTGATTTAAAAAAATTTTTATTTTGTGTTGTTTTTCTCCATCATGACTTCCATATGCCTGTTCTAATGGGGCATTCATTTCTAGTTTTTATTTTCCATTAGCCTCCCTAAAATCTAGAGACCCACTTTCATTTTTTTCTATCTTTCACTTAATGTACTATTTTTAGCTCTTTTAAGTTTGGTTTCTTAGTGTTAAGAAGAAAAATTTTGACATTTTCTACTGCTTTCATGGATAATTAATTAATCTGTGATCTGAATTCTTTATTTTCCTTAAGTATTCATTAGATTATTTATGTGCTCATTCATTTGTTAATTTATTTTGGTAGTATTAATACATAATGTTTCTTTTTTGATTTTATGGTTATTTTTTGAAAGGATGATATAGATTAGATTATTGTTCAGCCACATGAACATATGTAGAAGTTCTCTTAACTGATCTCTATTTAACTAACTTTCTGGGTTGATCAGGTCTCTATTTCCTTATGTAAAAATATATTGACTAATGGTCACAGCATGCTGAAAATTCTTATCTAGTCTAGTTTCTAATATACTCTAGTTCTAATATACATGTATTTTTATGTTCATGATTTGAGTCACATATTTACTAAGTCAATTCCATAACACCAAGTTACCCTTATTTATATATCAGTTAATGACTAAATGAATCAAAGAAATATTAGTATGAAAATAGAGTTGTTGGGGGACTTCTGGTTTCCAGTCTAGCAGGAAAGGAGCTTAGGAGTCACTATTCTATCATAACAAGTAAAAAGTTGAACAGATTGAAGAATCAGGAACTCTTCTTATATCTATCAAAGGAGTGCGGTTACAGCAGCGCACTGCCGCAAATATTGGAGAGACATATAGGTGGACATTATAATCACAATTTACAGCAGCAGAAACCTCTATGGGTAACAGTGCTGAGGTAGGGAAACCTTAACTGTAATTGATGAATTGTTGGAGACTCAGAGTAGACAAGCCTAAGAGCTAAAAACTCTAAGAAAACCCTTTCACTGAGCGTGGGAAGCACACTTTTCTAAGTTTTACCTACAGGAGCTCTATAAATTCCTCACAGTATCTGAAAAAAAAAATCCCTTTGTGCTCTGGCAGAGGGAGGGGAAAGGAACCATTCTGAATATGACAGAGCATAATGTTCTTTTTACAGCCTCCCTTCAGGAGAAACTAAATAACCAGAAATTAACCTACATCTGAGGTAAGGGAAATACCCAACTCAGCCTCTCTAGTCATTCTGTCTTACCTCAGGGTGGAGGGTACTGAGAAGCACTGGTCAAGTTCACAGCCCAGGGGCACAGAGTCATCAAAAGACTGAGACCTAATCACAGGAGTATGCACTGCTTCCCCTTTCCCCACAACTACCACTACATTCCTACCACACATCTTTCTACCCAGGCAGGACATCCTGTCCACATTTCAACAATTACAAGACACACTAGAAGGCAAAAAAAAGTACAATTTGAAAACACAGAGCATTTATCAGAACCAGAGTTAGATATGGAAGAAATGGAATTATCAGATTGGGGATTTTTTTTAAACTATGATTAACAAGCTAACGGATTTAATAAGGAAAGTTGAAAACATGCAAGATGCAATAATGTAAACAGAGGTGGGATTTCTAAGAAAGAATCATAAAGAAATGCTACAGATTTTAAAAGCTGTAACAGAATAATGGGCTCTTTATTAGACTAGACATTGGCTGAGGAAAGAATCTTTGAACTTGCGGATATCACAATGGAAATTCCTAAAACTGAGAAGCAAAGAGAAAAAGTACTGCGGGAAAAAAAGAGAATAGCTAAGAACTATGGATACCTACAAAATGTGTAACATATGCACAGTAGGAATATCAGAATGAGAAGGAAAAGAACAGAAGCAATACAGTATTCCCTCACTTTTTGCGGGTATTACGTTTTAGACCCCTCCCACGATAGGCGAAAATCCACGAAATAGGAACCTTACATTTATTTTAGTATTTACATATATATTAAGGCTTTATAAACCCTTCCCACACACTTATAAACCATTCCCAGTCTTTATTAACCTTTCCCACTCCCTTATTAACCTTTTCCACACCTTTATAAGCTACTTATGTTCTTAAACATATTCTACACTCTTAAATCTACATAACTTTAACAACATACATATGCAGTACTGCAAAATCCTGCGATATAGTGAAAAATCCGCGATAAATAATTAAATTTAATATTTTTTAAAATCCTGCGATACAGTGAACCGCAATATGGAGAGGGACTACTGTATTTAAAGCAACAATGACCGAATTTTCTCCAAATTAATGCCACACATCGAACTACAGAACCAGGAAGCTAGCTCATAGATTACCAAGCAGATAAATGCCCCAAATTCTAATCCTAGGCATATCATATTCAAACTTTAGAAAATCAATGATTAGGAAAAAATTCATGTAAAAATCTTTGGGGCAGGATCTTACTTATAAAGGAGCAATGAATTACATCCAACTGCTCCTCAAAACCCACGCAAGCAAGAAGAGAATAAAGTGACATGTTTACAATATTGAGAGAGAAAAACCACCAACCTAGAATACTGAACTCTGATAAATTTTTCTTTGAAAGCTTTCCTAAGATCAGGAACAAAGCAAGGACATCCCTCCCACCATTGCTTTTCAGCACCCTATTGTAAGTACTGGTTGATTCAATTTAAAAAAAGGAAATAGGTATACAAATTAGAATGAAACAAAACTGTTTTTTTTTTACTCTCTGACATAATCAACTATACACGCAATCCAAAAGAATCAAAAAATAAATTCAAAACCTCCTGGAACTAGTGATTATAGCAAGGTTTCAGTATACAAGTTAGTAGACAAAAGTTAATTGTGTTTCTCTATACCAGCAATGAACAAGTGGAATTTGGACTCAGACACACTATTTACAGTAGCACCCCGAGAAATGAAATACTTAGATACAAATCTAACAAAATATGTATGAGATCTTTATGAGGAAAACTATAAAACTCTGATGAATGATCAAAGGAGAACTAAATAAATGGAGAGGTATTCCATGCTCATTAATAAGAAGACTCAATATACTCAAGATGTTAGTTCTCCCAATCACAATAAAAATTCCAGCAAGTTATTTTATGGATATGAATAAATTGATTGTAAGATTTATATGGAGAGGCAAAAGATCCAAATAACCAATTCGATATTGAAAAAGAAGATCAAGTCAGAACACAAGACTTACTACAAAACTACAGTAATCAAGACTGTGATAATGACAAAATAATAGTCAAATACATAATAAAACAGAAGAGAAGTCCAGAAATAAATTCACATAAATACAGTCAACTGATCTTGGACAAAGGAGCAAAAGCAATACAGTGGAACAAAGACAACAAATGGTGCTGGAACAGCTGGACATACGAATGCAAAAAACTGAATCTACGCACAGACCTTATACCCATCACAAAAAATTACTTAAAATGGATCACAGTCCTAAATCTAAAACAGAAAACAATAAGGCTTTTAGAAAGTAATATAGGGAGAAACAAGATGGCGGAGGAGTAAGTGGAAGCTACACTAACTTCCTCCTAGAACTAGTCTGGATTTACAATGTAATTTTGGAGAAATCATCTGGAATAACGAACCGAACACCAGCTGGAGAGAAGTCTTATAACCACGGAGAGACAGAAAAGGCCGCTACATCACAACGTGACCGGTAGGGAGTGCGGAGACGTGGAAGGGCTGGCTGGGATCCCACGGGTGGCAGCTGAAGGGGCTGAGAAACAGCTCAGCAGCCGGGGATTCCCCCTGAGAAGGGCAGGGTCTAAACCCCCAGCTGGGCTTCCCAGCCTACAGCGACAGAGTGGAAAGTAAAATAGTATCAGCTGTGAAAAGCGAAAAGCCACAGGCTTTCTTGCTAGCCGGAGAGAAACAGCAGGAGAAAAAGAGCTCTTAAGTGGATCACATACGAAAATATTTTGGCCACCACTTACCCTGGGCTCAAGCAGAGGGAAGGCAGAGAGGACTGGAGACACTTGGGGAGAGTTTGGCACGGTGGCTTTGAGGGGAGAACTGGAGGAGCAGCTGACTGGGTCCCAGTGCTGACTCATCCCCAGTACTGCGGGTAGACCATTCCCCTCCAAGTGGCGTCAGCCTGAGGGGAAGCAAAAACCCTGCCTACAGGAATTAAGCTGCCACACCCACAGTCCTTAAGCCTGACAGCTAATCACAGATTGAATAGATTAACAATCAAAGAAGACAGACAACAGCAGTAGATCCCTGGAAGTCTCCAACAGGCTGCCTAGGGCCAGACTGGTACATGATCTGACGCCACCAGAGGCAGATCCAGGAAGTGCAGATCATTCCAAGAAGCACCAACAAACAATAGGAGTCAAAAAAATGGGGAGACAGAGAAACAACCTCCCATCAAAAGGAAAGGTAGAATCCCCAGAAAGAGTGCTAAATGAAATAGAGGGGAGCGAACTATCAGATATGGAATTCAAAACATGGATTATGGAGAAGCTGAATGAGCTCAGCGGAAACTTCAAAGAACTCCAGAAAAACTACAAGGAACTCACAGAAAATTACGTGAGCATGAAAAAGGACATAGAAGCTATCAATAAGAGCCAGGAGGAAATGAAAAATACGATCTCTGAATTGAAGAACACAGTAGAAGGAATTAAAAGCAGGCTAGAGGAAGCAGAAGATCGGATCAGCGAGCTGGAGGACAACCTACACAAAAACTCCCAGACAATGCAACAAAATGAAAAAATACTGAACAAGACTGAAGAGGTTCTAAGACAGCTGCAGGACAACATGAAACGTAATAATATCCGTATCATAGGAATTCCAGAAGGAGAAGAAGAAGAGCAAGGGATAGAAAACCTCTTTGAAAAACTAATGACAGAAAACTTTCCTAACATGACGAGAGAAAGAGTCACGCAAGTCCAGGAAGCACAGAGGGTCCCAATGAAGATGAACCCCAACAGGCCCACTTCAAGACACATCATAATTAAAATGCCAACATTCAAAGACAAAGAGAGAATCCTAAAAGCAGCAAGAGAGAAACAACTAATAACATACAAGGGAGCTCCAATAAGGCTATCATCAGATTTCTCAGCAGAAACACTACAAGCCAGAAGGGAATGGCAAAAAATATTCCAAGCAATGAAAAACAAAGGCCTACAACCAAGAATACTCTACCCAGCAAGGCTTTCATTCAAAATGGAAGGTGAAATAAGGAGTTTCCAAGACAAAAGAAGGCTAAAAGAATACATCTCCACCAAACCAGCATTGCAAGAGATGCTAAAGGGTCTGCTTTAAGAAGATGAAGAAACAGAGAGACAGAGAGGAACACGAGTACAAAGGGGGAAAAAGACAATGAATAAGTACTGAAAGAAAGAAGGAACTTCTACCATTTGCAACAACATGATTGGAACTAGAGAGAATTATGCTTAGCGAAATAAGCCAGGCAACAAAAGAAAATTACCTTATGCTGTCACCTGTTACAGGAAACTAATGAACAACACAAACAAATGAGCAAAATTGAACCAGAGGTATGTAAACAAGGAATAAACTAACAGTAACAAAGGGGGAGATGGGAGGGAGAGAAGGGGTAAGAAGGGGAAGGGTCTAGTCAAAGAACATGTATGAATGACCCATGGACATGGACAACTGGGTGGGGACTGACTGTGGGGGGGGCAGGGTGCAGGGAAGCAAGAGGGGGAAAAAAAGTGAGACAACTGTAGTGGAAAAACAAACAAACAGAAAATTTTTTAGTGGGGGGGGAATAAAAATATAAAGAATAGAAATGCAAGTTCAGTGAATATTAGAAGGACAAGGATTTTCCTTCCGATAAGACAGTCCTACAGATTTAGAGACTTGTATGTGGGTTATGTTACATAAATTAACATGTGTTTTCTGTTTTCAAAGGGCATAAGCCTACAATCTCATTACCTGAGTGATTATCTGTATGCATAGGCCTCACTTAATCCTGTCTGCATTGCTGCCTCCTGAGACTCAATGGTTTGGCTGAACTAAGTGGCTGGGTTGGTGAAGAACGGGGTGGTCTGTGGGCTTCACTTTAAAACTGGTTTCTCTTTTCTATCCTAATGGCTTGGACAGAAAAAGCCCAGAGGCCTGAGATGGGAGAAACCTAAAATATTTCCCTCAGTCCAAAATAAGTATAATGGGCAAAAGGGTTTTGGACAGGTGAGATGTACCTGGCACACCTTCCTCCAAAGAAGCCCTTCTTTTCCCTAATGTGGGACATTGAAAAATTAATACCTGTCTTTTGTCATCTAGTGGTTACGGATTAAATGATGTCCTTTAACCCTGTTGCCCCCAGAATACAACAAGGATGCCAGCCTGTCAAACCAAGCATGCCGTTGTCCAGAGACAGCCAACCAACCTGGAGTCTGCACGATCCTTCCCCTTGTGGGAAGGCCACCCTCCCCTCCACATCCCCACTCTTATTAGGGATTTCTTGACCCACGGGTAGGTAAGACGACGACCATGTCCAGCTTGAAGCAGCTAGAGGAGCTCGAGACCTTCATCCATTGTCCTTTATAAGATTGTAAAGGGTCTTAAGTCAGAGAGGGAGGAATTGTTATTTTTTATTGTTAAAATATTTAACTAATTAATTAATTAATTTTAAAAAAAGAAGAAGAAGAATATATGAAAGGGTGAGGCGGGAGAGCTTGTATGTACGACCCATGGGCATGGACTTGGAGAGGGGATTGTTGGGGAAGGGGGGTGCTGGGCGGAGGGGAGCAAAGGGGAAAAAAAATTGGAACTATTGTAACAATATAATCAATAAAATATACTTAAAAAAAAAAAAAAAAAAAAAAAAAAGAAAGTAATATAGGAAAAAACGTAGATGACCTTAGGTATAGTGATAACTTTTTAAATAAAGTCCCCAAAGCATGATAGCATGATTTATAAAAGAAGTCACTGATAATCTGGACATCATTAAAATCAAAACTTCAGAACACACACATACATACTTTTCCCCTGATTATAGTAATTAAAGTAGCACTATCCTTATACACACACACATGTAATACATAATATAATTATAATATATATTATATATGTAATTTATATTATAGTAACACTATCCATATCCATATTATATCATATGTATATATTATACACACACACCTATCTTTGAAAACAAAGTTTGCAAATTAAACTTTTTTAGGACTTGCTTTCTAAGGTTGTTCACATAGGCAGGCAGGGAATCAACAGATTAACATGCTCTCAGTTTAATTACTGCAGCTGTGATTAGCCTTGCTGGTTTGGCTCAGTGGATTGAGCGTCGGCCTGCGAGCTAAGTGTCGCTGGTTCGATCTTCCAGTCAGGGCACATCAGAGAAGGAAAACTCTGACTCCAAAAAACCTCCACTGCCTTGCGGCATACCTCTTCAGGGGAAAGGCTAAGGGAGTAAACCCCGACAGAAAATCCGGAGCCGGAGTCCCTAAGGCGGTTTGACGTTGTAGTCAACACCGGCAACTCCTGCGGCGCACCTGAAGCCAAGCTGTATTGACTCCGTCTTTCCCTTGGATCCTTCAGCTGCGAAGAGAGGGGGGGTCTGCTGCACGGGCAACAGCAGACCCTCCATATTACCCTGCCCAGGCTCTGTAGCTTCAGCTTCACTGGAGAGGACACTCCAGCGTCATCGCAAGATGTCGATTCAACACGGGAGGAGACAGATACCGTGTCACTCCCGAGTTGGACTGCACAGCCATTCTCGGCGGTGCAGATAGACTCTTAAGAAGCTACATCATCGTCTCTCGAGACGGACGGCTGCCGACAGATTAGCCTTGCAGCCGCCAAGACTGATTTCTTAAGAATCTAAGTGTTTTTAAATGGTAGCATTCCACCCAGATGTGACTTTACATAGACAAAGTAGTATAGCAGGTCCTTAAAACATTGTTTTGTTATAACATTGATGAGATGCCCTAGGAACTGTGGAAGAAAAAGAGCCACACAATAACCTGACAAGCTCAGGGTAGATCTGTGAGGCAGCCGTACAAACTCAGAGACCTAAAGTACTCACGAAGGGTGGACTGAAAAAAGGGGGGTGGGGGATGAGCAAAAAGGAAAAAGAACTGAAGGACATGGACAACTGTGGTGATTGCAGGGGTGGGGGATGGGGGGTGAGGTATAAGGGGACTAAATGGTAATAAAAAAAAAATTAAGTAAAAGCAGTTCATGGTGGGTAGTCATGTCCTCGGCCAATATTTTTCCCAACAAAGATCAATCTTTATCTTAACTAAGCCTGTGTATTGTCTTTTTGCATCTCTGACAACACACCTCTGGAATGTCAAGGGAACTTCCCCTTTTACCAAACCCCTTGGGCACAAGCTAAGACCACAAATCCCCTCATTTATTGTTATCATGCTAATTGTGGGCTATTAACCATCCTTTATCCACATATGTAAAAAAAGTATGTGTCTATCATTTTACCTTTCATCCAATCCCAGAGGTTCCCCTGCTTTGCTTTCTCCTACCTCCCCAATCTATCACCATTGGATTTCACAAAACATTTTGTCTTCTCCTTTGATTCTAATGTATAAAATAAGGTGCTAAACTGCCATTCTCTGGAGCATTTCTTAATTCATTGAGATTTTGTTTTCTGGCAGCTGTCAGTTTGGCTCAGATAAACTCACCAAAATTTTTCTACAGGTTCAAATGTTTCTTACATTGACATTACTTAATTCTTGTTTATAGCAATTAACTTACAATAAAATTAGTTGCATTTTAAGTAGTTTCTCTGCAATTCCAAGAATCTTTCACTGACATTAAATGAGGACTTACTGTACCAAGATAAGAGTGTGTGTCTGTGTATGTGTGTATACATATATGTGTATAAACTTCTTTTATATTAGTGCTTGCATTTAAAATTGGTTTCCATAATTGAAGTTTTTAAAGAAAAATGTACAGGTAACCCCCATATAACATGGTTGTTAGGTTCCTAACAAATGCCATGTTATGCAAATTTATGTTATATGGAACAAAGAACTAGTACAAAAATTAAAAATATATACTATTATGTTTTATAATTAAGAGAAATCTTTATTAAAGCAATTTTCATCAAAAGTATTACATATTAATATGAATTAAGTCATGTTTTCTTCGTCATCACTACTAAGCTCCAATAACCAAATGTGTTTTCCTTTTGACAAGATATCCTCATCCTCTGAACTTCCTTCAGCATTATCTTGATTTCTATGCTCTACTTTTTGCAAAAAGTCTGTTATTTTAGATTGCTTGCTTTTAGCTGAGAGATCTTTATAAATTTTGTTATATGGTGCTAAGCACTTTTGAAGTCCTCTCTTAAACTTTGTGCTCCTTTCAGTGCAACAATCTTCATTTAAGAAATATGACACTAACTGGCTAAGTCTAGTCCTTTCTTTACACATTTTAAACTGTTTAACTTCTTCGTTTTCATCAGTGCTGTTGTCCCCTAAGTTTTCTTGGCACATTCCAGATGTCACTTCCACCAAAATTGCTTCATCGGTTTCTTCTCCTACCAGCAATTCTTGGATATCTTCTACAGTCATATCATGTTAGAGTGAAACCATGTTTATAAGTACTGTATTACATGGGGGGTTCCCCAACTCTCTAACCGTGTTAGAGCAAAACCATGTTACAGAAGTACCATGTTATATGGGGAATACCTGTATATTTATTTTAAAAAATAATTCATACTTCCACCAGCAAATAAGGGGGCCTATTTTGTCATATCCTCTCCAGATATCATCAACCTTGACATTTTTACCAATCCTGACATATGACAATTTGTGCCTCATTATCTGTTTAAATTTGCATTTCCATCACTCCTGGAAGATGAGCACCATTTCCTGGTAATTCACAATTTGCATTTCCTTTATATGAGTAGCCTTTTCTTATCCACTTTCACAAGTTATTTGTGTCTTAATGATCAGTTTGTACGTTTTATGTTAGGAAATTTTTTAAATTTTCTATGTTTTATTTCCAGGGGCATCTCTCATATAATGCAACTTTTATAGTTAGTCTTACTTAATTTCATAGTTTAAAATAATTTGTATTTGTCAGATATTAATTAATATTTCTTAATTTCTCAATGAATCTTTTAAAGGGAGAGAAGAGAGAGAGGGAAAAAAACATATATTAATTGTTTCACTTAATCATGCATTCCTTGATTGATTCTTATAAGTGCCCTAACCTGGGATTGAACCTGCAACCTTGGTTTATCAGGTCGATGCTCTAACCAAATAAGCTACCCTGCTAGGGCTCGTTATTATTTCTTTATGTTCCACTTAATTTGTTTTGTAGTTTTGGCATATAAGTTTTAGCATATTAAATAATTCTTTTAGAAGTTTTTTCCAAAAAAGTATATTTATATTCTTTTTCAATATAAATACTAAACATATCTAGTGTTCCTTTTTATATGAGGGATATATCAACTTGTTTTACTTGCTTTCAGTCATCTGTGACCATATGCTTTTCCTATTATTAGTTTTTAGGTGAAACGTTATTGTTTCATTCCTATACTTGCAGTAACTACCCACACATCACTAAATAGTTCACTATTTAATAATAATCATTATTATTCACCATTTATTTATTAATATATTGCTCAACTGGACTAGTCTTAGAGTCAACTTTTATTACTGTTTAGGTAATAAACTCTGTGTATATTTATTCTTCTTGCACATTCAATGAAGTTTTCCTGGGTCTAGGGTTTTGAATTCAGGATCTCCGATGCTGGAAATCAAGGTTCCTAAACTGAGGCATGTTCTCATGCCTCTCAGTTCAGGTGTTCTATGACCTGAGCTGGTGAGCTGGACTCACTAGCGCCGACAGTCTTTGATCAGGCCTCAGGGTTTCAAGACATCCTGTGACGTAAAAGGAACCTTACTTAGTACTCCATCTTCCCTGATGTTGACAAGGAAACCAAACAAAGCCGAGCACAGGTAGCACAGCTAGTGCTTAACCCTGCGTGCTTTCTGTTAATGTTTAAGGAACGGTGTAGCCGTTCCCATAGTCTTAATAGATGATTGAATTCCTGTTATTTTCTGTTTTTGAATCTATAAATGATATATAGTCTTGTTTGTCAGGAAGCATTCTTTATAGTTTATATATTAACCTCCTTTTGTTGTAATCCCAAGTAATTGTATATTGTAATCAATATTGAATGTGCCTGTGAGCTCATTCCTTACCCTCCCTATTGATTTCTAAACTTGTAAAACTCAATAAAAGGAGAGGTCTTTGCGCCGCTCGCTGCTGACCTGCCAGAGCATTCAGCAGCCCTCCAACTGACTCATTCTCCATGCTGGAATTACTTCCGCGCCCTCGACCACATTTAATACAACAGATCTCATCTCACATTTCAGTGGAGATTGGTCAATTGGAGATAAAAATCAATGAAAAATTGGAGGGTAGCTCAATATCATTTTTCTTTATTGGAAATCCTTCCTTCCTATTCTTCCAAAAAAGACTTGCTTGAAAAACTTCTCCTTGGTACATCCTAGTGTCTGTCTCTTGTTATTATTGTTGACTCATAATCAACAAACTTTATTCTTTCAAAATACAAAATGTATCTCTCCTAAATTCTGGAATTTTGGCTTCTGTTTCATTTGTTAGTTTTTCTTCAGAATCATTTGTTATTCACAGATTACCTCTCTGGACTCTATCTATGGTATCTATCACCTCTCTTAATTGTATTTATGCACAAATAAAATACACAGAATATAGTAACTATGTATGTGTGTGTGTGTGTGTGTGTGTGTGTGTGTGTGTGTGTGTGACAGAGAGAGAGAGAGAGAGATACAGAAGAGAGAGTGGGAGAGAGAGGTAAAAAGATAATATTGATATATTTTTAGTTATATAAAGTCTTTGCTTGACAGGCTTGACAGATATGCTTGAGTATGGGAGACACATAAGGGAAGAAGTAAAGACTATGCTAAATGAAAAAAAGGAAAATCCACACAAAACTAATGGTGAAGGGCAGGAAACCAGGATTCAAATTAATGATTTGGAATATAAGGAGAAAAAAAGTCAACCAATACAGAATGAGGAAACAAGAATTGAAAAAATTAGGAGAGGCCTGGCAACCTCTGGAACAACTATAAATGTGCCAATATCTGAATTATGGGGGTGCCAGAAGGAGAAGAGGAAGAGCAAGAAACTGAAAACTTATGTGAAAAAATAATGAAGGAAAACTTCCCAAATGTTGCGAAGGAAATAGACATACAAGGCCAGGAAGCATGGAGAGTCCCAGGTGAGCTGGACCCAGAGGGCACCACACCTAGACACAGCATGATTAAAATGCCAAAGGTGAAAGATAAAGAGAGAATCCTAAAAGCAGCAAGAGAGAAGCAGAGAGTTGCCTACAAAGGGATGCCTATAGGACTGTCAGCTGATTTCTCTAAATATGCTTTGCATGTGAGAGGAGACTGGCAAGAAGTATTCAATGTAGGAAGTGCAGATCAATATAAGAAGCAGCCACAAACACGAAGAGTCACAAAAATAGCGAGACAGAAACAACTCCCCATTGAAAGGGAAGGAACAATCCCCAGAAAGAGTGCAAAATGAAATAGAGGGAAGCAAACTATCAGACATGGAATTCAAAACATGGATTATAGGGAAGCTCAATGAGATCAGCAATTCAAAGAAAACTACAAAGAACTCCAGAGATACTACAAAGAACTTCAGCGAAACTACAAGGAACTTGCTGAGAATTACAGCAGCATGAAAAAGGACATAGAAGCTATGAGTAAGAGCCAGAAGGAAATGAAGAATACAATTTCTGAATTAAAGAATATGTAGAATGAATTAAAAGTGGCTAGATGAAGCAGAAGTTCAAATCAGTGAGCTGGAGGACAATGTAGAAAAAAGTTCCCAGATACTGGAACAAAAAGAAAAAAGATTTAAAAAGAATGAAGAGGTATTAAGAGAGCTGAAGTACAACATGAAACGTAATAATATCCGTATCATAGAATTTCCAGAATAAGAAGAGGAGCAAGGGATAGAAAACCTGTTTGAAAAATAATGACAGAAAGCTTCCTTAATATGAGGAGAGAAAAAGTCACACAAGTCCGGGAAGCACAGAGGGTCCCAATGAAGATGAACCCCAACAGAACCTCTTCAAGACATATCATAATTAAAAGGGCAACATTCAAAGACAAAGAGAGAATCCTAAAAGCAGCAACAGAAAAACAGCAAATAACATACAAGGGAGCTCCGATAAGGCTATAATCAGATTTCTCAGCAGAAACACTACAGGCCAGAAGGGAATGGTAAAAAAATTTTCAAGCAATAAAAAACAAGCCTACAACCAAGAATACCCAGCAAGGCTCTCATTCAAAATGGAAGGTGAAATTAGGAGTTTCCAAGATAAAACAAGGCTAAAAGAATACATCTCCACCAAACCAGCATTGCAAGGGATGCCAAAGGGTTTGTTTTAAAAAAGATGAAGAAACAGAGAGAGACAGAAAGGAACACAAGTACAAAATGGGAAAAATGACATTGAATAAGTACCTATTGATAATAACCTTAAATGTAAATGGATTAAATGCACCAACCAAAAGACATAGGGTGGCTGAATGGATTAGAAAGCATGACCCACATATGTGCTGCCTACAAGAAACCCACTTTAGAACAAACGATCTACATAGACTGAAAGTGAAGGGATGGAAAAAAGTATTTCAAGCAAATGGACATGAAAAAAAAAATCTAGGGTAGCAATACTAATATAAGACAAAAAGATTTCACAGGAAAGGCCATAAAAAGAGACAAAGAAGGACATTTCCTAACACTTAAAGGCAAAATCCATCAAGAAGATATAACCCTTGTAAACAAATGTGCATCCAACATAGGAGCACCCAAATATGTAAGGAAAACTTTGAAAGACTTCAGGAGGATATAGAGAGCAACACACACATAGTAGGGGACTTTAACACCCCATTGTCAACAATGAACAGATCTTCCAAGCAAAGAAACACCAAGGAAATTGAAGCACTGAACAACACTCTAGATCCAATGGACTTAGCTGATATATACAGAACTTTTCACCCCAAAGAAGCAAAATATACATTCTTTTCAAGTGCACATGGAACATTTTCAAAGATAATCACATGGTAGGACACAAAACAAGACTCAACAAATTCAAGAAAATTGAGATTATATCAAGCATCTTCTCAGATCCCAATGGCTTAAAACTAGAAATGAACCTCAAAGAAATACAAAAACATTCAAACTCCTGGAGAAAGAATAACATGCTATTAAATAATGAATGAATTAACAATTACATCAAAGAAGAAAACGAAAAGTTTCTGGAAACAGACCTACGTAAAAAGGATAGAAGAATCTCTGATAAAAAATCTAACCCTACAGCTACAAGAACTATAGGAAGAACAACAAACAAAGCCCAGAGCGAGTAGAAGGAAGGAAATCATGAAGATCAGAGAAGAATTAAATGACATAGCAACTAAACAAAAAATTCAAAAGATCAACAAGAGTAGGAGCTGGTTCTTTGAAAAGATAAACAGAATCGACAAGTCTTTCACCAGGCTCATCAAGAAAAGAAGAGAGAGTATGCAAATAAATAAAATCAGAAATGAAAGAGGAGAAATCACAATCGATACCACAGAAATACAAAGGATTGTAAGAAATTATTAAGAACAATTATATGGCAAGATATTTTACAACCTAGATGAAATGGACAAGTTTCTAGACACATATAATCTTCCAAAACTGAATCAAGAGGAAGAAGAAAGCCTGAACAGACTAATAACAACTAGCGAAATTGAAGCAGTAATCAAAAAACACCCAGCACACAAAAGCCCTGGACTGGATTTCTTCACAGGTGAATTTTACAAAACATTTAGGGAAGAACTAACTCCTATCCTTCTCAGACTATTTCAAAAAACCCAAGAGAGGGAAGACTCCCAAACTCATTCTATGAACCAGTATTACCCTAATTCCAAAACCAGGTCAAGACACAATAAAGAAAGAAAACTACAGGCCAATATCGCTGATGAACATAGATGCTAAAATCCTCAACAAAATATTGGCAAACAGGATACAGCAACACATTAGAAAGATCATACACCACGATCAAGTGGGATTCATCCCAGGGATGCAACGATGGTTTAATATTCACAAATCAATAAATATAATACACCACATAAACAAAATGAAAGACAAAAACCACATGATCATATCAATACATGCAGAAAAAGCATTTGATAAAGTACAACAGCCATTAATGATGAAAACACTCAGCAAAATTGGAATAGAGGGAGCACGCCTCAACATAATAAAGGCCATATATGAGAAACCTGAAGCTAACATCATACTTAATGTGCAAAAACTGAAAGCATTCCCCCTGAGGTCAGGAACAAGACAAGGATGTCCACTCTCTGCACTCCTTTTCAACATAGTCTTGGAAGTTCTAGCCACAGCAATCAGGCAAGAAAAATAAGTAAAAGGCATCCAAACTGGAAAAGAGAAAGTAAAACTGTCATTATTTGTAGATGACATGATAGTGTACATAGAAAACCCTACAGACTCCATGAAAAAACTACTTTACCTAATAAGTGTCTTTGGCAAAATAGCATGGTACAAACTCAATATTCAGAAATTGAAGGCATTTCTGTCCACCAACAATAAAATATCTGATATAGAAACTAGAAAAAAAATCCCATTTACTATAGCAATAACAAAAATAGAGTACCTAGGAATAAACGTAGCCAAGGGTGTAAAAGACCTATACTCAGAAAACTACATAACACTGAAGAAAGAAATTAAGAAAGATACAAATAAAGGGAAACATATACCATTTTCATGGATTGGAAGAATCCACATCATTAAAATGTCCATATTACCCAAAGTAATTTATAGAGTCAATGTAATCCCTATTAAAATACCAATGACATATTTCACAGACCTAGAACAAATACTTCAAAATTTTACATAGAACCAAAAAAGAGCCCGAATAGCCACAGGAATCTTGAGGAAGAAGAACACAGTAGGAGGAATCACAATACCTGATATCAAATTACATTACAAGGCCACAGCAATCAAAACAGTATGGTAAGACTGATAAGAACAGACATAAAGATCAATGGAACAGAACAGAGAGCCCGAAATAAACCCAGGTCTATATGGTCAACTAATATTTAAAAAAGGGGGAAGGAACAGAAAATGAAGTGAAAAGATCCTCTTCAACAAATGGTTGGCAGAACTGGACAGGGACATGCAAAGAAATGAAACTAGATCACCAACTTACACCATATACCAGAATAAACTCAAGATGGATCAAAGATTTAAATGTAAGCTGTGGCACCATTAAAGTCCTTGAGGAAAACATAGGCAGAAAAATTTCAAATATCCCACGTAGCAACATTTTCACTGATATATCTCCTAAGGCAAGGGAAATAAAGCATAGAATAAACAAATGGGACTACATCAAACTAAAGAGTTTCTGCTCAGCAAAAGAAAACATTAACAAGATGAAAAGGAAACCAACCATATGGGAAAACATATTTGCCAATGATACCTCAGACAAGGGGCTGATCTCCAAAATATATAAAGAACTTATGCAACTCAACACCAAGAAGACAGACAACCCAATTAAAAAATGAGCAAAGGACCTGAACAAACACTTCTCCAAAGAGGACATACAGATGGTCCATAGACATATGAAAGAATGCTCAACATCATTAGCCTTCAGAGAGATGCAAATAAAAAACACAATGAGATACCACCTCACACCATTCAGAATGGCCATCATCAATAAATCAACAAACAACATGTGCTGGCAAGGATGCAGAGAAAAGGGAACCCTGGTGCACTGCTGGTGGGAATGCAGACTGGTGCAGCCACTATGGAAAGCAGTATGGAATTTCCTCAAAAAACTAAAAATGGAAGTGATTTTGAACCAGCAATTCCATTGCTAGGATTATATCCAAAGAATCCTGAAACACCAATTCAAAAGAATCTATGCACCCCTATGTTCATAGCAGCACTATTGACAATAGCCAAGTGCTGGAAACAACCTAGGTGCTCATCTGTAGATGAGTGGATCAAAAAACTGTGGTATATTTACACAGTGGAGTACTACGTAGCAGAAAGAAAGAAGGAACTTCTACCATTTGCAACAACATGACTGGAACTAGACAGAATTATGCTTAGTAAAATAAGCCAGGCAATTAAACAAAATACCTTATACTATCACATATTACAGGAGACTAATGAACGACACAAACAAACGAGCAAAATTCAACCAGACTGATTGTCTGTATGTATACGCCTCACTTAATCCTGTCTGCATTGCTGCCTCCTGATACTCAACGGTGTGGCTGAACTAAGTGGCTGGAATACAATAAGGATGCCAGCCTGTTAAACCAAGCATGCTGTTGTCCGGGGACAGCAAACTGACCTGGAGTCTGCAAGATCCTTCCCCATGTGGGAAGGCCACCCTCCCCTTTACACCCCAACTTTCTAGGGATTTCTGGAGCCAAGGGTAGGTAGGACGATGACCATGCCCAGCTTGAAGCAACTAGAGGAGCACGAGACCTTCACCCATTGTCCTTTATAAGATTATAAAGGGTCTTAAGTCTGAGGGAGGGATTGTTATTTTTTATTGTTATAAAAAAATAATCATTTTTATAAAAGAATAATATGGAAAAAAAACAGAAATGTATTCTATTGCAGTTATGGAGGCTAGAATCTGAAATCAAGATATCAGCAAGGCCACACTCCAAAGTCTCTAGGGGAGGATAGTTCTTTCCCTCTTCTGGATTCTGTTGGCTCCTGGGAGCACCTATTTTTCTTTGGCTGTGGCAGCAGAAATCCAATCTCTGCCTCTACATTTTCTCCTGACCTTTTCCCTGAGTGTCTCTGTGTCCATTCCTCCTTTCATAAGGATACCACTTATTGGATTTAGGGGTGACCCTAAATCCAGGATGATTCCATCTTAAAATCCTTAAGTAATTACATTATCAAAGACCTGATTTCCAAATAAGGTCACTTTCTGAGGTTCTGATTGGACATGAATTTTATGGTGGACACTATTCAACCTACTACAAATAGCAATAATATTATCAACAATACTACTCTTGTGGTTTTTAAGTCATTAAACTTAATATAAATGATAAATTGAATGATGGTTTCCTTAAATGTATACTGTTCATTGTCTTCTCCTAATAGGTGGATAGAACCCAAGTTTTGTAACAGTATGATTTTTGAAAACCAGAAAGGGTGAGGAACAGTGTATCCTAAGATGCTTTCAGCTCTGATTTTTTCAAGCTTTGGGAAGACTCATATATCTCCACAAGAACTGAGATCTGAAAAGCTTAACGGTTGTATCTAATGTGATTTTACTGGAAAACAAAATGAATGAGACGCCTGAATGTTAGACAGAGATTTTGTTATTCTTTGCCATTTTTCCTGATGATGTAGAAATTCTGACAATTCATTATTCGTACTAAATCCTTCAGTATGCCAGCCTAGTAGAATGCTGGTTTTTTGGTTTGTTTGTTTCTTTGTTTTTCCTCTTCTGTTGGGTTGGAGGATTTTTTTCACATTAATTGCAACCTTTAAATGCTGATACCACAAGTGGAGGCAAATTCCAAAAGCCCTTTTTGTATAATTAACATTTAGGGATTAGCTTGTGGTGGAGGTGCATTTCACAGTGTTTTATAGTTGTGTAAATTAGGCATAGTAAGGGAAGGCTCTAGACCATCGATGTCTTTGTTCTGATCCAACAATGACACTAGTGTTTAAGACAATAGCAGAGAGAAAAAAGGTTAATATTCAATTACCTAGTTTGCAACTTTTTGTTTAAAGTTACATGTTTGAGATTTATTTATCTTAATAGATTTAGTGCTTGCCCATTTTTATTGTTTATAATTTATTATACCATTAATTTAATGATTTCCTATTCATGAACACTTAAGTGGTCTCTAAGATTTTCTTATAACAAACATGGGTGCAATGAGCATTTTTGTAGAGGTCTTCTTTTCCAATTAATGCTAGAATTTCATGTTGACTTTGATATATGGATCTTATATCCTGAAACCTTGCTAAACTCTCTTTTTAATTCTAAATAATTTCCCTGTAAATTATCTTGGTGTTTCTATAAGAAAATTTTACTGTGTGAGATGAGGACATCTCATCATTTTCCAATTCTTATACCTCTTATTTCTTTTCCTTATCTTATTGCACTGTCTGGACCTTTGGTACAACATCAAATGGAATCAGAGAAAGAGGGCATTATCATCTTTTTTCTTCATTTGAATACTTCAAAAGCAACATTATTATATATGCTATTTGAAATTATTTTAGGTTTAGAAATTTTGTTTTACTATTGATGGCTCACTAAGCATTATGCTTTGAATAAATTTTGAGTTATGTTGGATGGCTTTTTGTATCTATTGAGATTTTTTTCCTTTGCATTTTAAATATGGTGTATTACATTAATGGATTTTTGGATTCTGGCGGAGTGGGACATTGTGGACATCCCCCAGCTCTTCAGGCTCCATAGGGACTTCACCATAGGGATCCTCAAGGCTGAATCCTTTTTCCCAAACATGGTGAACATGCTGGTGCTGGGGAAGCACCTGGGCATCCACAAGCCCTTTGGACCCATCATCAACAGCCGCTGCTGCCTGGAGGAGAAGGTGCACTCCCTGCTGGAGCCACTGGGCTTCCACTGCACCTTCATCAATGACTTCCATGCCTACCACCTTCATCACGGGGAGGTGCACTGTGGGACCAATGTGCTCAGGCAGCCCTTCTCATTCAAGTGATGGTACATGGTGCCCTGAGCCAGTCCCCCTTGGCAATCTCTCCCTTGGGAAGCTCCTGGCCAGAGGCTCTGGCCCCCTGCAGTGTGGCCTAGCAAGAGTTCTTGAGGATATTTTGGCTTCCCAGGAAGTGGCCACCACCCGGGCAATGACTTGCTTCCTTCCCCTGTGTCCCTTCTGAAGATCCTGAGATGGTCCTGGCATTACAAACTTAGTTCTGCTATGAGAAGCTGCAATAAAGTTTTATAATTACTTTAAAATGTTTTTAATTTAACTTGATTTATTATATATATATATAATGTACATACAAATATATACATACAAACTTTCAAGAAAAAAAAATATCCAATGTGATGAAAAGCAAGGACCTACAACCAATATTACCCTATCCAGCAAAGCTATCATTTAGAATGGAAGGGCAGATGAAGTGCTTTCCAGACAAGGTTAAGCTAAAAGAGTTCATCATCACCAAGCCATTATTATATGAAATGTCAAAGGGACTTACTTAAGAAAAAGAAGATCAACACTATGAACATTAAAATAACAAACTCACAACTATCAACAACTGAATCTAAAAAATAAAAACAAAATCCAACTAAGCAGACCAGAAATGGAACAGAATCATAGGTATGGGGATCATTTGGGGGGTTATTAGCCGGGAGGGGGGAGGAGGAGAAATGGGGAAATGGTGCAGGGACTAAGAAGCATAATTGGTTGGTACAAAATAGACAGGAAGAAGTTAAGAATAATATAGGAAAGGGTAAAGCCAAAGAAGTTATATGCATGACCCATGGACATGAACTAAGGGGGTGGCATTGCTGGAGGGAAGGGGGTTACTGGGCAGAGGGGAGCAAAGGGGAAAAAAATTGGAACTACTGTAACAACATAATCAATAAAATATACTTAAAGAAAGAGAAGGGGAATTAAAACTGAAAAACTTATATATAATCTTGATTGATGTACAAAAAAATAATAATAGGAATTATCTACTTTTTTTCTCCAAAGTGACTTTTCAAAAATATCAGATGCCTATACTTATATATAAGAATTTTTGGTACCGAGAATTAACCAATAGGATGAAGCCTTATTATGTGATATGACCAATAAAATGTAATTCTATTATATGACATATTTATGCTTCAAGAGAGGGCATTCACATTGGATTGTTATCATTGTGTAAGTTGTTGTCATTTATTTTTATTTGACAATGTAAAGGAAAAAGGGTTAGTGCCCTGACTAAATAGTCAGATATTGCATGTTTTAAAAATTCTTGTGGCACACCAGTTGAAAATTTAAAAAATTAAATTAAAAAAATTAAAGTATAAGCCTTTAACTTTCTACCTGATGGAGCTAAACTCCTCTCAAAGTACCATTTTTTTTTTTTAAACTCCTCATAGTATTGCCTAATGTGTGCTCTTGAATAAAATCAAGTTCTTCCACTTGGTTTGCTCAGCTTGCTGTCAAATCTGTCTCCAGGGATAATGACCTTCGTGAAATCATCAGTTTCCTGGGTAAAGCTGTTTCTCCGATGACAACCATTAATTCCCCCACTTTGGTTGTAGAGAGGGATCATAGCCTTTTATTAAGTCCAAAGCATTTTTCTAAGCATTGGAACTCCAAACATTCCTTTTTAAAAGGATGTTGTGGAGTTATTTTCATCTTACCTATTCTTTTCCCTCTCCATTATTTAGAAGTAAGGTGTGTGTTTTGTTTTGTTTTTTTAAAACTAATTCCACAATAAGGATTATCCTATCTTCCCTGCCAGAGCAATTGGTTCAAATAACCAAGGTCTAAAGCAATCAGAGCCTTGTTGTTTCCCTGACATAGGGATTGTTTCATAGGTAATCCAATGAGTTTAGCTAGGACCTTGGTTGATTAGTTATAGGCAAGACAATGGTCATTCTTCTGGATTTGAAAGTACCAAAATTTCTTACTTCTACTGGAAAGCCACAGCACGAAGCCAAGTGGCAAATGGAGAAATGCAGAGTGAAAAAAAAAATTGTGAAGAAATAGAACTGAAGTACGTACTGACTAAGCCACAACTGAGAGCACTCAACTGCTGAAGTTTTCAGTTATGTAAGCCAATAAGTACTCTGTAATGTTAAAATTCATTTATGTTCAGTTTTCTGCTACTTGTAAGAGAAAGCATACTAACTAATAAGTCTTCCTGAACCTGGAGGCTTTCATAACTCATACCCTGGATTCTGGTTGCTTTTAAAATAGCCCCCATTTCGATGATCTACTTCCACCAATGAATATCTATGGCTTGCTCCTGCTTAACCTTCATATGGTCAGAAGAAGTTCACCTTTAGCATTAAAACAGCTCATCTCACTGGGCTGTGTGGCTCCGTTGGTTGAAGCATTATCCGTAAACCAAAAGGTCATGGGCTCAATTCCCAGTCAGCCTAGGTTGTGGGTCTGGTCCCTGAATGATGAGGGTGCAGGAGGCAATCTAACAATGTTTCTTGCATCAATGTTTCTCTCCCTCTTTCTCCCTCCCTTCCTCTCTCTCTGAAATCAATAAGCGTGTCCTCAGATGAAGATATTTTTTAAAAATATGTCATATTTCCTATCCCAGGAATATCTTCTTCCTAGAATGATTGAAGGTGCAAACAGTACTTAGCCCAACTACAGTCACCACCCCCATTATACCTCATAATCCCAGACAAAGTAGATTTGAAAACAGACTTAGTGGGAAAACTAATGATATGCACAGCTAACACACAAATAGCTTTGCCCAGTTACAAAGTCATGCTTTTCCTACTATACCAAATTTGCCATCTAAGTAATGTGAACTTTATTTTTAAAATTTTTAACAGAAGGGTTGAGTTTATAAATTCTAAACAAAAAAAGAAACATATATTCTTTTCTAAATCTCGAACCCTGTCCAAATGACATAATTTACAATCCTTTTTTTTGCTTATTCATTATGTGTCTACTTAAAAAATTTATTGGATATATGTGCACATTCATATTTTATGGATAAAATAGAGTGATAACTGCCTTAATAGGAAAGATTGAACGCTGTAAAAGAAACATAACTTCTGACCAGTCTAGAAATGAAGTATAACCTGAGTTCAACCTTAAAGGGTACTTAAATGTGGCCATGTGACCATCTGGGGAGGAAGAAGAAAACTCCAAAATGAGAGAACACAGAGCAAAGCTACGGTGGTACAAAAATGTGGGGCTCATTTGGGAAATAGTAAGTAGTCTAGTTTGGTTGTGATGTGTGAAGGCAGGGACATTCAGGGACAATGCAGAGTGATAATTAGGTTAGAAAACAGACTGGGAGCAGATTCTGCTACCTCGATGCCCAGAGAAAGTATTAGTCCTGCGTTCAGCAGACAATGAGTGGTAACCTATGGAAAGTTGCTGGGCAGGGATGTGGCATGATTGCAACTTGCTCTTACGATGATTAGCTCGTGCTGGGGAAGTGTTTATATTGTATGGTTGAACATGATGCTCATCTACTTTACCTGGAGAATCAAATTAGGTGATGAGTAAATGTAAATTATGGAGAAATACAATGTGAGGAGGTAGATATAAAGCTGTGAGAAAAAAAAAAACCAGAAGAATCAGAAGGAAGGCTGCTTGTAAGACTTCCTGTCCTGCTGAAAATGTACATCTGGGGCAAGTCCCACTGAATAAAGGAACTGACTCCAATTTGAAGATATCTTATTAGGTAAACAGTCTTCTTTATTTTGTAACAGTCACTGTGACACAAATGACCAGTTAATTAATTCCAAACTTATAATCATGTTCTAAATTTTTCACCAAAAATTTAGGGGAAAGAAGACACACATAAACTTTTACACACATATTTGTGTACTCAACTCTGCTTGCCCTAATATTCTGGATTCCTCTATTACTGAGAATTCATCCTCAATAGGCAGCTTTTGAGAAGATACCATGTTGCAAAGACAAAGACAGCGCATCCTTATCAAAGCCTGTATCCCGACATTAGAGGGGAGAAGATGGTGGCGGAGTAGGTAGCAGTGTTGTCTGCTTTCTCCCATTGCGGAAGAACTTGCAGTACAAACATGGAGAGGAGTGAGTGTGGATTTCAGATAGCACAAACAGGGAAGTGAGTGTGGGAGTGGCGTGAAAGAGGGCAGAAAGCTTGGCCCGCGCTCTCAAAATGGAGTCACTGGGCATCCCATCCCTGTGCCTCTGCCGCATCGCACCCAAAAGGGGCAGCTGCAGACTGACCCATTAGCTGGGATCTGCTCAGAAACTACCCTTGCCATAGGCGCTAGGACCAGCAAAGTCCTGGATGGAATCATCAAGGAGGTTTTGCTGAAATAGCCAGAGGCGTGGGAAGACAGTGAACAGCACAGACTGTGAGAAACTGTATGAAATGAGTCTAGGTGGGGACCCCCTTGTCTGGCAACCCTGGGCTCCTTGTGTCCAGGGCGCGCACATCACAGCTCCACCAAACAAAAAAAACAGAACTGAGCCATGGAGAGGGGCCTATACAGGAAAGTTGTGGTGGAAACACAGACTTGGTAGGGACCCCAGACAGGCAAGCGTAAGCACAGGCGCACAATAAGGTAATGCCAGGCAGGAACGCACCCCAGTGCTACAGCTGGGAGGCAACACAGAGACTTTTTGGAGAAGGATCAGAGACAGGACCCAATGCTGGGCAGAGACTAGGGCTAGCACACTGGCTTGCCAGCAGAATAGTGTTGTTAGACAAGCCTGAGGGTTGCTGGAGGGTGCTGCAGGACAAATGGGGAGAACCCAACTCAGTGCAGCTCACAGCAGGGAGCGGCAGCAGGCCCACAAGTGAGAATATAGCAGCCCCAGAATCGAGCTAGATTCCATCACAGCCAGCCAGCCAGCAAAGATTTCAAAACCATGGAATTTTGACCAGGGGTGGATCCAGAAAAAGAAGAACAGCTCACAAAGGTTGTACTGGAGGAAAAAAAATCTTTCTTTAATCTGTTTCCTACCTTCTCTCCCTCCTATTCTTCTTCTTTAATTTTTGTTTGTTTGTTTGTTTTTGTTTTGTTTATCCTCCCTCTTGCACTAAATATATAGCATATAACTGTTATATAAACCTAATACTACACACTTCCACTTTCTCATTTCATTCTGCATTCTTCCCTCCCTTTTTCAACAAACAATGTAAATACAACTTACTGTCTCACATAGCATTGACCCTACTTGCTACTATCCTTATTCTACCATCTTCCCTCTCAAAAATCATCCCTCTATCAGTTAAAACAACTCATCAGTTTTTCATATAGTGTAATAGTCTTAACCTCTTTACATCTATATTAATACTGGCTCATTTGCTAATCATAGTGTAATTGTGGGTGGGGGATATTTTTGAGGGTGTGGGTTTCTTGCCTGGGTTGTGTGTTTATGTTTTAACAGCATCTCCGCGAAAGAACTCAAGACAAGGTGGGCAGAGTGACTCTCAATCAACTAGCCAGAGGGAAGGTTCCACCAAAGAGTAACTGAAATATAACCAGACAGCTTAAACAAATGACATAAAGGGCATCCCAAGAGCATCAAGCTCGAGATGAAAGAGATTGCACCACTGAATCCCCCAGGTCTCCTACATAGAATCTCATACCATGAAAGCAGGAAATCAAAGCAGATAAATCCAAGAAATAAAAACAAACAGCATAGGGAGACACAGAAACAACCTCCCAATGAAAGGAAAAGAGGAATCCCCAGAAAGAGAGATAGATGGAACAGACATAAGCCAATTATCAGACACGGGATTCAAAAGAATAGTTATAAGGAAACTCAATGAACTTGACAAACTCAGAGGAAACTACAACGAACTCCAGGAAACTACCAAGAACTCCAGGGAAGCTACAAGGAACTTATGGAGAACTAAACCAGCATAAAAAAAGGACATAGAAACTATCAATAAGAACCAGGAAGAAATGAAGAATACAATTTCTGGACTGAAGAACACAGTGGAATCAATCAAATTTAGGCTAAATGAAGCAGAGGATCGGATCAGTGAGTTAGAGGACAATGTAGAAAAAAATTCACAAATAAACAACAAAATGAAAAATAATTTCAAAAAAATAAAGAGGGTTTAAGAGAACTGCAGGACAACATGAGATGAAACAACATTAGAGTCATAAGTATACAAGAAGGAAAAGAAGAGCAAGGGGTAGAAAACCTGATTGAAAAAGTAATAACAGAAAATTTTCTTAACTTGAGGAGAGAAAAAGTCATACAAGTCCAGGAAGCAGAGAGGATCCCAATGAAGATGAACCCCAAAAGGCCCACTCCAAGGCACATCAAAATTAAAATGGCAACATTCAAAGACAAAGAGAGATTCCTAAAAGCAGCAAGAGAAAAACAGCAAATAAAACATAAGGGAGCTCTGATAAGGCTATCAACTGATTTCTCAACAGAAACACTATAAGCCAGAAGGGAAAGGCAAAAAATATTCCAAGCAATGAAAAACAAAGACCTACAACCAAGACTACTGTACCCAGCAAGGGTCTCCTTCAAACGGGAAGGTGAAATACGAGTTTTCCAGACAAAGGAAGACTAAAAGAATAAATCTCCACCAAACCAGCACTGCAAGATATGAAAAGGGAATGCTTTAAGAAAAAGAAAAAAAAGAGAGAGGGAGAGGAACACAGGTACAAAGGGAATTGAATAAATACCTGTCAATAATAACCTTAAATATAAATATTTAAATACTCCAATCAAAAGACATAGGGTACAAGAATGGACATGAAAACAAAACCCATATATGTGCTGTCTACAAGAGACACATCACAAAACAAAAGATTTACACAGACTGAAAGGGAAGGGATGGAAAAAAATATTCCAGGCAAGTGGACATGAAAAAAAAGCTGGGGTAGCAATACTTATATCAGACAAAACAGATTTAACAGCAAAGGCCATAAAAAGAGACAAAGAAGGGCATTTCATAATACTTAAGGGAACAATCCATCAAGAAGATATAACCCTGGTAAACATATATGCATCCAACATAGGGGCACCCAAATATATAAGAAAAATAATAGAAGACTACAAGAAGTATATCAACAGCAACACACTCCTAGTAGGGGATTTTAACACCGCATTATCAACGATAGAAAGATCATCAAAGCAAAGAAACATCAAAGATATTGAGGCATTGAACAACACACTAGATTAAATGGATCTAATGGACATATATTGAACATTTCACCCCAAAGAAGCAAAATATACATTCTTTTCAAATGCACATGGGATATTTTCAAAGATAGACCACATGGTAGGACACAAAACAAGTCTCAACAAATTCAAGAAAATTGAGATTATATCAAGCATCTTCTCAGATTGCAGTGCTTTGACACTAGAAATCAACCTCAAGGAAAAAACTCAAAGACATTGAAACTAATGGAGAATGAATAACACAATATTAAATAATGAATGGGTTAACAACGACATCAAGGAAGAAATCAAGTTTCTAGAAACAATTGATAATGAACACACAACAACCCAAAACCTATGGGATACAGAAAAAGCAGTCCTGAGAGGAAAGTTCATAGCAATACAGGCCTGCCTGAAAAAGATAGAAGTATCCCAAATAAAATATCTAACCCGACAGCTACAAGAACTAGAGGAAGAACAACAAAGCCCAGAGCGAGTAGAAGGAAGGGAATCATCAAGATCAGAGCAGAATTAAATGACATAGCAACTAAACAAACAATTCAAAAGATCTACAAGAGTAGGAGCTAATACTTTGAAAAGATAAACAAAATTGACAAGCCTTTAGCCAGGCTCACCAAGAAAAAAAAAGAGAGAGTACCCAAATAAATAAAATCAGAAATGAGAGAGGAGAAATCACAATCGATATCAAAGAAATACAAAGGATTCTAGAAATTACTACAAACAACTATATGGCAAGAAAAATCACAACCTAAATGAAATGGACAAATTTCTAGAAACATATAATATTCCAAAACTGAATCAAGAAGAAATAGAAAGCCTGAACAGACTGATAACAAAGAGTGAAATTGAAACAGTAATAAAAAAACTCCTGGCATGCAAAAGCCCTGGACTGGATGGCTTCACAGGTGAATTTTACAAAACATTTAGGGAGGAACTAATGCCTACCCTTCTCAAACTATTTCAAAAAGTCCAAAAAGGGGAAACACTCCCAAACTCTTTCTATGAAGCCAGTATTACCCTAATTCCAAAACCAGGTCAAGACACAACGAAGATATCACTGATGAACACAGATGCTGAAATCTTCAACAAAATATTGGCAAACAGGATCCAGCAACACATTAGAAAGATCATACACCACGATCAAGTGGGATTCATCCCAAGGATGCAAGGATGGGTTAATATTAGCAAATCAATAACTTTAATACACTACATAAACAAAATGAAAGACATAATCACATGATCATATCCACAGATGAAAAAGCATTTGATAAAGTACAACACCCATTTGTGATGAAAACTTTCAGCAAAATAGGAATAGAGGGAGCATACCTCAACATAATAAAGGCTATATATGGGAAACCTGAAGCCAACATCATACTCAATGGGAAAAAACTGAAAGCATTCCCTTTGAGATCAGGAACAAGACAAGGATGTCCACTCTCTCCACTCCTATTTAACGTAGTGTTGGAGGTTCTAGCCACAGCAATCAGACAAGAAAAAGAAATAAGATGCATCCAAATTGGAAAAGAGAAAGTAAAGCTGTAATTATTTGCAGGTGACATGATAGTGTACATAGAAAACCCTATAGACTCCACTAAAAAACTACTCAAAATAATAAGCGAATTTGGTAAAATAGCAGGGTACAGAGTCAATATTCAGAAATCATAGGCATTTCTGTACACCAACAATAAAATGTCAGAGATATAAACCAAAAAAAAAAAAAAAAATCCCACTTACTATAGCAACAAGAAAAATAAAGTACCTAGGAGTAAACTTAACCAAAGAGATAAAAGACCTGTACTCGGAAAACTACATATCTCTTTAGAAAGAAAATAAGAAAGATGTAAATAAATGGAAGCAAATTCCAGGTTCATGGATGGAAAGAATCAACATCATTAAAATGTCCATACTACCCAAAGCAACTTACAGATTCAACGCAATCCCTATTAAAATTCTGGTGACATATTTCACAGACCTAGAATACTTCAAAAATTTGTATGTAACCAAAAAAGACCCCGAATAGCGACAGCAATCTTAAGACAGAAAAGCACAATAGGAGAAATCACAATCAAACTATATTACAAATCCACTGTGATCAAAACAGCCTGGTACTGGCATAAAAACAGACATACAGATCAATGGAACAGAATAGAGAGCCCAGAAATAAACCCAGGTCTATATGGTCAACTCATATTCAAAAAAGGGAAAAGGAACATTAAATGGAGTGAGAGAGCCTCTTCAACAAATGGTGCTGGGAGAACTGGACAGGACATGCAAAAAAATGCAACTAGACTACCAGCTTACACCACATACCAGAATAAACTCACGATGCATCAAAGACTTAAATATAAGCCATGAGACCATAAAGGTGCTAGAGAAAAACATAGGCAGGAAAATTTCAGATATACCACATATCAATATTTTCACTGATACATCTCCTAAGTCAAGGGAAATAAAAAAAAAGAATAAAAAAATGGGACTACATCAAACTGAAGAGTTTCTGCTCAGCTAAAGAAAACATCAGCAAGATGAAAAGGAAACCAACCATATGGGAAAACATATTTGCCAATGATACCTCAGACAAGAGATTGATCTCTAAAATATATAAAGAACTTACACATCTCAACATCAAGAAGACAAACAGCCCAATTAAAAAACGGGCAAGGGACCTGAACAAACACTTCTCCAAGAAGGATACACAGAGTGTCCACAGACATATGAAAGAATGCTCAACATCACTAGCCATCAGAAAGATGCAAATAAAAACCACAATGAGATACCACCTCATGCCATTCAGAATGGCCATCATCAACAAATCAACAAACAACATGTGCTGGCAAGGATGTGGAGAAAAGGGAACCCTGGTGCACAGCTGGTGGGAATGCAGACTGGTGCAGCCACTGTGGAAAATAGTATGGATTTTCCTCAAAAAACTAAAAATGGAACTGCCTTTTGAACCAGCGATTCCACTGCTAGGACTATACCTGAAGAATCCTGAAACCCCAATTTAAAAGAACCTATGCACCGCTATGTTCATAGCAGCGCTGTTTACAATAGCCAAGTGCTGGAAACAGCCTAAGTTCCCATCTGTAGATAAGTGGATTAAAAACAATGGTACATTTACACAATGGAATACTATGCAGCAGAAAGAAAGAGGGAGTTCCTGCCATTTGCAACAACATGGATGGAACTAGAGAGAATTATGCTTAGTGAAATAAGCCAAGCAATGAAAGAAAAATACCTTATGATATCACCTAATATGGGAGACTAATGAACAAACAAATGAACACAATTGAACAAGGGACACAAAAAGTTATCGGGGGAGGGGAGATGAGAGAAGGGGTAAATAGGGGAAGCGTCTAGTAAAGGAACTAGTATAAATAACCCATGGACATGGACAACGGTGTGGGAAATAACTGTGAGAGAAGGGGTGGGCTGGATGGGAGGGGAGAAATGGGGGGGAAATGGAACAACTGAAATAGAAAAACAATAAAATTAAATTTTTAAAAAAAGTTCACATTAAGTAGGAAAAAAAAAGCCTGTTTCCCTTGCCTTTCCTTCATCTCTTTTCCAACTTTGCATGTTAACAAGGGGTGAGGGGGGCTGAGTAAGCAAAATCTCTTGGTAGTAGCATTTATTGTTTTTTATGACAATACATATATATTAATTATCCTTGACATTCAATAAATAGAATATACCAATCTAATAGCAAAATATGTTTTCTACTAAACTTTATGTTAAAATTCTAAGGTGACTATGTAGTACTATTAATTCTCAACTGTAAATTAAATAGTAAAAGCTCAGAGGCTACCAAAGCATAATTTTGTTAATACCCCACTTTTTCTTATGACCAAGAGTAGCCCAAGTAAAGACGTTCTAATGAATTTTATTCTCACATTGCTTCTTATTTAACTTACACCCAATAAATAACATGTTTTATATTGCATGTCTTCATAGAAGATAAACGATAACAGAGAAAGTTTAATGCTTCAGCAAAATTGATAGTCATCCACTTAAGAGAACACTCCAGACATAAATCACAGAATCCCATAATAACACTGAAAATGATTATATTCTCAAATATGATGTTTCAAAATAATATCATAAAAGTGCCCCAAAATGCTTTTTATGCACAAGGGTTCGAAAAAAAAACTTATGAATGTGAATTTTCACTTGTGAAACTGCCTCTATAGAGTTTCTTTGATGAGGTTCAACTTAAGAAAAATCAATCAGCACAAAGCATTAGAAACATTTACAATGTTATGAATATAGAACAGAGGAGGATACCACAAAGGGTGATGAATAAATCTTAGTTGTTAAATCCATTCTTTATCTTATGTAAAATTCTGTATGCATTGGACACCTTTCCAGCAGATGACTATGTATTTTCTATTAATTCAAGGTCTTCCCAACTTCACCAACACACCCTACGTACACAACTTGTTGTTGTTTTTTCAACTTATTTGTACTAATCAAGGTGTGATTAAGTACACTTGGGGATTAGAAATGCTATTCCAGAAATGCATGATTCAGCAATTGGCAGGTTTCCTAAATATTAACATTGATGTCAAATACAGACACTAAAAATTAGAAACCTGGCAACATAGTCACCTGTAGGGGGTATAGTGCCACAGATGAGAGAGGAATGAGTATTTTTCTCTGGTGTACAGGAATGTTATGAGAATTATATAGAATTTTCATATGGGGTATCCATTTTCTTTTTATTGTAAATAGACTGTAGTCCTACATCTGTGTGATGGAAAGAACATTGAAACAGAGGTATGAATAACTGTATCTTAATATTTCCACTAGTGGCATTAAATAATTTTTCAGCAGGAATGGGCCTCTGAGATTATGCAAGCCAAAATTCTAACTTTATGAATTATGAATTTTAAGACCCTATAGCATTTAATTGACTTGTCCAAAGTCTCCAAGCCAAAGTGACAGAGCTGAGATTCTGACCCAAACACCTCCAGACTACATGACCTTCTTGTGGCCCTGTGCTGATAGGGTGCAGCCTCTCCTTGAATTTCCTTGCCAGTAAAATGTGTACAATAAATTTGAGCAGTGGTTTTCACAAGGGCTGGTTAGAAATGGGCATAACATGATGAAAAGTAGTTAAGGCTGGAGGCCTCACTGGAGTTCAGTGTGAGATTTATTTGAAAAAATTTCATGATAAAAATTTGAAAACCAATTATCAATGATCTACTTCTAAGTTCTATAAATGCAAAATCATCTGCTACACAAATTTTTTAAAAAATTTACTCATAATTCAAGCATTTTATAGCTGTTAAAATTACTATAGTTTTTATTTGCTTCTGCTTTTTAAGATTGTAAAATAAGAAATTTAGAAGGTATTGTTGTAGACATATTTCCAACATAAAAAAATATTGAGAACCATCACATCTTGAATGCTCACTAAGTTCCTGACATTGTTTCATGAACTTTGCACATATTATTTCATTTAGTCCTTATAATATCCCCATGAAGTGAGGGTTCTAATTTTAAGCCCATTTAAAAAATAAAGAAATTAAAGAGTAAATATATTAAGCAATTTATTCTATATCACATAGCTAAGCAAATGGCACATTCAGGCTGAACATTCTAACTTGGAAAAGGGGTCTTTTCGGGTACAATTAAATTTGGTCACATTCATGGATTCCAGGTGTGCATGTAATCTGGGCACTATCATTCAACCCACCACACCACATTTCATTAATTTTAGAGGGGCGTTGTTTTTAGGAGATGATGTTAGCCATGTTTTTTCTTGAAAGATTTTTCTCATTCTTAGGTTTCCAGTTCTCAATGACTTTGTGTGTGTGTGTGCAAAAAGAAGTGTCTTCTTAAGGTTGATTTTCTATTTTATACTATTATAAGGTTTTAGTTCATTTTAATGTGCTTCCATGTGTTATCTTACCCCTGCAGCACATTTTAAATCATGAATCCAAGTGATACATGCACCTTTAGACTCTATTGTGTCATCATATAACAGTCTGTTAAAGCCCATTACAAAGCTTAGAATGTATATTATATCCTTTCTTTGTTGAAAGGAGGTCATAGTAGTTTTCAAAACAGGTATGAATGACTTAGCAGATTGAAAGAACTCAATGCCATGTCATGTCTTTTCAGTTTTTCCATTATGCCTTAGCAGATTGAAAGTACTCAATGTCATGTCTTCAGTTTTTCCATTTAAACTAGTTCTATCTTGACTTGCTAGATTCACAGAGATATTTATTTTCAGGTTTCTGAATTCAGAATATAGAGAGTTTAATCAGTGCAAACAATGACTTTTCCTTCCATTTGCTACATAGAGAAAATGAGACTCTGATCCATCCTCAGTCTTTGGCTTATGCTTTTTCTTTCTTCTTTTGATGTCTGTTGCAGCTACAAGGCTTCAACACAGAAAATCCATGCAACATAGTCTGATGTTCTTATTGGTCCAGTTATCTGTACCAGCTTCAACCATACATAGGCCTCAGGTACCAAAATTATAATTATTTAATTCATACTTATATGCCCAACATTGTCTTCAAAGTTATCTGCAATGCCAGGGTACTTGATATGAAAATGATGACAATCCTTATTTTTCTAGAGTAAACTTTCTCCAGCATATGTCTTGAAACTGGTGCGGTGTCCAGGTGACCATTTATGATTCATTTCTCTCATCATGAATTCCTCATCAGTGGATAGCAGCCAGGAACAATTCAGTCTTTCATAAAGAATCTAATATGATTGGACCTCAAAAAATAAGAGGTTAGGTTCTTAATGTCATTCTTCCCAGGAAAATATCTATGGAAGTGTAATTACTTCCTCCCTAGTGACTGCTTGTGCATACCAAGGGATGTTGGATTTGGAGAATTTATGTAGCCTTAACATAAGTACTTTTATTTTTAATTAATTATTTATTTGCTTTTAAAAATAAACTTTATGTTTTAAAACACTTTTAGGTTTATAGAAAAATCAGAAAAAAAGAACACAGAGGTCACATGTATCCCCTCCTCTCCATCCATAGTCTCCCCTATTATTGTCTTGCATTAACATGTGGTACCTTCGTTATAATTCATGAATCAAGATCATTACATTATTAATAACCAAAACACAGTTTACATTAGGTTCATTCTTTGTGCAGTAGAGTTCTCTGGGTTTTAATATATGTATATCATGAATTCACCATTACAAGTGCCACACAGATAGTCTCATTGCTCTAAAATTACACTATGCACCACCCACTCACCCCTCTTCCCTCCATCCCTCCCCAGCCCCTGGCAACCACTGATCTTTTTAATATCTCTATAGTTTTGCCATTTATAGAAGGTCATGTAGTTGGAATAATATAGTATTTAGCTCTTTAAGAATGAATTCTTTCACACCATATTCATTTAGGATACCTCTGTGTCCTTTGTGGCTTAGTAACTCACTTATTTTTATCATCAGTTATATTCCACTGAATAGAATGGTGTGGTATCTGTTCAGATATTTTGCACATTTTTTATCAGATTGTTTCTTTTGTTATTGCTGAGTTGTAACAGTTCTTTGGATATTTTGAAAGCAATTCCTTTATCAGATATATCTTTTGCAAATATTTTTCCTCATTCTGTGGCTTGCTTTTTTATTCTTGTAACAGAGTTTTCATTTTATGAAATCCAACCTCATTTTTTTCTTTCATTGATTGAACTACTGGGTGTTATGTGTAAGAAGTTATCATTAAATCCAAGGTCACTTACATTTTTTACCCTGCTGTTTTCTATGAGTTTTAGAGTTTTGTGTTTTATTGTTAGGCCTAGGATCCATTTTGAGTCAATTTTTATGAAAGGTAGAAGGTCTATTGTTGTATGTGTGTGGATGTTCAGCTATTCCAACATTATTTGTTGAAAAGACTATCCTTTCTCCATTGCATTAGCTTTGATCATTTGTCAAAGATCAGTTGACTATATTAGTATTGGTCTATTTGGGGTTCTCTATTCTGTTCTATTGATTTGTCTGTTCTTTCACTAATATCATACTGTTTTTTGATTAATCTAGTTTTATAATAAATTTTGAGATTGGGTCATATCAGTACTCTTTTTTTTTCTTTTCATTATTGTGCTGGCTATTGTGGGTCTTTTAACATTCCATATAAACTTTATAGGCAAGTTGTTGATATATGCAGAAGAACTTGTTGGATTTTTTGTTGGAATTTCATTGATAAAGTTGGAAAGAATTGAAATCTTAACAATATTGGGTCTTCCTATCCATGGACATTGAATATCTCTATCTATTTAGTTCTTCATTGATTTCTTTACATCAGGATTTTATAGGTTTTCTCATACAGATATTGTATATACTTTGTTACATTTATACCTGAGTATTTCTCTTTTCTGATGCTAATATAAAGGGTGGTTTTTAATTTCAAATGCCAATTGTTCAAAAGCAATTGTCTTTTGTGTATTAAACTTGTATCCCTCAATCTTGCTATAATTGATTTTAGGTCTGGGAGTTCTTTTGTTGATTCGTTTGCATTTTGTAGGAAACAGTGATGTCATCTGTAAACAAAAACCATTTTATTTCATTTGTATATATTTTATTTCCTTTTTTTGTATTCCTGGATTAGCAAGGAGTGGTAAGAGGGTATATCATTAACTTGCTCTTCAGATAAAGAGACTTTAAAGTATTAAAGAATTTTTTAAAAAGGAGAGAGAGTATCAGATTTAAATTTCGGAAAGATAATACAAATGCCAGTGAAGAAGACAGGTGTATACTGGAGGTAATGAGATCAACCAGGCTGAAGGCTGTGGAAGTTGTCCCATTGATATTTGATGGCCACCTGAACTAAGAGTACAGCAGTGGAAGTCAATAGAATGAATGATTTATGCAGGTGTTATGGGGATATATTAATCTATAGGATTTGATGATAAATTATATGAAAGAATGAAGGTGTCAAGGATGATTCCAGACATTCAAGATCAAATGACTGGACAAATGCAAATGCTGCTACCTAAGAAACAAAATGCAGAAGAAGGAACATGATAAAAGTGATGATAATTAACTCTCTACTGTGCATGATGTGCCACAGTACATCTGGGTAGAGATTTATAATTCATATTTGAATGAAATGGTTCCAAAGTTCATGGGAGCTATCTATGCAAAGACAGAAGTTGATCTCTGAGGGCCTTTAGAATAGAGATAAAAATATTAGAAATTGTATGAGCTAATTATAACCTCTTAGTCATTAGATATTAAATTTTATAACTTAAAACAAAGGACAGTCCTTCACGAATGTGTTAGACTGAGGCATTCCTAGAAAGTGTTTGGCCTTCTCTAGCAGTCTTTAAATTTTGACCAGCCTCAAGTCTGATCATGAAGAGTTACGTAACTCAATCATATTTGTCATGTTTAGGCAAAATAACTTTTTTAAGATAAAATAATGTATAACATCCAAAACCTGTTCATATTGAAAATTTTTAAAGTGCCTGATGTTTGATTAATAACAAATTTCCAAAGAAACAAATATCTAAGAAAAAGACTTCTTAGCCTATTTGAAAAAAATTATGGGCTCTCATTAACTTATGTTGCTGATTTACAATTCATATGTCATTTATCATATATCATTACAACTCATATTTTTATTTATATGAAAAACTACTAGGTGCAAGGTACGGTGCTGAGCATTCTGTGAGATACAAGGATGAATTAAACATAAACTGTCCTTGACAAACTTATAGACTAGTGTGGGGAAATAAGATACAAACTTAGGTAAGTATACAAGGAGTACAGAGTTAAGAATCACAGACAATTTTAAAATGAAATTAAGAAAGTAATTCCACTTACAATAGCATCAGAGACACATAAAATACTTAGAAGTAAATTTTATAAAAGAAAATCAAATCTTACAGTCTGAAAACCACAAAACATTGTTGAAAGAAATTATAGAATATCTAAAAAATGAAAAAGCATACCATATTCATGGATTATAAGCATCATTATGTGTTGTGAAAAAAACAATACCCTACATATTGATATACAGATGCAATAAAATCTCTATCAGAATCCTAAATTACTTCCTAGAAATTGATGAGCTGATTCTAAAATTTATATGGAATTGAAAGCAACCTGAAATAGCCAAAACAATTAATATATATATTAGAAGACTCCAGAAATAAACTCATACATTTATGGTCAAAAGATGTCAGGACTGTTTAATGGAGTAAAGAACAGTTTTTTCTTCTCCAAGTATGGCTTATTTGTTTTTCTATAAGACAATTATTTTTGAATAAATTTCACTCCAGTCCTTGATAATATATGTTCATTGAAGACCATTTAATATTATTATTATTATTATTATTTGTAAGAATTGGGAACAAAGCATTGTACAAAGTAGGGGATTGATGAATATTTATGAAAGGAGGAAAACAAGACAAGTGATCGATGAAGAAAAAGAAGAAAAGAAGACATAACGTTTTCCATGTCTCAAAAAATCTGAGCACTCTGAGGGACCCCAGAGGTAATTCAATTTCCACATTTTATTGGAGATCGAAGAGTCTAAAGAGGTTAAATGAGGTATCCAAGATCACAGTACTTGCTAAGAACAAAGCTAGTAACAAATTCAACTTCTTATCTTGCACTCAGTGTCCCTCACATTGCACTGCAATGCGGGTTCACTGAAAGGCAATCTAATTGAGGGTCAGTGAAAAAACAGTTTTCCATGATACAGAAGTTGCTTTATATATCCTTAAAATGGATGTTTATCATGGATTCTAAAATAAAATGTGTAACAAAAATAATAGCTAAATGAATTTATGGTTAAATTTTTTTCTATTTTATTACTGTGGTTGAGCTAACTACTGAAAAAATGAATACACAAACTCATATCAGCTAATACCTACAAAATGTAATATATGGCTTTGCAGAGCTGAGGCAATATAATTTAGGTTTCAGACTAAAATCAGGGGACTATTCTAATTTTTTTCTTTGACTTCATAAATTCTTTCCAAATAAGGGAAATTATCCAGGGGGGGCCCCCCAGATCACCAAAAGTCCTCAAAAATAGGAATCTCTGGGGATGGAGCCCAGCAACTTGTGTCTTAACAAGCTTTTCAGTTTATTCTGAAGTAGCCCCCAAATTGTGAATCACTACTTTGGTTTACAGCCATCAACAATTTTCACCTAAATTAGTGAAGTTGTTTTCCACTGTCTTGCTTTCCATCCTATCCTACAGATTATCTACAGGGTTGCCAGAAATAAAAAAGCTGAAGATAAAAATATGATGGCATTATTTTATTCATTCATCAAATACTTATTCAGAGTTTTAGTCCTTTCCAGTACAGCGATGACAATGATATCTGCTTTATGGCTCTTATATTGAGTGTCTTCCTCCCACCTACCCCCCCCCCCCACACACAAATTACTCAGTGACTTCTTGGTGCTTAGGGAAAAGTCCAGAATACTCTGTATGGTGGGTGTAGCACTGAGTGGTCCAGGCTCCCTCTGAGGGTTCAGTTTTCATCTTGTATCCTGCAATCCAACCACAGCACGCCCAGTGGTTTTCTATTTACATTCTTTTGCAAGGTGATCCATCCTCTCCCTGGGTGAGCCCCCTAACCCTATTTTACTGCTTTTGGTAACACCTACGTGTATTTTAAGATTCAAAAATTATGTGTGACCAAAATTTATGTAAGAAGAAACAGATGATCTGAATTGGCCTATGTCTATTAAATAAATAGAATAAAAATTACTAACCTTTTAAAACAGAAAGCACCAGGCCCTGATGGGTTCACTGGTGAAGTCTACGAAACATTTAAAGAAAAAATTAGACTAAATCTCTACAATTTCTTTTAGAGCATGAAAGTAGAGGTAATAGGAGAATGACAAGGGATATTGACAGCTATAAGGGAGAAGATTACCTTTAAGCTTGTCACCACCCTCTCCATGATCCATTCTACTGACTTGGCCATGCTTAAAAGTGTCTGGAATTATGTGGTTAAATTATAGTGCAGAAGCATGATATCACCAGAGAGTTTTGCATTGCATTTAAATTCTAAAGCTTTTGAACAATAGAATCCCTTTAAAAATGTAGCCAATCCATAGGATAAATATCAATAATTGACTTAAGGTAAATGATGGGACCCATGAGAGCCAAAGCAATCTTGGGGACAGGGGGAACATTGGAGGACACACACTTCCAATCCCCAAACTAATTACTGAGCTACAATGACCAACATTATGTGTGACTGATATTAAGAAAGACATAGAGACAATGGAATGGAATTGAAAGTCCAGAAATAAGTCCATACATCTGGATTGAATAGATGCTTAATAAAAGTGGCAAGATCATTCAATGGGGAAAACAGTCTTTACACCAGAAGGTACACGAACAGCTAAAAAAAGAATAAAGGAGGACCTCCACCTCACACTATATACAAATATTAACTAAAACTGGATCAAAGACCTAAATGTGAACTTAAACTACAAATCTCTTAGAAAAATATAGGTGTAAATCTTTGTGACATTGGATATACTGTATACCAAAAGCATGACCAACAATAATAAATAAATGAATAAACAAACAAACAAATAACTAAATAAGACTGCATCAAAATACAAAACTTTTGTGCTTCAAGGGACACTATAAAGAAAGTGAAAAGACTACCCACAGGAAAGGAGAGAATATTTACAAATTGCAAATCTGATGAAGGTCTAGTATCCAGAGTATATAAAAAATTCTCACAATTGAACAATAAAAACACAGCACAATTTAAAAGTGAGCAGAGGATCTGAAGAGATGATTGTTTAAAGAACATACAATAATAATGGTCAATAATGAAAAGATGCTTGATCATTAGTTATTAGAAAAATGCAAACCAAGAGGCCTGGCTAGATGACTCATTTTGACAGAGCATCACCCTGTACACACCAAAAAGTTGTGGGTTTGGTTTCTGGTTAGGGCACATACATAGGTTGTGGGTCCAATCCCTAGTCAGGGCAAGTATGGAAGGCAACAGATTGATATTTCTCTCTCATATCAATGTCTGTCTCTCTGTCTCTCTCTCTCTCTGTCCGCCCCCCTTTTCCTTTCTTGCCCCCTCTCTCTAAAATCAATAAAAACAAATCCTTGGGTGAGGATTTTAAAAACTGAAATACTACTTTCTACACACCAGGATGACTAGAGTAAAAAGTCAGACAACAAACTGGTGATGATGTGGAGAAACTGCAACCCTCATACACTGCTGGTGGGGATGTAAAATGGTGCAGCCTCATTGGAAACAGTTTGGCTTTTCCTCAAAAGTTAAACAGAGTTACCATATGACAAATCAATTTCATTTGTAGGTATATATCCTAGAGAATTGCACAAAAACTTGTTCACCAACGTTCTAAGCAGTACCACTCATAATGGAAACAACTCAAACATTCATCGACTGATGAATAGCTAAACAAAATGTAGTATATTCAAAGAAGAGAATGTTATTGATCTATAAGAAGAAAAGAAGTACTGATTCATGCTATAATATGGTTAATCTTGAAAAAATTACACTAAATGAAAGAAGCCCAACACAAAAACTACATATTGTATGGTTCCATTTATATGAAATGCCTGAAAAAGACAGCTCTGTAGTGACAGAAAGTGGATTAGTGCCTGCCAGCATCTGGTGTTGGGGAACAGAAAGTCACTACTAGTGATTTTCATCAGTCTCAGGTGATGAAAATGTTCTGGAATTAGATAGTGGTGATGATTGCACAACTTGTGAATATATGAAAAGCCACTAACTTGCACACTTTAAAAAGTAAATTGTAAATTGAATTTTATCTCAATGCAAAATAATAAAAATATAAAATGAATGGATGTATAAGACAATGCCACAATCAAAGAAATGTAAATCAAAACAAAAGGTTATTTTATCAGAAATAAGAATACTCAATGCTGACAAGAATTCTTACTACTGTAAGAACTATAAATTGATCAGTACTTTCTGGAAAATAATTTGGTTACATGTATTAAGAAACTTAAAAATGCTAAACCTAGTTAACTTAGTGATCCCAATTCTAGGAATCTAAATTCCATATTTGGCAGATCATATGAAATGAGCACCTTTATCATTTATTATGAGCCTCCCTCCTCTGGACCCTACTTGGACTCTATGTAATAGTTTTTCATCATGTTTATTTTCTTACTTCGACAACTAAATTCCACCTTATTGATCTTATCTAAATGACTTTAGCAGTATTCAAAACACCTGCTTATCTCCCCAACTCATTTCCCTACAGGTCATCCAGTCTGGTCACCATCTTAAAGTTCCTCATACCTTCTGATGTCAGTTATCATCATAACTCCCTAATCCATGTTCTCCCTCAAAAATAGGCAATGGGGGGAGGGTATTAACTGCTTTGCCTCATAAAGGCATTTTCTAGAACCAGAATGCTTTTATTTGAATTCCAGCTTTGCCACTTGCCACCTATGTTATCTGGGTCTCAGTACCTTTATTACATAAAGTTGTAAGAATTATAAAATTAATACATGGAAACTACTCAGAGCAGCACTGGCAGATAGAAAAATCTATTATTATTGTCGTCATCACAACCTCATAGAGATATTGTGAAGCTCAATAAGTAATATGTATGAAACTTTTATAATGTACTATTATCATTTTGTATTATAGTGACATGTGTCTCCATCACCCCATATATTATAGAAGAACAAGGACTACCATTTATCTTAATGGCCCACCTTGCACATAGCAGATGCTCAAAAATTTGTATTTTAAAGAAATGTTACGTTCATGATTGAATCACCATTGACTTTTAGTTATGTTTAGAATAAAGTCTAAATACCATTACATCAAGACTACTTCAATCTTGCTGTATAACACATAGGTCCACTCATATCTTCTGCTATGTCCATGGTGTTCCAAGTGGAGTCCACACTGGACAGTCCACTGCAACAGGAAAGGACATTTTAAAAATTCTATCATAATTTAGTTTTTATATCATCTTGGTAAATTTTCATTTTTGTATGTATTATTAGTAATATACATGAAAATACTATGAAAACGATATATGCTAATAAATGTTGAATGTATAATTGAAGTACTGGCTCAAAAAATTTTTACTAAAGGGGTGTACTGTCTAAAATGTCTGGAGATTAGCACGCCACTCCACAATGTGATCTGTCTCCTAGCACCGAGCTGACCTTATTCACTTACTTCTAGAACACACTCTATGTCTTTCCAAATCTGGCTCACAACCAGTCTTTCCATTTGCACAGACAGAATGGCAGCCACTCCTTTTCAAGTTGCAACTTGAATTCTTCACCCCGAGACCTAACCAGCACCAAAGGTAAGCTCCTAAAAAGAAGTGTCTATACCTGGTCCATCTTTGCCTTATCCCCAGCCTTCCATCACCCAACATGTCAAAGCATTTTCCATAATAACAGATGCCAAATAAATGTCTGCTGAGTGAATAAACTAACACAGAGGCAGGAGAAGGTGTGGGTTACCAACGCGGTTCAGATCCTTCTAACACTTACAGACTGTGTAGCCTGAGCCTCAGATTCATCCTCTGTGAAATGAAGCTAGAAGAGTACCTGTCTGTTAAGGACATTGAGAGGGTTAAATCAGTTATCACTTGGAACATAAATAACAAGCACTTCTAATTATCATTATTATTACTGTCTCCCTGAGATTTAAACACAGTCATGTCGGAAAAGCATCTGGTACATGCTGAGTGATTGACTCAATCTTCTCTACCAGTCATGCTAATAAGAATAATTTCTGACTTTCTCTCTTTCCCTCAAATGCATGATCTCATATTTACAGCTTTCCCGAGATTATCACAGCACTGTTCACTTGAATTGATTACTTCACTTATTTTTCCCTGTCTTGTGAATTAATCTCCTTAAAACCAGTAGTCGTGCTCTGTGCTCTGCTTTGTTTAATAGTACCATTGTTGCTGCTGTGCATTTTAATGCGATTAACTCCTCTGTATTTCCGGGGCAGGGATGATGGGGGCGGGGAAGCTGTGAATCTGGTGACTAAACTCTCCTTTGGAATTGTCAATAGGATTTTAATTAATTTATTTATTTTTCAGTTTCACATAAGTATTGCAGAACTAATACTAGTTGATTCCCCGCCCAGATAATATTTAAATTAAAAAAACATTATCTTGACTTAGAAAGATTAATTTAGTAGCATGATTTAGTCCAGAAAATGTCAAAAATTCATGAACTATAAAATGAAAAATAGGATAGTCACTTTGGAAGACAGTTTGGCAGTTTTATTCAAAGCTCAACATGGTCTTCCCATGTAATCCAGTAATCACTCTCTTAGGTATTTATCCAAGTGAGCTGAAAACTCACTTTGCATGTCCATACAAAATCCTGCACACAAATGTTTATAGAAGCTTTATTAATAAGTGCCAAAAATTAGGAGCAACCAAGATATGTCCTGCTACCAGTGAATAGAGAAACAAACCAAGGTATAATCATTCAATGGTATTTTATTCAGTAATAAAAAGAGATGAGATATCAAGCCCAATAATTAATGGGAAACCTTAACTTCACAATACTAAGTGGAAGAATCTAGTCTAAAAAAAGGTATACCGCAATACTCCAACTATATGACATACCAGAAAGGCAAATCTAGAGATACCACAACAGGTCAGTAGTTGCCATGGGTTCAAGGGGAGGGCAGGAGGGATAAATCAGTAAGCACAGGGGAGTTTTAAGGGCAGTGAAACCATTCTGTATGACACTGTATTGGTGGACACATGACACTATGTATTTGTCAAAGCCTACAGAACTGTACAACACAAAGAGTGAAACCTAATGCCAATTATAAACTTTAATTAATAATAATGTATCAAGAGTAGTTCATCAATTGTAACAAATGTGCAAGATGTTAGTAATAGAGGAAATTGTGCAGAAGGAGAGTGAATATCTGGGAGTTCTTTACATTCTGCTCAACTTTTTCATAAACCTGTAACTGCTCTAAAAATAAAACATATTATTAAAAATAGTTTATAGTAAATAGAAAACTTAACTCACAGCAAATTATATATGCATATGTATGAAACACATACATAATATATATGCATGTACATATATATATTCAGATAAAATACATATCTCTTTTCACGATAATTTAAAATGTTATATTCTGTTATTTTCCCTCTCTTGATATAATGTTTCTACAGAGACTAGCTGTTAATGTGAGGTGAGGAAATGCACAGAGTTATGCTAAATTATGCTTACAAGAAATTTGATAATTAGGGGTAGTAGGGTGTGGGATTCTGAAAGTCTAGGAAAAAATTTTTTTAAAGGATATAATGATATCAACTATGAAAATACACAGTAGCTCAATGAATTTTATTCTTTATTTATTTCACTTTCAAGAATTATAAATGGAATAAAAAAGAAATTTTAAAAAAGAATTATAAATGGATACTAGAATATAAAACTACGTAGTGACAGTATCTGTAAAATTTTCCCAATGAGTTAAAGAGTGAGAAAAGCAAAAGAAGTACATACCAAGTCATTGAGGCTGACCATTATAACATGCTGATATTCTTCACCATTTTTACCTTCAATCTCACAATCAGATGATGCTACTGGCAACAGAACAAGGATCAGGGAAGGAATTCCAAAGATATACCTAAAAGAAACTAAAGTCAACAGCAAGTAAGAATAAACTAAATGTTATAAGGCATATTATCTAATTTGATAGTAGTGTTTCAATGGGCCTGACCATGTATTTCTAATATTGTAAACAATTATTAGTAACTCTAAAATTCAATATTAGATAACAACCAAAGTAAGAATTTTAGTGTTTTGGTTTCTTTCACTTTTTAATTAAGAAATTACTCTGAGAAAATGCAGAACAGGGTGGATGCCAGTAGAGTCTCTTTGCTTCTGGGTAACATTCTAGGGTATAAATATAATTCACCTAATTTTGACTTATGTTGAACACCCCTACAAGAAAAGACATCCACAGGTAAATAGGTAAACTAATGACAGGCAAAAAAGGTATGAATTTTTGAAGTTTTATGATCTATGGCATGCGATTGTATATGTATGTAAAACTTGATGGTTGTCCAAGTGCATGCTTTGCAGGTTCCTCTCTATGGCACTACTCTGTGATCATGTCTGTGTGTATATATATATATAGTATTTAGCCTTCTCAGAACTGTGACATTTATATTTTGAGGCTCCTTATCTTTTCAGTATCTCCTTTTTCTAATTACCCTGAGACTCATATTCTCTTCAAACCCTGCTGTTTAGCTTCTTGATATGTTAGAAAAACCCAGTAAATAAGTTCACACCCTGTTAACTAATGATTTCATCTGTTTTTTATAAGCCTTCCTAATTATGGGCAATTGTCTAATCAAAAGGAATGAACTCATAAATGGTATCGTTTGGAACAGTAATAATACATGGAAAAGAAAGCCTAAAATCTAGTTATATTGGAATTTAATTCTTCATAAACCTGGCAGAGTATCTTCTCTGCATATTTCTGTAAACTCTTGAATTATGTTGACAACATATTTTCTATGAATTCCCCAAATGAACTTTAAGTGTACTTGTTGAGTGCAAGACATTTCACATGTGCACCTTCTCTGATTAAGATTACAAACAATACTCCTTAGACCCAAAGGTACTAATATTATGACAATGATAAAGACTGCTAAATATATCACAAGGTTCCCAATAACACTGTCATCTATGGTATCATCATATGTCATATAAAAATCGGTAGTTCTCCCCAATAACTTATGTGCTATTAATTACCCATATTTTACAAATAGAGAAGGTAGGGTGGGTAGCAGGTATGGGAATAAACATCAATTATACATGAATCACATTCTCATATGTCACTGACACTTGGAAAGGCAAGAGAAACAAAACGAGACATGGAATCTACTTATTGCTCTGCATAAAATATCTGTATACATGACAAGCAATAATTCACTTAGGAGACTAATAATGATGAAGACACTAGTTACTTTTAATTGAATACCTACCATGTACCAAGCACTGCTAAGTATCGTATACATATTAGTTCTGCAAGTTAATCTTTTTCTGAAACATGGATAGTAGGTTCCAGGTCTGGAGCTTGCTGCCTCACCAGGATTTGATCAGAAATGGCCATCATCTTTTGATAAGATGTTATCACATTGGTCTTTTGAATGCAAACCACTTTCATGCAATATTACACAGCTCTGCCTCTCTCTTCTATTACTGTTCCTTCATCCTGAGGATTCTCAAATGTAAACTACTAATGATTTATCATGTCCTAACTTTGTAACCAGATTTGTATGGATTGTAAAGAAACAAGCTTTTCTCTGTCACCTTACAAGTGTCCTCATGGTGTACTTTGGGAGGAGTAGATGATAAAGGAAAAGTTATATGGCACATAACTTGAAATGAGCTTTAAGGGAAATACAATAAAGTAATCAAATGCTAGAATGAAATAGAGGCATTTTTACTATTATACATAAATATTATTTCAAAGGATATTTTATGCTTTACTAAAGGAGGTTGTTTTATTATCTATATAGTGCACTAGCTATTGTGCCCTGGTTCACCTCAACTTTTAGTAATCTGTGCTTCCAAATTCACATTAGCCTGTTTATTCATTGAAAGGCATTTTATCAATGCTTTTGAATGATGACTTGGTGGAAAATTCAGTCTGTGTGTGTGTGTGTGTGTGTGGTTTCAAATTCTAAAACATAATTTGACTTGTCAGTAAGAAGTGCCCTTTTTGCCATTATTGTTAAATAAGTTAATCCCAGACAGAATAGGACAATGTGGAGCACCGAGGGTAGCAGAGTGTAGATGAGATTTGTGTTTTAGTATGATGATGGGTTGTGGTCTGAATGAATAACAGAACATCTTTTAAGCTTCACTTTCCTGATTTGTAAAATGAAAACTTGAAACTAAATGATCCCTTCATGTCCTTTCCAATTCTCAAGCATTTTAATTCTCATAATCTACTTCGCCATCCACAACATACAGTAACTTTAAATTTGAAATAGCTCATGGACAATGTTGTAAACACACCCAGCTTTGTACCTACATCTCATAGATTCCCAGCTCTCTTGCTAATGACTTGCACTTTGGTCTGTAATTGAAATATTTTCTCCACACCACATAGGGTAACATTAGTATTGCCTGGTTTGAGCTTGCTTTAACATAGTCATAATGGAAAAAGGACTCTTGTTTTGTTTCAAATTATATGTAGATACCCACACTTCCCCCAGCCCTAACCTTATCATTAGGTTACAAAAAAGACAAACCATAAAGAATAATGCAAGGCAAGCTTGGGCTTGTGGAATTTTCTTTAGATTTCCTGAAGGAATTGAAAGTGAAGAATTTGTTTTCAATAGGGAATTTGGTTAAAACAAAATGGCTGTCTAAAAAATTCTTGATGGTTTTTAATTTAAGCCAAATAATACATTCAATCCTCAGCTACTTAAATTATGGGGTCAAAGTGAACATAAATAAATTAGTTTCTACAATCAATCAAATCCAACTTTCATTGTCCTTTAAGACCAATAAGTGTTAATTGATTGTCCATGACAAACATTACATAGACCTATTTTCAATGGGAATTTTTTTTTCAAATGGTAAAAAGACATTCAGGATGGATTAGAAAACATCTGAATGATAAGACTTGGCTTTAATATGATAAATGGGCACAAGAAAATGAGTGAATAAAGAAAATATTAATGAAGAGTATAAAACAGTCATATGTTGTATGAAAATCAGCTTTTTAAGGTTACAAAAATGAATATGATGATGCTCACATAAAGAAATCTTATAAACGCCATAAGCATATTCATACTAGACTGTAATTCTATCCTCAAATACCATGATAAATACTAAGGACATTTCTGAAGCCATCATATGACATTGCATCTAATATTTCATAACCATTTAATGAGCTAAGGGGCTGCCAATTATTAACATTTTTGCAAATGGAAAATCTGGAACCCAAATAAAATTTTTTTCAATATATAATGTAGTTCAAATTTAGGTTTATCAGGTTGAAGAATCTAGAAACTCAGCTTTTAGCCACCAGCCTACCCTGCTTCCAAACAAACAAATGAACAAACAGTGTGCGGTGCAGTCAAAGGTAATATACAACAATGTACCACCTTGCTCCAAATGAACTTCACTACAGTACTTACTGGCCAAGTCCTGAAACACTGTCATCATACACTCTCATCTCAGGAAAAAAAGACACCACTGTCTGCTGTAATTACACTAGGCTATGTGTCAGAGGTGAAACCAGAAAAAAACTCTCACATGTGTTAAGACATGTAAGTTAGTCCTATGAAATGGTCTTTTCCATTTTTGTTTAAGATATTTAAACATTGATGTGGTGCTGTGTGTAATATTCCTTTATCCATGTTCAAAATTTCTAATATTTCCCAGCTCTCTGTTTTTATTAACATTCCACTTTTCGGTCCTTAACTATAATTAGGTTATCTAAACTAGATAGCACAGTTGAGGACCATATAGTACGTCCTCAGTAATTTCAACACCCCCCCCAAAAAAATAGCAAAGAAAAGGATAAAGCGTAAGCCTATCCTTAAGCTTCTAGTGAAATCAATTGAAACAAAATGCAGAAAGCCACTTACTATAACCATTATTCCAAGTTTAGAATTCTAATATTTCTTGCTGATAATAATTTATGGTACACAATTAATATAGATATATTTCAGAAAATAAAGCCACCTTGTTCATAATGCACAGCCTTGGTTTCCTTTTCTTGTTTGACCTTTCACTTCAGGCAGAGGTGAGGTGAGGCAAGGATAAGATAGAACTAGAAACGATCCAGAAAAAGTAATTGCAGGAGACCCGTAAGACTGAAAGGAAAACAAGAATACACCTAATATCTAATTCTCCATAAACTTTTGGAGAATGCCTATTTTAAATCGTTTTCCATAATTGTCTTCTATACTCTAACCCGTGCCCCTTTATATTTTTACTAATCTGGTAATTCTGGACTATGCCAGTTCTTGATTCTTTAATACCTGTGAGATGAGAAAGGGCTCTTCTGAGCCCAGGGTAGAACCAGGAAAGCCCACAGACCAAGCATCAAATGGACAAACAAGCTGCACCATATTCCAGCACTCTCCCCTCCCCCGCTCCTTTTGCTTGAGGAAGTATTTACTGTAAAAGATTCCAATTTCCCTCAGCAGATCCTCTCCCCTTACATCTTTTTGCCCCATTTCTTCTTCAAGTTAAGTTTGTGGGCTCTACTCTGGCCACATGGCTGCCAACGGAACCCAGCTCGAACCCTCTTCCCTAGTCCATTTCAAGTCCGTACCCCGCACAATTAAAATAGGAAGAAACAGAAACCTGAAACTGGCCTCTCCGGTGCCAGCCCGAGGACTTGGTTCCTGGCAAAAGGCACACGATACAGCCCTTGTCGGAAACTCCCAGCCAGGCAGAGGGAAGAGAACGGGGTTTTCCAGAGACCTATCCCCTTAGGGTTTAAAAGCACGTCCCGTGGGAGCCGCGCTTTCACTTCTCCAGGGAGTTGGGAGCTGTAGAAGCCCAGGTGCTCCCCGACGCCGGGCGCCCGTGAGTAGTAATCTGGAGCGGCCAGGGACGAGAGCAGGATGGCTGGGGGAGAAAAACGGAGGGCAGCGTGGTTGAGAACGACAGACAGAGTCCCCGTGTCTCTCGGAGACCCGGCTGTCCCGGCTGAGCGGCGCGGAGGCTGCGGCTCTCGGTCCCGGCACTGAAAGCCGGCGTCGGGGACGGATTCTCGCAGCCTGCCAGGCGCAGCTGACCCAGGTGTCAATGGCTTTGGGCCAGAGGACTCCGGCGCAGCTGCCTGCTGCTTGTGAGAGAGCCAGTGCTCTCTGCAGGTCCAAAGTGCAAGGCCGGGCTGTTCCCGGACGCGCCTGGGCGCGAGGCCCCGCCGCGCGCCCGGGAGCCCCCAGAGTGCCGGGAGCGCGAACTTGTGCGCCAGGAGCGGAGCGCTTACCATGGAACATGGTCTGCGGGAGGCGGGCGTGGTCATGATGACCGCAGCTGCAGGAGGAGCGGGCTCTCACAGCCCATGGTCACTGCCAGCACCATGGTGTGCGCGAAGGTGCCGGGAGTCGGGTCGGGAGGCAGTCTCTGTGGCTGGTTCCTCTGCCCCACGCCGCGCCCGCTGCTTCATCCATCCTGGGGAGGCGGGGAGGGGGGGCGGGGAGCGGCACACGCCACGGCCCGGCTGGGCGCTCTGCCTTTCCTAGAACTTCCGTAGGATCCGCCGCAGTGTACTTTCAGTTTCTACTTGACACTGGGTCTGCAGGTTCGAGCTTTGGGTTCATAAACCGGCGCCTTCAGTGGCCCCCCTCTCTCGCGCACCTGTGTACTTCTCTAGCGCTTCTTGTGCACCTGGGCCAGGACTAGAGGAGAACGCCGCAGAAGTACCGGGGTGGGGGTGGGGGTGGGGATTCTGAATCAAATCGGTTCGAGGCAAGACTTTCTAAATGACCTCTAGACGCCTTAGCAGAGTTAGGTCGCTGGAATGGGCAAACATTGGTTGCCACTGTGTAAGAGAAGCAACAAAAGTATAGGGCGAAAGCAAGCGAATGCCAGGGAGGGGACATGGCAGCTCTTGCCACAGGTGTGGTAGTCTTGTATAAAAAGAAAGTAGAAAGAATTGAGAAGGTCATGCCCTTGGCTCCTCCAGCCCCTCTCATTAGTCTCTCCACTCTTTGTAGATACACCTGCCCAGGTGAGACCTTAGGAAAAAATCCTCCTGTGGGTCCACCTATGCTGGTAAGTGGTATCACTGGACATGGAAATCAAAGCCTAAGATTGGTGGAGGAAATGGAACCTGACTATCATAGTTAAATAACTGATTCTCATATTTATCTTAATTGACTAAGAAATCATATTATCTGTTTTCACTGTGTATTACTAAGTAGTCAAATTTTTTTTCAGGCCTGAATTATTTGGATATGTCATGATTTACTTTGGTTTCTGATAGTCTGCAGCTCTGCTTAAATGTAGGTGGTAGTGTAAAGTAATAACAGTGGTAACAACGGCTGTTATGTATCTCTCATTTGTTCTGTGCTAGTATTATGCTAAGTAAGCATTTTGCATATGTGGTCTAATGCAACATTTTCTGTGAGGTAGACAGTTTTCTTATCTGTACTTCACAGATGTGGTAACTGAGACTTCCTTAAGTAACTTAGCAGAGTTTACTTAGCTAGTTGGTAAGAGAACTTGGACACAGACCTGCTCCACTCTGGCTCCAGAGTCTATGCGTGGAACCCTGTGTTAGAAATTCTTATGAATAATGTAGAAACTGATGTCAGGATGGGGACAGGATCATGAGGGTGATGGGTCCTATAGGTGCATCTTTGCCCTAGTGTAAGGACCTCAGTAAAGGTTTCTGGGGGTTGTGATTTCTGAATGGAGACCCCAGTAGGAGTTCACCTGGGGATAGGAGCATTCCAGATTCTGTCTGGTGTGAAGGAAGAGAGAAAGAGGGGATGGAGAAAGAGAATAGCAATGAGACAGAGAGTGAGAGAGAATTGCTCAGGCCTGAAACTTGGATCCCTGCTTTTATCTGTTACTCTCATATCCCACATCCAACCCACAGTCGAGTGCCTGTCAGCTCTATCTCTAAAACATCCCAATCCAGCCTGTCCATTCTGAGAATTGCCTGTGGGCCAACCATTAACACCCTGCAGTCCAGAATGGCCAGCTTTCACTCTTGCCTGTGACCCCATTCTCCTAACAGCAGCCAAGCTACTTCCCATTGCCCCAAGCCTGAGGCCCTGGGTGATCTGGGCCCTGCTGCCCCTCTGACCCACTGTGGCTCCAGCCACACTGTCTTGCTTCTCCCCTGCCACAGCCAAATTTCCTTCAACTAAGTACAGTATTGAGACTCAGATATTCAGACAGGACTGCTTAGGCACAGAGTGAGACAACAACAGAGTGAGAAGGCATGAATGGGAACATGTCTCAGAAAGAAAGGATGTGAGGGCAGAGGGAAACAGGGAAAAAGGAGAGGAAAATGCAAATAAGAGCAGGAGAGAGCATGGTGGGCAAAGTAGGGCACTTCCTTGTGGCTGGAGCCTATAGTGGAGGTAAACATGGAGACATAGGTGGCTGCAGTGACTTTTAAAAGGAAATTCAGTACCTAAACACCCTTAGGTCAGTTATTTATTATCCCTGACAGCAGTATTGAGGTATAGAAAATGCCCTTCCCCCTTTTTTTTCACTTTTTAGGGACAGATAAGAGCATCTATCAATATCTTCCTCAAATCTGTCTTCTTTTTTCATGCAATTATCATAAAACCTGGCACAATAAGGGCTTGTCCATAAAGTGAATGTTGGGGAAGCATGAGGGGAAAATATTCAGAGCTCCAGGAAAGATGTAAATTCTTTATTCTGACTCCAAATGTAAAAAAATCACTCTTCAGAACATATTCTTAAAGTATTGAAATTTTTGTTATATGAAAGTTGGCACATTCTCACCACATCGTTATTATTTTTTTATTATAAAAAAAGTCCAAAATGAAGTCTTAAATGAATGGTTGATATTTTGATAAACTGAATATTATTTTTTATAAGACAGGTGGACAAGGACAAAATGTAAATTTTTATATGCTGATGTTTTGTTATTAGAGAAACAGAGTGGTTACTATTATGTTTACTAATAGCCTCAAAGAATTGTGCAGAAAAGTCAAGATGGAAATAATGCGCAAAGTTTATAAATTACAATAATAAATGTTGAGAAGGAATACAACATTCTAAGAATTATTAATACAATATAATAGAAAAAGTTGAAATAAGACAATATAAAAGTCAACTTAAAGAGAGTATCGTTAAAGTTTAATATGTGTCTTTTTAATATTCTAGAGTCTTTGATCAAAAGTCAGTTATTGGTAATCTGAAAATATTTTCTTAATTATCTGAACTATTTTTACCTAACTATAACTAGTTTTGATAGTCTGAGATCTGAATGCTAGCTATTGCTCTGTCTACAGATATTTTCTGAAGTTCCTGGGACTTAATTTCTAGGTATAATAGTCAACATATTTTGAACACACACACACACAAACATTTGACTTTTTTATGGGCATGTGTTCTGTGTAGTACCACAAGGGCCTGTGCTTAGAAGGGCTCCATGCTTGATTTAATGCTCTGCTGTCACTATCTTGAAATTCTTAATTATTTTTGGACAAGAGCACTCTCGATTTTACTTTGTACTGGGACTTGCAAATTATGTAACTGCTTATGTACGCACATGTATGAAGCTACACATTGTGGATAGCAATGCAAACCTGATGGTGAAATTAGAAGTTAAATGTGTAATTTCAAAGATAAAAGAATATTATAAAAAAGAAAGGACAAGATTTATTGATATTTCAAACCAAGAATTTAAGGTAATCTCATTTTAAAAATTAGTGAAACTAGGGTTCAAAAACGGTGCATTTACCTGTCCAGGGAAAAAAGAGCTATAATGGATAACCCATAATTTAAACAGATATCTTTGTTTTTCAGACCTGAGCATGAGAATTAATTTTAAATTTTATCACATAACTATTGAATATCTATTTACATGATCATGTTTTTTCTTGTTCCACTTCTAAATAAACCACAAATTTATCTTAAAGCTAAATTTAAGTTGCTAATATTTAATTTAGAATTTTGTAATTACATTCTTAATTGGTATATGTTTGTTCCTCATATTATATTTAACTGAGCTTGGGCTGTTTTTGTTAGATTTTTTTAGCTTCCTAAAGAGATTTGTAAATTCTCTTGTGTTTTTTGTTTGTTTGTTTGTTTTAAACTGTTGCTGTTTAAGCATTATATAAACTATCTGCTCCTGGATGGCTGACCATAGTTCAACAATAAAACATGCTTAATTTAGTACAATGAAGCCCAAGGATACAATGAGACTCAGTTTTGAGCATTATAAGAATGAAAATAAAAAGGTTTCTTTTGAAGGTTGAATCAAAACCACATCAAAATATCAAAAGCCCTGCTAGAAATGTGTATATCAGTATACTGGTGATTGCTTGAGCTATGAAAATGAATGAAATTACCCAACCTACAACAACAAAATAAGAGGAAGGAGACAGAGAACTAAGGCTGGGAAGAAGCTTGAGATATGAACAGTAAAGGTAGATGGAGAAAAAGGTGCCCACCAAAAAAGTAATGAACAGTGGGCAGCAAAGTGGGAAAGTCAGAAGTTGGTGACCCAGAAAGCAAAGAAAATAAAATTTCAAGTTAGGTTAAGTAGTCAGTATTTCCAAATGCCACAAAGAGATTGAACAAGTGAAGACTGAAAAGTGTGTCTACTGACTTTGGTGTAGGAGAGCTTGTCTATGGTCCTTATGACAACAGTTTGAGAAAAGCAATGTAGATAGAAGCAATATTCCAGTTTGTGGGGTGTAAGAAAAGATGCAGATAAAGTGATAGACAACTCTTTAAAGATATCTGGTAAATATAAAAGGGCTTGGGTAATTTTCTGAAAGGTAAGCCCAGTATAATGGAGGTTTCCATTTTCATGTATGTGAGGTACTAGAGTATATTTATATATTAATTGATAAAATCAGGTTCTTCTGAAGAAGTAGAAAAGGATGGGACCCAGAAACCCAAGAGGACTTATTTTTTCTTATGCTTCCTTTATTTCTCATTCCTCTTTCATTTAGGTCCTTAAATTCTCTAAATAATAGGCACCAACAATAATCAGGTGCCTAATTTATGTTCCTTATTGAAATGTTCCCTTTAATGCTCCCATGTCTACTTCTGGATTGAATATTTGCTAGTTGAAGAGAAAAATATGTTCATTTTTTTTTTTTTTTGATTTTCATTGCATTCTTTAACAAAATTTTTTTTTCTTATTTTTATTTTTATTTTATTTTTTGGTTTTTCAATTACAGTTGTCCCATTTTCCCCCCATTTCTCTCCCCACCCAGCCCACGACTTCTCCCACAATCATATCACTCCCCGTTGTCCATGTCCATGAGTCATTTATACACGTTCTTTGACTAAACCCTTCCCTTACTTATGCCCCTTCTCTCCCTCCCCACTCCCCCCTATTGACTGCTATTCTGCTCTTTGTTCTATTTAGTTCGTTTGTTTGTGTTGTTCTTTAGTTTCCTGTATTAGGTGATATCATATGGTATTTTTCTTTCCTTTCCTGGCTTATTTCACTAAGCATAATTCTCTCTAGTTCCATCCATGGTGTTGCAAATGGCAGGAGTTCCTTCTTTCTTTCTGCTACATAGTATTCCATTGTGTAAATGTACCACTGTTTTTTGATCCACTCACCTACAGATGGGCACTTAGGCTGTTTTCAGCACTTAGCTATTGTAAACAGTGCTGCTATGAACATAGGGGTGCATAAGTTCTTTTGAATTAGTGTTTTAGGATTTTTCAGGTATAGTCCTAGCAGTGGAATCGCTGGTTCAAAAGGCAGTTCCATTTTTAGTTTTTTGAGGTAATTCCATACTGTTCTCCATAGTGGCTGCACCAGTCTGCATTCCCACCAACAGTGCAGTAGGGTTCCTGTTTCTCCACATCATCGCCAGCACTTGTTGTTTGTTGATTTGCTGATGATGACCATTCTGACTGGTGTAAAATGGTATCTCATTGTGGTTTTTATTTGCATCTCCCTAATGGCTAATGATGTTGCGCGCATTTTTTCATGTGTCTATGACCTTCTCTATGTCCTCTTCAGAGAAGTGTTTGTTCAGGTCCTTTGCCCATTTTTTAATTGGGTTGTTTGTATTCTTGATGTTGAGTCGTATAACCTCTTTATATATTTTGGAGATCAGTCCCCTGTCTGTGATGTCATTGGCAAATATGTTTTCCCATATGGCTGGTTTCCTTTTCATCTTGCTGATGTTTTCTATCGCTGAGCAGAAAATCTTTAGTTTGATGTAGTCCCATTTATTTTTTTCTTTATTTCTCTTGCCTTAGGAGACATGTCCGTGAAGATATTGTTACATGAGATATCTGAAATTTTCCTGCCTATGTTTTCCTCTAGGACTTTTATGGTGTCACGGCTTACATTTAAGTCTTTGATCCATCTTGAGTTTATTCTCATGTGTGGTGTAAGTTGGTGGTCTAGTTTCATTTTTTGCATGTCCCTGTCCAGTTCTCCCAGCACCATTTGTGAAAGAGGCTCTTCACACTCCATTTTATGTTCCTTCCTCCTTCATCAAATATTAGTTGACCATAGAGGCCAGGGTTTATTTCTGGGCTCTCTATTCTGTTCCACTGATCTCTATGTCTGTTCTTATGCCAGTACCAGACTGTTTTGATCACAGTGGCTTTGTAGTATTGTTTGATATCTGGTGTTGTGATTCCTCCAGCTGTGTTCTTCTGTCTCAAGATTGCTTTTGCTATTCGGGGTCTTTTTTGGTTCCATATGAATTTATGGAGTATTTGTTCTAGGTCTGTGAAATATGTCATTGGTATTTTAACAGGGATTGCATTGAATCTGTAAATTGCTTTGGGTAGTATGGCCATTTTGATGATGTTGATTTTTCCCATCCAAGAACATGGTATTTGCTTCCATTTATTTGTATCTTCCTTAATTTCTTTCTTCAGTGTTATGTAATTTTCAGAGTACAGGTCTTTTGTCTCTTTGGTTAAGTTTACTCCTAGGTACTTTATTTTTCTTGTTACTATAGTTAGTGGTATTTACTTTTTTGTCTCTGTCTCTGATATTTTATTGTTGGTGTAAGAAAATGCCTTAGATTTCTGTATATTTATTTTGTACCCTGCTGTTTTGTCAAATTCACTTATTATATCGAGTAGTCTTTTAGTGGAGTTTATAGGGTTTTCTATGTATGCTATCATGTCACCTGCATATAATGATAGTTTTAGTTCTTCTTTCCCTATTTGGATGCCTTTTTTTTTTTTCTGTCTGATTGCTGTGGCTAGGACTTCCAATACTATGTTGAATAGGAGTGGAGAGAGTGGACACCCTTGTCTTGTTCCTGATTTCAGGGGGAATGCTTTCAGTTTTTGTCCATTGAGTATGATGATGACTTCAGGCTTCTCATATATAGCCTTAATTATGTTAAGGTATGCTCCCCCTATTCCCGTTTTGCTGAGTGTTTTCATCATAAATGGGTGTTGTACTTTATCAAATGCTTTTTCTGCATCTATTGATATGATCATGTGGTATTTGTCTTTCATTTTGTTTAGGTGATGTATTATATTTAATAAATTGCAAATATTAAACCATCCTTGCATCCCTGGGATGAATCCCACTTGATCGTGGTGTATGATCTTTTTGATGTATTGCTGGATCCTGTTTGCCAATATTTTATTGAGGATTTTAGCATCTATGTTCATCAGTGATATTGGCCTGTAATTTTCTTTCTTTGTTGTGTCTTAACCTAGTTTTGGGATAAGGTAATACTGGCTTCATAGAAAGAGTTTGGGATTTTTCTCTCTTTTGGGGTTTTTTGGAATAGTTGAAGAGGGTAGGAGTTAGTTCTTCCCTAAATGTTTTGTAAAATTTGCCTGTGAAGCCATCCAGTCTAGGGCTTTTGTGTGCAGGGAGATTTTTGATTACTGTTTCAATTTCCTTCTTTGTTATTGGTCTGTTGAGACTTTCTAGTTCTTCTTGATTCAGTTCTGGAAGGTTATGTTTCTAGAAATTTGTCCATTTCTTCTAGGTTGTCAAATTTCTTGCCATACAATTGTTTGTAGTAATCTCTTACTATCGTTTGTATTTCTGCGGTATCAGTCATGATTTCTCCTTTTCCATTTCTTATTTTGTTTATTTGGTTATTCTCTCTTTTTTTCTTTATGAGCCTGGCTAGAGGCTTGTTGATTTTGTTTATTTTTTTCGAAGAACCAGCTCCTAGTTTCGTTGATCTTTTTCATTGTTTGTTTAGTCTCTATGTCATTTAATTCTGCTCTGATCGTCATGATTTCCTTCTCTCTACTTGCCGTAGACTTTTTTTGTTGTTGTTGTTCTAGTTCTTGTAGCTTTAAGGTTAGATTTTTTATTTGACATTCTTCTCTTCTTTTCAGATATGCCTGTGTTGCTATGAACTTCCCTCTTAGGACTGCTTTTGCTTGTGTCCCATAGATTTTGGGCTGTTGTGTGTTCATTGTCATTAGTTTCTAGAAATTTCTTGTTTTGTTCTTTGATGTCATTGTTAACCCATTCATTATTTAGTAGGATGTTATTCATTCTCCATGAGTTTGGGTTTCTTTGATTTTTTTCTCTGAGTTTGATTTTTAGTTTCAAGGCATTGTGGTCTGAAAAGATGCTTGATATGATTTCAATTTTCTTGAATTTCTTGAGGCTTGTTTTGTGTCCTATCATGTGGTCTGTCTTTGAAAATGTCCCATGTACATTTGAAAAGAATGTATATTTTGCTTCTGTGGGTTGAAAAGTTCTATATATGTTAGTGTGTTGTTCAGTGCCTGCTGTTTCTTTCTTCGATGATTTGTCTATTGTTGATAATGGAGTATTGAAGTCCTCTACTGTGAGTGTGTTGTTGTTAATATCCTTCTTATGGTTTTCTAGTATTTGCTTTATGTATTTGGGTGGTCCTATGTTGGGTGCATATATGTTTATCAGTGTTATATCTTCCTGATGGATTGTTCCTTTAAGTATTCTGAAATGTCCTTCTTTGTCTCTTTTTATTGCCCTTGCTTTGAAATCCATTTTGTCTGATATGAGGACTGCTACCCCAGCTCTTTTTTCAGGTCTGTTTGCTTGGAATATTTTTTTATATTCCTTTACTTTCAGTCTATGTAAATATTTTGTTTTGAGGTATGTTTCTGGTAGACAGCAAATATGTGGGTCCTGTTTTCTTATCCATTCCGTTACTGTATGTCTTTTAATTGGAGCATTTAATCCATTTACATTTAAGGTTATTATTGGCGTGTATTTATTTATTTCCCTTTGTACCTGTGGTCCTCTCCTCTTTTTTTTTTTTTTTTTCTTCTTTTTTTCTTCGAACATTCACTTTAGCATCTCTTGCAATGTTGGTTTGGTGGAGATGTATTCTTTTAGTCCTCCTTTGTCTGAGAAACTCCTTATTTCACCTTCCATTTTGAATGAGAGCCTCGCTGGGTAGAGTATTCTTGGTTGTAGGCCTTTGTTTTTCATTGCTTCAAAGATTTTTGACTATTCCCTTCTGGCTTGTAGTGTTTCTGATGAGAAATCGGTCGCTAGCCTTATCGGAGCTCCCTTGTATGTTACTTGCTGTTTTTCTCTTTCTGCTTTTAGGATTCTCTCTTTGTCTTGGAATGTTGCCATTTTAATTATGATGTGCCTTGGAGTGGGTATTTTTGGGGTTCCTCTTCATTGGCACTCTCTGTGCTTCCTGAACTTGTATAACTTTTTCTCTCATCAGGTTGGGAAAATTTTCTGTCACTATTTCTCCTATCAGTTTTTCTATTCCTTGTTCTTCTGATCCCTTTTTAATTCCAATGATTCTGTTATTTTTTTATGCTATCTTGTAAGTCCCTTACTTCTTCTTTGTACTTTTTCAATCTTTTTTCATTTTGCTGTATTGTCTGGGAATTTTTCTCTATATTATCTTCTAACTCTCTAATCCAATCCTCTGCTTCGTTTAGCCTGCTTTTGACTGATTCTACTGTGTTTTTCAGTTCAGAGATTGAATTCTTCATTTCTTCCTGGTTCTTGTAAATAGTTTCTATGTCTTTTTTTTATGCTGCTGTAGTTCTCTGCAAGTTCCCTGTAATTTTCTTGGAGCTGTTGGTAACTTCCTTGGAGGTTGTCATAGTTGTTTTTAAGGTTGTCGTGTATATTGAGCTTCTTTACCACCATTGTTTTGAAATCCGTGCCTGACATTTGGGCTATGTCTATTTCATCTACCTCTCTTTCTGGGGATTCCTGTTTTCTTTTCATTGAGAGGTTATTTTGGCGTCTTACCATGTTGAATTCTTCTTGTTTGTTTTTGTTTTTTGGGTTTGTCTGCTTTGACTTCCCACCTTTTTGGTATGAGATTCTTTATAGGAGATCTGGGGTTTTCAGTGGTGCAGTCTCTTTGGTCTCCTGAGCCTGATGTTCTTGGATTACCCTTTATGTCATTTGTTTATGCTGTCTGGTTATATTTCAGATCCTCTTTGGTAGGATCTTTTTTCTGGCTCGTTGATTGAGAGTCACTCTATCTACTTTGTCTTGACTTCTTTTGTGTAGATGCTGTTAAAAACATAAACACACAGCCCAGGCAGGAGACCCACACCCTCAAAAATATCCCCCTCCCTCTATCCCGCTATCGTCAGACAATGAGCCAGTATTAATATAAATGTAGAGAGATTAGAGCTTTTATACTATAGGAAGAACAGATAAGAGTTGTTTTTAGGGAGGAAAATTATGATTTTTGAGAAAGGGGGTGATAGATTAATAATAGTTGAGACTATACAAGGCAGTAGGTAATATTTATATTGTATGTTAATAACAATAGAAGAAAAGAAGGGAAGAATGCAGAATATAGTAAGAAAGTGGGATTGTATAATATTGGATTCATATAGTAGTTATATTCTATTTATTTAGTGTGAAAGGATAGCTAAACTAGACACACAAACAAATAAACAAGAATTAAAGAGAAAGGATGAGAGGGAGAGATTGTATGAAACAGATAAGAGATATAGTTTTGTTTTGTTTTTTCCTCCCTTTAAGGAAGAGGGAAAAAGAAGAAAAAAAGGAGTGTTTTTACTCAGTTCAGCCTTTGTGTGTCGTCTTCTTTTTCTGCGTCCACAGCTGGTCTAATGAGGCGGGTCAGAGGTTTCTGTTCCTTGCAGCAGTGGTGTGTGCCCTCAGTGACCTGCACAGTGCGTTCCTTTGGCACCTGTTGGAGCTGGTGGAGGTGCTTTTGTGCCCGTGCCCCTGTGCATGCAAGGCAGCCCAAGAGCTTGCCTCAGGCCTGCTGAGCTGGGTTCCGGGAGTTGGTCTCTCGCGTCTTAGGGCGGGGCCCTGGACACTTGTGCACAGTGGAAGTGAGCGTCTGTGAGTTGTTGCTGCCTGCTATTCCCACGCCGCAGCCGCCCGTCGTTCCGGCACCTGCCTGGACGGGCACGAGCAGAGCCTGAGCAAGTGGTCTGCGCTCTGGCCTGGCGCCCACTGGAGCTATGCATGTTCTTCTGTGTGTCCAGTGGGCCCTCCCTGCACCCATTGGGGCACTGATCTTATGTCTGTTGGGGTGTGTCCGAGGGGCACCTGGACTGGCGGCCCCATGCACCTGGGCCAATGAATGAGGGCACTTCCCTATGCGTACCCTAGCGACCCAAGGGGAGGGTTGGGGAGTGGATGAGCTCACCTCTGCGCCTGTGCTCCTCAAGACTGTTCTACTACCCCCAAACTTTCCACCCCTCTCTGCAGTCCACAAGAGAAAAATATAAAGGAGAATTATGTTCTCACTTGCACAGCAGTACGCTGTCTCCTGTCCTTCAGCGCCAATGCCACCTGGTTGAGTCCTGTCTCTGCCAGTAGGCAGAGATCCGCTGTCCTCCCGACTCCTCTCTGGGGAAGCCTGTGGTCACCAAAAAGCCTTTGTGTACTTCCAGCCACAGCTCAGGCAGCCACCCCAGTCAGGAATCCTATCTCGTCCCTTTTTCCTCCACTATCTTCACTAAACAGGTTGTTCCCAGATGTTTTTTCTCTAATCCAGCAGTGCCAAGGCTCGACTCCTGCCAGTGTCCAGCTGCTCACTGAGATGTTCTGTCTGCAATTAGTCCAAACTACAGAAGTGTCTCAGGAGCCTGAAAGCACAGCCTCCTTTCACTCCTCTGCAATCTTCCTTCCACCTCCAAAAAATATTTTCTAAATTGCCTTCAGAAGGAGCAAGTGTAGCTTATGTAGTTTTCATCATCCAATCCTTTGTACAGTAATGGATGTATTGTTGGCAATCAGAGGTATCTTTTATACTAAATTTTAGAGCGGTTATGCTTTTAACCACTGCCTTTATAGATGCCTAATTAGAGATAATTATGTTTATGACTGTTTTCTTCATGCAAATTATTTAAAGAAAATGGAAAAATATTCTCCTTTATTGCCTTAAAGTCCCTGGACAGAGTGCCTTAACATCATCCAGTTACTATGTGATGACGTTATGTTGTTCTTATAAGGTCTTGGACAATAGTGATGGTGTCTTATTCAACCTGGAATTCTATGAAGTCAACAGAACCACATTCAAGATACAGGTTCTACCCAAGTGTGATTTTTGGAAAAAGGATAAATCAGATGCACAGGTCTTGACCTATTTTCACAGAGAACCAGTTTTTGAGGTGAACCTGTGATAACATCCAGGAATATTATAGGAACGACCACTGATTGACCTGAATATGCCAAAGGTTCTGGTAAGCACGTCAAAATGCTCGTGCTTTATAGATTTATACCTTTTCTGATACAGAGGACTGTGTGATCTATTAAAGTCTTTTTTTTTTAATTATTATACTAGATAATCCAATCTGCCTCTCCTTCAGGTAAGCCAGGTTTGTTCTGCACTTTACCATGGCCTTGGACTATGAATGGATTCTCAGAACATCCATTAACTTGTACATTACATGGAATAATTACATGTATTGTCACAGTAATGAAGTCAATAAATAGTAATCTAAGAAGATTTTGTACTTTCCTGAGCTCATAGGGTATCAATCATGTGTCAATTAACTGTCATAAGCCTGGAACTACCATTAACATGCTCACCTAAAATGTTAATGTATTAGCTAGCAGTGACAAGTACACTTCATGGAGAAGAACATAAAAATGGAAGTTTTCAAGAGATTAAAACACTAAGACATCAACTTTGGTACATCAAAATTTTCTTCAAACAACGGAACAAAGTGGCATATGTTTTTTTGACTGACATGCCTATGAAATGGCAGCTAAACGCTTTGATTTCCTTGTTTCTTTTACTATGTTGGCAATTTTCCCTAATGTTTAACTAAGAAGATTTCTAATCATGTCTTCCTCATTAGGTTTTTTTTTTTCTTCCTGATCAAACTTTTTTTCTGATCTGTTCTAGGTAGTGATTTTCAATGTTTTCCATTTTATGGCCCATGTAAACTAATTACTAAAATCCTGAGGCACACCAAAAAATATAATTTTTTGCTTATCTGATATAAAAATAGGTAAAATTTGAACTCATTCACACCAAATGGCTATTGTTGTGTTGGCTGTTGTCATTTTTTGATTTGACGACGTAAAAGAAAAGAAGTCAATGTCCCTGACTAAATAGCCAGGTATTGCATGTTTTAAAAATTCTTGCACCGCATCAGTTGAAAAATCTTTGGTCTTAGATAAGACATTGTCTTTACCACTGAAATATAATGTTTTCTATTTCTTGTTATTTCCCTAATTTCAAAGTGAGATTTTGTGTAATTTCTGTTTTCTGAGTCCTCTGAGCTTTTGTTCAGATTTTAAAAATTAGGCTCTTTTGATTCTAATTTCAAGATAACCTATTTTAAAACATTTTTTATTTTAAAGAAAAACATGAAATTATTTGTTTCTTACCAAATACAAATATGTTCCTATGTATTAAGTTGTTTCTGTTTATTTTTAAGCTTGCAGTATATATACATAACCATTAAACACACAGTATGAGTGGAATACAATAAGACCTAACAACAACAACAAAAGACAAAAATGGAAGGAACTCCTGTCATTTGCGACAACATGGATGGAACTAGAGAGAATTATGCGCAGTGAAATAAACCAGGCAAAGAAAGAAAAATACCATATGATATCACCTAATACAGGAAACTAAAGAACAACATAAACAAACGAACTAAATAGGACAAGGAGCAGAATAACAGTCAATAGCGGGGAGGGGGATGGAGAGAAGGGGAATAAGTGAGGGAAGGGTTTAGTCAAGGAATGTGTATGGAGGACTCATGGACATGGACAACGGGGAGGGATATGATTGTGGGAGAAGGGGTGGGCTGCATGGGGGGAGTAATGGGGGAAAAATGGGACAACTGTAATTGAAAAATCAAAAAATTAAATTAAAAAAATTTAAAAAAAGAATATTGTGGGTACTGGTGCACTGATCATTTAAGAATGATACTCTGAGACTAGAGGTTTTTTCAGGCCCTTTTCATTAATAGCCAGATTTAAATAAGTGACTTTAAAGTAAAATCCAAAAACAAAACAAAATAGCAAAATTGAGGATTTTCAGGAGCTAAAATGATCAATATCAAAAAGTGAGAAAGATTAGATGCTCAAAGAAATCTCAGGAGGTTGAATCTAGAAAAGTGCTAGGAGATCTGGAATAGGTCAACTTCATACTTTTCTATTTCTGTGTTATTATTATAGTTGTTTTCTATTCATCCTGATGGAGACTACTATCTTCTTTATGACTTTAATTTTTCCTAAGTCTTTTGTTGACCTTAATAAAGATTTATTTTGTTGACTTGAATTTAACTTGGTACAATTCCTTCTTTTCCTATCTCCAGCTAGATCTTTATTGAATATTAACTGGAAAAGGAAGTAAATAAGCCTCATGGCAAACTTTTTTTTCAAGTAGATCTCTTTGGCAGTTCCTACTGGTACTTTTTCCATTGTGTAAGTGCAGCTAGTTTGGTATACCATATCAGTAAATAAAATTAAATGGACCTTGATTTGCAGTGATACTAATTACCAGCTCAGTGTATGTTTCTGAAATGTTCTGTTGCCAAGACAATGAGTTATTCTTTTCCCTCCTGAAAATGCACCAACAAAATTTTATGTAGTGGTTCGTTCTCGCAATGCCTTTTATACTACTAGAGATATAGGTCAAATAGCAGGGGCACACATGGTAATCAGCTTACTCTTTCATTGGCCTATAAGACATTCTGAACAGCATTTATGCACTTACTTCTATATGTGTACTCTATACACTCTAGGAAGATATGAAGGAGATCTTTGATCCTGAAGTTCATTAATCAAGTTTGTCTTTTTTTCTTGGTAATAGTCAAGGTCAGCACATAAATGTGCTCAAGTCTCTCCCAACCCTAAACAACTCTTCTTTTAATTCTATTTATAGTTATCAAGTAACACTAAGTACCCATCCACTGTGCAAGGAGCCTGGGGTATACTAATGTACAAAACAAATAATTTCTGTTAAATTGAACTTACATTTCAGTGTAGGAGATAGGCAATAAAGAATTAAAAAATAAAAATTATATAAAACATTAGAAATTTACTAAGGTCTATGGAAATACATAAGGTCAGGGTAGGGAATTTGTATATATGGAGGGAATTGATGGGGTTAGGAATGTCATGACTTTGAATAGGCTACAGTGGAAAGGTGACATCTGAAAAATTACTGAAGTGAGGTGACTGAGTGAGTCAAATGGATGTCTGTAAGAAAGCATCTTCTGGAAAAAGGAAAGAAAGCCAGTGCCAAAGCTCTGTGGCAGAGAATGTTTGCCTGGAGTCTGGGGTATCTGCTTTTAATTACTCTCCTTTGTCCTTGCTTTTTCATGTGCTTGACTCATCCTGAGTAGTCCATACTTATAGTGACCACGCCTAGCCATTCTTCACCCCACGGCACCCTGGCTTCTGTCCACCACATCCTGGTCATCAGTGAACTACTTGACAATGCTACTTCTGACATTTCCTTTTCAAAATAAAAGCAGATCATATAAAGTATAAATATGTAATAAATTGAGACAAGAAAAATTAAAAAATTAAAACTCCATCTATTGCACTTGTGATGCTTAATGTGCTATGAATATATATTTTAACCAAAATGAGGTCACACTGTGTATATTGTCCTGTTGTTTTCAGTCCTCTATTTCTACCTTTATTTTTCAGTAAATTCTTACCTAATAACCAGATATTCGAATTTCCAAAATTATCCCCAAAATATCCATCACATTGTAGTTCTGGTTTCTTTCAATAGATTACTGTATTAGCAACCACAGCCTGGGCACTAGAAGTACCCATTGCTTCTAGGCCGTTTTAGTGGTCATAGCTGGAAAATTGTGAGTTTGCATTGATCTTTCTAATTACATATTAATCGTTCATGTTTATTCAGTTAATTCTTAAAATTTAGAATTTCATCACTTCTTTTTCACTGAAAATATTGACCAACTCCTGAGAAGATTAACCTAATTGCTTACTTTAAAACAATATAAATAAAGTATCTGTAAAATATTGATACAATTACTATATGAAACAATATAATTTTTAAAGGAATTTTAACCCACTTTATAGTTCTTTCTATTACCTGAATGCCTCTCTCTAAGGATGTATATAACATCAAAAAGCTGTTATCCAAAATCACTTAATCAATTTTGTTAATTTATGGTTACTTTACCAATTTAATACATGATAGGTATCATTGTTTCCAGTGCTATTTTTTAAATCTAGCTACAAAGACAAACTTGCTGCAAAAGTGCTGTGTGGAATAACTACCTCTCTTCTCTTTTAGCATTTTCTCCTTCCACCAGTACGTAAATATTTTCCTCATACAAGAACACAGAGACTTTTGTGACTTTTGAAATAGCTGCATTCTATGCAAATGGCCCATAATTTTTTCCACCAGTTCTCTCTTTCTGGTGACTTAGGGTGATACAGTCTTGTAAAAACACTTCAGGTACATTTCACCACCCAGTTGACTTAACATCTCGGGATCATTGGACATTTACTCACTCTTTCTTGAACATTTTTTTCCTCCTATGTTTCTTCTGACATCATTCTCCTAATTCTTGTCTTACAGACTTGAACTCTTTCTTTCTCGACCTCTGGATTCTTCCTCTGCCCATCTATTGTGACATCTCCATGCTGCACTCCCTTCCTGAGTCACCTCAGCCACATGGATGGTTTCAACCACCAGTTTATGCTTATTGCCCACATTTTATATTTCTGGCTCAGTCCTCTATGACCTTAAATTCCAGTGCTGTTAACAACAAGCTCTGTATGGTGCTTCTGTAGCTGAGTTTCTCAGAGATATCTCAAATTCAACATGTACAAACATGTACTTATTTTATACTTTATTCTTCTCACCCTATATCCTTTCAGAATATATACTTTAATTGTGCATTTTATTGCCCAAGCTAGAAACCTAGGGATCATGGAATTAATCTCTAAATCCTGTTTGAGACCATTTGCTCAATACTAACTGTTCTCTGCCATTCCTACTGCCTATAGGTGTTCTTTCTCTCTCTTCTCAGCTACACAATCTCCTTAAAAGGCATTTTTGAAAAAATTGACTATGTCACTCTTTTTTACAATGGCTTCCTCTTTCCTAAGGATAGTGTCCAAATACTCTCTGAATGAGATATTAATACAAAGTTGCCATAGTTTAGCACCACTGTCCTGCCATTCAGTCACTTAGATGCCCCACCTGGAGTCCTGAACCCCAAATCATTCAGACTTTGAGGCTTCCTTACATCTTCACAAACTGTCCTTTCTGCCCAGAGTAGCCTTGTCCACTCCGTCCTTCAGGGTAAGCTCAGGTTTTATTTCCTGGGGGATGTTCTATCTGACATCACTTGCATGGAGTAGTCTTTTCTTTCATCAAGTGCTTCTAAGCTATATTGTAATTGTTGTGATGATTTTCTCCGTACAATGTGAGATCCTTGATGGCACAGACTTCTGTTTATTTATGGTATCCTTGAGCCCAGCACCATGGATGTCCTGTCTTAGGTTTTGGACGAAAATATGTTTAATGAATGGATGGCTACCTCTGCTGCTGTACGTATTACACATTTAGACTGTCCCAATTTCCTAAGGAAAGACACAACTCTTGATCGCAGTTCTATTGTAAACATTTTTCACAGCCCTGGAAATCACAAGCACATGGTAGATGTACAGCCAATATCATCTTAGAAGTATATGCATGTAGTCATGCTGGTGTATTTACTCATTAGCTGATAACTAGTATTTTGATTAATTGGAGTTCCCTAATCTTTAGGAATTTTAGATACAGATAGACTCCACCATTTAGACACATTCAATTTTGTCATATATTTGAACAACAAATCCACTATTGTTATTTCATTATACATATCATATCAAAAGTGATATTTAGAATATTTGGTTATGTTAAAAGTGTAATAGAAGGGACAACTTCTGTAAGGACAATTTAATGTCCTCGAAACTCATATAGTTTTGGATAGAAAAACACTACAAAAATGAAACAAGACTGTCTTTTAAAAAATGGTCTCCAGATGGGTTTAATATCATCCAATACATATATTTGTGTGTGTTCTATGACTAAGATATAGGTATAAGGAAATTGCAAAATGAAGAGGATAATAATTGAGTTTCAAATAAACTAGTTTCTTATGTCAAACATTTCTTATTTAAACATTTCCATTTACATATATTCTATTAAATTGAAAATACAATTTTAGTTGTAAGCTCTACTTTAGTTATTTTATCCTTCTATATCTTCCAGAACAAATAAACTATTTTAAATTGATAAGGTTGGATCTAGAAATTATTCCAGAATCAGTTGTCTTTATTAGCAATATTTGATTTATGGGAATTATTTGGTTATAGCAATATTTAGGGTGACTAATAGTGGTATTTATGCAGCATGGTAAATAGAATTTTGTAAGTATGCCTCTTGGCAGATGGAAGGTGATATTCTATAAACTCAGTCCATCAAATATGTTTTATAAACCACTATAGGTGTTGGTCTTGGCGCTGGTTTTGAAGTTCATTTGTATTTTGGAATTGTGAATTTAAAAATATTTCATCTGGGACTTCTGGCTAAGATGGAGGCTTAGACAGACACACTGAGACTCCTTCCAAACAACTAAGGAGGAATACAACTACCTCAAAACTAGAGACATGGAAGTTCAAAAAACAAAGATATAAAGGAGAACTACTCATCCAGACAAGTAGGAGGGGAAGACAGGATGCGGTGTGGTGGTGGCAGCAGTGGCAGGCCAGTGGAAGGTGCAGTCACATGTTTAAAAATGTCGGGAGGGACACCTGTGGAGCACTCCCAGCACCAGACCAGAATGCACAGCTCACAGTCCCAGAGCTGGGGAAAATAAAGCCTCATGGCTTCTGACTGTGCAAACCAGTGAGGGTTGGGGTGGAGGAAGAAACTACTGGTCTCTCAGTAGAGTATGCTTGTTTAAAGGGCCCCCATGGTCCTAGACTGTTCGCAGACCCACCCACTCTGGGAACGATAAGCAGGGCAACAGCTAGAGGGATGCCAGTCCCATATGCAAGTGGGAGGAGTGCCTAGAAAAGGGGCCAGTGCTGAAAAAGCAACATTTTTCCCTCTCTGACCCTTCCCCCACAAGTGCCACAATGTGGTGAAACAGGTTGCCCTGTACTGACAAATACTAAGGCTCTGCCCTTTACAACATAACCGGTGTGACAGCTCTACCTAAGACACAGAGGAAAACAAACAAAGGAGCCTGTCAAGATGAGGAGACAGAGAAGTATGGCCCAAAAGGGGGAACTGATCAAGGTTCCAGTGGGAGAACTAAGAGACAAGGAGATAGCCAACCTAACAGATGTAGAATTCAAAACACTGGTGATAAAGATGCTCACAAGCTTGAGAGATATGCTTGAGTATGGCAAACGCATAAAGGAGGAAGTGAAGGCTATGTTAAATGAAACGAAGGAAAATCCACACAAAACCAATGGTGAAGGGAAGGAAACCAGGGTTCAAATCAATAATTTGGAACATTAGAAAAAAACAGTCAACCAGTACAGAATGAGAAAACAAGAATTAAAAAAAAGAAGGAGAGGCATAAGATTCTATGGGACAATTTTTAACATACCAACATCTCAATGATAGTGGTGCCAGAAGGAGAAGGAAAAGAGCAAGAAATTGAAAGTTTAAGTGAAAAAATAATGAAGGAAAACCTCCCAAATTTGGCAAGGGAAATAGACATACAAGTCCAGCAAGCATAGAGAGTCCCAAACAAGTTAGCCCCAAGGAGGGCCACACCAAGACACATCCTTATTAAAATGCCAAAGGTGAAAGATTAAAGAGAATCTTAAAAGCAGTAGAGAAAAGCAGAGAGTTCCATACAAAGGAGTGCCTATAAGACTATCAGCTGATTTCTCAAAAGAAACTTTGCAGGCAAGAAGGGACTGGCAAGAAGTATTCAATGTTATGAAAAGCAAGGACCCACAACCAAGATTACTGTATCCAGCAAAGCTATCATTTAGAATGGGAGGGCAGATAAAGTGCTTCCCAGACAAGGTGAAGCTACAGGAGTTCATCATCACCAAGCCATTATTATATGAAATGTCAAAGGGACTTACTTAAGAAAAAGAAGATCAACACTATGAACATTAAAATGACAACAAACTCACAACTATCAACAACTGAATCTAAAAAATTAAAAACAAACTAAGCAAATAATCAGAATAGGAACAAAATTGTAGATATGGGGATCCTTTGAAATAATCAGAATAGGAACAAAATTGTAGATATGGGGATCATTTGAAGGGTTATCAGCTGGGAAGGAGAAGGGGATGAAATGTGGAAATGGTGCAGGGATTAAGAAGCATAATTAGTTGGTACAAAATAGGGGGAAGTTAAGAATAATATAGGAAAGGGTGAAGCTAAAGAACTTATATGCATGACCCATGGACATGAACTAAGTGGGGTGGGATTGCTGGAGGGAAGGGGAGTAGTGGGCAGAGGGGAGCAAAGGGAAAAAGTTGAGACATAATCATAAAATATGCTTAAAATTTTTTTAATGCTTTATCTGAATTGGATGGCAATAACATGATAACCTTCATGCTACATTCATTGATGAAAAAATATTTTCATTGATTTGTCGTTAATTTGGTCAAATTCCTTCATATTGTACTAAACATATTAAATAATTTCCAAATATGAAATGCTACTTTCATTTAATTATATTTTAGTAATGTTGATAGCATAAAGGCAATCATAAGAAGAAACTGTTCTCTAAAATTTATAGTTTATGTTAAAATAGACACATTGAACATATGAGCATCTTTATAATGTTATATCCCTTAACTACTAATACTAATGTATTAATGTATTATGTACATTTTAACACTCTGGAGGTTTTATTTCCCAATGTTTATTTTTCCCTACCTTGCATTATACACCTATTTTATATTTATGCTATCATTCTTCAAAATATTTTTTAGGAAATACCCAGAGTATGTTGCAGAGTTTCTAGTATATGATTTTTTAAGTTTTTGTGTTTTGATTGTGGGTTTGATTTTCATAAACAGTGAAACAGCAGTTTAGAAACAAATTATGAAATTCTTTATAAAAGAATTATTGATTAATTTTGGCAAGGTCACAAATTCAAAAGGCTATAGGGGGCAGGTAAGTTATGTGAAGTGAGTGCAAACAGCCCTCTGAGAACCACAGTGACTGACTGGAGAGCTGACCTTGTCTAAAGGTCTCTAGAAGGCAAGGTTTGCAATGCCTAGTTTTCTGATCTTGCAGGCAAGGCTGAAAATGTGCATATTTACTGGACCCTCCCAATTTTTAAGTGTTGACTAAGCTCCTTTGAATACTTAATTTGCAATCTCTGCTTTACAACAATACTTTTTACAGTGCTTAAACTGTATATAACTCTTCTAAAAGTCTTCATGAATTCAGCTTTCTTTTCCTAAATTCAACAGTTTTCCTTTCTAATTTATCAAGAACATTATGACAGAGTGAGAGCAGAGAAGAAATATATCATATGGTCTTACATCAGTAAGGCTTCCCCATATAAATTGGTAATTTCTCCCTACTTCATCCCTAGATACTTTTCTCCATATAATTCATCAACAGTCCACAGATTGTATATTTACGTGTTTGTTCATTGCCTTTTTCTCTCCACTATACCATAGTTCCATAAAGACACTTATTGTTCACTGATGTATACCTAGTTCCTAGAATGTTTATTGGCAAAAAGTAGGCCCTTAATAAATACCCATAGAATGAATGAATATTCCACATACAATTGCCTACATGGGGGAAATAAGTAAAGAGTCAAAGACATTTAACCTTGACAAGAGCAGACATAGTCAAGAATACAGCCAACAGTGTGAAGATGCCAGCTCATACTGGCCTGTGGAAGCTTACTGCATACATCACTTCTCAGCTTTGCATTCAGTGATCTCTCATTGATTGCTTGAAGCCAGCCATTTACAGAACATCACTGGACTCAAGAATTGTGAGATACTGTACTGGCTTAACAAAAGCAAGTATTTTTAAACACTTAGAACTACCCAACATCAAAATGGCCTAACTCCCAGGCAGTATTCAGGTCTCCTTTAATGGTTTACTTATTTCGGATCTACATTGTGAAACTTACTCAAGCGTGTAGAATTCCTGGGTCTTAGGACATGTTGTCCTTTTGAAAATAATCTGTCCATTTTCCTGTGGCTTTTTTAAAAAGATTTTATTTATTTATTTTTAATGAGAGGAGAAGGAAGGGAGAAAGAGAGGGAAAGAAACATCAATGTGTGGATGCCTCTTGTGTACCCCCAACTGGGCACCCAGCCCACAACCCAGGAATGTGCCCTGACTGGGAATCCAACCTGCAACTCTCTGGTTTGAAGGCTGGTACTCAATTCACTGAGCCACACCGACCAGGGCCCGTATGGCTTTTTTAAAGACTTTTCCTATTGTCATTAATTTTTCTAAAGTTTTACCATGGTTTGTCTAGATGTAGATTTCTTTTTATTTATCCTGCTTTAGATTAATTAGCTTCTTGAATCTGTGATTTGGTTTCTTTTGTCAGTTCTAGAAAATTTCAGCTACTATTTTTTCAAATTTTTTTTTGCCATATTCTCTATCTTCTGCTTCTGAGATGTCATACTTAGTCATTGTAACCTCAAAATTTTCTAGCTTTTCATCCTTATTTTTTATCACTGTATCTTTCAGTGCTTCACACTGTTTAATTTTTCTAATTTTTCCTCCAGTGTACTAATTTTTTCTTTTAATTATGTCTAATCAAAAGATAAATCCCTTGGAAATTTTTTTCAATAGTTATCATGTTCTTGGTTTTACTTGGTTCTTTTTTTAAACATGCTATGTAACTCTATAATTTATAGTGGTCTGATGAAATATTTAAGCTTTATCTTTTATTTTTTATTGAATAAAGTACCCTGTATGTCTTATAGTCTTCTTATACTTCCACTCATTATGGTAAGGTAGTATATCAAGTATTTGTGGGTAATTTTTTATCTCCTATTGTTTCTACTTTTTTGACACATGGGGCCTTGTTTCATTGTGTGCCTCATTATGGTCATATTATATTATGTGCTAGACATTGTTTCAGACATGATTGTAAGATTAATTGAAAGACTAAAATGGTAGATATCCCCATCCAGAGAGGACTTTTGTTTGATTTTGCTGGGTAACTTGAAGCACTTCCAGTCTGAGATCATCTTAACCAAGTTCAAGATATAAGGTTTCTTGGACCATCCAGATGATAAAAATTTATGCTATAAGTCTATGTAAAGGTGTGTTACTTTACAATGTTTGCTTGCAGTGAGGGCATAACCTTTTTGGTGTCTTAGTTTAAAACAGTGAGCAGTTCATTGGAGCCCCCATTTTTGAGCTTTTATTCTCTGATTTTTCCCTTTTTTATATAGAAGACTATTCTTGACTTGTGACTGCAATATTTTCTTCTATGTTGAAAAAGAGAGGGAAATGTATGTTTAGATGTCAAGTTTTGAAATATACAGAGAAGGAAGATGGCGGAGGAGTGAGGGGAGGCTGTGCTTTCTGGCTCCGGAGACCCGTTTGTAGTTTGGGCTAATTGCAGACAGAACATCTTGGTGAGTGGACACTGGCAAGAGTCGAGTCTTGGCAATGCTGGATTAGAGAAAACCATCTGGGAGTGACCTGTTTGGTGAGAATAGAGGAGGAAAAAGGTATGAGACAGAATTTCTGACTGTGGTGGCTCCCTGAGCTGCAGTTGGAAGTACACAAAGGCTTTTTAGCGAGCACAAGCTTCCCCAGAGAGAAATTGGGAGGAGAGTGGATCTCTGCCTGCTGGCAGAAGCAAGAGAGGACCTGGTAGCATCTGGCGCTGAAAGACAAAAACCAGCATACTGCTGTGCATGTGAGAATGTGATTTTCCTTTATTTTTTTCTCTTGTATACCGCGGAGAGGGGAGGAAAGGTTGGGGGTGATAGGACGTTCTTGAGGAGCACAGGCACAGAAGTGTACTCGCCCACTCCCCAACCCTCCCCCTGGGTAGCGCGGGTGCACACAGGGAAGTACCCTCATACACTGGCCCAGGCGTGCAACCAGTTCGCTGGCCACGAGTCTGGGAGCCCCTCGGACAAACCCCAACAAACATAAGGTCAGTGCCCCAAAGGGCACAGGGAGGGCCTGCTGGGCATGCAGAAGACCGTGCGCAGACAGCAGTGGCCAGCCCCAGTGAGCAACAGGCAGAAGCGCAGACCACTTGTGTGGACTCTGCTGATGTCTGCCCAGGCGGGTGTTGGAACAGGGTGGCTGCAGCATGGGAACAATGGGCAGCGGCGACCCATAGACGCTCACTTCCACTGTGCACAAGTGTCCAGGACCCCACCCCAAGGGGCGAGAGAACAACTCCCAGAGCGCAGCTCGGCAGACCTGAGGCTAGCGCATGCACGAGCTCCCCTGCACGCTCCAAACAGGTGCCAAACCTGCAAAAATCAGGAAACTCATGCTTCCCTCATTACACCAGCTGTGGATCCAGAAAAAGAAGACTAACACAAAGGCTGAACTGAGTAAAAACTTTTCTTTTATATATATATATTTTTTAATAAATTTTTCGTTCTATTTTAGTTTTTTTATTTGTATTTTATTTTATTTTAATTTTTTTATTTCTTGTTTTTAATTTTAATTTTTACTTTTATTTAAAACAATTTTTTAAAACTATCTCTTTGATTCATACCATTTCTCCTCATCCTTCCTCTTTAATTTGTGTTTATTTTTTTGTCTGTTTTGTTTATCCTCCCTTTCACACTAAATAAATAGAATATAACTGCTGTATAAATCTAATACTATACAATTCCACTTTCTTACTATATTCTACATTCTTCCCTCTCTTTCATTATTATTAACATACAATGTAAATATTACCTACTGTCTTGCATAGTCTCGGCACTACTTGCAACGAATACTAATCTATTATCGCCTCTCTCAAAAAATCATATTATTCCTGTTTAAAAATAACTCTTATCAATTCTTCCTATAGTATAAAAGCCCTAACCTCTCTACCTTTATATTAATACTGGCTCATTTGCTGATGATAGCGGGATAGAGGGTGGGAGATATTTTTGAAGTTGTGCATTTCCTGCCTGGGCTATGTGTTTATGTTTTTAACAGCATCTACACAAAAGAACTCAAGACAAACTGGAGAGAGTGACTCTCAATCAACTAGCCAGAGGGAAGATCCTACCAAAGAGCATCTGAAATATAACCAGAAAGCATAAACAAATGACATGAAGGGTAACCCAAGAACACCAGGCTCAGGAGATCAAAGAGACTGCACCACTGAAACCCCCATATCTCCTATAAAGAATCTCATACCACAAAGGTGGAAAGTAAAAGCAGACAAACACCCCCCAAAAAAATAAACAAACAAACAAGAATCCAACATGGTAAAATGCAGAAACAACCTCTCAATGAAAAGAAAAGAGGAATCCTCAGAAAGAGGTAGATGAAATAGACGTAGCCCAAATGTCAGACACAGAATTCAAAACAGTGATGGTGAAGAAGCTCAATACACTCGACAACCTCAAAAAAAACTACGACAACCTGCAAGGAAGTTACCAACAGCTCCAAGAAAATTACAGGGAACTTGCAGAGAACTACACCAGCATAAAAAAGGATATGGAAACTATTAACAAGAACCAGGAAGAAATGAAGAATACAATCTTTGAACTGAAAAACACAGTAGAATCAATCAAAATCAGGCTAAACAAAGCAGGGGATCAGATCAGTGAGTTAGAAGACAATGTAAAAAAAAAAAATTCCCAGAAAATACAACAAAATGAAAAAAGATTGAAAAAGTACAAAGAAGATGTAAGGGAATTACACGATAGCATGAGGAAAACAGCATCAGAGTAATCGGAATTAAAGGGGGAGAGGAAGAAGAATGAGGAATAGAAAAGCTGATAGGAGAAATAATGACATAAAAATTTCCCAACATGGTGAGAGAAACAGTTATGCAATTTCAGGAAGCACAGAGAGTGCCAATGAAGAGGAACCCCAAAAATACTCACTCCAAGGCACATCATAATTAAAATGGCAACATTCAAAGATAAAGAGAGAATCCTAAAAGAAACAAGAGAAAAACAGCAAATAACATACAAGGGAGCTTCGATAAGGCTAGCGACTGATTTCTCAAGAGAAACAATACAAGCCAGACGGGAATGGTCGAAAATATTTCAAGCAATAAAAAACGAAGGCCTACAACCAAGAATACTCTACCCAGCAAGGCTCTCATTCAAAATGGAAGGTGAAATAAGGAGTTTCTCAGAAAAAGGAAGACTAAAAGAATACATCTCCACCAAACCAGCACTACAAGAGATGCTAAAGGGACTATTCGAAGAAAAAGGAAGAAGAAAAACAAAAAAGAGTAGAGGAACAGAGGTACAAAGGGAAATGAATAAATACATGTCAATAATAATCTTAAATGTAAATGGATTAAATGCTCCAATTAAAAGACATAGCGTCATGGAATGGATAAGAAAACAGGATCCACATTATTTGCTGCCTACAAGAAACACATCTCAAAACAAAAGATTTACACAGACTGAAAGTAATGAGATACAAAAAAGTATTCCAAGCAAATGGACATGAAAAAAAAGCCAGAGTAGCAGTCCTCATATCAGACAAAACGGATTTCAAAGCAAGGGCAATAAAAAGAGACAAAGAAGGACATTTCAGAATACTTAAGGGAACAATCCATCAAGAAGATATAACACTGATAAATATATATGCACCCAACATAGGGCCACCTAAATACATAAGCAAATACTAGAAGACCACAAGAAGGATATTAGCAACAACACACTCATAGTAGGGGACTTTAACACTCCATTATCAACAATAGACAGATCATCCAAGCAAAGAAACACCAAGGATATCGAGGCATTGAACAACACACTAAACCACATGGACTTAACTGATATATATAGAACTTTTCACCCCAAAGAAGCAAAATATACATTCTTCTCAAATGCATATGGGACATTTTCAAAGACAGACCACATGATAGGACACAAAACAAGCCTCAACAAATTCAAGAAAATTGAAATCATATCAAGCATCTTTTCAGACCACAATGCCTTGAAACTAAAAACCAACCTCAGAGAAAAAAAATCAAAGACACCCAAACTTATGGAGAGTGAATAACACGCTACTTAATAATGGGTTAATAATGACATCAAAGAAAAAATCAAGAAATTTCTGGAAACTAATGATAATGAACACACAACAGCCCAAAACTTGTGGGACACAGCTAAAGCAGTCCTAAGAAAGAAGTTCATAGCAATACAGGCATACCTGAGAAGGATAGAGAATCTCAAATACAAAATCTAACCTTAAAGCTACAAGAACTAGAACAACAACAACAAATAAAGCCTAGGGCAAGAAGAAGGAAAGAAATCATAAAGATCAGAGCAGAATTAAATGACATAGAGACCAAACAAACAATTCAAAAGATCAACAAAAGTAGGAGCTGGTTATTTGAAAAAATAAACAAAATCTAAAAGCCTTTAGCCAGGCTAATCAAGAAAAAAGAGAAGACCGAAATAAACAAAATCAGAAATGAAAAAGGAGAAATCATGACTGATACCACAGAAATACAAAGGATTATAAGAAATTACTACAAACAACTGTATGGCAAGAAATTTGACAATCTAGAAGAAATGGACAAATTTCTAGAAACGTATAACCTTCTAAAACTGGATCAAGAAGAAGTAGAAAGTCTCAACAGACCAATAACAAAGAAGGAAATTAAAACAGTAATCAAAAATCTCCCAGTACACAAAAGACCTGGACCAGATTGCTTCACAGAAGAATTTTACAAAACATTTAGGGACGAGCTAACTCCTACTCTCCTCAAACTATTCCAAAAAAACCCAAAAAGAGAGAAAAATCCCAAACTCTTTCTTTGAAGCCAGTATTACCCTAATTCCAAAACTAGGTTAAGACACAACAAAGAAAGAAAATTACAGGCCAATATCACTGATGAACATAGATGATAAAATCCTCAATAAAATATTCGCAAACAGGATCCAGCAATACATCAAAAAGATCATACACATGATCTAGTGAGATTCATCTCAGGGACCCAAGAATGGTTTAATATTTCCAAATCAATAAATGTAATACACCACATAAACAAAATGAAAGACAAAAATCACATGATCATATCAATAGATGCAAAAAAAAGCATTTGATAAAGTACAACACCCATTTATGATGAAAACATTCAGCAAAATTGGAATAGAGGGAGCATACCCTAACATAATTAAGGCTATAAATGAGAAACCTGAAGCCAACATCATACTCAACGGACAAAAACTGAAAGCATTCCCCCTGAAATCAGGAACAAGACAAGGCTTCCCACGCTCTTCACTCCTATTCAACATAGTATTGGAAGTCCTAGCCAAACCAATCAGACAAGAAAATGAAATAAAAGGCATCCAAATAGGGAAAGAAGAAGTAAAACTATCATCATATGCAGATGACATGATAGTATACATAGAAAACCCTATAGACTCCACTAAAAGACTACTTGATATAATAAGTGAATTTGGCAAAATAGCAGAGTACAAAATAAATATACAGAAATCTAAGGCATTTTCTTACACCAACAATAAAATATCAGAGACAGAGACAAAAAAGTAAAAACCATTTACTATAGCAACAAGAAAAATAAATTACCTAGGAATAAACTTAACCAAAGTGATAAAAGACCTGTACTCTGAAAATTACGTAACATTGAAGAAAGAAATTAAGAAAAATACAAATAAATGGAAGCGAACACCATGTTCTTGGATGGGAAGAATCAACATCATCAAAATGGCCATACTACCCAAAGCAATTTACAGATTCAATGCAATCCCTGTTAAAATACCAATGACATATTTCACAGACCTAGAACAAATACTCCATAAATTCATATGGAACCAAAAAAGACCCCGAATAGCAAAAGCAATCTTGAGACAGAAGAACACAGCTGGAGGAATCACAACACCAGATATCAAACAATACTACAAAGCCACTGTGATCAAAACAGTCTGGTACTGGCATAAGAACAGACATAGAGATCAGTGGAACAGAATAGAGAGCCCAGAAATAAACCCTGGCCTCTATGGTCAACTAATATTTGATAAAGGAGGAAGGAACATAAAATGGAGTGTGAAGAGCCTCTTTCACAAATGGTGCTGGGAGAACTGGACAGGGACGTGCAAAAAATGAAACTAGACCACCAACTTACACCACACATGAGAATAAACTCAAGATGGATCAAAAACTTAAATGTAAGCCATGACACCATAAAAGTCCTAGAGGAAAACATAGGCAGAAAAATTTCAGTTATCTCACGTAACAGTGTCTTCATGGATACATCTCCTAAGGCAAGAGGAATAAAGGAAAAAATAAACAATTGAGACTACATCAAACTAAAGAGTTTCTGCTCAGCAAAAGAAAACATCAGCAAGATGAAAAGGAAACCAGCCATATGGGAAAACATATTTGCCAATGATATCTCAGACAGGGGAATGATCTTCAAAATACATAAAGAGCTTATATGACTCAACATCAAGAAAACAGACAACCCAGTTAAAAAATGGGCAAAGGAACTGAACAAACACATCTCCGAAGAGGACATACAGAAGGTCCATAGACACATGAAAAAATGCGGGCAACATCATTAGCCATCAGGGAGATGCAAATAAAAACCACAATGAGATACTACTTCACACCAGTCAGACTGGCCATCATCAACAAATCAACAAACAACAAGTGCTGGCCAGGATGTGGAGAAACAGGAACCCTACTGCACTGTTGTTGGGAATGCAGACTGGTGCAGCCACTATGGAAAACAGCATGGAATTAACTCAAAAACTAAAAATGGAACTGCCTTTTGAACCAGCGATTCCACTGCTAGAATTATACCCGAAAAACCCAAAAACCCTAATTCAAAAGAACTTATGCACCCCTATGTTCATAGCAGCCCCATTTACAATAGCTAAGAACTAGAAACAGCCTAAGTGCTCACCTATAGATGAGTGGATCAAAAAACAGTGGTACATTTACACAATGGAATACAATGCAGCAGAGAGAAAAAAAAACTCCTGCCATTTGCGACACCATGTATGGAACTAGATAGAATTATGCTTAGCGAGATAAGCCAGGCAAAGAAAGAAAAATACCATATGATATCACCTAATACAGGAAACTAAAGAACAACACAAACAAACGAACTAAATAGGACAATGAGCAGAATAGCAGTCAATAGGAGGGAGGGGGGAGGGGGAGAAGCGGGATAAGTAAGGGAAGGGTTTAGTCAAGGAACGTGTATAAATGACTCATGGACATGGACAACAGGGAAGGATATGATTGTGGGAGAAGTGGTGGGCTGAGTGAGGGGGTGCAATGGGGGAAAATGGGACAACTGTAATTGAAAAATCAAAAAATTAAATTAAAAAATAATAACAAAATATCGTTTTTTAACCTGCATTATTTTCATTTGTTTGGGTTTCTTCTATCCTCTTTCTTTGTTTTGTTGTCTGTATCTATTGTTAAAAGCATAGAAGATTCTCTCTTAGAAGGGATATTTGGTATAAACCAATGCCAAGGTGATACCAGGGGCCTGGAAACCTACTCTTCAGCATGCTGACTTATCCTTAACATCTTCATCAACATGTATGAATCCTGTAAAGAACTGAAACCATTTATGCAACTTTCTACAGTTAAGTACTAACATTATTTTCATTTTATAAGAAATTGAGATTTTTAAATAATTAATTAATTAAGAACCAGGTCAAGATCATGAAGTAGTTAGATAGTGGCACTGGTATTTGAATTCAGGCAGTCTAGCTTCAGTTTTTGCTCTTAACTCCTACAATCTATTTACTCTCCCTCAAGTAAGATTTAAATTAGTTGGAGGACTGATAGAGGAGAAAAGCAAATGATATCAAAGGGGCTTTGAAATAACTCTATAGAGAGAAAAGAATAAACATGATACATAATAAAAAAAGAGTCTCCGAGAAGATGACTCTAAAAGTCCTCCTCCCTTTGTGAAATAAGAAAAGGTTTGCATGTAGTGTATGGGTTTTGGAAAGAAAGAAGACATGCCATTGGATGTAGCTGGGTTCTTGGAGACTGCAGTTTGTTGGAACCCATCTCATTGCGGTAACTGGAAAGAATCAGTGTCTAAAAAAGTCACTCACAAGGATTAAATCTTAGTGGTATCAACAGTTGGGCAAAGGGTTTTGCAACTTCTTGTACCAGCTGCAGTATTAACTTCAAACATTGTGGTTTGGTTGTTTTAAGTGGCTTAAAATGCTTAGTTTTTGTAAGAAATTGACAGGGGACTACAATCTCCCCATTCTGAGTTAATGTGATTGACATCCCCAAATGTGTTATGGAGTAGACATTCTTTAAAAAAAAAAAAGAAAAAGGACTTATTTATTTCTATATTTTTTCAATGTTTTATTGTATTTTTCCCTTACCACTTAACCCCCCATACCCTCTTCCCTCCTGCAATCATGTCCATGAGTCCTTTTCCCTTTTTGCTCAATCACTCTACCCTCTACCCTTTCTCCTGAATTACTGTCACCCTCCTCTCTATCTATGAACCTGTCTCTATCTTTCTTGTTAGTTCAGTTTGTCCATTAAATTCAACATGTAAGTGGAATTATATGGTATTTGTCTTTCTCTGACTGGTTTATTTCCCTTAGCATAATGTTCCTCAGGTACATCCATACTTTTGCAAAGGATAAAATTTTCTTTTTTTGTATGACCAGGTAGTATTCCACTGTGTAAATGTCCCATAGTTGTTTTATCCACTCATCTACTAATGGACACTTGGGCTACTTCCATATCTTGGAGACTGTAAATAATGCTGCAGTGGACATAGGGGTGCTTCTGTACTTTTGAATCGGTGGTTTGTGTTTCTTTGGATATACTCCTAAAAGTGCGATCGCTGGGTCAAAAGGCATATCCATTTTTAATTTTTTAACCCACAGAATAGGAGAACATATTTGCCAATACATCTGAGAATGGGTAAATATCCAAAATTTATAAAGAACTTACAAAACTCAACACCAAAAAACCCAACCCATTTAAAAAATGGGCAAAGGATCTGAATAGACACTTCTCCAAAGAGCACATGCAGATTGCCCATAGGCATATGAAAAAATGCTCAACCTCAATAATCATCAGAATGATGCAGATTAAAACCACAGGGAGAAATCACCTCACACTTGTCAAAATGGCTATCATCAATAAATTAACAAACAACAAGTGCTGGCGAGGATGTGGAGAAAAGGGAACCCTAGTGTACTGTTGGTGGAAATGTAGACTGCTGGAGTAGACATTCTCGATTTTTTAAAATTTATACTTTTATTACTTCCTACAGTAGTGTTCTCCTTGATCTCTCAAGTCCCAGTTTTTTTTTTCCCTTCATTTTTTAACAGCAGCCAGAGTAGGTTTTCAAAATGTGCATTTGATCACAGCACTCTTCTGCTTAAAAATCATCAGCAGTCCTCATTATTCTCAGAGTGAAGCCTAAACTCATTAAGGACCTTTATCAGGTGGCCTCTCCCTGCCTTCCAATGTATTTCTTACCAACCTTTGTCTCCCAGCTAAATATTTTACAAAATTCCAAATGAGTCATGCAGCTTCATGTCTCTTTCGCTTTGCACACACTTGTTTTTCTAACAAGACATATCTTGATCTACACTGGTTTTCTTTTTTCTTTTTTTCTTTTTCTTTTTTTTTGCCAACTTAAGAGATTGGCAGAGAAAGCAATGCTAGAGTTGGGATGGCATATGACTAGTACCATCATGGAAATTGTGAGAAGCTATGTGTTACTTCTGGGCCATGGCAGACAAAATATTATGTGTGAGTCTTTTCCCTCTTCTCTTACTTCATTGGCTAAGAAGGGATCAGTTTTGGATGGAATAGCTTCCTCAGGTGAGATCCCTAAGGGACTGGGTAAAACAGCACCCTCCAATCTGTGATAAACTTGTCACAATGAATGAGAAGTCAGTTTTCTTGTGCTAAGTTATTGAGATCTGGGGATTAATATAGAGCCACAGAATAACAAAGGTTATCATAAAAAAGCGTTGTTGCGTCATTGGTTTTCATTTCCATGTTTATTATTACTAGGAGCTTGAACTTTCATATTTTATTGAACATTTATATGTTAGTTATGATCTTTGGTTCTTTGGTAAAACCCTTTTTCATGTCCTTTATTTAGTTTCCTATGAGGCTATTCATATTTATTTATAGAATGCCTTTACATATTAAGCTACATTAACCCTTTCATGTCATTCATGCTGAAATATCTTTCTAGTTTATTGTCTTTTTTTATAAACAATTTTAAAAAATAATCTCTTTTATTTATTTTATTTTAATTTAATTTAATTTTATTTTTAGAGAGAGGGGAAAGAAGAAAGAGAGGGAGAGAAACATCACTCTGTGGTTGCCTCTCACTAGCGCCCCCAACTGGGGACCTGATGTGCAACCTAGTAATGTGCCCTGACTGGGAATAGAATAGTGACACTTGGCTCTCAGGCTGATGCTCAATCCACTGAGCCACAGCAGCCAGGGCTTACCAATTGTCTTTTAATGTTATGTATTTTCATATTCAAAAGTTTAAAAGTAATAATCTACGAATCTTTTAAAATTGTTTTTCCTCATTTTAGAATAAGAAAGGCCTTCTTAAATTTGGTAGATTCCTTTTACTTGTTTTATTTATTTATTTTTATGAAGATATAAGTGAGATACAACATTGTATTGGTTTTATGTATAAAACATAATGAATTGATATACGTACATATTGCAAAATGATCACCACAATAAGTCTAATTACCATGGGTCACCATAGTAAAAAAATTAATTTTTCTTGTGATGAGAACACTTCTTTGCTTTTTTAAATTATTTATTATGCTGTTACATTTGTCCCAATTTCTTTCCCCCCCTGCTCCCTCCTCCCTCCAGTTGTCCACCCCTTAGTCCATGCCCATTGGTTGTGCATATAGTTCTTCTCAACATCTTCTTGTCTACTCCACTCCCTCCTACTATGCTTCTTAATTCCTGCATCATCTCCCTCCCTTTTCCCGCTTCCCCCTCCCCGCTGACCTCCCCCCAATATGTTCCCTGTACCTATAATTTTTTTCCCCTCTCATTGCCTACTTAGTTTGCCTTTGTTTCAATTCTCTAGCTTCTGCTGTTGGTTGTTGTGATACAGTTTTCATTTTAATGTTCATAGTTTTGTTCCTCCTTCTAAACAAGTCCCTTTAACATCTCATATAACAGTGATTTGGATCTAACAAACTCCTTCAGTTTTACTTTGTCCTGGAAACACTTTCTCTGCCCTTCTGTCCTGAATGACAGCTTTGCTGGATAGAGTAAGCATGGTTGTAGGTTTTTGATTTTCATTACTTTGAATATTTCTTGCCAGTCCCTTCTTGCCTGTAAAGTCTCCTTTGAGAAATCTACTGATAGTCTAATTGGGACCACTTTGTATGCAATTCTTCTCTTCTCTCTTGCTGCTTTTAAGATTCTCTCTTTACCTTTAATTTTTGACATTTTGAGGATAATGTGTCTTGGTGTGGTCCTCTCTGGGTTCAGCCTATCCGGAACTCTCTGTGCTTCCTGGACCTGTAAGTTCATTCCTTCCCCAATTTTGGGAAATTCTGCTTCATTATTTTCTCACCTAATTTTTTAATTTCTAGTTCTTCTTCTTCACCCTCTGGCAATCTTATAATTTGAATGTTTGTTCACTTATAGCTGTCCCAGAGGTTTCTGAGCCTCTTCTCATATTCCTCACTCTTTATTTCCTCTTTCTGCACTGGTTAAATTTTGTTTCCTCCCTATGTCCCGATTTGTTGATTTGATCCATGGCTCTCCCTTCTTCACCACTTGTCTTGTATGTATTTTTGTTCATTTAAGCAGGACTAGCCTTCATTCCCTCCCTGTCTTGATTTAGCCCCGCTGTTAGATCTGTAAGCTGCCTTATGACTATAGGTTTAAACTCAGCCTCAGATAAATTTGCTATTTGTTCATTGGTCAAGGCTTTTATTTGTTTTTTCGTTAGCTGTGTGATTGGTATTTCAATCATTAATTCTGCCATTCTGACTGTTTTGTTTATCTTTCCTTCTTGGGTGGGGTGCTATCATACCTCCTATTCTATATTGGGTGGAGCCCCTTGTGCTTGTCACAACCTGGTGACCTTTCTCACCACACTGCCACGCTTTGTGTGGGGGCAGAGGTCCAAGATGGATTCCTGCTGTTACTCTCCGCTGAGGAACAGGGAGCCGCCTCCCAGTGGGGTCTGCCTTCTCTGGCATTGGAATCGCAAGCCGATGGATCTGGTCTGCAGCTGGGGCCGGGGCTGGCTCCCTGGCGCTTCTCTCCTCTCCCCAAATACAGGTGTCCGCTTACCAGGTCCCGCTGTTTGCTGCTGCAGCTGCCACCTCCAGCACAGTTTGATCTTTCTCAGCTGCGGGTTTGTACTTCCTACCCGTCTGGATGAGCACCACTTGTTTATGACTTCATACACTTGATTTCCATGTAGCTTTGTTTTCTGGAACTTATTATTATTTTTGGTTTTGCGGTAGTTGTAATCCTTCTTAACTGTAGAGGGAGACAGAGCGTGTCAGTCTATGCCTCCATCTTGGCCGGAAATCTGTGATGAGAACTTTTAAGATTTACTCTCTTAGCAACTCTTAATTATGCAATACAGTATTGTTGTTAACTATAGTCACCATGCTGTACATTTACATCCCCAGGACTTATTTCTTTTTTCACTGGAAGTTGGAACCTTTTAATCATCTATACCTATTTCTCTAGTTTTGTTAGTTTCTATTTTTTAAAACATGAGATTTCTTAATCTACTGTGATTTATGTTGGCATGTGCTAGTAAGTAGGGATATAATTTTGTAATTAATCTTACAACTTACTTGACTCTTTCTTCTAAACTAAAAAGAAAATTTTGGTGATGTGCTCATTCCTTAAGTAATATCTTCATGACATGAAATGTGCATTCAACACATCTGCATGACTGGGCAATGTAGCACTTTTCTGGAGGTCAGTCTAGTCCAGGGATGCAGAGCACATGAGGAGGGACAGTCAGGAAGCAGAGATGGTCTCAGTCACATGGGGTAGGCAGATGCGGGGGGAGGGAGAACAGTGGGAAACACCTGATTCAAAGATGCCAGTGGGTGGAGGCTAGACCAGGAAGCAGATCACTTCCTCAGTAGCTCTCAATGGGTGCTTCATTTCTTCACTTAGTCACTCAATCTTTTACATGGTAGTAAAATTCAGGTGCAGGACTGAGAAGCATTTTGCCAGGCTAATGAGAAACACACTCTTTTTTTTTTTCCAAGTTAAGTGAAACAGTCTAGCAATTTATAGTCATGGATACTTCCACTATGCTCAGCTATAAACACAGTATAGATAGTGAAACACTGACTCACTATATTTTTCAGTTACATGTTGTGTGTTGTAAGATTTACAGGAGAATGTAATGATACTCAGTTCTCTAGCCAAGCACATGTAGATGCTCTTCTCTTATGTAGGTCTGACGAGGCCCACAAGACCCACAAAAAAGAGACTACAAAACTGAGATTCTACAAACTGCCATCAGAAATGTGTCTGAGTAATGGTCATGGGAAAAGGGTGGTGAGAGACAGAGACAGAGGCCTAACCACTTGCAGCCTGGTCAGAGACAGGCTTATATGCCAGGTCCACAGCCATCTGTTTAGCAAATTTTCATTCATGAAATGGAACCTGTACCTTGTCTTAGCTTAATTCACCTTGAGAAGAAGTTTTGGTGACTTCTTGCTACAGTGGTTTTAGAAAAAGAAAAAAAAAAAAAAAAAGGCAAGCCTTCTTAGTACCATCAACACAGAGAGAAGGCAGTCACAACCACACTTCCAGTTTTCTTTTTTATAGAAACATCAGCTTAAAATACTCCTGTCCATCATCATTTCCCAAAAAGTTGCAAACTCTACATAGAATTGGTCTGTTGATTTCATTTTAGAGAGAACTAAAAAATATTGGCGTTTGTTTTATCAGTTATTGTTTTTTGAAATCCCTTAAATATTAACGATTGAAAGGGGTGGAAAAAACCCTCTTGCAATAATGTTTTTGTGCTTTAAAGGCAGGTCTTCCAAATATTTGCAGAGTCATGTTTCTAAATTTCTCAAGACACAGATTATTTTAAAAAATGATCTGGTCTCATTTCTTCAGTTTGATGTCTTTGAAGACAAGTTTGTATACTTTACAAAGCAGAAAGTATTATAATCTTTTATCACAAATTGATACTTTTTAGCATAAAAAGTTATTTGCAACATGTCTACCTATAGTCGGCAGATGGTCTAAATTCTTCCAGTGTTGTACAATTTATATTTGTAGCCTCCCAGTGTACCACTGGGCAGGTTATCTGTACCAGAGGTCACAGAACAGATGGAATGACAGACTAAATCATTATGTCTTGAACTACCTGTTTCATTCAATAAATTTACTATATACTGTGACAGCAAAGGGAAAGAGTGGGGTCAGTTAGCAAACAGTCTGAGGATATGAGGCAAACGCAGTGGAATTAGAGTGCCTGAATTCCGGGATATCACAAACCAAGCTTAGGGATCAACAAAGATTCAGATATTTGGAAATATCTTGATTTTCTCAGCTTTAAATTAGGTATTTGTTGCTCTAGAAAACCATTTTGCTAACTGAAAGAGTAGAAAGACTCTTACAGTTTAAGTAAACAATAAGAAACATGCTAAGCAATGTAAAAAATGTCATTTTTATATTAATAACTGGGTACTCTGAAAGCATGCCATTCTTTTCTTTTTTAAATTTATTTATTGCTTTTCTATTAAAGTTGTCTCAAACATGCCATTCTTATTGTGAATCCCATCACGGTAATCAGCCACTCAAGAAACTAATTCATTCACTCACTCACATAATTCTTCATTGATTTACTATGTGGCAGGTGTAGTTCTGAATGCTGTGACTAAAGCAGTGAACAAAAGAGCAAATATCCCTGCTCTTGTGGAGCTTCCATTCTGTTGAGGGGATGGACACATTAAACAAAATAAATAATTAGGTTGTATGATGTGTATGAAAGTCATATGTACTATGAAGAAAAATAAAGCAAAGTAAGGGAGTTGTGGAATATGCAGAGGGTTAGGGGTTGCCAACAAGGGAAGGTCTCATTGATAAAGAGAGGTATGAGCAGAATGAGCTCTATAAATATTGGGGGGTAGAGAGAACTATGAAAACAATTTTGTGTAGAGATTAGATTCTAAAATTAATTTGAAGATAAAGCCGTCATTATTTGTTAACAGACTGATTGTATACTCTGGGAACAGCTAGTGCAAAGGGTCTGAGGTAAAGGGATCCTCATTTCTTCCAAGAATACCAGGGAATATTCTGTGGCTATAGCAGAAGGATCAAGCAGGGGAGCCAGGCAACAGAAGGTAGGTCACAAAGGTCATGGTGGGGTCAGTTGTGTAGGGCTTTGGAGGCAATTTGAAGAATTTGTGTTTTACTCTAAAACAGGTAGTTATTTATTTTACATGCTGGGTTTTATATGTATATGCATTTCACGTGCAGGACTTTAAGCAAAAGAGTAATAAGATGTGACTTACATTTTTTAATGATCACTCTGGCTGCCTGTTAAAATAGAGACTAGAGTAGATTAAGAGTGAAAACACAAAAACCAGTCTGGAAGATATTGCATAATCCAGGTGACAGTCCAGGGTGACAATAGGGAAGGTGCAGGAAGCAGTTAGATTCTATATATAATCTGAGCATTGAATCATCAGCATCTGTTAATAGATTGAATATAGGGTGTGAAGAAAAGACAGAAACCAAGGTAAGTTCAAGGGTTTTCATCTGAACATCTGAATGGATGCTAACTCAATAAACTGAGATGGGGAAAGAGAGCAGCATTTGGGAGGGAAGAAAGGCTCTTTTGGATATATCAATCAAATTGTGTCGCCTTCAATATATGAATATATAGCTCAGGAGAGAATCATGAGCTGTAGATCGAAATGCGAGTGTTGTTTATGACAGGGTGATATTGAGAGCTACGAATCAGGATAAAATCACCCATGCAGTGGAGGTAGTTAGAGGTGAAATTAAAGGTTTGGGAGATGAAGAAAGGTGTAAAGGATACAGAGTAGAAACAACCAGAAAGGTGAGGAAACTCAGGAGCTTGCCTTGAAAGCCAAGTAAAGAATCATTGTTAGAGCTTCTAGTTGATCAAATAAAGTAAAAATTGAGAATTAATCAGTGGTTTTGCATCCCTGAGACACATTTGTATCTTTCCACAGTGTCAGGTTTATTAAGCGAGACCTCCCCAATAAGCCAATATAATCACAAGCAGGTTACACGCAGTGAGGGTAGCATAGGCAGTAGAAGCGAGCAGCATAAGATGAGAAACAGGCACGAAAGCCCTCCTGGCCACTGGCAGCATCTGCAGGTGAAAAAGTGGGCACCCGTCTCAAGCCAGGCAGCTACAGCAGGGCTGCAAGCATTGACCTGTGGTACAGCCAAGCTTGAGCATTGGGTGGTCAGAGCTCTGATTTCTTATAGACCACCAGGGGTGGAGGTCCGACTCGTATGGGTGTCCAGATAAAATCCTTATCCGAGTGTCCAGACTTGTAGTTTGGGGTGTTCTGGGCCCATCCTAAGTGCTTTCCCATTATAGCCCATTACCTCAGTCTTGACACAGCACATAACATAACCGTCATGGCTGACAGTGACTCCAAATTGGATTTTCAAAGATGTCCAGAAAGTCTGCTTTGCTCTTGCTCTATACAAGTGGATTTAGAAATATGGGGTCACTGGAGACTGGTCTAAGCATGATCAATGATAGAGGCAGAAAAAGGAAAGACACAGCGCATGCACAAGTAACAGAGCAATGGGGTGGAATCAGGGAGAAATGGGAAATGGGGACAAAGTTGAATGTGTTCTTTTTTTTATTTAATAAGAAAAACAAAATGACTGAAAGCTGATGGAAATGATCTTGTATAGAGTGAGGAAGTGATGGTGGAGGGAAAGAAGAGAGATTTAAGGATATGTGTCCTTCACTAGGCTAGGCTGCATGCAACCAAGTGCCTAGCTAAGGGGTCACCTTAAATAAGGATGAAGGCAGTTCATCTGTAAAAACAGGAAAACAGACTAGGAGGGTAGTGACTACAGGAAAATATGATGGCAGGAGTCAGTGAGGGGGTTATCTGTCTGCTTCAGTCTTTTCAGCAAAGTAGAAAAGTACATCCACAAGTTGAGAGTGATGTTAGGAGAGGTATTTGGAGACATGAGGGAGAGACATTTATGAAAAGAGTCATTTGGAGGGTGGATTAGATCATCATAAAGCACACTCCTGTTGGGTCACAAGGTTTTCTAATCATTAGAGCACAGGCTAGTTAGGAACTCAGAATCCTACCCTTGGCCTCTCTCCTCTGCTGCATCTGATTCCTGAGGAGCAGACCCATAATTCCTCTCCCTTTCCTTGTCTTGAAAGCACTGCTTACACTTTGGCAATTTACCAACTGTCCTAGGTGCTAATTTTTTGCACTTAGTAACTTATTCACTATTATACTAATATTTAATGTTGACCATGGTGTATGCTTGGCTAAACTAAGATTTAAGATTAAATATAAAAGAAGTATCTCTTTGTTTCTGAATCAAGTTTGTGGATCAGAATCAGAAAATATAATTATAAATTAGTGTACCACAGGAGCTCAGCTCCAGGCAGGTTTACTTAGGATTTAGCAAGAGCCAAAAACGACAGTGTAGCATTGGAGTGGGAATTCATACCACGTTTATTCTCACTGTGGCAGGTGAGATGGAAACCAAGGATCTTCCTTTATTGTATTCTCATGGTGGCAGGAAAGACAAGAACACAGAATCAGCCTTTGTCTCATGGCATCAGGTGAGACAGCAACCAAATCATCTGCCCTGCCTGATGATTTCATATATATATGAAATTAAACAAAAGTGGCACTGGGCTAACCAGAACTATGAGGTAGTATAGGACTTGTGTACTAAGGCACTCTCTTAAATAAAGGTGACCTGGGAAAATACATGCCTTTGGAGGCAGGGATCCTGGCTACACTCACCCTGACATGACAATTAGTATAACCACTTTGTTAATAAAACAATATCTAGCATCTGTCCATAAACCCTTTAATTCTATTTAAATAGTTCATGAATGAGCAAGGAGGACATGTGTTTTTGTAAATGGATATGCCAAATTTATCAGTTTCTGTTCTTAGATGGATGGGAAGGTGAGTAGAGCATCAAGGAACCACTGTAAAGAAGAAAAATTTTCCATCTTTAGTTTTATTGATTTGGCAGAAAAGAATTATCTCATGGTGGTGGCAGACTGATCAGTATCAGATGAAAAAAGAGATGCAAGAATTTTTGATGCCAGGCTTGCCTGAATCTCTTAATCTCCACTAATAAATTTGACTAGGTCGAAGTATTAGTGTGGGCTGACAGAAATGTCTTATTAATGCTCTCAAGTCTATGTTGCATTAAACAAATACCATTAATTCCCAAGGCATTATTATTAACATAATGAAGAGTGGAGAAGAGAAATTTTGTAAAAATAAAGGAAATATAGAATGTGTATAGTTTTCAAATACTATATGAAAGAAAAATAGACACAGTGTGCATTTCTTGATTAATGGATCCAGAAATAGTGATTCCAAATTAAACATGCTTTTTCCCTATTTCAGTTGTTTCTTTGAGTCACTACGATGATAATCCGGTGAGTTCTACTCTCTTTCATTGATTATTTTTACCTCATAAGCATAAGATTTCTTGATTTACGTTCCACAAAGTCCATAAACCAAAGGCAATCTTTCGAAAGAAGGGGACACTTTCAGGATCTATTTTCATCTCTGAAGCCTCTTGCATCCTTGAATATTTGAGAGTTTGCTCTCAAGTAGCTGTTTTCTTAGTGTCAAACACAAAACACAGTAGAGTGGTACTGTGAGTTCATAACACTGACTCTTCCACAAAGATCATTTTGAATATTTATAAATCCATGTCGATTTTTCTAAATTCACCTTCCCCCTACCTTTGACTACTTCTTTTAAGAAGCAACTTACTATGCAGTAGATTAAATCACTTTTAGATTAAGTGTAATGATTCTCTGATTTCTTCTTTCACAACCATCACCAATATTCATATACACCCATCCCATTTTTCACCCTTATTTCTATCACTTCTCCCCACAAGCAAAAGAGACTTGAGGATGTCTCACTTAACTAAAAAAAATTGCCATCTTACTCCATTTTGCCTTGTTGAAAAAACAGTAACAACAGGATGACCAAGAAAAGATATTGTGATAAAAAAAATTGAAAGGCTACATATTTGGTAGAAAAATATAACTTAGTTACTCAGTTATGCTGAGTAACCACAATATTTCTATTTAAAATATCCTATAGATCTAGTCCTCTGGGACAATGCTTCATCGACCTTCACCTTAAATCTTCCATAAAGATTAAGCACTTACTTAAAGCAGGTGGTTTTTAAAAATGCCTTTTTAAATAGCATAGACACTTGTTAATTATTTAAAACAACAAATTGTTTCCAGACTATTGGTCTCATAATAAATATTGAGTCCTGGCCTATAATTAGCTGGCTTTGTCATTGACTAGAAACCTTAATATCCTAGTTGAAAATGAGGGCTTGAGTTAGACATCTTCTAAAGATTCTTTTAGTACTAAAAAATAGTGAATAAAATAAAAATATTAAGCAATAAGATAAAAGTAACTAAAAATACTTCTATGAACCGAGTATTGATACATCATTTATTAAAATATAAGGTAAAATTCGTATATGTATTCTTTTTTCAATTTTTAAAGAAAATAAACCTTTCAGTATTGATAATGAAATTAATATGTGTTTCACTTAAGCAATATAGGAAACTAAAAAAGAAGTGGAAAAAAAGTACAGGTAATCCCATCTCTCACTTTTGACATTTTGATGTCTGTGAAATTATTGAGTAATAATTTCTAATGTGAACAGTGAATGTTTATTTTCTTCCAAGTAGTTATTTACTGTTGCCTGGCTGGTTTGGCTCAGTGGATTGAGCGTCGGCCTGCGAGCTAAGTGTCGCTGGTTCGATCTTCCAGTCAGGGCACATCAGAGAAGGAAAACTCTGACTCCAAAAAACCTCCGCTGCCTTGCAGCATACCTCTTCAGGGGAAAGGCTAAGGGAGTAAACCCCGACAGAAAATCCGGAGCCGGAGTCCCTAAGGCGGTTTGACGTTGTAGTCAACAGCGGCAACTCCTGCGGCGCACCTGAAGCCAAGCTGTATTGACTCCGTCTTTCCCTTGGACCCTTCAGCTGCGAAGAGAGGGGGGGTCTGCTGCATGGGCAACAGCAGACCCTCCATATCACCCTGCCCAGGCTCTGTAGCTTCAGCTTCACTGGAGAGGACACTCCAGCGTCATCGCAAGATGTCGATTCAACACGGGAGGAGACAGATACCATGTCACTCCCGAGTCGGACTGCACAACCATTCTCGGCGGTGCAGATAGACTTTCAAGAAGCTACACCATCGTCTCTCGAGACGGACGGCTGCCGACGACGAGTTATTTACTGATATTGGGAAGCTACATTTATTTATTTTTTATTTTTTAAATATATTTTATTGATTATGCTTTTACAGTTGTCCCAATTTCTTTTCCTTCTGCTTCCTTCCACCCAGTGACTCCCCCACTTGTCCCCCGCCCCCCGCTTAGTCTATGCCCATTGGTTGTGTGTATAGTTCTTGTCAACATCTTCCTGTCTACTCCACTCCCTCCTATTATGCTTCATAATTCTTGCATCATCTCCCTCCCTTTCCCCCTTCCCCCTCCCCACTGACCTCCCCATAAAATGTTCCCCATACCTTTAATTCTTTTTCCACTCTCGTTGCCTACTTAGTCTGCCTTTGTTTCAATTCCCTAGCTTCTTTTGTTGGTTATTGTGGTACAGTTTTCATTTTAATGTTCATAGTTTTGATCCTCCTTCTTCTAAACACGTCCTTCTAACATTTCGTATAACAGTGGTTTGGATCTAACAAACTCCTTCAGTTTTACTTTGTCCTGGAAGCACTTTCTCTGCCTTTCTATTCTGAATGATAGCTTCACTTGTTAGAGTAATCGTGGCTCTAGGTTTTTGCTTTTCATTACTTTGAATATTTCTTGCCAGTCCCTTCTTGCTGCAGAGTCTCCTTTGAAAAATCTGCTGATAGTCAAGTTGGAACCCCTTTGTACATAATTTTCTTCTTCTGTCTTGCTGCTTTTAAGATTCTCTCTTTATCTTTAATTTTTGACATTTTGACTATAATGTGTCTTGGTGTGGTTCTTCCTGGGTCCAGTTTTTTTTGGAACTCTCTGTGCTTCCTGGAGCTGTAAGCCTATTTCCTTCCCCAAGTTCAGGAAGTTCTGCTTCATTATTTTTTTACATAATTTTTCAATTTCTAGTTCTTCTTCACCTTCTGGCAACCCTATAATTCGGATGTTCGTTCTCTTATAGTTGTCCTAGAGGTTTCTGAGCTTCTCCTCATATTCCCCACTTTTTGTTTCCTCTTTCTGCACTGGTTCACTGTTTGTTCCTTCTCTGTGTTCCAATTTGTTGATTTGATCCTTGGTTTTCCTTCCCTCACCACTTGTTTCATATGTGTTTCTGTTCATTTAAGCAGGACTAGCCTTCATTCCTTCCCCGTCTTGATTAAGTCCCACTGTTATTTCTGTAAGCTGTCTTATAACTATAGCTCTGAATTGAACCTCAGAAAGATTATCTATCTGTTTATTCGTTAATTCATGTATTTGCTTTCTGGTCATCTGTGTGATTGGGATCTCTATCATTATCCCTGCCATCCTGACAGTTTTCATTTTACCTTTCCTGCTTGGGCAGGGTTGTCACACCTCCTATGCTATAGTGAGCGAAGCCCCATGCACTCGTTACTACCAAGTGACCCTTCTCACCACACTGTGGTGCTTTGTGTGGGGGCAGAGGTCTAAGATGGATTCCTGCCATTCACTCTCCCCTGAGAGACCAGAAGCCTCCTCCTCTGTCCCCACATCCTGTGGGCCTCATAGTCCGAGACAATGGAGGTCTGCCTTCCCTGTGGTTGGAATTGCAAGGTGATGGGTTTGGTCTGCAGCCAGAGGTGCTCCCCAAGTGCTTTTCGCCTCCCCTTAAATATGGGTGTCTGTGCTTACCGCAGTCCTGCTGCTTGTCGCTGCAGCTGCTGCCACCAGCACAGCTTGATCTCTCTGTCCCAGCTTTGCCCCTCCTACCCATCCAGACAAGCACCACTTGTTTATAACTTCATATGTTGGAATTCCATATAGCTTTATTTTCTGGAAATTCTGGTTATTTCTGTTTTTGCAGTAGTTGTATTCCTTCTGAGATGTGCAGGGAGATGGAGCGTGTCAGTCTAGGCCTCCATCTTGGCCGGAAATCCAGAAACCATGACTTTAAGGGCAATTCACAAGTGCCAAGGAGTTAGAAGAAATCCTCCACGTGGAGTAAGGACCAACTGAAGGTCCGACTCGTGGGCTCTGGAGTCTGAGCGGGGAAGAGGTGTCAAGAAGTCCCTGCTCAGATTCCGCTCATTCCAGCCATGAGGTGAACTGACAGGTCAGCGGATCGACAAGGGAAGTGGTGCCCAGCCAACCCACCACTGGAAGAGAGCTCGGGAGGGCTGCAGCAGCAGCAGCCATTTCCCGCCTCTCGCTTGGGATGCTACATTTAAAAACATCAATTTTGTAACTAGATGTCTTTGCAGAACTCTCTTATTTCAAGTTGTTTTTAGTCAATAGCTTTGTTTTCTTCATGTAGGAAATTTTTATCTACAAATTTAAATTATTCAAAAATTTTGAGCCCTTTTTATGTAAAAATGCCTTTCTATTATTTATATTTCACATTCTTAGAAAACATTTTAAAATAATTCCTTTGTTATTTCTAGAACAATATTTAAAGCAATATGCCTATAACAATATTATTTCTAGGATAATATTAATAGTGGTGTTAACAGAAAAAATGTCTAGCTTTTTGTGATGTATATTTTAAAAATTATGTTAAAGATTTTTATTAAAAAGTTAAGAAATTGGAGAATAGGTGTTTGATAATATTTTGGCATTTATGATGATTACAGAGTATCTTTTTCCTGTATTTTTTAACAGAAATTAAATTAACAAGGCTCCTAGCATTAAATCATTCTTACATTCTGGAAAGAAACATCAGTTGTTCATATAGCAATAGAATTTTAATGCAACAATAGGTTACAAATGTTAACATTTTAACAATTTTTGCTGTTAAGTTTATACTGAGATGAGTCTGTGGTTTTATTATTTTAACTATTTGATCAGGTATTATTTCAGGGTTACACTGACTTCATATAAAGTAATGTGACGCTTTCCTTCTCTCTCTGTGCTCATAGAGGCAACCACTTCCTTGAAATCTGAAAGAATTCTGCTATAAGATCTTCTTTGTTGTTATATGATAGCTTTGTCAATGCTTTGTTTTTTGTTAATTTGTTTTGACACAATTTGACTTAATTATATTTTTCCAGAAAAAGAAGTTTTTCATATAGCTTTTCAACTTATATTCATAAAGTTGAATACTTTATATAAATTTAGTAATTTCCCTGGGTTTTGAAAAGAAGAATTACCTGTAGACGATAGTTTATGTTCATTCATATATTTATAATTCTCTTGACACTAGTGAAGATAACTTTAAAATTTTCTTCTCTTTAATGAAGTGAATCATTTTGCAGAGAATATCCTTAGTCTATGTTTTACAATGCGGTGCTTTCTGCCATATTTTATTGTACTTTTATGTTACTTATTTATTTATTTATTAAAAAAATTTTTTTACCGTTTTTCTATTACAGTGGTCCCACTCTTTCCTCCATTGCTACCCCACACCCAGTCAACCCCTTCTCGCACAGTCAATCCCCACCTCATTGTATATGTCCTTGGGTTATTTATACTAGTTGCTTTACTAAACCTTTCCCCTATTCACCCCCTTCTCCTCCCTCCTAGTAACTGTTATTCTGTTCATTTTTTATATGCCTCAGGTTCAATTTTGTTCATTTGTTTGTGTTGTTCATTAGTCTCCTGTATTAGGTGATATCATATGGTATTTTTCTTTCATTGCCTGACTTATTTTGCTAAGCATAATTCTCTCTAGTTCCATCGATGTTGTCGCAAATGGCAGGAGCTCCTTTCTTTCTGCTGCATAGTATTCCATTGTGTAAATGTACCACCATTTTTTAATCCACTCATCTATAGATGGGCACTTAGGCTGTTTCCAGCACTTGGCTATTGTAAACAGCACTGATATGAACATAGTGGTGCATAAGTTCTTTTGAATTGGGGTTTCAATTGGAGTTATAATCCTAACAGTGGAATCGCTGGTTCAAAAAGCAGTTCCATTTTTAGTTTTCTGAGGAAATTCCATACTGTTTTCCATAGTGGCTGCATCAACCTACATTCCCACCAACAGTGCACTAGGGTTCCCATTACTCCACATCCTCAGCAGCACTTGTTTTTTGTCAATTTGATGATGATGGCCATTCTGACTGGTGTGAGTTGGTATCTCATTGCGGTTTTTATTTGCATCTCTCTCATGGCTAGTGATGTTGAGCATTCTTTCATATGCCTATGGATCCTCTGTATATCCTCCTTGGAGAGGTGTTTGTTCAGGTCCTTTGCCCATTTTTAAATTGGGCTGTTCGTCTTCTTGCTGTTGAGATGTGTAAGTTCTTTATATATTTTGGAGATCAATCCTTTGTCTGAGGCATCATTGGCAAATATATATTCCCATATGATTGGTTCACTTTTCATCTTGCTGATGCTTTCTTTAGCTGAGCAGAAGCTCTTTAGTTTGACGTAGTCCCATTTGTTTATTCTTTCTTTTATTTCCCTTGTCTTAGGAGTTGTATCAGTGAAAGTATTGCTACATGGGATAGCTGAAGTTTTCCTGCCTATGTTTTCCTCTAGGACTTTTATGATGTTATGACTTACAGTTAAGTCTTTGATCCATCTTGAGTTTATTCTCGTGTGTGGTGTAAGTTGGTGGTCTAGTTTCATTGTTTTTTGCATGTCCCTGTCCAGTTCTCCCAGCACCATTTGTTGAAGAGGCTCTTCTCACTCCATTATATGTTCCTTTCCCCTTTTTTGATTATTAGTTGACTGGGTTTATTTCTGGGTTCTCTATTCTATTCAATTGATCTATATGTCTGTTCTTATGCCAGTACCAGGCTGTTTTGATTACAGTGGCTTTGTAGTATAATTTGATGTCAGGTATTTTGATTCCTCCTACTGTGTTCTGTCTCAAGATTTCTGTGGATATTTGGGGTCTTTTTTGGTTCTATATAAATTTTTGAAGTATTTGTTCTAGGTCCATGAAATATGTCATTGGTATTTTAATAGGGATTGCATTGAATCTATAAATTGCTTTGGGCAGTATGGACATTTTAATGATGTTTATTCTTCCCACCCACAACCATGGTATATACTTCCATTTATTTGTATCTTCCTTAATTTCTTTCTTCAGTGTTATGTAGTTTTCTGAGTACAGGTCTTTTATCTCTTTGGTTAAGTTTATTCCTAGGTACTTTATTTTTCTTGTTGCTATGGTAAGTGGGATTTTTTTTCTAGTTTCAATCTTTGATATTTTATTGTTGGTGTACAGAAATGCCTTCAATTTCTGAATATTGACTTTGTTACCTGCTATTTTGCCAAATTCACTTATTAAGTCGAGTACATTTTCAATGGAGTTTATAGGGTTTTCTAGGCATACTATCATGTCATATGCGCCTGCCACATTTTTAAACTCTTTTACTCTAACATGAAAGACAAATAAAAGATATAGAAATCAATGGATTATTGTAAGGAAAATAATCTTTTAAGCCACTATATTTAGGTATGATTGACATGTAAAATGTTGTGCATAATTAATGTATACAACTCAATAAGTTTTTGAATAGGTGTATACCCATGAAACCTCACCACCTTCAAGGCCATAAACATATTCATTGCCTCTCAAAGTTTCCTCCTACTCCCTTTATTAGTAGTAGTTGATTACTTTTGAAAAAATATCGCTTCACATAAGATCTACCCTCTTAACAAGTCGTAAGCATACAATACTATAAAGATCTGAAGAACTTATCTGTTTTACATAACTAAAATAAACTGAATAATTTTATTCACTTTAGGTCAATAAACAGAAATTTTATAGCCATCTCAGAAACCTCCATTTTCCCATCTTTTACTGTTGTTATTTGTTTTGGTTAAATTTTATTTTTTATTGAATGTAATTTCTATAAGACATTGCATTAGTTTAAGTGTGAAGACATAATGATTTGATATGTCGTCGTCGTCGGCAGCCGTCCGTCTCGAGAGACGATGGTGTAGCTTCTTAAGAGTCTATCTGCACCGCCGAGAATGATTGTGCAGTCCGACTCGGGAGTGACACGGTATCTGTCTCCTCCCGTGTTGAATCGACATCTTGCGATGACGCTGAAGCTACAGAGCCTGGGCAGGGTAATATGGAGGGTCTGCTGTTGCCCATGCAGTAGACCCCCCCTCTCTTCGCAGCTGAAGGGTCCAAGGGAAAGACGGAGTCAATACAGCTTGGCTTCAGGTGCGCCGCAGGAGTTGCCGGTGTTGACTACAACGTCAAACCGCCTTAGGGACTCCGGCTCCGGATTTTCTGTCGGGGTTTACTCCCTTAGCCTTTCCCCTGAAGAGGTATGCCGCAAGGCAGCGGAGGTTTTTTGGAGTCAGAGTTTTCCTTCTCTGATGTACCCTGACTGGAAGATCGAACCAGCGACACTTAGCTCGCAGGCCGACGCTCAATCCACTGAGCTAAACCAGCCAGGGCAAGATTTGATATGTATATATGTACATATATGACAAGACGTGTCCAGAAAGTATCCAGCCACACATGCACTATGAAAAATAGAGACATTTATTGAAGAAAATACAAGAAACACTGTATATAAAAAAATAATGCCTCACTCCCTTTCAAAGTAGGCACCTTGAGACCTCACACAATTCTCCCAGTTGCTATCAGCTGCCCCATCATGTTTTCCTGAATCTCATTGATGGTTTGAATCTCTTCCCTTTCAAAAGTGATTTTAGTTTTGAGAAAAGTCAAAAGTCGCAGGGTTTCAAATCTGGACTGTAAAGGGAACAAGTTACCTGGGTGACTTGATATTTGGCTAAAAAAACTCTGTATGAGGCATGATGCATAAGCAGGCATGTTGTTCAGATTATGCTGCCAATTACCAGTTGCCCATAGCTGTGGCCTTCTGAATTATCTGGATAGTTTCCATGGAGGAATGTTCAAGCTTAATGCAAAATCTGATACAGATTCGTTGTTCTACTCTTTCAGTCATTTTGAATGCAATGGCCACACAGTACACTTGCGCACTCAGTGGTGTCTACCACCTTCACTGACTAGTGCAGTAAAGTCGTCATTGTTTACATGCTCATTCCAGTCCAGTCTCCTTGGTTGCCAGATTACATTGATGTCGTGCAAAATGTTCTTGTTATATTAACAATGGTTGTACTGTTTCCAGACAGACTGTGTGTGTGTGTATCACCAAAATAAGTTTAGTTAACATTCATCACCACATATAGTTACTTTTTTTTTCCTTTAAGACCTACTTTCTTGGGAACTTTTAAATATGCAATATCATATTGTTAACTGTAGTCACTATGCTGTACATTATACTCCCAGGACTTATTTAGCTTATCTTCCAGAAGTACCCACTATCCTGACTTTTATAAGAATCACTTCTTTGCTTCTAGTTATAATTTTATAACGAAAGAGAACTTGCCCAATTCTAAAAATTTTATATTACTTTTATTTTTTAATATTTATTTTTAATCCTCATCCAAGGATATGCTCACTGAACTTAGAAAGGAAGGAAGAAGGGAGAGATTGAGGAGCGAGAGAGAGAAAGATCAATGTGAAAGAGAAGCATCAATTGGTTGCTCCCTGTATGCACCCCAACCGGGAATGGAACCTGAAAACTTTTGGTGTATGGGATGATATCATACTCCAACCAACTGAACCACCTGGCTGGGTCAAAACTTTATATTGCTTTTAAATGTCTTTTAATTTACACGTTGTCTGTCTCTCCCCTTTTTTCCCATTAAAATAAGTATCTTGAAGAACTTAGGGAACTGGATCTATGGAGTTTTTATACAGTTCACCACATTTCTTTGTCCTCTTCATTTCCTGTTAATTGCCACTGAATCCAGATTCTTAATTAGACTCTGGCCCAATCCCCTTGCCAAGATTGTAATAGATGATGCATTCTTTCATTAGGGAGCACATAAAGTCTGGTTTTCACATTTTTTAAAGTTAGCATCCACTGATGGTCAACGCCTACATCCATTAAATCATCAGGGATTCTAAAATGTCAATATTCAAGTTCTCTCATTTTCTTTTCATTCAATAGCTGGAATACATTTACAAGGAGATAATCTTTTTCTAATATTTTGGTTAGTCAGTTGTAATAGCTAAAGGAAAGCAAGAATAAGTGCTTGACTCATTTCTTTTATTTTAACAATTGAAAACATTGTGGTAAGAACACAACATTCTTAACAGATTTCTACCTTCTTAACAGTTTTTTAAAATTTATTTACTGTATTTTCTATTACAGTTGTCCCACTTTTTCCCCCACTGCTCCCCACCACCCTGACCTCCCCTTCTCCCATAGTCAATCCCCACCCCGTTACCCCATTATCCATGTCCGTGGATCATTTATACTAGTTCCTTGACTAGACACTTCCCCTTCTTTCTCCTCTCCCACCTCCCCTCTGGTCACTGTCAGTCTGCCCTTTATTTATTTGCCTCCGATTCTGCTTTGCTTGTTTGTTTGTGTTGTTCATTAGTGTCCTGTATTAGGTGATATCATTTGGTATGTATTTGTCTTTCGCTGCCTGGCTTATTTCGCTAAGCATAATACTCTCCAGTTCCATTTATGTTGTTGTAAATGGTAGAAGTTCCTTCTTTCTTTCTGCTACATAGTATTTCATTGTGTAAATGTACCACAGTTTTTTAATCCACTCATCTACGGATGGGCACTTAGGCTGTTTCCAGCACTTGGCTATTGTAAATAGTGCTGCTATGAACATAGGGATGCATAGGTTCTTTTAAATTGGTGAATTGATGTTTCAGGATTTTTCAGGTATAATCATAGCAATATCTTCTTAACAGATTTTTAAGTACATAATAAAGCATTGTTATCAATAGGCACAGTGTTGTACAGCATATGTCTAGAATATGCCAATCACAGGACAAATACTATATGATTCTGCCATATTTTTAAACAAATATTATTTTTTCTAGTCATCTTTAAATAAAGTCTGCAGGACTGCTATTGTTCCCAGAATAGCATAGCAGATTACCTGTGGGTCCCTCTTCTGCTTTCCTGACTCCCATTTGAAATTATCTTTCAAGTTTAAACATAAATTCAGTCATGCTACACCTGAGGCAGACAGGAAGAAATATGTGGCCATGATAAGCATTATTTTTATATGCTTTGCTTTCTACATGTGATGGGGAAAGACACCGATTTCACAGCGTGTTGTGTGAGTTCCATGTGGGGGTTTGGGGGGCTGAGGGAAGAATTGTTTGTGTATCCTCATTGAAGGTATGAAGATGTATCTCTCCTTTTCTGGATTGCTCACCTACTTTAGCAAGCCAGGTGTTATGGATTGAATGTTTTTGTTTCCTCAAATTCACATGTTGAACTCCCAGTATGATGGTATTTGGAGGTGGCTGTTTGGGAAGTGATTAAGGTTAGATGCAGCAATGAGAAGCAGACCCTCATGATGGGATTCAAGCCCTTCCCAAAAGAGGAAGAGAAAGAATCCACATCAAGGAGAGGCCATGTGAGCACACAGCAGGAAGGTGCCCATCTGGAAGCCAGGAAGCTAGTGTTCAGGACACCCACTCCACCCTGATCTTGGTTGGACTTCTAGCTTCCAGACTGTGAGAAACTAAATGTCTGTTGTTTCAGCCCCTCAGTGTCTGGTATTTTGTTGTAACAGCCCAAGAAATTATGACAGAGGTGAGAAGTCAAGTTGGAAAACGTTATAGGGCTATTAGCATAGTGAGGCCACATGTTTTGTTTTGTTTTTCCTGTTTCTTACATAAACCACATTTGCATCTGTGGAAATTGCTCACCCTTGCTTCTAGAGGTTCTAGATTATAACATCCTTCCTCACTGTCTTGTTGGAGAAAATGTATCACTTTTAAGGAGATTGACATCATTAAATAATAATAAAGTGCAATGAGTGTTGGTTTATTTTCCACATTTGTCTGTTTCTCCAAAGTCCTCCTGTGTTTCTGGCCTTGTTCTCCTTTTACTCATGATTAGTGAGAAATGCCAGAATTTGCTTTAGTTACTTCTCTGAAAACTGCACATTTTCCAGAAGGGATGTTGCCCAGTAGTCTTTGATGTGGGTTTTTTTTTTTTTTTTTTTTTTTTTTTTTTTCGCACTGATTCACATTCATTGTATTTGGTAGTAATTCTTGCCAAAGAGTTGTGATATATTGTTGGCATTATTTACTAGATTCAGAACTGATAAACATTTTTTTCTCATTTTTGTTTCTTTTTTTATTTTATCTGTCAATTTATAAGGGGAGGCTTTTATAAGAGGTTCTATAAGATATTACCCATTTTTTTCTTTCAAATAAAAACAGGTGAGTAAAACTCATATAGGTACTTGTTTATTTGAACCATGATGCAGTTAACATTTCTTGTATCAGTTCTCAAAATGTGGTTCTCACAACCCAGTTACACATCTTGCTAATAGAAGTTACAGAAGAAAAGGTTTCAATGGTCAAATAAATGTTAATAACACGAGTGAAACAAAATTAAACATAATTCTTTCCTGAAGAGCTTTTCAGTATCTGGAATATGCAAGGTAAGTTTATGAGACTGACAAAATATAAAGTGTTTTCCAGAATTTATTTAAATTCATTATCTGTATTTTCTATAAAGCATCACAAATGAAAAAATAAATTTGTAGAATAGACTCTGTAAAATACTGATATACTAGCACAATTTCTTAATTATAGGTGAAAGTTAGGAATAAAAGTCGTTAGAATCTTGCAAACTTAATATGAAAACATCCGCCCCCCGCTAGACTCCCACCTTCCCTCCTTTCATGCCAAAAATGCTGAAATGCTCCCTTCTCATATGAGGAAGGTCCTTCTCCCACTTTCTGGTAACCTTGTGAGAACTGAATGAAGCAATGTGTATCAGATACTACTATAAAAGTCCCATTGCCTGACAGTGAAACCCATGGACCAAGAGTTTTCTTTTGTTTTTAATTTTATGTTTAGATTACAGTTGAAATAAAATATTTTTTGAGTTAGTTTCAGGTGTATAGCATAGTGAGCAAGACAATCATACACTTCACAAAGTTCCCCCAGGTATTTCAGATGCCCACCTGGCACCACACATAGTTATTATGATATTATCGACTATATTCCTTATGCTATATTTTACATCCCCATGGCTATTTTGCAACTATCAATCTGCACTTCTCAAATTTTTCACCCAGTCCCCCATACTCCTCCCCTCTGGCAAACATCAGTCTGTTTCTGTATCTGAGTCTATTTCTTTTTTTGCTTGTTTGCTTATTTTGCAGTATAAGTTTCACATATAAGTGAAATCATATTGTATTTGTCTTTCTTTGACTGACTTATGTAACTTAGCATAATACCCTCTATGTCCATCCATGCTATCACAAATGGTAAGATTTGATTCTTTTTCATGGAAGAGTAATATTCTGTTGCACATATGTACCACAGCTTTTTTACGCACACATCTATTGATGGGCACTTGGGTTGCTTCCCTTATATGCTGTTTATCATGCTGTTATATTGAGATTACTTATGAAATATGTAGCAAGTTCTTAATATTTTCAAATTTGTGATATTATATAATTCTCTTTTTAAAGACAAAACATACCGTGCTCCAGGTTATATTTATAACAACACTGTTGTCATTCATTTGGTTTCTGACATGATTTCTTTGTTGTTTGTTTTTTGTTTTAAATTTATTTTTATTGTTTTTCTATTACAGTTGTCCAATTTTTCCCCCATTGCTCTGTCCCCCACCCAACACACCCCTACTCCCACAGTCAATCCCCACTCCGTTGTCCATGTCCATGGGTTATTTATACTAGTTCCTTTACTAAACCCTTCCCCTACTTAGCGTTCTTCTCTCCCTCCCCTCTCCCTGATAATTGTTATTCTGTTCCTTGTTCAATTTTGTTCGTTTGTGTTGTTCATTAGACTCCTGTATTAGGTGATATCGTATGATATTTTTCTTTCATTGTCTGACTTATTTTGCTAAGCATAATTCTCTCTAGTTCCATCCATGGCAGGAGTTCCTTCTTTCTTTCTGCTGCATAGTATTCCATTGTGTAAATGTACCACCATTTTTTAATCCACTCATCTACAGATGGGCACTTAGGCTGTTTCCAGCACTTGGCTATTGTAAACAGTGCTGCTATGAACATAGCGGTGCGTAAGTTCTTTTGAATTGGGGTTTCAGGATTCTTCAAGTATAATCCTAGCAGTGGAATCACTGGTTCAAAAGGCAGTTCCATTTTTAGTTTTCTGAGGAAATTCCATACTGTTTTTCATAGTGGCTGTACCAATCTGCATTTCCACTAACAGTGCACTAGGGTTCGCATTTCTCCACATCTTTGCCATTCCTTGTTGTTTGTCAGGTTGTTGATGATGGCCATTCTGACCATCAAGCTGTATCTCATTGGGGTTTTAATTTACATCTCTCTGATAGTTAGTGATGTTGAACATTCTTTCATATGCCTATGACCCTCTGTGTATCCTTCTTGGAGAAGTGTTTGTTCAGGTCCTTCACCCATTTTTAAATTGGGCTCTCTGTCTTCTTAGTGTTGAGACGTGTAAGTTCTTTATATATTTTGGAGATCAATCCTTTGTCTAAGGTATCATTGGCAAATATATATTCCCATATGGTTGGTTCGCTTTTCATCTTGCTGATGCTTTTTTTGCTGGGCAGAAAATCTTTAGTTTGATGTAGTCCCATTTTCTTATTCTTTCCTTTATTTCCCTTGCCTTAGGAGGTGTATCAGTGAAAATATTGCTACATGGGATATCTGAAGTTTTGCTGCCTATGTTTTCCTCTAGGACTTTTATGGTGTCATGACTTACATTTAAATCTTTGATCTATCTTGAGTTTATTTTGCTGTGTGGTATAAGTTGGTGGTCTAGTTTCATTTTTTTTTTTCACGTCCTTGTCCAGTTCTTCCAGCACCATTTGTTGAAGAGGCTCTTCTCATTCCATTATATGTTCCTTCCCCCATTGTCTATTATTACTTGACTACATAGACTGGGGTTTATTTCTGGGTTCTCTATTCTGTTCCACTGATCTATATGTCTATTCTTATGCCAGTAGCAGGCTGTTTTGATTACAGTGGCTTTGTAATATAGTTTGGTGTCAGGTATTTTGATTCCTCCTACTGTGTTCTTCTGTCTCAAGATTGCTGTGGCTATTCAGGATCTTTACTGGTTCCATAGAAATTTTTGAAGTTTTTGTTCTAGGTCTGTGAAAATTGTCATTGGTATTTTAGTAAGGATTGCATCAAATCTGTAAATTGCTTTGGGTAGTATGGACATTTTAATGATGTTGATTCTTCCCATCCATGAACACGGTGTATGCTCCCACACTCCTGTTCCTGTTTGCCCTCTCTGAAATTTGCACTCATTCACTCCACTCCGTTTTTGTACTCCAAGTACTTCTGCGATGGGAGCAAGCAGACAACAGTGCTATCTGCTCTGCCACCATCTTTTTTTCTGGTTTCTGGCATGATTTCTTCAGTGTGAGAGAAAGAGGACAGTTCTAGTTAAGCTTTGGGAAATACCCCAGGGGAGGATGGATGGTCTCTGTCATTGTTATGTGGCATATGAGGATAGCATAGAGGTTGGAAATGGACACAGCAGACTCTGTGCCCTCTGAGGAAAGAGAGTCATCATTTTGATAAAGTAAGAGTGCATGAGGCCTTGACTTGAGGTAAATGAGACATAAAGTTAATCTTATGTGCCATAAGGCTACATCTTAGCCAATAAGCCACTTTGTAGTGAATGAGCCTAGTGGCTCTTGGAGAACATGATTTGGGAGAAAGTCTGTAGCTTATGCAAATCTTCTTGTGAATGACATGGGATAAAGACACTGGATTGGCTACCACAATTTTGCTGTGAGTACAGTTTCAACATTTTATAGATAATTTTATTTTTGGGTAAGATGATGTTAACAGAGCCATCAAATCATTGCAACCTTAGATTTTTCCTTTTTCGGCTAAAGATTTCCATATAAGGGAATAGTGATACACTGACTGGAACTAGTGATCACTGCAGTTGAGCTCAAACCTGGCCGAAGAACAAATGTGACACACATGTCCAATGAGGGGAAGCCAAACTCAGCACTTACAGGAAAACTGGCACACTGAATCTTCTGATTATTTGCAATGCGACAGACTTTATGATTCAGGGCATACTTGTTCTGTCCTCCAACTGCCTGGGGGGGACCTAGCAACAAGTACAATTGCCTTATGTCCATGTTGCTCTTAAATTTATGAATATCTCTTAAGATTTTCTCATATTGTTTAGTTATTGACTCAGTGGAGCTCTTGGGGGAAGGAGGAATTGAGGTAATGTGACCTAGTGAGACAGATGTTCCTTCTTCCCATGTTGCTGTGATTGCCTAGAAAGAGCTGGAGTACATAAAGATGAATACATAAAGAGATACACTCATGTAAATATATGATCTCAGAAGAAGGGGGAAAATAAGTTGTCCTCACATGAGAGTGTTTGATGATTTCTGAGACTGTTCAAATTCTTAAAGCAGATCTTACAACCCTGAAAAAATAATTTTATTTTTCTATATTTGAAACCATTTCTTTTTGAATTTTTTTTTAGTTTTGAAATTATTAATAATAAAAATTTCAGCCAGGCCCAGAGAAGGTGAACATGACTTATTTTCTTTATGGTGCCCTTTAGGACACCATTTGGAAAAAGAAGCACAAGGAATTTGGTGAAGTCTGGAATAATAGGGAGAAGGTAGTGGTCTTCCCATTTCTGAAAGACTGATTCCCTCTCTCTTCCAGAACATCCATGATTAATGCAATTTATGTCATTAGCCTAGAAAATATAATTGATAAAGAACTCTGACAATGCAGAAACTCTTGATACTCCCTATAATTTCAGCACAGGAAATTTTTATCCCCAGCATGATCCATGCTGTGAGGGTCTTCACTCTCAGAAGGAAATTGATAAAATTATAGTCCATCATTGATCAGGGGAAAGGAAAGAGGAGCTGAAGCTGAGCTAAAAAACAACTCCTGTTCTCTTATGTGGACTAGGAAAGAATGAGGGAGAAATAAATCCTTCTATCCAACAGACTTTCAAATCCTGACTTCTCTAGTAAAGCAACTATAGGTTTGCTCTAGTGAATACACATAAAAAATTGGATGAAATAATAAAGTTGTTGAGACAACATATTGGTAGCAATGGAAATGTTATCATCTTTGTTGTGGACACTGCATTTCTTTTTTTTTTTTTTTTTTTTTTTTTTTTTTTTTTTTTTTTTTTTTTTTTTTTTTTTTTTTTTTTATTTTGGTTTTTCAATTACAGTTATCCCCTTTTCCCCCAATTTCTCTCCCCCACCCAGCCCACCCCCTCTCCCGCAATCATATCCCTCCCCGTTGTCTATGTCCATGAGTCTTTTATACAGGCTCTTTAATTAAACCCTTCCCTTACTTATCCCCCTTCTCTCCCTCTCCCCTCCCCCCTATTGACTGCTATTCTGCTCTTTGTTCTATTTAGTTCCTTTGTTTGTGTTGTTCTTTAGTCTCCTGTATTAGGAGATATCATATGGTATTTTTCTTTCTTTGCCTGGCTTATTTCACTAAGCATAATTCTCTCTAGTTCCATCCATATTGTTGCAAATGGTAGGAGTTCCTTCTTTCTTTCTGCTACATAGTATTCCATTGTGTAAATGTACCACAGTTTTTTGATCCACTCATCTACAGATGGGCACTTAGGTTGTTTCCAGCACTTAGCTATTGTAAACAGTGCTGCTATGAACATAGGAGTGCATAAGTTCTTTTGAATTGGTGTTTCAAGATTCTTCGGGTATAATCCTAGTAGTGGAGTCGCTGGTTCAAAAGGCAGTTCCATTTTTAATCTTTTGAGGTAATTCCATACTGTTCTCCATAGTGGCTGCACCAGTCTGCATTCCCACCAACAGTGCAGTAGGGTTCCCGTTTCTCCACATCCTCGCCAGCACTTGTTGCTTGTTGATTTGTTGATGATGGCCATTCTGACTGGTGTAAGGTGGTATCTCATTGTGGTTTTTATTTGCATCTCCCTGATGGCTAATGATGTTGAGCATTTTTTCATGTGTCTATGGACCTTCTGTATGTCCTCTTCGGAGAAGTGTTTGTTCAGGTCCCTTGCCCATTTTTTAATTGGGTTGTTTGTTTTCTTGATGTTGAGTCGTATCAGCTCTTTATATATTTTGGAAATCAGTCCCCTGTCTGTGATGTCATTGGCAAATATGTTTTCCCATATGGTTGGTTTCCTTTTCATTTTGCTGATGTTTTCTTTTGCTGAGCAGAAACTCTTCAGTTTGATGTAATCCCATTTATTTATTTTTTCCTTTATTTCTCTTGCTTTAGGAGATGTATCCGTGAAGAGATTGTTACGTGAGATATCTGATATTTTCTTGCCTATGTTTTCCTCTAGGACTTTTATGGTGTCACGGCTTACATTTAAGTCTTTGATCCATCTTGAGTTTATTCTCGTGTGTGGTGTAAGTTGGTGGTCTAGTTTCATTTTTTTGCAGGTCCCTATCCAGTTCTCCCAGCACCATTTGTTAAAGAGGCTCTTCTCACTCCATTTTATGTTCCTTCCTCCTTTATCAATGCATTTCTTGATATAGAAGCACTTTGGAATTTTGGATACTGATTCTGAACTCCAGAATTAAAAATAAAACTTATAGTGCTTTTTGTAATATCGTTTATTTTTTAATTGTGTGCTTTTTAAAAAATGTTTAATTTGCTTTGCCTGCTCTGCTTCTTTTTGACAGATTGGTTTCATCTGTGACTGGGGAAATCAATGCAAGCCAAAGTTGAGTAGAATCTTTCTCCTCCTCTTCTTACTCCACCTCCTCCTCTTTCATCATCATTACCAATCCCCTGATGAGTTTCAGATCTTAAAAATCAAAAAAACTCTCATATTCTCCAGAAACTTATTCTGTGTAGATCTTATCTCTTTATTCTTTTGTTTGTTTAGCATTACTAACCTAAAAATGATATTTTATTTAACCACCAGAGGGAGTTCCCTAATCTATGGATTCTAAAAGCCAACAAGAATAAAATAAGTCATAAACTTTATATGTTTTATGAATGAAAATAAAAAATTCATTCAGTGGTGTGTCATGGTATGTGGGCCCACATATCAGGTCTTTTGTACATAAAGTGCCTAAAATCTTGTCTTACTACAGATGCCACATCTTTTTACTACTTATTAAATAATAGACTATGGGTTTCTTTTCTCCTGGGAGAAACAAGTGTTCCAAAATATTTTTCCAAATATTATGTGGGTGTGAAGTGGGAAAAAAATTACCCAAGTGCTTCCTTCAAGCAGAGCTGGTTCTCTCCAGTAGTGAGGAGTTCTGAATCTCCTAGAAAAACTCCCCTTTCAAATGCCAAGCATCTTATAAGCAAGCCTCTGAGTTATGTTTCCCTGTGGCTTGCCAGGTGTCTTGTTTTTTGGCAGTTCTTGAGCGGGAGTTCTTGGAAGCTCTCGGCATTCCTCTATTGCCTTTGTACCCAACTCTAAAGCTCTTCAAAGTTTTCTCACATGGTAACTCAATCAATCCTGTTTTCTTACTGTGGAAATTGTTGTTCACAGAGGTTAGGCAAATTACCTAAGAACATGGAGCCAATGAGTGAGAACTGGGAGTGGGGCCAGGACTGTCCATTGCTTCACAAGGCTGCAAGCTGGCCTGCTTCTCCCAAAACACTGACTTAGAACCAGGAATTTTAATTCCCATTCCTGAGTGGAAGTCAATGGTTTTTCTCCACCATAACTAGAATTTTGTCTCAATGGAAAAGTAAGCCATAGACATAGAATTTACTCATTTGTAAACAAGCATTGATATATTATCCATTTTTCATCACCTTTATACCCTATATGTTCTCCAGGCTGCTTACAGATATAAATGATACAACAACAACTTTTAATAAAGACACTGCCTGCATATTAGCATTTTAGACCCAAAAAAAAAGTCTTTATGAGGTTAGCATTACTCTGCATTTTAACTAGGTCTATACCTTTTTGTGAATAATTTAAATCATATTTGTTTATATAGTAAAATATTCACTACAGAAAGTCTCCATTTTGACACATTTTTCCACAAAGCACAGCCACTCTAACAAACATGTATTTAACAGATAGGTGGATTGGGGTCTTCTAGAAGCTTGCCCAGATCTCCTTTCTAAACTTGAGGCACCTGAGCCATACTATGGTCTCTTGAATACCCAGGAAGTAACAAGCCCTGGGCCTCACTGTCATTCCTGGGCCAGTGTTTCTCAGCTGCTGCTGTAGATTAACAGGAAATACATCACAGTGGGGCCATGAAATAGCCTAGCTCCCTCAGAAGCATGGACCATCTTGAGTGTTCTTTTCCCTTTCCCTGTCCTCCACTGGACCATCTTAGGGCTGATTTTGTGCCAAAGGGCACATTTTGTGTCTTGCACTAATATGCACATATGACCGCTGCCTCCTCAGTCCACCACAGGGAGCAGATGCCCAGCGATAAAGTGTTCAAAGAAACATCTCGATGGACAAAGCAGGGAGCTATGGAACTGTGAAAATGTAAGAAAGAAAGGAGGGGAGGAA